>NC_083229.1:45633375-46945459 GCF_032191835.1 Heteronotia binoei
TCTGTCCTCTTTCAGATAGGGTTGCCAGGTCTTACCTGGCTGCCAGTGTGTGTGTATAGAGGGGTGTTTTTTTGGTCAAGCAAAGCATACATGGAGCAATGACATCACCCTGAAGCAACATCATTGCATCAGGCATGTTGTGAGGGGGACACTCTAGCATTTGAGTGCCATGGAGTCTATGGTGCCATGGAGTTTTTACCCAAATGCTAGATCATCCTCTGCACAATGTTCCTGGTGTGATGATGTCACTTCCAGGTGACGTCATTGCACTGGGCACATCAAGCATGAGGATCCCCCGCCAGCCAGAGAGAAATGAAACTGGTTGTAGCAGAAATCAACCATGTAATGTGTTGACATCAAGAACTAACCTTATAGAATTCAACTGGATGTAAACTACATCAATTAAGTAAGTAATACATTATATTCTTCTATATGTGCTTCCATTACATTGTCAAGATGGAAGATGAGGGACATTCAGTATTTCTCAAAGCAGAAGAAATTTCATCATGAAATACAGAATAAATACCCTGTGTCATTCCCACATCATTCAAGAGCACATCTGAGACAATGTACTTCTGATGGCCACACACTGGAGACAAGCTGTATAGATGGGAGGACATAATAGAAATGGAAACAAACAAACAAATTTCTGCTTAAGGTGATAGCTGTATGAGCAGTTCTAGATAGATAACTGACTACTCCCATAAAAGCCTATATCTGACTGGACACATCTGGAGATAGAATCACATGCTTGATAGAGATTTGGTCATTTTTTTCCTGAATTGCTATTGCTTCCTAAGAATGTTTCTTTAAATATGAGCTTAAATAACATTAGTATTTATGAAACACCATAAAACACTGTTGAGCTGCCTTAAAACAGGTGGGAGACCTGGTGATTGAACATCTAACACACACACACACACACTTTTCCCATTCCCACTTCTGGCCCTGACCAGGATGGCCTCAGAAAACATTTGCAGAAATAATATGCCTGTCCCCGGAAAGACTCCAGAAAGATGTAGAAAGGACAGAGTAATACAAAAAGGGGGCAACAGATTGCCCTACATCTATTCTGAAAGGAAATTAATTCCTCTCTTTACACTGGCAGTGACTCCAAGACTTGAACTAGGAGAGTCAGGATCTGAGGCTAGGACATAGCCTAATGAGCTGCCAAGAACAGTATGTGTTCAGGCTTCAGAAATCCTTTAGTAAATAAAGTTTGGGATGTGTAATCTGCTGCAATTGAGAGTCATTGTGAAGCATTTGGATTGGCCACCCTGTTATAATGTCATGTAAGGTTGCCAGGTCCAATTCAAGAAATACCTGGGGACTTTGGAGGTAGAGCCAGGAGACATCAAGGGTGGGGCCAGGAGCAAGGTTGTGACAAGCACAATTGAACTCCAAAGGGAGTTCTGGCCATTCCATTTAAAGGAACCACATCTTTTAAATGCCTTCCCTCCGTTAGAAATAATGAAGGATAGGGGCACCTTCTTTTGGGGCTCACAGAATTGGACCCTCTGGTACAATCTTTTTGATACTTGGAGGAAGTTTTGAGAAGCAGCTCGGGATGCTATGCTGCAAATTTGGTGCCTCTACTTCAAAAACAACCCCCAAAGAGCCCCAGATACATGCAGAATAATTCTCCATTATACCCTATGGGAATCGGTCTCCACAGGGAATAATGGACTGCCCAGAAGACATCCCCCCCCCCAGCTTTCTGATGACCCTGAATTGGGGGGAGGGCCTCCAAACCAGGGGAAGCCCTGCCCCCACCTGGGGATTTGCAACCCTAATGTCATGCTATATGTCATGTGATAAGTACATTATGTTTGGTAAACTTCACCCCAATTTTTCTCACTCATGTCACTGACTTCAGGGCCTGTGTACACCCAAGGGTTGGAATAGCAGCAAAGCATCTGCTTTGTAAGCAGCAGGTCACAGTTTCAAGCCCTCGTAGTTGCAGTTTTGTAGCTGTAGGATCTAATAGCATGTGCTATGAATGGCTTCAAACTGAGATCCTGTATAACCAGGATCTCAAAGCCAGATTGAACAAAAGTGACTTTGATACTCCAATGGTCTGAATCACTGGCCTTCTACACACAACCCCCCGCAGACATGAACACACAGAGTTGCAACACACAAGAGCATTCACAAGCATGGCATCTATGAGCACAGAAATGTGCACTCAAATGTTCACTTCCCATGATCTGCCATGTTGAGAAGCAGCATCTCTAATCATGGGGAGGGAGTGTATATGCCAACACTTCCTCTTTGTGTTCACACCTGTGCAGACAACCCAGTAATTGTAGAAGGGAAGGGGAATGTAAAGCCAGTTCATGTCTGCTTGTTCACCCTCTCTGCACTTAGTTAATATACAGCCTGCTTCGGTGGGGTAGGGTGGGATATAAATCGAATGAAATAAAATAAATAAAATAAAATAAATGTGTTGAGGGCAGATTCATTTGTTCATCTTCTATCTATTTTAAAACAGGTGTCCTGACTGACTCATCAATGCCCAGTCCAAACCCCTGGACCTAGAAACCCAAAATTCAGGAAATGCATTATTTCCATGATGTCAGCACCCACTATGAAGGGATTTTTAGAAATTTGACCTCTAAGGGGGTGAAAAGGGGTAAAATGTGTTTTTGCAAAGGGGTAAAGCTTTGCTGTGTGCCTGGCAGGCTGCTGCCTGCTTGCACACACCTCTCTGTGATTGATCAGCTGTGGAGCTCCATGTTCTGAGGTAAAACCCAGTTAAAGGAGACTGCAGACAGTTGAATACAGTTGGTCTTCAGGGAACCTCTGTCTTCTGTGTAATGAAATCAGTGATTCAAGCCTCCTGAATAGGTATTTTTCATAAAACTCAGCACTGCATTGCTGCTACACTGTTGGAGGGAGGCAGAATGGCCCATGCTACCTTCAAGCTACCTCTGAATCTCATCCATGCAGTGGAAATCCTGTACAGCATCCCAAACCAAAGCAATATGGCCCAAGTGCTGCAGGACTGTAAACATTGTTTAAGATGTGAGCACCATGGCACACAAGGGGTTTGAGGCATTGAGCATAACCCTTAAAGACATCAGTGGTGACAATGGAGTGATGGGGGGAGTTACTGTGCTGCTGGCTAGAGACTTCAAGTAGACTCTGCTAGTAATGCCAATTGGAACTCGAGCTGATGAGGTTAACTTGTGTGTCAGGGCATCATACCTGTGGTCACTCATCAGGAAACTCTCACTAAGGCTGAACATGAGGGTCCACCTGAGAGGCAATGTGTCCACTGGGGAATTCTCTGAACTCCTAAAAATAAGAGATATAGAGAGTATCCTAGCCCAAGGGAAAGAAAGGTGACCATCCCTGCAGGCCTGGCCTAACAGCCAGGATCTACCTTGGTATCACTATTATTATGGAGAAATCCATGGACTACCTGTGCAAGTGTGCCATTCTGACCCCCCAAGAATGACAAGATTGTCATCATTAATGACACTTTACTAAACTCCTTAGAAGAGGCAGAAATGGAGTACAGATCTGTGGACTCAGTGATGCAAATGGATGACACAGTCAATGACCAGCTTTCCAGCCCATAAGCTTCTCCTCAAAGTGTGGGCTCCAATTATGCTGCTGAAGAACCTCAACCCACCCAAACTCTGCAGTGGCACCAGACTGAAAGTGAATGCACTGAAAGTGAATGCACTCTACAGGAATATTATTGAGACCACATTGCGCACCTGCTGTGCTCAGGGGGAGTCAGTGTTCATACCATGCATACTACTTATACCATCAGATAATTCCTTAGGGTTCATGAGGCTGCAGTTCCCCCCTCAAGGTCTGCTTTGCTATGACCATCAACAAGTTCCAAGGACAGATGCTGAAGGTGGCAGGAAGTGACTTAACAGAGGACTGCTCCTCACATGGGCAGTTCAATGTGGCCTGCACCAGAGTGAGCTCACCAAGCAGCCTGGGGATTCTAGAACCTGAGGGCATAACCACCAATGTGTTCTACAAAGAGGTCCTTCGGTAGAAAAAAGAGTTGTATTTTTCACTTCATTTTTTACACTACAATCCTCTCATTTTTATAATTCCAACAAATTTAGAAATTCACTTCAGTTTTCTCTATCAATGTGCTTTGCATTACTCAAACATCTTTGTGAAGCTCAGATGCCATGCCATTATATTATAAAACCAATTCCAAAAGCAAAACACCCTTCCTAAAACACAACAAAATATACCCAGAAGTATTTTAACTGGATTAAAGATAGTTAAATACCATAGTGTAGCATTGGTTTTAAGTTAGTTTTAAACAAATTAATAAATTGTATCCTTGATATTTAACAGTTTGGAGCTAAAATCTATAGAATATTCTTTCAATTAATTCACCAAGTCAGTCATTCCTGATTTAACTCTAACCCACAAAGGTCAGTCAACAATACTTGCAAAAGTCACACCTTGTGAGTTAAAAGGAAGAGACTGATAATACCATCTAAGGAATAATACCACCTATGGAAGAAGGGGGATATACTGACCCCTTCTGACAAACAGAATGACATAAGGCTAGATTCAAAGAAACATGGACAAAGCTCTCCTTATGAATGGATCTTCCACACCTTCTTGTCTTTTGCGGCTTCCTGTACCAAGTGACCTCAGGAGAACTGTGGATGTAATGTGGGGGGGGGGGTCTAATGGGGAATCCATAGAGATTTTGGAAATCCTCTCACCCTGTGCAAGCAGAAATGCCTTCCTCTTTCTCAAGTGCACCTTTCCATAGTGACTTGTTCTGGTAAATAGATCAAGATGGGTAGCCATGTTTGCCTGTCTGCAGCAGTAGAAAAGAGTAAGAGTTCAGTAGCACCTTAAAGACTAAGAATTTGTGGTAAGATATGAGCTTCCGTGAGTGATTCACTGCTCACTTCTTCAGATTTTTTAATTATTATTCTGGTAGGTCCACCATAAGAATTTACAGTAGAAAACTAGGATTGCCAAGTCCAATTCAAGAAATACTTTGGGACTTTGGGGGTGGAGCCAGAAGACATTGGGGGCGGAGCCAGGAGCAAGGGTGTGACAAGCATAATTGAACTCCAAGGGAGTTCTGGCCATCACATTTAAAGGGACAACACACCTTTTTAAATGCCTTCCTTCCATAGGAAATAATGAAGGATGGGGCACCATCTTTTGGGGCTCATAGAATTGGACCCCCTCGTCCAATCGTTTTGAAACTTGGAGGGTATTTTGGGGAGAGGCACTAGATGCTATACTGAAAAGTTGGTGCCTTTACCTCAAAACACAGTCCCCCCCAGAGCCCCCGATACCTCCAGATCAATTCCCCATTATACCCTATGAGAATCGATCTCCACATAGAGAATAATGAAATGTCCAGCAGACATTTCCCAGTTTCTGGCAACTCTGAAGCGAGGGACTGGCCTCTCTACTCACAAGTTGCTGCCAACTTCTTCAAAGTAACACAGACACACCATCCCAAGAGGAAGCCTTTTAATTGGAGACTGAAGCCTCCGGAGATGGAAAGTCACATGGTGGCTGTGGGGGCGGGACTTCCCCCCCCCAACGGCCAGCTGACTGGGGGCAGGAAGGAGCCTGGGAAAGCGGAAGAACCCCCGCTGGGACCTGGAGATTGGCAAGCCTATAGAAAACACATAATTACTGCACCCAAAATTCAGTGCATCCTTATTCCAAGAATCATTTCTGCTTTGCAATATCCCTGTGCATCCAAACAAATCCATCTTTTACCAGTTAGTTTTTAAAAGATCATGTGGGTTAAGTAGAGAAGACAAATGCTTGGCAAAATTGCCCGGTGTGTTGTTTCATTTGACACTGTGACACCAGATTGCAAATTTTCCAAGAAAACCATTTAATAATGCCTTTCTGGCCTGCTGCATTTCTTTACTCAGCAACAATTACAGGTAAGCAATTTTGTCTTCCCCGAAATATAGCAGTGCACTTTGCCACTGTAACCTTCCAGCATTTTATCTTTTGACTAGCAACTGCACCTTTTCCCTCAAATTAGTGAGGCTGTCAACAAAATAATGGAATGGCTAACCAGTTACATTTTTAAAATATGAACAGGAAAAGGCAGAGTTCCTCATCACAGCATGTTAAACAACTTAGATCTTAGCATAGTTGCACATCATTGATGTAACAAAAGTTGAGTATACCTGCTTCTTAAAATCCTCTTGCTTCTCTCTAATATTGTATTTATTGGAAATAGTTTGGCAAGCCTTATTACTTTCTTTAGGAATTCTGTCATGGCAAAGACCTCAAGGGAGTAATAATGCTGAAACATTAACACAGTATGCCATCAATAAAAGGTTCTGTGCTCTCAAGGAAAAAAAAAGATTCCCTTTAGGCAGAGAAATGAGACAAGCCTGTCCTTTTCCTCAGCATTGATTAAAATTAGGAATAACACCAACATAAAATAAAGAAAAAAAGAAAAAATAGATATGGTGATATCCCTGATTACTTTCCTCTACAAGATTTTGGATTACACACACATGTACATCCATACAAAGAAATATAATGATATACATTATATGCCTCCAAGGATAGAAAAAAAATTGCAGTGAGCAAGCACTATGCAATGGTTAAAGTATCAACAAATGACTTTGCAAGACCAAGGGTCAGATCCCTGCTCGGTCTTCAATGACACTTTCTCTAAGAACAACCCACTTTATGTGCTTGCCATGACAAGAAAATAGTGTATGCTACCTAAATGCCTTGAAGGAAGATAACACAATAGAGAACATAATTTTATATATCTGATTTTCATCCAGGGAGCTCAGAACAGTGTACAACCTCTCCCCAAATTTTAGTCTCACAACAGACTATAAGATTAGGTTAAACCAGTAGTTCTCATACTGTGGGCTGGAACCCAAAAGTAGATGATAACTTGTTCATAGATAGGTTGCAAGGTTAGGATTTAGGAGCAGGAGGAATAAGGGGAACTGGGAAAGGAGGCTCAGGGAGGCTGGAGGGCAAATTGGGATGTGGTTCAGCAAAATTGCAAAATGGTCATGAAATACAGTATGTAGCTTAGTAACATGATATATTTTGAAACACTAAACATGCAAAACTGAATATAAGTTCAACCAATATTTAATGATGAGAATTTTAGGGAAGTCAACACCCAGGAAGGGCCTTGAGATCTCCAGGAATGACAAGTGATCTCCAGATGACAGAGATCAGTTCCCTGGTGTCAAGACCCCTGTAGTTCAAAGAGCACAAACCTTCCACTTTGTTGTTTATTGGTCCTTGACAATGGTTTGCAGGCATGGCGGTTTTTGCAAAGACTAACTAGGTGGGCAACCCGGACCCTTATATAGGTTATCTTAGACCGTTATACTTTAAAAAGCAAGCGGGAAGCAAAAGTGGGAAATCTTTAGCCCTCCCCGCAGAAGACATCACTGTCCCCTTCCAGGTGCATCCTGGCTATCGGCATGGCCTTGGTAACTCTTAGCAACCCCGCAGTCAGTTGAAAAGAATTTGTATAATTGTTACAACAGATAAGCAGTGCTGCGAGAGCAAAATAACATTACTCATTATCACAGCTTCTTCCAAATAAAAAAAATGGCAAGGCACTTGATACCTGGGCGAAAATGGCTGCTTTGGAGAATGGACTCTGTGGCATTATACCCCACTGCGGTTCAAACAACAAGGCCCTGACCTTATAATTGTCATAATAAAACCTTACTCCCATTATACTTTTTAAATTACTTTCTCCTAAGCAGCCACAGTGGTATAATGAAGATTTCCATCTGCCTGCTTTATATGTTTAGGTTATTTTCTCATTTTTTGTGGGAAATATATTAGAACATTTGTCAAAAGAGTTCAGCAAAATTCTCACCGGGGGATTAAACAATGGAGCTCAAAAGCAAGTATTTTGGGGAGGGGTTAGGGTTAAGAAAGAGCACAATAAAAAATTAGAGGTTCCATAGCTCCTCTCCTGGAAGCTCCTGCCCAAAATGAGGCCTGAGCAAAAGGATGATAAAATCCCCCTGTTCAGCCTCCAACAATTGCTTGACTGATATCAAAAGCTACCAAGAAGGCCAAACAAGGACATATTCCAGTTTGTCATTCTCCTGATCATCTGCCCTTCTATTTGCCAAAAAGTCCTCTTTCAAGCACAATATGTCACAAGACAAAATATGCAACAATTTAGGGAACACTAGGTACAGGTGAATGCCTGGGCTTAGGAGGGCCAGGGGAAAGTGGGGGCAAGGTCTGAGGGCTAGCAGCCTATCCCCACCCAAAAGGGCAGGAGAAAGGGCAGCTGGTGTGGGAGCCATCCAGCAACTCAGTAGAAAGGACAGGAGAGGAGTGAATAATCATCTTTCTTCATAAAGAGGCCAGGTATGTCCAGGGAAGTGGCATTATCTGGACCTTTAAAGGCAGGTTCCTAGGAAAGGCCAAAGAGGAGACGAGGACATAGCTGTGATACAACAAGAGTTGTGATCTTGGGAGAAGAAGAAGGAATAAGGTTGCATAGTCCCCTTTCCCTTCCACAGTCTGAGGTCTGGAGAGACCTGCCTGAGACACAAAACAACACAGCAGAGGGTAAGCCAGTGGAACTGGAGAGGGAGGAACATCACAGGTAGTAACGTAATCAAATGTGATCCAAAATAATACCATCTTTTTCTATTTGTTTATTTGTTTGTTTGAAATGCTCTCCTGATCCTCAGAGAGGAGGTTTCGGACAGATCCAACCCATTGACTATTCAGCATCAACATTTGAAAAAAAAGTAATTATTTCAGTCCTATAAGGCAGGGGTGGCCAACGGTAGCTCTCCAGATGTTTTTTGCCTACAACTCCCATCAGCCCCAGCCATCATAGCCAATGGCTGGGGCTAATGGGAGTTGTAGGCAAAAAACATCTGGAGAGCTACCGTTGGCCACCCCTGCTATATGACCTTATCTGTAAATATCTGTGGTTGACAAACATTTGTAGTAAGTATGGCAGGTAACCAGCAATAGCAAACCTTTGATTGTATCTATCTAGACATACAATTTCATCCCAAAGTTCCACCAAAGAGCTAAGGGAGACATACAACCTCCTCCCTCCCACCACTACCTTTATCCTGACTAATCAATGAGATAGATTACACTGAGACAGAGTGACTGGTCTGAGGACATCTAGTGGACATCATGGCTAGGTGGAAACTGGGACACAGATCCAACACTCTAACCAGTATTCCACACTAGATGTCTAATAATCACTACATTAATTCATACATTAGCAAATATCCATTGGATAGTAAAACAACAACACAAGCAATCAGCTTTTAAATTGTGATGTCAAAGTTTGAAATATTACTTGAAAAATCTGAAATCTTGCTGCACATTTTTACAAGGTATCTTGGGGAGGGAAAGAAGGCAGGTGAAAATGGTCAGATACTAGGAAAGTCTGGAGACTGGGAACTGCATAGAAGCAATGCATGAGCTATTAGGATGTGTGCAGAATGTGAACGTTTTTCAGTCGCACACTGAGCTTTAAAATCACCTTTGTTCTTAGTGTCTGAAGATTTACTGTATTTATAAGCATACAAAGTGGTGAAATTCTCCAGGAAACATTCCTAAAATAATAAATATAGAGCTAACTGTGTAAACTTCAGATGATGGTATTTATAATCTGCTAAAATGTAAAGATGTAAATAACTTAACATGAAGAAATGTAGTGGGTGACTCTTAAAGTGTTAAAATGTAACATATGCATCTAAAAAAATGAATTCATGGGTCTAAAAAATATGGATGCTAAACTATACATATTGCATATTCTCCATAGTCTAAATTGTTTATCCTTTTACAAAGCCCATAAATTCAATGAGCAAGGTTTAGGAATGCCAAGATATATTATCAATACAAAGCTATGTAATTATATTTGACTCAATGTGTTAAGCTGGATTCTGTTGAACATACTGAACTAGTTGGAGATCTATTAAAAATCTTACTGCCTAATTTTTCACTGATAGAATATGAGGTAAGCCATAAAACCATGTTAGGCATCTGATCTAAATTGTGTTTGACGGGTATACTTTGGAAAGTGTCGGCTATTATTCACACATTACTGGCAGTTCTAACAGTATTAAGCCTGACTCACAAATATGCAGGACTGACATTTCAGATTGTTCCTAGCTTTAGGAAATGATTTTAAATGCTATACAATAATATATATTCACATCTGCTTTCAGAGTCACTTGTATGGAGAACTGAGGAGGGCAAAGAGGAAATCAAAAGGGCAACTCTATACAGAGTTACACCCTCCTAAGCCTGTAGATTCTACACACATCCTATTTCCCTCTTTTTTCTCCTGGCCTTCACATCTCTAGCCCTGTGAGAATCTTAAAGGTAATCTCAGACTCAATCAGGGGCAGCACAGTTCTAGGAAGCAAAAACAACATAAGCCACATCCATTGCAACCACTACTGGTTGCTATCTGAGGTCAACACTGTATCCCTCACCTCATCGTGGTACACCAATGAACTCCTTGGATCACCAGACCTAAGAACTGCCAGTCCTTGTGGGCATGGACAGTTCCCCTCCCCTGTAACGTGAAGTGCCACAGTCAATTTTATCGCGTCAGCATTCTGTAACCTCATTCTGATCTGTGTATAGATATAGTCTAAGCTACAAGAAAGTAGGGTTGCTAACTCCAATTTAAAAAAATTCTTGGAGAATCAAGAGTGGTTCCAAGGAGGTGGAGTCTGGGGAGAAGGAGCTCAGTAGAAATGTGATTCAGTAGACTCAGCCCTCCAAAGTTTCAATTTCCTCCAAAGAACTGATCTCTCTAGTCTAGGGTATGCCAATTCCCAGGTGGGGGCAGGGGATCCCCCAGCTTGGAGGCCCTCCCCTCACTTCAAGGTCATCTGAAAGTGGTGGGGGAGAGATGGAAATGTCTGCTGGGCACTCCATTATTCCCTATGGAGACATTCCCATGGGGTATTATGGAGAATTGATCTGTGGGTATCTGGGACTGGAGGGGGCTGGGGTTTTTTAGGTAGAGGCACCAAAGTTGCAGCATAGCACCCAGATCCTCTCTTCAAAACATCCTCCAAATTTCAAAAAGATTGGACCAGGGGATCCCATTCTATGAATCCCAAAAGAAGGTGCCCCTATCCATTGTTTCCAATGGAGGGAAGGCATTTAAAAGGTGTGTGGTCCCTTTAAATGTGATGGCCAGAACTCCCTTTGGAGTTCTATCTTCCTTCTCACACCCTGGCTCCACCCCCAAAGTCCCCAGATAATTTTTGAACTGGACTTGGCAACCCTACTCTAGTCTGGAGATCACATGTAATTCTGAGAGACTACTACTACTACTTCCTCTTCCTCCTTCTTCTGAGGCATCAGCTCTGTACCTGCATACAAACCCCACTGAACCCCAGCTGACACTGGGCTGAATTAGGCACAGATTATGTACAGATTAAATATGTACCTTGTGCCACCATTTTCACAATGTGAAAATACTGTGAAAGCAACATCACCCCAGAGTCAGAAACGACTGGTGCTTGCACAGGGGACTTTTCCTTTCCTGTAATGTAATGTAATGTAATGTAAAATTTTATTTATATCCCGCCCTCCCCGCCGAAGCAGGCTCAGGGCGGCTAACAGCATTTCAGGTAAACAATAGTAATAAAAACATTAAATTCACATTAAAATTCACATTAAAATCAGTCAATAATCAATAATTAATTAAAACATTCCTAAGTCAACATTGGCGGTAAACGTTACTAATCTGGCGGTAAACATTAATTCAGTTATTGGTGAACGCCTGTTTGAAGAGGGCGGTCTTGCAGGCCCTGCGGAACTGGTCTAAGTTCCGCAGGGCCCGCACCTCCTCTGGGAGTTGGTTCCAGAGTTGTGGGGCCGCAACAGAAAAGGCCCGGGTGCGGGTGCTTTGAAGTTTAACTTCTTTTGGCCCAGGGATATTCAGTCTGCTTTTCCCCACTGACCTCAGTGCTCTCTGGGGCTCATATGGGGAGAGACGGTCCCTCAGGTAGGTCGGTCCTTGGCCATATAGGGCTTTAAAGGTTATGACCAGCACTTTGTACTGGATCCGGTATACGATTGGCAGCCAGTGCAGTCCGCGCAGCCCTGGCCGTATATGCTCCCATCTTGGGAGACCAAGTAGCAGCCTGGCCGCCGCGTTCTGCACTAGCTGCAGCTCCCGGGTCCGGTACAGAGGCAGCCCCATGTAGAGAGCGTTACAGTAGTCCAATCTTGAGGTGACCGTCGCGTGGATCACCATTGCTAGGTCCTGACGCTCCTGTGCCACCATAATCATTCACAGTCAAGGGGATGAGGATATTATTCTCTATGAATTTACATAGAAATGTTTAGTATGGTTTTTAACACAGAGAATAATTCGTAACTGAGGGGAGAGACTCTTCCTCTATTTTTCTGCAGTTTTATGAACTAAATTGTTTCTAGTACATGCCATTATTGTGATTCAAAATTCTACTGTAAAATTGTTACCAAAATTTCATGTCATTGAGAAGCTGCAAAGGTACTATTATTATAAGTGTAAATTGAAGCAGGAGGACCCATTTATGAAGGTAGGCTAGTAAAACTTGTACCACTGTCACATTCATGAAAAGATTTCCATCTGACCTTATGCATAGGAGAGTCCAGGTTAACTTTCATGTTTTTGGCATATAAGAAATATTCCTCTTTTAAGTTTTATAACCCTCAGAGCACCAACTTCTTTTCTCATATGTTTTTAACATCAGTCTTGTGTATAATTTAGAGAATAGTTTCATAAAACCTGGGAAACCCATCTGGCTGTAAACCTTCCCTTGCTGGCTGACCTCTGCTCCTCTGGCTACAACATTTTGAAGGCAGAATTTAAATGTGAAAAGATAACCCAATTCTAATGACCTTAAAACAATTCCATTTCAAATTCCTTCTACCAACTCAGACTTCTTAAGTATTTAACCACATTACAGCCTCTTCATGTGTAGCTTTGCACAGTACCTTTGAAAAATTAATGCCCCAAAGATAAAAACCTATTTTAGTAACACTAGCATAAAATTATTGCATTGTTCATGTAATTGGGAAAAGCTGCTACACTGCAGTCGTTATATTACAAATGTAATATGTTTTGTGATATTGTGTTTAGACTGAACTGTACATATTCTACTGATAGAATCATACCTTTAATGAATATTCTTGTAAAAGTTTTTGGGGTGGTGCTTGGGGAGAGTGGAGTTTTGAGGGAATATGATGTGACTTCTGGGTAATGCTGTAGGAATTTGCCCAGTCTCTATGTTCTTTATCATTGAGACTGAGGAAGAAGAAGGGAAGAAGAGAAGAGATTGTATTTATGCCCCACCTCAGAGCAGTTTACAATCTCCTTTTGCTTTCCCTTGCCACAACAGACACCCTGCTGTGACGTAGGTGGGTTTGAGAGCTCTGACAGAAACTGCTCTTGAGCAGAACAGCTCTGAGAGAGTTATGACTGGCCTAAGGTCACTCCAGCAGTTGAATGTGAAGGAGTGGGAAATTAAACCCTGTTCTAAGAGCAAACATCAGCCTATACTTAAATCAATGATCATCTGAATTTGACTTTTAAATGATAAATTTTAACCATCAATAAAGTATTCCTACAAATAGTCAAACTTTCTACACAGCAACCAAGTCCCTCCTCCTGCTCAAGCCCTTTTCTGGCCCACTTGTCACCCCTTCCCTAATGGCCTTCTCCTCCCTCCTCCTCCTGGCTGTCAGGAGCCTTGGCTTTTAGCAGCGGACTCTTAGCAGCCAGCTGGCCTGCATGCCTGCCTCAGGAGCTCTTGTTTTCCTTCCAGTGGATCTTCTTTCTCCAACCCACACCATCGCTGACATGGTGCAGGAGGCTCCCTCCCCACCAGGCCCAGTGTCAGCTTTGACTGACCACAGCTGATGCCATTTGAATGAAGGGATAAAGCCACTGGAAGGGGGGAAAGTTTGAAAGCCCAGGGAGGCATTCAGGAAATGGTTGGGTGGGAAGAATTTATTAATGAAATAGTTACTTTTTAGAAAACATGCAAATGCTACAATCTGAGGAGCTTGTGCGAGGGAATTACAGGAAACTTGCTGGTGGAGTGAGTTAAAAGCACATGAGCGAGTTAAAAGCACAATAATTACGTTGCAGGGATGAATGTAATTGTAGGCAGAACGCTTGAGAGGACAAAATGCATCTTCACTTGAGTTTAACCTCAGAATTAGATTGGACTCTTTCCACAAAATATTCAGTGCTAGACTTTTATGGGAGGAGGCGTCAGAAATCCCTGCCCATCAGGCAGTAAATGGTAACTCGTAGCATCATCAAAGGAAACACTATATATCTTGTGATTCCTGCAAGGGAGTTCCACCATTCAGATGCCTAGCACCAGATCCAAACCTTCCTGGTTCCAAAGCATTGGTTGCTGTATCCTGTTGTTAGTTCATGCTGGAATAAAGGTTATTAGTGTGGAACCACTGCACTTCTGGTTTGTTTTCCTTGGCAACCCCTCTGAGATTTTCTCATGCCTTTCAAGAACAGGTCACAGTAATGATACTCATAGTGGTGGCAGGTCACAGGGAACTCCCCTGATTTTTTTCCACCTAAACATTAATACTGTGAAATATCAGATCAGGGCAGCAAGAGGAAATTGATCTGGATTGCACAATAGAGGGGCGGCTGAATGAAAATAATGCAGTGTGTCTGTCCCAACTAATGCCACCTGGTTATGTGGTCCTCCACCAACTCCACACAGGTGGCCAGGGAGTAGGTGTGGGAGCCAGTGAGGTGTAAATGGTTAAGCGAGACAGACTCTAAACTGGAGAGCCAAGTTTGATTCCCCACTGCTCCACATGAAGCCTGCTGGGTGACCATGGGCCAATCAGAGTTCTTGCAGAACTCTCTCAGCACATCCACCTCACAAGGTGCCTCTTGTGGGGAGAGAAAGGGAAGGTGAGTGTAAGCCACCTTGAGACTCCAAAAGGTAGAGAAAAGCAGGGTGTAGAAACTGACTCTTCTGTTTTCCCCCATGAGTCCTTTAACTTCCACAGACTTCCAGTGTCTATGCTCCTTACATTAGGGACTAGAATAGATTGAACATATGGACATATGAAGCTGCCTTATACTGAATCAGACCCACAGTCCATCAAAGTCAGTATTGTCTATTCAGACTGGCAGCAGCTCTCCAGGGTCTTAAGCTGAGGTTTTTCACACCTACTTGTCTGGACCCTTTTTAGTTGGAGATGCTCGGGATTGAACCTAAGACCTTCTGATTACCAAGCAGATGCTCTACCACTGAGCCACCATCCCTCCCCATCCCTCACTGTCCCTCTGCTGCTTGTTTACTCACTGCAGAGTTCCCCAGTGGGGAAGCGGGAGGGGAGTGCAACTAGTTAGCCTGGTCAGGGTGCCAAACAGTCATGGGCTGGTCCTGGTCATATCCTTGATTGGTACAGTTTAATATCCTTGAATTCACGGCTAATTCATAAAGAAATTGTCTGTGATACTCCCAAGGACTTCCGATTATATGGGGTGCTTCCGGGATCTCTGCCACTCCCTACCCCCTTAGAAAAGTATCTATAAAACCTCCAGCTGTTTAGCTATTTTTGCTGCCCAACTCATACACAAAAAAAAAAAAACAGTTCACACCATATATATATATATTTCCCCGCTACTAGATCTGCCACACTCCATTTTAAATTAGAAATCTGCTTTCATAAATACCCATTTTCTTTTACCCAACCAGCAACTTAAATGCTTAATTAATTTAATTCATTTGCCCTCCACATATATATACATATAACAATTTTTACACTTAATAACAGATCCCTAGAGACTCAGAAACTCAAATAATTAATAGATTAATAAATGAATTAATACTCTCATTAGTTAGACTAAGGACATGTCAAGACTGGTCCTTAATCTGTTGCAGGTACTTTTCTGCTTTTCTAGGACTGGAGAAGCGCCTAGTCTCTTCTGCATGTGTGATTGATAGGACTGCTGGGAAGCCCAAATAATATTCCAGTCGCAACTGACGGGCCATGTCCTTCGCTGGTTTGAATCTTTTCCTGGCCTCCACAATATGTTTTGCATAATCAGGAAAGATCATAATTTTCCGTTCATTTGCCCCCCAGCACAGAGGCTCCCTAGCAGTATACTGTCGAAACTTAGCCAAAATATCGTCTCGGGTTGCAATTTTGAGAAATTGGACTGAAATAACTTGTATTCCCTCCCCCTCACGATGGGGGGAGAAGAATCTATTTACTTTTTCAATGTCCAAGGGGTATGCTTGGTCCAACTTGAAGACTTGCCTGAAAAAAAGGTCCATGAAGTCTACCCACTCGGCGTTGGTTCTTGCCTCCACACCAATCAACCCGAGTACCTTGAGAGAACGGCGCCTCAGTGCAGAGTCAAATTGATCCACCCGACTAGTTAATGAGGTAATTTTTTCATTGCATGATGTCTCGTGGGTGGCAAGTCTTTCCTCTACTTCAATGCATTTGGCACTCACTGACTGAAATTTTTCTTGCATGGCAGAAAGTTCAATTTTTAGCTCTCTGATATCAGCTCGAAGCTGTGTAATATAGACTGGTATATCTTTCAAAGGCTTGAGTTCTTGCCGCATAGTTTCTAACATGGCCGCTAATGAGTCAAGTGTAGCAGAAGGAGCTTCAGCCGCCTCCCCAGGCTTATCTTTGTTGTTTTTCCCCATTCTGGCTGCGCTCCTAGTTCCAGACGCCACCTTTCCAAGTTCTTTCCAAGTTCTTCTCAAAGCCAAGAACAGAAACAGAGACAGCCACCTCACTGGGTCTTAACTCCAACAAGGACGAGTCAAACAGCACAAACGGCCAGCTCAGAACACAGGAGCACAGAAGCACCAGAGGAAATTTAACAGCTCGCAACTTAAACAGGTTGCCAGGCGGCTATAAATCACCAGATAAGCGCAACTA
The DNA here is from genome assembly GCF_032191835.1 of Heteronotia binoei. Classification (NCBI taxonomy): domain Eukaryota; kingdom Metazoa; phylum Chordata; class Lepidosauria; order Squamata; family Gekkonidae; genus Heteronotia; species Heteronotia binoei. The sequence continues at coordinate 45,650,299 of NC_083229.1, forward strand.
GGCACTTAAGCAATTCATCACTTGTAAACTGTGAGCAAAAAAGTTCAATGTTTTCTTTTCGGGCAGTACAGCTGGAGAAAGCTTTAAATTTTACCGGAGCAGGGAGTAGACGCGTCCTTCTCAGCCCGCCATAGACCGGGGTGGGTCAGGGGTGGGGGGGAAAAACACACATGTATTAAACAAAATGAAATTGATAGGCTTAAACACTATATGGTTAGCTTTAAGTTCTAGAAATGGACAGAAACAAGAAAGAAGGCACTCATCTAATATTATAATCTATGGTATATACAAGATTAAGTTGAAAGTATTGTTTCTTTGTTTACATGTTTCATAATTAAGAATAAGGGTGATTTAAGATGGTAAAGATTCTAACGGTTAATATACATGGCGCTAGGACTACAAAAAAGAGAATGTTGCTCTGGCAAATGTGTAAGTCCATGGGTGTAGGGATAATATTTATTCAAGAAACCCATACCTTAAGTTCGGAATGTAGTTGGTTCTGTCAGGAGAAAGGAACTCAGGTTTTTTCCACTGATTATAATATTAATTCACGTGGTGTGGCAATTCTAATACGCAAGATTGCTAATGTGTCAGTTCAACAAGTCATCTCAGATCCAGAAGGAAGATATATTGTGTTGCATACTCATATGTATGGAAAAAAGGTTTTATTGATTTCAATATATGGTTCAAACCGTGATCAACCTGCTGTTCTTCATAAAATAGGAGAAAGTATCCAGAATATGGAGTGGGATGACATTGTTTTTGGTGGCGACTTCAACGTAACTATGGACCCGCTTCTGGATAGGAGCGACGCTAATATAAATAGACTCCCACAAGTTAGAGCAGTGTTGAGTGGCTATATGAAGGATTTGAGGTTGACTGATATATGGAGATTGTTACATCCTACACTCAGGGAATACACATTTTATTCAAGGGTTCATAACCTGATGTCTAGACTTGATTTCTTCTTGTTATCTCCCGATTTAATTTCAAAGGTGAATACTTGCGAGATAATCCATTCAACAATCTCTGACCACAATATGGTCCTGTTAGATATTCACTTGGCTCTTCAAGAAAAACCAAAAACAGCTTGGTGCTTTAATGCTACTTTGTTAGCGGATGACACATTTGTATCACAAATGCGAAGAGAAATCAATGAGTTCTTTGAGATAAATGAAGGCTCGTCATCTTCTAGATCTATAGAATGGGAAGCATTTAAAGCAGTGATCCGTGGGAAAGTTATTGCCTATACTGCACATAAAAAAAGAACAAGCGAAGAGCGGCTTGTATCTTTGGAGAATGAGTTAACTCAGGCTTGGACAATAATGTATCAAAGCCCAAATGTGCTATCCTATAAATTGATCCAAAATTTGAATTATCAAATTAATTTATTAAAATATCATACACTTGAGCAAATCATGTACAAATCTCGTCATCAGCACTGGGAGTCAGGTGATAGAATAGGAAGAATATTATCAAATAAATTAAAAAGGGAAAAAGCTGATAAAAAAATCATTGCGATTAAAAATAGACAGAATAAGATCTGCATAGATTCACAGGAGATTGTTAACTCTTTCTTTGAGTTCTATCAACAATTATATAATATCCCACAGATAGCAGAAGAGTCACAAATATCTAGCTTTCTGAAATGGGTAGAACTAAGTAAATTAAATAGTGAACAAAAAGTGGATCTTGCGCAAAAAATAACTAGCCTAGAGATTAAGGTCGCAATTGATTCCTTAAAACGCCGTACAGCCCCTGGCCCAGATGGTTTTATATCTGAATGGTACCTTGAATTTCAGGATGTGCTGATTCCTAAGTTACATCAGTTATATAACTCTTGGTATCAAAATGACTCTATACCAGAAGTAATGAATGAGTCTTTGATAATCGTGATCCCGAAACCCAATAAAGATCGGTTGGAATGTACTAGTTACAGACCAATTTCTCTAATTAATCTTGATATAAAAATCTTAGCAATAATTTTGGCTAATCGGGTTAAGAGAGTAGCGGGGTCTTTGATACACAAAGACCAAACAGGATTTATGTACGGCAGAAATGGGCAGGACAATATCCGGTTGGCATTAGACATAATTGATCTGCAAAGAGATTCTATGGAAAACTCAGCGCTAATCTCTTTGGATGCTGAAAAAGCGTTCGATTCAATCCATAAGAACTTTATTTTTTCGGTTTTATCACATTTGAATTTTCCTCAATCATTGATAAAATGGATTAAATTACTATACCATAATCCATCATCCCGATTAAAAATTAATGATAATTTATCACCTCCTATTCGATTAAATCGCGGTGTGAGACAGGGGTGTCCTCTCTCACCTCTTATTTTCAATTTGTGTATTGAACCTTTAGCGGCAGCCATTAGAAAATCTAAGGACGTCATAGGGATTAAATTTAAGAGTTTGGAATATAAACTTGCTTTATACGCAGATGATCTATTGCTGTTTGTGTCGAACCCTGAGCATTCTATCCCAGCTGTAATGACAATAATTGACAATTTCGGTAAGTTAGCTGGGTATAAAATAAACTGGTCTAAATCTGAGCTGATGCCATTAGGGCGTGGAAGTTTAGATTATAGCTCTTTCCAGTTAGCAGTTACAACAGGGCAGGTGAAATATTTAGGCCTTTTTTTGCCCAACGATCTATCGCAGCTAGTTAAGATTAATTTAGATAGGGTATTAACCAATATAACGACAGATCTAGAAAGGTGGAAGGGCTTGACCCTGTCATTATGGGGGAAAATTAATACTTTAAAAATGTGCATATTTCCAAAATTAATTTATATTTTGAGAGGCATTCCTATTCTAATCCCTAAGAAATGGTTCAATAAAATCGATGGGATCCTATCTAAGTTTATTTGGGGCTCCAGTCGACCTAAGATCTCTATGCTTAAGCTTCAGAGAGAGGTGAAGGAAGGTGGTTTTGGGGTTCCGAACCTGTTATTATATCACAGAGCCCTTTTATTAGCTGCAGTTAAATGGTGGAATCTTGTCAGCTTGGATAACGCACCGACCTGGGCATCGCTTGAGGGCGCAATGATATTTCCATTGGAGGGATGTTATGCACTAGGTTCGACGTTCTCTGTGATAAAACATCCACTGAGATCAATTACTTCAGCTAGAAAAGTATGGGAGCTGACACTGAAACTGGTTAACGCTGACCCTTTCTCGCATGAAAAAGCCTCTTTGTGGGGCAATCCTTTAATTAAGATAGGCAATAAGCCGGTTTTTTGGCTTCGGTGGATGCACGCCGGTATTGTTTCTTTGGATCAGTTAAAAAATCAAGAGGATGAGTTTATTGCACACTATGAACTTCCAACTCAAATAACATCTTTACCATTATATCAGTGGAATTTTATGCAAATAAAACAAGCCTTGCGAACTGTGTTCGGGCCTGATGCGTTGGCGGCATCACAGTGCCCGCCATTGTTTGGTCAACTGTCTGAGGCATTTGAGCAGAAGAAATCCAATTTAGTGTTGTATAATATACTGAAGGAGATTACAATACCTGACCTATCTGCACTAAATCAAAAATGGAATCTACAGGTCCAATGTCAAGTGAACTTGGACCAATGGGAAGATTGTTGTAATAAAATTAGGAAGTCCACTCTGGACATCAGGTTGATAACTATACAACAGAAAGTATTGCATAGAGTTTATTGGACCCCACTTCGTATGTTTAAGAGAGCAATGCTATCCTCAGCAGAGTGTTGGAGATGTAAGAGCAGAGAGGCGAATCTCACACATATGCTATTTAATTGTGAGGTGATTCAGAATTTTTGGCAACAGGTGTTATTGAAAATAAAGGATACAATTAAACGTCAACTACCATGGCAAGATAGTCACTTAATACTAAACTTTTTTCCGAAAGAATGGAAATTAAAGAAGGGGCAAAAATTATGGTTAGGAAGGGCCCTGTTGATAGCAAAACGCCAAATTCTTAAACACTGGAAACAAAATGATGTAATTTCAATTCTTCTTTGGGAAGATGACTTATTGAAACTTGCAGCTTTTGAAAAAATATCGTTTTCTGGTCGTAGACAAATGTGTCGTTTTAATGAGATTTGGAGTCCATTTATGCAAATGATGAATGTTTAGCTGATTTGATTTGATATCGTTGTAAACTGTATCGCTTTACTTTTCTTGTATTCACTATATGAAAGTTAGGTTGATGTTCTTCTTTCTGATATCTATTAATGTTTAACTTGAGTAACTATTGTAATTTTATGCACTGGGGTTTCACATAAAATAAAAAAAAAAAGAAAGAAATTGTCTGTGTGGAAGAGGCATTCATGCTTCAGGGCAGATTGTGTCTCACTAAAGCCTGAGGGGAATGAGATCATTGTTACCTTTCAAATTGGAGAAAGAGTTAAAACACTTAAACACAAAGCCATGACAGGTTTCTTCTCAGAGATTTTCCACTCATACTGCAAAGAGGGTGTATAGATTCTTGATTCTGGCCACAAAAAAGCCAAAACTTGCCAGCAACAGGACCTGACTAAGTACTATGTTATTAATTTGGATAATGCCTTAGCCCTCAAACATAATCCTCATTAAGAACAAGGGCCAAAACGATACACAGAAAAAAAGGAACTAACAGGGGAATTCCAGGTATTATTTGCATGCTACAAGAATATGTTCCCCAGTTAAAAGGAAATGGAAATGAAATGGAACAGATTAATGCTGAACCATGTGTACATGGGGCAACACCGGAAAAGTGAGCATATGTACATCACCTATGTCCTTAGTAAACAAGATTCAAATAAGGTAACAGCTGCTGAATCAGATGACATTTGTGTTCACCAGTTATTTATTTTGGAATGTATAACCCCACCCTAGCCTCAATATTATATTTTCTTCTTCCAGATTGCTGAATATCCCATTGATATCCAGTCTTAATAATTGGCTTTAATAAATCTTAGTAATTCAATCTTAATATTTTTTTTGTATTTTGTAATAACTTATTGTAATTTATTTTAATATTATGTATCTTAATCTGTTGTGAGCTGCCCTGAGCTCAACAGGGGAAGGCAGGATATAAATACAATAAAATAAAATTTAAAAAATAATAAGTTTTACATCTACTAGCCAGTTACTGACCTAACCAAGAAACATTTTGGACAAAAAAACAAGAGACTGATGTCCTCTTGGTAAGAAATAAACCAAAGAAACCACCACTACTTCTATTTTCTGTGGTAGCCTTAAAGAAGCGGAGACAAGTGCTTTGAGAGACAAGGTTCCCATTTTTTTAGCTATTTGGCTCCCAAAATACTAAATAATGACTTACCAAGGCTGATTTACACTGGTGTGTGTGTGTGTGTGTGTCATGTGTCTTGAGCATCACATATTAGCTGTACCTGTTCACTTCCAGGAGAGACAAACAAACCATGCTTGTCTTACATATGCCAGAAAGAAGGTTTTCACACTCAGGTCCCAAAGACAAAAGATGAGAAATAAAGAAGGGATACTCCAAATGACACTGTAGTAAGAAGAAAACCAGCCTAGTTCCAGCCACTAGTTAGAAGATGAGCAACTTCAGGAAGCATAGTCCCATGCCACATCCGCTGCCAAAAAAATTGTGGTCTAGCTGCTGAAGAGAGAAGAGGAACATCTGGACCCTGGTCTTTGGCTAGTGAAATAAGGGCCAATGGCAAGTTGCATTTCCTACCTTCCAAGAACACCATTGCAAGGGGAAGACCAGTCTGGATTCAGTTATCAGCCAGTGAATTACACTCTGGCCCCTGTCACTGGAGTTTGGATAAAGAGCCACACATATCTGTACCACTTTTATTCAAGCAACAATACCAATGAGGAGAAGTCAGTCAGAACCCATTAGATAAACATTCTAAATGTCAAATTGACCCCCCCCCCTTTCCCTTCACTCATCTTCCTGTACCTAGGCTGGCCAACCTCCAGGTAGAGCCTAGAGATCTCCTGAAATGGCAACTTGCAGAAAATGGCTACTTTGGATGGTGTCCTGTATGGCATTATACCCCACTAAGCTCCTTGTCCACGCCAAACACCATCCTCTCCAACAACAATATTCCAATGAGAACTGGGATTTGATTTGATTGGGCGCTGACCTAGAGCAATGCTGTTTTCTTGTTTTATATGTCACTATTGGGTATTCTTCTGGATCAAATGCTAGTAATAAAACAAAGGCCCCTCCAATAAAAAAAAACAGTGCTGGATTTGAAATGTATTAAAGCGTTGTCAAATTGATCCAACTGTCATTGAATGTGATATTAATAAAGCAGCTGCCTTATACTATGTTAGATTATTCATCCATCTGTAGTATTGTCATCTCTACCCTGACTGGCAGCAGCTCTCCAAGTTTTCTCAGGCAAGGTAAGTTCTTTCCCAGCGCCTAAAATCTTTTTGATTGAACGTGGGAGTTTATTGTATGCAAAGCTGATTTTCTACCACCAAGCCACAACCCCTTCCTATTATTAACCATTGTGCCAATAATTATTGGGCAGGGATGTTCTGAAAACTGCAGATGTGTACTATGGCTAGATGTGTTGACATTTAGCAGACCCCCAAGGTTAGACTGGCACAAAAAAGAAAGATGAAGGAATTATCTCTACACAACCTTGAGAAAGGCTCTTCCTTTTTCTATTTTATTGCCATAATTTTTACATCCATCCCAGCATCCTCCTCTCTTGCAGCAGTGAAGCATAAGAACTGCACAGCTTCCTCATCCTTACTAACATAGCAGTTCTTCCCCCAGCCAGTTTAAGAGTTTTCAGCCAACAATAAGCCTACTGGGATGAGCTCCCTGTCACAAATTTAAATGTGAATTGATAGGGAAATGAGGCCAATCTGCTCTGAACACCACAGCAAAGGTCACACAACCGCTCAAGAATGAAATACTCACTATGTACTACAAACTTCAACATGCTGAATGCCCTGAAGACGTTCTTCATTTCCAAGCTACATTTCCAAAAATACATGGACAAATGGGAAGGGAAAAAAAATAAAGAAAAAAGGGTAATGAAGGTGAACAGCAGTCTGTAATAAGTAGATTCTGAAGTGAGAGTGGTGTGTGTGTGTATGTATATATATTCCTGTCACTGTAGTCCCCATCCAGCAAAGCTATTTGGTGTGACCATTACATCACATACTGTTTTAAAGATACATGTTGTACCATGGCCAGGGCTTTTTTTGTAACAGGAACTCCTTTGTATGTTCGGCCACACACCCCTGATGTGGCCAATCCTCCTGGAGCTTACAGTAGGCCCTGTACTAAGAGCCCTGTAAGCTCTTGGAGGATTGGCAACATCAGGGGTGTGTGGCCGAACATGCAAAGGAGTTCCTGCTACAAAAAAAGCCCTGGCCATGGTTATTTCTATCATGACTTGCTGTGCCAGCACAGCAGTCGCCAAATACATAAATACCACCAGGGCTTCCCGCATTGTTCCTGACTATTGCTTCTCAATCCTTTTTATCAAGCATCACCTCTCTCCTTCTCCTGCTCCAGTTTAGCCAGTTTAATGCTGCCCAGAACATAGTCTCTGCTGCTTCAGACAGCAAGACTAGATCTAAATAATGTAGGAAGATCAATTTTTTTTTTTTTATCATTAAGATGAGCTTACTAACAGTAAGTGCTGTATGACAAGAGAATAAGTGAACTGGGAGGCGGGGAAAAGGGAGGGCTTTCCCTTACTGGAGGATTTTTAGTCACCAGTTTCATTGTTCTAGTCTGGATTTCCTGCAGTGACGAGAGAGTTGGACTAGATGCCCTACAAACCCATTCCAACTCTATGTTTCTTCATCTGCTCCCATCCATTGCTCTTGCTCAGTATGCCTTCCTAACCCAAAATGTATACTAGTCTTTAATCTGAAATATCTGGATCTTTATGGTATGACACACAACTAGATTTTTTTTCTCATGCAATAATTTCTCACATTTATATTCCACTGCCTTTCCACAAGGAGCTCAGGGTAAGTATATAAGGATGGGGTAATCCCAGTTTTTCCTTATAATAGACCTGTGAAGTTGGTTAGGGTAAGAAGGAATAACTAGGCCTAGGTCAACCAATGGTAGGATTGCCAGTTCCCAGGTGGAAGAGGAGGATCCCTCAATCCTGTATGCCCACCAAACATTGCTATGTGACATCACCAACATGATGATGTCACATGGAAGTGATGTCGTCATGTCAGGGACATCACATGGGGAATTCTATGCTGTGAGGACAAAACTCTATGGTTTGAGAGCAAATTTATGTGAGTACTTGGCAACCCTACCCAATGGGCTTAATGGTTCTTCTGAGGACATGGACTCTGGCCTTCAACACTATAATTACGACACCATGGTGACTCTCAAGGGTTCTCTTCTTTCCTTGATCTGATTCTATCATGAAACCAATAAGTGCAATCTTATCTAATTTATAGCTTCCTGAAACTTGTGTTGGGGAGATGAAGAATCCATAACACAACACATTGGCAAACTAAATGCAAAATACATTACACCCTGAAACTGACAACCTGATTAAGGTAAAATGTCAGAGCAGTATGATGGAATTTTAATTTCACCAAAATGCTGGAATATGAGAATTGTATATAGTAATGATTAAAATGTGTGTGTGTGTGGTTTGGAAAGAAATTGCATTTAGCGTTCTACACGTGTATCGTTTAATAGGAGAGAGAGAAAAAACTTTAATAATAAAGTGGTGCTGGGCTGCAATATGCCAACTAGACTTCAAAAAATATATGAAAACTAGGATGACATCACTTGGCTCTCCATTGGAGAGCAATAAATGAGCCAAAACAAGAGAATGTAAATTAAGACCATGAATGCCTTGGGAGATACAGCATATGTCCAAAGGAAAAAAAGAGAGAATTTTTAGGTGCCTTTATGTACTGACAGCCAACTTTTTTACAATGTGAGGACGCCATATGGTATGCAGTCAATAAAACATAAGCCTCACTATTTTTTTTGTTTAAAAAAACACTTCCTAAAATGTTCAGAGTTTCCCAGTCGAAGGCCAAACAGACCAGCTATGTTCATGTCACCTGACTGGCCACATGGAGGGGCCAGGGTATTCCTCTGAACCCATAAATCTTAGGCTCCTGGATTCTTGGAGTGAATGAAAGAAAACAGATCATTCCTTTATCTCATCATATCTCTGTACACTCTCTTTTGTGACATCTGGCACCAGCTATTATTAGTGAAAGGATACCAGGTTAGGTTGACCCTTGATCCAAGAAAGTTGCTGTTAAGCAATAAAGATAGCTCATTATGATTTACAGATTCTTGACTAACACCTCAGCCCATTAAAGTAAAGCTGGGCATTTACCACCACTTAATGGAGTTCCACCATAATTTAAGTTAAGCTTGTGGAAATTTAGTATCCAACCATGAATTTTATTATGCAGATGCTTGGAAGACTGATGAACCTATTATGGCAAAGTAACTTTTCCATCTACAAGAAAGGATAAACATTTCAAACATTAAAGCATGGCAGTAGTAATCCACCTCTTTCAGAGAGACACATTTTTTTTCAATTACCATCAACCAGAAGAGCCACCTGATGCCCAGTGAACAACCCCAAACACATATAATACAAGATATAATTATTACTATTAAATGCTTAGCTATTTAATTGCCAGATCACATTAAGGGTTCTTTCTTCTGGCTGTGGTGAAAAAGATGCAAAACCCCCACAACCCCCACTGTGGCCAGCTTGCTCTTTCCCAGGGTAGCTACTTACTGTCTCTTCTCTATGGTCACCTTGCTGGATACCTGGTAGCTTGCCTGGTAGCTTGCTGGGAAGAGGCTAGGGTGGGGTAGTTGGAGAGGACAGGCCTTAACTTCCATCCCAGGCATGAGGATTGCATCTCAGGGTTGCTCACAAATTACACACCCTCCAGCAGTTATTGTTTTGAGATGGGAACCTTCTGCCAAACACATGCCCTACTGGACAATGGCCCTGTTCACTCTCCTGGACCTCAAAGCAGGTATCACATGGAACAAAAGCCACAAGTGGTATGCCAGAGAGCCACACGACCCCCAAACCACTAAGAAGAACTGCTGGGTAGCATTCTCACATTCCAGGATCTGAATGAACTAAAATTACACCAGATTGCATTGATATTGTAGTGTCTACATTCTGTGTTCAAGTATGTGTGTAAACCATGTGTACTTGCTGACCTATATACAGTTAAGAGAAACTGGCACATGATTATACGAACACATGAAGTTACCTTATATGGCAGGGGTGGCCAGCGGTAGTTCTCCAGATGTTTTTTGCCTACAACTCCCATCAGCCCCAGCCATTGGGGTGTGTATAGATGAAAAAAGTGTCCCTGGTACTCCAATACTCATCACCAGAAATATAATTTTCTTTAAAAGGCAAAGAACATCATGCTTTGCACAATGAACTCAAGAAAACTCATCCTGTTATGATATTCTACTCAATGTGCTTTCCACTTGTTCAGTTGCTGGCATCTTCTGCAGCCAGGTGCTTTTTCCCCTTGAGTGCATCTGAAGGGGAAGAAATGTACTCTTCTAAGACTGCAAGACTGACCTGCCAAATCCCTGATTACTGATAGGCGAGCCCTGGGATCCAATCCAGGATCTTTATTAGCATCCAGCAGTTACGGGAGTGCAGAGAGAAGACTTATTCCCCAAAGCTATGCTATGGGCCAATTTACATTTCACCAGCACACATGTTAAATATGCTTATCACCCTAGATGGAAAGCTGTTTATATTCACCACTGAGTCTGGGTAGTTCTACATACCATTGCAAATCTTTCCTTATAGAGGCCTGCAGCCCATCACAGAATCCGCACAGCAACCAAATTGTACAACATATGAACATATGAAGCTGCCTTATACTGAATCAGACCTTTGGTCCATCAAAGTCAGTATTGTCTTCTCAGACTGGCAGCGGCTCTCCAGGGTCTCAAGCTGAGGTTTTTCACACCTATTTGCCTGGACCCTTTTTTGGAGATGCCAGGGATTGAACCTGGGACCTTCTGCTTCCCAAGCAGATGCTCTACCACTGAGCCACCATCCCTCCCCTGAGCCACCGTCCCTCTTTAAATGAAATAAGTATTATCATTGTTATTTATTATATCCCTCTTGTCAGCCAACTGTCTCCCAAAGTGGCTCACATCAATAGAGAGACCTGTCCACAAGCTCTGAACTTTAAAAGGAAAGATGCATAAAGAAAAGAGAAGTGGTAGGGAAAGACAGAAGTGAGAGGGATCAGTTTGACAGTTCAAGTTGATACCTAGTTGGGCCTGACTGATCTTTCCTCACCAATGTTCAGGTAGAAATGGAGCAATTACTCTGTTCACTGACAGAGGCAAGAGTCTTTTTCTGACTGAGAACTAAGACCAGTCTGGTCTTCCCCTCACCATGATGTTCTTCCTGAACACCCTCCCAGTGGCCTTATTCCTCCATCTGCTAAAAGAATCAGAGTATAAAAGAATCAGAGTATCCTTCTCATTTCTGCAGTTTTAGAACAACTGCCAGTTGGAGTAGAGGATGGAAATAATTATTCCATTATGTGCCTTTTCTCCAACTGATGGCTTGTGTTTGACATGGCACAGTAAAACAAAAAACAAAAAAATCCTCCAGTCTAGGATTAGATGCAGTGTGTACATTAACCACAATGTGTTAGAAAACAGCATGTGGAACAATTCAAACCAACCTTTCTGTGACAGCCAATGACACCTCTTTCTTTTTTGCATCTTCGTGATTGATCTTTGTAAGAGCTAAATTTGGCCCAGATATGGAAATGTGAGAACTTCCATATCATTGGTAGAGCGATATGTTATGAACAGAAGTAGGAGTGTGACTAGCAGCGGTGGAATTCTAGCAGCAGCTCCTTTTCATATTAGGCCACACACATCTGTTGTAGCCAATCCTCCAAGAGTTTACAAAAAAGAGCCTTGTAAACTCTTGGAGGATTGGCTGCATCAGGGGTGTGTAGCCTAATATGAACATAAGCTCCTGCTAGAATTCCATCCCTGGTGACTAGTATACAATGCAAAAGTCTGTTAAAGCCCAACTCCTTTCTAAACCTTCTTGTTGGTGGGTGACTGTTAAATACCATCAAGTCACTTCCAATTTATTGCACCCTATGAATTAATGACTTCCAAAACATATGATCATTAATTGTCTTATAAATTGAGAGCCACGGCTTCCTTTATTAAATCAATCCATTTCATGTTGTATCTTCCTCCTTCCCTGCTGCTTTCAGCTTTTGCTGGAGAGCCAGTTTGGTGTAGTGGTTAAGTGTGCGGACTCTTATCTGGGAGAACCGGGTTTGATTCCCCACTCCTCCACTTGCACCTGCTGGAATGGCCTTGGGTCAGCCATAGCTCTGGCAGAGGTTGTCCTTGAAAGGGCAGCTGCTGTGAGAGCCCTCTCCAGCCCCACCCACCTCACAGGGTGTCTGTTGTGGGGGAGGAAGGTAAAGGAGATTGTAAGCCCCTCTGAGACTCTTCGGAGTGGAGGGCGGGATATAAATCCAATATCTTCTACAATAGCCTCAGTTTTGTCATTTTAGCTAGAACTCACTAATTTGGTTTTTTGGGGCAGTCCATGGTATTCATAACACTCTCCTTCCTTTCAATACCACATTTCAAATGAATCAACTTTCTTGTCAACTTTCTTCATTGTCCATCTTTCATACACATTCATAGAAATGGGAATAGGGCGATACTGTGGTACAAGTTAACTGGATTTTGGTTGCCAGCAACACATCTTTACACTTAATCTTTTCCAGCTCCTTCATAGGATGGGCAGCTCCAGTAACCAAGATAACTTTGCAATATGATCTCTAGTGCATCTTCCTTTTCTGAATCCATCTTGAGCATCTGTCATTTCTCATTCCATGTATAACAGTCTCCATTCTAAGATTTTAAGCATCACTTTACTCATGTGAGAACTTAATGCAATAGTCCGATAGTTGCTGCAGTCTTTTACGTCTTCTTTGTTTGGAATTGATTGTTTCCAGTTTGTGGGCCATTGTTTCCCCCCCCCCCCCTATAATTGTTGGCACAACCATAGATTGAAATGGCCCTATTGAGAAGATCCCATCTATACCTGGTAATTTGTTAATGGGTTTGATTGCAGTTTTCACTTCACTTTCTAAAATTGCAGGTTCTTCTTCAAAATATTCTTGGATGAAAACTGTCATCCTTTTCTTTTGTACAGTTCAGGGTATTGTCCCCATCTTTTCTTTATTTTGTCCTGTTTAGATAATGTATTTCCATGTTGATCTTTTAGCATTCCTAGTTGTGCTTTAAATTCCCCCTTGGTTTCTTGGATCTTGTGAACAGATCTCTTGTTCTGTTTGTTGTTCTGTTTTATTTCTTTACACTGATTATTATAACCATCCTCTTTGTCTCTACATGAAACTCACTGGAATCTTGTTGGTACAGTGTGCTCTTCTTTTTGCTCTTATTAATATAAATGTGAAATCAGCTGTTGAATTATATTCTGACACCTTTCCTACTATTGCAAAATGGAGGAGAAACTCATATTTTTAAACTCCTGAAAGGGTTATACTGCAGGTTGTTGGAGCTATGTAGACAAAAAGCCACATGGTACTAGAACTGCAATGAGAAGGGGAATCAGATAAGTTGCTCTTCATCCCTCTTAAAACTGGTAGGATCCAACTCATCATCTTACAGTGGAAATAAACAAGTGTTCTTAAACACCTGGACTCTAGTGCTGATATTTACTACATGTGCCAAAATGTAGGTCACAGTAAATAGCATCAGCCTAGCAAGCATACAGATAATTCCTTGCACCTTAGAAAAAGTAATCTTTCACCAAAATCAGTTATTTGAGGTAGCTTAACAGACTCTTTGATACTATAATCACTCTGTTTGGTACCAGTTATTTTTATTGCAACAGTCAATTCCGTTGTGTTTTTTTTTTTTGGTGGGGGGGAGGTTACACAAAAAAAGGAACTTTAATTCTACTTTATATGGTCAATTAAATCTCTCTAGGATTAAGCTGCTGGTAGCAATTGCTGTGGCATAGCTGTGACCTCTCCACCCTGTAAATCAATCTCACAAATTGCACTGGATAATATCAGACTGTATCTTCCAGAACAATTTTGGAATTAAGACAGAAGTTACTGTCAGCAGACTTCTGGGTCTTGCTGTGATTCATTCACTTGAAGGCCATCCACTGACAGTTATAGAGTAAAATGGCAAACTTGGAGGAAAAGAGGTAATGTTGGATTTGAAAATTCAAAAGTGATGCATTGAGTGAAGCTAAAGGTTCTAGGGAAAAAGCCCAAAGGGAAAACCCCATGGACATAAATGCTCACAGGAAAAAGCCCCCATGGAAACATGCTCCCATGGAAATAAACCCACCTGGAAAGAATCTCACATGGAAAAAAGCCCATTCTGAAAGAAGCCCACATGGAATAGGGTTGCCAAGTCCAATTCAAGAAATATCTGGGAACTTTGGGGATGGAGCCAGGAGACTTTGGGGGTGGAGCCAGGAGCAAGGTTGTGACAAGCACAATTGAACTCCAAAGAGAGTTCTGGCCATCACATCTAATGGGACCACACTCCTTTTAAATGCCTTCCCTCCATAAGACAAAACCACACAGAGAAATACAGCAACCCACCAACACCCACCACCAATTCCATCCTCAGCAACCAGAATGGGGGGGGGGGGAGGAACTTTAAAAAAAAACAATCCTCCATTCACGACAAATCACACTGTGAAGCAAAAAAAGCAACAACAGTATCCAGGAGAATCAAACCACAAGACACAACCTCACAACAGCAGCTGTCCATCTACCCTCAAGCAACAAAGCAAACATCAGTAAACTCTTTAAAAACATGTCAACATCCACAAAACAGTAATAATAATTAAATCTGCAAAAAACCACTAACACAACTTGTGATCAGAAATTTAACCAAACAATTAACAACAGTGAACAGAACACCCTGCCCCCCATCTAGCAACAAAATAATAACAGCAATAATATAGTAATATTTTGAATAAAAGTACTGAAATTAGGGTTTGTAGAATCTTTCGGGCTCAAGTGCTGTGTTCTACTGGAGAAAGTTTTCCTTCCAGACGTTTCGTTCTCAGCTGCGGAGAACATCCTCAGTGGCATTGCAGCGGGAGCAGGCGCTCTGACCTTCTTGGCTGCTGTGCATTGAGTGGGGCCAGGGCTGCTGGAGAGCTGCTGTTTCTAGGCTGGAGGGGGTGTGGTGAAAGGGCAATTGGTTTGTGGATGTGCCCATTGTTTGGTGGGGCTTTAGCAGCTCTCCAGCAGCCCTGGCCCCACTCAATGCACAGCAGCCAAGAAGGTCAGAGCGCCTGCTCCGGCTGCAACGCCACTGAGGATGTTATCTGCAGCTGAGAACGAAACGTCTGGAAGGAAAACTTTCTCCAGTAGAACACGGCACTTGAGCCCGAAAGATTCTACAAACCCTAATGATGTTACCAGCCGTGAAAACCTGAAATCTTTGATAAAGTACTGAAATATTTCTACAACAAGCTTTTAAACCCTACGCAAAATTTTAACTTCTAAGTAGTTGACCAACCCCCACCCCAACCTAAAAGAAAATCCTAACTCATCCCAAGCAGGCACTCACCCTAAACAGGGACACTTTATAAATAGAGACCAGACGCTCTTTTAAAAACAACAGTCTGAATTCTGGGGAAAATTAAGAGCTGAGAAAGTTATTATGTCCACTGAAATAGGAAGCTGATATTTCTATGAAGTTCTGGGGGTTCTTGGGTCTTGGGAATTTTTGTAGTGACTGGTCTCTATCTCAAACCCCCACTCCCCCCCCCAGCCACACTTAATTATACCCTATTTTGCCATAAAATTCAATGGCCCATAGGGAATAATAGAGAAATTGGGGCACCCTCTTTGGGGGCCCACAGAATTGAACCCCTTGGTCCAATCTTTTTTAAACTTGGGGGTTCTGTAGGAGAGAGTCCCCTGAAGCTTCCTAGAAAATATGGCGCCTCTATCTCAAACCCCCTGCCCCCCAGCTGCACTTCATTATACCCTATTTGGCCATTGATTTCAATGGCCCATAGTGGTCTGACCTAGCCTCAGATCGCAAAGCATGGAGGCACACCATCCACCAGGCTGTCTCTTCCTTTGAGAACGCACGCATAGCTGGTCTTGAGGACAAAAGGAGATTGAGGAAGAATCGCACTGCTACAGCACCAACCCCAAATCAGACTTTTCCCTGCAGCTACTGTGGCCGGACCTGCCTGTCCCGCATTGGTCTTGTCAGCCACCAGCGAGCCTGCAGCAAACGTGGACTATTGCACCCTTCTTAAATCTTCGTTCGCGAAGCCAAGCCGAGAGAGAGAGAGGGTATAATGAGGCTGTATATTCGGGAATAGCCGTATATCTCCTGAATTAGATTCAGCTCCCAAATCTGCTATTAGAAGATATATGACCTCCCATATTTTTTAGCCCCGAATACCCCCAAATCAAAATTTTTCTGGATTTTTTTTCTTTTGCACACTCCTATCCAGCAGTGGCATGTGAAGGAGTGGGGAAACAAACCCAGGTCACCATGGGGACAGTTTACTGCCTTGTGCACCCCTGAAGGAATAGTCACTTGCCAACTGCCTGTCTTCTCTCTCGTGTTTGAGATGATGGAAGTCTATGTGGTACTGAGAACCACTCACAGCATCAACATGGAAATGTTTGCAAGCATACTTTTAGCACATCACCATACTGAGCAAGGGATTAAAAAAGAAACAGATAAAAAAGCAAATTCTCTGTCCTTCTCTATATACATGCCCTGTCAGATGTTAGAAAATAGGACAAGCTCTCCAGTTTAGGAGTTTTATATCTCTGCAGATTATCAATTACCTTGAAGATTTCTCCAGCTCTCAAGGGAGTACATGGTCAAAATGGCTGCATCCTCCAGACTTTAGCTAAGAGAGCTGCCTCCTCCGATGGACTCAGCACAAAGCAGACCTCCCTGCTGGAAGGAGTTTTTAAAATCACATGTTTCTCCTCACAGGTCACAGCAGGTCAATGAAACTTCTCCTGGAAATCTCCAGGAATCTCTTTCCTGAAGATTTTTCTAGCATTCTATTTCTCCAATTCTTTGGTCTCTGGGGAAGGGGGAGAGTTTGACTCATTTTCTCTAGCTAGCCCTGTTAGTGTTTCTTAAGAGGTAGCTGAGGTGAGCTTGGAAAGCCACTGAACTGACTTTGTACTTGCCTACCTGTTCTTTGCCTAGAGGAAAATAAAACCTGTTAAAACACAAAGTGAAGGTTTTGCCCATTTCAAACCTTCCAGGAGAAAATGCATTTCTTCATACCCACAATCATGTTCAGACAAAATATTAAGAGGTCTTTGTATCCCATTATTTTAAGTTACTGAATAAAAAATTCATCAGTTGAACATGGCACAATGTGTGTGGGATTTTTCTAAACTGAGACTGAGGTGATCTGACTCACCTAACATAGTCAACATTGTCAGCCAAAATGGCTGAAACTCATGAATACTACCTATCAACTGGCTGACTTTAGAGTTGCGACCTCTGTCCTGGCAACCAGCAGAGATAGGGAGACGTGCCAGTAGTGGGGGAGAGGCCTAGGTCTTCATTGCAGGGGACTTGTCAGCAGTGGGGGAGAGGCCTATGTTTTTGAGGCTGGTAATGCAGGGGCACTCTGTACCGTTGTAGCACTATACAAATACATGATGGACGATTGACACCACTTTATACCAGAAACCTACTAATCAACTAATGTAAATGTAAATGTATGCAATCTAGTAATTACTTCCCTTGATCACTAAGGAAGCTGCCCTGCTAAGCGCTATATATTGATTCCCCCCACCCGCTCCCCCGTTTCTTGGGAGCTCTACATTTTGATTGAAAAATCCACTAGGGGCAGCTCCACAGATTTCATGCCATAGTGTCAGGTTGTTACATTGTTATGTAGAATCTGGTGTGGAGCTGTGTTGGTCTGAAGCAATAAGAGTGAAACTCTACTCTGTTTTATATAATATGTGCATTGTTATTTATGTTTTGCAGGGCATTTTTTGTAGAAAAAGCCCAGAAATGATTTATTTGCATATTAGGTCATACCCCCTAACACCACTCACAGGTCACTACCACAGAAATAAGCAACCAACTCCAGATTAGTGATGAATGAATGTTATCTCTCTCTCTCTCTCTCTCTCTCTCTCTCTCTCTCACTCACTCTGTGTGTGTGTATATACCCCTGACACCATCGTTGTTTCACACAGGAACTCATTTGTATATTAGGCCACACCCCTGATGCCAAGACAGCCAGAACGGTGTTCCTGTGCATTCTTGCTCAAAAAAAGCCCTGATATTTTGTATTTATGTTGTTAACTACCCCAAGCCCCAATTGTTGGGAAGGGATAGGATAAAAAATGAGATAAATAAATGTCATTGTTATTAATCACACTCTGAAAAGAATGATTCATCCATGAAAGGATAAGTTTACATTTTCCATTCCCCCCCTGGGAGTCATGTACCCCCCCTCCAACATTGTGCCTGTTGGGGCTTGGGTCTGGGCTGTACCTCTTCATTCTGTAGGCATGGGATCACAACACAGAATGCTCCCACCATGGGGAGAAAAATCCTAGACATGCAAAATTAGGGTGCCTGGAAAATGGCTAAATTGATTTATTCTAATTAAATCTATAGCTGAAATCCAGATATGCATTTGGTTGAAGAAGTATTAATTCATCACAGTTATTAAAACATGTTGTAAAAGAAAAATATCTGGAAATTGATTATATTTGTGTCAGGCTTTTTTTTTTTAATTTGCATTCCTCTTTGGAAGCTGAAGCATTAGAGCTAAAGTAACTATTCAGGGATGCAAGGATAAAAATGTGTGTCATTTTGAATAGGCTAAAAAACTGAATGAACATTTTTATCCATCCTGAAGATTATTTTGTATGTAACATATCATGTAGGCTGATCTCTTATAATTATCCCTTTACAGTTTTTAGTGGAAAACTGGGAAGGTAGTTTCCACTATTTGTGTAAAATTTTACATGAGCTGTAGTATTAGCTATATAATTATTGATTTAATCACTAAGGTGTACAGGTTTGAATTATAACTAAGGAAATAAATTTGGATTAGTAGAAACAAGCATTTCCTTTAAAGACAACACAACACAACACTTTTCAAAGGCTACAAACTAACCACAAGTCTATTCTGGTAAAGGAAGGCAACAGATCAAATATGCATACTTAACACAGAGGGCAAGGGTATAATTCTAAGTCAGTCAAATTGAGTGCCATGAGGGAACTGCTAGTGTGCCACAAGAAACATAATGCAAACCTTCTGTAGTCCTGAGGCATCCCCCAGAGGAGGCCCGCCCTGCTACATTTCTGAATGACTCACTACTTTAGCTCTAGCTCTGCTCTTTCCAAGTAGCAGTCTGCAGTGGGATGGCAAAAACTCTACTATACGGGATTGGGTCAATCGTTCCTGATACCCCAGAATTAATGTCAGAGGCAGCTGCTCATTGTGCCTCTGCTGGAGTCAGTTCAATGAACTTACATCCTTCCAATATGGAGGTATGATCAGAACAGTGACTCATACAGAGACAAAACAGGTAGACTCCCCTGAATATAGGTAATTTGTATTCTTTTACCTGTTAAAATAAATATTTTCAGAGGTAAGATGCATACCTCTTTTTGAATTCAAAAAGATGCTTCAAAAAGATGCTTCTGGTACCAGTAGTTTGGAAAACCCTATCCAAAGTACCACTATTGGGAACTCACACTTATTCACATTCTTTTCATTCATGGTTCATAGAAGTAGCTTGCAGGCAATCTAGTTAATGACCAATCCAGAAATAATGGCAAATCATGGCTGAAGCAAACTAGGAATTGTGAAGGGCCTGCACATAAAATAAGGGAGCAAGAAGAGCAGGAAAGCCTCATGATTGTCAAACCATGTCAAAATAAGAACATAAGAAGAACTTTGATGGATCTGACCAGTGATCCGTCTAGTCCATCATCCTGTCTCACACAGTGGCCAACCAAGGAAACAGAGGGCCAACAAAGGAGGGCCAACAAAGGAAACAGAGGCCAAGACCTTCCCCTGATAATGCCTCCTGGCACTGGGATTCAGAGGCTGATGCCTCTGAACATGGAGGTTTCCTTTAGTGACCATGTCTAGAAGCCACTGATAGACCTATCCTCCATGAATTTATCTAATGAACTTTTATAGGTGTCCATGCCTTTGGCCATCGCTACATGCTCCGGCAGTGAATTCTAAATGCGAATCACTCTCTGTGTAAAGAAGTATTTCTTTTTGTCCATCTTGAATCTACTGCCCATCAGCTTTATTGGATGCATCAAGTTCTAGTATTTGAGGGGTAAGAGAAAAGGTTCTCTGCCAGCTCTCTCCACCCCTTGCATATTTGATAAACCTCTATCATGTTCCCCCTTAGTAGTCTCATTTCTAAACTGAAAAGTCCCAGACTCTTCATCATACAGATGGTGCTTCAACCCCTTAATCATCTTGGTTACCCTCCGCTGTACTTTTTTCCAGCTCTATGATGTCCTTTTTGAGATATGGTGACCAGAACTGTATACAGAATTTCAAATGAGACCAGACAATAGATCTATACGGGGCATTATAATATTTAATTGTCAATCCATTTCCTAATAATCCCTACATAAAGTTTGCTTTTTCACCACTGCAACAAACTGGATTGAAACTTTCATTGAACTATCCGCTCTCAATCTCAGGAAGTTTAGATCCCATTAGCCTATACTTGAAGTTGAATTTGTTTTTGTCCCAATATATTGCCTTACACTTACCTGCATTGAACTTCATTTGCCATATTGTTGCCCACTCACCTAATTTGGGGAGATCATTCTGGAGCTCTTCACAGTCATCTTTTGTTTTGAACATCCTGAATAATTTTGTGTCATCTGCAAATTTGTCCACTACACTATTCACCCCTAGCTCCAGATCATTTATGATGAATTAAAGAGTGCCGGTCCCAGTGCAGATTGACTTGACTGCTTTCTTCTTTTCATTATGAGTACTGTCCATTTATTCATATTCTTTGATCCCTGTTATTTAACCAATTTTTAATCCACAAGATAACTTGTCATCTTATCCCATGACTGTTAAGTTTGGGTTGGCAGCTAGACAACATAAAATCTTTAAGAAAACACATAGCATGACCACGGCAGCACCATCTCACCCATATCCTTATTGGATTCCCCCATATAACTCAATCAGGAAGAAAGATATTAATTTGGGAATTGCGCAAGCCATATTCTATTAACTAAAGATCATTCGACAGCAGAGAGATTGTAATGTTCTTCATTTCAATTGTTACTTAGAGATGTTTTCATCTTTCTTACTTTTTTTAGTACCAGACAGAAGAAAACATCTTGGGAGATACCTTAAGCAAATTGTGTTAAGATTAATTCTTTTAGCATAATAGTCCCCCCCCCCTCATTTTAAATAAATGCAACAACTGACAAAAATGCTTCCTAAATAGAGAAAAGATATGAACATAGCAAGTTTAAGTGATAAGCCTAAAACAGAAAATTTGAAATAATCACATTAAAAGAAAAAATATAGAGCTTATGAGGAGTAATAAAAATATCCTGCAGGAAACTGCTCCCAGCATGAGATGTGAACAAATACTCAGGAACTAAAGAATTACTCAATGATAAAAAGACAAAAAGAGTGAGAGGCCTACAGCTCATTACACAACATTCTGTCTATTGACAATATGTTTAATGAAGATGTATTATAGGAAGAGGGGGGTGTTCTGCAGGACTCTATGATCTAAAAAATGAAGGCATGGATACAGCTGAAAACTAATCACATATGCATAATTCTGAAGAGTTTTTAATTACCATCAGATATTTTGAATATTCAAACAGTATTCTTAATTATTAAGGAGTTGGAATCATCAATAATATTGGTCTTCAGCTGGTGGGTCACAACACCTTGGACATATATGGATCTAATTTCAGATTTCTATTAGATATTCATCATTACACTTTAGTGCTAACAGGACAGAGGAGAGTAGGAATGCTGCAGAATGTTATGGCAATATTGTTTCAATGTGAAAATTCAATTTCCTAACTAGGAATGAAACTGCAGCCATCTTTTCCCCTCGTGGATTACTGGTTGCAATCAGACAAGCTTTTTGACCCATCATAGCCACTCCCACATCTGAATTTAATGTGCATGATCACACGTGCACATCTGTCCCCTATAGCCCGCTCATGGCCTAACAGATTAAACAACCACTGGGAACTTCCAGCTTGGAAAATCCTTGTGGCACTTCCGTGGTGCATTGCTGGCTGTGTGATTGGCCTGGGCATGCCATGCACAAGCAGAAGTAGTGTGAACACTCTGCGCATGTGCGGCCCGTGCCTGTGTCAGCTGCCAGGCAGGTGTTGTCTGATCACCACAGTGCATCTCTAACAGGACTGGCTTTTAAAAAACCCAGAGATCACTGTGGCAAAAATATTATTAAAAGGGATTCCTGTTTGGGGTCCATTAGGTATAAATGGTGTAACTGTGGCATAAAAGAAAGACAGATATTGAAAGCTGTTGTATTTTAATAGCTGTGGTTTATTTCATTGTTTAGAAGTTCATTGCATTATAAAGAATGTAGTCTGTTTCTGGGCAGACTAGACACTTCTATACTGAGAGAAAGCAGAGTAGAAAGAGGAAAGAACGAGCAGGGGCTATAAGAAGGACACATGAATAAAACCTTGTGTTAAGAATCCTGCCTTGTATTGTCTCATCTGCTACATCAGAAACTCTAGCAGGCAACAGGTTAACATACACAAATAAAAAGAAACAAAAATGGAGAGAAGAAGGGGGGCATAACCCAGATTCCCAAAGATTGCAGTTAGTGAACTAGCTTATTAGAATCATAGAGTCGGAAGGAATCTACAGGGTCATGTAGTCCAACCCTCTGCACAATTCAGGAAACTCACAATACCTCTCCCCACACAAACCCCAGTAACACTTGCTCCATGCACAGAAGATGGCAAAAACAAACAAACAAACCTTCAGAATCCTTGGCCAAACTGACCTGGAGAAAAATTGCTGCCTGACCCCAAAGTGGCAAACAGCATTTCCCTAGGTGTGTAAGAAAAAGCCATGAGAACTAAGCACTGATGCAACCCTTCCTGCCCTCCTTCTCATGATCTGTCTATGTTCACAGAATTAGCAGTCATAGCTTTCAGGCACTCTGTAAGCCTACTGTAAGTCTTGGAGGATTAGCTACATCAAGGGAGTGTAGCCTAATAAGCAAAGGAATTCCTGCTACAAAATAAGAACCCCGCTGAGAGGTAAACTGGGCTGAAGAATTATTAGACCAAGATCACACAGTGTACTTCATATCTGAATAGGGATTTAAACCCAGGTCTCCCAGTCCAGCACACCCTGTTGGCTTTCTAGTCTCCTCTGCTTCATGATGTTGTCTTCTACAAAACTCCTCCTATGTCAACTCCACTGGGAACAACTCTTTTTGTTCTCTTCTTCATATCTGCTTTTTTTATTTCAAAATGACCACATTCTAACTATGTGATTCCCCCTTTGCCTATTTCAAGCCATTCCAGTATTCTTGGTTTTCCTGCAAGGCTCAACAGGGTCTTTTCAATCATATTATACTTACTAAAGTGATGCATTCCCTTGGATCAGGTGCCTATGTCTGAAAGTAATTTGACCTTCCCTAACTATTTATTTACACTATTGATCTTGCATGCGTATTTATCACCAGGGGCCACTAGGCAGGAATGGAATGGTTGACTGGAATCTGTATTCATTTATGTTCTGTGTAGTACTATCACCCTGCTTATTTAATTTATATGCAGAGAACATCATGCGGAATGCTGGCCTGGATGAAGCACAAGCCAGAATTAAGATTGCTGGGACAAACATCAACAGCCTCAGATATGCAGATGACACCACTCTAATGGCAGAAAGTGAGGAGGACCTAAAGAACCTCTTGTTGAGGGTGAAAGAGGAGAGCACAAAAGTAGGCTTGAAACTCAACATCGAAAAAACTAATATCATGGCATCCAGCTCCATCACACCTTGGCAAATAGAAGGGGAAGATATGGAAGTAGTGACAGACTTCACATTTCTGGGGTCCAAGATCACTGCAGATGGTGACTGTAGACATGAAATAAAAAGACGTTTGCTCCTTGGAAGGACAGCTATGCCGAACTTGAGCAATATAAAAAAGTAGAGACATCAGCCCGCCAACAAAAGCCCATATAGTCAAAGCAATGGTATTCCCAGTAGTAATGTATGGCTGTGAGAGCTGGACCATAAGGAAGGCCGAGAGCCGAAGAATAGATGCTTTTGAGCTGTGGTGCTGGAGAAGAATCTTGAGAGTCCCTTGGACTGCAAGAAGATCCAATCAGTCAGTCCTAAGGGAAATCAACCCAGTCTGTTCCTGGAAAAGTCAGATGCTGAAGCTGAAGCGCAAATATTTTGGCCACCAAATGAGAAGGGAGCACTCACTGGAGAAGATCCTGATGCTGGGAAAAACAGAAGGCAAAAGAAGAAGGGGATGGCAAAAGATGAGATGGCTGGACAGCATTACTGATGTAACAAACATGAATTTGAGCAGACTTCAGAGGATGGTGGAAGACAGGAGGGCCTGGCGTGACTTTGTCCATGGGGTCGCAAAGAGTCAGACTCGACTGTGCAACTGAACAACAACGTACTATTAAATACCAGGTGTTATCACTGGGATTGCTTGACCTTGGAAATGAATGGGGGAGGAGAGTTTTAAAAACATATTTCTCCTTCTTTCCATATTCTGATTAAATGTACATATCCACTTATATGATTGTTATATGAGTCTCTGATGGCTACTGGCTATAGACAGCTATGTCTTCTATTTGGTACAAAACAATTTCTGAAACAAGCCCAAGACACACTCCTTTCAAATGGGATCTAAGCCAGCCACCCCCTGATGTAAGGAAGAAGTTATTTTGCTGCCCCCTTGCTCTGTTCCAAAGAAAAAGAAAAAACAAAGAAGGGAAAGAAACTTAACCCAAAACCTGGAGTAAGAAACCTGAAAGGTTAATATGCAATTAAAGGGCCAAACATTAAAAACAAACTGTAAAATACATCATAAACCAACATACATGTATTTATTGTAGAAAGCTAAAACCATTTAAGGGCCCATCATAAGCCTCTATCCTATGTACAATCATAAAACCACAATGGGAACCCACTCAACTTGACCTGATGTGTTTTGACCTAGACTGGTCTTCTTCAGAGGTCAGAAAGGTAAGTACGCATATTGGCTCATCCTACAGAATAGAATAAAACAATAGAACAATGCTTAACTCTTGGCACACTTAACCCTTGGCACATAGGCTCTGACCTTACACTTATCTTGATCAATTCTGGACCATGTGGCACACAATAAGACACTGGATGCAATATGTATGCCCATGATTAAGACATAAAGCTGTAGAATAAGAGGCCTCAAGAATATCTTTAAGCCTTTGTCACTTCATTAAATTTCCTTGTGGTCCAGCATTGCTCTGTTGTTTTATTCTATTCTGTAGTATGAGTCAATATGTGTACTTACCTTTACATGCAAATCGAACTGGGTTCATGGGGCTATGTTTTGAATTTTATTTGCTTAACCATATATATCATGCTTTTTAAAATCTATTCAAAACAGCTAGCAAAATACACTAACCTATCAAAGGACAATAATGGCAATGAACCAACAACGAAGCCCAGCTTACTGCAAAACCATGAAACAACTTTGGTGTGCAGATCAGGATGAACAAGGAGCAGTCTGGCTATCACCCTGTGCTTGGAACCAAGATGGGATTGCCTGTCCACTGGCAAACCCACTGGGTAGCCTCTTAAGATGCTCTGACTAATTTAGGTGCCAATGATTTTATCTATTGGAATTCAAATAAAATAAAATAATGCCTCTCTCTCTCTCTCACGCACACAGAAAGAGAGAGAGAGAGCAGCTGAAGAAGCCAGAAAGAAAGCAACAGGGACAATAGGTAATGGGTCTGTCTGAGTTGTCAATAACTAGCTGTGATGTGCGAACTGAAGGACAGCAAACCATCAGAGGTATCTGTTTCTCAGAGGCATACGAGTTCCATGGCTCAGCAGAAACAGTAGGCAACATCATTATTACCAAAGAAAGGAAATGAACAGCGATACAAAGATTAAGAGTTTGTAATACAAAATAATCACCATCTTGCTGGTTCCTACAAGAGCTTCAGCTTTCTCAAGGGAAACCATGGATCCAAGGTGAAAGAAGTCTGCCATTTCTTTTGGTATCGGGGTAGGCCTGATATTGATGCCTGAAAAGATGCAGATGGTTATCTATCCATGGTTATCGTGGGCATTCAATGAAATTGCTGAGCAGTCGGGTTAGAACGGATAAAAGGAGGTACTTCTTCACCCAAAGGGTGATTAACATGTGGAATTCACTGCCACAGGAGGTGGTGGCGGCTACAAGAATAGCCAGCTTCAAGAGGGGGTTAGATAAAAATATGGAGCAGAGGTCCATCAGTGGCTATTAGCCACAGTGTGTATATATATGTATATATATTTAAAAAAATGGCCACTGTGTGACACAGAGTGTTGGACTGGATGGGTCATTGACCTGATCCAACATGGCTTCTCTTATGTTCTTATCCCTTGCATGATAACAGTGCTCAGAGATGGAAGTAGAAGAGCAGACAGACAGGACAGTGGTAGAGGTGTTTTAGAAGTATCTTCCAACCACTCCTTGGAGAAAGATGTCCAGAAAAGAGAACTCCTAGGGTAGAGATGGAGTTCCCAGTAATGACAGTGATAAAGGCATTATCTTTAGAATAGTCCATGTACCAAGCAGAGTTCAGAAAACTCCAGATCTAGATCAACCAAGGCCAACGTTTGACATGGAGTGATGCAGAGATAAGTGCAATCACACGGGCAGTTTGGCCCAACATAGCCACCCCTCTCCTCCGGATCAAATGGGCACAATCAAATGCGCACATCTGGCTCCTGTGGCCCACTTGTCCTTACCTCACACTAAAGTGACACCCACAAGGATTAAACAGCAACTGGGTAGATCTTGGCTACTTCAGTGAAGTGCTTCCATGACAGGTTTCTGGGTGTCTGATCACTCGGGTGCATCATGGAAATGCATGAGTGGTGTGATTGTTCCACTCAATTTCTGGCATGTCCTTTTTTAAAAAAAACAAAAAAACATTCTGATGTGCACTTCAGCACCCCCATGGAACACAGCCAGGAGCATGTGTGCGCTTGTCTGCTTCTGCTCACTGCACAGAAGGACTTTGGGAAAAAGCAACCAAGCTGCAGGTCCATGGTTGTGGCATGTTAGTGATGTGAATGAACAAGCATTGGCCTGCAGTACTATGATGCTCTTAGCCAGTGCTGTCTGATCAACGCAGAGTATCCCAAACTCAAGCAGCTTTTAAAAATCCGAGATACTTCCACAGCAACTGGCCTGTCTGATCACATCATAGCATGAGAAATGGGGTCCTTCTGATACTTTTATTTTTTTACTTGGATCTATAGGCAGAACCTCTGTCTGTCTCTTTTTGAAGAGGGCAGTGGCTCCAGATCACAATAGTACTGGGGTTTGAGTATAAGCTGGAGAAGCAGAGATACATGTTATCTTCTGAATGTGTGTCAAGGCCTCAGCCTAAGAAGATAATAATACCTTCTCTCCCCACAAAAGAGCCCTGTGCCTTGAAAAGCAGTTTCTTCAGGCTTGTTTAGTAAGTAGTGATTAGAAGCAAGATCTCTGAAGCAAAGATGACAGTGGTCATGTTTGTCAGTAGAAGGAATTTCACCCTCACACAACTTTTGAAACATAGCTAGCTGTGATATTGGTGCCAGGCACCTAGAGAATGATGGAGAAAAACCTATATACGTATCTAAATTATATACTCTGACTATACAGCGAACAGTAAAGAAAGATAAAGGTCAAGGGAAAACATGCAGAAAAGCAATTAACTACACATATACAATAAAATGTGCACATCCGGCTCCTGTGGCCCACTTGTCCTTACATCACACTAAAAAAAGCACAGGTTTCTCTGTGTTTCTAAGGAGGGGATCTTCACACCTAAAAGCTAGCTCTGGAAATTTTTAAACTGCAGCTTAATGCAGGTGCAAACCTCACCAGACTTCCATGCTACTTCCACATTAGTGACCATAGCTAGATGAACACAGCTCTTCTGAATTTCCTGTAAATGTATGCCTGGAAAGTGTCATATCAGTTTTGGTCCTCAGTAGCAGAAGATCCTCTGTAAGCAAGGAGCTACTGCTTTGTTTGCCATTGTTTGGATACAAACCACTTTCCTGCTGATTTATAATTAGCATTGCTTCTGGAAATCTCTGGGTACTGAAATTATGGCTCATGTCATCAAGGTGGTAATCTTACTCAGTGTCCTTGCATTACAGAGAGTCAAACTGAACTGCATTACCCCCTGCTTTCTCTCTAAGCAGATATAATTATGTAGTACAAGTGGTATGCAAATGGCATGGCCAGAAATTTTTTATAATAAGCTTATGTAATATAAAGGTGCAAAAAACATGTTTCAATTGTTGTTGCAACTACTACATATGAATCATTGATCAGAAAATGCATAAGTTAAAAAATGATAACCTTGATTTAAATAAACGTGTGGCAGAGCCATCCTAGGATCACTTTTGTAGGAGTAAGTGTAACCCCTAGCTAGATTGGAATGAGCCAGGAAGGGATGGAGCCTTTAGATGCAGAAGGATGCAGTGCAGAAAGCAAAATAAGCAAGAGTGCCCAGAATTATTTAGAATTATTGTTTCAGGGCTGTGTTATCTAATGAGAAGTTCATTTGGACCCTCATCTTCAAAGCAGATGCACAGAGTGTTCAGCTGGAGACTTCGTGAGCCACCAACAAGAGGAAAGAAATGGACTTTGGGATTGACAACCTGTAAAAGAGGGAAAAGTCAATTGTTTGGACTTTAAAAGATCATTGTTCTGTTGCGTTGCTGTGTTCTTTGTTTTTGTTACATTATATGTTAAGTGAAAAGTTAAAAAAAGTTTTATTCTCTTTGACTTATTGCAAGATTCATTCCACATTCTGCCCCACAGACCCCATAAACTGAGGTTGCATAACCACCACTTAGAGTTTTTGTAAGATTCTGAGTAGACTTGCTAAATTAAATCACTGTTTAAATCATACTGAGATCATATATTTGTATGCATCTTCCAAACACACACATTCAGAAGACAGATAATCTGTACATGGCTCCCAGTGGCCAGAGGTCAGGTATTGTGGAGATCCTCTTTACTTTAAAGATAATACCATTATTTCTCATTTTGTATTATTTTACTCAATAGTGTCCTGTAAATATTCATAGAACACCACAAATCTTTTCATTTATGATACAA
Organism: Heteronotia binoei; assembly: GCF_032191835.1. Lineage (NCBI taxonomy): Eukaryota > Metazoa > Chordata > Lepidosauria > Squamata > Gekkonidae > Heteronotia > Heteronotia binoei. The sequence goes on from NC_083229.1 coordinate 45,679,707, forward strand.
AATTAGTAACAGTTTGATTTAAAGTAGCAGCAAGATAAGTCACTAGTTGGGTTTGGTTATAACATATGTATAAGTAATTAAAATCTTGGTTTTAAGGACTGGAAAGTTCTTGGGATGTCAAAGAAAAGTACTAGAAACAAAAATTAAGAATTTAGACAGTTCATTAACCCAGGATTTTTCACTGCAGCTTTTACAAAGACAAATCAAGAAGGCTTCAGCCGTGCTGAGTTGTCTGATCATGTTAGTTTTAATGATAACCAGAAATAGATTCCTTCTGTGGGTGGTTTGCACCCAATTGTATCTATCTATAAAGGAGTTATCAAGGAAAGCTCCCCATTAATTGTAAATTTAAAATGATTTTAAAAAGTAATATTTCCAACTTGATTAGTATCTTCTCAGGAGCTACAGTCTTTGTAGGCTAAAGGTGAAAACGTCACCGCCATCAGTCAAGGTGCTCTTCTCTTTGTAATTTAAATAAATGCCTATCAGGCAATCTTGCTGGGGAAACGGATGTTCTCTTGAGAGGATAGTGGAGACTGGAGCATATACATATTAATCTAATGCGTTCGACTACTTCTTTCCAGAATACAAATGATACACTTTCCCAAAAAATTTGCCTCTGGAGAGAGGATGTCACAATATTTCAAATTCAATTAAGGCTGCAATCCTCTGCACATTTACTTGGGAGTAAGCCTCAAACACAGTGAGACTTATTTTTGAGCAGCTGTGCATAAGGCCCAGGTAGGGTCTGAAGTTCTCCCAGAGTTACAACTGATTTCCAGACTGCTCCCAGACAAAATGGCAGTTTCAGAGGGTGGGCTCAATGGCATAGTATCCAAGCTGAGGCCCTTCACCTCCCCAGATGTCACCCTCCTCAGGTTCTGCCCCCAAATCTTCAGAGAGTTCCCCAGCCCAGAACTGGTAAACCTAACTCGAATGTATGTTTTCATGATGATGGTGCATTTTCACTTAGTAGTGACTCTGGAAATGTATGAAGATCAATGAATCTAAAACCACTGATTAGCATAACAGGTGTTTAAGTGTTCCTCAAACATAATTCAAGATTTAAAATCTTATAGGGGTAATTCTGACTTGAATCATAGGAGTAAGAATAAATTATGCTTATTCCAGAGGGGCTCCACAGGAAATCTAAAGAGTCCCATTAAAAATTATTGTAGGCTTCACTGAATAGAATAGAAATTCATGATATGTCAGATATGTGATATGTTTCAATACTGTTTCAATATGTTTTGATATAGTCAACTGAAATGAAATCCATCTTAGACAGAATTCCTGTGCCTGAGCCATGGAGGGGGAGAGCAGGAATCCAGTTCCTAGCCCTTAGCGGGGTATCACAGAAAGGTGAGGAGCCTGGGCATGATCTTGAATGCCTCACTTTTGATGGAAGTCCAAGTAATGAATATTGCAAGATCAGCTTTTTACCATATTCAGCTGGTCAAGAAATTGGTCCCCTACCTCTCCCCCCAGGACATAGCCACAGTGATTTATGCAATGGTTATCTCCAGGTTAGGCTATTGTAACTCACTTTATGGAAGGCTGCCCTTGAATCTGACCTGGAAACTCCAGCTGGTTCAAAATGCAGTTGCACATCTCCTGACACGGACACCATTGTGACCTCATATAATACCAGTGCTCTGTCAGCTGCATTGGCTACCAGCTGAGTACCAGATCAGGTTCAAGGTGATGGTACTAACTTTTAAAGTCCTATGAGGTCTGGGACCAACATATCTGCATATCTCTCCTGATATATTCCCGGTCTCCATAGGAAAAAATAGAGTGCCCAGCAGATATTTTCCTCCTCCCCACTTTCTGATGACCCTGAAGCGGAGGGAGGGCCTCCAAACCAGGGGATCCCCTGCTCCCACCTGGGCATTGGCAACCCTATGCCAGAGCTTTTTCAGCTCTGGGCCCAGCCTGATGGAATGCACTCCCACTCCCTGGGAGCCTGTAATAAGTCCCACAGGGCCTGCAAAATGTAGTTGTTCCACTAGGCCTTTGGTTGAGGCAGCAGGTGTCCAAATTACATCGGCCTCCCCTGCTCCACCATGTTCCACTTTGCCCCACTTACTTCTTGGGGTTTGCACTAATTCAGCTGTGCTACTGAAGGTGGTTATACCTACTTGTCCAACATTCTGATCCATTTTGGGCATAGATGAAGGATTCATGTAGGAGTTTCTGTCAAATTGTAACTGTCATCTTGTGAATTATATTATATGGGAGTCTGTTGGTTTTAACTAAGTACAGTGTAATGTTTTTAATTGTTTGTTTTATTATGCTGAGCCCACTTGCAGAGGAGGAAGGGATAGAAATATGATAAAATAAACAAAAAAGTGAAAAAAATAACCTCCTAGAAGTCGTAACCAAAACATTTATGTAGGGTAAAGCAGAGCTACTGAATATGCAGAAGGCTATCTGCCATACTGCTAAAGGTCAGTTATAGTTATACTGTTTTTTAAAAAGAAGAATCACAAAATAAAAATCATACTCTTTTATTAAACAACTCTAGAACCTTTCTTTATGATAACTCTTAAAATTATCTATACGACCCATCAAAATATAGCCTTCCATTTTGTCTTTAACTTGCCTGACCTTTAGCTTTCTTTATCATACACAAAGATCCAAGTCGTTTCAAATCACATGAATCACAAAGCTAAAGTACTCTGTCAGTGCAATTGTAAGCAGTTACACCTTTCCAAGTACATTGAAGTCAATGAGCTAATTCGGCCTCGCCCTGGCCGGGCCACGAAGCGGCTATGCGCTGTGGGGTCGCGTTTTGCCTCCCCATAAGGAGGGAGGCTGGAGAGTTTCCCGGGCATCTGGGGCCGCGTGTGGGCAGCACGTCGGAGCTATATAGCCCCCACCCAGCCCAGAACAATGCAGTTCGTTTCTGTTCTCGGCGAAGTCAGACGCACGCTTTGCATCCCGGGCCGAGAGCAAGGCAGGAAGAGGCAGCTGGCCCTTTGTGAGCTGAAGAGTGGCAGCGGCTGGCACGGCACGTGGGCAGGCTTGTCAGCAAGGACGTCGGCTGGGCAAGCCCCCGCCGGGGAGCAGAGTGAAGGAGCAGCGTGGTTGAGGGCAGCACAGCGGCGTGCCACCCACAGTATTCAGGCCGTGTGGGGTGGCCTTAATAGTGGGATAGGGCTGCCTGAGGGCAGCAGGCCTCAGTGGGGTATAGGTAGCTCCGGAGCCGCCCTCCCTGCTCCAAGCTTCAGCAGCAGAGAAAGGAAGGGATCAATTTGGTAAGGTGTGGGTGGCTGAGCACCAATGCGGGGGCAAGTCAGGAAGGAGTGAGTGGGCCAGGAGTTAGGCCCCCCTGGCCTTCTTCCCCTTCAGAACTGGGGTGTTTTCTGGCCAAGCAATGGCGTGGGGATAATAGGGGGAGGGACCTCACCCCCTCTTTTTCTATTATACTTGTCTCATTGGAAGGCAGCTTATAAGGGGATTATGGGACCAAAGAAGAAGATGATGATATTGGATTTATATCCCGCCCTCCACTCCAAAGAGTCTCAGAGCGGCTCACAATCTCCTTTACCTTCCTCCTCCACAACAGACACCCTGTGAGGTGGGTGGGGCTGGAGAGGGCTCTCACAGCAGCTGCCCTTTCAAGGACAACCTCTGCCAGAGCTATGGCTGACCCAAGGCCATGCTAGCAGGTGCAAGTGGAGGAGTGGGGAATCAAACCCGGTTCTTCCAGATAAGAGTCCGCACACTTAACCACTACACCAAACTGTCTCTTGAAGGGGCAAGGCCCATCAAAAGGCAAGCAACCGGATAAGGGTGGTAGTAAGCAGGCTCGCCCAGCGGATGAGCAGATGGAGGAGAGCGATACAAGGCAGGCCATCATTGAGCGGCTGTGTGCCTTGGAGAAAGGGGCGCGGCTGGGGCACCTTCAACTTGGTTGGGTTGTCATAGGGCTTCGGGACGGTCTGGGTCTCTTACTTTTGAAAAAGAGGTATTGGTGCGACTGTCTGCATTGCAGGAGGGCATGGGCTCACGGATGGCCCTCGATCGGAGCCAGGAGGCTGGGACGAGTAAGGATGCCTTGATGGGTGATGAAAGCGTGGACATGGAGGTTATTGAAGAAAGGCAGCAGCCAGTTCAGACAGTGGCTGTAGCGGTTACACCAAGAGGAATGGAAGGTAATATTACACCTACACAACATTTGCAGGTGTGGCCATGGGGTTATTGTGCTTCACCGGGACCTTCTAGTGTGGGACAAGCTGCTACACTGGCGGATCAACGTGGACAGTGGGTTTTTCCTGCCCAACCTGGCCTGGTGTGGGCAGCGGGAGGTTCCACTGTGGGGCAAGTACAAGGTAGCATGGTGGGGTGGTGTCCACCACCGGCATTATCAACAGGGGCAGAGGCCGCCCAAGCATCTTCGGCATCGTCAACAGTGATGGGAGTGCTCCCTTGGGGTCGGCACATGGCAATGCCACAGCCTATGGGGGGGCAGGGCGCACAAGGGAATTCTTGGGGTTTTCCCCAAAATCCTTACTGGTCAGTGCCTTTCCTAGACCTCCCCTTTGGGGATCCTGCAATGCCGTTAGGGGACCATTTGACCCTCGCAACGCGGGAGAAAATTCTGAGAGGGGAATATGTAGATGTATTTAGTCTTCTGTACAGGGAATTAGAAAAGAAGAGCAAGGAGGAAATGGATGAAAAGGAGAAAGAAAAGCTTAGGCGCAGGAAGGTTGACCGCACAAGGGCCAACTGGCTTCCTGGTTTTCTTATATACGCGGAAGTCATCGCGAGGGCTCAGCCATGCAGGGCCGCGCCTTTGTTCCAATATCGTTATATTATATACAGGCGTACACTGATTTTGTGGAAGCTGCATGGTTACAATATGATGAAATGTTTAGGATGAAGTCAGCACTTAATCCGGCCTTACCATGGGACCAAATCAATCAGCAGCTGTGGCTGCAGTTGATGGCCCCAGCGAAACCTAATGCGGGGGATAGGGTCGACAGTGGGCACTTGGTGCATAAACAACCTGGCATTTCTGTTGCCTGCTCATAAGCGGGCCAGCCGGTTCAACCCCAGCTGTTATGCTGGGAGTTCACTTCACAGGGAGTGTGCTCCCGAAAAGCATGTAAGTTCAGGCACGAATGCCCTGTATGCGGCGGGCCCCATGCATTCTCGGCATGTAGTAAGACTAGGCAAAAAGGGGGAGCTAAGCGCCCCGGGGGTGGAGGCAATTCACAGACACCTGGAAAAGGGGCCCAGCCCCATTCGGCTGAGGGTTCTTAAGCATTTTTTGGAAGGTTATCCCAGGGTAGCGGATGGAGTCTACTTATGGGAAGGATTCACTTTGGGATTCAGGATCCTGTTTCAAGGGCCTCAGGTGCCTTGTATGGCTTCTAACCTTCGTTCTATTGTAGGGCTTGAGCATGTGAAGATTGCGAGGGAATGTTCGGAGAGGCGATTCATCGGTCCTTTCAATGACCCCCCAGTTCCATGTTTATGGGTTTCCCCCTTGGGAGTGGTGCCCAAGAAGGCAGAGGGTGAATACAGGTTGATTCATCATCTGTCATATCCCAGCGGCGGATCGGTGAATGATGGAATTCCCGACCATTTATGTTCATTTCGGTACACTTCTTTGACCAAGCGGTCAAAGTGCTGTGGGGGTGTGAACTGGGAGCGGAAATGGCCAAATGCAACATTAAGTCGGTGTTTTGCCTTTTACCAGTACACCCAGAGGACTTTGAGTTGTTGGGGTTTAAGTTCGAGGGGAAGTATTACATGGATAGAGCCCTGCCCATGGGGTGTTCTATATCTTGTGCAGCCTTCGAGAGGTTCAGTTCCTTTTTGGAATGGCTGTTGAAGAGTAGATCCGGGTGTAACGAAACGGTTCATTACCTGGATGATTTTTTGTTTGTGGGTGAGGCAGGGACCGGGCGGTGAGGCAGGGACCGGGCGGTGAGGCAGGGACCGGGCGGTGCGCCCGGTTGCTCAAGTTGTTTATGGAATTGACAGCGGAGCTCGGTGTGCCATTTGCTCAAGAGAAAACCAACGTCCCAGCGACACGGCTGGCATTTTTGGGCATTGAGCTGGACACGTTGCACCTCTCGACTTCTGAAGGAAAAGGTCCTGCAACTTAAAGAATGGCTAGCAGTGCTTAGGAGGAAACGCAAGGTGTCTCTGTTGGAATTGCAACAACTAGTTGGGCATCTTAATTTTGCCTGCAGAGTAGTAGCACCGGGCAGGGCACTCCTCCGGTGCCTGTGCGATGCCATGGGGTCCCTGTGGCTATCCCATTATAGGGTGCGTATAACGGCGAATATGCGCAGTGATTTGGAGGTATGGAAGACCTTCTTGGAATCATTCAACAGGGTGTCCTTTTGGTGGGAGGACAGGAAGGTCGAAGCTGACCTCCAGATTTCCTCGGATGCGGCTGGCGCTGCTGGTTTGGGGGTGGTGTTTCAGGGGCATTGGTGCGCAGAGCAATGGCCTAAGGAGTGGCAAACCAATGGCCTTTGCAGGAATTTAGCCTTTTTTAGAGTTTTTCCCTATTGTTGTGGCAGTTTGGATTTGGGGGGAGCTGCTGGCAAATTAGGTTGTGCACTTTTGGTGTGACAATTTGTCGGTGGTCCACGTTATTAATTCTTTATCCTCCAAGTCAATACCGGTTATGAACTTGGTGAGGGCTTTTACGCTGCGTTGCCTTCAATTGAACGTGTTGTTTTTAGCAAAACATGTTCCTGGTGTTTGTGATGGGGTAGTGGATGCCCTGTCTCGCAGACAGATGGAGTGCTTTTTCCAGCTAGCTCCAGAGGCCGATCCACAGCCAGTGCAGATGCCCCAGGACCTGTGGCAGCTTGGCAGGCTGAAGCTGGTAGGGCAATTTTGCTAGCTTTGGCCTCGAGTACACGGAAAGCGTATGAGCGGGCCGCGCTATGGTTTAGGGCCTTCAGGCATATGTCAGAATTGGAGGATTGCTGGCCCATTCCAGTTCAGGAGCTGATGCAGTTTTATGTGCATCTCAAAGGTAAGGGTCTTGCAATTAAGTCCATTCGGGGCCAGTTGGCCGCCTTGGCCTTTATTAGTAAGGCCCAGGGGTATCTGGCAGAGGTTGGGGACTTCAGGTTGAAAAAGATGCTTGAAGGCTGGTCCAGGGAACGGGGGTCACGGGTGGATGCCCGTCAACTCATTTCTCCATCCATATTGAGGGGGTTGGCCCAGGTTTGGCCTGAGGTGTGTAGTTCTGACTACAAAGTGGCACTGTTCCACACAGCAGCGCTAACGGCATTTTGGGGGGCCTTAAGGGTCTGCGAACTGGTGCAGCTGTCCCGGAATGACCAATCTGACTGGGCATTGCAGAGTGGGGATGTCAAATTTGAGGGCGGACATGTGGTGTTGCAAGTCCGGCGGTCCAAAATGGACCAAAGATGTAAGGGTACCAAGATCACGATTGGTCCCTGCGAGAAGGCCGGTCTTTGCCCGGTCCAAGCATTGCAGCATTATTTGGCAGTTAGGGGGCATGCCCAAGGGCCGCTTTTCTGCCATGAGGGTGGGTCCCCACTTACCAAGTACCAGTTTTGGGCTGTTACTTCTAGGGCTTTAGACAAGTTGGGCTTGGCGAGGTTTAAGTTTGGGACCCATTCTTTTCGAATTGGGGCTGTTTCAACCGCAGCTGCAATGGGCTATCCGGGTCCGGCCATACAAAGGCCATTGGTGTTCAGCAGCCTTCCGAGCTTATGTACGCCCACTGGTGTCCCCCTAGGTGGTTGGGGATTGGCAGTTATAGTTAAGTAGTTAAAGTTCAGTTGTGTTTGACTGTTTTCTCATTTCAGGTGCTGTGTCTCGGCAAGGGAGGCTGAGGATCCTCATATGTGGGCACAGCATGATTTTCTGGGTGGCTCACTATGCAAAGAGATTGTCATTTGGAACCCAGTTGGGGTTGAGCAAGTGAGCCATGGTGGAATGGCAGGGGCGCCGTGGGCTAAGATGGCCAGGGCTCTTGCCATTGTTGTTTTCTGGGAGGGCTGGTTCCCCGCCTCATATACTGGTCATCCACTTGGGTGGGAATTACTTGGGGCCGATGAAGGGGAAGGCCCTCTCATTGCAGGCGGTGTCGGATCTTCGGGCCATTGTGCGGGGATGGCCTGGAGTCCGTATAATTTGGTCCGCCATCCTTCCAAGAAGAGTCTGGCGGGCCGCCTGGGATCCTGCGGGGATTGAGCGGGCCAGATGGAAGGCAAACCGGGCCCTGTGGAAGGCCTTGGAAGGAGATCTGGGTACCTTCCTGCCCCACCCTGGAATTAGGGTGGATTTGGGAGAGCTCTACCGGCCAGATGGTGTGCATCTATCGGAGGCGGGGAACCGGACCTTTTTAAGTGATATTCGGCAAGGGCTTCAGGTGGCGTTAGGCCACCCGGTGGAGCACTAATGCCTAAGCAGAGGCCTCCCACTAAATTCGCCTCCTTCTGGTGATCGGGGCTGAAGTTGAAGGGGAGGGTAGTTTTTGGCCTGGTGGGGTTGTGGGAAGACCCCAGGCCTTGTCCAATTGCAGGTAGCCCTTGCCATGTTAGTTGTGTTTATTAAATAAAGTGACCCGTTTCCCAATATCCTGTGTCAGCCTCTTTATTCCGACTGGGGGGGGGGGGGCAAGAAGGATATAATTCTGCTTAGGCACTGTATTACTAAAATAGTTCAAAGCTAAGTTTGGCTTAATATTCTTAAAACTATCCTTCATAATCAAAATAGCACTACAGGTCAAAATTGGTAATGAATTTTATAAGAAAGACTGCGGTATTTTCTGGGAGGAACATGTGCCAGCATTGTCCTGACATGTTCATGTCACTTTTGGTTTTTTTAAAAAAACTAGAAGTGATGTGGCAATGCTGTAGCATTTTGCAAAATTCTATGATAAAACCATAGAATTTTACAAATTGCTAGAGTGTCTGCCATGTCACCTTCTGCTTTTACCAGAAATTACATAAGCACATCAGTGCAATGCTAGCATGCCAGACTGTATTCCCATTTCCTCCAGGAGAGGGTCATTGGCTATGTCCTGACAGCTTTATCCATAGGGCTGTGGCTTTGCGATCCTACAAGTGGTGTACCAGTTCTTAAATAAAAGTAAGCAAAATGCTTTACTCAAAGACCATTATATTTCATTTTTTACATTGTTACTTGAAGATTTTATATTAAGCCCTTTCTGGCTGTACAGGATGTACAAATTAGATTCTTTAAATATAATTTTTTTAAAAAAAAAATCTGGTGTTTTTTTCCCTAATTAACAAAGACAGAGCTACTGAAATATGAACAGTCATTTAAAAGCACTGTGTTCACCTCATTTTGTAGTGCTGAAAACTGGCTAAGAAATGGTTGCTGCTGGCAGTTATCAGTATGGATATTTTCAGATATTTACCAATCCCAGTCCCAGCATGAGTCTCAACAACATTCAGGTATACACCTGATGTGAAAAGATTGCTTAATACAAGTGTGAGCTTCACATGAAATTGACCAGGTTGCAATCCAGCTGGTAGGTAAAGCATAGTCCACATTAGCTTCACCCTGCAATGACAGATGGAGACTATACCAAAGATTTTTATTCCATTAAGATTTCCAATAGGGTTGCCAAGTCCAATTCAAGAAATATCTGGGGACTTTGGGGGTGGAGCCAGGAGACATTGGGGCGGAGCCAGGAACAAGGATGTGACAAGCATAATTGAACTTCAAGGGAGTTCTGGCCATCACATTTAAAGGGACAGCACACCTTTTTAAATGTCTTCCTTCCACAGGAAATAATGAAGGATAGGGGCACCTTCTTTTGGGGCTCATAGAATTGGACCCCCTGCTTTTGAAACTTGGGGGGTACTTTGGGGAGAGGCACTAGATACTATACTGAAAATTTGGTGCCTCTACCTCAAAAAACAGGTCCCCGAAACCTCCAGATCAATTCCCCATTATACCCTATGAGAATCAATCTCCACTTAGGGAATAATGAAGTGCTCAACAGACGTTTCCCACTCCCCCCACCCTTTTCTGGTGACTCTGAAGTGAGGGATTGGCATCTCTACTCACAAGTTGCTGCCAACTTATTCAAAGTAACACAGACACACCATCCCAAGAGGAAGCCTTTCAATCAGAGACTGAAGCCTCCAGAGGTTGAAAGGCATATGGTCCTCTGGGGGCGGGGCTGCCCCCCGCCGGCCAGCTGACTGGGGGTGGGAAGGAGTCTGGGAAAGCAGAAGAACCCCCGCTGGGACCTGGGGATTGGCAAGCCTAATTTCCAAAGAACCATGTGATGGAATGGGGATCATTCATATCCAAGATTCTTCTTAGGATGAGATTCTTCCATAATATGTAACATATAATAAGGCACTATGAAGAAATACCTCCTGGGATTGAACAGTGTTCTACATATTAGGCTGATTCAAGTTTAACAGACACTGAAAAACATATCTTGTTTTGTCACAGATGCCCAACTTAGGCAAATCTGAAACAAAAAACTGGACTTTATGGGACCAAAATTACCTGCTTAAGCAACCCAGTCTTGAATGCAAATGCCATAAAGAAGACAAAGAACACAGAGAATCATACAACAACAGATAGAAAAGCTAACCAATGTTTGGCCAGCATTTTAGAAAAGAATTTTAATTGTCAGAGGTGCCTAGTACATTGTTTATAGAAGAATAAACCACCAATCAGGATTCCATGAAGAATGATAGCATGATAACTAATGCATGGTTATAGGATGGGGGAGACTTGTCTTAGAGTAGTATGTGCAAAAAGAATCTAGGGGTCTTAGTGGATAATACGCTGGACATGAGTCAACAGTGTGATGCAGTGGCTAAAAAGGAAAATCCAATTTTGGGCTGTATCAACAGAAGTATAGTGTCCAGATCACATGATGTGATGGTATCGCTTTATTCTGCTCTGGTAAGACCTCACCTGGAGTATTGTGTTCAGTTTGGGGTACCACATTTTAAGAAGGATATAGACAAGCTGGAACGGGTCCAGAGAAGGGTGACAAAGATGGTGAGGGGTCTGGAGACCAAGTCCTTTGAGAAAAGGTTGAAGGAGCTGGGGATGTTTAGCCTGAAGAGGAGGCGGCTGAGAGGTGATATGATCACCATCTTCAAGTCCTTGAAGGGCTGTCATCTAGAGGATGGTGTGGAATTGTTTTCTGTGGCCCCAGAAGGTAGGACCAGAACCAGTGGGTTGAATTTAAATCAAAAGAGTTTCCGGTTCAACATTAGGAAGAACTTCCTGTCCGTTAGAGCGATTCCTCAGTGGAACAGGCTTCCTTGGGAGGTGGTGGACTCTCCTTCTTTGGAGGTTTTTAAACAGAGCCTAGATGGCCATCTGACAGCAACGAAGATCCTGTTAATTTAGGGGGAGATATTTGTGAGTTTCCTGCATTGTGCAGGGAGTTGGACTAGATGACCCTAGAGGTCCCTTCCAACTCTATGATTCTATGATCTACTCTGCTCACTGATGGTATACCAGTGAAGATGATCAAATATACCTCTTTGAATGGTCTTATTTTAAATAAATAAATGCTGTACCACCAGCTGAAAGCAGGCTCCTTTCCCCTTTGGTCTTTGAACAGATACAGTTAAGTCTTCAGTTCTGTTCCATCTGAACTGCATGTTTCAGTCTCATCAACCTCTATGGTGCTTATTTCAGAACAAGCCTGAGCAAGATCAGACAATGTGTGTAAAGAAATATTTGCCCACTGCAATTCATTTTTGTTCCAGAAACATGATAAACAATAATCAGACCAGATTCCAAATGGATTCATATAGCTTTGTTGAGAGGGAACCAGAAGACAGGCACGTAATACTGCATTCTGTACTACTGCTTTGTTTTAATATTGTTCCCTACAAAGTACCACTGTCACCAAAATGCTATAAATGCCATAAGATGATAAATTAGACGCTGGAAATGAGGGTAGATTCCTACATGGTGTGCACCATAGAGATAATTATTATTAGTCTATGCAGAAAATAGTGCATGAAGATAGAGAATGTGCAGGAAATATGGGTAAGTGATGTGGAGGAGGGGAGTTTACTTACAGTCTTGTTCCTGTCCCCCCAAAGAACCAAGCAAGTTGAAATTAGATAGTTATGCTTCATTAATATTCTACAAATATGTCAACTTGCCAACAAGTAAGGAAATTGGTGGCGATGGAAAGGAAGGAAAAAGGAGCGAGGGGGCAAAAGAATATTAATCACACAAAATCAATATGGACATTAATATGAAAAGTTTACACCACTTTGAAGTTTCCTGATTTTACAGAGCAGATCAATAAGATGCAGGAGGGGGGGATCTTACCCATTATCAATAAAATACATTTTATTCTAGACAGGGGCTGCAGAAAAGAATATCAGACAGAAATAGAAGTATTTCAGTGATGGTTCAAATTGTGACTTAGTATAGTCTCTCACATAAATTAGCAAATTTACTGAAGTAAATGGGGGCCAAACAACCAGGCCAGGGCCTATGTGTGCTGGACCTCCCCAAAGTCACCCATTTTTCCTTTTTTAACCACCTATAACTAAAGTAGGCATGTGCCATTAAAAAAAAAACAGGGAAAGGAATCAGTCAGTGTAAATACCATATAATCAAAGGCCTTCCTAGCTGCACTAATCCATAAAAACACAGCAGAGCAAATGGGCATGAAAAATATATTTACTAAATTTCCATTGGCAATATGTTTTTGTAAATGACAGCATTATTTCTAAGAAAAAATGAGATGTGCATTACCACTTGAATTCCACAGAGGACTTCTGTGGATGAAGGGGCGGCAATTTTGCCAATTTCCCTCTCCCACTTCAAACCTCTGACTTCCACTCATACTATTCCCGGGGTTCCTTCCCTCCACCCCAGAAACAGCATTTGAGGAAATATTTGGGGTGCTACAGGAGAGGTAGGGAGCAAACCCCTTCTGTTCATGGAAATTTCCAGTGTATCCAAGCTTATATTTGGGTACTCCTAGAGAGAGTCAGTTTGGTGTACTGTTTAAGTATACAAACTCTAATCTGGGAGAACCCCAGGAATAGGGGTTTTCCAGGTTTGATTCCCCACTCCTCCACAAGCATCTGTTGAGTGACCTTGGGTCAGTCACAGTTCTTGAAAGGGCTGCTCTTTCAAGAGCAGTTCTCAAAAGAGCTCTCTCAGCCCTATCGGTGCATGTGTGTGCAGAGTGAGGAATAGAGAACCGTACAATAGTAAGCTCCGGAAGGAAGGTGAGCCACACACCAGCACCTAGTATTAAAACAGTGTATTTACAGAATATATACAAAGTAACTAGTGCGGTAACAAACATAGATCTGAGCGACAAAGTGCTCCGCCAGCATCCACCTCTCGAGTGAGAGAACTACATACAGGCAATGCAGTCCTTATATATGTACATCAGCCAATCAAGGCAGTCCATATACTTGCTGACTCCAGCAGGTACTTTCCCTTAGTCATTGTCCAGCCAGAACCGGCTTGCTGACAAGGTTACTCTGACCTGACCTGTCAGATAGATCCACCTGCTTCCTTGTTGCTCCTGTCATGCTGTGTAAAGGAGGACTCCATATACCGACAAGCCACACCTATCTCACAGAGTATCTTTTGTGGGGAGAGGAAGGAAAAGAAGATTGTAAACCACTCAGAGACTCCAAGTGAAGAGTGGGGTATAAATCTAATTTCTTTGTCATCTTCTAGTCATAGGCCAAAAAATAAATTGCAGCTTTTTTAAATGAAGGCTGCATTTTGGAGAGTGAGGGATGGGTTATGTGTGCATGCTCACCATGATGAACTGTTAACTTATTCATGATTCAGGGTAGGGAAGTTCTGGGGGCAAGAGACACCTGGAATTACTGTCACATAATGCCACTATGTCATGCACCTCAAAGAGACATCATGGCATTGCACAATGCCTGTCCCCTGCAAAGAGACATCATGGCATTGCACAATGCCTGTCCCCTGTTACCAAAAGAGGTCTCCTATTTAATTGGGGGAATTAGCTTAAGGAGACAAAGCAAGAGGCAGGTAGCTGGGGTCTCCACCAATGTATACCAGGATTTTTCTCCTCTAAGAGAATTCTCAAATAAACTAGGCAGATGTTCAATCAGAAAGGCTTTTATCAAAAAGAGAAATAAAAGGATAAAACACACACACACTTAAACACATACAAGAGCCAACTAAGAGGAAAGGCAGAGTACAAATGGGAAAGCTTCTTACGGAAGGGTAATATTTACCAAATCTTATAGAGGCTCATGGAAGCAGCAGCAAAATGGCCAGCATTTCACAAAGAGAGGATCTACATGCAAGTTGGGGGATGAGGTATGGTGCTGAGAGCACACACTGCTAGGGCTCAGAGTACTGGCAGTTACAGTTATAGTGTATTTACAGATATATACAATAAGTGCTCACTAGTGCAGTCCAATATATTGATCTCACAGACAAAACGCTCCGCCAGCACATCAACTCTCAGAGAGACCCGTGTGTTGCACACACAGCTTACTTATAGTTCAGTCAGCCAATCCGGGCTGTGCAGTGTCATGCTGACTCAGCAGGTTCCTTCACCTGTTCTCAGCCGGCTCAAACCAGCCTGCTGATAAGGTCACTGTGACCTAGCATGCCTGCTAGATCGCCATCTGTCAAAGTATAGCTGTCGTCCTGGGTTAAGATAGATTCATACCTCAACAGGAAGATGTTCCCTGAAGCAGTCTGATGTGTTTGCCCCCAAAACAATGTTTCAGTTGCTTTTCCAGGGATGAACAATGTCTTGGGAAACCCCAATGAGATCATAGGGGATTGAATTATAGAAGCTTATGTTTCTTGAAGACCCCTGACTACCGTACAGGAAAACTACCAGGTTTTTATGAAAGGGTTATGTGTTGCATAATTAGAGTAAATGGGTAAAGAGAAGCATGACACATTGTTTTAAAATTATGCATCTCTTTTACATTGGGGAAGAGAATCTATGGGTGCATTCACACACACTAAGGGCATTTTCGCACAGGGCTTACCCCGGAGCGACGTCCCTCTTCACCGTGCAGCATCTGTGCGGATTTCGCACCAACTGCTCCGCAGAACCCGGAAGAGTTGCAAAGTCCCACGGCTTTTGCATCGCAAATGTAAACTGGGTTTTGGCGGTTTACATTTGTGACGCAAAAGCTGCGGGACTTTGCGGCTCTTCCGGGTTCTGCGGAGCAGTTGGTGCGAAATCCGCGCAGATGCTGCGCGGTGAAGAGGGACGTCATTCCGGGGTAAGCTCTGTGCGAAAACGCCCTAAATAATGTGCTTTGCAACTGGATTTTTACTATATAAGTATAGAAAAATCCACTTGCATACAGTCTCTGTGTGAAAGCACCCTATGATTTATCTACCAAAATACTTTCTCAGGCTCTTACCTAGCCAGCATCAATTTTGTTTATATCAGATCCATTTTTGGTTTCACTCTTAGGTCAGGCAGTGCCCTGTACATATGATTTTGGGGTGACATAAAGAAGAGTGTTTATCTTTCTAAACGGCCCCTCAAAGAGGAGAGGGTCTGACTGCTAACACATGCACAGCCCAGTTTTGGTCCCACTGCTCTCCTGAGCAGCAGTGGAAGCAAGGAAATGGGAGATTGCTTGCCATAGTGGGCAACTTGGTCTTCCCATTTGTGATGTTCATCACTGGGCCACAGATCTACCACCACAAGTAAGAATTTCACACTGATTCAACACAATGTTTCTTCATATAGTCAGCTGTCATACAAATGCCTATCTTCAACTATAATGTGTTACAGAGAAACTGGTGAGATACAGACATCTCTGAACTAGCCATGAGTATTACCTGTTCTTAACAGATTGAATTCTAAGATAATATGTGGTTCTCATGCATAAACAAAAGCAATTAATCAATAGAAGAAGGATGACAGGAATCTATAGCAGGACTCTATAACCTATGACTACAGGTAAATGTGATTCAGTACATAACCAAATAGGGCTCTTCTAAAAGAAAATGAAATCTTTATGTTAAGGTATACTGGAGGAGGTAGGTAAAGAACTTGAAAGGAATGGCAGGGAATTATTTCTATGTGGCCAAAAGGTGTCTCAGAGTTACTTTACAAAAAGGGAAATGATAGCGGTGAACTGTTGTCCGCAAGTCAAGTGCAAACCATGCACAGACTAATGGTAGTGTTCTATTAATTACTGAAAGGTTTCATATGTCACTTCCTAATAAAGGACTCACAAAAACAGTATTTAGTTGAAGAAACGTTCTGGATCTTTAATCAACTTATTAAACTGTATATCTTCAGTTATGCAAGTAGGCTTTCTTGGGAAGGAAGGCAGCGTTAGGGATGGACAAGAACCAAACCGTGAAGCAAAATTCATCATGATGTTCTCAAACTTCTTTCTACCATCTGTCTAGGTCTTCCATTACAAATTTCCACAAACTTTTAGAGCAACTAGCAGTAAGTAGTCTGTGGTAGTCTGTGGTAGTTTGTGGATGAACAGAAACCAGATGTTTAAAGATACCCCAATGCTCTTTAAATCCCTGCTGTCTATTCCCCCTGAAAGCTGCAAAAACAGCAGAGAGGCAGGGAGGTGCTCCCCACCACTCAATTGTTTTGGGCTGTCTTCTACAGTCCCATACACACACACACACACAGAGCATCCAGATAGTCACCAAAAGAACACCCCCATATCTAATGGCTTGCTTTGCTATGTTAGTCCGTGTGCTGCTATGTTACAGTACAATCCTAAGACTTAAAGTCAATCTCTGAATTAGCCCAAAGACACAACTACCATTTTGCATCAGCACACATGTTGCCTGCTGAAACACATTGTCTATACTCATGACAGCTTCCTACTAAAGTAACCTATTGTTTATACCATCATCTATGATTCCACAGGCAGTTTGGATATTTGCTTTTAACTTTTTTTTTCATGTTCATTATAAGTGGAAACAATGGATTAGATCCAAAAAGGCTCTTACATGAGCAGAAAGCACTTCTGCTCATGAAAGGGAAGGGCTGCAATTCCTATGGATTTTGTTTCAAGTTCCAGTTGACCTATCCTATAGTCCCACAACGTTTCCAAGGGTTATCTGACCCTTTGGATTCACTTGGGAAGGGCATAGTCACACAGGGCTATGGCAGGAAAAGGAAAGTGAGAAAGAGCAATTAACTCATGGTTCATTAGATCCAAGCCATTATTTGCTACCAAAAATAATGAGGTAATCAGGGCTTTGAGGAAAATGTGCAAGTAAAGATACAGCAAGATTAAAGATCTCTTTTAATTGGAAGACAAAAGGGTACAAATAAAAGCCTCTTTTCTCTCCAGCTCTGAGAACAGTGTGTGAGGGTGATCTCTGTTACTGCCAGATATAGAGGAGTTTTTTATATTAGTACTCTTTTAAGAGTTAATGCAAAACTGAATTCCAGACCATGTGTTTGAGACTTAATGGTCAACACTACAATTCTAAGTGAAAATTTAACTTATCGGGAGGGGGTGGGGAGAGATCCAACAGACTAAGCTGAAGGGAAAAAAATTCAGTGCCATTAAGAGACAAAAGGCAATTCAATTAATCCTACTCAGCATTTCCTTATTTAAATCAATGTAAGCCTTCCTTTGGTACCTTCCTGTTGGAATCTCTTAGACTTGTCATATGAAAACCCTGTAAACATCAACAAAGAACTGCCTTTACTCTCTTTAATCTTATTCATTAATCATTTTATAGGTCAGAGGTATATGTTACAACATGGTAATCTTGTGGGAACATGTGCTCCTAGAGGAAGTATATTCTATAACAGACATTTCCATGTCTCCATTCCAAATGTCAGCTTTGACACACACCCTCCAGCCAACAGCATTTTGGCAAATGCCCAAAGGCTAATGACTGGACATTTCACGTTGTCTTCAAGAGCCATCAGAAATCCACTCCCTCCTCCCCATTCCTACACCACACACACAAAAAAAGAGGCAGCATTTTTGAAATTGGATGAGTTTGCATTTTTATACTATTGTGCCACAAACTAGAAAATCATCACTGTCTTTTTTTAAGGGTCTAGTTCAGCAAAACATATGTTCCAATTTTGGACTTTTCTTTTCAGATGCCTGAAGAGCCAAATACACTTATACTGTTGGTGCTGCTGATAGGATTTGATAGCTGTAAGCCTGATGCTTCAAGCGATACTGGAGAGGTTTGTGGAGAGTTTGAAAGAGAATGGCAGGGGAAGTGTGAGGCAGAGAGAAAGAGAGAGAGA
Organism: Heteronotia binoei; assembly: GCF_032191835.1. NCBI lineage: Eukaryota > Metazoa > Chordata > Lepidosauria > Squamata > Gekkonidae > Heteronotia > Heteronotia binoei. The sequence goes on from NC_083229.1 coordinate 45,697,927, forward strand.
AAGGGGGACATTCCTGGAGCTCATGAAAGAAGCAGAGTGGAAGGACAGATGTAAGGCATCAGCAGGCCAAGAGCTTGGTTAAAGAATTACTGCCAAGTTTCTTAGACTCCTACTGGTTTACTTCAGCAGCCTCCTCAACAAGAATGCTTACAGGAGACTTTGAATTGTTGTCAGTTGTCAGACAGCTACTAAGAAAGCCTTTATACATAAGAGGAATGTATGGAACTAAAATGTCTACAGACAATACATCTTGATGGATAATAACCTGCAGGTTACAGATCTGCACCTCCAGGGGCATGTGGATGTATAAAGCCCCACAGAACTGACATCTTTTTTCAAGTACCTTCGCACAACAGAATCTCATATTTTTCTGTAAATTAATTTATATTTATTTGTTGTACTTTCAGTCCTTTCTTCCAGAGCAGCAATGCATGCATAATTCCCATATAACTCTGTACGCACAGATAGGAAGGGAATCATGTCCACTGGCCCTGTCACCTCAGGAGCCTTTTTATACATGTCTGCACGTACAGACATATACCTGTAGGGAAATTTGCAAGTGCTCAAATGTTATACACTTAGATTTTACATATGCGGTTGAGAAGGTTGCAAAAAACCCTACAACCCCCACCCCCCAAAGAAACCCAAGTCCCAATCCTGTATACAAAGCAAACATGGATACAGTTGTGCATGTAAAGGATCCCTGCATACATATGTCTGAATGCACAAATACCATGTGTTGGGATCCGTGTGTATGATTCCACCTCCTCCATGCACATAACGTGCTTTCATTAAATGAACAGGGCTCATGACATGTACCCTATGGTGTTTGGGTTATTAAAGTATGCACTGTAAATTATCTTATTAACTTCTAGGAAAGTGATGCTGTGTCATTTGTAGCCAAATGCAGACATATTTACTTTCAAAAAACATTTGGAACCCAGAGTATAAGTTAAAAATCTGGAGGGAAGTTTCTGTTGCAGACTGTGCTAAATGTGACAATCTGTTTATCTTGAGAATCTCTAGACTGAAACGGGGACCTGAATAGAAACTGCCACATCAGTCCCCATGCCATGCATCATCCCATGAGTGGGTGCTCTACTGACATCTAGTGAAGAAGTGAACAACAGTCAATGGCAATGTTACAGCAAGGCAGCAGAAAGCAGGAATCATGATTTTGTTTTCTTTTGTTGAGTTGAAAACCATAGAAATTCTTTAAATTCTTTTCATTAGTACAAAAATAATTTTAGGTGATGGTTACATAATGGTTCCAAGGAAAACATGCTGGTGGCTTTATACACCAGTGACATAGCAAGAAACATATTGAGATATGGGTTATGTGGGATGATGAAGTAAAAGGGATAATGCAACTTTTCTCATATGTGTTTTTTACTCATTTATTTGTTTATTTAGTTCATTTGTACTCTACCTTTCTCCTCAATGGGAGCACAAAGAGGCACATATTGCTCTCCTCTCTTCCAGATGATGAAATTGTCTACCATTGGTAGGGCCGTGGGAGGGAGAAAAGAAAGAAAGCTGGTAACCCTTTGGGACCTCAGGAAGGCTCACTATGCTGTTTCTCAGAGGGTGGGTGGGAGAGCAAAAATGGAACATGGTAGTTGGTGGTACCTGCTGCCTCCATCTGAGCTGCCTCTGTGTATACTCAGTGACCACTGCTTGGGCTGCTGACATCATCCTTTTAGCATCACCTGTGGTGAGGTAGCTATGGGTAAGTTTTATCTGTTCTGCTTCAGATCACCCTTGCTCTGTAGCCAGCACACAGGAGACTCTTGTAGCTTCAACAGGACTCTTTATTGCTTCCAACTTGGAGAGAACACTTGCAGATGGAGAACACAAATAAATGAACTAGAAGATTGTAACCAACACCCAGACAAGTTGTAAGTGAAGGCCCTCTCATATAGGCCTTAAGTGGGAAACAGAAAATAGTTATGAGGACTTGTTTGAAAGTACACACATATACCTGAATCACAGCCCTAGTAGTTTCACAAACAATCATAGTCCATGTATTAAAATTCGTTCTGGGGATCTACCAGCTATATTATGGCTCCATAAAACATAATGCCTTTTGCATATTACAGGCCCATTCTAGATACCACTTTTCCACAGTTTTCATCTAATAGTAGTTTTGTCATAGTCAGAGATCTGCAGCCAAGTGCACAGGGTTAATTATGTGGTGCCAGGGCTGTGGTGTCTGTTTAGTGGAGAAGCAGACATGATGGGCTCCTCCCCTCTGATTGTAGGTGCTCCCAAAGTGGCAAAAGCCTCTTGGTGGTTGTAGAATTAAGTTACTTGTAAAGGACTGAGCAGTGCTCATACACATCTGATGGCTGAAACAGGCCTGTGTACTGCACAATATTTCACTGCATCATGTTTTTTCTTTTAATATTTGTTAGAATTATGTAAATATGGAACTGTCATCTATGTATATCTTGATGTATGGTAATATACCTTACACAGTGTTTGTTACTTTCAAAACACTTCTAAGAACAGAATTGTTTTTACATTCATCATTCTTGTTTGTATCAGAATTAGAATTCATGTCAGTCACTTGCATCCTTCAAATGACAAAGCAACACACAGTTACAGTGTAAGTAGCCAACAGCAAACAGGCCTGCTTAATGGAGCAATAAGATTGATCAGCAAATGTTAATATATTTTGAGCCCAATTGCTTACAGATAGCATTATATATGTTTTATTTTATTGTCTGTGAATTAATAAATAGCAGCTGTATCAGCAATATTTTCTCAGAAAATGGGAAAACAGTGGCAAAGGTTTACAACTGGAAACATATAGCTGTGAAGAGCAGATGCCAGAGAGAGCTTGGAGACATCTAGCCCACACACCCCAGGCAGCTGCCCAACATTCACATGCACCTTCCCTCTTCATATATCAGGTGACCATACACACACTGGATCATAGAGTTGGGAGGGACTTCCAACCCCTTGCAAAATGCAGGAAATTCACAAATACTTACCCCACACCCCAGTGACCCCTGTTTTATGACAAGAAGATGGCAGAAAACCTTCATGATCCCTGGCCAAACTGACCTGGAAAAAAATTGCTTCCTGACCCTAAAGTGGCAAACAGTGTTTTCCTGGGCAGGTAAGAAAGGGCCACGAGAACTAAACACTGATACAACACTTCCTACTCTCCCTCTCATGATCTGTCTAAGTTCACAGAATCAGTATTGCTGTCTGATGGTCATCTAGTCTCTGTTTAAAAACCTCCAAAGAAGAAGAGCCCACTACCTCCCAATGTTCCACTGAGGAACCACCCTAACTGTCAGGAACTTCTTCCTAATATTTAGCTGAAAGTTCTGATTCAATTTCAACCCACTGGTTCTGGTCCGACCTTTTGGGGCAACAGAAATCTCCACACTATCCTCTTAGGGTTGTCAAGTCCAATTCAAGAAATATCTGGGGACTTTGGGGGCGGAGCCAGGAGACATTGGGGTGGAGCCAAGAGCAAGGGTGTGACAAGCATAATTGAACTTCAAGGGAGTTCTGGCCATCACATTTAAAGGGACTGCATATCTTTTTAAATGCATTCCTTCCATAGGAAATAATGAAGGATGGGGGCACCTTCTTTTGGGGCTCATAGAATTGGACCCCCTGGTCCAATCTTTTTGAAACTTGGGAGGCATTTTGGGGAGAGGCACTAGATGCTATACTGAAAATTTGGTGCCCCTATCTCAAAAAACAGCCCCCCCAGAGCCCCCGATACCCACAGATCAATTCCCCATCATTCCCTATGGGAATCATTCATGGAGGTGCATGATGGCTATGGGGGTGAAGCTTCCCCCGCCGGTCAGCTGGATGGGGGAGGGGGAAAGCCTGTAAAACCGGGGGATCCCCCTCTGGGACCTGGGGATTGGGAAGCCTATATACTCTATATGACAGTCCTTCAAGTACTTGAAGATGGTGATCATATCACCTCTCAGTCATCTCTTCTCAAGGCTAAGCATACCCCAGCTCTTTCAACATATCCTCATAGGACTTGGTCTCCAGACCCTTTACCATCTTCATTGCCTTCCTCTGGACACATCCCAGCTTGTCTATATCCTTAAATTGTGGTGCCCCAAACTGAGCACAATACTCTAGGTGAGGTCTAATTAGAACAGAGTAAAGTGATACCATCACACTTCATCTGGACACTGTACTTCACTTGATACAGCCCAAAATCACATTTGCCTTTTTAGCTACTGCATCATGTATCTAAGCACCAGCAACCACTCTTATCTGACTATGTTTACACACAAAGCAACTCTGTTCCACCCTCCTATCTGTACATTCACTCACAGATCCAACCTCTATGTGGGGCATGGAGTTCTCCCAGAATTTCAACTAATCTACAAACAGCAGAGATCAGTTTATCTGGAGGAAATGACAGTTCCCTCCCAGTTCTTTCTCCTCCCTTCCCAGCCACCACTGCCTGTAAATCTCCATCAACTTCCCAACCAAAGTCTGCAACCCTAATCTCTCCCCAGAGTCAACACATCATAAACACATTATATTGTTGCCCACTGTGTCTTCCAAGAAGGATTCCATACTTCTGTTGCTTAGGAGGGAATTTTTACAAAGGGAATAGGACTGTGGAAAAGCTAGTTCCTGCCCAAATGGAGGGGGGACTACTGTTTGCCCACTTCCCCAACTTCCCTGGATGGGAACACAAGGGGTAAGCAAACCAAAAGGTTGTGCCCTGGAGTCACCGGCCATTAGAGCAGGAACAAAGGCTGCATTGCAGCAAGCTCTCCCTACCTTTCCAGCAAGAAATGAGCTCCCAACCCTCCATCCCCATGTTGAGGTCATGCAGGATTAGCTGGTTGCCTATTTTGGGGCCAAGCAGGAAAATGTTTGGCCCTTCACTTAAATTCGCTTGGCATGAGGGTCTCCCCCCCCTCCTGCTTTGCACAAATCAGCTCCCACTGAATCTGAGGCCTGAATCTAGATATTCATTTTTACCATAGGATAGGATTGCCAGTTCTGAATTGAAACATACCTGGAGATTTTTGGGGTTGTGGAGACAGTGGACAGATGGGTTTGGGGAGGAGTGGGACCTTAGTAGAGTGCAATGCCATTGAATCCATTCTCCAAAGCAGCCATTTTCTCCAGGTAAACTGATCTCTATAGCCCAAGGATCAATTGTAATTCCCACCTGGAGATTGGTAGCCCTACTACAGGCCTACCTGTCCTCACAGCCCAAGTGCTGCATTTGAGGGAAGGAGGGAACCCAGCTTCACAAACTGTGGGGGAGGAATAAACTGTGAGCTCCAGGTTCCTCTACATGGGGTATAAGGCTTTAGAGCAGGGGTCTCCAACCACCTGTCCCTGGACTGGTACCAGTCTGTGGCCTGCCAGCAACCAGGCCATGGAGTGAGGCCCCTTTTGCCTGCCCGGGACCTAGGTGACCAAAAAGGGCAGAACAGCTTCATGAGGCAGAGCAGCTCCACTGCCCCTTCTGCCCTCCCGGAACCCAGGCAGACGAAAGAGGCAGCACAGCCTTGCAGGGGAGGCAGCTTTGGAGCAAGGCCACACTGCTGCTTTCGTCCACCCGGGTCTCGGGCCAGTGGAAGGGGCAGTGCTGCTGCAACTTTAACCTACTCCTTATTTATAGACCCTCACCGATCAGCTGATTGACGGGGATCTTTAAATGGGAGGGGCAGGAAGACTGGCCTTCTGATGCCTGACCACCTAGCAGGGAGGTGGCAGATACAGCCCCAGTCCCCAACTCTCTCCCCAATTTAAAGACCTCCAAGGCTGACATCAGTCTTTGCTCTTCTTAGAAGCATAAAAAGAGAATCGGTGACAGAAAACATCACTGCATTTAAACCACATCCAACAGCTCTTAGTAAGCAGGACTGCCAAGAGTCCCCATGGGCCCCCATACAACAATGCCATCTAACCCCGTACAACTGTGATCCAAACCAAAAATTGTAACAAAATAAATTACTTTGCTTGTTGTTACAAAGTCACTGGAAAGGCATTTGGCTGGATGCAGCATGACACTGTCCTCAGGGGCTCTCCAGATGCCTTGGGGTCCCTGAAATTTCCCCCCATTCCCCCTTTGGCAGTCCTGCCAGTCAGGCCAAAGCCAGAACCACTTCCCTAAACAATATCTGATCAAGAGCCCGCTTGATTGGACTGAGAAAGGATCAGTTCCACATTTACATGTTTTTTTCAAGTAATAAGTAGCAAATATATCCTGGCATGCATACTTCATCCCAAATGTGATCTATGCAGTTTGTATTAATATAACATACATGAGTTCCTGGCTGAACCTTTGCTCCAAATCCACCAGGAGAAAGAAGAAAGGAGCTTTTAAACACAAGGCACACAATTTCAGAGGGTAGCCATGTTGTTCTTCAGTAGAACTGCTAGTTTTGAGTCCAGTAGCACCTTAGAGACCAACAAGATGTTTCGGGTATAAGCCTTTGAGAGTCAAAGCTCCTTTCATCATATATACGTACGCATTTAGTGAACATCTTAAGCTTAGCTGAATGCTGGTGAAACCCACAATATCAATATGCAAAAAGCGGTTTCAGGACTTCAGCCTTACATTCATATATATTCTAACTACATCTACATATAAAAATCAACAACATTAACATCTATCACATGCCAAAGGAGCCACAGGGAACATGATGCCATTGCAAAAGATTGTTACTCAAATGGCAAAAATGGAGAATTATCTAGGACTTTAAGGAAGTGGCATTTCTTCTCCCACACTTTAAAAGGAGACACCAGCATGTGCCCCTTCATCAGTACCTCATGTTCTGACAGCCGCATGTGCCTCGTGATCCGTCTCAAGGATCACATTAATGCTTAATAACAGTTCTTTGCCATTGTGACTTATTTCAGCTCTCCATCAAACTAATAATGATGACTCTAGGATGATAAATATAGGGTTACTATATTGAGTTCTTTGGCTAATCAGAAAGATGCGGATTTGAGTGTGCCCTTGACTGAGCCAAAAAAAAAAAAAAGGCACCCAGATGGTAGGAAAAAAATGCCATGTTTACTGTTGGATACTACTTGCAAAGCCATTCTATATTCTATACAAATGCAAGAAATTATTCTTTCTTTAGCCTAAGGATCACATTAGGGTTGCCAGCCTCCAGGTGGGGCCTGGAGATCTACCACTTTTTCAACTGATCTCCAGCCGGCAGAGATCAGCTCCCCTGCAGAAAATTACTGCTATGAACTTATGAAGGTTAGACTCTATGGCATTGTACCATGCTGAAGCCCTCTTCCCCAAACCCTGCCCTCTCCCAGATCCACCCCCAAAGTCTTCACATATTTTCCAACACAGATCTGGCAACCCTCATGCCTTCACACATAGAGATGCCAACTCAGGCTTGGGAAATTCCTGGAGATTTATGAGTAGAATCTTGGAAAGGCAGTGTTTGGGGAGAAAAAGGATCTCAGCAGGGTAGAATGTCATATAATCCATTCTCCAAAGCAGCCATTTTCTCCAAGGAAACAGATCCCTGTGATCTGGAGAGCAGTTCTAATTCTGCAAAATATCTAGGCCGCACTAGAAGGATGGCAACTGTATTCACAGTAGAATTTTTGGGCAGGAGTGCCTGCTTGTTTTGTTTACTTTATAAAGTTTACAAATTTATATTCTACCTCTCAATCTGAAGGTGATAAAGTACGATACGATGAAATACAAATATAACAAATGTTAAGAATAATCCAAAAAACAAAAGAAGAAAAATCTATAGCGACGCAACCATACTAAAAGTAATTCAGAACAGCTCCACTCTCACATCATATAATAAAAATAAAGAGAACCAATTTGAATACAATCAGAACAGGAAAACCTTTCAACAAAGTAACATATTAATTAACTAACCAGCCAAAAATGACAGTAAAGCCAGAAATAAACAACAAATTAAACCATAATCAAACCATTTGGCCAAAAGCATGAGTGAACAGGAAGCTCTTTACTTGGTGCTAGAAATCAGTTAAGTCCACTACTGGGCAAGTAACTGGAGAAAGGCCAGTCATAGTTGAGGTGCCATGATTGAAAGGGCCTTCTTTCTTTTAATGGTCAGCTTTGTTTCTAGTCCACATGGAAGATGAAACAGGTTCTGTGACACTTGATGGTCCAGAACTAGGCCTCCTCTCTTTTTCAGCTGCTGCTTAGAGAAGCAGCAGGAGAAAAACAAAAATGACTGTTGGGCCAATTATGTAATGTCACTTTCAGGAGAAACCTGGAAGTGACATCACAGTTCTCTAGGAATTAATGGAAAATCTATGGTAAAGCCATATTTTTTTCAGGAATTCCTTGAGTAGCATGATGACATTTCCATGTTGTTCCTAGGATTGATGTCACATCTTTGCTGATGGCTGCCCACTGTATTTCTGCACGAGTCATTGTTCAGTTCAGTGACTTGTGCTGTGACATAAAGCGTAGGCTCCAATGAGGACAAGAAATTCCCACATGGTGTAGAACTAAGTTTTCTCAAAGGTAAAAATGAAGGGTGCCTCAGCATGGAAAAATATATACCTGTAAACAGGATCAGGTTCATTATTATTTTTTTTACTTTGTAGTGACTTCTGTCCTTTCTTCCCCACATTTGTTCTTTTAATGGGATACTTGATCTGTGGACCAAATTCTGCATTCACTACCCCCCACACCCCCATGCTTTTGGCAGCTCTCTACTTTCATTTTCTTTGCAAGTGCTTGTCATGTTTACCTGATCAAACATTTTATAAATGTCTTTTAACGCTGCTTTTAAATAGTGCTAGAAGCTAGGAATGGAAGTAGCTGTTTTGACTGACACAAAGCCAGCAAATATCACTATGTAACCAAACTTTTTATTTTGCAATATATTGGAATAAATTCATCTATTCATCTATTCAAATTCAAATATACTTCTCCAATACATTACATATTTCCCTCCCCCCCACTCTTATTCATGACCTCCGCCGGTACTTAAAACAAATTAAAAGCGTATTAAAGGTAAATTCACAATTATAAAATCTTTAGAAAGAAAAAAAAATTATCATTCACTAACTTTTTCTCTAATAATCACTTAGCACTTATTAAACACAACGCTCATAATTATTAATTCAGTTCCAGAGTTCCCCCTATCTTAGTCTTATCTTAACTCTCATATATATATATTTACCAAATAGCTATGTTCTACTAATATTTTTATCACAATATCATAATACCTCTTTAACATTAAAAGTTCAATTAATGTTGAACTACTAAATATCTTTTCACCGTTATAAAATTTTTACACAAAAAGTTATCTTTCAATAGCCCTTTCTCTATAATTCACTTAATATTTATTAAACACAAAGCTCAAAGTTATAAAGTCAACTCCGGAGTTCCAGCTGTCTTAATCTTATCTTAACTCATATATGCATAATTACCATGTAACTATATTCTACTAACTCAATAATCACGATTGTTCATTATCATTTAAAGTTCAATTGATGTTGTCATAAACTACTAAATGACTCTTCACCCTCCATTGTATTTCTACGTAACTTTGGAATTTACTCCAGTCTTCTTTAAACTTCTCCAAATTGTTGTCTTTTAAGATTCTAGTAAGTTTGTCCATTTCACTCCAGTTAAGAACCTTTAAGACCCAGTCCCATTTTTTAGGTATTCTGTCTTGCTTCCACAAGCAAATATCACTATGAACAGCCCTTCTCTGAAAAAAGGTAGCCTTATGAATGAATCAAGTCCTGTCCAATCGATACTCTCTAAATCTAGCTTCCACTGGAAATCAGAAGAATGGGTTACCTCTTGAGACCAATTCAGACATGATGGCTTTTCATTTCTCTAAATGGTAGTGAGTAGTGGCACACTACTTGCAATCTGGGCTCACTGCTGAAGCTATATACATTTGTCTTCACCCTTAGCTATCAAGGGTTTGGGTAGCATCACCTCTGATGATGTGTGCTGGCCTATTTCCTGCCCACAGTGGTAATTCATTTGTTTCTCTTACCCCAGACAAGCCAGAGTGACTTCTGGGAAAATAATGTAGACACAGCTGTTCAAGTTTTGCACAGTAGTGACTCCAAATTGATAACTGACTAAAGCATACACCCCACAGAGAAAAGCAAACAAGAAAAAGGATTCTGATCAAACATATTTGCTTTGATTTTTCTGAGGCACCTAAGACACCAAGCCACATTAACAAAACATGTTCACTAATTAGAACAGTAGTTATGAATTTCAACTTGCTGCATGATTAAAACTGTTTGTTATTCATGAGCCTGTGAAAAGATGGTTAAAATGTTAATTTGATTCTGGAACTACATTTGACTAACAAAGTTTATTTTTTTAGTAGTATATATTTGCATAAGTGTGTCATTATAAGGGCCTCTCCTGATAGGTAATGCAGAAATATTGTCACAGTGCCAAAACTGTACTTTGACAGGTGACAATCAACTGCTTATAAAAAGCTTGCATCTCATTCTAAATGAAATGAACAGAAAGCGGTTTACATTCATACCAAGAAAACATGATCATACTTTCAGATGTGTACTATTTATTAGGCATTTCTAAATATAAGGGCCCTTGGCAAAAAGAAATAAAGATTTTCTGATTCTGACATATCTGAAGGCACAACGTAAGATCTAGAAGAGTGTTTCATATAACTGTCCCGATATCATCTAGCCTTCCCAGCTGCAACTGAAACTACCACTGTTAAGGCCCAAATTTTGTTCACATCCGACAGTCTTTCTGAGCTCAATAGCACCAAATAGAAGCCATGTGGATGTACATTTTAGCTATGTTCTTTTAAATGTGGCTTTTAATTTACTGCTTTTACTTATTGTTCTAACCTGATTGTAATCCACCCCGAGCCTGTTTTGGGGAGGGTGCCCTATAAATGCAAATAATAAATGAATAAATAAATATCACATATACAATGGAGATCTGTGCATCACCACTATTCAGTTTGCACCAAATGAATTTATTTTTTTAGAATAATTCTTTGTCACCTCTTCAGCGTTCTACATGAGGCAGCTTACAAAACAACCACAGCATAAAAGAACAAGTCATTAAAAACAAGTCATTAGACATAAGCAGGATAAAACCTGTCCATAAAACAGCCAGATCTTTAAAAAGCTGATATGATTTAAAAAACCCTAATTAAAAGCATGGGTTAAAAGATGCTTTTTAACCTGGCACCTAAAAGAAAGTAAAGTAGACCCCAGGCAAGCTTCAAGAGGAAGGGCATTCCAAAAGCAAATAGTTACCACACATCATGCCCCTGTGAGGGAAGAGAACAGAAAGCAGAGCCTGAGAGGTAGATCTTAACTTGCAGATTGTATAGTGTAGGAGGAGACACTGAAAGGTACCACAATAGAAATTATGAATTCTTGCTTTAGGTATCACATGGTGAGCAAAAACAATTGGTGCATGAGTCAAATGCATCTCTGGAAGCTCTACACTTGATGCAAAAACATAAGAATAGCCCTGCTGGATCAGACCAGTCATCTAGTTCAGCATCCTGTCTCACACAGTGCCCAGCCAGTTACTCTGCAGGGCCAACAACAGGGCATAGTGGTTAATACCTTTCCCGGATATTGCCTTTTACACTGGTTTTCAGAGGGTTACTGTCACTGAATGTGGAGGTTCCCTTTAGTAACTTTGACTAGCAGCCATTAATAGGCCTATCATCCTTTGCCCAATTCCTTTTCAAAGCTGTCTGTGCTTACGGTCATCACCACATACCCTGGCATTGAATTCCACATTTTAATTGCTTATTATGTAAAGAAGTATTTCCTTTTGTCTAGCCTGAATATACTGCTCATCAACTTCATTGGATGCCCTTGAATTCTAGAATTTTATTTTATAAATTTCTATAATGTTGTCCCTTAGTTTTCTCTTTTCTAAACTGAAAAGTCCCAGAAAAGTCCTGCTAGTTTAGGTCATTACAGAGATTTTTCAGAACAATAATGCATATCTGGGGATGTTGGAATAATGAAACCCCCTTCTCTGAAATAATCTGTTCCCCTTTCCCAAGTTCAGGTGCTTACCAGCAATACAACATGCACTTGTCTTTTTCTTTGGTTCTGCTGCTTTCCAGGGCAATAGCACTTCTTCCTTCCAATTAAATTGTTGCAAAGAAGGAGAACAGAGAATTCCAATTCCATTATCTTTGGAAACAAGCTGAAGAGAGCTCCCAGTCTCCTTTGCTCCATCATTTGTGAGGCAGAGCCTTTCCCCCCTCAGCAATGGCTTGGGGCATCTTGTTCAAGGACTTCTAGAACCATTGGTTCAATTTGCTTTATCTGTCTTGAGGGCTCAGGCAGTCCGCATTCACCTGCAATTGTGATGTCATTTCACTGAACAACAGCACTGCAGTCCCCCTGCCCAAATCCACATATGGAATAATGGCAAAGCTGCTGATCGCCTTCTTCACTTTGTAAAAAGACAGACTACAGCTAGAAACCATGGCAAACAGTTTTTTCACTTGAAATGTATTTAAAAATTGTCAGTCATTGCAAAAGTAGGAAAATGAAACAAATGCAGGCGAGTTTGGCTAGCACCATTTCCCCCCTCCGTAGCACCATTCCCCCCCTCCGTAATAGGAATAATTGGAGAGAACTGAGTTGAGTCTGTGCTTCAAGGCACCTACTTGGGGGTCTGTAAAACTAAACTCCTTGGTCTAATTCACTTGAAGCTTGGGGAAGGAGGTGTTTAGATTAGAGGGATATATATATTTTGTGAAAATAGGGTGCCATTATCTTTATCAACAGTTTTATTTATTTATTTATTTATTTGGGATTTATATCCCGCCCTTCCCACAAGTGGCTCAGGGCGGCTTCCAGTGATAGATCCAACAAAATTACAGTATTTAAACATATAAAGGGATCAGCATTTAAAACAGATAAAAACAGATAAAACCATGGTTATCAATAAATATTAATAAATATTAATAAATATATATTGCCCCAATCTAGTGGATTCCTCACTGAAAGTAATGGTCCCAAAGCTATGGAACCTAAAAAACCACTCAGATATGAATCCTGAGCTGATGTCCTACATGAATATAAGCAATTACAGGGAGGAGGGGATTCCCCCTCAAAATTAGGGATAGAGCAGCTGACAAACTAATGTTCATCACAAATAAACTAATGTTCACCACAAATTTTTGCCAGGTCATGGTTTGTGAAGCAATGTTTGTAAACTGAAGAACAGCAACAAACTTTCACAAATTTTAATAGTTTGTGGCTGTTCATGGAAATCAGAAAGAAGAGGTTTAAACCCCTACTTTCTGCTTTTCACAAAAAACTGGTCAGCAGTGAAGTGCTCCCCACCACTCAGCTGTTTAGTTATTGCTTTTTGCGGGGTTTTGCGGAGCAGAAAGCAGGGTTTAAACTTTAAATGGTATACAAATCAATATCATTGGGGTCCGTTCACAAACCAGTCTCCTCATTTGTGTGTGTGTGTGTTTGTTTGTTTGTTTATTTTATGACTTATATCCCGCCCTTCCCAACAAGTGGTTCAGGGCCGCTCACAACACAAGAATCTGACATAAATACATTTTAAGCATAAAAAACATTTAAATTTTAAACATTAAACCATTTAAAACATTTAGAACATTGGGGATAGCAGACATCTAATGGTTCAGTTCTGCAAAAATGTGGTTCATGCCCATCCCTATTGAAAATATAAACATTTTTCCTTGGTGTATACTCCTACAACTTACTTCCCTCCTATTGAATGAACTGTTCATTTATTCCTACTTTCTGCTTCCTCTTGTTTAACTATATTTAATCCATAAAAGGCTCTTTCCTCTTTTCCTATGACTGCTAAGCTTACTCAAAAGTCTTTGGTGCGGTACCTTGACAAAAACTTTTTGAAAGCCCAAGTATGTGGTGTCTACAGGTAATAAAAGAGTTAACAGATGTGAGAACTGAGCGACTTAGCATGTGTAGTAAGATAAGAATCCAATATCTCTGTTAAGCCCTGGGGGTTCCATTGTCCTGAGTGTTGCAATAACTTATCATTCTCCCATTCTACTCTGTTTCTGAGATTCTTTTGCAATAAAACAGCTACTTTGAGGTCCCCACACCTGGGAAGCTGAAATGTTCTCCGTTTATCCTTTGGCATAGGGTTTGTCCTGTTTGTCCTATGTAGAGAACCAAAGGGCATTGTATTGTATAATGGCATATACAATATTAAAAGATGAACAAGTGAATGAACCTGAAATGATGTGGTTGATGCTGTTAGGTCCAGTGATTGTGTTGTCTGGGTGTATGTGGCAGCAAAGTTGGCATCTGGGTTTACTGCAAGCTCTGGTAACAGTGTCCATATTAGATGTTAGATGTTGCATTATTGTGTGTGAAGAGTTCTTTAAGGCTGGGAAGGCTGTCTGTGGTCTTTTACTTGTAAAAGAAAACTGTCATTATTCAGCAGAGGCTGCAAGTCGCTGCTGATTCATTGCACTGTTTTGAGTTGAGAGTTGTAAGTGACCACTAGTGATATTGTTATTCTCTCTTTTGGGCCTGACTTGCAACAGATTTTCTCTGGGTACCATTCTGGCTTTGTTAATCTGTTTCTTGACTTTATCAGATAGCTATTTTAGTTCCAGAAAGGTTTGTTGTAGATCTCACAGATGAGAATCTCTGTAGGATTGGAACACATGCGGCTATATTATAGAGCTTGGTTGTACACAATGGATTAAATAGCTACTATTATCTATGGGTTTTTTTTTCACTTTCTAAACAGCTCTAAAAGATTGGTGAAAGTAAAAGCACTTAAAATCACCAATGTAAGACCCATACAGCTGAATGAGAGTTATGAATACCTGAAGATGTTAAATGTTTTCCACCTCAGCAATGGTTTGGGGCATTTATGGCACTGTTTGTTTTTAAAGGGGTTTTAATGGGGAAATATATTTTGCAGACTTTTGAAGCTTTGTTTCTAATTTTTATGAGTAGTTTCATTGTTCTTGTTATTTGTAAAACTGCATGACAAAACTATATATGATTGACAAAAGTAGCAATATTGAAAATAAACTGAAACAATAAATATACTAAAATTACTGCTTTGAAATATTTGTTACTGCTTCAAGAGCACAATAAGTTGCATGACTCTAGTGTGGGAAAAAACCTTCAATGTTTCTCTAAAAATGTTTACCTCAAATATTGGAATGATCAAAGCATAATGTGTAATGTGCAAAACTGGAGAAATTGAGCAAGAAACATCCCTATTATGAAATATCTTTCATCATGTTGTTTTATCATTATCAACAAGGCTTTTTAATTTTTTTACATGAAGAATTATCAACAGAAGTGTAGAACAAGCTGAATGGAAAGATTGCATCGACTGAATAATGAAAAACTGTCTTTCACAAAGGATATGAAAATGAAGTTGAAAATGGTTTCTTTACACATAATGAAATACCATTGTGTTCAAAAGCAATTTAGAAAAGATAGCACAGATCAATAGGAAGAAAATGAAGAGGTACCACCTAAGAGTAGAGCAAAGTTCTCACCTCATTTGCAAGAGAGCTAGGGGAAGGAGAATAAAATGGAATATACATAAAACCTAATATAGAGCTGAGAAGTGGATCCAGTATACCATAAGAATGAGACATTAATGTTTCATCAAAAAATGAAAATGTATATTTATAAAATGCATATTTTGCACAAATATTTTATACAATAAACGACCAAAGGACAGGATAAGAAAAATTACTAAAAGCAAGTATTAAGCATTGTGTTTCTCCTGTGAGAAAAATGAATAATTCATAGCACGGAAGGCATCATGGATCTATGAATATCTGTAGTCTGGGAAGACACACTGCAGTCTATTGAAATAAAATTAAGCTTATATTTTCACGTTCTACACAGGTGGTAGGAGAGAAATCACTACCAAACTAACCATTTGGTAGAATAATGACAAATGTTTGCATAATAAAATGTGATACAGCAGCCCAAGATAAGGACTATCTCATCTCCACTGGGATCCAGTAGAGTGCTATTTGCCCCACTTGTTGACTTTAAACATATATTTGACCCCACAGCATCACAGATCAGCAGCTTCTTGAACCAATACCCCCAAAGTTTCCATGCTGTTTTCATGACAGCAAATGTTTTCAGTCCCCTGGCTTTTCAATTGTTAAGCAGCATAGCAGGACAGACACACTCCATTTGTTTCATGTAGAATGCTTCTATAGCTACATCAGCTCAACCCACTCTTTCTTGTTACATCTATGCCCAGTAGCGGTCTACCACTACATTAAGCAGCATTTTATTTGTAAAACTTAGCCCATCTTTCTCCTTATTTATTTTATGCTGTGTACTCACAGGGGGCTGCTGTCAGGCGATGGAGACTCAAGGCAGTATTCATTGAAACAATGTATACTTTATTGGAAACTCATAGCTGGATACAAAAGTTGAGACTAATACCTGGGAATGGGTGTCCCTTAGTCTTATGGAATCTACATCAAAGCGATATCTAAACAAAACCACTATTCTCAAAACAACAGGGAGTGAAGGTGCAAACTTTCACACGAGAGCTTCCGCTTATCTCTTTGCCTCTGAGAAGATGCTGGTCAGCTGCGGTATCTACTAACGGTCGCATTCCTTTGCTCCTTTTACAACCTAAACAAAGTTAACACTTCAAACATCCTCCCTTTGATATGCATGCTAGCTACAGTATAACAAAAGGCAGTGGGTTAGTATGGAGAGTCCATTTGATTAGTATTTTATAATCTTAACATGATAGAGTTACAGAGCCTGACATACTGCCCCCCCTAAGCTCGCGCTCGGGGTTTGTCTGGGTGCAGTAGGTAAAATCTTTTTAGAAGAAGAGGTGCCTTTAGGTCTGTTGACTTAATCCATTCGTCGCAAGAGGGGAGAAAGTACTTCCATCGAACCAGGAGTGCAATACCCCTCGCTTTAGCTTGGCATCTAGTATTTCTTGCACTTCATGATGACTCTGACCCCTCACTTGAATAGGGGTGGGCGTCGTAGGGCGTGGATGCCAAGACGTAGCTCCAGGATCTTTTTTCAGAAGACTGCAATGGAAAACAGGGGGCGTTTTCGCACTGACCTTCAAGTGGCACGACGACCCTCTTCACACCGGAGGATCTGCGCGGATTTCGCACAAGAAGCGCTGGCGCACCCAAAAGAGCCGGCGACTTCCATCGCAAAAGCCGCTCAAACGTTTTCCTGCTTCTTGGCGGTTTCCGTTTGAGCGGGTTTCGCGACGGAAGTCGCCGGCTCTTTTGGGTGCACCGGCGCTTCTTGTGCGAAATCCGCGCAGATCCTCCGGTGTGAAGAGGGTCGTCGCGCCACTTGAAGGTCAGTGCGAAAACGCCCAGGGTGAATTTTACTAAACATTTTAGGTAGTTCTAGTTCAACAGTCACTGCATTTATTACTCTTTTGATTTTGAAAGGTCCTAAGTATTTGTATGCCAGTTTTCTGGATGATTGTGGCAATGGTAAGTTTTTGGTTGAGAGGAACACAGTATCCCCTGCTTTGAAGTTCCATTCGGGCGAGTGTTTTTTGTCGAATTATGCCTTGTAATCCTTTTTGGCCACTTCTAGGTTTTCTTGAATTATTTCCCACCCTTTGGTTAGAGTCTCCCACCATTGACGACACGAGGTGGGGGAACTTGTAGGGTTGGTGACTGGCAGATTGGGGAAGGGTTTCCCTTCGTATCCATTTACAATTTGGAATGGAGTGGTTTTTGTTGAGCTATGCAGGCTATTGTTGTAGCCATACTCTGCAAAAGGCAATAGTTCCACCCAATTGTCTTGTTGGTAATTAATGAAGCACCTTAGATATTATCAAAGATTTCAGGTTTTCACGGCTGGTAACAGAACAACCAGTACATTCCACAGAACAATCAGCACAGTCAACAACCATCTTCCTTTTCTTCACACCAGCTCTCCAGCAGCCCTGGCCTCACTCAATGCACAGCAGCCAAGAAGGTCAGAGCGCCTGCTCTGGCTGCAACGCCACTGAGGATGTTCTTCACAGCCGAGAACGAAACGTCTGGAAGAAAAACTTTCTCCAGTAGAACACGGCACTTGAGCCCAAAAGATTCTACAAACCTTAATGACAGATATTGTTCGAGAAGAGAGTTCACGCGTTCCGTCTGTCCGTCCGTTTGCGGGTGGTAGGCGGAACTCAATCCCTGTTCAATACCTGTTAGTTTACAAAACTCCCGCCAGAAGTTGGCAACAAACTGTGGGTCGCGGTCACTAATGACCTTGTCCGGGAATGAGTGAAGTTTCACAATGTGTTGGAAGAACAGGCGGGCTAGTTTTTTAGCGGTGGGGAGTTGTTTGCAAGGGATGAAGTGGGCTTGTTTTGAAAACGTGTCAACCACTACTAAAATTACTGTCCGTCCTTGTGATACAGGCAGTTCGACTATAAAGTCCATAGATACCACCGACCAAGGTCATCCTGTGGTAGGAGTGGGACGAAGTAAACCGGGTGTTTTTCCTCCCCTCCTTTTGGCCATTATGCAGGTTGGACAAGACGCTACAAATTCTGAAACATCCTTTTTCATGTGGGGCCACCAGAACTGTCTATTTACTAGGTGCAGTGTTTTTACATAACCAAAATGCCCGGCTAATTTGCTGCTGTGGCAGTGCTGCAGCACTTCCTGGCGGAGGCTTTTGGGGACGTACAATTTTCCTTCATGATACCAAAATCCTCCTTCCCCCTTTACTAGCCCTTCCGGCCGTTCCTCCCCTTCTTGTTCTGCTTCCGTGATTAGTTTGTTTCCCCCCCCGCCCACGGTTCTGGCTTCCCGGTCTTTTTCCCTGACTGAGTGGTCACGCCTCCTGCGACAGCTGAAGGCGGGATGAGAGAGTCTATGGTTTCCTCCTGCTGGCTTTTGTGTTGCGGCAACCAAGAGAGGGCGTCGGCTAAAAAGTTTTTTGAGCCGGGGATGTGTCGTAACGTGAAATCAAATTTGGTGAAGAACCCCGCCCATCTTATTTGTTTGGCGGTTAATTGTTGGCACCCTGTAAGCACCTCTAAATTTTTGTGATCTGTCCATATTTCAAATGGCACCCTGGCCCCTTCCAGCCAGGATCACCATGTTTTTAAGGCGAAAGTTACGGCAAAGGCTTCTTTGTCCCAAACTGACCAATTACGTTGTTCATTGGAAAATTTTTTGGATATATAGGCGCAGGGTTTTAATCTGCCCTCAGGGTCTTTCTGCATCAGTATGGCTCTGACGGCTACATCAGAGGCGTCACACTGCACCACGAAAGGTTTCAGTTCATTGGGGTGCACTAGAATGGGTTCAATAGTGAACAGTTGTTTTAATTTTTCAAATGCCTTTTGACATTCGGGGGAGCACACTAATTTCGAACTTGGTTTTTTCGCTTCGGGTCCCTGCCCCTTAGTCTTTAACAGGTCTGTTAGCGGTAGCATCACTTTGGCAAAGCCCTCTATGAACCCAAAGTAAAAATTTGCAAATCCGATAAAAGATTGGAGCTGTCTATGTGTTCTCAGGGGTTCCCAGTCCAACACTGCTTGAATTTTCACTGAGTCCATGGCTAAGCCTTTTCCCGATACCCTGAAGCCCAAGTAATCTAGTTCCTTTTGATGAAATTCACATTTCGACAATTTAGCATAGAGTTTGTGCTCTAGCAGGGTGTTGAGCACTTTCCTCACCAACTTTATGTGGGAGGGTAGATCTTTCGAATAGATAATGATGTCATCCAGGTACACCACCACCCCTTTGTACAGGTACTCTCTCAGTACTTCGTTGATGAAATTCATAAACAATCCGGGGGCCCCCTGTAACCCAAACGACATCACTAAGTACTCAAATTGACCCAAGGGGGTGTTGAACACTGTCTTCCATTCGTCTCCTTCTTTAATTTTGACTCGGAAGTAAGTGTCCCTCAGATCTAACTTTGTAAAGATGCACCCTTCTGATACTGTGCTTAACAAGTCTTTAATCAGGGGGATGGGGTAGGCATTTGACATGGATATGTCATTTATCCCACGAAAATCTGTGCAAAGCCTAAGCCCCCCATCCTTCTTCTTTCTGAACAGTACTGGGCCGCGTGCGGAGCTGTGGCTGGCCGGATGAATCCCCATTTTAAATTTTTCTCCAAGAATTTTCTCGGTTCTGCCTTCTCTGCCCATCCCATTGAATACAGTTTTGCTTTGGGTAACTCTTGCCCCGGTATTTGTTCAATGGCACAGTCTGTGTTTCTGTGGGGGGGGGGGAGTTCGTTTGCCTCTTCCTCACTAAACACTTTACTTAAGTCCCGATACTCTTGTGGGATGGATCGTACTTCCTCTATGGTTAGGCATAGTCTCTCATTCTTGGGGGGAGGCGAGGGGCCCCAGAGGCAAAGAGATAAGCGGAAGCTCTCGTGTGAAAGTTTGCACCTTCACTCCCTGTTGTTTTGAGAATAGTGGTTTTGTTTAGATATCACTTTGATGTAGATTTTTACCGACCAGTGGTGATGGGTGCATTTTTTGCTGTCAAAGTCTATGGTTTGCTCGGCCCACTGGATGTTTGGTTGATGTCTCGCCAGCCATCCTACCCCCACTACTACATCGAAGGATGAGGAGGGGGCAATTACAAACACCTCCATGTCCCAGTGCTCTTTAATCCCTACTGGGAAGAATTGGGTTTCTTCTACACACGGTTCCCCCTTCATTACCGTCCCGTCCATCTGCTTGAATTGTAGCGGGTGAGGTAGGGGTGTTCTGGCTAACCCTAGCGCTTCCACTAACCTCAGGGTGATGATCTCCCTAGTGCACCCCGAGTCGATTAGCGCTTGGGTGTGCATAAAACGTTTGGAATTGGGATTTAATAAAGTCAAAGGGACTAGAAATAGTTCTCTGGATATTCTCACCCGCAGTGGTGCTGGTGTGGCGTCAACCTGCCTTTTGGCACCGCTTAGGGCAGGTCGTGCTCATTTCCAGACGGCTCCGACTCATCTCCCGACTCGTTCCCACGGGTAAAATCCTCGTCAAGCACCGCCAACAATGCGGTGTTGCCCCGACTGGGCTCCTTTGGACTTCCCAGTGTTTTCTTTGCCTTGGGCCCTGTAGTCTTTGGTGCAGAGGGGGGGGGGCTTGAGGTTTCTCGGGGCATTCCCCGACTAGGTGCCCCGGGTTGCCACATTGATAGCATCTGTGGGTGATGGATCCCTTTGCAAAGCTGCTCAGGAGGGGTAGGTTTTTTGGGCTCAGTCTTTGCCCCTGACCGAGCCTCACATCCCCCTCTGCTCCCCTCTCGCTGTCGCTGTAGAGCCACCCGATCCATGTTGGTTTCTACTTCGCCTGCTAGTTGGACCCACCCCACTAGCATCGTTGGCCGTGCTTGGTGGAGGGCCCGATCCAGGAGAGCGGATCTGAGGCCACTCTGGTAGGCCTCGATCTTCATCACTTCATTCCATCCTCTCACCCGGGCACAGTGGGTCTGAAACTCTGCCGTGTATTCTCTCACTCAGCGGGCCCCTTGCTTCAGGTCTTTCAGCACGTTGAGGGCCTGAG
This sequence comes from Heteronotia binoei, assembly GCF_032191835.1. Taxonomy (NCBI): domain Eukaryota; kingdom Metazoa; phylum Chordata; class Lepidosauria; order Squamata; family Gekkonidae; genus Heteronotia; species Heteronotia binoei. Next base: position 45,719,417 of record NC_083229.1, read on the forward strand.
CCTCTCGAAGGGGATCCTTGTACTGGCGCAGCATGGCTTGTAAGAAGGCGTGCACATTCCCCAGCTCCGGACCTCTCGACTCGTATAGATTCATGTACCATCTCCGAGCCGCTCCCGTGAGTTTTGATCCTAGGTAGTCCACTTGGCTCGGCTCATTGGGGAAGGTGTTCCCCCAGTAGTGCATATAGCTGGTTGCCTGGATGGTGAAGTATTCCACTTCTTCTGGGTCCCCGTCGAACTTGAGGTCGAGTTCATGGGGTTTTCCTGGTTCACGGGGTGCTCCCCCACTGCTGCCCCCGCCGGGGTTCACTGGAGGTGGTGGCGCGGGCGGTCCCGACCCTCGGGGTTGCTGGCGTTCCATCTCCCACAGGGACTGCAGGCAGTCAATCTGCCTCCCCACTTCCCGGGCTAACCCTAGCGCTTCCACTAGCCTCAAGGTGATGATCTCCCTTGTGCACCCCGAGTCGATTAGCACTCGGGTGTGCATAAAACATTTGGAATTGGGATTTAATAAAGTCAAAGGGACTAGAAATAGTTCTCTGGATAGTCTCACCCGCAGTGGTGCCGGTGTGGCATCGACCTGCCTTTCGGCACCGCTTAGGGCAGGTTAGCCAGGGAAGTGGGGAGGCCTGGGTATTACTCTGGATCTCGCTTTGGAGGCCCCTCACCAGCCCTTTTATCTGGGTTTTCACTTTTCCCAAGATTTTTTCTTCCAAGCGGGCGGCTTCATCCTCTTTCCCTGGGCCCTCGGCCCCGTCCTCCTCGTCCTCCGAGTCGGGTAGGCTCACACATGATGCGTCGACCTCTTCTCCCGGCTCTCCCGCCAGTGGTCTGGTGAGGAGGGTCTCGTGTCGGGCCGGGGCTGCGTCCATCAGTGCGGTGGAGGTCCTCGGCTTCCACTGCTGCAGGCTGATGAACAGGGTTTGGATGTAGGAAGGGGATTTGATTCCCATGGTGCGCCTATGTCCAAGGACATGCCACGGGGGAGTTTTCGGTTCCCCTGGAGGTTCTCCGTTATCCAGAACTTTTTCAGCCATTCGACTTCAAAGTGGCCGGTTCAGATAAACTCCTTTTCAAGGATTAGTCTCAAAATGTCAGGTGATGGAGACTCAAGGCAGTATTCATTGAAACAATGTATACTTTATTGGAAACTCATAGCTGGATACAAAAGTTGAGACTAATACCTGGGAATGGGTGTCTCTTAGTCTTATGGAATCTACATCAAAGTGATATCTAAACAAAACCACTATTCTCAAAACAACAGGGAGTGAAGGTGCAAACTTTCACACGAGAGCTTCCGCTTATCTCTTTGCCTCTGGGAAGATGCTGGTCGGCCGTGGTATCTTAACATGATAGAGTTACAGAGCCTGACAGCTGCCCTACAGCAGTGTTCTTCCTGTCCAGAAAGGCAAAGCAAGTCTGCAGGAAGTAGCCTGGGTGATTCTCCTTCTTTAAAGTAGTTGTGAAGCTGGCTATGGTAATAGTTCCCTTTTATTTCATGTATGTGTGTAAGGTGATGTCAAGGCAAAGCTGACTTATGGTGACCCAAGCAAGGGGCTTTCCAGGCAAGTGAGAAGTAAGGGTGGTTTACCATTGTCTTCGTCAGTGATTTTCTTTCAAAGTACTGACCCTGCTTAGCTTCCTAGATCTGATAAGGCTTGGCTTTACCATGCCTCCCCCCTTTTATTTAATGGAGAGGCAAAAATTAGTGCTGAGCTAGCTGGTAGCAGAGTCTGCCTTAGGCTTCCATTTAGCTTCTACTGAATTGACTATCTATAGAAGAAGAAGAGGAGGAGGAGACTGGATTTATATCCTGCCCCTTACTACCCAAAGGAGTCTCAGAGTGGCTTACAATCTCTTTTCCCTTCCCCCTCGCCACAGGAGACATCCTGTGAGGCAGGTGGAGCTGAGAGAGATTTCTCAGAACTATTCTTGAGCAGAACAGCTCTGAGAGAACAAGTGGCTGATTCAAGGTCACATCAGCAGGTGCATGTGGAAGAGTGAGGAATCAAGCCCAGTTCTCCCAGATAAGAGTCTGTACACTTAACCACTACACCAAAAGCTGGATCCCACCAGCTTTTCCATTATTCACCAATGGATAGAGAAGTGGTGTCCCTGTGACCACCAAAAAGGCCAAGCTGAAAATTAGAGGACCCAGATAGATTTTAAAAAACACATGTGATGGGGGCTGGACTAAGGAGGAAAGTAAGTTAAAATTTGGGCTGGGTCCAATATAAACTATGCTTAGTGAAATTCTCAAAATCTGTATGTTTAACAATTGTGATGTGTGTCATCATTAATAAGATTCTTCCAGTTATATTTGTCGTTTCAAAGATGAAAGAGAGGTGAGATTAAAAGAAGGTAAATGCAAAGAAAAAGCAGCAACAATAGCACTAGTTCAAGCATGAGCTGTGGTGTTTCCCCTGAGCAGGAACAGAACTGTATTGCAAGTATATCAGTTTATAGGAGGTGTTCTATGTGCAATGCCTAGCAGCTGTTGGAACATGATGAATATGTATCTTCCTCATCACTTCCTCCATCCTTTTTTTTCATGGAAGTCCCAGTTCTTCTTAAGAAGAAGATCACAAGTTTTGCTGCTCACATGACAAGTCAGGAGAATGCTAACTTTTGGTATTTTGTTAATTAAGAATGTAAACACATATACTCTCTCTGGATTGGCTTCAGGGTATGGAGAATAACTCCTGCAGGTCATATTAAAAGGTGTATTATATTAATAGTCCTGATTTTCCAGACATGCTTTATTTCTATTTGTGATTTGTTTTTAATTTTTTTCAGTGTTACATGTTAGAGGCACTGCAACATCTATTATAGTAGCAGCTTTTTTTCTTTATCTCTCTTGTTCACCAGAATCATGTCTAGACTATTGTAATATGTTGTTGGGGGGGGGGGGTTACCCCATTATGATAGGTTTATCTCAGTACAAGGTGTAATACTGGTAGCAGAGTGCACAAAGGCTTTTAAGTGCAGCAGAGCCATCTAGACAATGCATGTGTGAGCAAGATCAAAGTTACATGGAGCCTCTTCTATATTTGCAAACTAATAGGAGTCCTTTTATTTAAGGAACTCTATTCTAGATAGACTAGAGGAGAAATAGATTGTCTAATCTAGTCTAACTAGTTAGACTGCTTTCATGGTGTCAAGATGGAGAAACATGGGATTGTGTGAGAAGTGAGGGAGAAGCCAGAAGCCAGAAGGGAAGTTTCCCTAAGAGTAGCAATCTATACTTTAAAGGGGTAGCATCAAAGAGAGAAGGAAAGGATGCTTATTATCTCAGCCTATCTATCTGTCTGACTCTCTTGTAGTCTTCCTCTGTAGTCTGAGGCAAGAGACAGCGCAAAACATCCTTCACTTCCAACAATTCTCAAGAACGAACTAAGTCTTATATTTCAAGGAATTGGGGGAGGAGTCTGGAGTGACTGATTTCTACAGTTGTAGCACACACAATTATTGAGGGGTTTTTGCAGTCTGTCTGGCAATATATCTCATATTAGATAAGATGGGCCAGCCAGCTATTATATGTTCAATTGTTTCTGATTTATCTTTGCAATTTCTGTCTGTATCTGTGGTCTTTGTTATTTATTTCAATATTGATAGTAGTTTCACAGTCTTGAATAGGAGTGGCAAAACTTTTCCTTTCTACTTCACATTGGCACAGGTCACTTCATTGATGAATCCATATACATATTTCCTATGTAAAAGACGATGACAATTATGATTATTGTTGTTGTTGTTGTTGATAAATGTAAAAAAATCTTGTAGGTAGTGATTTTTCAAATACACATCTCAGTAAGGATCATCTACCCATGCTCAATTGCTTTTAATGGAATGAAACCTCAGATGGGCATCCAAAGAGCCATTTTATTATCCACAATGCAGTATGGATAGGCAACATTTACATTCAGATGTACATTTGAATGTATATGTGCCACATTTGCTATTTAATCTTGATTCAATACTAAAAGGGACTCCCGCTGTTGTGTCTGGCATTTGTCCCGGAAAGTATAGCACAGCGCACCTGTGGGCAGTGCCTGGAAGGGACGAACGCAGCCTGCCTATGACGATCAGCGGTGGGAAGTTTAACTGGCCAGGATTGGACCTGACCAGGAAGAAGGTTGTTCCAGGAAATGTATATAACAGGGGCTACCACAGGAATCAACTCTGCCGAGCTTGCTGGGGCTGCTGGCGGAGGAGCCTTACAGTGTGGGGCCATATCAGGGGCAAATATTCTTTATCTTGGTGGATGCTTATACAAAGTGGCTTGAGGTCATTCCAGTTGTTTCCACCTCCACTGCGGCCGCAGTCAGAGCCTTACGGAGGTATGACGGAAAGCTAGGGGTTAACCAGAAACTGAAGACGCACAGGGCCTGCGTCAGGTGACCTGAGGGTGGGGGCAAAGTGCTCGGAGCTCTCAGGGAGGGAAAGTGGTTGAGTGACAGGAATCTGCTGAGGCAGTCATTCAGTCAGTTGGTGTCTGACAGAGTTGGTGCCTGTCAGAAGTCTGTCAGTGTTGGGGCCTGACAGGGACTGAGTGGGTCAGTTCGTGCCTGACCGAGGCTGGGAGGGCAGCTGATTCTGTGATGGAGCTTGAGACAGTGGCGGGAAAGTCTTCCAGAGACTGCAAGCTCGACAAAACCAGCCAAGAGGGTTGTGTGTGAGGAACAAGTGTGAGTCAGTCAAGACCTGAACGGTCACAGACACCTATAGACAACTCTGAAGATCTAGTGAGGTGGTTGAGGGAGTGGATGTGGGTCTGAGACACCAGAAGGGCTGAGAGGAGAGACTCCAGTCGAGGGGTGAGACTTGGCACATCATTCCCAAGAGGCTAGACCTTGGCTAGAGGTGGAGAGTGAGTTATAGGGAAACTGTGACCTGAAACCTGAGAGACTCAAGAAGGAAAAAGTTAATGTAAAGCCTGAAACAACTGAGCAACGTGTTAGCCTGTGTAAATATCTCCCATATCCCCAGTTTAAGACTTTGTGTTATAATAAATCTGTGGTTTGAGTTAAAGTTCTTGAGAGCCTATATTTTTGGGAAAAACTACAAAGCTGCTGTGGTCCCCTACGAAGAGAATTCTATTTCCATCAAATAACAAAGTAAAATACCCCGAAGAGACTGAAATAAAGAGATCCAGTGAGGCCGTGAGGTTGGCGCTGCTATAGGAGGGTTTTTTGCACCCACAGAATCCCTGACACCATAGTGACGGACAACAGCACCGCATTTACCTCCCGGGAGTTCCAGGAATTCCTTTTTTTATAATTTTAAATTTTTTTATTGATTTAAACTACAAAAAAGAAGCATTGCAGAGGATACATAAAAAGAGGGGGAAAGAGGGAAAGGGGGCCTTTACAGAGTGGGAAAAACAGAAACAGAAACCAGTACAAATATATCAATTATAATTCCACCTCCCAATAAAATGCTCAAATCTTTCTACCTACAAGTATAAAAATCTCCTTAAATATTACCTTCCTTTCTTCTTTTACCAGAATAATAAAAAAGAATAATTCTTTTAATAAACTAGTGAAGCAATGTAAATCTAAACAGTTCTTCTTAAACACAAATTAAATATAACCCGTTAATAAAAAAGATTTTTTTCTTTCAAGACTGTCTCAATGTCAAATTTATCTAATTTAACTTACGCCTATAAAAAGCACAAATTAAGTTGTTGATTTAGCAAAATCCTTATTAAAAGAAGCACATGAAAATCATTTCTTTGTTCATAGCAAATTACATGAGCTACCTCAAATACAACTGAATGCTTTGTCTATCTCCATCTACACCATTTCTCCTGCTAACATATTAAAAGCAAGTCTACCAAATTCCACAGCAGTTATGCTATCAGCCTTTTCACCCTTGATCCTATTCTTACATCATTAGAAGCAGTCTCACTAAATAGGCAAACTGTCAATACATCTACTATATAGATAATTATGTTAACTACACTCATTAACATCACTTCTTCAGGGTCTTTCTTTTTCTTTTAAAGTTAAACATCTGTTCATTATTAATGGTTACATGTTTGCTTATTCACCAGGAAAAGAAAAAAAAAGAACCCAGATTCCAGAGTCCTTCTTCCCAAGGATTAAAAACTTTTAAGTTCCTTTGATTTCTGCACCCAAATTGTATTCAAGGCAGCCCATTTATCCACAGTTTATCTTTTGGTATCACCTTTCACATCTTAGTCAGAGTTCCTTGTTCAGCCATTCACCGAAGCAGAAGCAAAAAATCCAAAATCCTTTTTTCGGATGGCCTTCCAAATCCAAATTTGTTGATTAAAGTGCAGCTTTTCTCTTCTCAACATGGCCTTCCCCCTCAACCACAGGGGGAAGAATTCATCGCCATTTTTCCTTCTCCACTTGATTTTACTGCAGCTTATTTTTCCTTAGTTTGTTTCGCAGAATAACAGTTTCCCCTTCTATCTTCACTGCCAGCAATTCACTCTCTTTAGTACTGGACCCCTGTAGATTTACCATTTCATTAGCTGTTGAATCTTCTTCCCTCAAATCATTAGCTGTCAGCATAAAATAATCTCTAAGAAGCTGCGTAAATGAGATAAAATCTTCCTTCAAAGATCTGAGATTTGCACAAATATCTTTTCCATGTGCCATTTCATTAAACGGTGCCATATGAAAACTCAGGCTTTTAAATCAGATTATATATTCAAAACTCAGTCTCTTAGGTCAGATTGTACTTTCGCTTCTCTCCTGTTAGTCCCCATTCTACAACAGCTTCAACTGAAGTTTTAGAAGGCATTCTTTCAGTTACAGTCAGGTAATAGAGACATAGCTCTTTTCTGTATATCTCCTTTGTGTTCAGATCGTATTGCAAATTCTTGATAATCTCTTTGATATATATATACAATTAAAGTCTGGGTCAATTTTAATAATTATATTCAATCCAGTTTAAATAGTTAAGACTGCTCATATCGTTTCGAGGTTTTTTGAGCTAATCTTTGAGCTAGTCTTTTGTCATTATGCAGAGTGACCCATCGGAAGGTAGAGTTAGAAAAAACACCTACTTGTTAAGTAGAGTCGTCACTTTAGAAGTGGAAAAATGTTGCTTTAAAGATGTACTGGAGAAAGTGAAAGCATAAAAGCAGTCGGGAGTTCTTCTTTTTCTGCTGACATACAGCTTTTATGGCCGCGGAGCTTCAGGATGCACGATGAGTACAGAGGGCAGTTGACCCCCCCCCCCCCCATGAAGTTCCCATGCCGAAGAAAAAGCCCTTCCAATGGCCAGACTCAGAGTTGCTGCAGGGAGAAGATCTGCAGGCAACTCTGAAGCCAAGATGACGGATCCCAGAATTCCTGAATAGGTACCTCATCCACCACATACGGTCCGCTCCCTTTCACTCCGTCCACTAACAGCCAAGCAGAGCGCATGGTTCACACAACTAAGGAGGCCCTGGGTCACATAGTTCAAGGGGATTGGGACCACCAATTGTCTGCCTTCCTGTTTGGGAACAGGATCAACCCCAATCCAGCTACAGGTGTAAGCCCTGCCAAGTTACTCATGGGCAGGCGGTTAACCACCCGGCTAGATAGGTTACACCCTGACCAAGCCCCGGACCTCCACAGCTCCCCTGAAACCAGGGAGGCCACTAGGGTTTTCTTTCCGGGGAACCCAGTCTATGCCAAGAACTTTACGAGTGGGCCGGAGTGGATACCAGCTCAAGTGCTGCGGCTCACCGGGTCCTGCTCATACGAGGTCTCGTCAGAAGGGGGGCAGCTCCTCCGCAGAAACATAGGCCAATTCCACCACTGCACCCTGCTGGAGGAACCAGCAGGGCCAGGGGGAGTGGGGAACGGGGAGAGCACAGGGCCACCACAGGAAGCAACCCTGCCAAGCTCGCCAGGGTCACTGGTGGAGGAGCCTTACAGGGCAGGGGAGATACTTCTGCAGGATTGAGACAATGCTCTGCCGACCGCAGCCCAAAGCAAGGAACCAGCAGTTACAGAACCCCAGGCAGCAGCCCCAGCTTCCCAGGTCGAACCTCGGTGGTTGCTCAGAGAGCGACAGCCACCCGCTCATTTGAAAGACTATGTATCTTGAACTAGCGGGGGGGGGAGAGTGTTGTGTCTGGCATTCATCCCAGAAAGTACAGCAGAGTGCACCTGTGGGCAGTGCCTGGAAGGGATGAACACAGACCGCCTATGACAATCAGTGGCGGGAAGTTTAACTGGTCAGGATTGGACCTGACCAGGAAGAATTGTTCTGGGAAATGTATATAACAGGGGACCCAGACCCGCCATGTTGTCTTTGTGATGTACTCGCTAATAAAGCATGTTGCCATCTGAATGTATCTGACTTCAGTACATTACACCCCCCTCCAAGTTATTTAAGCTAAATAGAATGGTTCATTTTATAACATAAATGAATCTCCTTTGACTGGTAGCTTCATGAAGCCAGTTAGCAGGAGGACCCAGGTGTCATCAACCTAGAAGATGGCAGAATAGACCCTTGATCAAAATGAGCTGTGTGCTTCTGGTGTTATATTCTTAATGGAATTTACAAACATAAAACTGTATTGGATTGTAGTCAGTACTGTACATACAGGTTTTTGATTGAGAGACAGACCGATGTGGATAGAAAGCATAAAATCAAGATCCAGGGAAAATTTTAAATGTGAGAGTCATTATTTTTTTAGAGTCATTATTCTAATGGAAAATCTTCCCCTCCAGCTGGCTTCAAATGGCTGAATGAGAGTCACAGCTCTCACTTGTCGCAGTCCCATACTATGAAGGGAATGATTTTCATGGCTTGATAACTTGGTCAATTAAATTTAAAACAATTCAAAAAGGTCATGTTATTATTACAGAATAATGAACTACAAAATGTTTGTGTTGTGGGGATAACTATGAAAAGCACTTTCTTAGTGTGTTCTGAAGCCTCTCTGCTTTTTATTACAGAATAAATTCTTAGGAATTAAACAAGAATGCTACCCTTAACAAGCTTTTTATGGGTGGCATGTCTTTTTTTCATCCTGCAGATTAAAGACATACCATGCAATAATTATGGTTCGCTTTGAAGTCAGTTCTCTGCCTACTAAGTAGAACAAAAGTCATTGGAATGTCATAAAGTATAAAGGATCATTTATGTTCTTTGTGCAAAAATTAGAATCATTCTCTCTTTTAGCTGTCAGTTCTCTCTGAATCACAATAAATGAAAAGTCTAGCCACTGTTTTTGATAGAAGAAAGTTGTTCTGCATCAATGCTGCTCTGCGCATGGAGTAGAGGAATAGGTGAATCTCATGTCAGCTACCTAATAAGAAACACCATAGAATATTCAGAGCTGAGGCTGGGGCAGGAAGTAGATAAGTAGATACTACAGTGTGGAATTCTAATAGTCCCCCCACATACACACACAGTGTGCTGTAGTAATTACAGTAGTAGTCTGAGACCGGAGAGAGCTCGAATTGCCATGAACCTAACTTATCTCACAGGGGTGTTTTGTAAAATAAAATGGAGGATGCCCTGAGCAATTTGGGGGACACATAAGCTAAAAGGGGGGTGGGGTGGAATATTGCTATTCATAAAAGTCTCCTGCCTACTGGACATACATTGCTCCTGAGTTATTTTTATTTCTGAAGAGAGATGGAATTGAAATTTGGAAAACCAGTAATAAAAGTAAGTAAATCATGTGTGAATACCATGATATTCCTTTTAACTGTCTTCTGTTAGACCCCAAAAAACTTTTTCCTCCTCAGCAGGAATAGAGTTATGGAAGATGTCCGCCCAATTTACCAATGGTACAGAAGTTGGACAGCCTCTTGTAGTTTGTGAATATTAAACTGTCATAGCACATTCATGCTTGGCAAAAGCACCCAGAGTTGTCCCAGCTACCATGAGAATCAATAACCTTTAGATTTTGTACATGACAAGTATCAAACTTTCTCCAGTTCTCACATGCATTTCAATGAATAAAGAAAACCCAGCCATGCTAGCTCAGAATTAACTGAGATCCTGGCAAGCTGTTCTCTCCAGACATTTAGTAAAAGTATGAAATATTTTAACACATTCCTCCAATATTCCCATTAAGTCTTTCTAAGACAACACAACTCCTTTTAGGTTATCTGTTGTTGTTTTTTTTTAATCTTCAAGCACAACTATGACTATCTCAAACAAGCAAGCAAACAAAAGATCCCTCTGCTGAGCATCTTATTCCTTTAATGTTTTAACCCAGGTTAGAATTTAGTTCATATTTGAAACTACAACATTCTTCAGAGCAAGTCCTTGAAGTCATTTCAGTGAAAAAGCTTTGCATCTTCACTCCACAGAAACATAATGACGTTTAGTTCCACCACAGTCTCAGTGGAAAAGCTGTTAATTGGTGGGAGCAGGGAAAAAATCATGTTCCAGGCATCACTCTTGGAGGGCTTGAAATTATCTGACAGATGGATAAGGCACGGGAATTCACGATATATGATGTGCTGAAAGCTCATGAGGTTATTTTCCCCACAGCCAGTTATAAGTTCATTTCCCCTCAGAAGAAAATATCTGAAACAGGCTTCAGATTCAGTGGGAGCTCACAGAAGCACAGCCCCTGAAGCTTTCTGAGAGTTCTACCTCCTCCTGCTGAGAGTTCCACCTCCTTGTCCATTGAATAGTATGTGCAGCTGCATAACAATCCCTGGATGAGCTCCACCACCTGTTTTTTCTACAAAATGACCCCTGATCTGAAATATACTGGGTTTTGAATGGTTTTAATTCATTGGAAGCAAAAGCTCCTCTTTTTCCAATATAAAGACATTTCTGCATTATTGCATTGTAAAAAAAAATCCTAAAAGTTTTTATCATAAGAGACTTTTAATTCCCTATCTCTAAAATGGTCAAACAAAGGGACAGGGGACAATCCCACTATTACATATTTAATAAATAAAAAGTTTTGTGTACATAATGCCAGACTCTGCTGGCCAAGTGATGTGAGTCAGGTTCACATTCATCCCTTAGAAGGAGTGAAGGTGGGGACCATGCTATGTCACTGACACAGCCTCAATCATGCCAGCCAGTGAGGGGGCATGGACAAGCTATATAAGGCAAGTTACACCCCACCCCTTAACCTCTTTGACAGGCAACAACAGTCCAGAACTCTTATCACTTGCTTACTCTTATTTAAGCTAGCAATGATCTGATGTGGCCATTTTCATTCTTGTTTGCATTCATATTTTTCTAGTGCCATAGGTTCTGGGTTGGTTCATTTTCATTGTTTTCACAGATTATTTTATCTCTTTTGGCCATTTCTATGTCATTTATACTCAGTTTCTACTTACATATTAACATCCTATTTATACACAACCAATGCCTAAATAACCTTGGAAATTCATTTAATTTTAATGGAGAAAAAATTAACATGAGGAAAAACAAGCTATGAAAATGGCTTGTGAACTCATTTCTCACAAAGGAGAAAGAAAAATGGGAACAATTAAACCAAAATTCAGACTTATGCCTGATTTCAGCCCTCTTCCTTAATCTCTCTCTGCATATTTGCTTTCAAGTCACAGTTGACTTTTGCTGAACCTGTGGAGTTTTCAAGGCAAGAGATGTTCAGAGGTGATTTGTCATTGCCTGCCTCTGCATCACATCTCTTGTATTCCTTGGTGGGCTCCCATCCAAGTACTATTGAGGGCCAACCAAAATTGAATGAGATCAGATTAGCCAGGGCTATCCAGCTAAAGGCATTTTATCCCGAGGGTAATAAAATAATTAAATGCTATTAAGTCACAACTGATTTACAGCAACCCCTCACTGAGTTTTCATGGGCAGGAGGTAAGCAGAGGTGGTTCACCATTGCCTTCCTATGCATAGCAACCCTGGTCTGTCTTTGTGCTCTCTCATCCAAGTACTAACCAGAGCCAGCCCTGCTTAGCTTCCAATTTCTGACAAGCTCAGCCTAGCCCTGGCTATTCAGTCTTGAAGGTAAAGGGATACAAATGTTCACACATGTACAGGAAGGCCCCATGAAGCACACAGACTCCCACTTCAACATGCTATTGCTGGTGAGGTATAGTTGCAGTTGTTGATAGTAGAATTTAAAATACAAGATATGCACATGTTATCAGTCCCTCCTTTTTAGACAAAACAATTATAAAACTATAAAACAAAAGTATTGTAACCTGTGGATGCTCCATGTAATGGCCACTTCAGACCTTTATTATAATAACCAAGGTTATTTTTTATGTTTAAATTACAAAAATTAAACCATTGCACTCATTTCACATGCCAGCAAGATCATGTTAAAGATCCTACAAGCTAGGCTTCAGCAGTTTGTTGATCGCAAACTACCAGAAGTTCAAGCCGTGTTTTGAAGAGGTGGAGGAACTAGAGATCAAATTGCCAACATTCGATGGATTATGGAGAAAGCACAGGAGTATCAGAAAAAACATCTATTTCTGTTTTATTGACTGCGCTAAAGCCTTTGACTGTGTGGATCACAACAAACTGTGGCAAGTCCTTAAAGAGATGGGAGTTCCAGACCACCTCACATGTCTCCTCAGAAACCTGTATAAGGGTCAATAAGCAACTGTCAGAACGGGATATGGAACAACTGATTGGTTTAGAATAGGAAAAGAAGTTCAACATGGATGTATATTTTCACCCTGCTTATTAAATTTATATGCAGAGTACATCATGCGGAATGCTGGCCTGGATGAAGCACAAGCCGGAATTAAGATTGCTGGGAAAAACATCAACAACCTGAGATATGCAGATGACACCACTCTAATGGCAGAAAGTGAGGAGGACCTAAAGAACCTCTTGTTGAGGGTGAAAGAGTAGAGCACAAAAGAAGGCTTGAAACTCCACATAAAAAACCCCTAATATCATGGCATCTGGCCCCATCACACCTTGGCAAATAGAGGGGGAAAACATGGAAGCAGTGACATATTTCACTTTTCTGGGGTCCAAGATCACTGCAGATGGTGACTGTAGCCATGAAATTAAAGGACATTTGTTCCTTGGGAGGACAGCTATGGTGAACCTGGCAGTATAATAAAAAGTAGAGACATCAGCCTGCCAACAAAAGTCCATATAGTCAAAGCGATGGTATTCCCAGTAGTAATGTATGGCTGTGAGAGCTGGACCATAAGGAAGGCCAAGCGCAGAAGAATAAATGCTTTTGAGATGTGGTGCTGGAGAAGAATCTTGAGAGTCCTGTGGACTTCAAGAAGATCAAATCAGTCAGTCCTAAGGGAAATCAACCTAGACTGTTCCCTGGAAGGTCAGATGCAGAAGCTGAAGATCAAATACTTTGGCCACCAAATGAGAAGGGAGCACTCACTGGAGAAGATCCTGATGCTAGGAAAGACAGTAGGCAAAAGAAGAAGGGGATGGCAAAAGATGAGATGGCTGGACAGCATTACTGATGTAACAAACACGAATTTGAGCAGACTTCGGAGGATGGTGGAAGATAGGAGGGCCTGGCGTGACTTTGTCCATGGGGTCACAAAGGGTCGGACTCAACTGCACGACTGAACAACGATAGATAGATAGATTAGATGATAGATAGATAGATAGATAGATAGATAGATAGATAGATAGATAGATAGATAGATAGATAGATAGATAGATAATGTATATATAGAGTGATATATACATATATAGATAGATAGATACAAAAAACAGTTCTTTTTTAAAAAAATCACACATCTATCAGTATATATACAAACACACACACACTGGTAGATGTGTGATTTTTCAAAAAAAAAGAAAGAATTGTTTTTACTTCTTGTGGCTATACTACAGTAGGTAAATGGTGAACTAACTTTTTTTTTTTTTGCTCGAATGCACTGTAGTCAGCCCAAACTGGATTCACTCGGACAGCTGAAACACAGTTCTGAAGTTTGTCAGAGAATACCTACTGGCATAGCTTTTGCCTCAATTCACAACTGCAATTCAGCCTGCTCTCCAAACCTTGATCTCAGACTCCAACCTAATTACTGTTAACACCTTAATCTGGCATCTGAAGCTGACTCACAGCATGGAGGTAACATATGTGCCCAAGTGCTGACAGGTGGATGCTACATCATCCTCTGTTGGCACATAGGCAATAGACAGGCTGGCTGCGGCAGTGGTGGCAGCTGCAGTTACTGGAGGGTGGGTTAATTAACATTAGGGAATTAAAAAGTGCAACATGACTAGCAAGCATGAAAATAAGAAACAGTCATTTACAGCAGAAAACTTCAGAAGAGGGGCACCTGTGCAAGAACTCCAGATAGCTAGAGAGCACACTAGCATACATATTAATGTTAGCATGACTAGGATTAACTAGATTGAAGCAATTATGAGATACGTTGACATTAAATTTCTAGAATCATATTTTAATATCAAAATTGTTCCAGGATCATCTAATCAGCAGTGATGGACAATTGCTGATCTATACTTTCTCTCTTTTCACAATAAGATTCATTTAATCCGGCCCCTTCCCGCCCGTGCCTGCTTCAGCCGGCTTTAGGGCGGGGGCCGAGTTTGCCTCCCCGGATGGAGCGAGGCAAACGGCTCCGTCATCCGGGGAAGCGTGGGAGGCGTGGTCATAGGGCTTATTAGCTGACCGCGCCTCCGGCCACGCACTTTGCTGGCCGTTTTCGGGAGGAGAGCAGCGTGCTGCCTTACCTCCTGTTCAGGCGCGGTTGGGCTTGCAGCGTCGGCCCGGGTGTGGGCTCCTCTGGGACGGCCGGCGGGTCTTTTATCGCTTCGGAGTCTGACGGGCGGTCGCGTCGCGCGCTGCTGTCGGCTGCGCCAGGCGCGGCTGGGCCTAGCAGCGTCGCCCGCGGGGGCGTGGGGGCTGCCACAGCTGCTGTGGGCCTTCGTGTCTGCTCCTTAACGGCGCGAACGCAGCGCTGCACCTGGGAAGCTCGGAACAGCTGACGGGCGGCCTCGTCAAGCGCGGCTATCGGCCGCGCCAGGTTTCGTCCCCCCCCCCCCCTGTTTTCCTTTCGGGCTTGTATTCAGTTGTTTAGAGATCTCAATTCAGGGGCTGCAGGGGGAAGCTCGAGACCAGGTCCCTGCTGCATAGTGCTTTTAGGGGTGTGTGGGGGTGGTTTTCTTCTTCCCTCCTCCCCCCCCCTCTTATAATCTGTGGTAATTGGTACCTGGATGGTCCTGCTTTGAGGCTTCTGTATCAGAGCCTGGGATTCAGTATGCCCAAGGGGCAAGGCAAATCCAAGGGCAAACAGCCCTTAAAGGCTGGCCAGAAAAGGCCCATTCCCAGCGGGCCTCCAGGAGCCGAGCAGGAGGCTCAGACTAGGCAGGCCATTGTAGCTAGCCTGGAGGCCCTGGAAAGGCACCACGGAGTTGATGTTCAATCCTCCCTCCCTGGGCGGGGTCGCAAGGCAGCTAGGACGTCCACCAGGGCCTTCGAGCAGGAGGTCCTGGCTCGTCTCTCGTCTTTACAGGAGATGGCGGCCCTGCCTGGGCCATCTGGTGGAGCGGGACCGGAGCCTCAGGACGACAATTCGGATGCAGACGACGGTAATCCTCCGGAAGTCCCTGCCCGCCCTGGCGATGTTGGTGGTGCCATTCCAGCCGTGGCGCCTGCAGGCGTGGTGCCGGACGGTAAGCCAGGCCTCCCGTGCTTTCCTGGCTCATGGCCATGGGGGGGCGTGAACCCTTGGGGTCTAGCAAACTCGCCTGTCCCGCTGGCCAACCTTAGCCAGGGGTCCCCTACGGGCCACATGTTTGCTTGCAATGCAGCAGCTCTAGCTGGGTCATCGGGTCAGGGACAGATTTTGCCTTGGGCCCCCCCCCCAAGGGCCCGGTTCAGTGCCTACTCCTTCAGCCCCTCCGAGCTCCGGGGGGCAACAGCCCCCTGCGGGTTCTTTGCCCTGGGGGCTTCAATGGAGCGGCCTCACGTCACCGGGTTGGACGGTTCCTCAGTGGGGTGGGTGGTGCTGCCCGCCAAATTTGATGGGATCAGTGCCCTTTCACTGCCGCCCTTTTGGCGACACCGCTATGCCTTTAGGTGATCACCTCACGCCGGCCACCCGGGATAAAATTCTCCGGGGCGAATATGTGGATGTCTTTGGCCTTCTTTATCGCGAGTTAGAAAAGAAGGAAAAGGATGATCTAGATGAGAAGGACAAAGAGAAGATCAAACGCCGCAAGGTGGAGCGTAACTGGGCCAATTGGCTGCCCGGTTTCCTAATTTATCGCCCGGGGTTATCGCCCGGGCGCAGCCCTCTCGGGCCGCACCTCTTTTTCAATACCTGGATATAATCCTTAAGGCTTACACGGACTTCTCCGGTGCTGCTTGGTTGCAGTATGACGAGGAGTTCCGGATGAGGGCGGCATTGAACCCCACCATCCCATGGGACCACATTCACCAGCAGTTGTGGCTCCAGCTTATGTCACCGGCCAAGCCCAACTCTGGCGATAGGTCTGATAGTGGCCACCTCGTTAACAGGCATGCATCGGCTTCTGGTACCCGCGCGTCGGCGGGTCAGCCGGTTCAACCCCGGCTGCTGTGTTGGGATTACTCGTCCCAAGGGGGTTGTAGCAGGAAGCCGTGCAAATACAAGCACGAGTGCCCCCTGTGCGGTGGGTCCCATTCCCTGGTCTCGTGCAACAAGACAAAGCCGCGAACTGGGGCTAAGCGTTCCGGGGCCGGTAGCGGCTCCCAAGCGGTTGGAAAAGGGCCCCAGCCCCATCAAGGTGACGGTCCTTAAAAAGTTGTTAGTTGATTACCCGCGTTCTCGTGACCGAGTTTACTTGTTGGATGGTTTTCGTTACGGGTTCCGCATCCCTTTCCAGGGGCCCAGGGGCCCCAGCACGGCCAGGAACCTACAGTCTGTCAGGGGTATGGAAACGGTGGTGCGTGAGAAGATTCTGAAGGAATGCCGAGAGGGCCGTGTCTTAGGCCCTTTCGATGCCCCCCCAGTTCCCAATTTAAGGGTATCCCCGTTGGGGGTAGTGCCTAAGAAGGCTCCTGGGGAGTTTCGGTTGATACACCACCTTTCCTACCCTAGGGGTGGGTCAGTTAATGACGCCATACCTGACTCCCTCTGTACAGTGAGATATACCTCATTTGATCAGGCCGTTAGGATTGTACGGAGCTGTGGATTAGGGGCAGAAATGGCGAAATGCGACATTAAGTCAGCATTTCGCCTTTTGCCAGTCCACCCGCAGGACTTTGAGCTCCTGGGTTTCACCTTTGAAGGGAAGTTTTATATGGATCGAGCCCTTCCAATGGGATGTGCTATCTCTTGCTCAGCTTTTGAGCGTTTTAGCACTTTCCTAGAGTGGGCCTTGCGAGCGCGGTCCGGTTCCGCCTCCACGGTTCATTACCTGGATGATTTTTTGTTTGTAGGCCGCCACGGGACGGGCCAATGCGCCCACGTGCTCCAGTCCTTCTTGGGTTTAGCGGCGGAGTTGGGCCTGCCGCTTGCCCATGAGAAGACTGAAGGCCCGGTATCCAGGTTAACTTTCTTAGGCATTGAGTTGGATTCAGTTGACCAGGCTTCTAGGTTGCCTGCTGAAAAAATTTTTAGGTTGAGGCAGATGTTGTCCGCTGCTAAGGGCCAACGTAAGCTGTCCCTCCTCGAGCTCCAGACACTTGTGGGCCACCTCAACTTCGCCTGCAAGGTGGTCGCCCCTGGGAGAGCCTTTTTACGGCGTCTCTGTGACGCCATGTCTGGCTTGCGCCGCCCCCACCATCGAGTACGGGTCACTCATGGTATGCGGCTAGATTTGGAGGTCTGGGAGCGTTTTTTATCCAATGTCAACGGTGTGTCCTTCTGGCGGGAGGACCTGAAACTGGAAGCCGAACTCCAAGTCACATCTGATGCCGCCGGGTCGGTTGGCTTCGGCGTTTACTTTCGGGGCCATTGGTGCGCTGAGGTGTGGCCCGAGGAGTGGCTGGCTGGCGGCCTTTGCCGGAATTTAACTTTCTTGGAATTTTTTCCTATAGTAGTCGCAATCAAGTTATGGGGCCCTGCTTTGTCCAACCGGGTTGTCCACTTTTGGTGTGACAATTTGGCCGTGGTCCACGTGATCAACACGTTGTCGTCCAAGTCGGCCCCGGTTATGCGCCTAGTCAGGGCCTTTGTGTTAAGCTGTTTACGGTTAAATGTGTTGTTTTGTGCCAAGCATGTGCCCGGAGTTTGCAATGGAGTCGCGGATGCTCTGTCTCGTCGGCAGATGGAGCGCTTCCGCCTTCTTGCACCAGAGGCCGATCTCCTGCCGGCTCGGATGCCCCCAGAGATGTGGCGGCTTGGAGACTCGAGGCCAACCGGGCTATGATGCTGGCACTGGCGCCTTCTACCCGGAAGGCCTACGATCTGTCTGTACACCAGTTTCGTTCATTTAGGGAGCAGGTTGGGTTAGCCAACCGGTGGCCTGTCCCGGTGGCCCACCTCATGCAGTTTTGTGTGCACCTGAGAGGTAAGGGCCTTGTTGTAAAAACGATCAGGGCTAAGTTGGCTGCCCTCGCTTTCCAGGCGAAAAGCAGGGGTTTACCTGACCGCACTGATGATTTCAGATTGCGAAAAATGCTGGAGGGCTGGGCGCGGGAGCAAGGTCCGCGACCCGACAACAGGGAACCCTTTTCCCCTGGGGTTTTGAAGGGACTCAGGTCCGTTTGGCCTGCAGTTTGTTTTTCCGGTTTTGAGGCGGTCCTGTTTCATGCAGCGTCCATGATTGCATTTTTTGGAGCGCTCAGAGTGAGCGAGCTGGTGGTCAGCTCCCGGCAGGACCGCTCTCAACGGGCCCTACAGTTGGGCGATCTAAAATTACAGGGAGACTGTGTGGTCATTTCTTTGCGCAGGTCTAAGACGGACCAAAAACAACGTGGCACGTGTATCACCCTGGGCGGGTGTGATGATCCGGAGATCTGTCCAGTGGTTGCTTTCAGGGATTATAGTGCTGTTCGGGGCAATGATGCTGGGCCCCTGTTCCAGCACGAGGATGGGGCCCCTTTGACCAAATTTCAGTTTTGGTCTATAACCAGCCAGGCCTTGGATAAGCTCGGCCTTGGTGGGGTCCATTTCGGGACTCATTCCTTCCGCATCGGGGCGGCATCAACGGCCGCAGCCATGGGCTATCCCGGGCCGGTTATTCAGAAAGTGGGACGGTGGAAGTCCATGGCTTACAAGGGTTATGTTCGCCCCATTACCCATTGAGGGGTTGGTTGTTTTTCTCACATTGTTATTTCTCTTCTTTCAGGTGCTGTGGCGAGGGGCGAGAGGATAAGGATCTTGATCGCCGGCCACAGCATGATATTTTGGGCTGCCCATTTTGCTCGGCGGTCGCCCTTGGGTTCTCAGCTGGGCCTCAGCGAGCGGGCAGTCTTGGAATGGCAGGGGCGCCGGGGCCTACGTTGGGACGGCCTCCTGCCGCTTTTGTTCCGGGGGAGGGTTGGCCCCTCGCCCCAGATACTGGTGATTCACCTTGGGGGCAACGATTTGGGCCTGGTGCAGGGGAGGGCCCTGTCTCGCCAGGCGATCGAGGACCTCCAGGTGGTGCGGAGCAGGTGGCCCGAGGTGTTGATATTGTGGTCCGCCATCCTCCCACGGCGGGTGTGGAGGTCGGCTTTGAACCCGGCCGGCGTCGAGAGGGCTCGGCGCAAGGCTAACAGGGCGATGCGGAGGGCGCTCGCCGGGGGCCTTGGTATTTACCTTCCACACCCTGGCATTAGGTCATATTTGGCGGACTTGTATCGACCAGACGGTGTCCACCTGTCCGCGGCTGGTAACAGGGCCTTTTTACGGGACCTTCAGCTGGGGCTTCGGCTGGCTTTAGGCCTGCCGGTGGGCCCAAGTGCCTAAGCTGAGGCTTGGCATTGTGGTGGCGGGATTTGAAGGTAGGTTTGTTTTGGTGACCACCCATGGTTTTCCCCGTAAGGGAAGTGGCGTGTGAGGGACGGCAGCTGGGTTAAAACGGCCCTCTGCTGTCCTTCTCGCCACAGGGTTACCTCCTTTAGCGAGCCGTTCCGGGAAGGGTGGCTGCGTTATTTGGTGGTTACACCCGACCAGGCCGGCCTGGCAGCAGCTTGTTCTCCCGGCTGCTGCTGGGGGCTGGGTGGCTCGCCCCACCGGGTCCGGGAAGGGTTTTGGAGTACCCTTCGCCGGTCCGGTTAGTTAGGTTGCCCCATGCTGTTGGTTAATAAAGTTGCCCTGTTTTACACCCATACACCGTGTTGTCTCGTTCTTCCGACTGGGGGGGCAATCCGGCCCCTTCCCGCCCGTGCCTGCTTCAGCCGGCTTTAGGGCGGGGGCCGAGTTTGCCTCCCCGGATGGAGCGAGGCAAACGGCTCCGTCATCCGGGGAAGCGTGGGAGGCGTGGTCATAGGGCTTATTAGCTGACCGCGCCTCCGGCCACGCACTTTGCTGGCCGTTTTCGGCCCACCCTCCCACCCTGCAATAGTACAGGCTCCTCCGGTCGCCGTTGTTTTCGGGGCCAGGTAGGAATTTTTTCATCCCACCTGATTGGCCTGAGTTGGGATGTTTTTCGCCTACCTTTTACTGTTGTTTTGAGGTTGGGCTTATAGTTAGGTAACTTTATTCGGGCGGGATTTGAAGGTAGGTTTGTTTTGGTGACCACCCATGGTTTTCCCCGTAAGGGAAGTGGCGTGTGAGGGACGGCAGCTGGGTTAAAACGGCCCTCTGCTGTCCTTCTCGCCACAGGGTTACCTCCTTTAGCGAGCCGTTCCGGGAAGGGCGGCTGCGTTATTTGGTGGTTACACCCGACCAGGCCGGCCTGGCAGCAGCTTGTTCTCCCGGCTGCTGCTGGGGGCTGGGTGGCTCGCCCCACCGGGTCCGGGAAGGGTTTTGGAGTACCCTTCGCCGGTCCGGTTAGTTAGGTTGCCCCATGCTGTTGGTTAATAAAGTTGCCCTGTTTTACACCCATACACCGTGTTGTCTCGTTCTTCCGACTGGGGGGGCAATTTCTACCCCCATGTTTTTAGTTGGAAGAACCTTCAAAGTGTCAGAAAATAACAAAATAGAATCAAGTTATTGAAAGCCCTCTGTCAAGATATGCAAAATACTACGGAAATAATTCTGATAAAATAGGCAAATATCCCCACTGTTTATTTACAATCAGTAACTAAAGCAGACAGATATCCATCAACAGTTACTCTTCCCCTCAGAGTCTTTGCAACACAGAAAGTTTTTTTTTTTCCAGTATCCTAAAATCCAAAAAAGAATGACATAGTTTTCCTTCCCACCAGCATTGCTATCACATGGTTGAGCATATTACCACACAATAATAGCTTGCATAAATCATTCTTAAATCATGTGACTAGCCAAAGTATTTCCAAACTTGGCATCATCACATTCACTTAGACAAGCAAAACTGAGGGGGGGTCCCCTGAGGGCTCTCTCTCACTCTCTCCCCTCCCTGCACACTCACATAGACTATCATACACGCATACAAACAAACAATGCTCAAACTTTTCAGGACAGGCATCTTGGATTTCTACACCTGTGTGACAAAAACAAAACCTTCACATTGGTTGTTCGTGTCATATCTGAGATATTGACCTCCCAACAAAACAGGCCTCAAAACCTTGTGTTTTCACTAAATTAGTCGGAAGGCAGATCATAAATAGGAGCATTATTGATCATTCTGTGACCCTTGCAAATAAAACACTGACTCTTCTCACTTACCTTTTTGTCTCTCCAATATTCTTGAACTACTGGTTCATTTACAACTTAAAACAAGATATATTTTGAACGTATGTGCGACTTTTACGTCTTTGCAATCATCATTGTGTATTCATCATTCATTGTTAGGTTTGCAAACTCTGGCATATTAGGCCATACACCGGTGATATAGCCAAACCTTCTGGAGCTTACAGTAGGCCCTGCACTAAGAGCCCTGTAAACTCTTGGAGGATTGGCTACATCAGGGTGGGTGGCCTAATATGCAAAGGAGTTCCTGCTACAAAAAAAGCCCTGGCGTCACATGGGAAATTCCTCAGATTTGGTGATAGAGCCGGGTGGGGGGAGGGTTGGGAAGGCAAAGGTCCTCAGTGGAGTATGCTGCCACGGAGCCAACGCGCCAAAGCAGTGATTTTCTCCAGAGGAACTTGATCACTTCACACACACACACATTTGTTCCCCTACTAATTGCTACTACTTCTTCACGATTTATTGTAAGAAAAAAATAATTTTCTCTATGCCTTTATCAAACATGCAAGGAGGAAAGAATGAACTTAGTACTTACATTTTCTTTAGTATCTTACTCAGGATTATCATCTTCTCTATGTATTCTGGAGAGCCAAAATGCACTGCCTGGGGAATTTTAATTTTATTCAAGTACAACGTTATGTTGTGGGAATCTTCACCAAATTCATTGACATGGTCAAATTCGCAGTTATGAACTCTAGGGACAAGCAAAAAAGAGAAAGAATTAGCTAAATCCCCCCAGGATTTATTTAAAATGGGAGTTAGTACTTCCAAGTAATACTGGAGAATGGTCAGGGAATGATCAGAGTTCAAAGTCAGTTTGTGATAAATTCATTTCTGGAAATTTCTTAGGCATTAGGTACCCTGGGACATTTGCAAGCTCCAAACCCTGTCTCCTTAGTCTCCATCTTGCTTTGTGTGACAGATACTGCGGCAGCACAGTGGCTACTGCTGTAATGGCAGAAGGGAAATACATTTTTCTCTTCCTCCCCCCTCTCCTCTCCCCCAGCCAATGAATACATATTTGGCAATTTCTTAGACACTGGGAATCCTGATAAAAACTAGAGAAATCAATATATTCAATTAGACATCGGGTGCTCTGGAAGAAGTGTAGATGACTGGGGAAGGCAATGGCAAACCACCCCATAAAAAGTCTGCCGTGAAAACGTCATGATGCGACATCTCTCCAGAGTCAGAAATGACTGGTGCTTACACAGGGAACTATCTTTACCTTTTTGCTCTGAAAGAAATACATGTCCCAAAACTCCTGGCATTTTGAACATTACACTAAGATTAGGTTTGCCAATCCCCAGGTCCCAGCGGGGGTTCTTCCGCTTTCCCAGTCTTCTTCCTGCCCCCAGTCAGCTGGCCTGTGGGGGGAAGCCCCGCCCCCAAAGCCACCATGTGATATTTTTTCCCTCCGGAGGCTCCAGTCTCCGATTGGAAAGGCTTCCTCTTGGGATGAAGTGTCTGTGTTACTTGGAAGAAGTTGGCAGCAACTCATGAGAGGCCAATCCCTCACATGGTGGGGGGGGGGGGAGAGGGGAGGAACGTCTGCTGAGCACTTCATTATTCCCTATGTGGAGATCGATTCTCATAGGGTATAATGTGGAATTGATCTGGAGGTTTCAGGGGCTCTGGGGAAGCTGTTTTTTGAGGTAGAGGCACCAAATTTTTAGTATAGTATCTAGTGCCTCTCCCCAAAGTACCTTCCAAGTTTCAAAACAGTTGGACCAAGGGGTTCAATTCTATGAGCCTCAAAAGAAGGTGCTCCTATCCTTCATTATTTCCTATGGAAGGAAGGCATTTAAAAAGGTGTGCTGTCCCTTTAAATGTGATGGCCAGAACTCCCTTGGAGTTCAATTATGCTTGTCACACCCTTGTTCCTGGCTCCACCCCCAATGTCTCCTGGCTCCACACCCAAAGTCCCCAGGTATTTCTTAAATTGGACTTGGCAACCCTAACTAAGTTTCAGGGAGAATGAAAGGAATAAAGACCTCTGTCTCTGTCTGCCTTTGTCCTTCTCCCCTTTACTGTGGCCACTATCATATCATCACTGCAACAGAAGCAGGATAAATTGATAGATAGATGGTAGTAGTTCTTAGATTATTTCAACATTTTGTGTAATTCAGAATTAAAAGCAAATATGGAGTTTCTTCATACAAACTTCTGAGGAATTTCAAATACCTTCCTTTCCTCCATGATTTTATTTTTATTTGTTGGATTTATATCCCACCCTTCCCACAAGCAGGCTCAGGGCGAGTAACATCAAAAGTTAATAAACATTAAAATCAGTTATTACAATAAATTCTTAAAAACAATTCAAAGATGGTGAAATGTACATTGCATCGCAGTGTAATCCTAGCAGCTGGACAGATGGTAAACGGAAGTCACAAGCAAGTTAATAATACTGGTACTCCACATGGGCAGATGAATATGGCAGCTTTTAGCAGAAAGGCCAAAATAACTGGGCATCCACCACCTCAACCAAAGGCCTGGCAGAAAAGTTCTGTTTTGTAGACCCTGCAGAACTATAATAGGTTCTGCAGGGCCCTGGTCTCAGGTAGGGAGCAGGAGAGAAAAGGCCCTGGCCCTGGTTGAAGCTAAGCTAATGTCTTTTGGGCATGGCTTTTTTTGTAGAAAAAGCCCAGCAGGAACTTGTTTGCATATCACCATTGTTTTGCACTGGGCTTTTGTTGACATCACCACTGTTTTGCACTGGGCTTTTCTGGTGAAATAGCCCAGCAGAACTAATTTGCATATTAGGCTAGAGCCTCTGATGCCAAGCCAGCTGGAACTGTGTTCCTGCTCAAAAAAAGCCCTGTTTTTGGGCCAGGGATAGCCAGAAGATGTTGATCAGCATGGCACAAAGCTCTCCGGGGGGGTATATGGGGAGAGATAGTCCCTCCGATATGTTGGTCCCAGGCTGCTCAGGGTTTTGAAGGTTAATACATCATCTTGAAATGGATCTGGTATTCAATTGGTAGCCAGTGCAGCTGGCAGAGTACCGGTTGAATACACACCTGCATAGGCATCACAGCCAGTTTGGTGTAGTGGTTAAGTGTGCAGTCTCTTATCTGGGAGAACCGGGTTTGATTCCCCACTCCTCCACTTGCACCTGCTAGAATGGCCTTGGGTCAGCCATAGCTCTGGCAGAGGTTGTCCTTGAAAGGGCAGCTGCTGTGAGAGCCCTCTCCAGCCCCACCCACCTCACAGGGTGTCTGTTGTGGGGGAGGAAGGTAAAGGAGATTGTGAGCCGCTCTGAGACTCTTCGGAGTGGAGGGCGGGATATAAATCCAATATCATCTTCTTCTTCTTCAGGTGATAAACCACATTTTGCACCAGCTGGAGTTTTTGGATCAGGTTCAAGGGTAAGCCCACATAAAGAGAGTTACAGCAACCTATCCTGGAAGTGACCATTGGATGGGTAACTGTGGCCAGGTCCTGGGTGGAGAGAAAAGGAACCAGTTGCCTAATGGGAATGAACTTAGTATTGAGGTCCAGAACAGAACACATGCTTTGCATGTAGAGTCCAAGATTAACTCCAAGCATTTCCACTGTAAAAATAGCAGCCCATACTGCACTAGATGGGCTACAACATAAGGCATCTTTAATGAGTACTATCCTCAAATGATTGATATACATTCATTGTATAACAAACACACAATACCTCAGTTTCCATACCCCACCTAAATCCAGTATATTTATGTATTTTCTAAAACTGTGTAGCTTTCATATCCACTGCAATGAAGATATTTGTACACTATCCTTGTGAATGACACACAGCCAATATTGGTATTGCAGAAATGATAAATTAATTATTTTAATCATGCTGTGAAGACTATATTGAATCAGTAATATAACAAATTCAATAAGGCACACTTTGAAAGGTATAAATTATATTACACTATAAAATGTAGAAACAGAAAGTGTTATTGATTATAAACAGAAGCTCCTTGGGTTGAAATGAAAATGATCTTTAAAAAACACAATGCACATCAAAGGCATAAATGTAATTGCATTTGAATGTAATATTATGAATGGAGTTAATACCCATGGAATATAACTTTGGTTATATTCCATGAAGTGTTACATGAGACACATCAGACTTCCTATTCTCCTGAGACGGTCTCTAAACAAAGTTCAAAACACAGATCTGAAGGCTGAACTTCAATTTATACAAAAGATATATAATCAGATCATTTGTCACTTGAAAAGAGATATGATGCAGGGAGTTCTGTGCGCAGAACTGCAAACCATTTTTTTAAAAACAGCAGATGTGCAATGTCTCAACTCAGATCACAACTGCAGTACAGGGGGACTTCTGCAGGGCCAAACAACATGGGTAGAAAGGTTAATCTCCCTTACACTGTGCCCCAGTACAAGCTTAGATCCCACACACCTGCTTTTTCAATGCTCAGGAACTCTGTGTATAGGACTCCCAGTGCTATGTCTGTTTGGGTCCTAAAAATCAGTTGCAGGAGGAGGGGAAATGGTAACTGAGAGCTTTCAAAATTGAAACTGATCTTCAAGCTACAGAGATCAATTCCACCTGAGAAAAAGGTAGATAGTATGGAATTGTACTCCATTGAAGCCCCTCTCCTCCTAGGCTCCACCCTCATCAGGCTCTACCTTCAAATCTCTAGGAATTTCCCAACCCTCTGTCACCAACAGCTGTTGTTGTTTTTTTAAGTCTGAAAGAAAACTTTGTGAGACATCATCATTGATTTTACAATTGATAATCTTGTCTGTCAGAAATAGAAACTTTAACTTAAAAAAATCCTTCCCCAGCTATCAGAACCCTGAAATAAAAATATTGCACGTGTTGCTAGGTTTTGTTAGGTTTTTTTTGGGTGAGGGGGTAGTTTAGAAAAAGTTATCTTTCATAGAAGTGCCTTTTTAAAAAGTGTTTTAAAATAATAATGTAACATAGTCCATTCACCCAGCTTCAGGTCTGTTCTGTTGGATGGCACTAATGTTAATGGTAGTAATAGATATTACTAAACAAGCAACATTTTTGAGCATTTTTTCAGTATCAGGCACTCAAAGGTGTTGCTTGTTCAGTAATGTTATGATTTTAAGTGCTGTAGAATACAGAAGGCTTTCAAGAATCTAATGTTTGAGTATAGTGTGGAAGCCCTCCAGCCAGCCAGCCAACAACATAATGGAAAAGTCTTTATGCCACTTATGCTATAACTTGCCTCAGACTCTGTCATGTTCCACATCAAGTGATGAACATTTGAGAACACAGTCACAAAATAAGAAGCAAAGTAAGAGAGGAAAAGAGCATGCCAACCTTCCATTTTCTTATGTTTATGAAGCTCAAAGTGAAAGTCCAGAAAAATATATCTTTCAGACATTGATCCTCATTACAGAAATAAACTTGCCTTATGCGATTAATTTCAAGGATGCATTATTTACTGGGTGGGAGAAAGATGTAAATCTAATAAATAAATAAGGATGGTTAATTTTCTCTGTCTAAAGGTAATATGACATTTTCTGTGTCTGGTGATAAGATAACATTGATCTCTTCCATCGTATTAAAAAATGTAACACAACATCTAAATTTATTGCTACTCCTTAATTACATTGGGCAGGATCCAAAGAGGCTTTAGTTGTGACCTGGTGGGATGTTTGACTTTTTGCCTTTGAATGGAAGTCCCTTATTTTCAAAATATTTTTTGCTGATAGGAGGAAGGAATGTTGTTAGATGAAAACCTGACAAAGCTTCTCTTGACCTTGTTGAGTAAGTCTCATGGCTAGGCCAATATAGGGATGTTTATTTTATGAAACCTTGTGCAAAATACAGCTTCCTCAGTTTTTGCATGATAATATTTAGTTTTGGATTCTAGAATTTCTAATACATTAAAACAGAGACTTGCTTTTGTTTATTACAAAATTGATGGTTTCTATTTCCAATCTTTATTCCTCTCCCCAATTTACTGCTCCAATCATCAGGGTCATCTAGCTAAGTATTTTTTTACATTGGCAGCAACACTCCAGGGCCATGGATACAGAAAGGTCTTTCTTAATAACTCGGAACTGAGCATGGGATGTTTGTTATGCAAAACATTTGCTTCTAATAATCGTCATCATCATCATCCCATCAGTCTCAATACTGCTTTACAAAATAATATAAGCAAAAAATTAAATGGTGAGAACTGGTAAAACAACAATGGGATGCGAGAAAATGCAGAGGCAAGAATAACTAATGCTAAAGATCATAGAAAGCAAAGAAAAGAGAAACTAAAGTTGAATATATTTAAGTGGGTTTTTTGTTTGGCAACAAGGATTAAGATTTCAATGCGAAGGCAAGGTTTGAGGGAAGTAAGGTGTCACAATACAGGAGTTGCGTGAGATAACCTCTAAAGCAAAAATGAATAATCTTTAAAAGAAACTATTGACTAGCTAAATAGAGATGCCAGGAGGAGGATTTGTGGGTGGAGACAGGTAAACCTGATTATTCCAGCCTATGGCATTATCTAAAAAAAAAAGGGGGGGGGACCCTGGAGATGACATCTTGACATCAGGAGATATTCTAGAATTAATCTAAACTCTATGGTTAAATGATGGGGTTTTGGCAAATCCTAGAGCAATATGTTACATCCAGTGAAGTAATGAAATCATGCTGTGCTTCAATGCCAGTGCATCCGACCCATTTCCCCTAATTTTTCTCCCACTGGACTTTGAGGCATAAAATAGGATTTCTATGAGGTCCTGTCATTACTGTAGCTAAATTGACATACTGCAAAATGAAGAAAAAGAATTGTGGGTGTTAAAAGGCTAAAGGAGCTTTCAAAAATAACAAAAAGAAATTTGTGTTGACTGCAGTCAAAACTGCTGAGAGCCACCATGGGCCTCCAGACAAAGATTCTACCTGCCCTTATCCAAGCCATGCATCCAATATTGTAATTTTATATTTGTACATATATATGTGTACTAATATGGGACACACTCCTTGCATCTGATGAAGTGGACTGTAGTTAACAAAAACTTCATACAATGCATTTTAATACATAAATTAGCAAAACTTCATAAAATACATATTTAGTAGATAAATTAGTAAGAAGTTTTCACTTGTACCTTTAGCTAGCACAAAAGCAGGGACAAAATTATTTAATGGTGCTGGATGAGAAGTACTGAGATCATTGGGACTGATTTCTGCAGACATTTCCTAAAAAGACTGTGCCATTTGTCATATAACATGAAGCTTGGTGCCTACAGTACCAAAGTGGCATTAACAAAGGGAAATTAGATGTTTCACCAACAACAACCCACTGCATGAACAGTGCTTAAGGAATTCTAAATTCTGTTCTACATGTGTAACCACTAAATCAGATCAACATTCCATTAACATAAATGTAAAAGAGGGAGGAAGCATCTTTTTACTATATTGGTAGATCATGGAGAAATATTAAGTCCCCCTCCCCATTTGTGTTCATAATATTAACAAGGGTTTGCTGATATATTACTATTAAATACTTCTAAATTGCTAAGCAGGGTAGGAATGAGGAATTGAAGCTAAGACTGAGAGATAGTGTAGGGATTAGAAAGGGGGAGAGGGAAATGAGGGAATATCATGAAAAGAAGAGAGCAAAATGGAGAGAATAGGAAGAGAAATTAAGGAAAGAGGAAAGGTTGTTTTATTTTCTACAATATACTAACAGGAAAAATCTTGCTGAGCAGACAAAATTATGGAGCTACGTGGAAGGAAAGGAAGAGGGTAACAGACGGTTAGAAACAACAACCTTGTTAGGAGGCTGAAGTCTAGTAATGACAATAGCATCTAGCTGGTCTTGGCTGATGAGCTTAGTAAAATATGCAAGTGTTTGCCTTCCTGTAGTAAAAGGCACCCAGAGCAGAAAGCAGAGTGACTGCTATTTACTGTAGAACACAGTTTGAGTCCAGTGGCACCTTTAAGACCAACAAAGTTTAATTCTGAGTATAAAATGAAGAAGAGCTGGTTTTACACTCCACCCTTAGCTACCCAAAGGAATCTCAGAGAGGCTTAGAATCACTTTTCCTTCCTCTCCCCACAACAGACATCCTGTGAGGTAGGTGCAGCTGAGAGAGTTCTGAGAGAACTGTGCTGACCCAGGTTCACACAGCTGGCTCTATATGGAGGAAGGGGGAACCAAACCTGGTTCTCCAGATTAGAGTGTAACACTTTTAACCACTTCACCAAACTGGCTCTCTGCTTCTTCTCTACATCTGAACACATGCACACAAATGCTTATACCCAGAATTAAACTTTGTTTGTCTTAAAGCTGCCACTGGGCTCAAACTTTGTTCTGTTGCTTCAAACGAACATGGCTATACACCATGTATATTAACTGTGCTCTGCCTTCCATGCACCATGTAACTGCAGTGCACAACTGCATTATGAGTTTGGTTTTAAAACAGGCATTCCATGTCTGCATCCTAACACTGGCTTCAGGGGTCTTCCCGCTGACTTGGACCCCTGAATTTTGTCCCCACCCAGTCCCCCACTCTTGGTGGCCCTGGCTGCAGCAGCATTTGAGGTCAGAGATCAGAGTGACATTATAGAGATGTGAGGAGCAACACTGATCACATGGAGGAGACATCTGACAATTCATCCTGTGCAGAGTTACAGCCACTAGGGATTTACTTCAGTGGACTTAGATGAGAGTTCTGCTTAGGAGTTGATTGTGAGTCAGTTCTTGGTTCCTCCATCACCCATCCCTTCTCTGGCACTGCATTGCTGCATCCCAGGGTAGGCTGAGTCAAGGTACTTGCTTCCATAATGAAGTTCTGTGAGTGGTGATGGAATACAGCATTGTCTGATGAAGTTGACTCATTCTGGATAACTAGTGTTGTACACTTTTGCTGATCAGCACACATATGGCTTTCAACAACAAAAATAATAATTTCAGCAAAAAAAAATCCACGCAACATAACTGCACCACTGAATCAGACAGTCAACTCAATCTTGAATGCATCTGCCTCATTCCCTTATAGCATATTGCTTTACAGTTAATGTGGATAATCTTATTAGCTGATTGCATTGATCCTCCATTCACTTGTAAGCAAAATTACACTGAACACATAGTGGTACTTTAAAAGTAATTCAACATACATATTAAAATGAGAATTTTTGGTGCATCAGCAAGGAAGGAAGCCTAAGCTGCTAACACATTTTCCCCTTTAAAGGCTGGGCAATTTGCTGATCTGTAAAACTTGTCTGTTAAAAAGTAAGAAGACTGGGAGGAGGGGGGGGAGGGAACTTAAGTGCTACAATTTACTGAATGCCTTTCTGAAAGCAAAGGTTGACTTTCTATCTACAGTCTTCTACAGTCCTGTCTCTGAAAACACTGAGCTAGATTAAAGTTTAAAACAATAAATTCCCAGAAAAGAGAAGTCATATTGTTGTGTAATCATCTTTTCTAACCATTCCTTTGCTAAGTAACATTGGCTGATGTGAATGGTGATAAATATATAATCCTCCCTGGTTTTAGCCAAGGAACTGAGTGAAAACAATCTAGAGTTGTGTTGCCCAGTCTGTCAAATCTGCTGGTTGGAAGGCAGTGTACCACTCATCAGACCAGAGAGGCAGCCCTCCCACAACTGAATCTCATCCATCTCTTAGTAAATGGCCTCACGGTCCACTTCATTTAAACTGCTGCTACAGAACCCCTACACAGATGGAATGTCTATGCAGAAAATAGCAAGGGACACATATATAGCTTTTCACAGGTGATGAATGGAAACACACATTTATCATGTACAATATACATGTGTTTTATTAGTAGATGCAACAGATTCTGAATCAGAAGGAAGGAGAACTCTCCAAGATCAGCCTCCTGGTTTTTGATAGAGCTTTCCTGCAGTTATCATAAGCTAGAGTTACCAGTTCCTGGTGCCTGGAGTTCTCCAGGAATTACAACTGATATCCTGAGTACAGAGATCAGTTCCTCTGAAGGAAAGTCAGCTTTGGAGAGCAGACCCAGCATTATAAGTCCAAGCTCTTTATCCATCCCAACCTCTCCCTCCCCAAGCACTATCCTAAATGTCCAGAGATTTCCCAAGCTACAGTTGGCAACCTTAAGATAAGCATCCGTTTCCCAAAAAATCCAGGAAAGGAAAGTAATCAATCGTTGAATGATTAAATGAAAACTAGCATTCTGACACCCAACACTCTTTTCAAATCATGTAAAATACAGTTTACATCTCCTAAATCCTTCTGTTTCCCTTGGCATCTCTGATAAAATGCATGAGGAAGCCCCCCGCCCCCCACCCCCCGCAACTCTAAGCTATATCACCCACTTCTACTAACAGCAGCAATGACTGTCTGTACGCCTAATCCTTGGTAATGAGAACATTCATGAAAAATATCTTGGTGCAGTTTGCAGGTAGACAAATAATTCTGATATTTCTTTTTTTACTACAGAGTTGTAAGAGTCATTACATAGTTAACTTAATGCTATACAGCTTCTTTGTATTTTAAAACTTGTCCTTTAGAATGAGCTGCAGAAGTTAACATTCTATTAAAAACTGGGTAGTAGATGAAAGCTATTGCTATACATACAAGCATGGTGAAAGGACACCTGGAGCAGATATTCTATAAAGGGACAGTTACAGATAGAGTTATGGGTAGACTGTGTGAGGTAAGTGTAACTGATGGGCCACGGGTGGATTGTGGAAAAAGAGGGAAGTAGCTGATGTCTCATTTGGCAGTATGCTTCAGTGTGGGATAACTCACTCACTTAGCACTAGGCACACTTGGAAATATTCAGCTATAGCATACATTTATGTACATAGCATTTGGCACAATAATACAGAATTATCCAATGGAATATAATACAGAAAATTTTAAACTCCCTAGATATGACCTATTCCTTCACTCACTTGACACGCTATAATACCCAGCTGTATCTGTTGATGGATGGCCAGCCAGACACCGCCCTGGCCACTTTGACTAAGGGGCTGAACACTATGGTTGGATGGTAGAAACAGAGCCAGCTGAGACTGAATCCATCAAAGACTGTGGCTGGGAAGGGAGGACTGAGGGTGGGGTGTCTCTTGATGGAGTACCTCTAATACTGGTGCCTACTGCCAGGAGCCTGCCTGTTCTTCTGGATTCCTTCTTATCAATGAAGGCCCAGATCACAAATGTTCCCAGACTAGCATTTTTACAACTTCACCAGGTCAGGCAACTGATCCCCTTCCTGACAGTCTTCAACCTTGCCACAGTTATCCATACAACGGTCACCTCCAGGCTAGACTACTCTAACTCACTCTATGCAGGGCTACCCTTGAGACTGACCTGGAAACTGCAAGTGAGCCAGAATGCAGCAGTGCGAGTTCTTATGGGAACTCCACTGCCAGCACATATCAAACCCATACTTTGCCAGCTGCACTGGCTCCAAGTTAAATACCAGATCAGGTTCAGGGTGGTTTACAACATTTCACAAAATACAGTCAATCAGGAGACAATTACAATTATTAAAATTTCAATAACTATTACAAAATGATGCTTTAAAATTCTTACCTTACCTCATAGGTGGAAGGCAAAGAGGAGGAGGAGAGAAATGACACTGTGGAGGGAGGGCCTGATGCAATGGAAACCACTGCTGTCCTCAACCATAGGTCTGGCAGAACACCTCTGTCTTACAGGCCCTGAGGAACTGTGCCAAGTCCTTCAAGGCACAGACATTTGGCAGAGAGTTCCATCATCTTGTAATAGTTATTGAAATTTTAATTGTCCACTGATTTACTGTATTTTATGAAATGTTGTAAACTGCCCTGAGCTCATGAGCAGGGGAGGGCAGTTTATAAATTGAATGAATGAATAAATAAATCTGAGCTATAATATGGAACAATAGAAGTTGAGACATGGGAAATCCACCTCAAAACATTACTTTTGTATTTCTGAAGCTCTATAAAAGCTTCTATGTCAGGCTTGTTCAGTAGCATGAGAAAACATTTGGTAAACAGCAAATTGCCCTCAAGCTTTGTTCTGGCCTCTCACTACTTTTGTGTCTTCCACGACCTAAGTATGGAGGGGCCAGATCTATCAACCTTCTAGGTTGTATCTAGGCTTCTGCACAAAATGTGGATTTTCTTCTCCAGTCCTTTTCACAAACTAAATCATCAGGATATGAGGTACATAAAAACAAAACATAACTTTCAGAAAGGTAAGAGCATCTGGGAAGCAACAGATGTTTCTGCTCAAGAAGGAAATGAATTTACCACCAGCTACCAATCTTTGTATTCTTTAGTTGCTCTGTGGCATGTAGTGGCAATGAATGACCTCATAAAATTTCCTGTTTATCTTCACTTGATTTCCCCCCTATTAAATACAACATGGGGGGAGGGGGAGATGAATTACCCCTTTGTTCTCTTTGTAGGAATTCCTGGAAAGATGGGCTTTCTTTTAATGAAGATTTTGGGATAAAGTTTCATAAACTTCCGATGAGCTTCTTCAGTGGTATATTCATTCTTCCTGAAGAAAAAATTTGGGGAAGGGGATAATGTAAATATCATGCAATCTTAAGACTTTTATCACCTGAATTTTAAAACTTTAATCAAACTGACCACTTTAGAATAAAATAACACAAGCTGTGGATCTGCAGGGCTTGTGTTAGCATTTTATTTTCCCCTCCTCAATTCTTCTTCTCCTTCCTGGAAAGCCTCCATAGCCTGGCCAGTTTTCTGCTTTCTTCTCTCCTTCCCAGTCACTAGCCAACTTAACATTTTACATACCCCTCATCTTCAGCTATATTACTTATTTACTTAACTTACATTTCACCTTTATGTGCACATCTGTATCCTCACAACAACCCTGTGAGTAAGGATAGGCCAAGAATGCATGACTGCCCCAAGATCACTCAGTGAGCATTCATGGCAGAATTGGAATTGGAACCTGGGCGTTCCAGATACTAGTCTGAAACTCTAACCACTGCGCCACAGTGGCTTTATTTTTTTATTTATTTTATTGATGAGATTTGGGTGTCTGTTGTTAAACAGCAGTGAGTGGTGAATTTTTTATCTTATAGTGATGAATATTTAAACATGTCCATGATCAAGGATATAACACACGAATGGAAACCCTATATACAATGTATAAAGGCTTCAAACTTAAAGGGACATATCACAAGGGAAACAAAAGCATGTGTTAATACTAGAATTTTAAACAGTCAATCATGCGATATTTTGAAGCCCAATGTTTAAAAACCTTTGTTTCATAAAGATGAGGACACCACAGGGCATGCTGTTTTCACCTTCTACCTTGCAGAGGCCTCAGACTGGGAAGAGGTGATGAATATTTGCCCTGGTCCAGATCCTCCTGTTGCATCTCTCCTTTCACTCTTGTGCTCTTCTCTTTGAGCTACCTTGGTGGAAAGAACAGCAGCTCAACTGTGTCTTCCCTTGGTTTTAGGCTGGAGGAGCTTAAATAGCTCCTCAGCATCTGTTGTGTATGTAGACTCAATAGAGGACTGAATTGAGTGTTCCTGCTTGGCTCATTGGAGCCATATGAATGGAGCTTGGGGACTTGGGAACAATGGGCAGTAGGATCCAAATCCCTGCTGCCCTACACCGATCACAAGTCCCCGCCAGTTTGAATGACCCAATAACGTGCCTGTGTGGGAATCCTGAGTTGTATATAGTTGGCCCCGTGGGCCTAGTTCTTCAGTCTTCACAGTGCAGCCACCTACAATGCTGTACTAAATAAAGAGCTGTTATTCACTACCACCTCACCTCTTTAATGCGTAGAACCCACCATATTATAGCATCCCTGAAAATACCTTCTCCTTCCTCTTGTTCATGATGAACCAGCCAATCCTGGGTGTTGTCTCCCATCCCTGGAAAAGGCTTGAGAGCTGTCTGTGCCTCTTTTTGATTAACTTTGCTTTTGTGGCCAGCTTTGCTCTGGCTTCAGTTTCTGGCCTGCCAGGGCTTGAAACCACAGTGTTGCCAGCTTGACACCTATTCTAAGGAAGCTCAAGCCCACACCTACCACCAGCCTGGCCTCTGAAACTGTAGGGAAGTCCAGCATCCCCTTCTTAGTCACGCCAAGGAGCTGCAGCACCACCCTCCTGCTCCTTTGTAGTGGTCATGGGACTGGCATCAGAGCCCCCACCTGGTTCTGGATCAAGAAATATGATTGGAAGTAGTATACATGACTGAGGTCATCTTCATAAATGACCTAAGACAAAGGCTTGTATCCATGTATGCAATAGGTGCATGGGTTGAATCCAACCACTGTAACTCAACAGCATACTGCCTTCTTAGTTAAATGAGGTGAAGGAAAATAACTCTGATATAAATGTCCAGAGACACAATTAGAAGAAATGTGAAGGAAGGTTGTGAGAGGTGTGGACATCATGGTTCTCTTCTTTAGTTCTCAATCTCTCAATATCCAGAGAGGTAGGCTTGGATAAAATTAGAGACTGACTCAGGGTCCAATCCAATGAGCTTCATGTCTGGGATGGGGTACCAAAAAAGGTTTTCCTAGCAGCGGTGGCTTGTTTGGTGATTTGTTCAAACGACTGTAGTTACCTCCACAGAACAATACTGAAGGGAGAAATTAAATGCCTGTTGTGATATGTGATATACAGTAAATGGTTAATGCTGCAACCCAGTCTGAGAACCTTGAGTGACTGGGATTCAAATGGAATTCTTCAGTTGCATGTCAGTTGGGGGATGGGAGTCGATAATTAACAGTGAGAAAGTGAAGCAGATTGTGAGAGGATCTAAAAAGATACTGAGTTAGGGAACTGGGATGTGTAGCCCATCCCTAACAAGTCTTAGGAAACAGCTCCTAGAAGACAGGAGAAGGGATTCCTAGCCAGTGGATAAGGAAAAAAACTGGAACTTGTGTGAATGTTCCTGCCTTAACCAACTGTAGTTTCTGTGAGACCAAGAAACTTATGCTTGGTAATATAAGCAGAAAATGCCAAGAAATCTCTCTTGTGTTTTAAAGATCTGTATGAATAACAGAAACAGATACTCATTTGTGACAAATTATCTGGTGTTTGTTTTTATATATAGTTACCTTATTCCTGCTGCCTGTTTACCTCATAGATCTAAACCTGATTCCTACCTAATTATTTTATTTCACTTTGAGGGAAAATAGATTGTTAGTTTTGATTTACCATCAGCCTCTTGTGTGCCATTATAAAACAAGAAAAAAAGAAGAATTTTAGTCTATACCTTCAGTTCCCTAGGCTGGTCAGCATTTACCAAAATACATTCAAATGACTGGATGGGACAATCAGAGAAAAAACAAAGAAGAAAGAAAAGGGGCTGCTCGGGTAAAAACAACATAAATGGAAATTTTGTGATGGAGGGTGAAATTGTCATATGGTACCTTTACTGGAGGCTGTCAGGTGCCAGTGATGGCAACACTGAAGCACATAGCTGCTGCGTGGCTAGTAGTCTCATGAACACATGAAGCTACCTTATACTGAATCAGATCACTGGCCCATCAAGGAAGATATTGTCTACTCAGACTGGCAGCAGCTCTCCAGGGTCTCCAGGTAAGGTTTTTCACATTACCTGCTACTAAATCCTTTTAACTGGGAATGTTGAAGACTGAACCTGGGACCTTCTGCATGCCAAGTATGGCACAGTGGTTAAAAGAGTAGACTGAAATCTGAAGAACTGGGGTTGATTCCCCATACCTACACATGAAACCTGTTTGGGTGATCATGGACCAGTTTCAATTCTCTCAGAATTCTTTCAGTCCCACAAGCCTCACAAGCCTCACAAAGTGACTACTGTGGGGAGAGGAAAGTCTATTGTAATCTGCTTTGAGACTCCTTAGGATATGGACATATGAAGCTGCCTTATACTGAATCAGACCC
Source organism: Heteronotia binoei (assembly GCF_032191835.1). Classification (NCBI taxonomy): domain Eukaryota; kingdom Metazoa; phylum Chordata; class Lepidosauria; order Squamata; family Gekkonidae; genus Heteronotia; species Heteronotia binoei. Next base: position 45,756,879 of record NC_083229.1, read on the forward strand.
TTGGTCCATCAAAGTCAGTATTGTCTACTCAGACTGGCAGCGGCTCTCCAGGGTCTCAAGCTGAGGTTTTTCACACCTATTTGTCTGGACCCTTTTTTGGAGATGCCAGGGATTGAACCTGGGACCTTCTGCTTACCAAGCAGATGCTCTACCACTGAGCCACCGTCCCTCCCCTTGATAGAGAAAAGTGGGGTATAAAAACCAACTCTTCTTCTTCCACCACCGAAACATGGCCCCTCCCAAGTAGAACTTGGTGTAGGTTAGCTGTGTAAATACTACACCATACTGATTTTCTTTGTCTATGTGACTCCTAGCATACAAAAAAGATAGATCAAGTAGCATTATTAAATTGTACACATTTATCTTCATAAATCAGAACTGAAAACTGAAAGAAAGGGTTTCACCCCTTTTGTTTCATTTCTACAGATTCGTGGGCCCATTGGAGACCGCAATATCTTCTATCAGTTTCATATTTCAGTGTTTCTTAGGACTGGAAAGAAATGTAAATCCCAGCCTTCCCATCTATAAAAGATACCAGGTGCACTTTGATATGCATTTAACTAATTTTGCCATCATCTAAATATACCCCAACTGAATTTCTTTTTTAATTATGTGCCATCTTGGAGAAAATTGCCCTTAATTATGCAGAAATGCATTTTTAAAATGTCCTAGGATTTAAAGGTTATGCCACTAATACATTATTCAGATTCATATCCTTCAGCTTAAAGTTTTATTCACCCTGCTACACTGTGCTTTTAAAAACAGTTTTCAATCTGCAGCTTGCTGGACACACACTTATTCAGTGGGTAACCCGCTGCATCTCAGCTGCTGCAACTATTTATCAAAGAGTCAGTTCAAATCAGAATGGCTGTTTGAGGCATTCCAAAGAGGGCATATTTGTGAAAACATGTAATTACAATCAGAGCTGATCTTCACAAAGGTCAAGCCACTGTTTTGGAGCAGTCCCAAATAGTTGATTGTCATAATGCTCGAGAGGCATCAGTAGCCATTATTTTTCAACAAAATATTATTGCTTCAAAAAGCACAGACACAATGTTAGATTTGGCCTTCAGGAAGGAAGAGTTAGGTGAACCATGAACTGAAATAGAACTAAGGATAAAATCAAGTGGATCAGCTCCAGTCTGGGTCCCACATAATAACAGCCACCATGATGTAGTGGTCAGAGTAGTTAGAATTTTGGACTAAGATCTGGGACACCCAGGTCTAAATCCCCGCCCTTCCACTGAAACGCACTGGGTGACCTTGGGCCAGTCCTTCAGCCTAACTCACTTCACAAGGTCATTGTTCTGGGCATAAAGTGGAAGAGGGGGGAATGATGTTGTGAGGTGTTTCAGGAACTCATTGGAAAAAAACTGAATCAATATATGTAACCCTCAACAGGGCTATAACTGTGCATAAGTTAAATCTGGGGACTGGAGACATGGACAAGACAAGTCTTTCTACAAACATGTCAAAAGCTCAAGGTTTGCAGAAAACAAAAATACATTAGGGGTTAGCAATGCCTGTAGCATTAAGAAAGAAATGCCTTCAGTGGTTGTTGCTGAACAACCACAACATAATTGCCAATCTTCCAGCCTTGCTTTCTGTCAGTAAAAGGCAGAAGGAGGCAGCAGGGTGCTTTCCTAGGTTGTCTGGGCCTTTGAGATAAAACTCAGTGAAGCCTAGTCTGCCAGTAACCACTGGGTGACTTGGTACCATGCCACTTGCATAACTCAGTCATCCTTCGCTGTTTGCCACTGTCCAATAGCAGCTACCACATGAAAGCCAGTTTGGTGTATCAGTTAGAGTATCAGACTAGGATCTGGGAGATCCAAGTTCAGATCTTAAATCTCCTGTGGAATTTCACTGGGTTAGGGTTACCAGACCACCCAGTGGAGGTAGAGGTCTGTCACCATCAGGGTCTGCCCCCCAGCTGCCAATCAGCTGGCCAGCAGAGGGGACTTACCCGTAGAAAGAAGAAGGCCTAGGCCACATTGTCAGCATAACACAGGATGTGGCATCATGATGTCAGTGATTTCCTGGTTACATTTTGGTATTTGGGCAAAAACTCTATGGTAGAAGTCAGCTTTGCCATAGAATTTTTGCCCAAATACCAGCTGGTCACCTGGAAGTCACTGGAATGATGACATCACTTCCTGTCTGACAGTGGCAACATGGCCTAAGCCTTCTTTCTACTGGTAAGTCCCCCCCCCCCATCCTTCACCAGTTGCCAGGAGGGACCTGGACAAATAGGGAAAGGACAAATAAAGATGGGAGAGTCCTACATTGGGTAATCTTGGTCCAGTTACACATTCTCAGCATGATCTACCTCTCAGGTTTGTTGTGAGGATAAAATGGAGGAGAGAAGAATGATGTAAGCTGCTTTGGGTTCTCATTGTGGAGAAAGATGGAGTAAAGATGAATTAAATAAAAATAAACGTAGCTGAAGAAGGGATGCAGATAAAAGGTCTATAGATTGAGTGAGAAGAAAAGACAGAGACAGGGAAAGGTGATGTTATGGGAGCTGCCTAGAGGAGAGAAATAGTGAGAGAGGATATAGGGAAACTGAGGAGCCCTCTGCAAGTCCTTATAGGTCCCTCACCTTACAGCTGACAATGCACAACTGAGCCTGACTTGGCACTGTAACTCAATGAGGGGTTTCCCAGGGATAGGCTGCCAGTGCAAGGGAAAGAGGGAAAACTGAAATGTGGGGCAGATAAAGGTAGGTTGGTTGGTGAATGGGAAAAAGGAAGCAGGAAAATGTGGAGAGTATGGATGGGTGAGAACCAGGAAAATGTGGTTTGGTTCATGGTTCGTGGCATACCCATGAACCATCATGAACTAAAAAGGCTTCATACAAACTGAACCAGTTTATGAAGTTTGTGACATGGTAGAATGCTCCCGCCCCGTGTGTTGACTCTCCTCTGCCTGCCCTCCACGTTTTGTGGAATTTGGGTGTATATAGTCCAAGTTATGGCCCCCAAAGAAGATGTTCCCATCCTACATTGTTTCCAATTGAGGGGGGGGGACAGCAAAAACCAACAAGAACAATAGAAGTCCAGCAGAACAGAATCAAAGTTCCTGAGAATCTCTGCAGTAGAATCTCTGAAGTAGAAACTGAAAGAAGGGGGCATTTCTGCCAGCCCAAAGGAATCAGTGCAATATGCCCTGAGACCACCAGGAGCTCAAACTCAAATAAATGTGTGATAATGCATGTAGACGTGGCGGCTTGATGCCCTGAGACCACCCAAGACCCAAACTTGAAAGCATGCAATGACATATGTAGCCAGGGGGGTTTTTGTAGAAAAAAAACCAGCAGGAACTCATCTGCATATTAGGCCACACACCCCTGATGTTAAGCCAGTCGGAACTGCGTTCCTGTGCATTCCTGCTCAAAAAAAGCCCTGTATGGGGTCTCAAAGCCCTGAGATGTATGTAAACATGGTGGTTCAAAGCCCTAAGTCCATCCCTGACATCCCAACCCAACCATGTGCAATGACATATGTAGACATGGTGGCTTAAAGTCCTGAGTCACCAGAAACTCAAAGCCCAAAGCATGCCCACAACACTCACTGCCCCCCCCCCCGAGCTGAAACACACACCTAGTATTTGAAGGATGTCTGGATCCCAGTCAGAGCCCAGACTTGGGCTCACACCTACCCCAGCAGCAGGAGGGGGCTGCCAGTGGGACCTGGGACCCATGTGGAAAGGAGGAAGGCGAGGAGGGCAAAGGTTACCCCATCACCTGGATAATGCCATTGGGAGAGCCGCCTCACCTGCGGACACCACTAGTTAGCCCCGCATCTGGGGCTGCCCAGAATGCCGAGCTCACCTGCAAGAAGGATTGCCAGGGGAGGAGCTGGAGAGGGGGCAGCCTATGGGAGGGGATAAAAGTGATGGAGAACAGGGGCAAGGAGGACTGAGCCAGGGCTCAGACAGTGACCCTGAGGCTCGGGCGACAGCAGAGAGAAAGAGATGCAGCCCGATGCCTCTAACCCTCTGCCTGGTACAGGGAGAGAAGGACCTGGGTTGCAAGCAGCCCCCTTCTGCTCCGAAGTCTGAGCCACTTGTTATTCTGCCCATCCTGCACATACCCCACCCTCCCCAGCTCTCTGGACACAGGTCTCACCCTGGACAAAGGACAGATAGAAAAGCAGACATCCCCCAGAGTTCCAAAGGGTGCTTCCCAAAGCACCCCCATGGCAGCTAGGAGAGTATAACAAATGTGGGTACTTAACCAAGGAACCCACTAGCTAAGACGTATACACAGAGATGCAACAGAGCACACCCACCAATAGGGGTGTATTATTCTACTCTGCACCTGGGTCCAGTGTGCGCCAATCCATTGGGATGAATTCTTTTACTCTGTAGATAGATGGAAACACATGTGAAGCTTGCAGGGCCACCCCAAAGTTTACAAAGACAGGTTATTATGAAGGACAGAAAGACAAATCAGGCATCCCCAGAGTTTCAGAGGGGGTTTCCCAAAATAACACCACAGCAGCTTTGCAGACCACCCCACCCCCAGCCAGATGCTGCAAGGAAGGAATGCTCCCAGGCCCCAACACACAGATCCTCTGGTCACTGCACACACCAAAGTGAAACTTCTGGTTCTTCACCATTAGCAGAACATATTATGTAGAGATAAGAGATCACTTGTTGTGATTGTGAATTGTATAAATGCAAGGTAAAGGGGTAGTCAAACAGGCAGATATTTGTTGAGGTAGATGTTTGCTGAGGTGGATGTTGTTCCATGAGGTAGGTGTTGCACTATGAGGTAAATGTTGGTTCATGAGTAGGTATTTTGTTATGTGGTAGATGTTGGTTCATGAGATAAGTGTTTTCTCATGAGACAGATGTTGTCTGGGATGGAAGTGGGGCTAACACATCCCCATCTGACAGAGGCAGCCATCCTCCCACCCAAGTCTAAGGGCGGAACCTGCAGGTCACATGCCAGAACAACCAGGATCTTTCTCTGCCAAGTTCAGAGTGAAGTGGTACAGCAGTGAGGTTAACCTTCAGGAAAAACAATGTGTCCACCCTGGTCAGGTCCTGGTGGGAGCAGTGGGGGCTGAGAAAATCTCCCAGGTGAGAGACCTACACCCAGGTGGCAGACATGTGTACACCCAAACCCCAGCAGCAGAGAGTGGATCACAAGCAGGAGGACAGGAAGGGTATATAAATGTGGATCCTCTAGAGAGGCATCCAGTAGCTAACCTCCAGTGCTCAGCATGAGCACAGAGTAGGAAACACAGATCCCCCTGAGTTCACTTCACATCCAAACTCCAGCAGTAGAAAGCAGATCACAAGCAAGAGGGATGGGGGAATATATCAATGTGGGTCCACTGGGGAGGCACTGAAGCTAAGCCCCAGTGCTCAGCATGAGTACAAAGACTGTGGCTCAGAGCCCTGAATCCACTCCACACCTAAACCCCAGCAACAGAGAGCAGATCACAATCAAAAAGCAAAGCAAAAACTCTGCTCTGACTCCATGCCTCTTGCTCGATTCACCAGCCAACAAAGAGAGTGGGAAGAAAAAACAAGCCCTAGGGCATCCACGAAAAACCAGCCTCAATTATGAAAGTATAAGTTTATCAAAACAACTCAGACATATTTATTTATTTATTCGATTTATATCCCGCCCTCCCCACCGAGGCGGGCTCAGGGCAGCTTACAACATAAAATTCAAACAATAAAGTTAATAAATTTTAAATACATTGAATAATTTACAACAGTTAAAACAATAAAACAAAAAACAATTTAACAGTGTGGTGCTATTCTACTCTTCCTTCGCAGTTTTTAGGTACCAGTCAATTATATGCCAACTGGAAGAGGATTGTCTTACAGGCCTTGCGGAACTGCCCAAGGTTCCGCAAGGCCCTCACCTCTTCCAGTAACTGGTTCCACCAGCAGGTGCCTGTGCTTGAAAAGGCCCTATCCCTGGTTGACTTCAGACGGGCCTCCTTTGGCCCAGGGATTGCTAGCAGGTTTTGAGAACCAGATCTAAGCACTCTCTGGGGAACATGTGGGGAGAGACGTAACTGCAATAAATCACCCAGAAACCAAATGTCCATTCAATTCATGACGGAAGTTCATAATCTTTATAGTAGAGGTCCAGGAGAGAAGTTGGCAAAGCCATGAATGAGGAGTCCAGTGCTCCAGAGGTTTCTTTCAACACATGCCGGTGTAAGGACAATTAGCAGCACAGCACAAGAACACAACAGGGAGGCGCGTATTGCCCTGTTTCACAGAAGGCTTTTACAAGCTGCAAAATAATAGTATAAAATCACCAGCAGTTTAAAGACAAAAATGTTATGGACTGCTAGAAGCAATCATACATACCTTCAAAATTCATTCAAACATTTACAAGAGGCACAAAGCTCAAATATTCTGCAGAGTACAAACGGCAACATGTAGCCATACATCACATGCTAATATACAGACAGAAAGAATACATTCAGAAGTTGGCTTTGACAATTTCTCTCCCACACCTCTGCTATAAAGACTATGAACTTCCGTCATGAATTGAAAGGACATTTGGTTTCCGGGTGATTTATTGCACTTATGTCTAAGTTGTTTTGATAAACTTTATACTTTCATAGTTGAGGCTGGTTTTTCATGGATACCTTAGGCCTTGTTTTTTATTCTCCTTTCCACGTTACTCTTTGTATTGCTGCAGTGAAGAGGGTGGGAGCAAAACTGATGAATATATAGCCTTCTGAACCAACAGAGCAACATGGGAACCTGTGATTGGCAGCTGGCAGTTCCTGTTATAGATTAGAAGGCTCCTATTGGTGTTTCTGAGACTAGAGAATTCTGCCCCCCCCCCATTGCTTTGGAGTTTTGTAAACAGTTTAATTGATCAGAACCACTCTGTCTCTTTTCACAAACTGCCGCGAACTGCCACAAACATCACTAAAACAGAGCTGTCATGGACTTCAGTTCACAAACCATGAACTGGCTAAAATTCATTCATGAACCAGTTTGCACCCACCCCTAATACAAAGGCTATGTGAGCTTTCAGGGAAGGGAAAGAGGAAATGGTGGAGAAGGGGGAGGCGTGGTTGTTCTTGCAAGTTCCCTAACACACAACTGCACCCCAGTGGCCAGCACCACACAACTCACAGAATTATAGAGTTGGAAAGGGTCATACAGGCCATGTAGTCCAAGCCCTTGCTCTGTGCAAGATCAGCCTAAAGCATCTCAGCCATAATTTTCCCAGGCAATTAATTAACATGAGGGAGGGAGATAAAGGTAGGTTGGCTGGTGGATGGAAAGGAGAGAAGGAAGCTGGGATGGGCTGTTCGGGGGAGGAAAAGAAGAAATAGTGAGGGAAGAGGCAATGAGATGCTCCCACAGGTCTGTATAAGAGCTAGAAGAATGCAAGTTCCTATGGTGAAACATTTTTTTAATAGTTGAATTGCACAGAAAAGGAGTTATGATTAAATCCATCTTGATGCTTTGAGTATCTAACCCCACTGCACTCCCCACAAAAAAAAGTAGTCAAGACATTTTGGAACATTGCATTTGCCAGCTTTAAATGGCTATTCTAAAAGGTCTTTAATCCACACAGATATTGGAAAACTGTCTGTGTAAAATTTGAAACCCCTACTACTCTCATTTACCTTGTCACATGAACAAGATGGATTCTTCTGTTTATCAAAATCCTTTGACATTTTTTATTTGCATCTTGCCAATTACAGAAGCTCAGGAAGAACAAATTCCTTTAGGAATTTTTAGCAAAATCTTATGCCTGCAGCCTAAGGTGGCAGCAATAACAAAGGCAACTGGTGGTATCCGTTATGGAGAGATACTTTACATCAATCTTCTTTAGATTGTCTTGACTGATTGATCTGCAAATGTTTCAGTTTCCCATTCCTAGTTGTGTTCCTGGATGATCTATAAAGCTCATTCATCACAAAGTGTTTAAATAGCTTCTTAGTGGCTGTTCTTAGCAAAAGAAACAGCTTACCGGATTTGTTCCTTTTTTAAAGCTAGCTGGATTGTGGCACATTCATACTATTTATCAGAAGTTCCAAGCAACTATCCTGGTCTTTGTGGTGATGTTTATTCCAGCATTACCAGCTAGGGTTGCCAACCTCCAGGTTGGATCCTGGAATTACAACTGATCTCCCTCAAAGATAATGGCTGCTTTAGATGGTGGACTCTATGGCATTATGCCCCACTGAAGTTAATTCAATTCAATTCAATTTGCTTATTACGGTCCATGACCAAATACACAGTACAATGCAGACCAACAACACCCCCAGAAAAATTGTAAAAATCTAGAGGGACCTAAAAAGGTATACATATGATATAAAACATATGATATAAAAATACAGATTAAAAATTAAAAGATTATACAGCTCCAGTAAAATATTAACTAAAATACACTGATTAATATTTGTTTCAGTCCTTCTCTCCCCCAAGCCTTGTTCTCCCCAAGGTCCACCCCCTAAATCTCCATGAATTTCCCAACCCATAGTTGGCATCCTTATTATTAGCAAGCTAGACTGAGGATATAGGATAGATATTATGGCAAGAGGACTTTTTTTTGCCATGAATTTACAGTTGCCTTATGGTGACCCTAAATGGTTTTCAAGGCAAGATATATTCAGAGGAAATAATACATAATGCTAGAAGCCAAGCCTGCTTGTAATAACACACCAGGCCAAACACAGCCAACAATTCATGTTCAGCAGCAAGCAAGGAACACAAAAAGCCTTTCAGGTTTTTCATCGCCTGCCTGGCAAGCTAACCCTATTAAACAGCTTGCGGGCTCTGTTTCAACTTACTAACATCTGCAGACTTGCTTTAACCAAATACATTGCTCTTTCTTCTCTCACCATCCTATTGATTTGAAAATGTTTATCAGAGTTAAAAGGAAGTAAGGTGCATGATTCATTCGTGAACATAGTTCTCAAAACATATTTCTCTAATTATTTTATCCTTAATAAGATAAAATAAAAATAATAGGATAAAATAAATTAAAATAATAATAGGATAATAAAAATAAAAGGATAAAATAAATTAAAAATCCTATTTTGGATAAAATAGGCAACTGTGAATTCATGGCAAAAAAAAAAGTCCTCTTGCCCTAATACCTATCCTATATTCTCAGTCTAGTTTGCTAATAATAAGGCTGCCAACTCTGGGTTGGGAAATTCTTGGAGATTTAGGGGGTGGACCTTGGGGAGAACAAGGCTGGGGGGAGAGAAGGACTTCAGTGGGGCATAATGCCATAGAGTCCACCATCTAAAAAGTCCTATTTTGCTTCTTCATCCCACTGGATCCCAAGATGACTCTTTTTGCTCTGAAGAGAATGGGGGACTGCCAAGAACCACCTGAGGAGAATCAGAAAAAAAAAAAAAAAACCTTCCCCTTCTATCAGCAGAAATATTCAGCAGGATCCAATCCTATATGTATACCATCTGGCCAATATTGCATAACACTACTGTCAGTGTGATGTAACGGTTAAGAGCAGTGACCTCTAATCTGGAGAACCGGGATTCATTTCCCACTCCTCCTCCACATGAAGCCTGCTGGGTGGCCTTGGGCCAGTCACAGCTCTCCAGAACTCCAATGGCCTAAACTGCCCCATAAGGTGTGGGGAGAGGAAGGGAAGGCAATTGCATGCCATGTTAAGACTTAGGATAGATAAAAGTGGGGTATATGTACTTAGCTATTTTAAACAATTCATAGTCTCAGTTTTCTTTTTTATATCTTTGATTTTTGGTGCTCTGATTAGTTGCAATATTCTGTAATACAATTAATTATGGTAATTTTAACCAATTATTGACAATGTTACACTATAATACATTGGAATTTTAGAAAATAATATTTTTGATAATTCTTAGATAAAAAGTTGTCTGGAAAAAAGTACACTTCCACAATAATGGCTGCAGTTCACATCTATCTCATAAACTAGAAAAGCTGTTCTTTAATGACTTACGTTCTTTGAAGACCACTAATGTTCAACAATTTATCCAGCTGGTCATAGTTCACATTCTTTAAACCTACAGTAATTGCAAACATAATAGCACATTTATAGAGGGAGAACAACTATTAGAAAGAGTCATACTATAAAAAATATTCAGTTATGCTGAAAGGCTTTATCAACAGTAAAAAAAGGAATTTTTTTAAGTAGGAAAATCGAGTTCAGTTAAAAAAAATTATTATCACATACAGTTACCTGAATCTGAACTTAGGTTTTGTAATACCCTTAGTCAGTTCAATTTACTTAATTCCACATATCCCTATGTCGACATATGCTACTTGCATATATCTTCAGCAAGCCATAGTTAATATCCGTGCCATGTCAATATGGGTCTTACCAGCATTAGAATGTTGCTACAAGGAGACCAGCTTCATACCTGGCCTTTGGTGCAGAGGTTTGTCCCTTCCAGTGCTCTGAATCTATTAAAGACTCTTGTATAAAACAGACCTATAGATGGTTTGCAGTGCAATCCTAAGAACACTTTCCTGTGAGTAAACCTCACTCAATTGATCTGAATCAAATTCTGAGGAGAGCTACTTAGGATGGCATTTAGTGGTGCCATTCTAAATAAAGTTATATCGTTCTATGCACCTTGACTTCTATAGTCTTAGAAGGGCATGACTCTGTTTGGAATGGCACTCTTAGGCTGTTTAAATAAAGCAGAACCCATGTGTTTTCTGTTTGTGTGTTGTGTCACCAAGACTCAATACCCTGAATCTCATTCAAACCATCTTTACTTCATTCTGTGCACTTGTGCTTAAGCTCATCCTCTCCATGCTCCAGGCCACTGATTTAAACAAAACCGGTGGGTATGAGCCAGAGACCTCTGCCTATGGTGAGAAAATAGGGTAGTGGAGTTCAGAATGGAGAGAGGCTAAGAGAGTTTTAGTACAATGCCATGCCCTTAACTAGCTACAGCAGCAGAATAAAACTGGAATGATACCTGAAAGACTAGCAAAATTTATTCCAGCATAGATTTTACATGAGTCCAAGTTTGGTTCATCAGATGCAAGAGAGGATGGAGAAGAGAAAGAGATGAGAGAAGCATGCATTAGGGATAGGGGTGAGCCTCACAGGAGATTCCCTGTCTACTGTGGAGAAAGAGGAAGAAGGACATGTGCACTGGAATTGACTTGCCAAAATACTAGCAGCAGGCCTTCAATAATACAGTTGGGTGTCCAGAAATGGGCATTCTTAAAAAGAGATTGGAACTATAGTACAATGGATCAGCTCAGAAGGCTGCTTCTATAAGAGACAGCATTGCAATCTACATTCAAACATTATGTGAGATTATGAGGGTTGACAGCTCTGTCCTGGCCACCAGCAGGGGACCTGTCAGGTGGACTAACTTTTATAATCATATAATTATAATTGCAAAAATGCTGTGCTGAATTTGTTGCAGTGTACAAGCTGGCTCAAAAGATATTGCACTAGCAGAGTGGACTGGAACTACTGCATTGATAGATTTGCCAGTCTCCCCCCCACCACCACCACCAAAGCTGTCTAAAGTTGCAGGACTGAAGTATTTTAGCAAATGAAGCTTTGCCCTATTGTTTCATTCTCATGTTGGGAAAAGCTGCATTTTGCTAAATGCTGCACAGCAACCTTTTAACAGAACTAGGCACATGCATCTGTATTTGTATGTAGGAGTCCCAGGCGGCTGCTGCTCTTGAACTTCTGTTTTCTGAGGGGCATCTGTGGCACTGCAATAGCATTCCTAATCCACAATGCTAGTGAGTTTGTCCAGACAGGTGTTATTCTGGTTTAAAGCAGTTTCTTTACAAGCATCCAAAACTGGTTCAACAATGTCTTTTAAAAGCAAGATTGCTCAAAATTAACAAATCTCCATCACTTTCAATTCATGCCATTTTCCTTTGAGAGAGTAAACATCAGTTCATTGACGAGAGGTCTACAAATTAATCAGTATAGGCAGATACCCCCTCACACACACACACACACTAATTATAGTGCTGACAAATATAAAATGCAGTGATAAGTGCACATGTCTAACATTCCTAATTTGTTGGCTTTTATGCAAACTAAGTAACATTTAGCTGCTACCTTCTCTACTTAGAGAATAAATCATTAGCATGTATACAATGCTTTAGAACCTTAGACTTTTAAAAACTAATAATAGCTCCCAGGAGGCTAGATTTGGATTGGCATCACTAGAGGGGTGTTTTTGGTTTCTGTGGATTTTTTTTAAAAAAAGATCTTCCTCAGCTTCTGGTTCTCTTGGGGAAAACCATGCAGGTATGATATAGATGTCCGTATATTTCCTACCGTGGGGCTGCCAGCACATCTGTAAATGTTATTTGCACTTGGAAAATGGAGCAGAGGAACAGGGATGATCTTTCAGCCCCAGCACTTCAGTAGATCCAAATCTGACCCACCTTCCCATCAGAGTAGGGTTGCCAATCTCCAGGTGGGCAAACATTACAGGAAACCACAGCTTGCAGATAATTAAACACATAGAACCAAAGCTGTGCAAATAAGATTTAAGTATTCATCACACCATTTATTTATATAACCTTTTTCTTCTTTCAGACACTTCTGTCCTTATACATTTTTTCAGAATCCTTCACAGTCCATTTCATAACACAAAATCAAAAAAATACATTCTTGGATGCCAAATTTCTTTGTAAGATACCAACGCCTGCTGTCCAGTGTGACTTTTACTCGTAGGAAGTACCATGAATTCAAATTCCTTTCTTTTCAGGGAACAGTCTGCTTGTCCACCAGGTGCAGCAACACAATTCCAGCTATTCCCGTGTTTCATCAAACCTTCAACAGGCTGCATATTTATGCTAGCAACCCATGCTTAGGCAACTGCTCTCATTGGCTTTTACGCTCCATTCACAATCTGCACGACCATGTAGCCAATGAGAGCAGTTGCCTAAGCACGGGTTCCTAGCATAAATATGCAGCCTGTTGAAGGTTAAATGAAACACGGGGATAGCTGAAATCGTGTTGCTGCACCTGGTGGATAAGCAGACTGTTCCCTGAAAAGAAAGGAATTTGAATGCATGGTACTTCCTACGAGTAAAAGTCACACTGGACAGCAGGCGTTGGTATCTTACAATGAAATTTGGCATCCAAGAATGGATTTTTTTGATTTTGTGTTATGAAATGGACTGTGAAGGGTTCTGAAAAAATGTATAAGGACAGAAGTGTCTGAAAGAAGAAAAAGGTTATATAAATAAATGGTGTGATGAATACTTAAATCTTATTTGCACAGCTATGGTTCTATGTGTTTAATAATCCCCAGGTGGGGGCAGGGGATCCCCTGGTTTGGAGGCTTCCCCCTACTTCAGGGTCATCAGAAAGTGGGGGAGGGGGGAAATGCCCACTGCACACTCCATTATTCCCTATAGGGACCGATTCCCATAGGGTAAATTGGAGAATTGATCTGTGGGTATCTGGGGCTCTGGAGGGGCTGCTTTTTGAGGTAGAGGCACCAAATTTTCAGCATAACATCCAGTGCCTCTCCCCAAAATACCCTCCAGGATTCAAAAGGATTGGACCAGGGGGTCTAATTCTATGAGTTTCAAAAGAAGGTGCCCCTATCCTTCATTATTTCCAGTGGTGGGAAGGTATTTAAAAGGTGTGTGGTCCCTTTAAATATGATGGCTAGAACGCCCTTTAGAGTTCAATTATACTTGTCACAATCTTGCTCCTGGCTTCACCCCCAAAGTCTCCTGACTCCACCCCCAAAGTCCCCAGATATTTCTTGAATTGGACTTGACAACCCTACATGAGAGCCTATTATCTTTTTTTAATGCAAGAGATGCAATTACAAATGTTCTGACTTCCTATCTGTTGAAGGTTTTTCTGTTTGAAATTCAATTGCTGTATTTCAAATCATAACTTTATTAATACAGGAATGGAGAAACTGGGATGGAAAACAACAAACTCTAAGAGCTACATCCTATCACTATGAAAGACACATGGCTAATGTTGGAGATTGTCTCCTTCTTCTTGACCTCTCTCCCTAGACAAAGGAAGTCACCTGACTAACTGACCAATTAACACAGATAAACAAACAGTCTTTTCCCTGACTATCTCTTCATTGGCAGGGGGCCAAGTTCCTTTTCCTAGGTCAGGCAGACAACAGGGAAACAGTATTAACCCTATAATGACTGGAATTTAGAACCCTGCAAATTCCAACACTGTCTAGCTGTGTTCTCCTGTCACTTTCTACCATGATTCTCTGTTTGGGTTGCACAACCTCCAGGTGGGGCCAGGAGGTCTAGAATGACAACTGATCTCAAGACTATAGAGGTCTGTTGCACTGGAGACAATGGTAACTTTAGAGGATGGACTCTATGAAATCACATACCTACTGAGCTCCCACTGCTCCCCAAACTCCAACCTCCTTAAGTATAAATCTCTGGGAATTTCCAATCCAGATTGGCAACTCTAAAATGACTACATATTCTTCCCCTATTTTTCTCTGCCTCGTGCTCCCTTCCTTCACTTTGTTGTCTCCTTTATCTTAAATTTTAGATTGTAACTTGCTTGAACTAAATCCTCATACTCTATACAATGTTACACACATTGGTAAAATAATATTATAACAAATAGTATACAGCCAATATATAGAATTGTAATCCAGACTGGCTCAACTATGAATTGTTCAAGCCAAATTCTTCCTTTTGCCTTCATAGTCTTATGAGTGAAAAACACATAAGTTTCAGGAAGAGTCCAGAAATTTAATTCATCTTGATTATTTTGAATTTGACAGTGAATTCAAGAGCTGATTGGCCCTAAGAGAAAGGTCTGTCAACAGAACAGTCAAAAATGCTAATTATTTTCTGCAGATTTAAAGTCATAGCATCTCCTGCAAAAAATGTCAGGCCTTTACTTTATAGCCAAGCATTACAGTCGATTTGCAGAAATCCATTATGATTGGAATAAAAGTCCCATTGACCTTAGAAGAAGGGCTAAACTGATTTTAATAGCACTGAAATCATACTGGATTGATGAAAAGGACTACTAGAGCAAGGACATTAATTAGGATGAAGCCTCTGGTCTAGACCACAAAAAAAGAATGTACCTAGATTTGTGGAGAGACAGGTTTTTTGAAGTAGTCTGTTTTGCCAGCTAAGGCTAATAAAAGTTATTTCCATGCCCTAATTAAGAGTTTTATTGATGATCTATAGAGATGGGGAGGGATTTCAACAGGTTCCAGCCTGCTTTTGATACCTGGAAATAAGTTGTACTTCTGGGAGAACTCCAGGCACTACCTGGAGGGTAGGCACTGAACTCTCCAGTAAGTGATGACGATAATGATCTGGTGACAAGATGATAATAATTAGTCTTCAATCTCTGATATAATCATCTCTTATCATGTGAGTGTATATTAGGATGAAAGGCTGACAATGTAACATTGTAATCATCTTATACAAGTATGCTATAAGAATGATATCAAATTCCTCATCTTGTTGTTTTAACCTGAAAATCCTCATTTTAATTTTACATCTCTCTTTGTCCTGATCATGCTAATGAATTTTCATTGTTTGTGCCATTTCCCTTGCATCACATTTTTCCCATAAAGTATATGCATTTTGACAATGTTATGTGTCAGCATAATACATTCTACATGTGCTGCATGGACAAACTGCATATGTAGTACATAAAAATACTGTATACATTGCATATAAAATACACATACATAGCTGAAAAGGAAAAATTACATTCCTTTTTTTTAAAAAAATGGAGTATGGAGCATTTGCTCATCCCTACAAGCAACAGGATCCTACCTGCTATTCCATTCTCGCCTGTTCAATTTCCCTTCTCACTACAGCCCCTATAGAATATGGCTTTTGTCCATGTGCGTCCCAAATTTGCTGGTACAGCTGTTTCAATAGTCAGCAGGGCCCCTTCTCTTTCTATCAGTATCAGAAAAGTTGGTAGGCTCCAACTCAGTATGTGAATTAGATTTCAGATATTTTCATGTACACACATGTAGCCGTGCCCTTCTATTTTGCATGTTCTGAAATTCTGAGCTCCAAGGTTTTCACTACCAACAAAATGTGCTGCTTGCAACAGAGGCTTTGCACATGGATGATCAGGGAAGCCATTGGAAAACAATATTTTTTGTCCTTCAGCGCTACACTCAATTTGCAAAGATTCATTTGGAAAGCTCTGTACTGTGAATGGAACAACAGTATATCTTGTGCTCTGGGACTATGAGGATTCAGGATTGAATGCTTCTGGGACTGGAACTGAGGGGGAAGGGGGAGAAATAGATCTAAAATGTCTGAAGAAAAGTTTTTGAAAGTACAGAAGAATAAATTGGCACAGATGCTTAATTGCCTCAGGTGCTCTGGGCAGGAGGCATGTATCTAATGAAGCAATACTAGCGTAGCTTTTGAATTTGTTGACACATTTGACTGCCCCAAATTATCACTGAAAATAACTGGACCACTCTAAATGACACAGAATGATTGTCAGAGAGGACTGTCATTCAAGAAGAAAAAGGTACAAACCTTTCAGCATGAAAAAAGCAATCTTAGAGAACCCCCTCCCCAAGCACTGGTTTAACATCTCTTTTTTCTCTTTTTTTTTGCTGAGGTGGGAGCTAACATTCCCTGTTCACATCTGTAATCCACTGCCAGCTGCAAATTAAACTCATTTTGATTCCTGTAAATTAGTTTTTTTATTTTCTAATCCTTCTTAGCAGCTCCATGTGGCAGATGGAAAGCTATCAGCATCTGAGAATAGACGGTTATGTTTTCATGGGCCTTTTTGAACAGAAATGCATTTGATAATTGTTTGGCTCTCTCTTGACAAAAGCTATGGTTTTATTCTCAGCCTACTGGGTCTGCTTAAGGATACAAAGAGACAATTAGCTCTCCTGATATTTGCCAACAGACATCATTAGAGTTAAATCCTGAGTGGCCTGGAGAATCTATTAATCATCTGTATTTCCCTTTATAGTCATGCACACTTTGTATTTATTGCTGAAGATCAGGTCCTGAGAATATGGAAGTTTTCCAAACAAAAGTACAATAAAATATTCAAGTGAATAAGGTGAATGTTCAACATAACTCCACCAGCTGATCCCGGTGGGTAGGTATTTGGGTGTTGGTGTTCTTCTGAAAAACTTTTTATATGGCAGGAAGTGCTTAAAGGAAATATATGTATGTAATTAAATGAATGAAATGATCTTTTGCAGCTCTGGTTTAGCAATTCCAGCATGATTCAGTCCCAGTGATGTCTACAGCACAGTTCCTAAACTTTAGATTTGCCAATCTCCAGGTGAGGCCTGGAGATCTCCTGGAATTAGAACTGATATCCAGACTACAGAGATCAGCTGTCCTGAGAAAATAGCTGCGTCAGAGGGTAAAATGTATGCCATTATACTCTTCTGGGGTCCCTTCCCTCCTCAAACCCTGCCCTCTGCAGGATCCACCTCCCAGATCTCCAGGAATTTCCCAACCCAGAGATGGCATTCCCAATTTATCAAGACTGCATGTTCTGAAATGTAATCTTTATTTTCACTACTTATCTGTCCATTTCATCTATAGATGTTACTTTATATGTTCTTTGTTGCACAAGGACATCAAATAAAATGAGGCAAACCAAAACCAATAACATATGGAATCAAAAGATATTAATCAAAAGAGCCACATTGGCTTATCCCTAAATCTTAACAAAATTGCAAGCAACTGTGATGGTTCATTAGAAAATCCCCAGAAACAAAGATAAGGAACAACTAAAAAGTCCTTAAGAAAAGCTAGTCCTCTATCAATTAATTTGCTATTGTTCTCTGATGTTACTCCATGTTTGGATCAATCTCAAGTAATGAAAGTTGCAAGAATACTAGGATGCTTACTGGTTTGCATTCCTTTTGATTCTGTAGGAGTAGAAAGGAGGAATAACTTGGTTTGTTCTGAAGGAGGCCTAATGGAATATTAGCTCGAAGTCTCAGAATGTTGAAAGATTGCTGATGAAATCATAAAAGAGCTAATGCTACCATGACTATCTGAGGTCATAATTGTGCATGAGGCTCTGGCTCAGTGGCACAGTTTCTGCTTTGCATTGAGAAGGTCCTATATTTAGTCCCTGTCATCTCTAATTAAAAGGATTAGGTAGCAGGTTGATTGGAAGATCTCTACCTGAGACCCTGGAGAGCTGCTGCAAATCAGAGTAGACAGTGCTGATCCCTGAAAGACTTTCTAAGCAATTCCATGGGTTTAGTAACACAGCTCCTGGATCCTGCTATTTTAGCTTTAACTAAAAAGATTTACCCTTCTACAGGTCTTCTTTTCTGACTGTATTTTAGTTTTCCAATGCCTAGCTACTTCTATGAGTTCTCTTATATTGCCACTGTAGAATTTTCAGGGAAACTGCCTTATAAGATGGATGTGCTATAGGAAGTAAGTTGCCATTGTTGTTGCTAGAATACTTCTGTAGACAAAATTCCTACACCTAGCTTCTGACACATAAGAGATTGTTAGAACTTAACTGTTCTTAGAAGATTTATACTGGTGTCTAGGAATGGCTGCTCAAGCCAAAGTGGCTATAAAATAATTTGTCACTTGCCAGTTATGTGACAAGAGAGATGTGATGCATGTCCCATCGTTGCAGACTGTGCTTCTTTCAGATTCAGCATGGGAAAAGACAGAGAGTGACATTACAGAGCCATTTGAAAATGCGCCAACCACACTCACTAGGCTAACACCCAATCAGATTATTCCAGAAAATAGTCAAATCAAAAATACTATAAATATTTATCAAAATGTAGATCAAGGCATTACATTATTTTTTTCTAGATTTCTTGTTTCATCAATCCTGACCAACATAGAATTGATGCAGCACTTCATCTCCCTACAGACACAATCAACTTCCCATTTTATTCTCTACATAAAAGAGTATGAAGAGATGCCTTCAAACAGTTGTCTTATCCCTAAGGAAATGGGAAAGCAAACACCTCCATCCCAAACTATTTAATGTTACTAGACTCCACCACATGTATTCTAGGGACAATTGTTAGGAATATTGTTAGGGATGCATATGGCTATCCCTGTTCAGGGACAAATGTTGCATCCTAGACAGATAGTATATAGAGCAGGGGTGGACAAACTGAGGCCCAGGAGCCACGTGTGGCTCATTCACACATATTGTGTGGCTCTCAAAGCCCCTACCACCCTGTTGGCCAGCTTGGAGAAGGCATTTGTCTCTTTAAATCACTTCTCCAAGCCAAGCCAGTCAACGGCTTGGAGAATGCATTTTAAGTTAAAGTTGCTTTCTTTCCATCTTTACTCCCTCCCCATCTATTTTCCTTCCTTCCTTCCTTCCTTCCTTCCTTCCTTCCTTCCTTCCTTCCTTCCTTCCTTCCTTCCTTCCTTCCTTCCTTCCTTCCTTCCTTCCTTCCTTCCTTCCTTCCCCTGATGGGGAAGATCTTGCAGCTCTCAATCATCTGACACTTATTCTATGTGGCTCTTATGTTAAGCAAGTTTGGCAACCCCTGATGTAGAGTGTCCAACAAGTAGAGAAGCAGCTCTCCAAGAGGCCACTCCTC
The DNA here is from genome assembly GCF_032191835.1 of Heteronotia binoei. Classification (NCBI taxonomy): domain Eukaryota; kingdom Metazoa; phylum Chordata; class Lepidosauria; order Squamata; family Gekkonidae; genus Heteronotia; species Heteronotia binoei. Next base: position 45,776,405 of record NC_083229.1, read on the forward strand.
ACTTCAACAACATGCATTTCTTACAGAAACTCCTTTTTCAAATCAACTCATCAGAAAAATGACATCACTCCATTACTGTCATTCCACTACAGAATATATAGTTGATTGTCAAGAATGACTACATGTAGCAAGGCCTTGAGCTTATAATTTTAAGATGTTTTCTTTACAGAGGTAAACACTAGAATTTCCTCAAGCACTTTCAAACCAGAAAAGCAGTATGGTATCCAAAATATGGCTAGGTCAACACAGTGATGCTCGCCGACACAGGGATAAGGGGGTTGGCTTTACAGTGGCTTTACAGTCTCTATTGCTGCTCCACTGCTGTGGAATCAACTCCCGGTAGAGGTGCGGGCCCTGCGGAGTTTGGAACAGTTCCGCGGGGCCTGTAAGACCCACCTCTATAAACTAGCCTTCAACCAATGATAAACTAGGAAATGCCTCTAAAAAAGTGCTCTTGGTTACTGAATTTTATGGAATTATTGAAGATCGAATGTTTTAGCACCATTGTAATTTGTAAATTTTAACTTGTAATTTGTCTTAACTTGGATTTTATTTGCAATTTATGTAATCTGATGTATAATGTATTTTATGTTGTAAGCCGCCCTGAGCCTGCTTTGGCGGGGAGGGCGGGATAGAAATTAAAAGTTATTATTATTATTATTATTATTATTATTATGTAGTCTCAGTCATTTATTAATGCTTGAATATCAATGATGGCATGTATAGCACTGGCTTCCTCTTATGCATGCCCCCAATTTATGAAATACATATAAAACCTGAAATCCCTAATCTGAAGGTTTAAAAGAGGGCTTGCTTTTCTCCACAGCCCGCTCCTTGGTTACATGACCATAAGAGAAGCCATGTTGGATCAGGCCATTGTCCCATCCAGTCCAACACTCTGCATCACACAGTGGCCAAATTGCAAATGCCATCAAGAGGTCCACCAGAAAGGCCAGAATTTCAGAATCCCTGCACACACTGTTGCTCCTCCAAGCACCAAGAATACAGAGCATCACTGCTCCAGACATAATGTTCCATCTGTTTTTTGTGACTAATAGTCACTGATGGACCTCTGCTCCATATTCTTATCCAATACCCCCATGAAGCACTCTGTGTTTGTAGCCACCACTACTTTCTGCAGCAATGAATTCCACAATTACTCTTTGCTATGACTTAAAAATATACAGGTAGGTCCTTAGCTTGTCTTCAACTAAAACTGACCATCCAATGCCATCTTTAGCAACTGTATTTATTTATTTATATTTGTATCCCACCTTCCCTGCAAACAGGCTCAGGGTGACTAACAAGCAAACATAAAATACAATAATCCAATTATAAAATTATAATTAATATAAAACATTAAACAATACTAAAACCAGGGCTTTTTTTGTAGAAAAAGTCCAGCAGGAACTCATGTTCATATTAGGCCACACCCCCTGACATCACCATTGTTTCTCATAGGGCTTCTAGTAGAAAAGGGCTAGCAAGAGCTCATTTGCATATTAGTCTACACTCCCTGACACCAAGCCAGCCGGAACTGCGTTCCTGTGCGTTCCTGCTTAAAAAAAAAAAAAAGCCCTGACTAAAATCATAAAAATTAACAGCTTTGCTGCTATTCTGCTGATATAAAGTGTATAAAGTGGATGGCATTTCAATAGTTCTTCATAATTTCCCGATATGCTAATGGCCTAGGTAGATGTCTCACAAAAGAGTGATGATAGTAGTATAGGAATAGGTGGCTTCTAGGTGGTTGGCAGCTCTCTCCCCTTAGTTCCCAAATGCATGCTGAAATAGTGCTGTTTTACTGTTTAATTTAATCTCACAATGTTAAGAAAAAGTGCTATGGTTCAGCCAAGGCTCTATGAGGACTCCTCAGGAAAAGAGGACTCCTCAGGAGGAGAGGGGCCAAGTGTATCCAACCCTGAGTCAGCAAAAGCCAGCAAGCAAGAAGAGGAACTATAGGCTTGTCAGGAGTCACAGCCAACTGCTGGTTCAGAACCATGGACAGTCTCCAGCCCTGAGTCAACAGGTGTAACTAAGTTTGTTCCCACTTCTCCAGTATCACCCATACCCTTTGAGCACCACAGACAGAGGCTAGGAGCGAAATTATTGAAGAGTGCTCACCTCCTGGCATGACACCAGCTGCTTGAGTAGTTGAAGAATTACTCCAAGCAGCTGGCTGCAAATTTGACCCTTAGGCACATGTGTATGAAAACCAGCCAAGGAAGGCTGCTAGGAACAAGTCAATCTATTGCTTGTTTTAGCTTTGAAGTCTGTCTTGCTTGTGTGTCCCTTGAACTGGATTCTCACTATGGCTCTGTTGAGTAACCCTTGGACTGATTGAATATGCTTCTGGGACAACCCCTTGGTAATGGCCTCTTGGGTCTGAACTCTTGGATTGGACTCTTGACTTGGTCTTCCTTGATTAGACCCTGACTGCCTTTTAGGAACCCACTCGTGGCTCTCTCTGGCTGGTGACAAAAATGCCACCACAGATTGCTTGAGATGTAGTCACTGTAGTGCCCTCAATGTGACATGGTGGGATATGTACATTTTTTTTTCTGGAGATCAAGATGATTTAATTTGAGAATCAAGAAGATTTAATTTGAGGATTGTGAAAGTGCAGGGGAAAGAATATCCAAAGACACAAGAGCAAGCAAAACAGCTCCTGGCCAAAATCATGTCAAAGCAAACAGAACCAACAAGCCCAAAGAACCAATGCAGAACCAAGGAATCCCAGTAGGCACAGGACAATGTGACAAGCTTTACATAACTAGTGTATAATCTGAGAATCCAAAGCAGTGTCAAACCAGAAAACCCTCCAAGACAAACTGTTATTCCAACATATGTACAATCAGAGAATCCAACCCAATCAACAACCAGGAAATCCCAGACAACAGAGAAACAGAATCCACCATGCACCAAAAACATGACACAAAGTATCTTGTGCAAATAATACAATGATGCAAGACCCATAAAAACTAATCTGAAAGCACAGAATCCAAACCAAATCAACCTGGCAAACAGAATAAGTCCTGGAAAGAAGACACTGGCAGAGACACATAGCAAAATTCAAGGGGAGGGGTACATTCCTGGGGGTCTTAAAGTGCTGGCTCCCAATATTTCCAGTTATTCCCAAATATTTCCAGGATTCTTTGGTGCCTATTTCCAAGTATTCCAGATATCATACAAAGACGCAAATATATCTGAAAAATTCTGATAAGGTGTGTGTGTGCTCATAGTGCTCATAGTAAAGTTCTCAGCATTCCTAGTCTCTTCCTAACATGTTCGTTGTGAACTATGAACACTTCAGGAGAAAAGAATACTGTGTTTTGTTTCAGATCTTTTCAAGATGAAAAATTCGTTTATTTAGCCCGAATTCTTCTGGACTCTTTTTAGCCTGAAGTCAGGAGTTTCCATTATGTGTTTATTCAAGAAATCAAGCTTGCTTTTGTTAGTACCAAATGGGAGGACAGCAATATATCCGTTCCTACAGCAGTCAGCAAGACTCAAGCAGAAGCGGAAGACTTCCCTGGACAGTTCGAGAGAAGCAGATTTTCCAACTCGTAACATTGTAAGTACCTCACTATGCAAAAAGAATAGGTCCAGCTGCATGTCATGTAGCAAACAACAGAGGAAGAGGGCTTACTTCCCTCCCAGTAGTATTTTTTAGTAATTACATTTGGAAGTATTGAACTGCACATACCAGGAGCACACAGTACCCACAATCCAGGCACATGCAGCTATGGTTTCTTCTAAATAGGGCATTGCATGTATTTTCAGCTGACCAAGGGAGGCCAAATTGAAAACAACCTGAGAGCAGGCCTTCTCAGTAATGGCTCCTCATTGGTGGAACCAACTACCAGCGGAGGTTCGAGCCCTGCAGGACTATAGTCGGTTCCGCAGGGCCTGCAAAACAATTTTTTTTCAAATGGCCTACAAGACTGAATCCTGAAATGACATCTAGCCATCTGATATACATCTGATATGTCTTGTATTATAGCACTTTAATTGTAATGGTTTTAATTTTAATTAATTAATTTATTATTAATGTATTTTAATGTATTTTACTATATAATGTATTAACTGTAATCATGGCACTTTCCATGTCTGTGAGCCGCCCTGAGCCTGCCTCGGCGGGGAGGGCAGGATATAAATAAAAATTATTATTATTATTATTATTATTATTATTGAAAATATGCAGGGTGCCCTATTTAGGCAAAATTGGGACCTTGTTATTGGGAGGTAGCATGTGCTTCCAATATGCCTGGTTGGATACTCCAGTTTTGTGTAGTGATTAAGTGTGCAGACTCATCTGATTTGATTCTCCAGTCATCTACATGCACCAGCTGATGTGACCTTGAGTCAGTTACAAGTTCTCATGGAGCTGTTCCTTTCAAGAGCAATTTCTGTCAGAGTTCTTTCAGCTCCAACTACCTCACAGGGCGTCTGTTGTGGGGAGGAGAAGGGAAAGGAGATTGTAAGCCACTCTGAGACTCCTTCAGGTAGTGAAGGATGGGATATAAATCCAATTTCTTCTTCATTTTCTGTTATGTCTAGAAAAGGTTCATTTGTCTGCATGAATTGGGGGTTGCTTTACTGTCCTTTTTTAAAGTAGTGACACTGGGAATCTGGAAGACAAAAGGCTGAGAGAGCATCTGCAGAAGAAGACAGAACTCTTCATCCTTTTAAGCTAAGTTTAGGTTTTGAGGGAAAGCAGATATGGTTATTATCAACTGAAGTGAAAAGTGGAAATGTCTGAATAACATGGCAGCTGTACATAAGTTGTACCCAAAGGTTGCTTTCCACTGACAGAAGACTCTTCCACCAATGGAATAGAACTTTCCTGCACCTGGCCTCCCTACAGCACCCCATGAACTTCTCCTAAATGATGCTCCTGGAGGACAGAAAGTAAAGTCAGAGGGAGAATTAGTAAAAATCACCTGCCTATCCACTCAAAGAAAATGAGCTTCAGATTCATCCCTGCTTTCTAGAAGTGAACTGACTTATAGTGCTGCTGAATGAGAAAGAGAGAGGGATGCAGGAGAGACAAAGGTTAGAGATGGTTAATTATATGCTACATTAACCTTTTTTCATAGTGTTGCCTCACTGGCAGAGAATTTATAACCTACCAGCTGGGCTGGCCATTTAGCCTCTGCTGAAGTATGAACCCAGACACCAGGTATAAATGCCAACTAATTCCAGGAAATTCATTGTCACCCACCCAAGTGAATTCTTTGTAGGCCTATTACTAGACTTTAAATATTATCATCTCATAGGACTTCTGTGTTTATTTGACCATGACCAGTTTCCTACTGCCTCCAAACACCAGTTTTGATTCTTCTCAGAGCATGCTTAAGGAGATTAGAGATAAAGGCCTTCTAGCTGCAGAGTTTGTAGTGTTAAGATCAGGTATCTCTATTCAACACTGCAAACACTGCAGATAGAAGACCTGTTTCTCTAGGTTCCTTAAAACTTGCTCTGAGAAGAAGCTAAGCTGGTGTTTAAGGCAGTAGGGCAGGGGTGGCCAACAGTAGCTCTCCAGTTGTTTTCTGCCTACAACTCCCATCAGCCCCAGCCAGCATGGCCAACGGCTGGGGCTGATAGGAGTTGTAGGCAAAAAACATCTAGAGCTACCTTTGGCCACTCCTACAGTAGGGAATGGGACATGGGCAAATAAATGCAAATGTGCTATGGGGTGGTAGTATGGGTGATATAGTAATAGGCCTACAGCCTGTTCTGCTTGAGGTCATACTTCCCCTGCAGCAGCAGATTCATAGAGAAGCTTCAGTATGCCCTTCTCGCATCCTTAGAAAAGCAGATGGAATACTAGGGGCAACTTTCCCCACAGTTGGCTGACTTGCAGTTGTCCCTGCAGAAAGCCAGTTTGGCCTCAGTCAAGTTTATCTTGGCAACATCCAGATTAGATTATTGCAAAACACTCTGTGCAGGGCTTACCTTGAATACTTATTGGAAGGCTTAGCTTCCTCAAAATATCTCAACTAGAACCCATCATATCAGATGCATTACACCAATTCTGTTGTCTGGAAACCAGTAGAGATGAAATTCTCAGAGACTGTACTCTACTCACAAGGCACCCTCCATCCCAAAATTTCACATCACTCTAGGAGGAATGCAAACTCTCATGTGCTCTCACCTGGAAAATCTTCAAACAGCTATGCATTCATGTAACAAGGTAAACTGTAGGAATAGAAAAGAGTTTTCCTCCCCTCAGTCATGCATGCTTTGTTGTTGTTATTGTTGTTCAGTCGCATAATCGAGTCCGACTCTTTGTGACCCCATGGACAAAGTCATGTCAGGCCCTCCTGTCTTCCACCGTCCTTCAAAATCTGCTCAAATTCGTGTTTGTTACATCAGTAACGCTGTCCAGCCATCTCATCTTTTGCCGTCCCCTTCTTCTTTTGCCTTCTGTCTTTCCCAGCATCAGGATCTTCTCCAGTGAGTGCTCCCTTCTCATTTGGTGGCCAAAGTACCAGTATTTGAGCTTCAGCTTCAGCATCTCACCTTCCAGGGAACAGTCTGGATTGATTTCCCTTAGAACTGACTGATTGGATCTTCTTGTAGTGCATGGGACTCTCAAGATTATTCTCCAGCACCACATCTCAAAAGCATCTATTCTTCTGCACTCGGCCTTCTTTATGGTCCAGCTCTCACAGCCATACATTACTACTGGGAATACCATCGCTTTGACTATACGGACTTTTGTTGGCAGGGTGATGTCTCTACTTTTTATTATACTGCCCAGGTTCGCCATAGCTGTCCTCCCAAGGAGCAAACGTCTTTTAATTTCATGGCTACAGTTACCACCTGCAGTGATCTTGGATCCCAGAAATGTGAAATCTGTCACTACTTCCATGTCTTCCCCCTCTATTTGCCAAGGTGTGATGGGGCTGGATGCCATGATCTTAGTTTTTTTGATGTTGAGTTTCAAGTCTACTTTTGTGCTCTCTTCTTTCACCCTCAACAAGAGATTCTTTAGACATGCTTTACTGGTATATTAAAAATCAAAAATCTCTATTTTACATGTGAAAGGTTATAGTCCCGTATAGTTTCTTGGATATTTGATGGGAGGAATTCAGTCATAGCTTGAGGCATATTTTCTGACTTTCTCACTGGCACCCAACTCAATACAATCAACAGGATTGGGCCTCCAATAAACCATGCAATAGGATTTGGATTGTAGAAATCTGGAACCAACCAGAAATCTGAAACACTGCTGCAGCACAGCATAAGTATAAATGTGATGTGTTTAATGATGCAAAAATTACATTGCAGAACCCTACTTAAAGCAACAGACAGTACCAAGTGTACACAACAACACAGAGCCTTATCACCTGTGGTAAAAAATTTTTAAAAACCCTCTTGAATAAGTTCAATTTTGTATAATTTGTAGAAAGCAAGGAGAATACATTGTAAAGCAAAGTTACTCTTCTGCCCTTTGATTTCAATGGACCTAGAAGGGCATAATTCTACTTAGCATTGCACTGGAAATCTCTCCAGTGGCCAAGGATGTTGATGCACTTCAAAGCTAGGTCCAGACCTTCTCTCAGATGTTATACAGTCAACTACGACACACCTGTCAAGATTGTAGCAATTGTCTCTGCTTTTCAGGAAATTCAGTAATTGTACATTTTAAGTCAGCAGCCAGCCTAGGGGTTAGGACAACTTCAAAGTACATGTCTTTATTATACAGAAGCAACACACATGCCAATTTAGGAATTCATTTAGGTAAACATGAATACATGGAAGGATATAACTATATGCCAATCCCCAGTTTCCATGTGTTCAAGTGTTTCACTTGCACAGAAGGTGTGTATATAATCTAAAAGTGAGGCAGCTTCTATTCCTGCTATCTGCACCATCCATTTTCCCAGAATAGAGACTACATGCACAATCATTTGTGTACATTCATGTGTCCACATGTAAGCAGTGTGGAAATGAGATGCTTCCACAGGTAAGACTCAATGACATGGCCAGTAAGTACAACTCAAGCCTTCCCATATGTTAAAATCCAGAAAGATACCCATGTTACTCTGCTGTAGTTGAAACAACAGAAGACTCCCATGGCCCTTGAAGAGTAATATATTCATTATGACATAAGCTTTTATGAACCAGAACCCTCTTTGCATTGTTGTTCCTCGGTTGTGAATCACTATAAAAGCATTTTATGAAAGAAAAGTTAAATATATTGCTCAGAATCTGATGAAGTGGGCATGCGCTCATGAAAACATATGAGGTAAATAAATCTGATAATCTTTAACGTGCCACAAGACAATTTTGTGAATTTTGTATGAAATAGGTAAAGGTCTAGTTCTTTCCTATTTTCTAACTTTCCAGTTTCTGTATTAGAGAACTTCTGGAAGCTGGTGTTAAAGCAACAATGCCCACATAATAACAGAGCAGACATTGGTCCAAGCTGCATGGGCTCACTCAATTGTGTTTTACTAATAGATTAGATGGGGCTTTGCGCTAGCAGCAGTCTTGACCAAGGATGATTATGTAATTGTTCCTCCTGTTTGTAGTGTTTTACTAAAGAACCTGGCAACAGTTTAAAATGATGGGAAAGAGAAAGCTTTCTGATGGTGCATTTTTATAAAACTGTTGGACTGGAAGAAAAGCTAAATTTATTACTCAGATTTCCCCCCCTGTGTTTGTTTATAAAATGGAGACAGCTGCTAACGGTGATGTATAGAGATAGCTGTGAATGAATGAAGGGTAGCTGCCCAAGCTTTATTTTAGAGACAAATTGAAAAACTTCTCTGAAAGATATATGTGCAATGTATTCTCATCCTATAAGGGTTTCTGAATGTATACAATGTTGGCTTTTACCACTCCCCTGACTTGTAATGGGGTTGCCATGCAGGTGGGCATGCTGGGTGTTGGAGAGGGTCCTTATAGATTCAAAGATCTCCAATGGAGTCAAGAAAATCCATCATTTTAAAAAGCCACTACCCTCCACCTCCCCCACACCAGCAGGGACTGAAGGTTCTGAATGGCAGCTGCCCTCACTGAGTACAAGAAGCTGAAAAGATTCCACTAGCAGGCTTGCAGCAGCTGGGTTGCTCTCCCCCGCCCCCTTCCTTCTTCTTTGCAAATACTTAAGCTGCGGCATGGTCAGAGACATTTCTGACAGGGGAATAATTGGGTACATCTTTCTAGGTCATGTGGCTCACAGCCTGGGAGGCAGCCCAGTGAATCAAGATGCAAGTGTTGCCTGGGATGCAAGTGTTTTGCTTATTTAAACTACTTGTTCTGGAAATTTTTGTAAGCCATTTTGTATCCCTTTGGGGAGAACAGCACAGAAATGCCCAAATAAATATATGGCCAGCAGAGAACAACATGAAATTATGAACTTTTACCTGCCAGAACTGGGAAATAGAGAAGGAGATGTACTTTGAACTGAACAGAGGACTGAAGATGGAAGTGATTGGTTGTGGAGGAAGAGGGATGCCCTCATTTTTCAAGCACAGATCTGCTTTCAAGAATCAAACACCATGGGGATTGCAGCCTTGTGTGAAGCTGTTCCAAGAAAAATTCCCCCATCTCTCTAGGATCCTTTAAACGGTAAGAGGAATAATTCCTTGTGTAAAGGCTCTTAAGAGGAAGAAATGGCCTTGGTCACCAGAGTCCCTCAGGTGTACATTCTCCAAGCCCAACACCTCACTATAACATCCTTCATACTGCAAAGTGAACCCCTTCCCTCATAATCCCAAATAAATAAATAAATAAAAATAATTTAAAGTAATGGGGGTGCATCAAAATTGTGTAGCTGAGTGCAGATATGGCCTATTAAATACATCAAATACTTAATAATATATCACCAATATGCAATGAAATGTACAACCACATCACATTAGGATATGCATTTGAATGGACATCCAAGTGCGCATTTCACTGAAAGTAATACAGTACTGACAGAAAGCACCCATGCCTGGATGATATGCTTTTGGATATGTATCCAGCTCTGACCCCACAATGAAGGCTAGTTCTGGATATGGATGTCATTAGTTAGCTCAGGTGAAAAAAAATATATAGATGGGTAGAGAGGGAAGGTGTGATACACACACACAAACCCTACCACCCAAAACAACATCAGACATGTAGGTAGGCTAAGTAGTAACAGGTTTGTTACCCGTCTTGTCCCTTTTAATGAGTCCTGACCCTTTTAAACAACAGGTCCACATTCTCTTTCCCAAAGACATCACCAGATAGTGCAGCCCAGCTCCCTTTTCAACCATCTCTCATCCAGATGTTTCCCTGAGGTACTGGATTAGAGAGCTAAATATTGTTTACCTTTCATGCTGCCACTGTGTGTGTATGCGTCAGTTGTGGAAGAAGGCCTAATGGCTTGTGTGGCCTAATGGCTTGTGTGTGTGTGTAGTTTATTCAGTCTCAGTGAAGAGGATGAATAAAAAGGAGTTAATGTTTATTCAAAACTTTAAACAGCATTGAAGTACTATAGGGACATAGATGACAATGTTTCTTAATACTTGAACTTTTGATCCCTAACTCTGTTCATTCTTCCAATCCTCTTAGTAACAAACCACCTTTCTTACAGCCAGCTTCTGATTCATGCTCTTTTACTCACAGACTCAGTCCCATCTTCCTCTCACACAACTCTCCTGGCTCTAAATAACTGTCCTCCCTGTCCACTGTCAACCTTCCCACAATATTTGATCAGCTCTCATCAGCTGCACTCTGAGAGAGGCAGAACTGGATCTGTCCATCACAAAAGGCAAAAAGCAAGATCAACACAGCCTTGGGAATCAGTGCAAGATAAATCAATATCTTCTTTGATCAGCTGTGGTCTTCCTGGAGAATGGGATGTTGAAACAATATGTCATTGGTTTGCACTTATATGTTAATGATAATATGAAGTAGATTTCAGGCTAATTGTGCTTTCAGTTTTAGTGGTTTCTTGTATACCATATATCTATTTAAGTTATTTCACTATTCCAATTTGGGTGTATAATATTAATAAAAAAGGCTATCCCAAGTTATTTGAGAGGGCTAAGCTAAGGCCCAGGCTTCTGCCCTCTCCCCTCCTCCTAGATCTATGTCTCAATTTGGTACCTCATTTGGCTGATGAAGTGGGCAGAGATGGCAGCTCCTCATACTTGTTATTCAGTGGCCATCTAGATATTTCATCAGATGCCTAACAACACCAGGACATACACCCAACAGAGAGCTAAACATTGCTTACCTTTCATGCTGCCACTGTGTGTGGGGTGTGTATGTGTGGAGGAAGAGGGATGTATATGTATCCCCAGGGCTTTTTTTGTAGAAAAAGCTTTCTGAACTGAAAGATGGGGAAAGAAAAGCCAAGTGGAATACATATTGTCTTTGGAACATGCTCTAAATCCCTGCTGCTAATGTTGTCACATGTTTACGTATCTCAGTACTTACCCAACAGAGAAAGGCAATACTGCATTTCCCATCATTCTTCCCCCATCTACTGACCCAAAACTATGGAAAGAATCAGGCAGGGTGTGTGGTCACAGCAACCACTCCTGTGAAACAGGAAAGGGAAGCTTTCTTGGTTGCAATCCTGCAACTCTTTCAGTGCCCCAAGCAACTCTGCTACATCCCTAGAGAAGCTGCAAATGAAGAGCTAGGAGATTAACTGTTTAATTAGAGGAAATTCTTCATCTTCTATAAAGAGTCTTTAACAATAGCCTCAAGGTACATTACAATATTAGCATTGATAACACTAAGCTACTTACATCCTAATCGGTGTTTGGATGGTAGACAGAGTGAGCAGGAATGCCTTCCCCATACTCTGAACTGGGGCAGCTGTCAAGATCCAGGGCTTCCAGTAGGGCCAACTGCTTCCACATCCTGTCTGATTGCCTCCCCAGCTGCCTACATGTTTCCTTGTGAGCTCTCACAGCACCCTGCCTTCCTTCCCACACATTCTGTCAAGTGCTGCCAGGGGAAGGACATGTGGGTGAAGCAAGATGGTTGGAAAGTGCAAAATAATGCACTTTCCAACCGGATTTTGCCAATTTACACAGTAAAATCCAGTTTAAAAGTGGACTAAAAGTACATTATTTAGTGTGTGTGATTGCAGCCCTGGTGGTATCTGACAAAGGGAGTTTCGGCTCTCTAAAGCTTATATCCCAACAATCTTGTTGGCCTCTTAGGAGCTATTGGACAGAAACCTTGCTCCTGTTGGTTATACCTTTCTCCACCCACTCACTACCCAGGAGAACAAAGCTGGAGTCCAGTAGCACCCTTAAGACCAACGAAGTTTTACTGAGAATGTAAGCTTTTGTGTGCTAAAAACATACTTCATCAGACCATGGTATAGGATAGAATTAGCAGTCATACATATATAGAGAGTGGGCAGCGAATTAGTATACAAATTAGTGAAAATGTTTTTAGCAGATTAAAAGAATGACAAGCTGGGGTCTGGTAATCATCAGTTTGGGTTGACAGGGTGGAAAAAACAGTCAATAAAGGCATACAAGCCCTGTGAAGACTGGCAAGTGGTGAGTGGGGGGAGAAAGGACTCCTGGGGCTATGGAGGAGGGACAGGTAGACAGAAAAGGATTTGTGAGCAAGGGGCACAGCAGCAGCCAGAGGAGATAAGGAAGGCCTGGGCAGTTATTCTAGAACTCTTCTCGACCTGAAACCTGCCTTGGGCCTGAGTAACCCACTTAAGATTCGTTAAGCATCTGTAGAAAGGAAGAGCATGATATAAGCTCAATAAATACATGAAGACAATCTGAGGCATTTCAATTTTCCTACATGTGTTTTTATAGCATATTTTAAAATGAATTTGCATACTCTTTCAGTGCTACAGATCTCAAAACCTGATTTTAATTGCTTTAAAGATGACACATGCTTAGCTCCTGAAAGAGATGGTAAACTGCTTGGAGGTGAGAAGGGGGGAATAATTTACAAATTTAATGAGAAAACAAGTTCACATTTACCTGTGGTTGTAATTATGAATCTGTTCTACAAAAGGAGAGTCCTTCAAGTAATTTGTTTTCTTTGCTTGATTACATATCTCTGGATATGCACACTTGGCTTCTTCTCTGAGCTTTAACTCTATTCATTCTGAGATTCCAAAGTGAGAGGCCGCTCTATGATATGGGCAGTTAACCAGGACATGCAAAGTTTGCTCCTGGCAGGTGTTTTATACCAGTTTCCCTGTGAAACCCTGTAGTGTTACATTTAGCAAGGATATAGTTGGATACGAATACCTTCAAAAGGGAAAACATCAGAATGTGAAGCAGAAATGTGGGGAAAGGATGCATGACTCATGTAAACATATCTTCTACTTAAGCTTCTATTATTCTGTTCAAAGGGAAAATTCACTCATCTTCCCTTGAAGAAAATGTATGTATTCCTGAAACAGAGGCATTCACTAGACTTTGGAGGCATCAAAAGAAAACATGTGATTCACATATGAAAACAGTTTTAAATACTCAGAAGAAAGAGAGAATGAACTTATTCAAATAGGTGACTATATTATCCCCATATTAGCATCAGAAACAAGAAAAAAGATTCTCATTCTTGGGTACATAAGCTAGAAGAGTGGGGCACATTGTACAGGAAGGAGAAGATGGGAGGAAAACAGAAAGCGCTGGATGTTCTTTTGTTTGGAAATAGATCTTTCTTAGCCATCTCATTCCCCAGCAGCCTCCTTTAGTCTCGAGAAAGGCATAGAGAGAGAATCTTCACATGGGAAAATCCACATGGATCAATGGACTGCAGTGTGAAAGGGAGTCAAGCAAGATCTCTCCACTTTGCTATCATGGAATATGGGTGGGATCCCACACAAAGTCATTATTTCATTGCTCATTGTGTTTTTTGAAGTGTTGAAATTTTGCAGTTCTTAGCAACGTACTGTACTAGGATCACCTCTCAGTTCAGATTGCAATTGCTTACAAGTTGTGATCAGCACTCTTGAAAAACCCAAAACTTTGTGTGTGTGTGTTCAAAAATGCTAAAAACTGGTTTCTAAGTACAATGGTGCCATTACTTGCTTATAGTGCTGACTGTCCAACCAAAATATTTTTATTCACCCCAGCATTTCACTGAATTCACTGAACTGAGCCCATTAGGAGAGGGCAGGACATAAATTTGATAAAAATAAATAAATTTTAACTGTCCACCCTGTTCTCTCCTTGCTTTCATACTGTTTGCTGTAATGTCTGCTTCATATAGATTTATTTAACTGGTTGCTGTTGTTTCAGTTTACTCAGCTTTTTGTTGTACATATAAAATTTTTCTGTAGTATTTATTTTTTATTTTATGTTGTTAGCTACCTTAAGTATACTCAGGAAACTGTAGGATAGGAGTCTTTTAAATAAATATTTTATGCCCTGTCTCACAAGATTTGCCACACTTGCCCTTCCCTACTACACACTTAGAGCACTAAATAAATGTTTTCTGAAAACGAAACTTCTGCCCAAAAGAAAATAAAACTGACTTACAAAAACAGGTTATATTTCCATTAAGATTGAGCTCTTCATACCAAGAGTTGTTTTATTGTTCTGTATTTCTCAGAAGTGCATACCCCAGTAGTTAAAAAAGACCAATTTATTTGGAGTTCCAGGTCTCCCAGCTACCCTCTCATCCAAAGGAAGTGTTCCCTCAATGCACTGGAAATTAAAATGGCAAGGCTTTCAGAAGCCAAAGAAACTCTTCATTTCATTTCAGTTTACTCTTGCAGCTATGCTCTCTGATCCAAACTACCACATGAAGACTGCATGAAGAATTGGCAATGCAATCCTAGGAAACGGGGCTTTTTTTTGAGCAGGAACATATATCCGGATGGCTTGGCATCAGGGGTTGTGGCCTAATATGCAAATGCAGCTGGTATAGTCCCATCTTATTTATTTATTATATTTGTAACCCACCTTTCTTCCGTTGTAGAACTCAAAGCAATGCCCACAGGATATTTAAGAGGACTCTCATTGATAAGCAGGGATGCCACAAATTTGAGACAAACCTGTTTGATAGCTGAACCTACCTTCTGCAACATTTAGGATCAGGCCATGAATTGATCTAAGGGTGTTTCAGCTTGTACTGAGCAATGTGAACAGCTGCCAGACAAGTCATCACCTGCCTGTACATCAGAAGCCAACTCAAAGCTGTGAATGAGTTTCTGATCTTACACTGCCCATTGCTACTCAATACAGTAGGATCTCTGATTTGATATCCCCATTGCAAAAGGAAGAGGTTAAAGAGATTGTGTCTCTTCCCAGATTGTTTTCAAGCTGGAGGAAGATGGAAACAGGGGTGATTGAAACAGGAACGACTGGCTTCTAATCTTCCCATTGCAAACGGGACAGAAGAAAAAGAGTTTCCTTTTCTCCATAGCCCAATCTACTCTGGTCTACAGTTTTTCTCCCCCACTCAAACTGGGAACTTGGATGAGGGTCAGCCAGAGCAAGAGGAATTTCCTTTTCTCTACAGCCCAAGCTGAAATTTTGGGGTGGGGGGGGACAGAGGGAATCATCTGGACTCCTGATCACTTTCCCCAAATTGCTGCATCTCAGGAAGTTCGGGATGCCACAAGTTTTCCAGGATGGGGGCTCAGAAGAACCCAACTTCCAAATAATCTGTGTGATCAGCTTCAAGTCAGCTCCCTCCCCTCCCCTCCTCCCCCAAAGCAATTAATGGGTACAGAGCAAAATTTGCCCAGAAGGATATCAGAAGCCATCTCCCAGGTGATCCCTTATCAGCTGGTTTCTGATGGGCAAATAGTCTGTTCCTGCCAAGAGATGGCAAACAACTTACAAATACCCAAGCAGCACATTGATTAATTGGCTGCCTGATTGCCACTAGCAAACAGGATGTAAGACACACTGGCAGGTATCTGAGCATCCCAACTCACGGCCCAGGTTGTGCAAGTGCAGGAGCAAATATTTGCCTGTGACTCTAAAGGAAAAAGAATGTTTTTTTTTCTCTGTTAAGCACTCTCAGATCAACATCTTTATTGTCCTACAAGATGGACCACAAGGGAAATCTAGCCAAATGTAGTTTTGATCCCTATCCATATGAGAATTGCCTTGTCACTCTATTACTCAACTTTAGGGTTGCCAAGTCCAATTCAAGAAATATCTGGGGACTTTGGGGGTGGAGCCAGGAGACTTTGGGGGTGGAGCCAGGAGCAAGAGTGTGACAAGCATAATTGAACACCAAGGGAGTTCTGGCCATCACATTTAAAGGGACAGCACACCTTTTTAAATGCCTTCCTTCCATAGGAAATAATGAAGGTAGGGGCACATTCTTTTGGGGCTCATAGAATTGGACCTCTTGGTCCAATTGTTTTGAAACTTGGGAGTTATTTTGGGGAGAGGCACTAGATGCTATACTAAAAATTTGGTTCTTCTACTTCAAAAAACAGCCCCCCCACAGAGCTCCCAATATCTCCAGATCAATTCCCCATTATACCCTATGAGAATCGATCTCCACATAGAGAATAATAAAGTGCCCAGCAGACATTTCCTTCCCTCTCTCTCCCCCCTTTCTGGTGACTCTGAAGCGAGGGATTGGCATCTCTACTGATGAGTTGCAGTCAACTTCTTCAAAGTAACACAAACACACCATCCCAAGAGGAAGCCTTTCCAATCAGAGTCTGAAGCCTCTGGAGGTGGAAAGTCACATGGTAGCTTTGGGGGCAGGGCTTCCCCCTGCCAGCCAGCTGACTGGGGGTGGGAAGGAGCCTGGGAAAGCTAAAGAACCCCCACTGGGACCTGGGGATTGGCAAGCCTTCTCAACTTCAAGACTTACATCATCAGGGCCCAAACAGGCATTAAAATCCCCAAGTACAAGAACTTTCGAGTTAGGGTGGTCTGCTAAAAGATTTGCTATACAGCATTCCAGTGATTTCCAAGTTTCAACTATCTGGGATTTTAAGGACAGAGGAGGAATATAAACATTTATTAAAAGTAAGCTGTTTAGCTTGTCCTGCA
Organism: Heteronotia binoei; assembly: GCF_032191835.1. Lineage (NCBI taxonomy): Eukaryota > Metazoa > Chordata > Lepidosauria > Squamata > Gekkonidae > Heteronotia > Heteronotia binoei. The sequence continues at coordinate 45,793,357 of NC_083229.1, forward strand.
AAACTAAAGCCATAGCCCTAGTCTAGGGGAGGTTTCTCTATATACATTTAAAATTTAAGGTTGCTGAGATTAGTAATGCCAACCCACCCTTCAACCTTCCTGGGCCCTTCCCCTCACCAGCTTTTAAGTTACTCTAATAGTAAACTTGATAATTTTAGTTGCTTTCAGCTTTACCTTTTTAATCTATATTTTATGTATATTTTGGATGGTATCTTATACTATAAATATATACTCTTTATTTGTTATGACTTGGATTTATATTAATTGTTTGCTGGTCTAAGACCATTATAAATAAATAAATAAAACAGTAAACTTACTTGTCCTCATGTGGATATCGAAAGCTGCATGACAAGGTCAGCCAAATAAGGTAAGGTTCTCTATACATTCAGGGGCCTCCTTAGGTATGCAACATGGTAAGACCGTGTAATTTAACCAAGAGAAAAAGAAAACTGCTTGGTGAAGACTGCGTCTCCTCTAGAAGGAACAGAATACTGAGAGCAGCTGATCTCTGAAGAGATCCCTAAAGAGCTAATGATCCCTAAGAGCTTATTGAGTCCTTGAAGGAGAGATTTTGAGGGGTGGGGTAAAATTTCCAAATTGTTCCCTCCTCTCAAAATTTCTCAGAGACCCCCAAATGGTCCTACACTGAAGATTAATGAGGGGGAGAAAAACTATAGACCACTGAAGTGGAATAAGTGGTCTCAGAAAGGAGGAAATAAACTCTCAGCTGGAATAAGTGGTCTAAAAGGAAGAAATACTCTCAGTTGAAGAATACAAAACACTCTGGCAATACCTGCACTTACATAAGGTATGGGGGTCAATTTAAGCCAGAAGGCACATAATATTCCAGCAGCCCCTTCAATCGTTTCTGAATTGCAGAACTTGTTAAAGGAACAAGGAGCTCTGGCTTATCTATATTCACAGCTTGCCAGCTAATTGAAATTTTACTATTCCCAAATTATCAGACTACTGAAAGTATTTGCTGTGTCAAATTTTGAAGATTGTTTTTATTGTTTCACTTTCTAGTTAAAAAATTAAAAAGCAAGCCACACTATATCTCATTTCTTTCTTTTAGAGATAGTTATTACAGACACATATGTGGACAAGGTGGCCAAAATTATGCTTTAATACTGTCCTATATATTCTGTCAAAAATTGTGTAAGAAGTGACTTATTAACATGCTTGGCTGGGTTTATTGGGTTTATAAAATTCTCAGACAATTCAAGTTGTGAATGAATAAGCAAATGGGATATAAATATGGTGTGAGAGATTGGCTGGCCTTGTCCTACCTGCTGATGTTCATGCGTTTATAGTTAAGAATTGTCATCTGATTTTCTTGGGTCACAAAATCCCACTTCTGTCAAATAATTCCTTTAGCCTGGCCCACTTTTTCCTCAAGCTCCTTCTCACATCCCCCACAACTCCTTCCTCAATACTCACTTATTTATCCAACCAGGCTCATGAGCATGTTGTCATTACAATGTAGCTATGGAAGCTAGCAAGAGTGTGTGTAATATCAATGCAACAGACTGCAATTCAGGTGCCAGCCCTCTAAATAACCACAATACTTCACAGTGAGTACTTTGTGTTCATTTGGAGAGAGGTAATGGTAAGGAACCTGATTTGAATGCAGAATATGAATATCCCAAGTTCAAGTACTGGTACAGGATTCCAGGTAACCATTGATGGCCAAGATGTTTTCTGTCCAAGACACTAGAGAGTTATTGCTAGTCAGAGTAAACAGTACTGACCTAAAGGAACCAGTGATCTTACTTGTTGTAAGGTAGTTTCATATGTTCAGTTCTCAGACTAGAAGAAATACTGACCAAATATCTGCTTCACTGCACAATATATTAAAAAGGTTAGCTGTGATGAGACACTAGAAATAACAACAGGGACATCGGTTTGGATTTAACATTTCAAAAATTCAGCAATGGAAGAGGACACCTTGTTAAATTTTAGACATTACCAAGAAAAAAAAACTGAGCAGGCATTTGCCAAAGTATTTTGTCTGAAGGGTAGTTCACGGATAAAAGATAATATTTGATGACCTGAACACATCCTGAGAATGCCTCTATTAGGTATATTTTATCCTCCACTCATGGAACATTATTTTTTTTTTCCCAAAAGAAAGAAATGCATGAAAAGAAGCTACAAATGTTTCTTTCTCCTGGTTCAGAGGGAGCCATTTTATAATGTTTCATATACATAAAGCAATTCAAATAGTAATTCAGCTCAGCCAGCAATGGAGAAAGTCTATAACAACTTAATGAAATCAGATCAACATCTTTCCTTGAGTTAAACTACTGTGGCTTTATTCATGCTAGAGGGAGGGAGTAGATCAGGTTTCCATCATTTTAATCCCTGTTTTAGAATCTTAATATATTATGAAGGAAAGCTGGGGAAGTGAGAAGGGATAGCAAATATTTAAGGCATGAGCTATCCCTTGCTGCCCCCTGGAGTCATCTCTTCTAGTAAATATCTTGGATGAAAGGGCAAGAACAATATGTATTAACATTATTGTATATCAGGGGTGGCCAATGGTAGCTCTCCAGATGTTTTTGCCTACAACTCCCATCAGCCCCAGCTGTAAGAAAAAGCCCCCTACTTTTCATACACATGGACATCGTGATCACCAGTATGATTGCCAGGGTGCCTGGAGTTTTGACTCGCACACATCTGCTCTAAGAAGTGGACTTTGCCCACGGTTTCTAAGGCTTATGTGGATACTATAAGCCTCAGCTTTGCAGCAGCATTCTACATCTCTGGATGGGTGTTAGCCAGAACTGCAGACGAGCCTCCAGTCGCTCCTAGCATGCACAATCTCGGCCGTTGCAGTGGAAGAAGCCACGCCGCCATGAACTGTACAGGCAAACAGTTTCCAGCCTGTTTCCATGAACCAAAGGCTAACACCACCAGAATCCATCTTGTTTTCCTGACTCCATTACAGCAAAGCAAGAGACTCAAAGTATCCAACAACTGCTTCAACTCCTGCATAAGGCAATCAAGCTTATCTTAGGCGTGGATCCTGCCAGACTGCCTAAGCTTTTGTCCAACGGAACCCAAGACAAAGGATGGTGCCAGCAGAGGAGTAAAGAAGAGGAAGAACAGCTTCACTTAGAGCCAGAGTTCTTTGTATAGATCGGGTGTCACCTTAGGTAGCAATTTGGCCCTCTATTGTCATCTTTAGAAAAGTTTGATAGCTGTTTAATCACCTCCACCCAATACCTCCACCCATGCCCTACCCTAACTGTCACAATGGAGCCTCCCCCTTGCCCATTGTTACCTGGAAGCTCAATCAGGTAACCAGGGCCAGGTCTGCTCATTGGCCTGGTATGGGTATCCAAACAGGTGCCCCAATAAACTGGCCATTGGCTACCGCACAAGTCCAGCCCTTATGGTCATTGCGGAGCCTCCCCTTTTTCTGAGGTCATGTACCAGCTGACTACCTGTCACCCGCCCCTGCACCTCCTACCCCCTAAGGGCTCAAGGTAGTCTTTATAACCTCTGACCCAACTCCCCACAGGTGTGCATCTAGCAGTACCCCAGTTCCGCTGTTTAGATACATCCCCGATTCCTGATCAGTTGAGGGTCCCCTCCCCCTAGTCCTCGTTCATCGCCATTAGAGCCTTCCTTGAAGACTACGATCGATAATTATCACCCTGTTTGTCCATCCTTGTGTTGTCTCTAAATCTCTCTCTATTTTTCTTAGGACTGTATGAATGTTTTATGAGTTTATTGTCTTGTATGTGTGCCTATATTTTTCTGGAATAAATTTTAATTGTTTTTACTTAATTAGTCCCTGATAATTTTAAGCAATAATTTCTGGACATGTATCCTGTATACATAGATTAAAAGATCCTTTTTAAACCAGGTGCCCACCTGTCAATTCCCCAATTGAGTGCATTTTGGCTTACATAGCCATTGGCCATGCTGGCTGGGGCTGATGGGAGTTGTAGGCAAAAAACATCTGGAGAGCTACCATTGGCCACCCCTGCCTTAAGGGAAGGTTTAAAAACACAAGGTTCACAGGACGTTCTTGTTGAGATATTTACCACAAAACTTAGGCGAGGGGCGATATTTTGGTTCTGAGGAAACACAGCCTCATTAAGAAGCATCCTTGAGAAATAGCCCAAATAGCTCTGACCTGAATAGCTCAGAAGCTAAGCAGAGCCAACCTGGCAAGTACTTGGATGGGAGACCTCCAGGGAATACCAGGAGCGGGAGGCAGAGTCACGCTGTATCAACTCACTTCTTTGAATTTCCTCCATGCTCCAGTAGGGAATCACCAAAAGTTGCCATAATTTCCAAGAATGCACGTGTTCCATAGAGTTTTAATAGAGATTCTTTACTAAGGAAGGTCACCTGGACTGACAAGCTTATTTTTTGAGGCTGCACATCCAGGAGACAACTGCTTAAGCCTTTGTCTTGTGTTAAAAGATTTCTCAGAGTTCTGCCCATGCTACTGAACAGTGGGAGGCTTTTCAAGAATTTAGAATAAGCTGTCATCAACATGTAAATGACATCCTCCCCCCCCACCCCCATTTTCAGCAAACTGAGGTGAAGCAATAGGTGCTCTAAATAGAACTTCAAAGTTACTAATGGCCTGGATTGGCAATAAACTAATGCACAATCCAGCAAGATAGAATTGCTGTAGGTTGAGGATACAGATAATCAAGAGTTGGCATGTTCTAGATGGAATTTGGGGTATATTATTAGAACCATTACTGCAGCTGGGCAACCAAGTTTAATCTAGAGCACTTTAATCAACTTTGGGTGATTCAACCAATTCCTCATTAACCTTTGTCCTGGCCTTATTCTCAGCACTCAAGTTTGCTCAGGGCAGGGAGCAAGCAGGAAACTTGCAGCCCCACTCCAGAGATGCCAATACAGAATCTGGGGAAAAGAGCTGCCATGAGGAGCCCTGCACTGAAGGGAGGGAAGTGCTAAGTGTGGAATTGTTCTCAGTATTCACAGCCCTTTCTTTTAAAAAAGCAGAATATAAATAAACTGGATGGTGTACTTTAAAAAAAGTGACTATTTCAACCCTGGATTGTGTGCAGGGTACTGTTTTAATTATCCTGATTTTTTGGAAGTACTGTTAATGAATAGGGATATTTTCCCAGGTATTTTGTGATTATCTACTGTTACATATGTACTGTGTCTTTAATTGCCATTGTATTTGTTGTGCCTGGCTCTTGCTGTGAGCTGCTATGAGTTTTGATATATATGAATGCTTTTGATGCAATTTTTGAAAATTTGAATACTTCATTGAATGGCTTTATTTCCCCAGTGATTTTCTTTCATTAGCCTCCAGGTGGGGCCTGGAGATCTCCCACTGTTATAACTGATCTCCAGCTGGCAGAGATGAGCTCCTCTGTAGAAAATGGCTGCTCTCAAGAGCATTGTTCTATGCTCTACTATGGCATTGTACTATGCTGAGGCCCTTCCCTCTCCTGGATCCACCCCCAAAGTCTCCAGGTGTTTTCCAACATACACTCGACAACCCTGGAGGGGTCCATTTTTTCTTCGTTCTCTTGCCTCCCGAAGCCATAGAAGTGCAGATGGAAAGAAAGGAAGTCAGCCCCAGACTTACCGGGCTGGCACTGGCTTTGCTGGAGTAATCTCCCTGTCACCAGCATCAGAGGTAGCACAGCTTGCCCCACACAGGCCCGTAGCCATGGTGGGGCCCGGGGGGCACGGCCCCTCCACCCAAACCCCTTTCCACCTGTGTGGCCCCTCCTTTCCCCACCACTCTCCCCGCAGCCCCATTTTTGCCACCATCGCCACTCTCCTCTGGCTCTTCCCACCCTGTTCCTGCCTCCCAAGCTCTCCCCGCAGCCCCGTTTTCGCCACCGCCGCTCTCTCTGGGCTCTTCCCTGCCTTCCAAATTCTCCCCACAGCCCTGTTTTTGCAGCCGCCACTCTCCCCGGGTTCTTCCCTGCCTCCCAAGCTCTCCCTGCAGCCCTGTTTTCATTGCTGCCACTCTTCCCAGGCTCTTCCCTGCCTCCCCCTGGTCTCCTTGCAGCCCCATTTTTGCCATGGCTGCTATTCCCAGGCTCTTCTCTGCCTCTTCCACTCTCCCTGAAGCCCCGTTTTCACCGCTGCTGCTCACCCCGGGTTCTTCCCTGCCTCTCCCGCTCTCCCCACACTGCCCGCAGCCCCATTTTTGCCACTGCTGCTCTTCCCACCCCCAAAAGCGTGAGAGAGATAGAGCTGGGGCCCGGCGGCTGGCTGCTGGAAGAAGCAGCCAAGCCTCCACGGCCCCCCCACCCAAACTTTTATGTCCTGCCCCCCCCCCCAAATTTCTGGCTACAGGACTGGCCCCACATTCAGAAAATGGCAGAAAGGCTGGCTGGCTCCTGAACTCCCACAAGGCTTGATTACCACAAAGGCTGTTCCCCCACCCCAGTTAACCACCCCAGGGCTAGTTATTATTTTTTTAAACACCAATTGAATAGTGTTAGATCAGTTAACAATACAGCAATATCTGTACCAGGTTCTCTGAATTTCCAGCTTTTATTTTATGTTTTTAAAGTAAGGTTTCTAGTTTCTTCTGTTGCAGAGATATAAGAACATAAGAGAAGCCATGTTGGATCAGGCCAATGGCCCATCCAGTCCAACACTCTGTGTCACACAGTGGCCACACACACACACACTGTGGCTAATAGCCACTGATGGACCTCTGCTCCATATTTTTATCTAACCTTCTCTTGAAGCTGGCTATGCTTGTGGCTGCTACCACCTCCTGTGGCAGTGAATTCCACATGTTAATCACCCTTTGGGTGAAGAAGTACCTCCTTTTATCCATTCTAACCCAACTGCTCAGCAATTTCATCGAATGCTTACAAGTTCTTGTATTGTGAGAAAGGGAGAAAAGTACTTCTTTCTCTACCTTCTTCATCCCATGCATAATCTTGTAAACCTCTATCATGTCACCCTGCAGTTGACGTTTCTCCAAGTTAAAGAGCCCCAAGCGTTTTAACCTTTCTTCATAGAGAAAGTGTTCCAAACCTTTAATCATTCTAGTTGCCCTTTCCTGCACTTTTTCCAATACTATAATATCCTTATTGAGGTGTGGTGACCAGAATTGCATACAGTATTCCAAATGAGACCGCACCATCGATTTATACAGGGGCATTATGATACTGGCTGATTTGTTTTCAATTTCCTTCCTAATAATTCCCAGCATGGTGTTGGCCTTTTTTATTGCAATTGCACACTGTCTTGACATTTTCAGTGAGTTATCTACCATGACCCCAAGATCTCTCTCTTGGTCAGTCTCTACCAGTTTACACCCCCATCAACTTGTATTTGTAGCTGGAATAGACCTTTTCCCTTTATATCTCTGTAATGGAAGAAGCTAGAGACTTACTTTTTAAAAAAAGAAATGAAAGCTGGGAATTGCTATATTGTTATATCACTGTAACAGCATTCAATTGCTGGTTAAAATAGAAATATAAAGCCACCAGTGGTGGGGAGGAAATGGCTGCTGTGACAGCCAAGTCTCATGGGAGTTCAGGAGCTTGCCAGCCAGTCCTCCATTTTCCAATAAGGAGGAGAGACTCTGCTGCCTCCAGTGCGAACAGTGGGGATAAGCTATTGCTGACATGATAAATCTGGGACCAATCTGATCCTTTATTTTTATTTTTTTAATTAAAGGGCCATGGGTGGAGGCCAGGTTTAAGTGGCCATCAGCTGTTAGCCAATTAAGAGCTATTTCCTGGTTGGCTTCCTCTCTTTCCCTCCCCACTCCTGCATCCTCCCAGAACCCTGAAAAACTCTCCAAAATCCAGGAAATACATTTTCATTGATCCCAGAATTTTTCTGGTGTTTTGCATCATTTTGGGTGTCCTCAAGCAAACGAAAATAGTTAATTGCATGTATAATTGTGGCTCAATAATGTCTAGGGTTGCCAGGTCCAATCTTCTCCCCACAGGGGGATTTGGGGGCAGGTTTTCCCAGAGGCGCATGGCCATCCCCAATGTGATAAGATCACGTAGAGTGATGTCATCACATCCTGAATGTGGCTTTCCCCCAACTGTTTAAAGGGAACCTTCCCTTCAAATGGCAGCTGGGGGTGGGGGGGAATGAGGGCCACACACACCTGCCTGCAAAAGGTGAAATTGCCTCTTGCAAGGGAGGAGCCAGTGGCTCCCACTTGGAAAAAGCGAGCGCCACACATGCCTGTCCTGCAAGAGGTGAGCTTGCCTCTCACAGGGCAGGAGTCAGAGGCTCCCACTTGGAAAGAGTGGGAGTGGCTGCCCAGTGGTCATGCTTAGGGGTAGGGCCTTCCCCACCAGTTACCCGGCTGGCAGTGAGCTGGAACCCATGAAGTCAGTGGATCCCCTAGCCCACCTGGGGACTGGTGTCCCTAGATATCCAAATGGAGGTCCCCAAGTCAAATATATCTGCTCTCTAGGTAGGGATGCCTTTGAAGACTGTTCAAAGTCTTCACTCAGACAGTGCGATCCTAAATATATATTTTTTCCTAAGAATAACATTAATAACATGAAACTTACACCTGAATAAACCAATTTAGAGTTGCTCCCAGAATATGCCTGCCAGACTGCCATTTGACAAGCTTGGTGAAACACTTCTTGTTAATTTGGAAGAATTTTTACTGTTTCCAAGAACAATTCAAATGTGCTGAAGTTCTTACTAGCCTGGATGGCCTCATTTCATGTGAACATGTTCGTCATTAAGATCATCATGAAAGACCATGTTCTGTGTGTCTACCATCTTTGAAGAGGACATTGGCAACCATTAAATATGGGGCTTTATCTCAGGTATTGTGTTACAAATAGAATTCCCTGCTTGGTTCAATTTCCTGGTACCCCCATGGCACAGAGTGTTAAAGCTGCAGTCCTGCAGTCCTAAACTCTGCTCATAACCTGAGTATGATCCCCAGCGGAAGCTGGGTTTTCAGGTAGCCGGTTCCATGTTGACTCAGCCTTCCATCCTTCTGAGTTCGGTAAAATGAGTACCCAGCTTGCTGAGGGGAAAGTGTAGATGACTGGGGAAGGCAATGGGAAACCACCCCGTAAAAAGTCTGCCATGAAAATGTGAAAGCAATGTCACCCCAAAGCTGGAAACAACTGGTGCTTGCACAGGGGACCTTTCCTTTCCTTTTTGTTTAAACCTTAGATATCTCATAAAGACATCATTGCTATCTGATGACTTGATTGCTATTGGTTTCTCAACCACAGTTATAATCCACTTTTAACTATTGTTTTGCTGTATTGTGAGGTTTTAAAGTCATTATGATCTTAATTATTTATTTTTGTGACCTGTTTCAAGAATCATACTTGTGAGATGGATTAGAAAGATTTTTAATCAATAAACATACCCTATTTTTCTACAAGCTGACCTCAAACTTTGTGCTAGAACGACTGTATCCCCCCCCCAAAAAAAACCTTTCAGAACCTCTTTCTTTGTGGCCTTGATATGAGAAGATTTTTAAAAAACCATGACCAACCAACCATCCAAAAATCTTCATGTATGTGAGCAACAGAACCCTGTATTGTAAAATTGCTACTAGATATTTTTGTGTTGCAATTTTAATTTTCTCTAAAACATTTATCACAGAAATTCTGCAAACCGTACAGTGTGTGTGTGTGTGGGGGGGGGATTTCAGTACCTCGGATTAACCTAATCAGAGATGATTCTGCCACTACAATCTCTCTCAAGTCAAAGCAGAACAAAATAACAAGTACTCTCAAGTTCTTGCAGATGGATTCCAAATATGTTTACTCATAAGTATGTCTCATTGACTTTGATGTACTTAGGATAGCAGCCCTAATTTTCATTAGGCATACAATTCCTAAAGCACCACTTGAGAGAAAAAATGGAGAGGAATGCCTCTCAACAACAGTGCATCATAGTCTTCCCAGACCTGCAAAACTCAGTGACAGTAATCACTCATGCAGAAACATCTATTGTGAGCAAAACTAGCTAAACTTGACCTGTCTATGTCAGTCTGACACCTGAGAAGTTGATGTGACAGTGGAGCAGTAGCAGTCAAACACAGCAGAACAGTGAAGCACTAAAAAGAAAAAAAGGGAATCTGTATCTATACGGATTTGCAGGGATAATGGTGGGTGTCAATAGCATAATACTGTTTCTTACAGGTTATAACAAATGCCATGGCAGGTGACATAAGTTATAATGAGAGCAATTCAGTACATATTACACCTGTAGAAACTCTAATGCACAGAAGCAGCAATGCTTAATATGTTGTGATTGTACAAGCTACGACAACAGCAGCACCTACAGGATCCAGCAGCTAAGGGCTAGTTCATATGATGCAAAGTTCATGGGCTCTGTATGTGGGTTCCCCAACCTGTTTTTCTATCACATGTGACTTGTAGGCTCACTTTAATTCCTGTGCATATGGTACCCTATGCAAGTTGGAACCACGGGAGAAGTGGTTCAAGCCTTCTCCCACCACACCATTTTCCCTACCTGAAACAGTCTCAGGAGGCACTATTTGCCTCACTGGAGAAATTTATTTATTTATTATTTTATTTACCTTTGATTTATATCCCACCCATTCCAAAAGCGGACTCAGGGCGGACTCCATGTGTATTCTGGGGTACATGTGGATTTTCCCATAATGAGTCAAACACACCCACACTGGGAAGGAGGGAGAGAGAGAGAGGGAGGGAGAGATGTGAAACACTTATCTACAGGACCCATTGATTTTGATATGTCAGGTTCTAATCTTCATTACAGAGCCAGTGTGGCCTAGTGGTTAGAGCGTCAGACTAGGATTTGGGTGGCCGAGGTTTAAATCCCCACTCTGCAGTGGAAGCTTGGGTGGGTGTTCTTGGGCCAGTCACAAACTTTTGGCTTTACCTACCTCATAGGATTGTTGCAGAGTTAAAAGGGAGAAAAGGAGAATGGTGTAAGCACTTGGGGTCCCCACTGGAAAGAAAAGAGCAATTAAATAAATAAATCTTATTTGTGCAGTTTCCAGTAGAAACTCAAGGACTCAAAATGTGATACACCACTGTAGCAAGTTGTGCAAATTTACATTCCATTGCCCACTGAAGTTTTGCAAAAATGAAGACCCTGCCAATATATAATTCTGGATCATAATTGCATTATGCAGTAATAACATTGCTTTGCAGGAAGCAGTTTTAAAATATTTTCCCCATTGCATTCAAAATTATTTTTTAAAACTTTATTTCTGTGTGTTCGGCATATACTTTGAAAGACATTTGCATGAAAAAGGTTGTTGTTGGAGTTTTGGCTTCAGAATTCATTTGTCTCCAGCACTGTGATTCACTGCTGCAGAAACAATTATGTAGTCAGAAACCAGCAGATAATGACTCCAGGTGAGAAAATATCGCACCCACAATGAGCTTTCGTGTTGCAAAACAAAAGTGTTTTTCAAACTTTTCCAGGAAATGACAGTCTAACATTCAATCCATCTTTCTCAAGCAATATATTACTCATAGAACAATACTTGGTATGGCTTAAGCAGAAGCATATAATTTTTTGAAAAAGTTTTCATTTCTCTGGGATACTGTTAAAATTGAAAACAATTGGATATGCATTGTTTATGTGCATGTACATGCACCCAGAATCATGATGGAAAAACTATCTTATAGACACAGTTTAATTATAGTTCACAACACATGCATTTCTCATTGTTTTCTGTTTTAAAATGTTTTTTTTCAGCAGCCTGATAACCTAGCTTAGCCTGATCTTGTCAGAGCTAAATAGGGTTGGCTATGGTTAATACTTGGATGGGAGACCACTAAAGAAGACAGGGTTGCTATGCAGAAGAAGCAGGGCTTTTTTTGTAGCAAGAATTCCTTTGCATATTAGGCCACACACCCCTGATGTAGCCAATCCTCCAAAAGCTTAGAGGTCCCTTAGTACAGGACCTACTGTAAGCCCCAGGAGGATTGGCTACATCAGGGGGTGTGGCCTAATATGCAAAGGAGATCCTGTTATTAAAAAAGCCCTGCGAAGAAGGCAATGTCAAACTACCTCTGTTCATCTCTTGTCTAGAAAACCGCATAGCCCTGGGATCACCATGAGTAGGCTGCAACCTGAAAGTACACAATTGTTATTAGTAGTAGCATATTTTCAAAATATGCAAATCATGATGGAAAACATGGGTTAGATCCAGTCTAGTTTTCCACTCAGTCTCACCGAATTCTCCTCCCAAATAGGTTTTCTGCATGCAAGTCCCATGGGCAAAAGGGACCCACTCTCTTTTTCAACAAAGGAAAAGCTGATTGGATCCAACCCCATCTTTCTATGTGTTTAGATGTGTTCTATACAATACTCCAGAATGACCAATTTCCTGTTGGAAATACTTGGCGTGATGTCCCTGTGCCTGTCCCTGTGCCTGAGACCTCCAGAAGCAAGTGGCCACCGAGTAGGCAGAACAGGCAGGCATACACTAAGTTCCTTCCAGTTTACTCTCTATTGTGCTAAAATTTTAGCTACTGCACCTGATGTTTGGAAGTGCCTTGAAGCATTCTTGCCATGTCTTGATTGCTAAACATTCAGCTAGAGAAGAAGCAATTGTGAAACAGGGACAATAGAGTACTACATTGTCCACTAAGTACCTCTCATGCATAGCTGCATTTGGATCTTCATGCTTAATTGCATTTGGAAAGGACTTTGGAAGAACTGGATTCTCATATTGGACATCTATGGACATCTATGGACTTTGTTTGAAGATTGTTGTTTCCCACTTCAGCAAGTTCCTTCTATTGATTTACATGAGGCTTTATTTATCATTATATGTGGCTTGCTTTCCAATATTTATATGAGGCTTTATTTTCCATGTTTGTTACTTATATGATTTAAAAGTTATTATATTATTTAAAAGTTATGAATTCTTATTTCCTTTGGTTTCTAATTTGAGACTAACTTCACAGAACCGGTGGTTTTCCTACTTCTATCTCCTCCATGATTTCTCTTTGGTTGCTTAATCCCCAGTTGGGGGCAGGTGATCCCCTGGTTCAGAGGCCCTCCCCCCACTTCAGGGTTATCAGAAAGGGGGGGAGGAAATGTCTGCTGGGCACTGCATTATACCCTATAGAGACTAATTCCCATAGGATATAATGGAGAATTGATCTGTGGATATCTAGTGCTCTATGTGGGCTGTTTTTGAGGTAAAGTCACCAAATTTGCAGCATAGCATCCAGTGCCTCTCCTCAAAGCACGCTTCAAGTTTCAAAAGGATTAGACCAGAGGGTTCAATTCTATGAGCTCCCCAAAAAGGTGCCCCTATCCTTCATTATTTCCAAATGGAGGGAAGGCATTTAAAAGGTGTGCGATCCCTTTAAATGTGATTGCCAGAACTCCCTTCAGAGTTCAGTCATGCTTGTAACACCTTTGCTCCAGTTTCCAACCCCAAAGTCCCCAGATATTTCTTGAGTCAGACCTGGCAACCCTACCACCCACACCAGATGGGACTGCAGGATGCTCCTCTCTGCATCTGTCCCCATCTGCCAAATAGATAGCTTACGATCTTTTTCTGTCTCTTAATCTGCACGTTTTATACCGTCATCACCTGCGACTCCTGGAGCGCTTTCATCAGCGCTGCCTTCGCACCATCCTCAACATCCACTGGAGTGACTTTGTGACCAACACTGAAGTCCTCAAGCGGGCAGAGGTTACCAGCATCGAGGCACTGCTGTTGAAGACGCAGCTGCGCTGGGCAGGGCATATTTCTAGGATGGAAAACCACCGCCTTCCCAAGATTGCCCTGTATGGCGAACTCTCCACCGGCCATCGAAATAGAGGGGCACCAAAGAAGAGGTACAAGGACTCCTTGAAGAAATCCCTTAGCACCTGTCAGATCAACCATCACCAGTGGTCTGACCTAGCCTCAGATCGCAAAGCATGGAGGCACACCATCCACCAGGCTGTCTCTTCCTTTGAGAACACACGCATAGCTGGTCTTGAGGACAAAAGGAGATTGAGGAAGAATCGCACTGCTACAGGACCAACCCTAAATCAGACTTTTCCCTGCAGCCGCTGTGGCCGGACCTGCCTGTCCCACATTGGTCTTGTCAGCCACCAGCGAGCCTGCAGCAAACGTGGACTATTGCACCCTTCTTAAATCTTCGTTCGCGAAGCCAAGCCGAGAGAGAGAAATCTGCACGATCAGATATGTACTTTTGTAATAAAGTAGTTATTGTGAAGAAGAAGAAGAAGAAGAAGAAGAAGAAGAAGAAGAAGAAGAAGAAGAAGAAGAAGAAGAAGAAGAAGAAGTATATATAATATGGTAACAGAGCTTAGAAAGAAATGTCAGGTAACCAATCACCTCATTTTTTAACATTGGACAAGGCATGCCAAATGTTTGAAGTTCATACATTTTGGGGGATGGGGGAGATCGTAAATAGATCCCCCTCAGAAGGGCTTTTTCTAATGCCTCTTAAAGAGGCCATGGTCCGCCCTCTCCTGAAAAAGTCTACATCAGATCCAGCCAAATTGGCACCATTACCGGCCGGTCTCAAATTTACCCTTTTTGGGTAAAATTATTGAGAGGGTAGTAGCGTTACAGTTACAGAGTTTTCTGGATGATGCTTCCATCTTAGATCCCCACCAGTCCAGCTTTCGCTCAGGTCATGGGACAGAGACAGTGCTGGTCGCCCTGGTGGATGACCTCCAGTGGCATCTGGATCGAGGCAGCTTGGCGGTGCTGATTCTGTTAGACCTATCGGCTGCGTTCGATACAGTCAACCATCAGCTACTGACCTGCTGCCTCACTGATGCAGGGATTCAGGGGTTGGCCTTGCAATGGCTTTCCTCTTTCTTTGATGTTTGGGGACAAAGGATGGTGATTGGGGTGAACTGTCCCAGAGGCACCCACTTAATTGTGGGGTGCCACAGAGGGTGGTGCTCTCTTCAATGTTATTAACATCTACATGCACCCCCTTGCCCAGATTGCCCAGAGATACAGGTTGTCACCAGTATGCTGATGACACCCAACTCTATCTACTGATGGACGGTTGGCCTGACTGCATCCCAGAAAATTTGTACCTGGCATTGCAAGCTGTGGCAGGATGGCTCAGGCTGAGTAGGTTGAAGTTGAATCCAGCAAAGACAGAGGTCCTTTGCCTGAGCCGTGGTGGTCTGGGAAGGGAAATCCCCTATCAGCCTTTGATGGTACGCCATTGAAAATGGCACGCAAAGTCAAGAGCTTGGGGGTGCTGCTGGAGCCTGCCTTGTCAATGGAGGCCCAGATAGCAGCCACTGCTAAATCCGCCTTTTTTCATCTTAGGTGGGCGAGGCAGTTGACCCCCTTCCTGGAGCTCAATGACCTGGCAACAGTGATTCATGCAATGGTCACCTCGAGGTTGGATTATTGTAATGCCCTCTACATGGGGCTGCCCATGTGTTAAACCCGGAAACTGCAGCTAGTGCACAACATGGCAGCCAGGCTGCTGTTGGGGCTCCCTAGGTGGGAGCACATACAGCCGAGGCTGCGGGAACTGCACTGGCTACCAATAGTGTACCGGATTCGTTACAAGGTGCTGGTTATCACCTTTAAAGCCCTATATGGCCGAGGACCTGCCTACCTTAGGGACCGTTTCTCCCCATATGTTCCCCAGAGGGTACTGTGATCTGGTAATCAAAATCTTTTGGTAGTCCCTGGGCCAAGGGAGGCCAAACTGAAAGTCACCAGGGAACGGGCCTTCTCGATTATAGCTCCCCACTGGTGGAACCAACTACCGGAGGAGGTGTGGGCCTTGTGGAGCCTTACTCAGTTCCATAGGGCCTGCAAGACTACCCTCTTCCAGCTGGCTTTTTCCTAATATGGAATTCACTGTAGAAGAAATACCATCGCCACGGAAAGACTGTAAGATGTATAACACCGAGATTTTAGCACCAAATTAACTGATGGTTTTAATGTAGGATTATAATATGTATATAGGATCTGTAATATGTTTTTGTAAACACCTTGTTTTAACTGCTGAAATGTAGCATATTATGTTATACTATGTGAGCCGCCCTGAGCCTGCTTCGGCGGGGAGGGCGGGATACAAATTAAAGATTATTATCATTATTATTATATTATTATCTCACTGTTTGCCATAGTCCATGCATAATAAGATGATGCTTAGATAGAGACACAATGAGGTGTGTGTGTGTGTGTGTGTGTGTTTAAATGACATAGAATTCAGTTGGGTTTATTTGTTTGTTTTTGTCAGTGCTGTTGCTTCTGCCGAGATATCTGTTCACAGCAACATATTTTTCTTGCTTTTGTTTACTTTAGAATGAGCCTCTGGAGAAAATTCCTCAGAGGGATTTTTGTGTTATCAGTTAAACCCATAGTTTATTTTCAAACAGCAGGCCAGTGAAAATGATCCTATTTTACTAGGTTTGAGGAAGGCAGGTATTATTTCTTGAACTGGATAATGGTTAAAATGCCAGTTTCTGCAACTTAACCATTCTGCATTAAGCATAGCTTTCCCAAAGAAAATATAATATAGGCTCCATTTTGTTATTATACTGCCCTTTCCCCAAAGAACTGAGAGTGACATTCATGGATTTTTCCACTATATCCTCACAAAATTCTGTGAGGTAAATTTGACTGAAAAGGAGTGATTCAGACTATAGCTGATATCAGAAGTCAGTGAGAGGGGAAATTTGCCAGGGCCTGAAAGCTTTTTGGAGGTCTACTGTTGCTACCACCAACACTGGACATCATGCATTTTGAGAGAAACAAGATAGCAGAGACCTTGCTTTTCCTGCCCCATTCTCAGCAAAGTAGCAGCCACACCTGGAATGAAGCTGTCTGGAGGAAGATGGTGGTGTGCTTTTCTCTTGCTCCACCCTCCCTCATCGTGCAAGGAACATCCATCTGAATACTGCTACCTAGGGTTGCCAAGTCCAATTCAAGAAATATCTGGGGACTTTGGGGGTGGAGCCAGGAGACATTGGGGCAGAGCCAGGAACAAGGGTGTGACAAGCATAACTGAACTCCAAGGGAGTTCTGGCCATCACATTTAAAGGGACAGCACACTTTTTAAAATGTCTTCCTTCCATAGGAAATAATGGATAGGGGCACCTTCTTTTGAGGCTCATAGAATTGGACCCCCTGGTCCAATCGTTTTGAAACTTGGGGGGTACTTTGGGGAGAGGCACTAGATACTATACTGAAAATTTGGTGCCTCTAACTCAAAAAATAGCTCCCCCAGAGCCCCCGAAACCTCCAGATCAATTCCCCATTATACCCTATGAGAAACGATTTCCATAGGGAATAATGAAGACGTTTCCCTCTCCACACACACACACACACACACCCCTTCTCGCAAATCTGATGTAGGGGATTGCCCTCTCTACTCACCAGCCAGCTTATTTCAGCAACAGACACAGAAAGTTGAAGCCTTTCACCACCTCCGGAGGTGCAAAGGCACATGGTCCTTTGGGGTGGGGCAGGAAGCAGCCTGGGAAAGCTCCGGCTGCTGCGAAAGAGCTGGGTGGGAAGGGGAGGGGCAAAGAGAAGCTGCTGCAATCGAGGTGAGAAGAGAAGGGAAGGGAGGAGGAGAAGCATTGGGGATCGGTGGGAACGAGAGGGGAGAAGCTGCTGGAATCAGGGCTGGGTGGGAAGGGCTGCCATTCCCCTCGCTTTCTGAATTTTTGGCCAGCGGGGAGAGGAGGCTCCAAATCGGGGGTCCCCCACCCAGGCGGGGGCTTTGGGAAGCCTACTGCTACCAATAACCACATAACCTTTACAAATGGAGTCTGATGTACAAGGAGAAATGGTTCTTGCTTGGGCACTAGAGTTTCATGTTCAGGTTGTGATTTTCTCACTTCTTCCTGTTGAAGGTTATGGTTCAGGATGAGACAGAAGAATACAGGAGATAAATGACTAGTTATGCAGATGGTGTCATCAGGACATCTTTTATCATGACCTACAGTTTCAAGATAAAAGGAGACGATTTGCACCTCATGAGGGCAGGAAAACATATACTTGGCAAGAGCCTCACAAACCTGAGAAGAAGGGCTTTAAACTAAATCCTGTGGGAACGGGAGACAAAAATCCAAAAGCTAGTATGATGTCAATTTCTGGAGATAAGAACACTAAAGATGTACAAGGAGGGACATTTATGAATAGACCCATTAATTTGCAGGTAAGAACAGAAATGAGTCTCTGGGTAAAAATAAAAGGAGTAAGAAACAACGGTGATATTATTGTGGGGGTCTGCTATAATCCACCAAGTCAGGCAGAGGACTTGGATGAGATACTTCTACAGCAGATTGCAAAGTTCTCCAAGAGAAGGGATATAGTGATCATGTGAGATTTCAATTACCCGGACATCTGTTGGAAGTCCAACTCTGCTAAAAATAAAGAGTCAAATAGATTCCTGACTTGTCTTGCTGACAACTTCCTTTTCCAGAAAGTGAAGAAGGAAACAAGGGGATTTGCTATCTTGGATTTAATTCTCACCAACAAGGAAGAATTGATTGAAGAAGTGGAAATAGTGGGCACCCTGGGCAGTAGTGAGCATGTGATTTTGGAATTTACAGTCTTAGGGAAGGGAAAAGCTATATGTAGTCAGACTTATAGGTTGGACTTCAGAAAGGCAAACTTTGATAAACTTAGAACTATGCTTGGTAAAATCCCATGGTCAGAAATACTTAGGAGGAAGGGGGTTCAGGAGGGGTGGGAGTTTCTTAAAAGCGAAATACTGAAAGTGCAATCACAGACGATTTCTATGAGAAGAAAAAATTGAAAAAGCCTAAAGAAGCCGAAGTGGCTCCATAAACTGCTCTCTAAAGACTTAATAAAAAAAGACTCCTTTAGGAATTGGAAGGAGGGCCTTATAACCAAGGATGAATATAAACAAATAACCAGTGCTTGTAGAGAAAAAAGTTAGGAAAGCTAAAGCTCAGTATGAGCTTAGGCTGGCCAAAGATGCTAAAAACAACAAAAAGGGGTTCTTTTCTTATGTTCAGAGTAAGAAAAAGAGCAAGGACATGGTAGGCCCATTGTGAGGGCAAGAAAGTGAAATTGTAACTGGTAATGAAGAAAGGGCGGAACTGCTCAATTCCTACTTTTCCTCAGTCTTCTCTTCTGAGGGGAACGGTGCTCAACAGAACATATAAGGAGGGTATGAAGTTCCAATCTAGGAACAGCATAGGGGTAGTACATAAACACCTAGTTTATTTAAATGAAACTAAGTCCTCAGGGCCAGATGAATTGCAGATGAAGGGTTCTAAAAGAGCTTGCGGATTTAATTTCTGAGCCTCTGGCTATTATTTTTGAAAATTCTTGAAGAACAGGAGAGGTGCTGGAAGTTTGGCAAATGTTATCCCCATCTTCAAGAAGGGGAAGAAAGAGGATCCAGGTACCGACCCATCAGCTTGACATCTATACCTGGAAAAGTTTTAGAACAAATAACCAAAGTTGTTCCTGGAACATTTAGAAGGAATTAATGTGATTACTAAGAGCCAGCATGGTTTTCTCAAGAACAAGTCATGTCAGACTAACCTGATCTCTTTTTTTGAGAAAGTGACTACCTTGCTGGATCAGGGGAATGCTGTAGACATCGTTTATCTTGATTTCAGTAAGGCTTTTGATAAGTTCCACATACTATCCTTGTTGACAAGTTGGTAAAATGTGGTTTGGATCCTGTTACCGTTTGGTGGATCTGTAACTGGTTGACAGATCACATCCAAAGAGTGCTTGTTAATGATTCCTCATCCACTTGGAGAGGAGTGACAAGTGGAGTGCCTTAGGGATCTGTCCTGGGACCTGTTTTGTTCAACATCTTTATCAATGATCTCGATGAAGGAATAGAGGGAATGCTTATTAAATTTGCAGATGATACTAAATTGGGAGGGATTGCAAACACAGAAGAAGACAGAGACAGGATGACCCTGACAGGCTGGAAAAATGGGCTAAAACCAATAAAATGAATTTTAACAAGGATAAATGTAAAGTTCTGCATTTAGGTAGGATAAATGTAAAGTTCTGCATTTATAGAATGGGGGAGACTTGTCTTAGCAGTAGCATGTGCGAAAAGGATCTAGGGGTCTTAGTGGATCATACACTGAACATGAGTCAACAGTGCGATGCGGTGGCTAAAAAGGCAAATGCAATTTTGGGCTGTATCAACAGAAGTATAGCGTTCAGATCACGTGATGTGATGGTATCACTTTACTCTGCTCTGGTAATACCTCATCTGGAGTACTGTGTTCAGTTTTGGGCACCACAATTTAAGAAGGATATAGACAAGCTGGAACGGGTCCAGAAGAGGGTGACGAAGATGGTGGGGGGTCTGGAGACCAAGTCCTATGAGGAAAGGTTGAAGGAGCTGGGGATGTTTAGCCTGGAGAGGAGGCGGCTGAGAGGTGACATGATCACCATCTTCAAGTACTTGAAGGGCTGTCATATAGAGAATGGTGTGGAATTGTTTTCTGTGGCCCCAGAAGGTAGGACCAGAACCAATGGGTTGAAATTATATCAAAAGAGTTTCCGGTTCACCATTAAGAAGAACTTCTTGACCGTTGGAGTGATTCCTCAGTGGAATAGGCTTTCTCGGGAGGTGGTGGGCTCTCCTTCCTTGGAGGTTTTTAAACAGAGGCTAGATGGCCATCTGACAGCAATGAAGATCCTGTGAATTTAGGGGGAGTTTCCTGCATTGTGCAGGGACTAGATGACCCTAGAGGTCCCTTCCAACTCTATGATTCTATGAAGTACTAAGGGAACAGAAATCATGGATTCTGATGTGTGTTCACTAATGCACATTGCATGGAAAACAAACAAGAAGAACTTGAAGTCTTTATTGAAATTTGGTGAAAGACTCACAATTGGAATATTAGGACTGAGGGATACAACTTGTTTAAAGGGAATAGACCAATAAGGACAGGGAAACAAGTAGTATTATATGTCAAGGGATATCTATACTTGTGAGGAAATACATGAATCTGAGTATGGGAACATCAATTGAAAGTAGGGTTTCCAGGTCCCCTCTTCAAGCCAGCAGGGGGATTTGAGGGCATTCCAGGAGTGGGAGGAGATGTGCAACATCTCGACATGAAGACATCACCCAAAAGTGGCATCGTTGTGTCAGGGGATGCTCTGATGTTTGGGCAAACTGTGTGGTAAAATTGGGCTTAAACCATAAAGTTTGGCCCAAAAACCAGAGCGTCCACAGTGCAATTTCACTTCTAGGTGAAGTCATCACATCAGGGATGTCGTGCAGCAATATCCCTGTTTAGGAGTGGGGTTTCCCCTGCTGACCAGGTGGTCTGCAGCAGAGAGAAGCCCCCACTGGGACCTGAGGGCTGGCAACCCTAGTAAAGAATCTTGAGGTAAAAATAAAAGGAGTAAAAATAATGGTGATATTATGGTAGGGGTAAACCACCAAGCCAGGCCTTGGATAATACACTCCTAGACCAGCTTACAAAATTTTCAATTACCCTAGTATTTATTAGAAGTCAGACTCCTCTAAAAATGAAAGATCTAATAAATTCCAGACTTGTCTTGCTGACAATTTCATTTTTCAAAAGATGGAGAAGGAAACAAAGGGGTCTGCTTTCCTGTACTTGATTCTCACCAACAGGGAAGAACAGGTTGATAAAGTGAAAGTAGTGGTCACCCTGGGTAGTACTGACCATGTAATTTTGGAATTTGACATCTTGGGGAAAGGAAAGGCTGTATGTAATCAGACATATAGGCTGGACTCTAGAAAACCCATTTTAAGAAACTCAAAGTTATGCTGGGTAGAATTCCATAGTCAGAAATACTCAATGAGAAGAGAGTTCAAGAGGGGTCAGAGTTTCTTAAAGGTGAGAAATTGAAAGGACAATTCCAATGAGAAGATACTGAAAGCATGATTCCAATGAGAAGGAAAAATGTGAGGAACCTAAAAAGCCAAAGTGGCTCCAAAAACAACTTTCTAAAGATCTGATTATTCAAAAAGACCTTATAGGAAATGGAAGGAAGGCCATATAATCAAGGATAAATATAAACAAATAGCCAGTGCTTGTAGGGAACTTGCTGATGTAATTCTGGAGGCTCTGTCCATCATTTTTTGGGAATTCTTGGAGAACCGGTGAGGTACCAGAATGGAGACAGGCAAATATTTTCATCATCTTCAAAAAAGGGGGAAAGAAGGATCCAGGTAACTACTGACTTGTCAGCTTGATGGCTATAACTGGTAAGATTTTAGAACAAATAATCAGATAGTCTTTGAGCATTTAGAAAGGATGGCTGTGATTACTAAGAGCCAGCATGGGTTACTCAAGAACAAGTCATGTCAGACTATCCTTATCTCTCTTTTTTTGAGAAAGTTACTACCTTGCTAGATCAGGGGAATACTGTAGACATAGTTTATTATACTTTCAGTAAGGCTTTTTGATAAGGTTCCACATAATATTCTTTTTGTCAAGTTGGTAAAATGTGGTTTGGATCCTACTACTGTTAGGTGGATTTGTAACTGGTTGAGGGATTGCATCCAAAAAGTGCTTGTTAACAGTTCTTTATCCTCTTGGAGAGGAGTGATAAGTGGAGTCCCTTGAGGATCTGTCCTGGGTCCTGTGTTGTTTATGAATGACTTAGATAAAGAAATACATGGGACATTCATTAAATATGCAAATTATACTAAATTGGGGAGATGTTATGGACTAGCTAGCTGGCACCTCTTTTGAGGAAGAATCAGAGGAGCCCTGCAGCAGTGGAATACCCAGTCAAGCAGCTGGGTCAAGAAACAGACCCAATGGGGAAAGCATCAGGAAGTGAGAACACTTCCCAGCCATGGCCAGACTGCTCAGTCTGGCAGGGGATGACAGAAAGAACACAAAGGCCCTAGCCTCAGTCTCTGCTAAACCAGTGGAGCATAAAAGGAAGGAGCACTTGACATTTTTAGAGAGAAGATGGAGCACTTGCCTAATTGCACAGCAGTCATCATTGTTGGTTCCTGAAGTGGTGTGAGAAAAAGATCCCTAAATTCAGTAATATACAGACATCGTAATCATCCGTTTGGTTGCCAAGGTGACTGGAGATTCAACTCACACACATCTGCCAGGGAAGCGTGGGTTCTGTCTACCAGAATGTAAGGGACTTATGTGAGTACTAACAGCCACAGCGTTGCAGCAGCACTCTGTATCTCTGGAGGAGTGCTAGCCAGGAGGACAGATGGGTTTTCAGCCACTCTGTGCATGTCATGCCCGCTCCTGACCCAGCCCCTGCTAGCTCAGAGCAGGCACCTTTAACAGCTCTGGACGTAAGTCCTGAGGAGGCAAGTCGGCGGCAGGAGCCACCTGGAATTGATCAGGCCACGCCGGGCCCCAGCTCATCCCCTCCTGAATCTCCACCACCTGTTAGCCGGCTCCGTGAAAGGAGACGGCAGGAGATAAGAAACAGGAGAAGCGAAGCACGCATGAGGGGGAGGAGAGATCTAAGCCCGGCATACTAATGGGTTAACAAGCCAGCACAGTATATCTGCAACCCTGGCCTTTTGACAAACTGTGCTGGCAACGAACGATCCTCCTGGAACGTGACCACGCTCTGCACGCTCATGACTTCTGTGAGAACCCGCGTATTTCTGACCCGGCTTGGACCTTGGACTTCAGAACTCTGGACTGTGACTCTGCTCTGTGGACTTGTTTTGGTATTTCGGCTTCGTTCGTATCTATTCTCTCCGGTTACCAGACCCTCAGCATTCCTGTGTTTACGCTTCCTGCTTTATCCCTCGGCTCGGACTGATTTATGGTTTTGACTAATTGGACTGTTTGAGATAACTTCTGTGCTGCTACTTGAAAACCTCAGCCGGCTGCAAAAGTTCTGGCTGACTGCCGGGACGCTAGCAGCCGCCGTTTCCTACCCCAGGCTCGAGTCACGACAGTTTGCCAGCACCCCATAACTCACCAGACTCCACCATGACCGACCAAGCAGCAGGAGGGGCTGACCCACTGGTAGGTCTACTAGACCAGGTGCAGCAGCTGACGCAGACTGTAATCACACTACAGCAACAAACAGCTTCCAACGCTACTGCTCTGGCCATGGCTGCAGTTCCGCGTTCCCGCTGCCCGGTGAGTGTCCCTGACAAGTTTGGAGGGAGTCTGGAAGAATTCCCTGCCTTCCTTGCTCAATGTGAGCTGTATATGGAGATAAGGCAAATTGATTTTCCCACAGACAAGACCAAGGTCTGTTTCATTTTGAGCCTTCTAAAAGGGCAAGCTGCCAAATGGGCCACTCCACTGCTGTTGGAACCATCGCCGCTGCTGTCAGACTACCCACGTTTCAAGGCTCATTTTGTGGCTACATATGCCAACCCAGTGCAAGCTGAGACAGCAAACCGCAAAATACAGACTTTGCAACAAGGCCAACACTCTGTCTCTCACTACACCACCGAATTCCAGTTGGTTGCGCAAGACCTGGCCTGGAATGAAGCCGCCCTGATGGACCAATATACAGAGGGACTCTCTGATGCCATCCTTGATGAACTGGCCCGCAGTGACCGACCAGCCACACTACAAGACTTGATCCTTTTGTGCCTGCGTATTGATGGGCGGCTGCAGAGTCGCCGCCAGAAACAGAAAGGGAGCAACGCTCCAGCAAGGGTCCCCACAGCTGCTCCCTCTCCAGGTACCCTAGCCCTTCCTCCAGCTGCGGAACCCATGCAGCTGGGCGTTGCCCACCCTCGCCTGACTCCCGAGAAGACCCGGCGGCGCAACTACAACTTGTGCCTCTATTGTGGCGAAGCCGGACATTTTGCAGGTACCTGTCCGGCCAAGTTAAAGCGTCCCACAAGCTCTGCTGCCCCGGTAAAAGGCCAGCCCCAGGTCTAGTTGGAGCTCCCGGCCTGGGGCACTTCTTGAGGTCCTCCAGCTCTGTCTATCCACCACACACCCCGTTCCTGATTCCAATTCGTCTTCAACTCCCCGACGGTCGGTGGCTTTTTGTACATGCCATGTTGGACTCGGGGGCTGCCTGCTGCTATATGGACAACCTCTTCGCCAAGGAGTATGGCATCCCCATCCGGGAAAAGAAGATCCCTACCCTGGTCGAGGCCGTAGACGGACGTCTGCTGCGCTCTGGACCCGTCATCCACGAGACTCAACCACTCGTCCTATGGGTCCAGCAACACCAAGAGAAACAAACCTTTGACCTTGCCCGCATGCCACGATTTCCTGTCATCCTAGGCCTGTCCTGGCTTCAGGCCCACAACCCTCATGTGGACTGGGTACAACGAGACCTGCAATTTCCAAGTGCCCTTGCGTCGCGATCCACTCTACATCCGGATCTGATTCCTGTGCCTCCCGATAGTCTATCCAGCTCCTCGCTCACCACCATTCTCCTGGGGGCCGCCACCACACTACCCGCTCCCTACCAGGAGTTCGCAGATGTCTTTGACGAAAAGGAGGCAGACCAGCTTCCCCCACATCGGCCCTACGATTGTGCCATTGACCTGATGCCAGGCGCTCCGTTACCAGCAGGCCACCTATATCCCATGGCGGACCCGGAGCTGGCTGCCCTACGGGAGTACTTGGAGAAGAACTTGGCCTGAGGGTTCATTCGACCATCCACCTCACCATTGTCCTCGCCCGTCCTATTCGTGAAAAAGAAAACAGGGGACTTGCGGCTCTGCAATGACTACCGGGCACTCAACAAAATCACCATCCGGAACCGTTACCCGCTTCCACTGATTCCGGAGCTCCTCGACCATTTAAAAGGGGCTACCATTTACACCAAGCTCGATCTTCGAGGGGCCTACAACTTGGTCCGTATTAAAGCAGGAGACGAGTGGAAGACCACTTTTGGTACCAGGTATGGCCAGTACGAACACCTGGTCATGCCGTTTGGGCTCACGAATGCTCCTGCCGTGTTCCAACGGTTCATGAACGATGTGTTCCGCGACCTCCTGGACCGGTTCCTGATTATTTACTTGGACGACATCTTGATTTACTCCACCTCCGTGCAGGAACACGTCCAACACGTGCGACTGGTGCTACATCGGCTCAGAGCTCACAGCCTTTACGCTAAGCTGGAAAAATGCGCCTTCCATCTCCCGTCGGTCGAGTTCTTGGGTCACATCATCTCTCCACAAGGGACTCAGATGGATCCAAAGAAGGTTGACGCCATTCTTCAGTGGCAAGCCCCCCAGAATCGGAAGGATGTCCAGTGCCTCCTAGGCTTCGCCAACTACTACCGGCAGTTCATCGCTGGATACGCCAACCTAACCAAGCCCCTGACTCGGCTCCTCCGTCCCAAGGAACCTTTCCAATGGACCCTGGAAGCTGACCAGGCTTTCCGCACCCTCAAGCGCCGTTTCTCCTCCAGACCCCTCCTTCGATACCCTGATCCCCGCCTACCCTTCATGGTGGAAGCAGACGCCTCCAATGTGGCCATCGGGGCCATGCTCTCCCAGCGGGACAACCCCAGTCAGCCATGGCAGCCCTGTGCTTACCACTCCCGGCAGCTCTCCACCGCCAAACGCAACTATACGATATGGGAAAGAGAACTCTTGGCCATCAAGGTGGCTTTCGAGGTTTGGCGTCACCACCTTGAAGGGGCAAGACACCTGGTCCAAGTATTCACGGACCACCGGAACCTAGAACACCTGCAGACCACCCGCCGACTGAACCAGCGACAGATTCGGTGGTCCCTGTTCTTCTCCCGGTTCAACTTCACCATCTCATACATCCTGCACACCCAAAACCAGAAAGCAGACACTCTGTCCCGCCGACCAGATTATGGCACCCCAAGCGCTACAGAAGCCCCCAAGGCTAGCATCCTGCCACCCACGGTCTTTGCCGCCACCCTGACTGTACCAGCCTTAGTGGCAGAGATACAGGCCAGTCAGGCTACAGATCCCTGGGCCCAAAAGCACCTGCAGGAACCACAGCAAGATACTGCAGGAAAACTGACCACCCGGGATGGGCTGCTCTACCATCGGGAGCAGTTGTACGTCCCTCCAGGGCCTCTTCAATCCCGCATCCTCCGCCTCACCCACGATGCACCCCCCGCCGGCCACTTCGGGCAACACAAAACAGCCCATCTACTGACCAGAGACTTTTGGTGGCCTCGTGTTCGAGCGGACATCAATCGGTACGTGACTTCATGTGAGGTCTGCCGCCGAGCTAAAAACATACCTGCCAAGCCCTCCGGTCTCCTGCAGCCCCTTCCTACTCCCTCCGGTCCCTGGGACATTGTGTCCATGGACTTCATCGTGGATCTGCCCCGATCCCAGGGACACTCGTGCATCTTCGTCGTGGTGGATCTATTCACCAAGATGGCCCATTTTGTCCCCTGCGCCAAAGTACCGCCAGGACCAGAAATCGCCCAGCTATATCTGACCCACGTTTTTCGCCTGCACAGGTTACCCAAACAGATTGTTTCGAATCGGGGCCCGCAATTTACCTCCCGCTTTTGGCAAGCTTTCCAGCAAGGTCTAGGGACGGAGCTCCATTTATCTTCCGCCTACCATCCCTAGACCGACGGCCAGACTGAACGCACCAACGCAACCCTGGAACAGTACCTACGCTGTTACACCAGTTACCAGCAAGATAACTGGGCCTCACTGCTACAACTGGCGGAGTTCGCCTATAACAATGCCGTACATAGCTCCACACAGACCACACCGTTTGCGGCCAACTACAGACAGCACCCCCGATTTTTCCCTCCGCTCGGCCCCTCCTCCGGTGTCCCCGCAGCAGACACCCGGATGGATGAACTTCATGCGCTCCATGACCTCCTGCGCACCCAGCTTCAGCACACCAAAGATGCATATAAACTGGCCGCAGATCGGCACCGCCAGGAAGGACCATCCCTCAAGGTCGGGGACTCAGTCTGGCTCTCAACCCAGTATCTCCGGACCCCTGGCCGGTCCTCCAAATTAACTGCTCACTTCATCGGCCCGTTCCCAATCGAGGCTCAAATCAACCCTGTGGCGTTCCGCCTATGCCTTCCAGTCCACCTCCGGGTTCACCCGGTTTTTCATCGCTCCCTCCTCCAACCAGCAGCTGCGCCGGACCCTAACCGAGATGTTCCACCACCACCACCACCTCCACCACCAGTTTTGGTGAATAACGAGGAGGAATACGAGGTCCATCAGATCCTGGACTCCCGGCTGCACCGAGGTCATCTCCAGTACCTAGTGGACTGGGAGGGCTACTCCCCCGAAAATCGTTCCTGGGAACCGGCTACCCACCTGCATGCCCCTGACCTACTCCGGCAATTCCACGAGGCCTACCCTGATAAGCCAGGCGGTTTAGATGAGGGGGGGCCTGAGGGGGGGATAGTGTCATGCCCGCTCCTGACCCAGCCCCTGCTAGCTCAGAGCAGGCGCCTTTAACAGCTCTGGACGTAAGTCCTGAGGAGGCAAGTCGGCAGCAGGAGCCACCTGGAATTGATCAGGCCACGCCGGGCCCCAGCTCATCCCCTCCTGAATCTCCACCACCTGTTAGCCAGCTCCGTGAAAGGAGACGGCAGGAGATAAGAAACAGGAGAAGCGAAGCACGCATGAGAGGGAGGAGAGATCTAAGCCCGGCATACTAATGGGTTACCAAGCCAGCACAGTATATCTGCAACCCTGGCCTTTTGGCAAACTGTGCTGGCAACGAACGATCCTCCTGGAACGTGACCACGCTCTGCACCCTCGTGACTTCTGTGAGAACCCGCGTATTTCTGACCCGGCTTGGACCTTGGACTTCAGAACTCTGGACTGTGACTCTGCTCTGTGGACTTGTTTTGGTATTTCGGCTTCGTTCGTATCTATTCTCTCCGGTTACCAGACCCTCAGCATTCCTGTGTTTACGGTTCCTGCTTTATCCCTCGGCTCGGACTGATTTATGGTTTTGACTAATTGGACTGTTTGAGATAACTTCTGTGCTGCTACTTGAAAACCTCAGCCGGCTGCAAAAGTTCTGGCTGACTGCCGGGACGCTAGCAGCCGCCGTTTCCTACCCCAGGCTCGAGTCACGACAGTGCACACACCATCTCGGCCGTTGCAGTGGAAGAAGTTGTGCTGCCAGGAACTGTCCAGGCAAGTGGCTTCCAGCCTTGACCATAAAATCCATGTTGATAGGCTAACAACATCAGCAACTATCTAACTGCAGTGCCAGACTCCATAACAGTGAAGCGAGAGGCTCATGTACTCAACAGCTGTCACTTATGCATAAGGCAATCAAGCTTATCTTAGGTGTGGATCCTGTCAGACTGCCTAAGCTTTTGTCCAATGGAACCCAAGACAAAAGATGGTGCCAGTAGAGGAGTAAAGAAGAGAAAGAACAGCTTCACTCAGGGCCATAGTTATTGTATAAATCGGGTGTCACCATAGGTATCAATTTGACTCTCTATTGTCACCTATAGATAAGTTTGATAGCTTGCTAATCACTTCCACCCCAATACCCTCACCCATTCTTTACCATAATGGTCACCCTGGAGCCTCTCCCTTCTTGGCCATTGTTACCTGGAAGCCCAATCAGGTAACTAGGGTCAGGTCTGCTCATTGGCTGAATATGGGTATCCAATCAGGTGTCCCTAATAAACTGGCCATTGGCCACCACATAAGTCCAGCCCTTATGGTCATTGCGGAGCCTCCCCTTTTCTGAGGTCACGTACCAGCTGACCACCTGTCATCAGCCCCTGCACCTCTTACCCCCAAGGGCTCAAGGTAGTCCTTATAACCTCTGACCCAACTCCCCACAGGTGTGCATCTAGCAGTACCCTATTCCTGCTGTTTAGATACACCGCCGATTCCTGATCAGTTGAGGGTCCCTTCCCCCATCTTCCTAGTTTGTCACCATTGGAGCCTTCCTCGAAGACTACGATCGGTAATTATCACCCTGTTTGTCCATCCTTAAGTTACCTCTATATATTTCTCTCTATTTTATTAGGTCTGTATGTATGTTATATGTATCTATTATCTTGTATGTGTGTTCTATATTTTTCTGTAATAAAATCATAATTGTTTTTCTTAATTAGTGTCTGTAAATTTAGCAAGAATTTCTGGAAGCTGAATCCTGTATATATAGATTCTAGGTCCTTTTGAGCCAAAGTTGCCCACCTGTCAATTTCCCAACCTCTTTTGAGGGCATTTTGGCTTACAGTGGAGTCTTTACAGAATCAGGATTGTCGTACTAATAGATTCATTCATTCAGTCTTTATTAAATGGTCCTTGCCTTGCTCCAAATAAAACAGGTTCATATACTCCAATTTAAAAAAAACTATTATTTTTAGTATTTAAACCTAATAAAATATTTAAAATATTTATAATCTATGTCAGTAAAGGTTTTGATTGATTGATGTAATGTTTAAAAGTATGATTTTATCATTTCTTAAACCCTCTTTATCTGCCAAATTCTGTAAGCAGCCACAAGAAATTTCACACTGCCTGCTAAAACCAGTGGCTTTTTATCAGTTAGCGGCATTCTAGTATACACTGATTTTGGATGGCCAGGGCACCTACTAATTATAGGAAACACAAACTTAATATGAACTTCTTGGTAGTAAAGGCAGCAAAATAAAACATGTTCTATAGTTTCAATCTCCCCTGTACTACAAGGGCATAACCTATTTTCCAGCAGGACTTTTTAATATTACCCTTCAAGAACCGCGAGGGGAGAGCTTGATATCTAGCAAGCATAAATGCTCTCCTGTGACTTGGTATCTCGAGATAAGAGAGATAAGCGGCTGGTGAAATGATGTATCTGGAACTGTTAGTGGACAGAAAAGCCGGTAATCTCTCTAGATCTGTATGGTGCTCAATATCTAGCACTTTTTGTTTCATAGTTTGTTTTGCTTATTTGTACCCAAGCTCCAGGACAGAAAAAGGAGAAAAACCCAAACTCCTCAGCTTATTTTTATCTGCCTTTAGCCAAGTTTCATGGCTGTCATTAAAAATCTAGGGAGTTAAAACCCCAGGGTTTTAGATTTAATTTTAACCAAAGATTAAATGAGGTAAGATACACCCTAGCATCCACTTTTACCATGCCTGTTTCCAGACATATATTAGTGTATGAAACATATCAGGGAAGTTGAAGAATATCCCTAAGAAATTTTAATTGCACATACTTATTCCAGTAGTAGGAAGCATGAGGGAGATGGCCCTAACATGGTCCCATGTAAAATCTGTGTGTTTTGTCCTGAAATAATTTAAGAGCCATTGGAATGAAATGACCAACCTTGATACATAGCAACTTGATTATACTATGGGCAGCTTTTTGTCTGACATCTGCTACATAATCATGATGTGCCTTGCATAGCCAGGCTGCTCATTCTGGCAGGAGATGACAGAAAGGACACAAAATCCAGAGTCTCAGTCTCCATTGGTTTATCCTGAACCAGTGGAGTGTAGAAGAAGAAAGGAGCCCTTGATAGGTTTAGAGAAAAGACTGGGCCCTTGCCTAATTGAACAGCAGTGATCAATGCTGGTTTCTGGAGTGGAGCCTTTACAGAATCAGGATTGATATACTAATAGAAAGCAGCAAGGATCTATACCAGGAGAATGAGGAATCCACCAGGAAGAAGTGACCCGTGACTCTGGACTGGATAGTAGACTGTGCTCTTGCATTCTGTCGCTACATGGTCAGCCTTTCAGACTGTTTCTATGTCTTTTTGAAACAAGACAGGATCGAAGAAACTGCAAAGATGCACAAATAACAGTACTGTTTATTGAGCTCCAAAGTGGTTCAATTTGAGAAACACTTTCTTCAGGAAAAGCTTAAACTATTTCAAAGAAGAAACTGCTTGATGTAGTTAGGCTCTATTTGCTAAAACAGTTTAGAAACAAGCCAGAGTGAATTTAATACTTTTTGTCTGGAAAGCTAAAGAGGGCTTTTTTTGAGCAGGAACACAAACGAACACAGTTCCGGTTGGCTTGGCCAGCTCAAAAAAAGGTCTCTGGCAAAGGGAAGGCACTATGCAGCCACATACTCCCAGACCACGCACTCTGTTCTGCCTGCTGCCTCTAGACTCCAACAGGCTTGAGAAGAGAGAGTTGTGGAGCCACCCATGAGCATCCCCTCCTGGGAGAAGTTGGGCCTGCCACTGCCTGCTCCCCCACACATGGCTCTCTCTCTCCAGCCATGTTTTGGGGAGGGATAAAACAAGGTCTTTCATTGGGCTATGTGAGAGCACACATCTATGAAATGCAGCTAATAGCACTGTACTGTTTTGTGTCAATATGTGGAAAGTAACCTACTGAACAGGTGATGTCACTTCTTGTGATGTCAGGGGGTGTGGTCTAATATGCAAATGAGTCCCTGCTGGGTTTTTTCCCACACAAAAAGCCCTGGAAAAGTATATCTGTCTATAGTTATGAGTGAACAATCTAGTTGCTGTTTCCATTTCTTTGGACTTCATAAGTCATTGGTTTCAGTTTACTTTATTTTTACTGATGACGCAAAATTTGTTGCTTGTCATTTTTTTTCACTTTTTATGCCATTATACATCATTTTTAAAGCCAGTTATGCTCATGTGACACAAGCAATATGCTGAAAATATATTAATGTAAATTGGTGCCAAAATAAAGAATCACTAGTTTGTTCATATTGAGAATCACTAGTTTGTTTTGTATGATACAAGCTCTCAGTGGGGATATTCAAAGTGGCTCAAACAGCTTCTGAAATTCAGGCCTGCCCCAACCTATAGTGGGTAAATGATGAGAAGACACAAGTAACAATTATTTTTCCACCTGATACCAAAAATGAAAGGTCTCTGATGGGTTATTGCAGACTTTAGAGGAGAGAATTGACAGGAAACATAATAGATTCTTCCGGCTAGCTCTCAACAGCTACTACTGTATTTTAGCATCAACCTGGCTTTCAGGGTGCTTCAAGGTGTTAGGCATTCAGATTATAATAAAGCAGGACTCAGCTCAATATCTGTTCTTTAATCTATAAAATTGCTCATCTAAATTACCATCTGAAATACAATAGAAAAACATATTTTGTGATTTTTTAAAAAAATGCTGGATTGCCTTATACTAAGTAGATATATTTAATATAAATGCCTTTGCTAAGAATCATGGTGGGATCTCTTCCTCTGTCCAAATTTTCATCTTGAACTTCGTTGTGTGTTGCATGTATTTACAAGAGCTCAGATCAATGAGTGATATGATGCAAATTATACATGAAAGTACAGGATCTTCAGTCAAAAGCATATTTTCAAGGATTTTTATAGAAAGGAAATGGCTTATCTGGAGATTTTTTACAACTATGAAACAACCAGAATGTTCAACAGTACGCACACCCGCCCCCATCTGCAATACACTTGAGTTCACTCATGAACTGCTTAATCAGGAATTTAGTAATGTTCCTGATTAGCAAATTTATGAAAAAGGATGCTCATATACAGCAAAAGCATTTAAAGCTAACAAAAAGTTGCAACCAGAGCATTTAAACCTAATGCCAAGCTTAACCTACACCAGCGTCATCTCTACAGCTTTTGTAGACTTAGCTGAGTTTTAATATACTAAATACATATTTTCTTCTACATTGATAAAACTCTGCTCAGAAACAGCTTGAAGCCTGAAGGACTGTTAAGGGGGAAAATGATATTCCTGAAGAAAGGCGTTTTTATCTGTTTTCTCTATATAGATATAGCAATGTGATATTTCAGTCAATAACTGCGCAATGATATGTATCAAGCTGTTTTATTGTTTCACAGACACTCTTCCTTGAGCACTAGGATGCTTAGGGGACTTATGTAAGGTCAGTTTTGCTTTGGAAAAGAGAGAGAAAGCACACACAGGGTGCGGTCACACTC
Source organism: Heteronotia binoei (assembly GCF_032191835.1). NCBI lineage: Eukaryota > Metazoa > Chordata > Lepidosauria > Squamata > Gekkonidae > Heteronotia > Heteronotia binoei. The sequence goes on from NC_083229.1 coordinate 45,827,057, forward strand.
ACCATTAAATCCATCTGCAACGCGCCTCTATTATAATCCGCACAACCAATTTCCCGATCAGACAACAGCCAGGCTACCGTTCTATCCCATGTGGGTCCCGTCGCTGGTCGATCAAAGTGCTCAACCGGACCTCATTTTTTGAGATGGCATTTCACACTCGCGCAAGCACAGTACCATGGGATATCATGCTTGGCTTTTTTTTTTTTAAAGGTGCCAGAAAAGGTGGGCGATCTGCCCCCCCCCCATTTAAACACCCGGAAAGGAAAGGGAAGCCCAGGAGTTCTCTTTGCGGAGTTCTCTTTGCCAGGCGGAGAGATAGCAAAGGTGCGGGATCTCCCCCCCCCCATTAAAACATCCTGCCATGGTGTTTAAATGGGGGGGGGCACACGGCAACTCTCTTTGCTGTCTCTCCGCCTGGCGGGGAGATAGCAAAGGTGCGGGATCTTCCTCCCCCCCATTTAAACACCCCGCTGAGGTGTTTAAATGGGGGGGGCACACAGCAACTCTCTTTGCTGTCTCTCCACCTGGCAGGGAGACGGCAAAGGTGGGTCATCCTCCTCCCCTGGCAGGGAGACAGCAAATGTGGGTGATCTGCCCCCCCCCCCCCATTTAGGAAAGGTCCCCTGTGCAAGCACCAGTTGTTTTCGACTCTGGGGTGACGCTGCTTTCACAAAGTTTTCACGGCAGACCTTTTATGGGGTGATTTGCCATTGCCTTCCCCGGTCATTACACTTCCCCCCCTCCACTGAGAAAACTTACCACTAACACCAAAGGGGAAGAGCAAAATACATAGCGGGGCTGTTCAGACGCACAGTATAATCAGTTGTCGCTGCTGTTTCATACCAGATTAAAAGTGGCTGATTAGATAGCAACATCTGCCTCCCGGTATTAACTTGTAGTAGCCCCCCCTCCAATCCTTCTCGGAACCAGAGTATTTTGTTACCTGCTCCTTTGCGGTGTTTTTTGAGTTCTCCAGTTTCACCTCATAGTTTCCCCATCTGGATAGTTCTCTACTGACTTCCGGATGTCTGAAGGCTGTGCCGGAGCAAAAGGAGCCTCAGACATTCGGTTTACGGTCGCCTTTTTTTTTTTTTTTACTACTTAACAATATGCGCATAACTGCACAACCACATAATGCTTTAACCTATGTGCATAATGCCCATGTGCACATAATGCGCATAACAGTGGAGGAAAAAAAGAACTGCATGGTGCCGTTGTGATTCGAATTGCAGTATGGCAGTCTAATCGATAATATCCAGAACAAAGGTATTCAGAACAGAACCGGGTCAGTTTAACATGGACTCAACACGCTGTGTGAACAGGGCCAGCATGTGGCTAATGTGTCTTGTTTCACACATTAGCCAGTTTGGTGTAGTGGTTAAGTGTGCAGACTCTTATCTGGGAGAACCGGGTTTGATTCCCCACTCCTCCACTTGCACCTGCTGGCATGGCCTTGGGTCAGCCATAGCTCTGGCAGAGGTTGTCCTTGAAAGGGCAGCTGCTGTGAGAGCCCTCTCCAGCCCCACCCACCTCACAGGGTGTCTGTTGTGGGGGAGGAAGGTAAAGGAGATTGTGAGCCGCTCTGAGACGCTTCGGAGTGGAGGGCGGGATATAAATCCAATATCTTCTTCTTGTTGTTTCAGAGCCTAGCAGGTACCTCATCTCCAGAGGCTCAGCCTGAAAAGGTGACCATGTACTGACAGGTGAGCAGGACTGCCCTTTTGCTGCCAGTCAGGTTGTTGCAGGGTATCCTGTTCATTGCACTGGAACCCTTCCCTTACGGACTGGAGGGGGCACACTTGAGCCAGGTGCCTGTGTTGGGGATGCCAGGTCTTTCCTTCCTATCTACTGGCTCTCTTAGGAGGGGGACAGTTGTTTTAAGAGGCAGTAACTGTATTGGTGGCCAGAAATTGGTGGGCGTTGGGTTCCTATGGACTCTGGCATCCTTGCTATACTATCTGTGCCTTGTGGAGGGGAACATGTTCTTATTTCTCCCTGTGGAATGTCCATATGGAATGGACCAGTGGTGCCCTTTTTTAAATGGCTGGCCACCACTGCTGCAGCAGCCCTCATGACTGTGCTGTCAGTTACCTTCAGTATCAGATTAGCATTTTATTCCTCACATCAGTCTTCCGTCTCTTTATTTCTCCTCCTGTAATGTTGCATTCATATAGAACACCTGATGTCATGGGCCGGTCAGCTGACACCTCCTCCTCCTCAGAGGAATCAGAAGAGTCACGACCCACACCAGTGGAATATCCACCTGAGCGGCTGGGTCAAGAAGCAGACCCAAAGGGGAAAACGTCAGGAAATGAGAACGCTTTCCAGTTGTGGCCAGGTTGCTTAGTGAATAGAGATCTACCCTGACTTGCTGCCTCATGCTCTGTCTCTGTTAACCCTTGCTTACTCCTACAGCTTGAGACCTAGACCTTGTATCCTGCATCAGTTCTCAAGCCCTGGAGCCTCCCTCCCTTGATCCCTAGATCTTTGGATCTCTGGCACCAGACTGGTCTGTAGACCTTGCTCCTGCATCTTGCTTTACGTTGCAATTGTATTTGTGTATTATGGAAACCCCAGCTGGAGTAACAGCACCAGGCTTTACCCTGAACGCAACACCTGAATGCATGAGGTGTAGCAGAAAACCCCTGCAGTAGGCAATTGATGGTTGGTTCAGTGACAGATGAGGCCTGAGGCTGGATCAGGAAAACACCTTTCTCTTTATTGAAATAACATGCGCATGGATCAGGACCATGTGTCTCACGCCAAAAGCTCTGGGTCTGACCCCGATTATAGACAGAACATAGGGTTTTATACTGCTTAAAGTTATACATCAGCAAAAATCAAGCAAACTGAAAACACATCACAAACTGGAAACACGTCATGACACAGGCGGGACATACTTGGGTCTTTTCGGTACTTTCCATACATGGCATTACATGGCAGCATTGTTTGCAGTCATAACACAAGCTAAACCGCAGCTTTCTGGTTTAGTAAACAACTTTCTTTGGGATTCTCCAGGAATTCACCTCCCGGGTTGCATTACATATACTTCTGTTTCATCAAGCTGCATGTTGTAACATTAGTTGCTAGCTAGCTAACAACAGTCCCATTTCCTAGGCCCTTTGGGATTTTCCAAGCAAGGACAGCTTTTTGCGATACCACAGACATATCACTTGAAGCGCCTTTTACACTGCTCTGCAAGCAAGCTTACTTGCTTCCCTTTGGCCTAAACAGTTCGAATCCCAATATTTTACCTGTCAATAGCCAATCAATACCCTATTTTACTTTTATCCTTATTTAACACCTGCCACAAGGGTTATTGGCCCTCTTTCCTGGTTGTGTTACTTGTGTTTGTATTGAATTGTTTACTTATTTTATATATATTTTTATTTTAAATGCTGTTTTGATGTTGAAATTCGTTCACTGTCCTGCAGACCCTATTTGGGTAGGAATGCAGCAAAATAATATTTTAAATAAATAGCTGCAACCTAGTTTACAACTTTACAACAGGACACATTATATTAACACCAGGTGTTTTCAAAGCACTTTTCTGCCAACATGACAGCACTCTTACCAAATGGTGTTAAAAGTCTGGATGGTTAACAACAAAAATCAGTGCCAGAAAAACATCATTCAGAGCAATGACAGAGAGAAGCTGCAGCTGAAATGTAATCTCTTCAAAATCTTTTGCCTACAAATATGTTTTCAACCATTCCTATGTTAGGTGCACACAGAACATATAATCTAGAAAACCCAATTTGAGTCTTAAAAGATAGAAAAACAAGAACAAGTTCATGGTAAGTTCCCATTCTAAAAGTTTTTAAAGGGGCAGATACAGACTGTAATTATGCTGTAGAGACAAACGTGATGTGTGATGATAGTGTGTGATGTAGTGATGATAGTGTGTGATGTCGTGTGATGATAAGCAACCTTTTGGCTCAGAAGCCTCTAGAACAATCCAACGATAGATGGACCATTTTTAATGCCCATTAGTCCTCCAAAGTTCCAAATTGAAGCCAGATGATCAACTGTGTTAGTGCTTACTTTGATTATGGTAAATTCTAGGTGTAAATGTGTAATACTGTGCTAGTCATAGCTGCTCGCTGCAGCTAACACGTACAGATTCTTAGCCTCAAGAGCAGAAAGTAAGCATCTTTACCACCATTAGAAATTTCCCAGACATTCTGCCAACCTAGTTCATTAACAGTGCTTTACTAGCTTCTTAAAGACCTGAAAAGGTTTCCCAATAACTTTTAAAGACTTCTCAGTCAATTTTGAACCATACAATGCTTGAAACAAGAAGCTGTTTTCTCTTAACACCATGAGGGCTGTAGACATACCTCTACAAAGCCACTAAATTATAAACAAGAAGACTTGATCAAACAGAATAGGGTAAAGCTTGCATTATCCACCCTACCATTATTAACAATGGACAGTGTTTGAATGCTCCAGTACAAGATTTACTGGAGGGCTAAAGCAAGGAAATGCTGATCAGAGCAAGGAAATTTTGGGGTGACTGAAGGCACATGGATGCAGGTACAGCAAATCTGAGACAATCACACATGCTAAATAATTCAGTTTCAATCCACTTCAATGACCACTTGCAAGTGCATTTTGCCATTTCACACAGCAAAATCCAGTTGCAAAGTGCATTGTTTAGTGTGTGTGAAAGTGAGGCAACATGGGGCTTTACCAAAATGAATCTTTATTTAAAAAAAAAGAGTAGTACAAAACATTCACAAAGAATCCACGTAGATCAAACCTATTGCAATTAAAAGCAAAGAAGAGATACAGCTCTGAGGATTTCAAAATATTTGGAAGGAGTAAGAAGGAGGCTCTGGGTGGAAGGGGCCAGTAAGGAAACAATTCCTAGCACTGCAGCTATTCCTGTTGGGCTAATCTTCACAGGGCAGTTTGAGAAAGAGAGACAGAGAGAGGCAGAATATATCTGTTTTTCAAAGTCAGCTGAACTATTTCTGCTGGGCACTTAAAAGAATAAGACATTCATGGCAGATATTACCTTGGATCAACTCGCCCTGGCCCTATTAACCTCAAATGAGGCATCTTGGTTGAGATGCACATTGATCAACCAATCAGATGAGGGTAGCAGGCTGCTTACTCACTCTCGTTTGCAGGCATTTTTGCTGTGGCTGACCCTCCCTCGCTCCCTAAGGACAGTGTGAGATTAGCTGGTTGCTACTGCAGGGCTGAGCAACAATTCTGGGTGGACTTGTCAGATTGGCCCAGTGGAGGAAAGGAGAGAAGTTTCCAGCATCCCCTCCTCCAGTGTTTAATGATCAAAATGGACAGTTTTTAGCTGGTGGTGAATAATGGCCAGAGCCAGCATCTGGAAGAAGCTAATTGGATGAAGAGTACCTGCCTTTCCTCCTGCAACATTAATCATCTTATTTAACAGCAGGTCATGATGTTCAATTAACTGAAATGTTTTACCCATGTTCACTAGATAAGAAATATAACTAAATAGCTGTTGTACATAAAAGACAACCAAATACTGAGGCAGGTTAATCACCTCTATGGAAGTCATTGACTGGAAAGAATGGGAGGTGATGGAACAAGAAATTCCATTTGTAGGAATCTATCTGGTTCATAATGACCTGATTACTGTTTATGAAATGGTAACTTAGAGGGGTTTCTAAAACATTTATTTCATTAGTCACAGCCTAAGCCAATATAACGTTCATTAGTCACAGATGTCAGCAGTTATTAACAGGTTCCCACAGGCATTTCCCTGTTAATATCTGTTACATTTATTTCCCATGCATTTTAATTATAAATTAAAAGCAGTACAAAGTATTATAACAGAAGAAAACTGAAACTGCACTGGCAGAGAGAGTCCTTCAAAAAGCTCTTTTACAAAACAGCTGAATTGTGCTTCACTACAGATGGCAATGTTGCGTTAAAATAAAAGCAGTGTGTTGCAAGGAAATGAGATTACATAAATTTTTATGAAAAGAATGCATTTACATTAATTATTCTACTTTAGAAAATAAGATACCTTAAAAATTAGAAAATAAGATACATGAAATATTGCAATATAATTCTACTCTGTGCATAAACCTTGTATAAAATCTCTTTACTTATTTTGGCAAGAGAATAAACATTTAAAACAAAAGCCAGGCTGCTTTGATCCTCTCACATTCCAGTGCTTTTCTTTTACAAACTGCACTTCAAATTTGGAATATATAAAGAATTTGGGGGTTTTAAGAAATACAGTTTCATATGAAATTATGTTCTACATTGTGTATTTAATCTAGTAAGAATGCTGCTAACTACTACAAATTGCAGTTTAACGTATGCTAAACCCTAGTAATGAAATACCATGCAGCCAACTGGCAGAACTATCTGGAATTTTGAAGCCAAAGAACAGGAATACACAGATGCACAAGAAGCCATGTACAAGAATTCATCCATCTAAACAAGAATTCCAAATCCAAGCAAAGACCTGCCTAAATAATTGATTTTTTTCCCCAAGACATGGGAATGCCTGTTTGTGCACAGAGTTTATCAGGAAGAATTTAACATTGGTTCATATCAGACGGTGCCCCATCTACTCTGATGGGTTTCTTCTGATCAAACATAAATCCTTCTTGTTGGCAAGAGGCAGAGCAGTGCTAGCAAAAGAGGGAAGCTGCTTTCAGAATAAAGTCTACACAAGGCTTGTTGCTTTAGAAGAGAAATGGTTACTCTTTATTGATAAGAATATTCATATTGAGACAAGAAAGGATCAAGAGCTAGAGTGCCTATCCATCAAAGCTATAAAGCAGATTCAGAGCACTTGGTGCTCTTCTGGAGGTCAGAAAGAAAAGCTCCAACACAAGGAGAGAAGGAATTAGCTGGATGGAAGTTCCTTGAAAACAGCAGTCTGGGTAAGTAACAAACAAGAGGAAAGAAACAGAGGATTCAGACCTGTCCACCTTACTACCTGAACTTCCCCTCTGGAGTGGTGGTGTTCAAGAGACATTTCAGACCTTCACTTCCAACATTTCTTAGACATACTAACTGATTAATTTTAATTACAAAAACTAAGTATTAACCCACAAAGAAAGTTCACTAGTACAAATGGCAAATTGCAGATTTCCTGATGCACACACAAAAAATTTGTCATTTCAGCTGTATTCACTACTATGAGAACATTAGATTGCCAACAACAATCTGTTTGAAAAGAGATGGCAGGATTATATTAGCCTAATGCTTGCAGACAGATGGAAAGCATTCCTATTAAACACTGCTGGAAAAGGATCAGGATGGCATTTGCAAAGGCAAATCATTTTTAGGATTTTTTTCTTTTTTAATCTGCATGTGTCTATGAATGTGTGTGTGCACCTGGAAGTCATGAAGACCTCTGGTGACTGACCCCTACTGGTGACCTGGAGAATATTCAGGGAGGTGGCTGATTCAGATTCTCCTCCAGATTCTTGGTATTCAAAGGAGGTCTTCCCTCCAGGGCTGGCCCTAGGCTACGTGGCACCCCAGGCAGACTCACTGAGCACACCAAGAGGGGGCAGCAGAGCACAGCGCCTCAGAAGGAAAGGGGAGAGGGAGGAGGTGGCAGTGGGACTGCACAGTGAGGTGATGGCAGCAGCATGGGGGAGGTAAATTAGGCATTTGTCTTGGGTACGGGGAGGGGGGGAGAGCCCAATTCAGTGCCCCCCTCCTAGCACCCTAGGCAAATGCCTAGTTTGCCAAGTGGGTGAGCCGGCCCTGCTTCCCTCCAAGTACTTGCCAGAGTCTACCCAGCTTAGCTTCCAAGCTCTGATGAGATTAGGTTTGCCTGGGCTACCCAGGCTTGGCATTTTTAGGATTATTGATGCATGTCAACAAAAACTAATAAGATAGACATTTTGGGCTCTAACTTCCAGAGAAGTTTTGAGAAAATCTCCCACTAACGGTTGCTCAAGATCCCCAGATTCCTTACAGAATTATGATGCCTTATAGTGTCTAAAACCCCAACACTGGCTATCCACTAGGGCTAAGCAAAATTAATTCTTCCAAGAAAAGCAGTTATATTTCATCTTGTTCATCTTGACATTTTATTTATTTTCTCTTTAACCTGAATTTTTAAAAATGATGCCACTGACTAACAAAATGTATAACTTGTCCCAAAATTCTGACATCACTGCATGAGGATCACAGAAAGGAATACTTAAATACAGATCTCATGTAATTTGCAGTTACAGAGCCAGGTTATTGGCCAACTGACCTTGTTTGTGTCCCAATTAGACTCTTAAATCTTCTAATAAAGGCTTAAGTTGATGGTAAACAGCAATGCTATACTCCAGCCAAGAGAAATATAAAATGACTGGGAATTCTATTGTTTGGTGATCTGAACTTTGAAGACTCAGGGAACATTTTATGCATAAAACTGTAAGTAATTTCACTGTCTATAACACAAAAGAAATGATGGCAAGAAAAGCAGTCCTGGAAATAACCAGGTCTTTGTAAGGGGTTACTAAACACTAAGCAGAACTAATCCCTGATTAAGCATCTAATTGGCTTGAACAGCAATGGCACAGAAAGCCTGTAACTTTTGGTGGTAGGAAACAGAGGCTTCGGAACAACTTTGGAGGCAAAAAAATGTTTAATATACTGAAAACAACATTGATCCAAATGTTACCACAACCATCAGTGGACACTATACAAGAAGACCCAGATGGTTCAAATTCATCATCTCAACCTTCTGAATCTCCAGACCAGGTAGGTCTCCGCAGGTGATTCCTTATTTACTCACATTATACTGTTTCAAAAATGAAAAAGGTTAGTATGTGCTGCAAATTTAGTTTAGCAAAGAGAAATTTAAGCATGAGCAATGAAAGCTGGTTCACTTTAAGTTGGATTCTCCCCTTCATTATGTGTGTGTGTGTTATTCTCCACAAATTATTTCATGAGAGATTTCAAAGCCACATAAGACTTAAAACAGATCTTTCAAAGGCAAAAATGACACATAAAGTCCAATCCTAGTTGTGTTTACATGGAAGGTTGCAGCTTGACATGATGGCAACATAGCCCAGTCAGGTCAGGCTTCAGGGATTACAAGTAGACAAGAGAAGCAAGCCTGGCCATTCCCACTGGTGCTTTTATTATTGATTTAGACAATTTATATGCTGTCTCTGAAGAAAACTGTTTAGGTGGCTTGATCTTTCCCGGAAGAACTAATTTAAATCATGGAACCCCACAACAGGTAGCCTACACTCCCCATCCACTTTGTTTCTTAGGTCTCTGGGTGTTGAGTTATGGTTATTATTTTGCTTGAGTGATTAGTGTGAATGTATACTTTTATCCACATTAAAACTCAATTTAAACAATTTGGTGCTAATTTCCATTTAGTTATAGATGTGGCATTCTATGTTCTTAGACATCCTATTAGATCGTATATCTTGGCAGGTTCAATTAAAAGCTAGTTGGAATAGTATCATCTTGCAGGCCTTGCGGAACTGGGCAAGGTCCTGCAAGGCTCTGACCTCCTCAGGCAGTTGGTTCCACCAATGGGGGACAGCGATTGAGAAGGCTCTTTCTTACAAAGTTCTTTACTTCTTTACTAGCCTGGTGACCAGATAAACTGTGTATCCTCTTGAAAATATTGGGTTAGTTCCAGCCAGCCTTTTCACTCATCAGTCTCACCCTGATTCACCCCTTTACTACTGTCCCATACGTTTTTGTTCATCTGCCATCCTGAGCCCATTAGGGGAGGGCAGGATGTAAATGCAATAAAATAAAAAATAAAATAAAATCTCGGTTCCATGATCCTTGGCATAGTTTTTTGTGGTGTGGTCAAAGGGGAAATTTTCTGTCCTGTTTCATTAGCTGAAAAGCTGTTTGTATTCAACACATTGCTATGCTCAAAATGTCACAGAGAATACAATCCTGAACACCATTAGATACTTAGAAGCCCATTAACATCAGTGAACTTAGATAGCTATAACTCTGCTTAGGATTGCACTGACAGTAGCTTTTTATATGTTTTAAGCAGAGTTTAAGTGAAAAGATAGAACTGTAAAAAATAAAACAGCCTCAGAATGTTTCAGTCTTAACTAAGTTTCTAATCAAAGAAGTTTACCAAATGTGTCTTAATGATCTCTTTTCTTCTCCCTGTCTAATATAGACTTGTTCTAGGGTTCTCAGGTTCAACTCAAGAAATACCTGGACTTTGGGTGTGGAGCCAGGAGACTTTCCATTCCACCCCCCCCCCCCCAAAAAAAAACAAAATACAGCAGTTCAGTTCCCCTGAATACAATCTTCATTTCCTTGTCCCCTTTTTTACCTTCAGAGGCTTCCCCAGCAGCTGCACTTCCACTAAATGAAAGTGAAATTTGTCATACCCCCATAAGTCCCATGCCATGGCTGCATTAAGGGAAACACATACACATATTCACAAAGCAGCCAAAAGAAACACAGTTTGCAAGCCCACAATGAGAGCCAGTTTGGTGTAGTGATTAAGTGTGTGGACTGGGTTTGATTTCTCACTCCTCCACTTGCAGCTGCTAGCATGCCCTTGGGTCAGCCATAGCTCTTGCAGCAGTTGTCCTTGAAAGGGAAGCTGCTGTGAGAGCCCTCTCAGCCCCACCCACCTCACAGAGTGTCTGTTGTGGAGGGAGAAGATATAGGAGATTGTAAGCCACTCTGAGTCTCTGATTCAGAGAGAAGGGCGGGGTATAAATCTGCATTTCTTCTGCAATTCTTCTTCTTCTAGTGTAACACTGCTTGCTCTGACCTGGATGGCCCAAGCTAGCCTGATTTTGTCAACTCTCAGAGGCTAAGTAGTGTTGACTCTGGTTTGTACTTGGACAGAAGACCACCAAGGACCTAGTCCAGAGCTCACATGGGGAGGGAAGTACAAGGCTGCCATATATTGCTATGACTCGATGGCACTTTCCACCACCAACAGTGCTTAGGATGACAGTGTGAAATGAGCGGCTGCTGGAGTGACAGTTATTTTGCATTCTATAGGTTATAAATCTGCAGTCTTCTTCTTTTATGATCTCATTGGGTCAATTTGATCACGGGAGTTACTGAATGTAACAGTCTGCTGTATTTCAATCAACTTCTTCAGACAAACACAGGAACAGAGCAGTTTAGGTGGTGGAATTTTCCTCCATCCCATAATCAGGTTCTAGTTTACTCTTTGCTATCTATTTTACTATGCAAATACTTCTGAAACAAATGCAAAACAAAGGGAGGGACTGTGCTCTCTTACTTTCTAGCAGCTTTACACACTCTCTGGAAAGAGCCACATGGCTCTGCCTGGTCATCCAGCTTTCCCCTTACTGGGATTTAAAGGCACACGCACCTTCCAAAACATATGCAGTTTCCAAGCTTCTTCTAAGCCTGCCAAGATTTATTTTTAATAAACACTTTATTGAAAGATACATTGCAATATTACAAAGAATATGTTATATCTAATACAAGTATTGAAATAAGGCCTGCCAAAATTTAAATGCACATGATGGCTGTTGGGGTTCAGCTTCCCCCTGCTTACCATCTGGCTGTCAGTGGGGAGGAGCCTGCAAAACCAGGGAAACCCCTGACCTGGGGACTGGCAAGCCTAAGTTGCTCTGACCATCTGAGGCACACATCTGCATCACAAAAGCAACTTGTTTGGGCTCTGAAGTATGCACTATAGTTCTTTAAATATTAGGCCCACATGATTCTAGAGTAACAAATAGCTACATCCATTTTGGGTTCTAGATCAAATCAAGTCTGAACTCTCCATAGAAGCTAGTGCAATGACTAAACTGAGGCTATCATACTTTGCTCAAGTCATGAGAAGATAAGACTCAGTGGAAAAGACAGTAATGCTAGGAAAAGTTGAAGGCAGCAGGTAAAGAGGAAGACCCACCATGAGATGGACTGACTCAGTCAAAGGAGCCATGGCCTGCAGTTTGCAAGACCTAAGCAAGGCTGTTAATTATATGATGTTTTGGGAGGTCTAATTCATAGCATCACCACAAGTCAGAAGTGACTTGACAGCACATAACAGACACACACACAGTTTGCACCTGAAATAGGAGATACAGCATAATCAGGGGGTAAAGTTAGACCTAGTTTATGTGACAAAGTCCAGTTGGCTGTTTTCAAAAGTAATTTTATTCATATGCCTCAGTGTGTCCTATTTTTAGTCCTCCCTTCACCTTTCCTTGATATTTTACATTATTTCAAATCTGAAATTTGACCAACCTGAGAAAAGTTGATGATACTCATGCAGCTTTTGGAACTTTTTGCATCCATTCACCTTTCCTCTTTTTTCTTTCCTTTTTTCTTTTTTTTTTTAAGAGGATAGAGCACCAAGAGCTTTCTCTTCCTTAAGGATGTTGGCCTTTTGTTGTTGTTGTTAATGGGCTTTTGGTTGTACCCTTAGCAGAAGCCTAACATGTAAAAAATAACCAGGGGAATTTTAATTTATCCATGCCAAATTCAGCTGTTTTAATTGGAGTTTCAAGCTGCAGTCAAAGGCATCCAAGAAAAACTAATAAAATGGTGGGAATCTGCCCCTTAGTCAAGTTTTCTTTCTAAAAAATGGGCATAGTGATGATTCTGTTGTGAAAATGTAAAAGATTTCTAAGCAGCTTCAATGGTGCTACATGGGAGCAGAGCTCTTTTTAGCCTCAGTTCCCCCCCCACACAAAGAGCCATAATCAGGAACCCAAGCAATCCATAACCTATAGAATGCAAAATAACTGTCACTCTAGCAGCTGCTCATTTCACACTGTCATCCTAAGCACTGTTGGTGGTGGAAAGTGCCATCGAGTCATAGCAATATATGGCAGCCTTGTACTTCCCTCCCCATGTGAGCTCTGGACTAGGTCCTTGGTGGTCTTCTGTCCAAGTACAAACCAGAGTCAACACTACTTAGCCTCTGAGAGTTGACAAAATCAGGCTAGCTTGGGCCATCCAGGTCAGAGCAAGCAGTGTTACACTAGAAGAAGAAGTATTGCAGAAGAAATGCAGATTTATACCCCACCCTTCTCTCTGAATCAGAGACTCAGAGCGGCTTACAATCTCTTATATCTTCTCTCCCCACAACAGACACCCTGTGAGGTGGGTGGGGCTGAGAGGGCTCTCACAGCAGCTGCCCTTTCAAGGACAACATTTGCCAGAGCTTTGGCTGACCCAAGCCCAGTCCAGCAGGTGCAAGTTGAGGAGTGGGGAATCTAACCCGGTTCTCCCAGATAAGAGTCTGCACACTTAACTACTACACAAAACCGGCTCTCACTAAAATCTGTGGAAGTCAATAAGTTTAGAAGGGTGTCACTTAGGATTGCACTGTGAGTGAAAAGTGTCCGTTAATTCTCTTGTAAAAAGAGTGCAAGGGCTAATATTATTTGTGGCATAACCTAAATGCGACATAGGTATGAAAGATGCCAACAGTACAGTTCTATAATTAAAAGGAGGGGATCAGAATTTTTATGCTATTGGCAGACAAAAATCAGAAGGCATCTTAAAAGAGCAAAAGATATTTAAAAAAATAAAGCCAGGACTTTCCCAGCACCTGTTACTCAATTCCTTTAATTGGGAATGCCAGGAATTGAGCCTGGAACTTTATGTGTGTAAAGCATATGCTCTACTATTGAGCCACATAACCTTTCAAAATCATACCAGTGGAGCCAGCTTTGGATCCAAACAGCTTCTAAAACAGCTTTGAATCAAACAGCCCTAAGAACAGTTTCATCACTAAGACTACCTAACACAGTATGGAGTGGACTGGCCAGAAATAATTGAATTCCTTCAGATTCAGGGTATCCAAACGATGGCCCATGGACCCTTTGTATATGCCTTCAAGAGAAGCTGCTTGAGATGTGGGGGTTGGAGCTTCCAAATTAGCCTAAGAGGGTTAATGGACATGGGAGCTGCTGAATCAACTGGCTTCCCATGAATGCCAAAAGCCCTAAGAGGCAGGGCTGCAGCACTGCTTAAAAGGACAGACTGAGGGAGCACATAGGAAGAGAGAGAGAGGCAAGGGATAGAAAGATGGACAAAAAGCACAAACATGCACACCTCAAGAGAGAAAGAAAAGGTCACTGCAATTAATCTTGGGAAACTCTGTTTCTGCACATATGAGTACAAATACAGGTTGGGCTGTATGGAATTATATCCTACTAAGTTTCTTCCCTTTCGCAAACCCTAAACTGCTTACGCTTCACCCACAAAATCTCCAGGAACTTCCCAACCCTAAGTAAAATGCACAATAAATAATAAATTAATTAGTTTAAAACCAACCTAACTGTCCCAACACAGAAAGAATAAAAACCTTATGTTTGCTTTTTGTTGTTGCTTTTTAATGTCAGCCTGATGAAGGTCTGACACACCCAATGGTTTCTGCATCTCAGGGTGGCCCTCACATAAAACCATTTGGACACCCCTACTTCAGATAGCTGAGCACAACATTTCATGAAACTACAGAGTGTGAAGCTTCCTGTAGGGTTGCCAATCCCCAGGTGGAAGCAGGGGATCCCCCGGTTTGGAGGCCCTCCCCCCGCTTCAAGGTCATCAGAAAGCGGAGGGAGGGGAGGGAAATGTCTGCTGCGAACTCTTTTATTCCCTATGGAGATTTATTCCCATAGAAAATCATGGAGAATTGATCTGCAGGTATCTGGGGCTCTGGGGGGGGGTGTTTTTGTGGGTAGAGTCACCAAATTTTCAGTATAGCATCTAATGCCTCTCCCCAAAACGCCTCCCAAGTTTCAAAAAGATTGGACCAGGGAGTCCAATTCTATGAGCCACAAAAGAAGGTGCCCGATCCTTCATTATTTCCTATGGAAGGAAGGAATTGAAAAGGTGTGCCGTCCCTTTAAATGTGAGGGCCAGAACTCCCTTTGGAGTTCAATTATGCTTGTCACAGCCTTGATCTTGGCTCCACCTCTAATGTCTCCTGGCTCCAGGCCCAAAGTCTCCTGGCTCCACCCCCAAAGTCCCCAGATATTTCTTGAATTGGACTTGGCAACCCTAGCTTCCTGTTGCCCTATGAATAGGTTGCCAGGTTCTCCATGGCCACTGGTGGGGAATGGGGGGAGGGGATGCTGCCACATCCCAGTGGAGAAACTCCTGAAGATTTGGGGATGAGCCTGGGAGGACAGGGACCTCAGTGGGGTACAGTTCCATAGAGTCCACCTTCCAAAATATTAATCTTCTCCAGAGAAACTGTAGTCTGGACATGAGCTGTAATTCTTTTTAATGCCTTTCTAATGCAACTTTATCTTGAAGCATTGCTTTGGGCAAGGGGGAGGGGAAAGTAGTTTAATGTTTCTCAAAAGAACCAGCCCATTGAGATACTGCAGAGTTTATTTCCCCTGAAAACAGGAAAAATCAGTTCTTCCTGGGATCCTTTCAGTTTGGAGGCACGGACGTCTGATTAAAAAGGTCTCAAGAATCACTCTTCCAACTATGTATACTGGTCTTCACTTTTAATTAACTTGAAATTAGCATCTGTACTTACTATTATATCACATACAGCAAAAACAAATTCATTCACCTAAACCTGATAAGCAGATAAATTTGTCTGTGAATAAAAATGTAATTGATCATGCCTGCAAGGCCAGCACATGAGAGTAGGTGAGGTAGGCAGCCGCCTAGGGTGCCACCTCGCTGCAGGGGATGGAGGCGAGTGCCCCGTCCCCACTAGTGCTAACCCTGATACTTCACATCGTTCTTTCTCAGCTCTGAGTGATCGGAGCCAAGAAAGAATTATGTGTCCCCTGCCCAGCTCCCTCCAAAGCTGGGGAGAGCTGGGCAGGGGGTGCACAGAGCATTCTTTCTTGGCTCCAAGTGATCGGAGTTAAGAAAGAACACTTGCCAAAAGTGCACCATTGTGATGACATCACTTCCAGTGTCGTCTTCGTGCTGCATGTGCAAAGTGCATGCAGATAGAGTTCATGGGGGGGTCAGTGGGGGGGGGGGTTCTGCCTGGGGCAGCAGAACCCTTAGTGCCAGGGGCTGCAAGCCTGAATGAGTTTTGTATTCACACGCATCTTCTGCTGTTTCTTTAAGGATGATGATAGCACAGATGATTCCCCAAAAGAAGAGACAGATGATGCTGCAGACCCAGAGCCTGAGAAGCAAGGTTAGTAGTATGCATATCCAGAAAATCTAAGTTATGTATTGAGCCATGGAAAGTTGTAGACGTGTGCAAATCTGGAGAGCCACCAAAAAAATGTCCTCCATCCATCAGTAGACTAAGCTCATATGCAGCAATAAATGACCTGCAAATTCTTTTCCACAATGGATGAAATTCTATCAATGACTATCCTGATTCTCCCAAACAACACATGAAGACATACCTCTGTGGGCTGAATCACTCTGGGAGACCAATCAAGTGAGTTCCTGGGACATGCATTTTTCAAATAAAAACAGTGGTTTTGTAGGACTTGGATTTGAATTGTGGTTATGCTGGAGTGGGGGAAGCACTTAACGTGGTTTTGCCAATTGAATCTAATTCCCATGCCAAAATTAGCCTTGGCAAGAAAAAAGGTGAACATCCATAATTTCTTTCAAACACTAATAGCAGTCCTGGGAAATGATGTTTAGAAAGGTGAAGCTGTTCTCCACCCACCCCACCCCCAAGCAGCCCCAGTCCAATTGTGGCTCTGTGCAGTTGCTATTTCTATCTTTAAAATGCATAAAAAGAGCAATCAAAGAACCCTCATAGACTCGTATAATTAGACCTCAGGTATGGGCTCACTTGATTAAGTGTTCTTCTCCACAAAATTCATTGGCCTAGTTCCCAGCAACTACTCTCAAACAATTGATGATCTACCTGGATTGCTTGGTTGTTGGCCAGTGCATCAACTGTGTGACAACACGTTGTCAAGTGTCATTTTTTCCTGAAATAGTTCATTTCCCAGGTTACAAACCATTACACAATCTCAGTATTCATTCCTGGTTATCAGTTTCTGAAGTGCAGACATTTTGATTAGCTGGTGCTTTCAATCAAGTTATTTCTTGTATGGATTTTGCATGTAACTGTGCTGTCTACCATTTTTGACAATTTATTTGGCTATTGACAAATGTGTTGGCAATCTCCACTCATACACTCTCTCCTAGTTATCTGCAGTGTTCTGAAAGCAGCATCCCCAATCATGGGGAAGGAACATATGCATAGTCACTGGATACATTCACACACATGAAATAACATGCTTTGCAATTGGATTTTTACTGTGTAAGAATAGCAATATCCATTTGCAAAAAGTCGCCATATTGTAAGCACCCACTGTCTCTGCATGTAGGTGCCATGCTCAGAAGCCAGAGATCAGGTCAAGGACAGAGTACTCATGCCCACTCACTGTTACATGGATTGCCAGGGTCTGACTATAGATGCACAGGGCAGCCCACATGCACAAGAGTTCTTTGTACTCTGTGTATACAAGGGTCAGATTGCGAGGGATACCAATGGAAGAAAGAGGCCTTTAATTGAATAAAATGAGTTTTACTGTGGATAAATATATACATTCACACTACTCACTCAAGCAAAATAATAACCATAGCTCAACACACAGAGACCTAAGAAACAGAGAAGTGATTGACAGTGACAAGAAGGGGTTAGATATAGATTAGGGTGATATTCATCTGATCCTAAAGACCAGAAGCCATGTGGAGAAAGGAGGGGGAAGACATGGCCGACCAGCAGTTCATGTCAAAGGCTCAGACAGCATCTGAGGGTATACTCTTATAGGCATCTCAAGAGATGTACAATTTTGGGGCACAGAGTGCCAGTTTAAATATATTCTGGGGAGCCAGGGGTGGGCTGGCCCAGATGTAATGAGTAGCTGGTATGAGTAGGATGCTTGGCTTGAGCTTCGAAGGTCTGGAAATTTACCAATGTTTGTGTTTCTATGTGTCATTGGCTTGATGTTGGGTGAGGGAAAGGTGCTAGATCTTCGAAATTGTGTAGCTGTGCCAGAGTTGGAGGAGATGGAATTAGGGATTAGTAGAAAGACAAGAATGGTTATCAATGTTGATTGTATCTGTCATGGGATCTTGTGTATGTGCTTCCTGTCAGTACTCCTTTTGGCTCGTCTTCCCCTGGGTCTGTTAGACTGGTTCAAAGATGGAGTCTGTGCTGGCTCCACATAGCCTGCCTTTGACAGACCACTGTGAGATGGGAAGCCTGATCCTACTGCCTTACTGGTTGCCAGGTCCCTCCAAGTCTTTGGGGAAGGTGATCTTAGCACACACATTTTGGGGCAGGTAACATCACCCTCTCTGCATATTCAGTCAATGAGCAGAAGGGTCACTGCACAGAAGGCTACTGTCTACTCTAATTGGCTGCATCTTTCCACTGTCTTACACAACATCACATACTACCTGAGATTCCAGGGACTGAACCTGCAACTTTCTGCATGCAAAGCAGATACTCTGCCACTGAGCTATGCCCCTTCTCTAAAGAGAAGAGAGGCATAGGCCACTGTAATGTAATTCTCAAGTTGCCTTTGAGAAGATGCTATAATGCATGGGTGGCAGTCCACAAGCCTTGCCATCCAAAGACTAATTTTTTTTTTCTTTAAGCCTCAACACACTTTACATAAATGCAGAATAACTGGGGCCATATCAGAACCGTCCCCCACCCCTGCACAGTCTAATTCTAACAGTCTACTAATAACATTTTTTTAATAAATGTTAAATTCAATTCACTTTTGACATCAACAGTTCTTTAGCACTAGAAGTTTCATTCCTTCTAGAGTCTTATAAAACTTTAGTGGACTCCAAGACAGCCTTAAATATATATAAAAAATTAAACCCAAATCTGTACTCAAAACAGATCTGAGCATTTAAACACTGCCTTATTTGCACAACTGGAGTACATGGGAATAGCAGGAAGTGACCCAGACAAATGCTTCGCTTTGTTATAGACAAGCCATCCTTGAAGCTGCTGTAATAGGTTTTTGCATTGCTGTCTCTTCCAAAGGTCTAGCACTGGAATTCCCAACCGTATCATTTGTTGTTGCCCTTGTTATTGTTGTTTGTTTGTTTTGCTACATGCACCACTAGAAATGATGTGCTAGTCCTTCGTTTCTGACTCGAGGGAAGCCCCATGAAACCACTCAAACTACCATGTTTTTTTGTATATGAATTTTTTGTGTTCCATAAAATCTTTGTATACATAAACAATCAAGATAAAAGATAATCTAAAATTAATTCACTTTATTAAAAAAAATCTTTATTATTAAAAACAAAGCATGACCTTCTTCAGATCCTGCCTGGACACAAACTGCTAACTCCAGGATAGCAAGAGGAAGTAAATCGAAGTCACTGCTTTGATCCTAAGTGGTCATGTTGAAATAACTATATAATTCCTATGCAATTCCTACATGTATCAGAAAAACAGAATCATTAAGGGCTATCCACAAACTCCATGCTGCTCATATGTCTTATTTGGACCCATGCAGCTTGGTTTTTTTTCCACAATGGGCTTGGAAGGCATCCCTTAAAGACACCCCCCCCCTCCAGGTTTCAAGCAAATTTGACAAAGGGGTCCAGTTCTTTGAACCCCTGAACAAGGAATCTTCTGATTAGAGGGAGAACTATGCTATGAGCAAATCTGGTGCTATTATCTTTAATAGCAGCTGCCCCGGATTATCACATTGGTTCCCAACTAAAACATAAGGGTCCCAAATCTGGAAACCCAATCCTCCCCCCCCCCAACTTGAAATCTGAACTGGTAGTGTCCTACCTGAAAATCAGCTATCACAGTAAAGCTTCCCATCACCCCTGAATCCCTGATCTGATAATATAATGAAATGTTACTCAATGCATCCCCATAAGGCACTGATTTATAATGTCATTTATATTTTTGTTGAATGTATGTTCTGGCATGCTGCTGATATGCTTCAAGTCTACATCTAGCTTAATGGCTGCATATAGATTATTTGATGCACAAATAATGCACAGATTGAACTCATTTGTTGTCACTTCGGAATATGCACACACATGTGGCATACATACATACACAGGATGATAGATCCAGTTCCAGGTTTTAGAAGGGCCTGGACAGACAGTACAGTCCTTGCCCACTACTACCCCCTGTGCAATTGCCTGCTTCCCCTTCCACCTCTGTGTCCTTCCCACCTACTCACTCTCTTGGAAATCCTCCCACCACCCATGCTTCAAGCTGCATACATGCCATTGCTCCAGTAGCATTGCACAGCATGTGCAGCCAGAAGTGTTGGTGCTGCCGAGAAGGCTCGCAAGCAAGTTGGTGGGCTGAGGAAAAGCATGCTGGTGGGTAGCATCAATGAGAGGTTGGCATGGTGGGTCTTACCAGAAGCTCTGGACACCAGCAGCTGATTCATATCAGGGTATACTGGCAGCAGATCCTCATGTTGTTGATGGTGATCATTCTCATTGTCTTGCTTGTACTCAGAGACAGTATGGCATAGTGACTGGACTGGTGAACTTAGACCAAGGAAATCCTTGTTCACATTCTTTTTAACTAAGAATGTCTCTATGTGACCTTACAGTCTTTCACTCTAAACTACCTCAAGAGTTCACTGTGAGGAGAGAGAGAGAGAGAGAGAGCACACCATGTACATGTCCTGAGATCTTTGGAGGAAGGGTAATTTTTTTAAAGTAAAAAATACATATAATAAATACTAAATCTGCCACTGAACATTCTGTTATAAAACCTACTCACTCCCTTGCACATCCTCCCACCACCCATGCTTCAAACTGCATAAATGTTCCTCCAGTGAAAAGGTGATATACTAGCAATGCCTAAGGAATCAAAAACTTTCAAGAGTGTGACAAAATATCCTGTAGGAGAAAAGAGAGAAAAGGAGATGCTGAAGATATAGTTTAATTAATTGGTTCTTATTTACTAGTTTTTGTCATTTGATTTTACTGTGTTTCAAAGCTTCACTGAAAGTTATATCCACTGTGTTTTCAGGATTATGTCACAGAACATAGTAGAAAAAATTTGGATCTCTTTGTGGATGGTGTTTACAATTAGAACTTCTGGTTTTGCACAAAGAAGTTTAGTATATTTTATTACTTTATTCTATTTGTTCTTTAAGGCATTCATGATGAAAATTCACAAAACAGCCTTCAACACTAATCCAATATAAAAATAAACATCAAGTACTAAAATAAGAATATCAGCATCAGAAATACCAATAAAATTTAAATGCAATAATATAAAAAGCAACAATCATACTAAAAGCAGTCATACTCTAAACACCTTAATAGCAAAAGGTAAAAAGAATAATAAATAGTAAAGAAGTTTTTTAAAAATTAAATTAAACCCCAAAATTTTAAAGTTTCAGCATTAAAATAGAAACAGTTCTTGATCATATATCACTATATGATATGATCCCTCTAACCTATTAAGAAACAAAGAGGGATGAGACCTGCTTCCATTACTTCCATTTCTTGAAGAATTACTTTCTTCTAAGCATGACTCCAAATCATGACACCTTCCTAGGGATATCAGCCTCCAAGTGGGGCCAGGGATCCCCTGGAATTACAGCTCATCTCCAGAGTTCATACAACAGTTCCCTGAAAATGGATGCTGTAATGTACTGAAGTCGGAGACGTTCAGATGGCAACATGCTTTATTAGCGAATACATCACAAAGACAACATGGCGGGGCTGGGTTCCCTGTTATATACATTTCCCGGAACAACCTTCTTCCTGGTCAGGTCCAATCCTGGCCAGTTAAACTTCCCACCACTGATCATCATAGGCGGGCTGCGTTCGTCCCTTCCAGGCACCACCAATAGGTGTGCTGTGCTGTACTTTCCAGGAAGAACGCCAGACACAACACTCCTCCCCCCTCAAGTTCAAGATACATAGTCTTTCAAATGAGCGTGCAGCTGCCACTCTCTGAGCGACTGCTGCCTGTGGTTCTGTAACTGCTGGTTACTCACTTTGGGCCATGGTCGGTGTTGTCTCGATCCTGCGGTGGTATCTCCTCCACCTTGTAAGGCTCCTCTGCCAGCAACCCCAGTGAGCTCGGCAGGGTTGCTTCCTGCGGCCCCATGCCCTCCCCGTTCCCCTCTCCCCCTGGCCCTGCCGATTCCTCCGGCAGGGTGCGGCGGCGGAGTTGGTCTATGTGTCTGCGGAGGAGCTGCCCCCCCTTCCGACGAGACCTCGTAAGAGCGGGACCCAGTGAGCCGCAGCACCCGAGCTGGCCCACTCGCAAAGTTCTTGGCATAGACAGGATCCCCCAGAAAGAACCCTCTTGTGGCCTCCCTGGTCTTTGGGGAGCTGCAGAGGTCTGGGGCCCAGTCAGGATGTAGCCTATCTAGCTGGGTGGTTAGCTGCCTGTCAATGAGTATCTCGGCAGGGCTTATGCCCCTAGCCGGGTTGGGGTTGATCCTGTTCCCAAACAGAAAGGTGGACAGTCGGTGGTCCCAATCCCCTTGGACTATGTGACCCAGGGCCTCCTTGGTTGTGCAAACCATCTGCTCTGCTTGGCCGGGTGAAAGAGAGTGGACCGTATGTGGTGGATGAGTTACCTATTCAGGAATTCCTGGAACTCCCAGAAGGTAAACACGGTGCCGTTGTCCATCACTACGGTGTCAGGGATTCTATGGGTGCAAAAAACCCTCCGTAAGGCTCTGACTGTGGTGGAGGTGGAAGTGACTGGTATGACCTCCAGACACTTCGTGTAAGCATCCACTAAGATAAAGAATATTTTCCCCTGGTATGGCCCCGCAAAGTCTAAGTATAGCCGGGACCACCAAATTGGATTCCCAGTGGTGAACAGGGGCGCCGGACGGATTCGGCTGGGACTCTTGGCAGGGCGGGCACCTCCTAACCCACCCCTCTATCTCTTCATCCATTCCCGACCACCATACATAGCTCCGCACCAGAGCTTTCTTATGTACTATCCCCAGGTGCATCTCATGCAAGGCTTCAAGCACTTGCTTCTGGAGTGGGGGAGGGACCACCACTCTGCTACCCCAAAGAATACAACCTTTGTGTAAGGAGAGCTCTTCCCGGCAGGAAAAAAATGGTCTGAATGCAGCATCCAATTTGCCCGTGGGCCAGCCCCTCCCCATCCAGTCCGAAATGTGTGCAAGGATGTGGTCTCTGCTCATGAACCTGGCTACCTCCGCTGCGTGGAGGGGCCGCTCCGGCAGAGACTCCAGGAGCATCACATGGTGGGCTGGGGCCAGATCTGGGTCCATCTGCGGCAGTGGTAGGCGGCTGAGGGCGTCTGCTTGGCCCATTGCCTTGCCAGGGTGGTAGACAAGCTTGTAGGTGTATGAGTTGAGAAACTCGTTCCACCGCAGGACCCACTGCAACAGGAACTGTGGTGTCTGGTGGTCTGGGGCGAGTAGGCCGAGCAATGGCTTGTGGACTGTGGCAATCGAGAAGCGCCTACCATACAGGTAGTCATTGAATTTGTATACGCCCACCACAATTGCAATGCCTCCTTATTTATTTGGGCGTAGTTGCACTCAGCCTGGGTCAAAGTGCGAGGACCTCTCTCCCGTCCGGGAGTTGGTGGCCCAGGACGGTGCCCACTCCATAAGGGGAAGCATCACATGCTAAAATCATGGAGAGGGACTCATCAAAAACGGTGGAGTACCTCATTTGAAACCAAGATGTTCTTGACCGCCTGGAAGGCCGCAACCTGCTTTCCCCCCCAGACCCATGGGGTGCCCTTATCTAGGAGTCTGTGTAGGGGTTCAGCCAGGGCTGCTTTGTGGGGCAAGAATGAGTGGTAAAAGTTCAGGAGTCCCAAAAAACTTTGTAGCTCTGCCCTGCAAGTCGGGGCCGGGGCCTGTACTATCGCCCTGGTCTTGTCGGCTGTTGGGTGAAATCCCGCGGTGTACATTGCAAACCTCAGGAACTCCACCCTAGGCACCCCAAGCAAGCATTTCTCCTGCTTCACCTTGAGACCCACATTCTGGAAACGGCAGAGCACCTCTCGAAGGCGGCGGCAGAACTCATCGGTGTCGGGTGCCACTATCAAAACGTCATCAAAAAAAGGTTGTACTCTGGGAATTCCTTTAAGGAGAGAGTCCATTAAGCTTTGGAAAATTCCCAGAGCCCCGCTGACCCCAAATTGTAGCCTCCGCACCTTGAAAGCACTCCGGTGCGTAACGATGGTCTGAGCCTCAGCTGTTTGCTCATCCACTGGAAGTTGTTGATATGGTTGGGCCAAATCCAACTTCCCAAAAATCTTGCAACAGGCCAGGGAGGCAAGGACATGGCTGACCACCAGGATGGGCTATGGGTGGTCCTGTAGTGCTTTATTAATTGCTCATTTGTAGTCTGCACAGATGCACACGTCCCCGTTCGGCTTGACTGGGGTGACTATGGGAGTTTTCCAAGTGGCGTGGGAGATGGGCTCTAGCACCCCCTGGGCCATGAGGCGGTCCAGTTCAGCTTCATTTTTTGGCTTAAGTGCAAGTGGAACCCGCTGAGCCTTCAGCCTTAAGGGCCTATCTGTGGGGTCCAGCTGCAATGCGATAGGTACTTCTGGGAATGCCCGGCACACTTGGTCGAAATTGTAGACTTGTATGTGGCCTTCCCCTACAATTTTGATGCCCAGGGGCTTAAACCAAGGCAATCCCAATAGGGTGGTGAGCCGGTGCTTCACCACAAGTATGTCCAGGGCCCCATTAAAAATTTTGAACTCCACCCTAACTCTGGCCCACCCCATGATCTGCACTGGATTCTTTTGAAAGTCCAGCAATATGAACTCCACGGGCTGCAGGGTCGGGCGGTTGTGGGGGCAGAGTTTACTGAGGGTCTCCTCTGAAATAATGGAGATGGAGTATCCCATGTCCAATTCCATCAGGCAGGAACCCTCCTCGATCAAGACCTGCACTTTGATCTTGTTGGGGGTGTCCTGGGGCAAATTCATTACCTGGATGCTGTTTGTAGCTGTCGTGGGTGCATCTGTCGAGTCATGGTGTGCAGACTGGGGCCTCCTGTTGGGTCTGGCCCTGCAAGCTCAGGCAATGTGGCCCACTTTTCCACAGCTTCTGCAGTCCATGTTACGGTAGGGGCAATCTCGGCGCTCATGTGGGTCCCCACAGCTGGTGCACTTGGTGCTTGGCTTCTCCACTGCCCATGATCTGCTTGGTGTTTTCAGACCGCTGCATGGCTGACATCGAAGCTGATGTGCCCCTTCCTCATCAGAGCCGTCCAAGATTGAGGCAGTGGTGGCCTGGTTCACAGAAGGGCTGGTGTGCGTCTGTTCAAAGGCGGTTGCCTGTCAGAATGCTTTCGCAAGGTCGATGTCTTTGTCCTCGTATGTTAGCAACTTTTGCCACATTTTCTCCTCCTGGACGCCCACCGCGAAATGGTCCAGCAGGATCTCTTCCAGGTCCCCTGTGAAATCACATCTCAGGGCTAATACTGCAAGATACTCAGCGGCGGACTCAGCTTGTCTCTGCTGTCTCATGAAGAACGCGTGCCTGCGTGTGAGATGGGACGGTTGTGGCGCCATGTAGTTAATCACCTTGACCAGCTGGTCGTAGGTGGCCCTTGTGAGGGTGGTCGGCATAATGAGTCGCTTCATCAGCTGGATGGTCTCCACCCCGCACGAGCTCAGGAGAAGTACCTTCTTCTCAGCCACTGCCTCCATTTTGTGCAGCTCTATATAGTAGTTGATTTGGTCCACCCATGACTCCCATAAGTCGGGCTGGGTGACGTCGAATGTCGGTAGGGTTTGTCCGAGAGCAGTAGACATGGCCTTGGCCGCAGAAGCACTAGAGCTTGGAGTGCTGGAGGCTGCTCTCTGCTCACCGGTATCCCATCTTTGTTACCAGTGTAATGTACTGAAGTCGGAGACGTTCAGATGGCAACATGCTTTATTAGCGAGTACATCACAAAGACAACATGGCGGGTTCGGGTCCCCTGTTATATACATTTCATGGAACAATTCTTCCTGGTCAGGTCCAATCCTGGCCAGTTAAACTTCTCGCCACTGATCGTCATAGGCGGGCTGCGTTTGTCCCTTCCAGGCACCACCCACAGGTGCGCTGTGCTGTACTTTCCGGAATGAACGCCAGACACAACAGATGCTTTGGAGGGTAGACACGACAGCATGGCACCACACTGGGGTCCCTGTCCTCCCCTGATTCCCAAAAGTTTCCCAATGTGGAACTGACAGCAATACTCCCCATCCCCTGCCAGTGGCCACAGGGATGTGGCAAATTTACTCCTTCCACTGCAGCAAGACTCCTTTTTAACAGAAATGTGTCATTGGATCCAACCCAATGCCTGTAGCCACAGAGGGGCCTTCCAGGGCCTCACCCCCAACTTACCCAAGGCACCCTGACCTCCAAGCCATCCCAGCCTCGCCCCCCACCCCAGGTTTCAAATAAATGTTTTTGCTGCCACTGCTGCACTCATCACCCACTCACTCACCCTTGCACTCTCCCTCTGTCACTCACTCATTCCCACTTCCATTTACAGGCTGCAGTTACACGCACTGAATGATGCAGTTTCAATCTACTTTCCAACTGGATTTTGTCAGTTCACACAATAAAATCAAGTTGGAAAGTACAGTGAAAGTTGATTGAAAGTGCAATATTTAGTGTGTGTGATTGAAGCCAGACTCTAGTTTTGCTGAACTCTCTCCTAGGGAGGCCTGTCTGTATTCAGCTCTACCATTTCATTACAATTGTGATAGAAATATTATATGCATGATTCTGGATTTTGACTGTTGTCTGTGGAGATGTCTTTTGAGCATTGTGGATCCTTATTTCTCTAGAGAGAAATGATCTCTGAAGGAAGAGAAGGAAGGCGCTTCATAATATTCTAGATGTCCAGACAGGATAGTAAAAGGCTAGGATTTCTTTAGGCATGCTACTTGAAATGACTGGCTAAGCCTATATCTGTGAGCAGGTTTGGGGAAGATGGGAGGGAAGGAAGTGGTCTGGGGATGAAGCCCATTAAGTGTTAATGGTATGGGTGGGATGGAGGCAAGAGACTGATGGTTTAATGATTACAGTGAAACTGTTTCAAAAAGTGTGTAAAATATTGCAGTAAGAATTTGATAGACTGTAGAAAATCACATCAGTGCAGTGACTGGAAAAGTTTTGTTCATTCCTGCATCTACTTCAGCTCAAGACAGCTGTCAAGAAAGAAAGCAGCTGAGAAATTCTGAGAAGAAATAATCAGGGAATAGAAATTTAGCACTTCACACTTGTCTGTACCAATTATTTCAATGCACTTAGTTCATGTTTCCACCAATTATGTAATTACTTTTCAAAGTGATATGGGTCCCATATGAGTAGACAGAGTCTACTCAGCTTAAAATGAAAATATAAAATCAGGGTTAAGCAGAGCAGCTTTGAATAACAGAATCAATGCGTACAGTCCCTGTGTGATGGTAGCTTTCCAGTTTTTAAACACACCAATCAATTTGAACACTAGAATGGTTGCCAGTGTGATGCCCATTGGCAGACTAGTGCCCCTGATGTGTTTCCTGGCATCCACATGCTGCTCCTTTTCTTGATCTGTTCCTTACTTATCAACTTCTCTTCTTCCCTTTGCCTTCCTTTGCTCCATTTGAATTCTTTTCTACTGTGACTATCTGGAAGGAGCCTTCAGACTTACCCAAAAGTCACAAGATGCCCATCTGGGAACCCACAGTGCCAGAAACAGGGAATCCCATTAGAACACTGGCAACAAAGAGACAGGCTAAAACAGCACTAATACAATATGGGTCCATAAAGGCTCCAGCTACGGATGGGCATGAACTGGGAAAGTGCAGTTCTGTTCAAGATTCATAAGAACTTAAGAGAAGCCATGTTGGAACAGGCCAATGGCCCATCCAATCCAACACTCTGTCATACAGTAGCAAAAAACCCAGGTGCCATCTGGAGGTCCACCAGTGGGACCAGGACATTAGAAAAAGGGAGAAAAGTATTACTTTTTCTGCCTTCTCTGTCCCATGCTGTCAAGCATCGATATTTCTCAATAAGTAGTCTTTTGTTTTAAATCAAAGCTGTTTTATTGTTAGAAACTCAGAAGCTGAACCAAGGACACAAGCCTTGGAAGTAATTACATATATAGGGTTACACAGTTGCTATATAGGATATCTTCAAAGGTTACCATACAGATGCATACTTGAGTCACAGGTTTAAAGGTTGCTTAACACTATCTCTTTTATTACTAAGGAATTTAGACTATTAAAAACATCTCCCATTCTCACACTTCTCTAGCAGTAGATAAGAGCTGTCTGTGTGAACCTGTGGGAGAGGCAACTTGAAAGTGGTACCAGCCAGGCTGTAGCATAAACATCCTTGGGCCAGATGGATTTATTACTTGCCCAATGGTTGTAAATAGGGGGGAGGGGAGCAGTAGAGAGCTGGTGACCTGCTCTTTGTCTAAGAACAAAGTATGTTACAGAAATAAGCGTGCTTGACACATGCATAATCTTGTAAACCTCTATCTTGTCACCCCTCAGTTATCATTTCTCCAAGCTAAAGAATCCCCATCACTAATCTTTCTTCATAGGGAAAGTGTTCCAACCCCTTGATCATTCTAGTTGTCCTATTCTGCACTTTTTCCAGTGCTATAATATCTTTTTTGAGGTGTGGTAACCAGAATTGTACATAGTACTCCAAATGAGACCATATCATCAATTTATACAGGGGCATACTGGCTGATTTGTTTTCATTTCCCTTCCTAATAATTCTCAGCACAGCATTGCCCTTTTTATTGCAGTCACATACAGTCTTGACATTTCTAGTGACTCCATGATCCTTCTCTTGGTCAGTTTCCACCAGTTCAGACCCCATCAATGTATATTTATAGTTAGGATTTTTGGCCCCAATGTGCATTACTTTGCACTTGGCCATGTTGAACCCCATTCGCCCATCACTGGCAGATGCCTTTGGAGTGCCTCACAATCCTCCCTGGTTGTCACCACCCTGAACAATTTAGTATCATCCGCAAAGTTAGCTACTTCACTGCTTACTCCAATTCCAAATCATTAATGAACAAGTGAAAAAGAAACAGACCCAGTACTGAGTTCATGGAGTGCCCAGTTTACAAGCCCAGTTCACACCCCACAAAACATCGTGAACTTTTAGGGGCTAAATGAACCAGTTCACTTTGTGAGGTTCATGACTTGGTAGAATGCCCCCTTGGGATGCTAGAGACACCAAACTCACAGGGGATCTCCAGCTAACTCTCCTCTACCTGACCTCCAAAGAAGGTGCCTCCAGGAAAGTACTTTCTGGGGATATGACCAGTGGTCATTGCATCCTGTCATTTCCCCAGTAAGCAGTTTCATGGGGGCACCTTTTGAGTTTGGTGTCTCTAGCTTGCACATGATCCACTCTATACACTCCTGAATCTTCTGAACCTGTGTCTGTTAAATGACAGAACTACTCTTAGAAAAGTATGTTGTTAGTTTAACCCATACTTGAGAGGTATACATCCACCGTATTCTAATGTATTTTGTATTCATATCTGAACAGAGTAGACTCCAGCTTCATTCTACAGAAAAAAGTTGTTATTTTAACACATGCTTTAGCTGAGACCAATGGAACGTTATCACTTGAGCCTCAAGGTGGATTACACAATTTAATCCAATGAACCATGTTTTATATTTTAATAGTTAAGTGTGGCCTTATCTGCAAATAGGGGCCACACTGACATAAAGTAGATAGTCCTGCAAACTTGAGAGATCCTTCAGGTTTGAAGAAATATTTGAAGTTGTTAAAGGATTACATCAGGGAAGTTAAATCAGATCAGGCAATTGGTACCCTAACTCTACCCGCCCCCCCCCCCCCCGCTCCTTAACTACAGTGACCCATGCAATGGTAAGTTCCAGGCTTAATTGTTGTAACTCGGTCTATGCAGGCTTGACCTTGGGACTGATCTGGAAACTCCAGCTAGTGCAAAATGTGGCAGCTGACTGCATCACCTGTGTGGGCTTGCATTTGGCTGGTGCTATGCCAACTGTACTGGCTACCAGTCAAGTACCTGCATGGCTTGGAACCAACATATCTGAGGGATCGTCTTTCCCCATATGTGCCACAAACAGCTTTATGCTCGGCTAACCAACATCTACTGTTGTCCCCAGCCCAAAAGGTGTCCGCTTAGCCTCAACTAGAACCAGGGTGTTCTCTGCCCTGGTCCTGGCCTGGTAGAACATGCTTCCTCTTGAGATCAGGGCCCTGCTGGACTTTCTACTGTTCTGCCAGGCCCTTGGATGACGAGGTGCTGTCCAATTAAGTTGTCCTCCCTTACTGTTCTTCCTATCCAGCCTAAGTTTAAGAAGATCTTTTATGGCCCAGTGACTTTGGCTTGAGTTCATCATATTGTAATCAATGGCTACATGTTTTAATTTCTGTTTTGTCTTAATTTATTGAACTACTGTGTTTAATCTATACATACATACATACAAACAAAACCTTTAATGAAACAAAAAAAACACAGACAGGATCCAAAATGGGTGAAACTGAGTAAAAATTACACTGACCAGAAAGGCAATCAAGACAACACCATGGAAAAACCAATCAAATATTAATTCATTAGTAACCCTTGCACAAAATTATGATAGCCCCTGTGCAATACAGCAGCCAAACACCCAGCCACCAGCCCATCAGTCTGGGGGATCCATCAGAGAGCAAATGCTGGGCAACTCCCACTGAAGAGCTGGAATGGTCAGAGGCAACAGGATCAAGAAGTTGCCAGTGAATCCCATGAAATACAGGGCAATAGAGTGAAATATGATCAACTGAATCAGGCTCTGATAAGCAACACCCACATAGTCTGTTCCCAAAAGGAAAAATAGTGAGTCCAGTGAGCATAAAAGCCTGTTACCAGCAAGACTCTGGATGCAAGCAGCTCCTTGACTTACAGTGGGCAATGAGCCAAAAAGACAAGGAGAACAAGATGGGATGAGATTGGGGTGGGGGGAATAGAAAAGGTATATAAAATGGGATAAGAAAGAAAAGGTGAAACTGGAGGGGGAAGAACAGATAGTGTTTAATCTATTGTATGTTGCTTGATGAAATCCCCGAGCCCACTTGCGGAGAGGGTGGAATAAAAATTGAAATAAATAAAACAAAGGCATTTTCTGTGCATATGCAGACAATACACCTAACTCTGACACCAATGAGGAGTGGCTGGGAGCTGCAGCAGACCTGGCAGCAGCGAATTTTAAAAAAGGGAACTAAGAGGGAGAAGAGATTCCCCCTACAAGTATCACAAATCACCACATAAAACACAAAAACAACAGTGTATAAAACTGGATTATTAAATTAGAGACCCACAAAGTAAAAATAGTATAACACCACAATAAAGCAATATAAGACAAGCAAATAATGCAACAGAGCTGAAATGCAAAATTGGAGAACAATGCAATAAATACAGGGTAATGTACAGAAAGAGCAAAGCAATGAATCTACTTGAATTTCACACCAATGAGAACAATTTTATTCCTCATTATTAAAATGCCTTCCTAAATAATTCCATTTTACACATTCTACAGAATGATGAAAACATGGGAGCTTATCAGGCAGGTTGTTCCTCTGGGTGAGAACCACAACAGCATTGCTCAGGGATGGGCAGCTGTTGACCTTACCCTTTGAGAATCTGGCATCTTCAGGTTTTGCCCAGCAAAATTGTGGTAGAGGAGTTTATCAAGAGAGGCAATGCTGAAGATATGTGGGAACCAGACTGTGAAGAGCCTTATGGGTGAAGGGCCAGTTTCTTGAACACAACCCAGTAACTAAACAAAAGTCAATCAAGTGACTGTAGAATAAGTATTAGGAGGGCTTAAAATAGATTATCATATAGAATTCTGTTAGCCTTAGTATACACAAGTAATTTGTCTGCTTTTAATTCATTAGTTTTATTTCTCATATTTAAATAGTGAAATCCAGTGCAAAATTAGTACAATCTAAGTCTATTTAAAATGACTTACTGTGAGACAAAGCACCCTTATTTCTCTCAAGGGCTAACATGATTATTAGAAGGCCTGCACTGGCTCACAGGTGTCCACCTGTTTTTTTTGTAGCAAGAACTCCTTTGCATATTAGGCCATGCCTCTCATAGCTAATCCTTCACAAGCTTACAGTAGGCCCTGTAATAAGAGTCCTGTAAGCTCTTGGAGGATTGGCTACATCAGGAGGGTATGGCCTAATATGCAAAGAAGTTCCTGCTACAAAAAAAAGCCCTGGGTGTCCAGGATTTGGGCCTTTCTACAAATACCATCCTTATCTCTTTCAAGGCCAGATTCAAGGGTGTGGTAATTGGTTAATTGTTAGAACCTGTGCTCAGTTGCATAACCAGATGGGAGGGGGGAATTAGGAGCAAGTGTTAATATCCTCTGGAAAATTCCGTCAAGGGAGATTCCTAATTGGATCCAAGAGACCACCTGATGCCAGAGGGCAAAAGGCCAGAGGGAAGCCATGCTAATTTTATGCTCATGCCGTGCTAGTATGTTTTCATATGTTATGCTTCACCTTGATGTTATGCTTCACCTTCGTATGTTATGCTTTCATCCTGTAACCACAGTTGTGGGGATCTATATACAGAAAGGCAGGTCACAGATTATTTATTTACATATATACATACCTGCTTTCCAGAAACCTGGCACCCTCTTTCCTTAAGGGGATTCTGAAAGATAGCTGTGAGTGGGCTGCAACCATGTGGTTTTACTATTTGTGTGAAATATATGGCAGTATGGATTCTACTTGGTTGGGGTTGCATGCATAGTTAGCAAATCTAAAAGAATTTTTAAAGTTTAAGGATTAAAATATATGGTTGACTATTCTAATGAATACTCAGTGTACATAGCATTTCAGCACCACAGCTCAATGAACAATATCTATCAGTGAAAATGGCCCTTTGAAAATAACCTAATTCCTCATCATCATGTCCTGGATATGAATCACTGATTCTCTATTTTCATAGTCAAAATGCAAGCTTCTGGGCTGAAAAAGGGTACAAATTGTCATTAACGATTAGTCAGAGCTTGACTGGTTTTAATAAACTTGCTTACTCTTCTTGAGTTATGAAAGGCAAAAATGTAGGAAGCTAATCCATATTTCTAATTGTTGGTTCCATTTTACACATGTGTGCAGTTTTCTCCCCACTTCACAAATCTTCTTTGGTTTGTCTAATCCATGAAAGAAAATATTAGGCTACCATCCAAAACAGTGGCAAATTCAGAGAGGAGACCGGGAGTGGTGGGGCTGCCTCGTTTCCAGCCTTACAGCATCTATGAGAGAATTACTGAAGCCTTTGTATTCCTTTGACCTTTGCTCACAGCCACAGAAGTCACAAGCAAAGAAATGTGAAAGATATGGTCCTGAAGGCAAAATTCCCACAAAAATAGGCAGTTCTTCTAAAATCTTCCATCAACAGAAGCAAGCAATAATCTTCTACTGGGGATTCTGATATCAGCTGTTTGTGAGGGAGGAGTGTTGTCTAGAGAGTCTGGTGCCACCACTGCTGCTTTTCTCATATTACAGGACTTTAAAGGTCACTCCCAGAAACTTCAACTGGGCCCATAATAAATATGAAGCCAGTGAAGATGGAACAAGACTGATATGACTATAGTGATTTCATCTCTATGACCTAAGGTTGCCAGGCCCTTATTAGGGACAGGGGATCCCCTGCCCTAGGGTCCCTTCCCCACACCAATCAGCTGGCTTGTATGGGGATTCAATGGCAGCAAAAGCCAACTTAGACTGGCATCACTGGCAATGTGGCAACATAATCTCTGGCATGAACAAGAAGTGATGTCAGGGGATGCTCTGGTATATGAACAAAGCTCAATGGAAAAAATGACTTATACCATACAGCTTTTGCCCAAATACTAGAGTATCCCCATGATGGTGACAATGTGATGACATTATTTCCTGTTCACACCAGAGAGTATGTTGTCACATTGCCAGTGATGCCAGTCTAGGCCTCCTTTTGCTCCTAGTAAGTTCCCCCCACCTCCACCAGTTACCAGGGGAAACCCAACTATGATCCACTCCAGTCATCATTCCTGTCTCAGCATTATGTACCTGTTGTTGTTTCCAGACACTTTTCACAAGCTGCCCATGTAGTCAGGGCCGGCTCGCCCATTAGGCAAACTAGGCGGTTGCCTAGGGCGCTGGGAGGTGAGGGGTCCTTCTCCCTCCCTTCGCGGTGCTGGAAGCCAGAGCCATGCTCCACTCTGCGCCCCCCCCCCCCAGTCAAGGCTGGTCCTTACCAGCTTCAATGTGGCTGGGTGTGGCTTGTAATCCTTTGAAGGGTCTGTGAGAGGAGAGTTTGCTCCCCCTCACTCCCGGTTCCAGGAAGGAGGGGGAGCAAACCAGCCTCAGCAGCAGCAGGGGGTACACAGCGCAGCTCTGGCTTGCAATGCTGTGACAGGAGGGAGGGTGACGATAGGGATGGCGGGGGGTAAGGATCCACCAGGGGGTGGGCGATGGAGCGCAGCACTGCAAAGCAGCGTTGCAAAGGAAAGGAGGGAGGGGGTAAAGATCAACCGTAGCAGGGGGGCGATGGAGTGCGGCGCTGCCTTGCAGTGTCATGAATGGAAGGAGGGCAGCTGTGGTGGGGTGAGGGCAGCCGCGGTGGAGGGAGCAGCGGCCAGCGCTGCATGTAGTGTGCATTGCAGTAAGCTGACCCAGATATTACCAGGCCATGTATCACAGCAGCAAGATCTTTTTTGCTTAGGAAAGGTTGCAGCTGGCCCAACAGCCAAAGCTGATGGAAAGTATCCTTGGCCACTGCTTCCACCTGTTTATCCAACAGCAGGCCTGAGTCTAGCTGCAATATTAGGCTACTTTACGGGAAGTAAAACCCCATCCAGAACAGAGGTCACCTCAATTTCATTTCATTGCTGGTTTTGTACATGTGTTAGGGTGAAACAATTTTTTTAAGGAATCTAGTTGGGGTTCCCTGGATTCAAAACTTTCTACCCACAGCCACACACAGCTGCATTGACTGTTCAAAAATAAAGAAGAGATAAGATAACTTGCTGGATTTAGAAGAAATATGGTATATATTGTTTACAATCTGCCTCATGCAAGAAGAGTTGGGTTTTGTAAATGTATGTTTAATAGATATTTTAACATTTCTTGTACTGTGTCTATGCATAAACTAATATTTAATTGCTAAAATTAAAGGAGAACCCAATTGTGCTGTGAACTGTGATGTGGGAGAGGGAGGGGGGAGAGGGGCGCTTTCCTTCCACTCTGTGCTGTTTTCCAACTAGAAACAATGCTGTGGGAAGTTATTTCCCCCTGTCTAGCTGCTCCAAATGCAATATTAAATAAAACACAAAAAATATTTATAAACACAAAGACCTAATAAGGGTACCATAGCCCACCATCTCTGGTCACCTGAACCTAAGCTTAAATACATATACACATAATAAAAGTAAGAATTAAAACAGAGGAAGGAGGGATCACTGACCAAGAAAGCCCTTTCCTGAGTTGCTGCTGACCCAATAATGTCAGGAGGTGGGGCACCCAAAGCAGTGCCTTGGAAGATGACTGCAGTTGTTAGATAGGTTTGTAAGGATGTAGGCATTCCTTCATGTATGCTGGTCCTAAGCCATTTAGGGCTTTAAAGATCAACACCAGCACCTCAATTGTGCTTGGAAACAGACTGGGAGCCAATATGGATGGACTAAGACTGGAGGGATGCAATCCCTAAAACCCACTCCTGTAAAAATCCTGGTTGCAACCTTCTGCAGCAATTAGCCACAGCACATTTGAACTATTTAGTGTTTTATTTAATATAACCCTCCCTTTTAAAAGTTTTTGCTTTTTCTGCAAACTTAGGGGTTCCTACAAGATTGTAACTGTCTGTGATCAGACCTTCTCCCAGCCCCCAGGGTTGCCTAGCTCCAAGAGGTGAACACTACCAGCCCCAACCTTTGGGTTAACAACCATTCAGGTGGTAGGGTTGCCAGGTCAGTGTTGGAAAATGCCTGGAGATTTTGGGGGTGGATCTGGGAGATGGTGGGGTGGGGGGCTCAGCATGGTACAATGCCATAGAGTCCACACTTCAAATCAGCTGTTTTCTCCAAGGGAGCTGCTCTCTGCCAGCTGGAGATCAGCTGTAAAAGCAGATCTCCAGGCCCCACTTGGAGGCTGGCAACACTATCAAGTGATCACCCCCAGAGGATAAAATCAGTGACTGACTGGATAAAGTAGAGCACCACCACACCAAAGAGCAGCCCTCTAAGAAGCATTTTCCAGCAGCTACGACTGGGCCAGACTGGCCAGACCAACAGGTGAGGGACTGCTGCAGGAGGATGGGGCAGGCTGTTTGACTTGTACATGAGTAAACATGGCCCATATAAGGGGCCGAATAGCAGGCCAGGGAGGAGGCTCCAGATTCCCTCCAGAAGTGGAGAAGAGGCTTGGAAAGAGATGAGCATCTGAGGCCTTTTGCTGGCCCTGGGGTCCTGGATGGGACCATGGAGATAGTGGTGGAGTACAAGGTGGATGCCAAACCCTTGGATTCCCACAGTACCATTGTGCTTCTTTAATGCATAGTGGTATCACCCATGACTATTAGATATATGATGTTCTTCTGTTCTTCAGCTATTTTACCAGAGTTTATGATTTGAGAGGCAGCCACTAAAAATACTCAGATTTCCCCCCCCCCCCAATCTTTTCCTTTTATTTTAGCACTGTAGATATTCAGTCTGTTGCTAGTATGTACTGCATGCACATCATCAATTTTCTTCATTGTTTCCATAATTATCACAAAGCTTATAAAAACAATTCAGTCTGATTTGATCTTCACATCTTCATTGAAGGGGAGGGAAAGAAGAAAGCAAAATATTCCTTAGTAGATCTTGTCAATGTTAATGTTAGCAATTAACATTATAAATGATTACTAAAATGTAGAGACTTGGTAGTTACAGATTGCTAACATTTCTAACAGCAGTATTAAAATGCCTCGAGGAGATGTGAAATTAAATATGGCAAAATCATAAGGATGTTTGGTTTAAAATACCTACATTTTAATCAGTACAATAGTATAAAATAGGTAAAATATTGGAACATAAAATTATTGAGGAAATTGTTACATTTTTGTTTTTCAGTAGAGTTCAGACCAGCATTAACAGCTTCAGAACCACATTGGGACAGTTTGGACAATATTGTTGCCCTGCAAATGTCTTACCTCCTAACACACTTGATGTAGTGGCCAGACCTCTGAAGCCACGCGGTATTCATGCATTGATGTATCATCCAATGTGATAATGGAAGGTTTGGCATGTAAACTAAGGGTGTGCATTTGTTATACTTGAGCCAAAAATATACCCCCAAAATACCTTATCATATTTTCCAAGTATATTCAGGCATCCCAAATATATCCAGAGATTTTTCAGGAAACCCAAACCAAAATGGTCTTTTAAAAACCCTCCTGGAAATATTTGAAGTTTACTGGGAAGATCAGGAGCCAGCATCTGTGGGCGCCTGTGAACTATTGTTTTTCTTTTTCCCTCCCTTGTTTTTGTGTCTCTCAGGACTTCTATGACCTTCCCAGACGGCTTTATTTTTCTTCTTCTTTACTAGCACTGCTTTGTGTCACTACAGTCTGCACTTGCAAATCACACACACACACTTGGATTTTTTCCGCCATGATTTCACTTTGGTTCTGTTGAGTTTACACTGACACAGTGGCACTGGGTTCTGCTGGGCTTTCTGTATGTTATCATTGGCTTGGGGCTTGCAAAACTGCTCCCCACAACCTTAATCTTCCAGTGCAATTTGCTTTTCCACTGGTTTGGTTTTGATTCTGGTTTACTTGGCACATTAGCTTGTGGTTCTACTAAGATTAATGGTGTCTACAGCGATTCTGTTGGGCTTGTTGTTGGTTCATCCATGGGAGTCATTTGGCCAGTGATTGCTGCTTGCTTTGTCCTGGAAGCATCATAGAGGGAATTCCTCCTCTCTTTCATAGGAAATCATGGAGGACAGCTGGGGCATCCTGTTCACAGTCCCATAGAATTGGACCCCATGTTCCAATCTGCTTGAAAAGTGGAGGTTATTTAAAGGTTAGGCAACTCGACTGCAATTTTGGTGCCTGTACCTTTGAAAATAACCACCTGCCATGCAGAATGTCTCCCCATAGGGAATAAAGGACCAGAAAAAAATTGAAAACACCTAAAAAACACACAGAGAGAGATCTGAATACCATACTGGTATTTGGAATTTGGAAATATCACGAATACCAATATTTTTTTCCAAATACCTAAACCCTGAAAAAATGATTTTTCCACAAACCTATGTGCACCTGAGATCCAACTTTTAATTCAGACTTTTATCTCATATATATATGGAATCTGCACATATCAAACTTGTGGGTTGTGGATAGCTGTTGTCTTCAGAAGTGAGGCTGGCACACTGAGTTCATGGGAAGGTAAGGCATGCTGGCCCTCTTTCTGCTCCCACCAAGTGTAGGGCAGCTGTACCATCTAAACAAACTCCTATGGTTCTGTTCAAATGCAACATAAAACCATGGTTTATTTTAATAACTGATCACAGAAATCCTGGTTTACCTCAAAGATGCTCATTTATCACCCTCACATCCAAGTCAATTCCCTGAAACAAGTCAGGATTAAGGAAGGATGTATGTGTTCAAACAATCATATAATCCATAGATAGTTAAATTAACCCATGGTTTCATATAATGTCCGAACAAGTTAATATAACATTCATTGCTATTGAATAAATCAAGTACTACAATTATTTAAAGAATGATTTAGGATTTGGTTGATTTCCACAACATCCATCCATCTTAAGAAATTACTGCAAGGAACCAAGTGTACAGATTGCTGCCAAGTTGTTATCCTATAATAATATTGCACTTAAGGCTTTATGGTCAGTACCAAAGTACTGACAGCCCCCCTGTAGTTTTAGTTGCCGTGGCCTGGATGACCCATACTAGTCCGATCTTGTCAGATTTCAGAAACTAAGCAGGGTTGATCCTGGTTAGTTACTTAGATAAGAGATTCACCCCACCCCCCACCTCAGAAGCCAGAGTTGCTACAGAGAGCTGGGCAATGGCTAAACTGCCTCTAAACTTTTCTTGTCTTGAGAACCTTGTGGGGTCAGGATAAGTCTGCTTCAATTTGATGGCATTTTTAACATAGTTTTAGTTAAAATTACAATAGCAACTAAGTTTAAAGAAACATAAGAATAACTAACTTGAAGACCACTTCCTCTATGGCCTAGTTACACACCTATATTAAGAAGACTTTGCTGTATAAGCAATTAGTTGAAAACTAATCTAGAAATGCAAGGAAAGATAATTGCTAGCATGATAGTCACTGAGTCCAAGCCTACATAAACATTGTAGAGTTCTAACATAACTATGGGTAAAATTTTCAGTTTCAATTTCTCCCACAAATCTAAATTTGAGAAGCAGCTAAGAGAGACTCTTGAGGCTTTTAAGCACACAATTTATCACTTATCACTCTGATATTTTAACCCTCATTGCAAGAGATAAAAAGAACCTCCATTCTGTGCCTATATTAAGTATTAATAGATCTATTAATAGAGCAGATAGCTGATGCCTCCTGTTGCCACATGCCTTGACAGATATGAAGGGGGTCCTCTCCTACCTTCTATCGGAATGTCATGACTGTGTTTTAGGAGAAATTACATATTTTAAAAGATTCAAGGCTGCCAATGAAAATGGCAGGTCTGTGTGACATTTATCTTTATATTATGCACAGTGCAGCTGTCCTATGCACTGATATCATTACATTGTTCTCTCTTGCCATTTTAGATAACAGGCCCCCATTTCTCATAACAGACATGTAATCCTGCTCCTACTTCCAAATATTTGGAACTTACATAAATCTGTTTTCTTGATACTACTGGAGTCTAAACTCAAAAGAAATAGGCACCAGTTTCTTATTCCTAGTTCCACTATTACATTTGGTTTCCATCCAGTAGTCACAGAGAGGGATCTAATTATCCAGGGAGCAGGACCAGTACATGGAAGTAGGCAAAGCAGGCACTCACCTAGGGTGCCACCTGGCCTAGAGGCCACCGCTGGGTACCCCCTTCCTGACGCATGACTCTGGCTCCTGACCACCGTCACCTTGTCCACTCCCACCACCAAGCTGCCCTCAACACAGCCAAGCCACCCTCACACCCTGATGTGCCACTTGGCTTCCCACCTCATTCTGTCCCACCACCCTCCTTCCTGGCATGGCCAGCAAGCACTTATTCTTGCAATTTTTTAAATAATTTATCATAATTTTTGAAAAATTAAAAATCAGTAAATTAAAAATGTGAAAAGTTTCAAGTTTGGCACTCTTCATTTTTCCTATATATATTTTAATAGTGGGGAGGCACGACTCACCTAGAGGACCAGAAAGGCTAGCACGGCCCTGCCAGGGAGTCCAGTGATCCATAGACACCAATAACATCCCACTTGTCTGGATCTTTCTGCCGCTTTCTAATCTGGCAGTCTTATTGCAAGGACTTGACCTGAAGCTGTTCTGCAGATACACACTTAGCTGTAGCTCCCTCCTTGATTCCTCAACACCCCACAAGCTGTGCAGTCCAAACTAGAGTAGTTTCCCTCATGAGGGATTTGCACTCAAAGAATGACAAAGAAATAACTAAATGAAAAGGCTATCTTTGTAATTATTGCTAATAGATAATAAAAATGTCAGACACTTTATCCAACTGGAAAAGGCAGCAGATGAACCTATTGAAGACTATAGCGGAGAGAAGTCCCTTCATGAACAGCATTCCAATCATTTTATTTGCCTAGGGAAAGGCTCAGGATTATAAACTACCAATGTGATGCCATTTTTCTGACCATGTGGGTCGAGACAATTAATTTACAGGTTTCTATTTGGCATTTTGTTTGGCTGTTGGCAATCACTTGCCGCTATACTGCAGTGTGCTGTATGAAACAGTAACCCTGTTCAGGCATTCAAAGCATATGCCATCTACATGCAAGTAAAGAAATTGGATCTTCATACTCCCTCTAGGCTCACCCTGGATATCTACAGTCTAGCTTCTGCAGTGTGCCTGTGTACATTAAAACTTCATGCATGTAGGCTTTTATACATATGACCAGGATCCTGCTTTTGCAGCATTCCTGATCAGGCATATACTTCTACACATTAACATGCACAGTTCTTGCTGCAGACAGCTGTATGTGTACATAAGAACATAAGAGAAGCCATGTTGGATCAAGCCAAAGGTCCATCCAGTCCAACACAGCGTCCAACATAGTGTCACACAGTGGCCAAAAAAAAAGTGCCATCAGAAGGTTCACAAGTGGGTCTAGAAGCCCTTCCACTTTGTCCCCCCACCCCCAAGCACCAAGAATACAGAGCATCACTGCCCCAGACAGTTCCAATAATATACTGTGGCTAATAGCCACTGATGGACCTCTGCTCCATATTTTTATCCAATCCTCTCTTGAAGCTGTCTATACTTGTAGCTGCCACCACCTCCTGTGGCAGTGAATTCTACATGTTAATCACCCTTTGAGTGAAGAAGTGCTTCCTTTTATGTGACTGCTCAGCAATTTCATTGAATGCCCACAAATTCTTGTATTGTGAGAAAGGGAGATAAGTACTTCTTTCTCTACTTTCTCCATCCCATGCATAATCTTGTAAACTTCTATCATGTCACCCCGCAGGCAACGTTTCTCCAAGCTAAAGAGCCCCAAGTGTTTCAACCTTTCTTCATAGGGAAAGTGTTCCAAACCTTTAATCATTCTAGTTGCCTTTTTCTCGACTTTTTCCAGTGCTATAATATCCCTTTTGAGGTGTGGTGACCAAAATTGTACACAGTATTCCAAATGAGACCGCACCATCAATTTATGCAGGGGCATTATGATACTGGCTGATTTGTTTTCAATTCCCTTCCTAATAATTCCCAGCATGGTGTTGGCCTTTTTTTTTGCAACCACACACTGCCTTGACATTTTAAGTGAGTTATCTACCACGACCCCAAGATCTCTCTCATGGTCAGTCTCTGCCAGTTCACACCCCATCAACTTGTATTTGTAGCTGGGATTTTTGGCCCCAATATGCATTACTTTGCACTTGGCCACACTGAACCTCATCTGCCACGTTGATGTCCACTCACCAGCCTTAACAGATCCCTTTGGAGTGCCTCACAATCCTCTTTGGTTCTCACCACCCTGAACAATTTAGTGTCATCTGCAAACTTGGCCACTTCATTGCTTACTCCCAACTCCAAATCATTGATGAACAAGTTAAAGAGCATGGGATCCAGTACCGAGCCCTGCGGCACCCCACTGCTTACCATCCTCCACTGCGAAGACTGCCCATTTATACTCACTCTCTGCTTCCTATTAATTAACCAGTTTTTGATCCACAAGAGGACCTGTCCTTTTACTCCATGACTCTCGAGCTTACGAAGGAGCCTTTGATGAGGAACTTTCTGGAAGTCAAGATAAACAACATCTATTGGGTCCTCTTTGTCCACATCTTTGTTCACCCCCTCAAAGAACTGTAACAGGTTAGTGAGGCAAGATCTTCCCTTACAGAACCCATGCTGAGTCTTCCTCAATAACTTGTGTTCATCAATGTGAACATATGAACATATGAAGCTGCCTTATACTGAATCAGACCCTTGGTCCATCAAAGTCAGTATTGTCTTCTCAGACTGGCAGCGGCTCTCCAGGGTCTCAAGCTGAGGTTTTTCACACCATTTTGCCTGGACCCTTTTTTGGAGATGCCGGGGATTGAACCTGGGACCTTCAGCTTACCAAGCAGATGCTCTACCACTGAGCCACCGTCCCTCCCCTACTCATTCTGTCCTTGATAACGGTTTCTACCAACTTTCCCGGTATTGAAGTCAGACTGACCGGCCTGTAGTTTCCCGAATCTCCTCTGGAACCCTTTTTAAAGATGGGGGTGACATTTGCTACCTTCCAGTCCTCAGGAACGGAGGCAGATTTCAATGAAAGATTACATATTTTTTGTCAGGAGATCCAGAAGTTCACCCTTGAGTTCTTTCAGAACCCTTGGATGTATGCCATCTGGACTTGGTGACTTAGTTTTTAATTCGTCAATCAGTTGTAGGATCTCCTCTCTTGTCACCTCAATCTGACTCGGGTCTTTAAACACCCCTTCCAAAATTAGTCGTTCTGGAGTGGGCAAACACTTCTCATCTTCCACAGTGAAGACGGAGGCAAAAAATGCATTCAGCTTCTCAGCCATTTCCCTTTCTTCCTTCAGTAATCCTTTTACCCCTTGGTCATCCAAGGGCTCCACTGCCTCCCTGGATGGTTTCCTGCTTCTAATATATTTGAAGAAATTTTTATTGTTGGTCTTTATATTTTTTGCAATATGCTCCTCATAGTCTCTTTTTGCCTGCCTGATCACAATCTTGCATTTGATTTGCCACAGCCTGTGTTCCTTTTTATTAATCTCACTTGGACTAGCTTTCCACCGCTTAAAGGAATCCTTCTTATCTTTCACAGCTTCCATTACTTTGTTTGTTAACAATGCAGGCCTTTTCTTATACCTG
Organism: Heteronotia binoei; assembly: GCF_032191835.1. Classification (NCBI taxonomy): domain Eukaryota; kingdom Metazoa; phylum Chordata; class Lepidosauria; order Squamata; family Gekkonidae; genus Heteronotia; species Heteronotia binoei. The sequence goes on from NC_083229.1 coordinate 45,870,484, forward strand.
TTTGTGCCTTTCCTAACTTGTGGTATATATTTTATCTGAGCTTCTAGGATTGTAGTTTTAAATAGCCTCCAAGCTTCCCCAAGGGTTTTGACTGTATTTACCTTTCCTTTCAGTTTCCTCTTCACATGCCTCCTCATCTCAGAGAATTTACCCCTTTTAAAGTTAAACGTGGTTGTGCTGGTCTTTTGGGGCAACTCCCTATTTATACAAATGGTGAAATCAATAATGTTATGGTCACTGCTCCCAAGCGATGCAATCATTTTTACATCTCTCACCAAGACTTGGGCATTACTTAGGACCAAATCCAGGGTCGCCCCTGGTAGGTTCTGTGACTATCTGCTCCATAGCACAGTCATGAAGAGAGTCTAGAAACTCAGTCTCTTTCTCTTGACCAGAACACATATTGACCCAATCAATCTGTGGGTAGTTAAAATCACCTATTATGACACAGTTTTTACATTTAGCCACTATCTTTAATCCTTCCATCATATTATAATCGTCCTCTATCTTTTAATTTGGTGGGCGATAACAAACTCCCATAGTTAAATTTCCTTTTGGGCCCTCTATTTTGACCTAAAGCATTTCTAGAAGGGAATCTAATTCTCTGACCTCAGTCTTACTGGACTGTATACCCTCTCTGACATACAGAGCCACCCCACCTCCAACTCTTCCCTCCCTGTCCTTCCGATATAACTTATATCCAGGAATCACCGTGTCCCACTGATTCTCCTCATTCCACCAAGTTTCTGAAATCCCCACAATGTCTATGTTTTCCCCCAACACTAAACATTCCAACTCACCAATTTTACTTCGAACACTTCTAGCATTTGTATACAAACATCTATAATTTCCCAGGCAAGCTAGGCCCGCAACATTCCTCCTGCTGCCTCGAAACTTTGGCAGACCATGTATGTAAGGGGCAAACTGGCATGATCATAGCCGATTTAGATAGTGTTTGGGTCTGTGTGTAAAGGTGACTGTTTGCCAGGGCCAGATCTAGTGAGAGGCAGAAGGGGCGCTCGTCCCAGGCGCCACTGAAGGTGGGGTGCCAGATTGGTTATGGAGTCCATTCTTTTCTATGGGTCCACAAGATAGTGTCATTTTTTAATCCCCCCCCCCCCCAAAAAAAACCCATGTAGATCCGGTCCTGCTATTTGCAGCAGATATAAACAGATTTGATGAGTTGCCAAATACAAGCTGCTATACATTGTGTACCTACCCTACTTGGATTGCCCAATGCTTCTTTGTGTCCTGTGTCCTTTTACATCTGTCTTGTGGTTCCAAGCACTTCCCTGTATTCATTCTGCACATCAGAATTTCAATAGGCTATAAAATAGGTTGCTTTCTCCCATCTGCCTGAAATTTGGCCTGAAGGATGAAGTGATGGTTGCAGTCCCAGATAACGTATCCCAATTGGGGGGGGGGGAGATAAAGATTTCCCATTGAAACCAGTGGGAATAAATATAATGAACTAAATACAAACAAGTTGGGAGGGAGGTAGAAAAAAAATAAGTTACCCATGTCTTCTGAGTGGCAGGAGAGAGAGAGAGTGTGTGTAGAAGTCATTCAGGGTCATCTATTTTTTGTGTTTAATCATTTTTAAGAAGGTTATCATCATTTTGTGTGAACGTGGTAAAATACTAGTTTTCTTAATCTAAGAAATCTACCTGTGCTGTTACTTTTTCTTCACATTTTAGTTCCCTTTCAATTTTCCTCCATTTAATTTCTTCTGGAGTCAGGCAAATGAATGTCTAATTCACAAAATGTATATTCAGTTTTGAGAATTTTTTGTTAATTCTGTACATGATTTTATTCTCAATTTAAGTATTCATGTTTTACAATAAGTGTCTTGAAATTAATCAGCTGTCTGATTCTAGATGCTGCACAACCTTCAGAAGATCCTGAACCCACTCAGGCTGAAAACCCTACAGAACCTACTGAGTCAACCCATCAGGAAGAGCAGCAGCCAGCCAATGGGAAAGAAGAGGCAGAAGAGTAAGTAACATAAGAAACTGATGATTCATAATAAATCCCCATCCATGGCACCCAGAGTGCTTTTATCCATCTCTATATCCAGCACACCAGCTACAATATTTCCTTTAAAAGGCTGAACTGGCTATGGTGATCCCTGCTGGGATTATGTTAAAATTAGATTACTGTAATGCTCTTTGTGTGGGGATACCTTGGAAATCTGTTCAGAAATTTCATTTGACCTGAATGTGGCAGACAGGTTTCTGTCAGGGACTGGATTACAGAGATCAGATTGATCCTGTGGTGAATTATCTATACTGGCTGCCCATCTGTTTCCAGGTACAATTCAAAGAGTAGGTTCTTACCTTTAAGGTAAGCAAAGGACTGCCTCCTCCTCTGTAATCCTTCCCATCCATTAAACTCCTCTTCCCAAGCCCTGTTCTCCCCGTTTTCACCAGCAGATGTGAGATGAGTAGCAACAAAAAAAGGACTTTTTCATTAGCGATGATTGCATTTAGAATGCCGTGGCCTGAGTCTTCCTTGGCACCTGCTTTACTTAACATAGATGCCATGCTGACATATCCCCACCCCTCAATTAAAAAAAAGTTTTAAAAGATGTAATCCTTCAGTTAAAAGCCTGGGTGGAGAAGAAAGGATGATCTCCAGCCAGTATCATAGATAAATGAAAATCAGAAATCCTCAGTCATGGATTTCCCATATAGCATTTAATTTGACTAAAAGTTATGTTACAATATAATATTAAGCACAGAAAAACATGTCCTTCAAAGTTGTTCTCATTCACCATAATGGAAGAATCAACATGTAAGACACATAAGTAACATAGTGGTCATTCTCTTCTAAGCTTATAACTTGTCAGAGCAATCATACAAATATGCAGACAAATATTATTCTTGCAGGCATAGCATATTACAGTTTTCACGCCAGATTCATTGGTTCACCTTGTCTGATATGCTGCTAGAGCCATTGTTATTTCAAGCTATTCCAAATCATTGCTACTTTTTTTGTCTCTCTCTGTGTGGGATGTTCACTAGTCTGGGCCTGGCTTATACATCCCACACACACTGACTCCCAGCACTGGAGAGAGTGCAATGTGGACCACTCAGTGAGGAGTGAGGAACTGGCTGCAGTGAAATGGACAGAAAGAATACAGCAAGACAAAGTATGTGCGTGTTAGAAAGGTGTTTTGGAAAGCAACAAGAAAGAGGGTGTCCATAAGAGAAAGAAGGCGTTTAGGAATGAACAAGATACAGAGAGAGAAGGGGGGGAGAGAGAGTCTGTGTAAGCATGATAAAGAAGTCATTTGAAAATGGAACAAGAAAGAGAGAGAGATTGTGTATGTGATTGAAGACACTGAAGGACAAAGAAAGAGTAGCAACTGGGGTTGGGGGCCGAGAACCAGGGAAAGACTGATAGACCTGGAGACACAGAGTCACAGAGAAAGGGACAGAAGAGAGCAGGAAACAAAGTAGAAGGAATGAGATGACCGCTCCTGCAAGTTTCTTGTTTGTCTCCACTTATTTGACCAAATATCTATAGGACTCCAAATCCACTTTCAAATTTAGGCCCCTTTCAAACAATTTTTGCAATCCATTTTGGATGCTGGTTGCTAATGGATTTTTTGTGCCATTTCAGACACAACCTGGCTGCTAATGAATTTTTTTAACCTTTTCAAACAAAGCCCTTGTGCCCCAGTTGCAAATAGCAGTATAAAAAAAAATATCCCCCCCCCCCCAGATTAAGGTCTGTTGGTCCCAGAAAATACTCCTGAATAAAACTGAATACCAGTATTCATATTTTACTGGTATTCAGGTCAATATTCAGGAAACACAAATATATTAATCTCCATTATACCCTATGGGAACTGTCACAAAAGGATATAATGGAGAATTTCATTTGCTGCACTGTGGCATAACTCAGCAAGTAAAGGAATGGTATTTAAACTTTAACTGAGAGTCAGTTTGGTATATTGGTTAAGAGCAGTGGACTCTACACTGGAGAACTGGGTTTAATTTTCTACTCCTCCACATGCAGCTGCTGAGTGATCTTGGGTCAGCCACAGTTCTCGCAGACTTGTTCTTTCAAGAGCAGTTCTCTGGGAGCTCTCTCAGCCCCACCTGTTTCACAGGGTGTCTGTTGTGGGGAGGGGAAGGGGAAGGAGATTGTAAACTGCTCTGAGACTCTAAGTGAAGGGCAAGGTATAAATCCAATCTCCTTCTCCTCCTTCGGGTTGAGCGGCTTTAAAAAAAAACTCATTCCTTCCATTTTTCAGGTGTTCTTTGTGTTTCTGAATCACTGTATTTTTGTATTTTTATATTCTGATTTCTGAAAGTGCCATTTTATTTTTTTTGCAGCACACTCCATTTGAGGCTTTTAAAAAATGTTATGCACTATAGTGCTAGACCAATATAGCAGCTCACTATATTAACAGCATTCAAATGCATACAGAGAAACAAGCTACATAGAAACAAAAGCTGGACAGCAGCTCATTGGGTGGTGGGTGCTCATTGCATGCAGTAATTGGTGTTTCAGTAGTTGAAAACCAAAGGTGGTTCTAGCAAATGAATGCTTTCAATATAGAACTGAATTGCAATATTGGTGTAGTGCTGTAGTGCAAAAAGTTAGAACATTAAGAAAATAAAAGCTTAAATAGAATGTGTTGCAAAAAAAAAAAAAGTGGGGGTAGCAGCATGGTTTGAAATAGGAAGAGTGCTTCAGACATGGTTCATAAACAAATTTAAATATGCTGTCTAAACCTCCGTTCACATGAATCAATAATCTCACTTTACAAGGAATCGCTTTACAAGGAATATCAGGTAATGGATAACAACCGGTTCAAAGGGTAATGTAAAAGAGCCTTGGTTTGATTCTCCCTCACTCTTTCTTGATGCATCACTTTCTATAAAGTTCATTATGGAGAGATTCTTTTTGGGAGGATCATCTGTCAGTGAAGAAACCAATTTGTTATCCTGTCAAATGACTCACTTAGCTTTGATAGACAAGGTATTCACCCCTAAATATTCCCACAACCCATTAGCAAGAAAAATTACCTCATTTGGGTCTTTCCATCTCAATACTTTCTCATTTTTAAATATACAAAAATACATTGTGATGGATATTAACAAATAGCAAGCAGACATAACCATGGTTTGCTTGGCCAAATGTAACTGTCATGTCTAAAGCCATGAGCAGACATAAATAGTTTATGTTCTGGATAAATAAATGATGATTGAGGAAACGGAACATTTTAATGCCAGTTTCCTCACAATTTGAATAAGGATTCACTTAGAGTCTATCAATATGCAATTTCTTCTTTCTGTTTTATGCCAAATATGGGCACAATGGCTATTCCTATTCATAGCTTTGCAGGACAGTAATTATCTGTCTGTTGCAGCCTGTGAGTGAAAGGGAAAAATGTATTGTATATGCAATCTTTCACCGTAGGAATGATACTATTTCATCATCATATATAGACAAGTCCTTGAACCCATAATACCAGGAAATTAAGGGAAAGCAGCCATTGCTAGTATAACCATTTTAAGGATTACTGAGCGATTGAAGAATGAAATGAATTGAAATCCTGTTGGCCACTTCTTTTTCTAATTTATATGCACTATGATGATGGGTGTGGGAAGCAAGTGCATAACTGACTGAGGGGGGGAAAACTTAAAGGAAGTAGTTTTAAGGGAGGAATTTCTTATTTCTTTGCTTATGTCAGAATAAAAGATACAGTCTTATTAACTATTATATTTATTACATTACAGTAATTTATTACCTTTGATGATTCATTCATGATCTCTTTTCCCAAGATTAATTTGAGCTAATACGTCTAGAATAGAAGAATACAGTACTATCAAGCAAACACTTAGAAGCTGTGAAATATAATATTCTGACCTCACATTCTTATTTTAATCGTGAGTGGTGTAGACAGTGAATACACCAGCTTGAAACTCCAAGTCTTCTGTAATTTGTTGAGTAACTATTTGACAGAAAGCTAGACGAGGACTCCAGTCTTCACATCAAATTATTGTTTTTCTTCTAAAGCATGTGGTAAACAGGCGTCATAAGACTAAAATATTTATTCACAACTTGGGAAAAGTTGAAGTTGATGTGTAAAAATAACCCCCCCCCCTTTAATAATATCTTTATATTGGTAAGAATAACCCAGATTTTAGCAACTACTGAAGTCTGTTAGTTGATTAATAGCAAAACTAACTATTTATATTAAGATCCCAGTGTATAGTGTATTCATGTAAACATTTCTGTGTGACTTGCTCACAATCCCAGGAAAATGTTAATGTCCAGAAAGTTCAGGGATACGCAAGTGAATAGTGACTGTCATCTATATTTTGCTTGAAAGCATTTAGTAGTGAATGGAAAAAAACTAAGCTAGTATAAACATATTTAATCAATTCACATCACAATCTAGAACTGTCACAACTCACATTTAGTAATTTCATAGCATTTATAGTTTGCCTTTCTCAAAAATACTCAAGGTGAATATAGTGATTTTATTATACTTCTGGGATTCACTTTGCATCTGTGCATTTTTGTGATACAAATATCCATAAACCATGTTTATGTGTTCAAGTTTAAAGTGCTCTGTGTGCTTTAATTAAAGAACTACAGGTCATGTAGATCAGACTTTTTTGAACAGCTCCTATTTTACATTCCATTCTGAAACAGTGGGGACTCTGCTTATACACTCAGAATTTTGGAGTCTGGTTTGGCTTCTGTAGGAAGGTGTCATTTTGGTTCATGTCTGGGACCTTGATGCTGAAAATCTGCCAGCTCTGAAGGTAGGGTTGCCAGCTCTGCATTGGGAAATACCTGGAGATTTGGGGGCTGGAGCCTCAGGGGGGTGGGGTTTTTAGTATAATGCCAGAAAGTCTAATTTCCAAAGAGGCCATTTTCTCCAGGTGATCTCTGTCACCTGGAGATCAGTTGCAATAGTGGAAGATCTCCAGCCACCATCTGGAGGTTGGTCACTTAATATTCTCTTGAAGAAATTAGCACAATAAAAATGTCCACCAATTGTGGGATCTGAAAACTCCAGGGCTGAAAGCTATGTTAACAAGAGACAGTGTAAAGCTGAAAAAGGAAAAGTAATGAAGCATGAAAGTTTTTTACTTATGATATATAATTCTTCTGTGATTGAGTAAGTTGGGACATATGGTCAGTCTGTGTAAGCCGTTCAACCTCCTCCCCTCCTTGCTGAGGTAATAGCTGGCTGTGCCATCATTCTAGCTAATCCCACAGGTGGGTTTTTACATTACCTCAGCAATGTAGCAAATTTCTCCCTCTCCTATGCTTTGTGTATCTTGAATTGGATTCAAAAACTATTTTCCCCCACTTATTCTGATTTGAACTCATGTTGACAGTAGACAACAAGAGAGTTTTGTTCTAACATGCAATCCTACACAAATATATAGTCCTAAACCAGCTGTATAATTCTATAAGGCCTTTTTTCCAGTTTAATTTGATTATTGATTGAAAGTAAGATGATGGTGCACATTAGAGCATAAGGGGAAATTTGCAGCTAAATTGTGGTAAATCACATTTAAAAAACATATTTATAAAAACATATTTCTGTCTGCCAGCGGAATGGCCAATCCAAAACCACATTACAGCGGGCATGTGGCTACAGTGGAGCCAGGCCCATCCTTTCAATCCCCGCTTTCAACCCCCTCCATTGGAGCCCCCCCCCCCCCAATCTGTCCCCTTTGCTCACTGCCACTCTGAACAAGTAGTAGCATGGTTGCTGGTCTTTTTGCTTTTCTATTTCCACTTCCCTAACACAGCATGCAGAGCAAAGAGCTGGGAGAGAGTCAAGAGGTCTCTGTCTCTCTGAGAGAGGGGCACCTAAGAAAGAGGTGGGGGAGCAGAGCAGCTGTGACTGCCCAGGCAAAGGAGGGTTAGCTTGTGGAACTCAAGGCAGCTTACAGAGCTGAGAGCCCAGGGCCACCAAACTGGGTGGCCCCTGCCCCCCACCAAGCAACAAATCCTGCTGTGGATCCCACCAAACATGAAATCCTGGCTATGGCCCTGCATTAGAGGCTGCAAAAAGAAAAAAAATTAATATTCTCCAAGTATTGCTATTTACCAGAGAAATCCAAGTCCAGTAGCACCTTTAGAGACCAAGAGGGATGAGCTTTTGAAAAGCAAAGTTCATACATCAAAAATCTTGTTGGGCTCTAATGTGGCTGTTCTACTACAGACCAACATGGCTACCCTCTGAAACTATTGACCAAAGACAATCCCTCCTTTCTGTAGTACATCCCTATTTAATTACTGACCTTGTTTTTAGACCCATTGAATACTACATTAAAATAGTGTCAGGATGAGTTGCAAGGGCTGAGGCCTCAACAGCTCCCTCCCAAGGTCTGTAGAAATCTAATCTTTGAGAAGGTTCTAAAGGTATTTAATGTATATCATGCACATGTGCAAGATGTCATGTTGTACACAGCTGGCTATTTCATACACTGGTGAAGCCCATTTCAAACCTATAAGAATAATACGAGTGTGTTCCATGTTTCTTCTGTGGAATATGGGAACTGGGGAGGCCTAACTGGACACAGTGTGTTGCTGCTGCTGGCTCAGGCCCTACTCCAGCTGTTTTAGTTTTGAACTTGGAATCATCTAAGAGGTCTTTGTTTTTTCCTGTTGATTCTACCCCTGCTGAGAATTCTGCTGAGGATGCTAGAGCTACCTAATTCCCATAGGTCAGATGAAAATATTCCAGAAGAAACATCCCACCTAGGATTGCAGCTCTGGTCTTTTCTGCAGTGGCCCCTGGGATATGGAATGCACAATGCACCACAAGGCCTCTCAGCAACAGCCCCTGCCCCCCCACACACACCATTTAGTAGGTCAGTTGGCAGTGGGAATGAACCAAAAATTGCTGTCATGTTGATGGTGCAATGCCATTTCCGGGGAAACCCAGAAGTGACATCACACTATCGACATGACACTCTAGGATTCAGTAAAACCCTACACAATGCTGCCCCCCATCTCCTTACCCCCATTCTCCCACTATGTGACAGCTGCCAGTTGGCAACTCTAGTAAGCCATGAAAGCTTCATCCTGACTTGTTTCTCAAAAAATTATACTAAAGGCAGTATCGAAAGTTTAAAAGTAAAAACAAAGCAAAAATGCATACAGAGAGTGTTGGGAATTTCTGATAGGAAAGGGTTTCTGAACATTAGCAGACCTCATCTACCAACTATCCACCTCCTTTTTTAGGGATCATCTCTACACTAGCAGTGGCTACATTTATATTAGCTGGGCACAACAAAAAGACAAAGCAAAAAGTGTGTCTTCCCTTAAATTCTCAGATAGGTTATGCTCTGTGTACTCTTTTTCCATTTCCCTCCACCAAGCAACATGACAGTTCACTCAGACAATCATTATTAGATGCCTAAATTCTCCAAACCAAAATCTCCTGCCACAGAAAGGTAGGCTTGGATCCAAGATAATATTCTGAAAGAGTGAATTATTTTTACCCATGCAATTCAGCTTTCTCACTGTCCCTTCTGGCAGTAGCCCTGAGAAGAAAACGGAAGATTGGTATCACTTACCGTGAAGCTTCCTTCTCAGTGGACTGGCAGTGGGTCGGTCCGACTACTGGGTATAGGCTCCTCCTCCTCATCACAGGGTCGGGTGCTCCAATCGATCCGGAGGGGGAGTGGCCTATACCACCCAGGACGCGCCAGTTGTATCCAAGCCGCATCCCCCTAATAATAAAAATTTTCACCACCTCCCCATTCACGTACAGAGACGAATAAATGAGAAGATTAATTTATTACAGTTCAACACACCATACAAATGGCAGATTGAAAGAAAGTCACTGTTAAGCAAAGCAAAGGTAACATCCTCCCCACAGGGAAAGCACCATTGCTCCAGGATCCATCTCCAAAACTCAGGAAGCCGCTCAACCTTTAACGGGCGGGCCGGACCGACCCACTGCCAGTCCACCGAGAAGGAAGCTTCACGGTAAGTGATACCAATCTTCCATTCTCCGGTGGTCTGGACAGTGGGTCGGTCCGACTACTGGGACGTAACAAAGCTGAACATCCCCGGGCGGGACCGGCTTCCCTGTTTAGAGTGCATGCTGCAGCACACGCCTCCCAAAGGCCGCCTCCGCTGAAGCCCATTTATCCACTTTATAGTGCCTGGTAAAGGTACATACCGATTTCTAAGTCGCTGCCTTACACACAGCTTCTAAGGACGGAAAGGACCGGTACACAGCTGATGTTGCAGCACCCCTTAGAGAATGGGCCGTGATCCCATCTGGAGGGGTTTGACCTTGGGCCTTGTAAGCCAAAACAATACACTCCCGTAGCCACCTGCTAAGGGAGGAAGTGGAGACCTGTCGTCCCTGCGACTACTTGCTAAATGAAACAAACAATGCATCAGACTTCCTCCAGTCTTTTGTGCGATCAATGTAAAAACTAAGTGCCCTCCTAACGTCTAAACAGTGCAGCTCCCTTTCCTTGGGAGACTGGGGGTTGGGACAAAAATTTGGAAGAACCAACTCCTGGGACCTATGAAAGACAGAATTAACTTTAGGAATGAAAGATGGGTCTGGCCTCAGCACCACCCTTTCATTATGGAAAACACAAAGCTCCTAGTCGACCGACAGGGCCCTTAACTCAGACACTCTCCGTGCTGTAGTGATACCCACTAGAAAAATTGTTTTTAGAGTCAGTTCCTTCAGTCCACAGGAAGCCATAGGTTTGAAGGGACGCCCACACAACGCAGTTAGTACTATATTCAACTTCCACGAGGGGAATCTATGTACCTGTGGGGGCTTAAGGAGAGCAACACCCTTCAGGAACCGTTTATTGTGCGGATGCACTGACAAGGACTTACGTCCCCGCACCCCCTGTATAGACGATATGGCCGCCACCTGACGCTGTAGCGTGCTGGTAGAAAGCCCCTTGTCTGCCCCTTCCTGAAGAAAACCTAGAATACCATTTACCTTCACCTTCATCGGATCCCACCCCCGTAAGGTAGATTACGAAGCAAAAACCTTCCAGGTGGTATTGTATATCCTATTAGTGGAACACTTACGCGATGCTAACATAGTGTCCACCACTCTGGTGCTACAACCTAGTTCCTTGAGCTGTAACCGCTCAACTTCCAAACTGTCAATTGCAACATGTCTGGTTGAGGATGAGACATGCTGCCCTGTGTCAGAAGGTCGTCCCTCCCTGGCAGCCGCCAAGGAGGCTGAATAGACAACCTCAGGAGCTCCTGGAACCATGACCGTCTCGGCCAGAAGGGAGCCACCAACACCATCTCCGCCTTTAGTTCCACCACCCTCTGTAACACCCTGGGTAATAAAGGAAGGGGCGGGAAGGCTTACACTAGTCCCGTCGGCCATGCAGCGCTGAGGGCATCGGTTCCTTCTGCCCTTGTGTCTCTGACCTTGGCAAAGAACCTGTCCACTTGGCAATTTTCTGCCGTGGCAAACAAGTCCACCGACACAGGTCCGTACCTGTCCACTATTAGACGGAAGGTGTCCCTGTGTAACATCCACTCTGTTTGGTCCAGCCAGCGTCTGCTGAGCCAATCCGCTAGCAGATTGTCCTTCCCTGGAACATGCACCGCTTTGATTGACAGGAGACTGACTTCGGCCCACTCGAAGAGAACCTTCGCCTCGGCATGAAGTGATTTCACCCTGGTTCCTCCCTGTCGATTTACATATGCTTTGGTGGTTGAGTTGTCCGTTTTCACCAGGACATGGTGACCCCTCAGAACTGCCTGCAACCCTAACCGGATCGCCCTGAGTTCCAGGAAGTTGATACTGCGCTTCATCTCGTGAGGCTCCCACTGACCCTGGATCATTTGATCCTGTGAGTGAGCCCCCCAACCCCATAAACTGGCATCTGTAGTCATGCAAACCCTCTGAGGTTCGCGAAGCGGGTAACTTGGACTGAAAAGACCCGGGTTCAACCACCACTGTAACTGGGACATCACCTCTAATGGTAGTGTCACCAGTTTGGGAATTTTGTTCCTTATAATCTCCTGAAAAGGCCGCAGAAAAAATTGTAGGGGATGAGTGTGGAATCTGGCCCAAGACAGTAGATCCTGAAAGGATACCATCATCCCTAAGACTTGTGCTAACTTCATGACTGGCACCTTCGGTTGCTGTAACACCCCTTGCAGAAGGAGGCAAAACTTATCCCGTCTCTCTGGGGTTAAGAAGACTCTGTCCACCTTTGTATTTATTTCCACTCCCAGATGCACTAGTATCTGAGAGGGAAGCAGATTGGTCTTCTCTAGGTTCACCACGAAGCCGTGAGAGCGCAACATGGTCACTGTCTGCTGCATGGCCTCCAGGCATTGCTGGTGGGACCCTGCCTTCACCAGAATGTCGTCCAGGGAAGGAAATAGGGCCACACCCCGCAATCTCAGTTCCGCCACCAGGGTCACCAGAATTTTTGTGAATACCCGGGGCGCAGACTTCAGACCAAACGGCAGGGCTCGATATTGAAAATGCTTCCCCCCGTAGGAGAAACGTAGAAAACTTCTGTGTGATTCCCAAATGGGAACATGCAAGTAGGCCTCTGACAGATCCAAGGAAGCCAGAAAATCCTAAGGCTGAATGGCTAGCAATACTGACCGTAGTGTCTCCATCTTGAAATGTTTTGTCAGGATGAACGTGTTGAGCCATTTCAGATCCAGAATGGTTCTGAACTCCCCGTTCTTTTTGGGAACTAAAAATATCACCAAATAGACCCCCAAACCCTGTTGAAGTACCGGGACGGCCTCCACTGCCCCTATATTCACCAAGTGCTGAATGGCCGACAACATTGCTCTGTGAGCAGATAAATCTTTTTTCCGGGGAACCCCTCGAAAATGGTTGGGGGGAAGAGAGTGGAATTCCAAGGCGTAACCTTGTTCCACTACTTCTAGAACCCACTTGTCCTGAATTGACTGATTCCAAATGTCTGTGAAAAGGGAAGGACGACCCCCTATTTTGTTTGTCGGCTGGTGAGAGGCATAGTCACTGGGATCCTCCTTTCTTGGAGGGATTTTTGGAACCCTGATCTGCCTTCCCAGAGTAGTATGGTTTGGGATCACGCCCCTTCTGCTGCCACTTGCCTCTGAAGGGACGAAAGGAACCTGGTCTGGATGGTTTCTTCGAATCTCGAAAGGAAGGAAAGGACTTCCTCTGTTTCGACTCTTTACTCTTGGAAGGTAAAACCTTCTTTTTATCCTTGTTCTCAATGAGGTATCTATCTAGACCCTCCCCGAACAACAAGGCTCCTTTAAAAGCCACCGCTGCCACCTTGGCTTGGGCTGCAGTGTCTACCTCCCAATTACGCAACCAAATGTTACGTCTGGCAGCTACCCCACATGCCATGGCCCTGGCCGCCAGTTGCATGGTGTCTAATGAACTATCTGCGACGAAGGCAGCGGATAAAGCAATCTTTTTTAACTCGTCCTTGAACTCCTTAGGAGCTCCACTGTCTGCTGCTGCCAAGTTATTAGACCGCGTGCACATTGCTCTGGCAAACAATGAAGACGTAGTGGCTGCCTTGATAGCCCAAGATGTCGCTTCAAACTCTTTGCGTAAGGCCTGCTCAACCCTCCTATCGCATGGAACCCTGGGTAAACCATCTGCGTCCATAGGAAGGACCGAATTGGAAATCAGGCTAGTTACAGGGTCATCCACTGTTGGTAACTTTAATCTCTTAGTAGCCTGTGGAATAAGCGAATAAAGTTTGGAGAGAACCTGTTGGTTTGCTTTAGGCTTAGTCGGACGTTCCCATTCCGCTTTGACTAAGGCAAAAAAAGCCGCAGGCAAAGGAACCCCTGTCTGAGCACTGCTCAATTTTGGCATCATCTCCCCTGAACCTGTGGGGAGATCAGGATCCAACTCCTCATTTTCTTTAGGAGTGGGTACAAAGTTAAGGGTCCTCAGTACTTTGGGAAGCAATTTTGAATAGTATTCAGAAGGAAAGAGCCTAGATTGAACAGTGTCAGTCTGCTCCTCCTTGTCTGACAGTTCACCCTCCTCCTTATCTGACTGCTCAGAGTTTTCTGATTCCTCAGCTGAGCTCAAGAGGGGGGAATCCAAACCCAAAGGAGGCTTAATCTTAGAGCGTCCTTCCATAGTGTCACTGGGACTAGTATCTCTGCCCCTTTTCCCTCCATCCTTCTTTTTTGGTTGTAGGGAAGCAGGGGAGTCCAGCTGCTGATGAAGGTCCTGTCCCAACTCTTTTAGCAGCTCTTTCTTAAGCCAAAGGACTAAATTTGACTTGGCATCCTCTCCTGTGAGGTCAAGATTCTGAGCCTCCTGTTGAGGAGTCAGAGCCCCAGACAGAAGAGGTAGATCACATTCGCTGTGTGAGTTGCTGTGTGAGCTAGCCACCATTTTGTAGCTTCTCACGTCCCTATAAGGGAAGGAAAGGCAAAAGCAACTAAAAAAGAAGCGGGAAAAGGCTCAGAATGGAAGACAGAATGTCTCCATTGCGCCCTCTATTGGGCCTTTTGGTATCTTGCCTTCCAGTCAGGAACAAACCCCCTCAGAGGCCTCTCTCTCTCACTCCTTTGCCAAGCCTATACGACTAGGCAGTCCGAAGGAGAGACAACGCGGGCAGCCTGGGGACCCATCTGAAGCCCCGTGGACTCGCGCGCAGCCCTGTTGCTGTAGGGCGGCTTACCGCGCTGCCTCTGCGCTTGCCGCCTCTCTTTCCTTCCGGCTTGGTTCCAATCGCGACTGCGAGGGAACGAAGCGCTGCGGGCGTCTGCCATTCACTCAAGGTCTACTCGTGAGTAGACCCTGCAGACTGCCGCCACCGGTGTTGTTGGGACCGATCCCAACGCTTCCGGTCTGTTTTGTTTCAGTAATCCGATCTTCTGCGCTTCTCAGCAAGCGCCTGGAGAAAAACCGTCCTGCCTCGTGCAGGGCCGGGAGAAGAACTGGCGCGTCCTGGGTGGTATAGGCCACTCCCCCTCCGGATCGATTGGAGCACCCGACCCTGTGACGAGGAGGAGGAGCCTATACCCAGTAGTCGGACCGACCCACTGTCCAGACCACCGGAGAATGGCATTTTGCGATGCAGCAGAAGGTAGGATGCAAGAAATCTGGACTCCACAGGGAAGAAATCCTTCCACCCATGGATACATTCTGTTAGATCCAAGCCAGACTCCATGTTTATCAAGATAATGATCTCTCTCCCTTCAGATGGCCCAGCTTCTCCAAGTCAGTCACTTGTGGCCTTTCAGAAGTAGGAATGAAGAGACATTAGATCAAGCTAGCAATGGAAGCTGGAACTCTCACATGATTAACAACCCTCTCTTCTGCATTACTGGCATCACATTGAAGGGTGATCCATATTTTGTATTTAAATGTCACAAAATATGGATCTGTGCAACAAAGTGTACACAAGGAATATAAACAATGATCACATTCTACTGCACTCTTCTGAGTTTTCTTTAGGAAAAGGTTTTGGTCAGCAAACCAAATGGCTCCAGTTCCAAGTCTTCTCTTTTTAAATTGATGTTTGACTTCATTGGTTCCTAAAAATAATTGTACTGGTTCTGTGCAACTTCTTTGCCACTTATATTCTACCATAACAAATGTATCAATCATGTTGCAAATGGACGAAACCCCCTCCTCTCCAATCAAGGGGGTTTCCAAACGACAGGCACAGAAGAGTTGATTTGCAGATTCCTTTTATTGTTTTTTGCACATTGAATGTGTTCTCCTTCAAAATTCCTCCCTATAGTCACAACATCTTATACCTTTCTGTAAACAAAGGCCAACTCACAGATTGGCTATACCGGTCTTCGCCTTTGACATTCTGATTACATTCATTGGTCAAATAAGTCCCATCTCCCAACTTAGAAACAAGAGATGAATAGATATCACCCGGGGGCTGCTGATCTGAACCCCCATGCCCCACTTCCCCATACTTCATATCTGCAGTTTCGCCCCCTTCCCTGTTCGACTCCAGTGCAGGCCCCCAGCCCAATTCCTGGAAGAGTAAGCGCAGAGCTCCTGCTGTAGCAGGGAGATTTGACCTTCTCTAAGAGATAGGCTCCCAGTGACTCCCGGAGGTAGAAAGATAGCTCACTTTCTTCCGAAAGATGTTTACAGAACGAAATGAAGATAACGAGTCTCTGCTAAAGAAGAGACTTCCTCTCATATCTAAAAATACTTAGCAAAGATTCCAACATTAGCCCATTGTTCTTTGTTAGGATTTTGGAATCAAAATCAGAGAAAAGGCCCTATAATACTTTTAAGGCAAGCTCAGCAAATATAATACCTTGAACACATATATAATAGTTTGTTAGATAACAGGTCAGTGCAAATGATCAAAATTAGTGCAATTCTATTTGGCACTCTGTCCATGCTCTAATGCAAATCTGAATCTACGTCCAACAATCACACCTACTATATATTACAGCCTTTCAGATGCTTGACAGTCCTTTAGTTTATGGAAAATGAGTACAGTGTTACTACTGGAGCATCTGGTGGGTGCCATACATAGCTGGTGACATATTATCTTGGTGGGTCATGTGTTTTGTAGGCCTGATTTAGACTTTTAAATTCTTATACCTTGGATTTCAGTAACAAGCAAAACCAAATAAAATCTATATACAAAACTGAAGCCTAGAATGCATGAGTTATGTAGCAGCTCCCCCTTTGTGCAAAACAGCTGCCATGTGCAGAGCTAGATGGCTGTGCTAGCCACTGAGTCTTATATTTATTTATTTTTTATTACCTGTCTTTCTCACCAAGACTCAAGGTGGATTACAAAATATTTTGCAAAAAAATCAAACAGCAAATGGCCAATCAAAAGGCAATAGGACTGGGAATACAGAACTAGAAAATAATGCAAACAGGGAAGCGTCAGGCATGACATACCATGAACAATACAGAGAGTAGGTTATAAAGATACAGGACAGTGTAGTAAAAACAAGATGATGCATACAGTAAATGTTGCAATAGGCTACTATTCCCTGTAAAATCTCTTGCTTGGATAATTTCCTTATACTGCAATTCTAATTCCTGTATAGAAACAATGCCCTCTTGAACATTTCTATTTTGCAAATTCTGTGGAATGATGGAAATACGGGAGCCTTTCTGATCTTCCCAGGCAGGCTGTTCCACAAAGGGCGAGGGACCATCACAGCAAAAGTGCATGAATGGGCAGTTGCTGATCTTAATCATTTGCAGGGTAGCATTCTCAGAAGGCTGTACTCAATTTTTTTTAAAAAAGTTGTTGTGGTGGGACATAGTAGGATTTGAGGCTAGTAAAGGCTGTACAGGTGATAACTAATATCTTGAACTGAACCCAGTAACCTGAGTGACTGCAGAATGGCCCCAGATACTTATCAAGATGTAATATTCTGTGGCAAATGGAGTTTCCAAATTGACTTTAAAAGCAAACCCATGCAGAGTGCATTACAATCTTGAAGTTACTGTGGCATTGATCTGTATGGTCAGACGGGATGGAGCCATTGACAGGATTCAGTTTCAACTTATTTACCCTCTACCATTTAACCCTACAATCCATCAATGGCTCAGGATCTCCACAGCACCGCTATAGCAGCAGCATACTGATGACAATTTACTACAAATAATTTCTCCTAAGGGATTTATATAGAAATTAAAGAGCATGGGGGGTAAGACTAAACTCTGAGGTCCTACACTGATAATTACAGACATCCAACAGTTTGTGAGTTTATTGTAATAAACCAATTGTGTATATACAAGCTGCTTCTTGAGAATGATAAATTGTGCTCTTTGAGAGATTCTTGTCTAATACAATTATGTATTTCACATTTATAATAGATTCTCATTGGATATCTATAGGGTCCATAGAGGATCTTTGTTTCTTGACCCCAAGACCTCTTACACCTAGACAAGTTGCTGAAACTGTGATGCATCTTGACAGCTTTGATCACAAGGCCCACATTTTTAATTCCCCCAGCTTGGAAGAGGTTTGTCTTAATTCTAATTTATCACATGGGAAAGTTCCAGATGTGGAAATAGTGGTTAAAGATGCAGGAATAAGGGGAGGGAGGGGAGGGGGGAGGGAGGTGAGGACGACGATGACTAGAATTAAGTTCTCTGACTCAGCTCATGAAATTGCAAGGGCCTATCTCTAGTACAAAGAACAGAATGTATGTCAGATGTTGCTCTGTAGTGATGGTTTCATTCAGTGAGGGCATGAGGTAAAACTGAGATTAGAGGACCTCTATCTCTCATTACCAACTAAGGTATCATATTCTCCACAATGCAGTAAATGTTATGCTTTCAAAAAAGGTCTAATCATGTACTTTAAAAAGAAGGAACAGAAAAGTCAACCACAAAGGTTTCTGCTTCTCTACTGTAGCTCATTCTAATAAGGATCTCTGCTCACCACAATTTCACCCCTGACATTTGAATCTTTATGTGTAATGGTGGCAGTGAATCCCTGAAAAGGTAATTGACAAGTTGGGCATGAGTACAGGAAGACCAGAGGAAAGATTAACATTAAAGGTCCACAAATTGTGGCTGGACTTGGTAGTCAGACATTATTTTCTACAAACCAGCTGCAAAATCCCATCCCACCACCGTATTATCTCTAACAATACAATAATCCTTAGCATTTACTGACTGTGTTAAGGGGAAAGCATTTTATGCATTAATTTTCCATTTTGTACAGAATAGGAATTCAGAATCAGACTCATTATCCAGTTACAAGCTTTCCCTTTCAGCATAACCTACTTCACAAGGTTGTTGTGAGGATACAACAGAGAAGCAGAGAATAATGTACACCATCCTTAGTTCCTTGGAGAAAGAACAGGAGGAAATGAAATAGACTTCTGTGAAATGAAAACAACTTTTATGGATTTTTTTACAGCATTTCATGTTAGGAGCATTCATATTATCTCCTAAAACACATATGAAAAGTTAACTCTATATAAGAATAGAACAGAGAGAAGGCCAACAAACTGAAGTAAATTAAATATCTCTCTGGCCATCGGGCGTGGAAGTCTTTTTAGTAGGAAATCAGCAGGAATCCTGATATCAGTTTTAAATGAATTTCTCTGACAGATAGCACAAAAGTTAGGGTAAAATGTGGTGCTTGTTATGTAAGATGAGAAACTCTGTGATGACTGGGAGCTCTCTGGAACCCTAAGGAATAGATCACACAATTCAATACCCATTCAATAATGGCTTGCTTTTAATATTGTAACATTGTTTTCATCATAAGACTCCCCAAGCAGGACTCTAAAGTGGCAGCATAGAAGTATCCCAAATAAATAAGCAAATATTGCAAAGTTGGCTTTTAAGGTCAATCTTGTACTGCCTGGAAACAGCTAGGGACACACACTGGCTGCAAATCTATGCATGCTAAATATGAACAAGTAAATGAAATCTTTAAAAATGTGATAAGTATTCACTGCTGCAAGATATTTGTGTTTACAAAATTTCCGTAATCTGCACTGCAAATTCCATGCATGTTTACTGAGAAATATGCAAGGCCAAACACAAAATACATGTTCTCAGACTTGCAACATAAGCAGCATTACCTGGTGGTGAGCCCCATTGAACTTAATAGGACTATGCTTCTGTTCTGAAATTCTATGCTTAAGGTTTGAGGCTTTCCCTCTTGCTACCTCTCTCTCCAGAGTCAGTATGCTACAGATTAAAAACATCTGCTGTCCTCACAGCCCCACAGGTGTGCAGAAGTCATTTAAAACTATAGGTTCAAAATGTGCACAATTAGTCTCATCATACTCTTATGCTTGCAGACTGCAGCGTAGCTGCTAGGCTGCATGAGCAGAGTTTGCTTTCCTGGATGGGAAGAGTCAGGGGGTGCCCGTTTCAGCATGCAGAGAAAAAGGCGGGATCTGACAGTCTGTCAGATCTGCACTCCTCGTCGGCTCCTTCGTCTTGGCAAACGATCGGCCCTCCCGCCCGCCTTGCATGTTATGTGAGCAATTTGCTGGTTGCCTCCTTGGGGGAGCCGGGTAGGAATTTTTTACACCTTGGCTGATTGGCAGTGGATGGGGTGCGTTTTTTGCCTACCCTACATAGCAATGCAGTGGATTGAGGATTTGGCTATCGGGAGGCACTGTTAAATAGGCGGTCACTTTAGTGGCAGGTTTTTGGGGTTTAGGGCACTATGCGGCTAGGGGAGGACTGTGAAGCATCCCCCTTTTGGGGAATTTGGGGTCTGGCATGATCAGCCTTCGGGTTTGAAGACCCGGGTTTGGAGAATGCAGACTGTCCGGGAGGCTCAGCTAGAGGGTGCCTTTCTGGCGAGACGTGCATCTGGGTTTGGGCCCTCTGGTGCGTGCCTCCCTGCTGGGCCTGCCTGGAGGGAGCTGAGTAACACTCAGCTCCGGCTGGGGAGCTGGGTCTCTTGCCCATTAATAGCAGGGGAGCGGTCGCAGTGACCCCTAGCCCTGGCCAGGCCGCTGGTGGGGTACTATAGCAGAAAAATAACAAGACATTGCTTAGTTTGAAACGAGGTATTTTACTTTGACATCAAAGCAGGTTCATTTGAGCATCTAGGCTCCCCAAAATAATGAACCCTGGACCCCTCTCAAACCATCAGCTTTAAGCAAAAAGGAGTCTGCAGCCTGCCCCCTTACACATTATCTGATTCACTTCCCCCCTCCCCTTCTCCCTGCTAGTTCTCCAATGTCTGCTTATCTTTATTCAACAAGGATCTTCCTTAAAGGAGTGTCTGCCACCAATATACATCTGTGACTCACGCTCACTGAAGGCCTGCCTGGGTTCTTATCAACTTTCGGCAAGAAGCTTCTCCAGAGGGCCTCTTTATCAGTACACACCCATTTGAGCTGCCTGCTTTTCTAACAATTACAGCTCTTCAAATATTGCATCAGACATTCTCTTTGCTGTTAAAGGCAAAACCATATTTTCAATTATTATTATTATTATTATTGGGGTGTTCATAATTGTTCAGGGGTCCCTCTTCAGTACCCTTGCTGTTTATTAGAATACTGAATAAAGTGGCCCAATTTTATACCAGTACTCTGTGTCTGACTCTTTATTTCGTCCTTGGGGAACAAAGCATCATACTCACTAGAATGAAAAGCTTTCTCAGCCCTGGTCGGTTAGTCAGTGGTTTGTGAAAAAATGATTGATATCCTGGGCAAATAAGGGCTTGTTGATACATGAACAAGCTAGTGGGTTCCTTAGGCTTACATTCCCCATTCCCTCATGTACAGCTAGGTAATTAAAAGATTCTGTTATTTTGGCAAGCTATAATTTGTCATTATGTCCTACTCAAAGACTAGAATGGTAAATGCAGCACATGAACACACTTTAAGCTGCTAATACTGAATCAGACCATCAAGGTCAGTTTTGCCTACTCAGACTGGCAGCGGGTTGCTAATGTTTTGGACAGAAGTCTTTTGCATCATCTACTGCCTGGGATTGAACCAGGGACTTTCTACATGCAAAGTAGAGGCTCTTCCACTGAGCCACTGCCCCTCCCTCCAACAATAGCTTGCTTTCATCTCAAAGATTAAACCAGAGCATGGAATCCTCAGAAGCAAGAGTGTAAATCATAGTTTGTGGTTCAGCTGTGCACAAATACTGTTTGCCACAAAAACAAGTATTTCATTATTCAGCCACACACAGGAAGAGGAAGGAAGGGAAGGCACTAGAAGTCCAGGGCATCCTCAGACTTATTTACTACAGCAATGCATGATTTGTTATCATGTGTGAGCTTCTGAACTGTACCTACATAACCCAATGAGCTCTATTAAGCTCATGTAATGAATTCCATTTTAAATCTATAATAAGAACACATAGGTCTATAAATAAAACATTATTGTATTTCAATATATTGGTGTGGCTTGCTTATTTTCCTCAGCACTGGTATATTAGTGAGCAGTTTTGTGAAAGACATTAATATTCTGGGTAGATTAAGGTTTGTTGATAGCTGAAAGAGCCTGCAGCATCCCTTAGTTTACAGAAAGGAGGAGTAGACAGGAAATGCTAAAATGGCTGTGGAAAAGGGCCAAGGAAAGAGGAACTGCTGATCAGCCGGGAAAAGGGGCAGCACTGTTTCCAAGTTTTCACCCTGGGAGCCACCTGAGATGTGCCTGGCTGACAGGCATACTTACACAGTTGCCTGGGCCTAAACACTTTTGCCCCATCTTCCCCAGGAAGCACTTCAGCCCTGGCAACCACACAGCTACACCTATCTCTCCTTCTGCTAGGTTCATTGCCAGAGGGCTCACCTGTTCCAGCCATACTGCTGCTGTGACTATGGCAGCAGCCACAGCTCACCTTCACTGGC
Organism: Heteronotia binoei; assembly: GCF_032191835.1. Classification (NCBI taxonomy): domain Eukaryota; kingdom Metazoa; phylum Chordata; class Lepidosauria; order Squamata; family Gekkonidae; genus Heteronotia; species Heteronotia binoei. The sequence goes on from NC_083229.1 coordinate 45,892,761, forward strand.
TCTGGCTGACCCTGTTCTGCCTAGGCCACCGGGCAACACATGGTCTGACCAGACTGATCCCTGTGACTCTGCCAACTCTAATGGGCTCTAGTCACCTTGTTCCTGATAACTATAATGTTTCCCATTATGACAAAAGAGCTTGTAACAAACAGCTTAGTTGCAATGTGTTGGTATTCCAATTGGCAACAAATGTTACACTTGTGATCTTAGGGGAATCAAGCAGGGATCCAGCCTATTCTCTACCACCCAGTTCTGTCCAGGGTTGCCAACCTCCAAGTGGGGCCTGGAGATCCCTTGAATCTCCCATATCCCTGAGGAATTTTTTGAAGATCAGGAAGGGTATCTGCATGAGAAGTTGTTCAAGTAAAGGAATATTATTAAGGCTGAAGTTGTGTTTTGTTATTTTCTTCTAGTACAGTAAAATATAGTCTATCACCATAGAGGTAATCAGCCAGTGGTTGGTAAACCAGTTTTTCACCAACTTTTTCACATGTCCAAAGTATATTCAAGTAAAGGGGAGAAGTGCAGGCTGGTGGCAACTAGTTCTGCTCCTGACTTATGTGCATTCCTTGGAATTGAGAGCATGCATACAAAACATATGTACAGGGCTCTTTTGTAGAAAAAGTCCAGCAGGGTCATATTTGCTTATTAGGCCACAAACCCTGATGTCACCAGAAGTGATGTTACCCGTTCAGTAGGTTACTTTCTGCATTTTGACACAGAACAGTACAGTGCCATCAGCTGCATTTCATTGATGTGTGTTCTCACACAGCTCAGTGAGGGACCTTGTTTTGCCCCCCTCCCTAACACAGCCAGAGAGAGAAAGCCATGTGCAGTGGAGCAGGCAGTGGCAGGCCCAGCTTCTACCAGGAGGGGGCACTCGTGGGCGTCTCTGAACCTCTTACTCTAATTGCAACCCATTGGAGGCTGGAGGCAGCAGATAGGACAGAGTGCACAATGTTGAAAAGCATGGCTGCCTAGTGCCATCTGTCTGCTGGAGGCCTTTTTTTGAGCTGGAGCCCTGGCCAAGCCAGCTGGAACTGTGTTCCTGTGCATTCCTGCTAAAAAAAAAAAAAAGCCCTGCATACATACATAGAGAACATCTAATATGATTGGCCACTCCTGCTCAAGCTGCCTCTTAACTATTGACACAATCCTGAAATCACACTGATCAGTCTGTTTTACTAAAACTTAAAGCAGACCCAGGATAATATGATGCCATCTAAGTGTTTTTTGTACTATTAGTTTTAATTAATGTAATTTTAGTTTTTTAAAATGGTTATATGACCCCTTGTGTTGTGACCTACCCTGAGCCCACTTTGACAGGGAGGGCAGGATAGAAATTGAATAAATAAAGTTGAAATTGAATCAAAAGAGTTTCCAGCTAAACTAAAATGGTTACATGACCCTTGTGTTGTGACCCACCCTGAGCCCAATTTGGGAGGAAAAGCCGAATTGAATAGGGTTGAAATTAAACATTAGGAAAAATTTCCTAAACATTATGTCTAAACACTAAAAAGAGCTTCCTAACAGAGCAGTTGTCAGTAGAACAGGTTTCCTCGGGAGGTGGTGGGCTCTGCTTCCTTGGAGGCTCGACGGCCATCTGACAGCAATGCTGATTCTGTGAACTGGTATATGAATTTGAGAACTGAATTGAATATACGTATAATCAAATTTGGAAATATTATTACACTCAGTGGTCTTTTTATTGCCTGATTCTGTGAATTAGAGAGGGAGGGCAGGAAGGGTTGAGTCAGTGCTTAGTTCTCATGGCCCTTTTGTCATACACCCAGGGAAATACTGATCACCACTTTGGGGTCAGTCAGCATCTCCAAGCTAGTTTGGCCAGGGATGCTGGAGAGTTTTGCCATCTTCTGGGCATGGAGAAGGGGTCACTGGGGATGTTTGGGGGGCATTTGTGAGTTTCCTGCATTGTGCAAGGGGTTAGACTTGATGACCTTGGAGGTTCCTTCCAACTATTATTCTATGAAGTAAATACTAAAAATAAGTATGATAAATAATAAATATAAGTGCTCTTGCTGTGTAATTGGGAAAGCTGTGAAAAACATGGTTCTTAACTAGGCAGAAAGAGGGATTCATGTACACCTAACAGGTTCTCTGGGTTCTGGATGGAGTGTGTAATTGTTATTCACCCAGTACATTCATTGTTCATGCTGAGGACATGTGAAAAGGCCTTGGGATTGCAAAATCAAATGGTTGGCAAATATATGGTAAGCCACATTCAGCTTTCTAGAACAGATGTTGTGCAAACCTGTACTAGAGGATTTCTTTTGGTTAGATAATGGTTTGAAAGTAAAACAAAGGGCTAAGTGGTAACGGATGGATCCAAGTAGTCAGCCGTGTTGACCTGAAGTAGTAGAAGAAAATAGGAGTCAAGTTGCACCTTTAAGACCAACTTAGTTTTATTTAGAATGTAAGCTTTTGTGTGCTCTCTAAGCATACTTCATCAGATGAGGAATCCAGTACAGTGAGCAAAGCCACACATAGCTGGTAGGCAGTGGCTCAGAATGCAAAAATGGTACAAATTTAAGATCCAATGACAGAATAGTAAAATTATCTGGTAGGGAGTGGTTTAGAATGTAAAATTGTACAAATTTAAGATTCAATGACAGAATAGTAAAATTAACAAATTGAGCAAACCTTTGATCTGAGTAGCATGAGCATGCAAAAGCAATAAAACAGTAATATGTCAAAATGTGAGAATGTCTGTTAATAACTATATTGTATTAAGCCTGGGTCAAAAGGAAGGTATTTATATCTCAGAAGATTTCCCATTCAACTAATTTACCTTTTAACATGTAACATACATATTGTTTGCCATTAGGAGAAAAATACATTAAAATTAGTGGGAGATGGGTTCAGTTTATGTAATGGGATAAACGTGATGGATAGTTTACTTTAGCCTGCCCGCAATCTATTCATGCTGACGAGTAGCCATGATATTGTTGTTTAGGCACATAATCGCAGCTACTAAGCCCACAATTAATTATGCTATTAATCACTGTGCTTACATTAATTATAGCACAGAGGAATTGCCTAATAAAATGAAAGCTGCATCCATCTAAATTCAGAGTACCTGCTGAAGCATTAAACAAGTTTCAAGATACAACATTAATTCCATGATGCATCCAAAAGGGGATACTATCAACACTTGGTAGGCCTGCATTCAAGCCAACAATCAAGCCAAAAGCAGGCTCCTCCTGATTCAAATACTTCGGCCACCATCCCAAGAACATAAAGTCAAGATTTAATTTTTCTTCCACTATGTTTTTATCAGGATGCTCCACTTAATACTCACCAGACACACCATCTGAAGTAACCTATATGTACACTGCTTGCTTATTTTTATTTCCTTGCTAACAGTCCACCTTTCTTGCTGAGACTCAAGGCAGAACTGCTGTTGCCCTCCCCTCAGCTCATCACAGCCTTCCTGTGTCTATCACAGGTAAGATTGCCAGCCAATAGCTGGCACCAGTGGGAGTCAGATGGAGACAAGGAGCAGCCCACCATTAGCATTACAGTGTGATATCAGTTCTGGGGAAAACCATAGTGTTTTTGGCAATGCCCAGAGAGATCTGACCACCTTTATTTTTTCACCAACAGTGATTTTTTTAAAAAAATTATTCATGCCAGTGGGAAGTCTCCCACAATACACAGTGACTTGGCAACTCTGGCAGTGACTTGACAATTCTGTAATTCTTACAGAATTAAAACTGAACCACAGACCACAGAGATCAGTTCCCTGGAGAAAATGGATACTTTGGAAGGTGAACTTAGCCTGCCAAGATTCCTCCCCTCCTAGGGTTGCCAAGTCCAATTCAAGAAATATCTGGGGACTTTGGGGGTGGAGCCAGGAGAAATTAGGGGTGGAGCCAAGATCAAGGCTGTGACAAGCATAATTGAACTCCAAAGGGAGTTCTGGCCATCACATTTAAAGGAATCACACACCTTTTCAATTTCTTCCTTCCATAGGAAATAATGAAGGAAAGGGCACCTTCCTTTGGGGCTCATAGAATTGGACCCCTGGTCCAATGTTTTTGAAACTTGGGGGGTATTTTGGGTAGAGGCACTAGATGCTATACTGAAAATTTGGCACCTCTACCCCAAAAAACAGCCCCCAGAGCCCCAGATACCCGCGGATCAACTCTCCATGATTTTCTATGGGAATAAATCTCCATAGGGAATAATAGAGTTCCCAGCAGACATTTCCCTCCCCTCCCCCAGCTTTCTGACGACCCTGAAGTGGGGGGAGGGCCTTCAAACCGGGAGATCCTCTGCCCCCACCTGGGGATTGGCAACCCTATCCCCTCCCTGGACTCCACCTCTATATCTACAGGAATTTCCCAACTTGGAGTTGGCAACTCTAGTCCCAAGGGGGACGGCATCTGCTCCCCAGGACTATGCAAGATTTCCTAGGCTATTCTTAGCCAATTTCACATACATCCATCTAGGAGGAGGAAGAGGTTGTAGAAGCAGTGAGGCTGGCCTCCTGTCTTCAGGCCCTTCAAAGATGACTGGAATAGGGAGTCAATCAATTTATGTATTTGGCCAATGACCAGTACAAGTCAGTAGAAAAAGCTATATAGTGAAATCATTTGGAAATAAAATTGGTCAGACCAATTACCAATGGTAGGAGTCTCTAAAATTTGAAATCAATACATAAAATTTCATGACGAATTCTACAGGCTGCTGATAGTGACCTGCTTGTTAGCACCTATTAAAATCTTCTTTAAAATGTCAACATCAGAACAACCTGGATAATTCTTAAAAAGAGAGGAAATTATTTTTGACTGAACTTCCTGATACAAGCAACAATAAGACAGTACATGTTCAACTGGTTCCACCTCTTTGGTGCCACATGGACAAGTTCAAGGGCTAAGTGCATCGTCTCTTATATGGGAGAACTGGATTTCATTCCCCACTCCTCCACATGCAGCTGCTGGATTACCTTGGGCAAGCCACAGTTCTCTCAGAGCTCTACTCTCAAGAGCAGTCCTGACAGAGCTCTCTCAGCCCCACCTACCTCACAGAGTGTCTGTTGTGGGAAGGGGAAGGGAAAGAAAATTGTAAGCTGCTCTGAGACTCCTCTTTCTCTTCATCTTCTCCTCCTCCTCCCCTGCCATTTCCATAAGTGAGGTGTGTCAGACCCAGAGGCAAGGAACAGACAAGTATAGTTCAAGACCTTTATTCCAGCATCATAGGCAGATACAGGCATTGTCGGAACTGGGTCTCCCACCAGTTCCTTGCTCTAATAAACACTTGCCCTGACTGTTATAATTCAAGCCAAGCGCGCCAAGCTAAAGCGGGGATTTTGCGCGGGTTCCCTATTATTCTCTCATCATCCCAGGTGCTTGATATCACCCCTTTGGTTACATCTCCTCCAGTTCGTGACCTTGATTGCGTAGTAACTAGCCAATTCCCAGACATGCCACCCTCCCTCCAGATAAGCAGCTTCAAAGCCAGCATAGCAAAGCACAAGCGTTAGCATTGCATAATTTGGATACATATGGCAAGAGGAACAAAGATGGAGTGCCTCTTGACAAGATGGCCCACACATTTTTAACTAAGACGGTACCTAAAGGACTGCCTACTCTCAGGTAAGCTTGCTTATATAAGAGCAGGCAGTCGTTCAGGTTAACCATGTATGGGCCCTCTCACTTAGCAGGCTTCCTGTATCTTCATAGCATGTCAGCCATGTCTTCCCTCTAACATTTAAAGAGGAGATGGACAAACAAATATGAACACACACCATCTATATCAGCCAAGGTAATGGGGTACACCCAACTTGTTTGCATGTATGCCTGGTAAAATGAATGCCTCATCCATCAAAATATTGTGTACCTTGCACAGAATGCCTATGTGCAAACAAGTCTCCAAATATTACATAAAATACATTATCAGGAACTGCAGATACCCAGGAAACTCTTATGTAAAGTGCAGGGTTGTTCAGCAGTGCCTGTTTTCATTCCTTTTTGCATTTGTTAAGTTAAGCCTTTTCCCTTTGCTCACTAGTTTCTAACTTGCTTCCTTGGTTATTTATTTCAATTTACATTCTGCCCTCTCCTCAAGTGGGCTCAGGGAGGATCACAAAAGCAAAATCTAAAACATATCTTATAAGTTATAAACAGTTAAAACAGCATAAATTAAAATCATACAATTTTTATATGACATCTTATTTATTATAAGAAGAATGTTGAAAGATATTTATCCTCAAGGAAACATAAAATGACAAAAATAAAGCTAGGCTCATGAGGGACGTACCAAATAAAAAAAGGGGGTTTTCAGGGCAAAACAGTGGGATAGTATAACCTGGTACCATCCTGAGCATCATTCAGTGGTGCTTCAAATAGCAGAATAGAAACTATAGGTTAGAGAGCTTTCTTTTTAAAAAATCAAGGAGCTTTTTTACTGTTCCACTGTGCTCCATTAAAATATTACTCCTTAATAAAAGGATGAGTGCATCAACATATGCATCTTATTAAAAGATGAGATAACAAAACCGGAAAGGGATAGGCAAGGAAAAGAAACAGAAGAGTGTGAGAGAGCACAGCAGAAGTCAACAACCCAGTAGGCAAAGAATGATGTAATTATTAGTTATAAGAGTGGTCCCCTATTATTCCACCTCCCAAGGAGACACCTTCTCTGCCAAACTGTGACAGTGTTTGTGCTATGGAATACGCCCTTATTCTAAAACTTCTTGACCTCAGAATTCTCACATTTCTGTTGGAAAGATTATGGATTATACAATATCTTACACAAACATTTATTGGGATAGCCCCAAAACACACTGAATCTCTTACATGACTCATTAAAGGGGCCTTTGGCACTCGCTGTTGGATAATCTCAATGTATTACAATTGAACAATCACACTAGCAACATGTACAATACAATGCTTGTTTACATTTGAACAATAGCCAAAATATCCATCATAATATTTTGCTTTAACATAAAATTATTCCTTGGCACTGAAAATGAGCAGAAAAAAAGTGGGCACATAATTTGAGTCCCAGTTCCCAAAACGTGAGGGAGGAGAAACTGACCTTATTACTTGGTCCAGTCAGTCCCAAAGCATTTGCCAGGGCACGCTAACATAAGACATAATTTAAGCCATGTAAAGGTTCTTTATTCTCTATGAATGTAAATAAAATAAGTTGTTAAGCAAATATCAGTTTTTTCCCAGTGATCATCTGAAAGGACTGTGAAGATCTTGACCCTGGATCTCACCTGTTAGAATATTTGCACCCCGATTTTTCCTAGAGAGGAGCCACTCTTGAGGAGAATTAAGAATACCATGGGATATTTCCCCAGGCCAAGTTGTAGGTTTTTCTCATCTCCACTGGCAAAACTCTATTCAGTCTCCCCCTCTATTTCCAAAAACAGGCAACATGAGATATCAGTTAGACACTTGGGAGAAATTTCTGTATTTCAAATTCACCACTTACAGTAACAGGTGCATTGAAGTATTTTGCTAAGGCATTGGAATAAGGGAAAAGGTTTAAAAATAGTTGATGGGAGAAACCGGTTCATGTTTGAATTATTTATATCTGAAAATGTTCATGGACTACAGAGGGACCTTTGGGGTGCTTGACACAACTTTTGCTGTACCACTTGAGTGGAGCAGACAAGCACTTTCTCACTGTAGTGGCTCAGGAAAAGTGTGATGTAAGTGGAATTGCTAGGATGATTGTTTTTAGCAAAGAGTTTGGTCTGAACCTTAGAGCACTTTGACAACAATGTCACTTACAGATATCTTCAGGAAGCGATGTGCCGTCAGTGCGATGTCATTCCCTCCATCCCTGCTTCCTTCTTTTTCTACTGATTGCTAGCCAATGGCTGGCAAAATTTAGAGGTGTGTTCTGAAGTTCCACTCTTCTCACGCGGCACAGAGTGTTAAAGCTGCAGTACTGCAATCCAAAACTCTGCTCACGACCAGAGTTTGATCCCCAGTGGAAGCTGGGTTTTCAGGTAGCCGGCTCCAGGTTGACTCAGCCTTCCATCCTTCCGAGGTCGGTAAAATGAGTACCCAGCTTACTGGGGGGGGGGAAGTGTAGATGACTGGGGAAGGCAATGGCAAACCACCCCATAAAAAGTCTGCCGTGAAAATGTTGTGAAAGCAAAGTCACCCCAGAGCCGGAAATGACTGGTGCTTGCACAGGGGATCTTTCCTTTTCCTTTTTCTGAAGTTACTTTCTCTTCCCAGACTTCTGGATTGTACTGAGATCAGGAGAGGGCAGACTGGTGGAAATGTGATATCTGGGAATAGACAGTGCATTGTGGTTATATAGATATGTAGATACAGGGAGAGAAATAGTGGTGAAAAGTTATCTGAGCTATCAGTGGGAAGCACAAACAAGCAGAGCAGACCCTTGACATACCCTCTCGGGCAGATTAATCTCAGACAAATAACACTCCTGAAATAGTGAATACTGGTTCCTTTATTAAAAGCATCATAATAAAGCAATGTTTTTTCTTTAAACAAAAAGCAGAACTATTTTTTTCAACTGATCACTAATGCCCTACTCATATTGCACACCGGTCTGCAGACCCTAGAGATTGTTTATATATACATAATGTACAATGTTTGACTGTTCAAACTGAATCCAACTGATCATATATTTACAAACCATATATTTGTGTCTTAAGTCTATTCTCTATGTAGTCTTAAAATGCATTAACATGCTTTCAAAATATTAAATACAGGCTCTCATTTGCAGCTGTTTTCAGCCCTGTTTCACTTATGCCTCAGCGGATTTCCTTTCACATTCTGAGTGAATTTGGGGGTGGGGGGTCAGAAGAGAGACCCACTTCAGTGCAGGCTCAGCACAGTTTAATGTACTGACTCAGTATAAACAAACTGTAATTCACTAGTCCATTTCACAGTGGGGAAAATAATTTTTACAGAAAGGTTGTGTTTTACCTCATCAGAGGCATTCCCCAAGTGTCACGCAGCATCTGTCAGTTGCTGGAAAAGTGTTGTTATGTCAAGCCATTGAGCCACAATATAAGTTCCAAACCAAAGGTAATTGTATAACTTAAACACTCACAAAAACTGCTGTATCACTATAAATAGGCCCAGGCCAAATCTTCTGCTTCCTGTCAGGCTGCCTCTTCCAGCAAGTTAGGGCTGCCAAGTCCAATTCAAGAAATATCTGGGGACTTTGGGGGTGCAGCCAGGAGACTTTGGGGGTGGGGCCAGGAGACATTAGGGGTAGAGCCAAGATCAAGGCCACGTGCCCTGTCCCGAACCCGTGTTAGGACTCCCTTCCTCCCGCCTCCCCCGCCTGGGAGACTCACTTGAGGTTGTCGAGGTTGCTGCACCAGCTGCGCGACCGCCCGAACATGCCGGCAGCTGCCTCGCCTCCGCTCTCTGGCTATGGCCTGGCTCCCCTCATCGGCATCGCCTCTGCTGGCCCTGTACTGCCATTCGGCCACCACACACAGCTGCCCAGCCATGGAAGGAGCCGCGCGGGACACACCAGGAAACATAGTCCCCGAGGAGACGCCGCCCGGCAGCCAGAGAGGACACAAGGACTATGAGTCCCAGTGTGCACCTCGCAAAGGGAGGCCAGACTGGAGCAAATAGCAGGCCAGTGGTGGGCAGGTCTTTGTGACCCGGAGGAAGGGAGGAGCCTGAAGCCTGCAAGGGGGGCAGGCAGGGAAAGAGTGTCTCTGTTTGAGAGAGTGGCACCAAAATTGGCGCTGTTCCAGATTTTTGGAGAGCGGGGGAGGAGGCTGCTAATTCAGGGGTCCCCCGCCAGGGCGAGGGGGTTGGGAAGCCTACAGCAAGTGGTGCTTCCAATTCAGCCACTATTACACATAAAACACATTTGTGTATCAGGGTATTTTTTTTTTAGGGGGGAGGGGGTGGCATTCACCAGTACTGAGTGCCAGTGAGGTATCTATCTCCCCAGTCCTCATGGGGGAATTGACATAATTCTAAATATGAGAATCAGAACCTTTTTTAAAAACACACATACATGAAAGCACTGCTTCTATTTATCTACCTAGGCCCTATGCAGCAAGTAACCATACAGGGAACAGAAGCTCTTCTCTATGTGTCTCCTTCAGGAAAGGTGCCTTGCAAGGAGTTTGGTATAATCCTGGACCAGGACATTAAAGACAATGCCTCAAGATTATGGGCTTGGGGGATGAGACGGAGATCAGCAATCCTGTGATATCACATCCTAGTCAGCTTCTCCAACTTCTCCCTTTCCTGTGAGGAAATTTTTTCAATTTTTTCAATTTTTCAATTTAAATTTCCTTTGTATCATTCCCCTTTGCTGCTTTTTTTCTGACTTTATACTATTTGTGGGTTATCTTATACCACTTTAAGGCTACTTTATACCACTTATTCCCTACTTCATACCACTCGTACCAACTGTTTGAGCCTAACTGACAGTTATTATATTCTGCTCAATATACAAACACCTTGCAAAATTGTCTTCAAATTTTTCTAATAATTAAGAATAAAAATCCATTAAGACTCAAAGGAGGGTGCAAGCTGACAGCAATCCCATCCTTGTCTCAATCACAAACCAATCTCTGGCCTTTAGTGCCTTTATAAGCAACAATCAGTGTTTCTCCTTATATCCACACTATAAGATAAAAGAAGTGTTGTCCTAGACCATTCACCTCAATTGCAGACAGGGGATCCCCCTAGCTTGAAGGCCCTCCAAGAACTTCAGAGTTATCAGAAATTAGGGGCAGGGGGGAAATGTCTACTGGGCACTCCATTATACCCTATGGAGGGTGGTTCCCATAAGGTATAATGAAGAATTGATCTGTGGGTATCTAGGGCTAAGGGGGCTGTTTTTTTGAGGTAAAGGCACCAAATTTTCAGAATAGCATTTGGTGAATTTCCTCACCCAGGTTTCAAAAAGTTTGGACCAGGGACTCCAATTTTATGAGCCCCCAAAGAAGGTGCCCCTATCCATTATTTCCAAATGGAGGGAAGGCACACAGTCCCTTTAAATGTGATGGCCAGAACTCCCTTTGGAGTTCAATTGTGCTTGTCACACCCTTGCTCCTGGCTTCACCCAGACCTCGGATTCAGTGGGAGCTCACAAGAGTGCAGCTCCTGAATCTTTCTGAGAGTTCCACCTCCTCCTTCGCACCTTGTCCACTGAATAGTAGGTGCAGCTGCATAACAATCCCTGGATGAGCTATTTTTCTACAAAACAACCCCTGGGTCCACCTCCAAAATCCTCAGGTATTTCTTGAGTCAAAACTGGCAATCCTATCCACCTCTGCCACTTGCCCTAGACTTAACAGTACACCATTTCCCACTGAAAAATGATATGCAGCCTGGAGGTCAGTTGTGACTCCACTAGAACACCACCATTCACCTTGAGGTTGATAACTAGCACTTTCTCAGTTAAAGCACCTCTCTGTATCTAATGTATTCAGTTTTAGGTGTTAGGTAAAAACATTTTGTTTTGTAGGCCTTTGGTATAAGAAACATCTAGGGCTTTGCTTTTCCTGTCTGGGGTTTTAAATGTGTCTGTCAAGCTGGCCAAAAGCCATTACCTCATTGTGGTATCCCATCCTTCCCCCACTTTAGTGGGGACCATCCAATAATAGGGAATTGCCAAGATACTGCTTTAATTGATCCAGTCACTTACAACAGCTAATTTATAATCTTAATAGCCACAGTCTAGCCAGGCAGGCAGGCAGTCAGTCAGTCAATAATCACTTTCTCCTACTTCAGCCCAGAGTATAGGTCAGCTTTCAGGCATGGTGCTTTCCCCGTTAGCTACTGCCTCAGACCTAGGGTTGCCAGCCTCCAAATGGGGAGATACTTCTCCATGAAGAGTACTGTAAGACCTTGGTCATTTGAATGGTGGTGTATACAGGATACCTCTTTGATAAAGTAAATGGTTTTATATGTTGGAGTTTCCGTCAGACGCTAACCATGACCAGTGTTAAATATGGAAGTAATCTTTGAACATAATTGAAAAGTATCTAACATATAAGAAAAATCAATAGGAGTTACTTTGAAATTGAAATTCTACAAACCGCTAATAGCATCTCCTGTTCGACAATACCAGCACAGGCACTTTAAGTCAATCCATGGAGGCAAGGACTTGACGTTTTGACACCTGAATGCATAGGAAGTGTTTTTGGAAATCCCTCGGGACAGACTTTTGAATGTTTGAAAATATAGGATGAACATATGTATTGGAGGTTTTGTATAACCATTGGCACTTTAAATTATTTATGCACTTGAAGAAGTAGAAATTACAATATGCAGTGTTTAAAATTCTTTATTTAAGTTCATTTGTTATTATTCCACAGTTTGGTGTTTTTGCTAGCCTCCAGGTGAGGCCTGGAGATCTCCTGCTTTTACAACTGATCTCCAGCTGGCAGAGATCAGCTCCCCTGGAGAAAACAGCTGCTTTGAAGGGTGGACTCTATGGCATTGTACCATGCTGAGGCCCCTCCCCTCCCCAAACCTCACCCTCCCCAGATCCACCCTTCAAAATCTTCAGGTATTTTCTAACACAAAACCGGCAAACCTACTCAGACCACAGTACCTTTCCACTAAGTTAAGCCCAAAATCCTCTGACTTGGCAGGCTGCTCTGCTTCACAACTGTCAAGTCCGCTACTTCTTCCTACTTCTGGGCCTTTTATGCCCCTTTTGGCAACACTGACTGTTGACTTCCTTTGTTGAAGCCTGAAAAAGCTCTTTCTGTCAGCGACACCTCTACACCAAAAGGGGCCATTGCCATAGGGAGCTAGTACTTGCTGTTATTCCTCCTGTCTGCTCCTTACTAGGGGTGTGTAAAAAAAAAAAATCGGAAATAATTGGATTCAGAAATATACAGGACCAAAATATTCAGAATACTGTATATTTCCGAACACCAGTACTTGGAATAGCCATATATACGACAGATGTACAACTATTTCCGAATATACAACCCCATTATACCCTATGGTGAAATTAATGCCAGAATAGGGTATATTGGAAGCCACCTGGAAGGGAGGGGGTTTGAGGGAAAGCCCCAAATTTGCAGGGGACTTTCCCCTACAAACACCACAAGTCCCAAAAAATTAGGCCAGGGGGTCCCATTCCAGGGGAACTCAAAGAGGGTGCCCCTATCCCAAATTATACCCTATGGGCCAGTGAAATCAATGGCAACATAGGGCATAATTAGAGGCTACTGGAGGGCAGGGGGTTTGAGAAAGAGCCCCCAAAACTGCAGGGATCCTGCAAGGGACTCCCCCCTACAAAACCCCCAAGTCCCAAAAAGATTGGGCCAGGGGGTCCAATTCCTGGGGCACCCAAAGCCAAACCTAACTTCACACCAGAGAATCTCTATGGTAGCCAAATGCACTACATCCATCTATCTACTCTATGAGCCCTGCTGGCCTGGAACCAATATAAACTTAGTTGCCAACGTCATTGCCATACAAAACACAATCTGCTCAAGGTCTGCTCTGCAGACCTGGCTGCAGCAAACCCAGATGCCAGCTCTCCAGCCCTGCCCCAAACAATGTGGGGAGAGCTGGCCATGCACAACAAGCATGCTGGTTCTGGGTCTCTACAGAACACGCAATCTACAGATGCCAGCTCTCCAGCCCTGCCCCAAACAACACAACTCTCAAACAACAGAAGCGGTGGACAGATCCAAACAGATCACTGAGAAAAGGCCAAGAACTCAACTGTTTAAAAAGTGACCTTTTTAACAATAAAAAACCTCAGGCCAAATCAGCCAACAACACCACACCCCCCCCCCCAAAAAAAAAACAGAACCAGGAAAAGGGACAACAGGACACGACGCAAAACCAACAGCAAAAGATCCAAATCACTGAGAAAAGGCCAACAAACTCAACTGTTATAAAACAATGAAATGAAAATTAACAATGAAAATTCGGCCAAACAGGCCCCCCCCCCCCGCAAGAACCAGAAGAGAAAAGGAACAACAGCAGCACAACACAGCAGCAACGAATCAAACACAGAATCCTTTTAAATCAGTAAAAAACTTGACTTTTAACAATACAGGAACTATACCAACCCCTCCCCCCCCACAAAAAAAACCTTCACCCTAACCCCAAGAAATCCAAGCCACCCAAATCAGGAAAAGTAAAAGGACACCACTTTTAAAAGTCCTCTCACTAAAGTAAGATATAGGCAAATTGGCAACCCCCCACCCCCAACCCAGGCCCCCACTGCCAGCAGAACCCCCTAACCCTAACCCCAAATAAGCTACCCAGTACCCACCCACCCAAATCTGGATAAGTAAAGGGACTCTGAGTCTTAAAAAGTCCTTTTACTAACTAAAATAAAAACAAGAACCCCAAGACTGTCTTACCTTAGATGTCTTCTCTTCTTCAGGCAGGTCAGGCAAGGCTGAGAGAGAGCAGCAGCAGCTGAGGCCAAGGGCCAGCGCAGCACAATCTCTTTCACACACCAACACGAACACAGCAGCAATGGAATGGAGTCCAGCCAGGCAGACTCCATAAAAAGGTTCTCTGGACCTACACAGAGCAGTTTTAAAAAATACCACTGCTCTGTGATTGGCCAGAGAACACTGTTTACTTGGATACCCAAGTAAACAAAAAGAACAAAAGAACAACAATGTTGCTGATGGCTGGGGGATTAGCCCAGCCATCAGCTACCCAACAGCCCTGCAAAGCATGCATTTGCAATGCATTTTGCAAATGCATGCTTTGGATTGGCTGCTGGGGCTCCTCTCCCCCTCCCTCCCTGACCCCAGGGAGGCTATGGGAGAGGTGGGAAAAGGCTTCCAAAGGCAGAAAAGGAGGCAAGCAGCTCCCCTGAGGCTGCAGAAGCTCCTTTCCCGCCTTTTCTATGGACTTCCGTATACTTCCGAATATTGATTCGGAAGTATATGGGGAGCCATATACGGGGAGCCATATAATGGCTTCTAATTGGATTCGGAAGTATACGAATCAGGGGTGATTCGGAGGTTTCTTCGATTTGGCTGAACCGAATGCACACCCCTACTCCTTACTTATCCATCTTTGGGGACCCATCTTTGTGCTTTGCAGCTATGCTACTGCCTGCCTTAGGACTACCTTCATGGTCTTCTTTCCCTTCCCAAGCATTATGATACTCTGGCTTGTGATGCAGCAGCTGGATTACTGCTGTAATTTTCAGCCTGGGTTTTAGATAAACCCACAATCAATTTCAACTTTTGTCAATGTCTTTTCATTGTAATTATTGTATCTGAGACCTATTGAGTTCTATGCCATCTCATGATATATGGGCTAAAAAATACAAACTAAAATAGTTTGTGTCCTTGAAAGAAGTTTGAAATACCTGTTTTGAAAACCAGTGACCTCTTGTAACTGACCTGTGTAGAATGACCAAATGCACTGGGCTCCTGTACTTTTAATGTTATTATTCAGTCACACAGTCGAGTCCAACTCTTTGCGACCCCAAGGACAAAGTCACTCCAGGCCCTCCTGTCTTCTATCATCCTCTGAAGGTGTGGGTAAACTGAAAGTTTTAATAGGTGTGGGTAAACTGAAACGCTAATTGATTTTGCTTATACTTCAGAAGTAAGAAAAGCTGCACTTGTTGAAACTTTCTATTCTGGGCAACTATTAAAGTTCCACATGATTTTGCAACTATTGCAACTCACCATAACTTCCAGGAACTTAAAGAACTTTGAGCTGTCTGCCTGAAGACCAAACTATGCAAAACAGCAGGATATGCTGGATCTCTCAGGATATGTTGCTGGTGGACTGGGTTCAACTTGTGGTTTATAGACTGTCCAGGTTGGGAAATTCCTGGATATTTGGGGGTAGATCCAGAGGAGGGACCTCAGCTTGACATAACACTATATACCCTTCCCTCAAAAGCAGCCATTTTCTCCACAGGAGCTGATCTCTGTAGTCTGGAAATTGGTTGATAATTCCAGATCTCCAGGCCCAACCTGGATGATGGCAACTATAAAATTGTAGAGATATACATTAGGACCACTGTTTTGACCAATAGCTCAAAGTTAGGGCCCTGTTACATTTCAAAGTTTTTAACTCTGATCCTTTTTTCTTTCTTTAACAGCACTGAGAAAAAGTCACCAGGAACCCCCTTAAATGCATATGCTCAAGTCCATCTACAAGATGTTCTCAAAAAAATTCGAGAAAGGACAGCTGCATACAAAGAAAGGCTTAAAGATCCAGTCCTCTCCTCACCTGAAGTCAGTCCAACAGCTTGTAAGTGCACTGAGTTCCATATATGTTCTTATAAAAGTTAAGATGAAAACTGAACTGTCATATACACATCTAAAATGTTTCAAAACAATAAACTAGCATTGGAAGCAAGAGATTGGTTTAAACTATATGGCTGCCAATTTTATTCACTCTTTGTGAAATTGTCAGTTCTGAGAACCTGGTCATAGAGATCAAGGCTTCATAACCTGAAACTCTATTAAGCCAAACTCACTGTGACCAATCAGGTGATCAGGATAGGGTTGCCAAGTCTAATTCAGAAAATATCTGGGGACTTTGGGGGTGGAGCCAGGAGACTTCGGGGGTGCAGCCAGGAGACTTTGAGGCAGAGCCAGACTTTCCCATTTTCAAAATAAATGCATAAAAATTCAGCAGTGCAGTTCACTTGAATAGTCATCATTTCCTCATCCCCCAATAGCTGCAATTCTAGTAAATGAAAGTGTAAACACACAAAAAGCAGCCAAAATGCACAGAGTTTGCAAGCTGACATTTTTGTGGTCTCACTGGGACTTTATTCACAGGAACTACTGTTCTTCAGCCTAACACAGGCAAACAAGAGAAAGGTGGAGTTTCCCTCTATCCCATAACAGGCTCCTATACAAAGACTCTGAAAACAATGACAAACAAGCACAGAGGCAGACACACACTATTACTGTCTCCCCTACAAAGACTTCTGAAAAGTACTCTCTCTCACTCACCCACTGGGTCTGGTTCCTCCACAACAATTACAGGGGCCAAGCTGCTCTCTCTCTCTCTCTCTCTCTCTCTCACACACACACACACAGTGAAAGAAAGGCAAAACAAAGGGAGGGTCTGCTTCTACCCTTCCCCATGTACTTCCTGCTCAAATTTAAAGGGGCACACACACACAAAGAGGCATTTTAAAATGGGACCTGTTTGCAGGTTTCTTAACCTGTGGGAGCTCTAGAGGTACTAGTAGCTGTTGGGGTGTGGCTTCCCCCCGCTGGCCAGCTGGCTGCGGGTGGGGGGAAGCCTTTAAAATGGGAGGATCCCCCGCTGGGACCTGGGACCTGGGAATTGGGAAGCCTAGATCAGGAGCTACCTATTTTGTCCTTACAGTCCAAAATAGATGACACACACAGGTTGTATTTGGCCAGGCTGATTACAGGTTGAAGTTGTCTAATTGTCCACAATGTTGAACGTGCTAATTTACAGTCTGATCTGTATTGCCTTTAACCTAATTTTTTGGACTCCAGTCCACTGACATTAAGAAAATAAGATCATCATAAATCGACCACAGCTTCAGCATCTCTAGGCAGAAGACTTTTGATTGTTTTTGAATTCTTAATTCCCCAGCTAGGATTACCTAACACAAAGTTTTTCATACTTTCCACTTTTAGGGAACTCTTTTTAGATGTGTTTATAATGATTGTGGAAAACCATTATTGCAAATCAGATCCTCAAACCACATTTTTTTGCAGTCATTCATTATTTCCAAAATAATAATCTAAGAACTTGGCTATTTAAGGTTAGGCATACACAACTTGTCAGCCACCAAACTGTTAAACTTGTCAAAGCAAAGAAACCTGACATATTGAGTAGATAATTTCAGGCACTGAGTATTCATAGTTATTTATATCTTGCTCTTCTTCCCAATGGAGATACAAAGTGGTTAAAAATGCAGACAAAAAAAGACAAGAAAAGAAAACAGAAAATGGAGGGAATGACGTCTGAGTACTAAGCAGGTCTTAACTCTCCTCTAACTAGCTCCAAGATAAGATCCAAAGGTCTGGAGCTCTTCAGTTCATGCCTGTTGGAATGTCCAGGCCTTAAATACCTGTTATTATAGTGTAGGCAGCTTTGAATTTGATAACATTACTGTATTGCTCCCTTTTGTTCCATATAGAGGAAGGGATCTCAAGGGCCATCTAGTCCAACCCCCTGCACAATGCAGGAAATTCATAAATACCTTCCCCACACATATACATCCCCAGTGACCCCTGCTCCATACCTTGAAGATGGCAAGACCCTCCAGGATCCCTTGCCAAACTGGCCTGGAGAAACATTGCTAACTGACCCCAAACTGCCAATCAGCATTTTCCTGGGAGTGTAAGAAAGGGCCACAAGAACTAAGCATCAATGCAACCCTTCCTGCCCTCTTTCTCATGATCCACCTAATTCACAGACCTGATGGATCACACTGTTGTACAGCATGAACTGATAAAGCACCTACATTGCATCCAGCAGTCACCACTCACCAGTGGTAGCCTGGCTGGGAAATTCATGGAAGCTATTTTGCCATTACTAGTCTAAGTAAAAGAGATGTGGTTCCTCAGAACACTCTTCAAAACACAATGTTTAAAGGGATTATTGGTGTTAAGGCAACTATATTATTCATACCTAAACAATTTTTCAACATCTGCATTAATGAGGACCAAAAGTGTATCTGAGTAGTCAAAAGCTTACATGTGACTCCAAGAAGGAAATATCTGCTTTGAAACAGAGTGAAATTCAGGCATAAAAGCTACCTTTCATTTTCACTACAGAATACAGTTTTGTCAAGTAGAATTCAAGAAGCTGCAGCACCTGAAAACAATTCATTATTCTTAATTAATAAAATAGACCTATATTTCTTAGTCTGCACCAAAGACAATCGGAAGTATATAGACCACATATTCTGTAGTTCACTAGG
This sequence comes from Heteronotia binoei, assembly GCF_032191835.1. Classification (NCBI taxonomy): domain Eukaryota; kingdom Metazoa; phylum Chordata; class Lepidosauria; order Squamata; family Gekkonidae; genus Heteronotia; species Heteronotia binoei. Next base: position 45,911,634 of record NC_083229.1, read on the forward strand.
AATGGTATCTATAATTCTGCTGAGCTGAGTTGAATAGCTTGGACAAATTTAGTAGCACGATTAAGATAATGAAAGTTCATTTTTTAATGTTTGCCAAGAGAAGACAGAAATTTCAGACGTTAACTATTTCGTCTATGTAATTCTACACAAGTACAAAATCTTTTCCCTCTCCTTTGATTGGCAATTTTGGTTTCCCTTGCTGAGATGAATTTATTCCTCAGGACAACTATGAGAAATATATTTCATTTCTTTAAGCAATTTATATTCTGCCATCTGCTTTAAAAGGAGGGCATTTAAGGTGGTACACTTAAGGTGGCTTTCAAGTAATATCAACAAACACTAAAAGCATTAGCTGATAAAAATGACAAATCCATAGTATAAAAGAAATAGCATGAACAACAATAACAAGCATATAAGCCAAATCAATGAAAACCAATGTGAAAATAATATTCACTCTACATCACAGACCTGGTAGAACACATACCTAAAATGGCAAAAACAGCCTAAACTGGAGGAGGAAAACATTTCTGGCCATCTCTGCCATCTGGTTATTTAGTAGTAGTGATGGATCTGGGAGCATCCTTAACCTATGAACCTGATCCTTCAGCCTCATTCACAATGGATTGTTTATCTATTCCCAAATCAGCTTTAGCCTTCAGTCTACACAACTCCCACAACCAGTCTCTCAATGTTTCCAAGTTGTATATCAGTTGTGTACAGACCATAGCTGTTCAAGAAGGTGGAAGTGGTATTGCAGATCTGACAGCACCGACAGGACACAAAATAAGTTGTGTCCCCTGCTATATTTTGTGGCCAAAATGATGGTACAGATTTGTGTAGTGCTTTCAAGCAAAATCTGTGAAAATACAGAACTAATTCCAAGCAACACAACCATCACCAACATAGTGTATGTACATTGTGGTTGGACTCTTGTGATCACTCACTGGATAGTGCCTATTGGTTAACATCCATGACAAGTAAGATGACTTTCATGGTAGGAACACTTTAATGTTTACTATTTTAAAAAATCTACATTTAAAAATAAGCATCCGTATGTGTAGGTTTTGTATAGCTGTTATTGGGTTTGAAATAAAATAGGGTGAGCAAGCAAGCAATCATTCACACACACACACACACACACACACACACACTTGGAAAGGTTGTTTGGGAAGCAATCTTAGCAGGCCTGCTTAGAAGCAAGTCCCATTTTATGCAATGGGCTTAATATCAGGACAATATTTTTAGGATCATATCCCTTGTTTTCTAAATTAGAAATGAAATTCACTAAATCATAAACCCCACCATACTATCTAGACAATTTCATTTGTAGTCCTTGCCTTTTTAGGGTGATGTTCTATAGCTAGAAATTAAAATGGGATTGAATAGACATTTTGCAGTGTGGTGCCTCTCATTAGTTATCAAGCTGACAATACTGCATCAGGGCAAGTGCCACGGCCACACTTGTTGTTCCAAGAAGATAATTAATCAAAAGGACTTGGGTCCAGACAAGGCAGTCCCACACATGCAAGATTTCTGCCTGCAGATCCTGATTCCCCCCTCCTCTGGCAACCCAAAATGCTCCCCAAAATCCTTTTCTTGGAAGACAGGCGATACCTTGGAGCAGGATTAGGAGACATTTTGAGCTACTGGGGAAGGGAGAATACAGAAAAATTTACCTCTGTGGGTGAAAATCCTTGTTCCTATGGGAATGTTAATCTGGAGCTAACCTGTCTTTTTTCACATTTTATAGGCAGATGCACATATTAGTGTTGATTTCACCCCGTCAGCCCTCTTTTGAAATATAAACTTTTCTCCCACTTAACAGAGGCCGCCAATGAGTGGATGTTAAATAGTTTACTGTAGCTTCAGAGGTCTTTATTATGGAAAATATATATTAAAGGATGTCTCTTTGAAATCCTGGCCAGCACCCAAAAAGGAAGTCCCACCTCCTCCACCAAAAGAAGAAGAAAAGAAAGAGGTGAAAAAGGAAGAAGCTGCTGTACCAGAGGAAGAGCACTATTGTGACATGCTATGTTGTAAATTCAAGAGGCGACCCTTTAAAGAATATCTGAAGAAAGCAAAGCTACCACAAAGTATGGATCCATTGACAGGTAGGCAGAATGCTTCCTCACAGGAAAAGCTGCTGTAGATGGGATGGAACTGTTGACGGCTTATCAAGGATTCATAGAGCCTGTGAAAACCTCAGAGAGAATATTAAGCCAGGAAAGGTATGTTGGTAGATATGGGCATGAACCAGCTCATGAATCTCTGTTTGTCATGAATTTTGGCTGATTTGTAGTTTGTGAACTGAGGTTCATGAACTGCAGTTCAGCCATGAACTTCCATGAACTTTTAAGGTAGATCATGAAGGTTCATGGGGAGCAAAAAAAAAAAGCAGGGGTTTAAACTCCTGCTTTCTTCCCCCTGCAAAAGCTGCCAAAACAGACTGAGCAGTGAGTGTGGTGCAAAAATAGCTATGAAACAGCTGTTTAAAGAGGCTTTGTTGGGTTCAGTTCCAAGAAATTTAAACTACTACTTTTTGGTCCCCACAGAAAGCCATGGAGAGAGAAAGCAATGGTTTAAATGGCTCTCAGCCATTTAACGCACTGCATTCTGCCGTCTGCAGCTTTCCCTGAAAGTGTGGCTTAAATGGCTAATTGCTATTTAAACCCCTGCTTTCTGCTCACCATGAAAAACGTTGAGGAACAGAAAGCAGGAGTCATGAATCCATACAACCAGTTTGGTTCACAAACCATCCTCCCAGTTTGTGCAGATTCATGTTCAGACATGAATCAGAAGTTTGTGCCCATCTCTATATGTTAGTATGAGTAGCTCACTAAATTCATTACTAAAACAAAGCATCTGTAATTCCAGACATTAATTCAGTCCAGTAATTTTCAGCTTTTGCAGCCTATATTTTACCTTTAATTTCACTTTTAAATCTTGGGATTGGCCATAACTCCTGACAACAAACTAGGGATACATGTAACATGTGCCTGGGGTTTTATGCAACAATATAATGCATACATATTAGCAATGTGTTCGTTTTTTAAACAAATATATATTGCTTATATCTCCAGCATTACAGCCAATATGTTTTACATTACATTTTTTACATTTACATTTTACATTACAGCCAATATTGAACAGGCAGAAAAAAACAGGGAGCTTGTTGTCATTGCCTACCAGATGACTAACCAGCAAAGTAGAGTTAATCATAAGTAGGTACATCACAGCTGTGCACACTCATCTTGGCCACTGACACAGGCTTTCATATGAAAATTATCTGGAAAAAGAGAAAAGAAGAGATTGGATTTATACCCAGTCCTTCACTCAGAGTCTCAGAGCAGTTCACAATCTCCTTTCCCACCCCTCCCCATAACAAACACCCTGTGAGGTAGGTGGGCTGACAGAGCTCTCAAAGAACTGTTCTTTAGAGAATAGCTCTGCAAGAACTGTGGCTGGCCCAAGGTCACCTAGCAGCTGCATGGGGAGAAGTGGGAAATCAAACTTGATTCTCCCAGATTAGAGTCCCTGCACTTAACCACTATACTTCCCCAAAGAAAAGAGCTGATCCTGGATATTCTTTGCCTCCTTGGGACAGGAGGTACTTCAGGAGAGAGGAAGAGGTCTGCAAGGATAGTTTAAAATAGATGCTCCTTTCACAGAAGGATGCATGGAACATATTTTTTATAGAACTGAAATATGTTTTGTGATTATCTACCATGAGGAGGGTAGAGCCTTTTTTGAGGTGGTCCCGACTACCCTTTTTTAACAATCTGTCAGGTTCAAGAAGACTGGGGACCTCAAACTTAGTTAATGCACTGTCAAGTTTCAAACAAAAAGTTTTAAGAGAGATGCACTTTTTTTTTTCAGATCGTTTCTATATTACATGGTTATTCTTGGTTACCCTTGCCTATAACTGGAACTGCTGGCTCATCCCAATGCGCTGCATGTTCCCAGTTCAAACATCTAGCAACATAATATACTGGATCATTATGGACGTTCTCTGTGACCTCTGCTACATCTGTGATGTGCTGATATTTCAGCCCCGATTACAATTCGTAAGAGGTGGAGATATCATAGTAAGTAATGAATGAGTAGGAGATAAAGTACACATTTAATGCTGTCATTTCAAACATGCTTTTTTAAAATTTACATTTATGTGAAATTGCACTTTTCTGTGTCTTCAAATCCCACTTTGAAAAACTCCTTTCCTCTGAAATCTTTGGCACAGGCTCATAGACATTATTCCCCTGCTGAAACTAACCCTAAGCACAGTAACATGTATTCTTCACATATACTTTTGCCTCCATCTTCTTCTCCTCACTACTTTGCCTCCCCTTGTGTCAAAATTTAGATTATATGCCCTGTTGGAGAGATCTGTTTTTTCTTTGTTGAAGAATTATACACTAGTAGTATAATTATTATAACCATATTCTGTCACTACAACCAGATGACAGTGATGAGCACAAACTCTCAGGCACAGAGCTTGATTTAAGGCTTTCTGCTTTGGGGAAGCACATAATCAAGCCCTAAAAAGGTAAAGGTAGTCCCCTGTGCAAGCACCAGTCGATTTCAACTCTGAGGTGACATTGCTTTCACAACATTTTCATAGCAGACTTTTTACGGGGTAGTTTGCCATTGCCTTTCCCAGTCATCTACATTTTCCCCGCAGCAAGCTGGGTACTCATTTTACCGACCTCGGAAGGATGAAAGGCTGAGTCAACCTTGAGCCGGCTACCTGAACCAGCTTTGGCTGGGATCGAACTCAGGTCATGAGCAGAGGGCTCCAACTGCAGTAGTGCAGGTTTACCACTCTGTGCCACAGGGCTCTTAATCAAGCTCTATTTTGCTGTAATATCAAAATTTGCACATGAGAGATTGTCATTTTTATTGAACAGCCAAAGGCACTTGTCAGTTACTGGAAGTGGATACATTTGGTTTGTTTCCTCCCCTTAAACCACCATTCTACCCCTCACTTTGTAAAGAGGAGATAAACCCTATATTTGCCCAGATGTCCATATTCAGACATTCTGACTAATTATAGATCTATTCAAGCTTCCACGACCAAAAAAAGCTTCTGTGTACAAGGGGGGGGGGGGGAGAAAAGGGAGTGTGAGCACACCATTAAACTGAATTCACTGCTATCACACCAGATGTTTGAATTCATGTCTAAATACAGCCTTTAGGTTTCCATTTACAGACCCAACAAAATGTCACTGCCTACAAACTGGAAGCAACTTGTTAAAAAGCAAAAAGGTACCGACTGGATATTAGGGGGGAAAATACAGTCAGAGTAGTTAAGAGGTGGAAGCAGCTGCCTAGGAAGGTGGTGGGCTCCCCTTCATTAACAATCTTCAAAATGTGGCTAGATGATTATTTATTAGAGATGTTTTAGGCTGATCCTCCATGGAGCAGGGGGTTGGACTAGATGGTCTGTGTGGTCCCTTCCAACTCTATGATTCTGTGATTCTAAAAGATGTGTGCTGTTTGCACACTCACTTCTCTGCAAAGTGGAGTGGGTGTATCACTTGAAGCTTTTTTTTTAAAGGCCTAAAGTGAAGGCACCCTGACCTGTATGGTCCAGGCTAAATGGATCTTGCCAGATCTCAGAAGCTAAATACACAAATGCTTAAGACACAAATGAGAGACCTGCTTGAGACACAAATGAGAGACCATCAAGGAAGATCAGGGTCCCTATGCAGAGGCAGACAATGGCAAACTACCTCTATTCCTCTCTTGCCTTGAAAACCCGATGGGGTAACCATAAGTCAGCTGTGACTTGACAGCACTTTCCACCACTACCAAAGTGAAAACACAAATTCTGATCTGGCAATCTGATGTGAGTTCATGAGTTATCAAACACAGAGAGAAAGAGAGAGAGAGCTTAGACACAAGAGACTTCCTATTCTTTTTCATTGTAGAGGGGAGCTTCAACCATTTATATATTTCTTATGAAAAGATGGAACCCGTATGGTGAAACATAACAGAATTATAAATTCCTTTAGCAGCTCCTGAAGAGATTTCTTTGGTAAGGGAATAGCACCCATTCCCATAGAGGAATATTTAAAAATAAATGTCTGATCATTCTTAATAGATGCAATGTTGACAGCTCCGTGCTAATCAGAGCATATTTATGCAGCTTTGGATGACTTGTTTTTCACTCCTATAGATCCATTTCCTTCTCAGTGACTGATTCCTCTATGGGATTTGTGTTTCCAATACCCCAGTGAAAATTATTAACCCCTGTAATTCTCTATCAACTACATTCTATCTTTCCATTCCCCTGAGCATTTAAAAATTCATCTAAATGGAAAAAGTGGGATTTAAAGAAAACTTAGAACCTACAATCATGACATGTTTTAGTCTCTAAAACATAAGAAAAGTAGGTTCATCTAGGTACATGTGCTTCCTGTTTCCAAGTAAATATACTTAATTTTGTAAAAATCACGCTTGTGACATTATATCAACAGTGTGGGAGTTGCCTTTTTCCTTCCTGCTTCAGAACACTAGAAGCCCCAGGTCATGATGAGGTCTGTTTCTTCACCAGTGTTTCCAGACTCCAAGGAGGGAGGTACTGATATGGAAGTAGATATATCATCAGCTCCTCTCACTTGACCTCAGAGTGTCATGCTTTTCCCATAATATTTGAAATCAGGCACTCTGCAATGACTCCCATGCCTCTGAAGTGTTGCTGGAAGGAATTCCTACGCTGCAGTCTTGAAGTCACATTCTGGGAATAAGCCCTGTTGACTAACAGAGGGGGCATTTCTGAGTGGACCTGCTTGGGTTTGTTCCCTAGCTAATGTCAAAAAAACCAAAGTAATTTTGATAGCTAGTGTATTATATGAAATAGTCAAGAGGGAATCTGGCTTGTTTGTGTTCCAAACCATTTGCACAACGCAAATGTTACCATGGGGACAGGGGGAATCTGTTCTTGGACCGAAGAGCATTTCTCTTTGTGTACTTAAAGGCCTTAATCCAGCTAACATTACAGTTGCACTGTAAATCACAACTAAGCACAGTTAAATTCTTCTAAAATCCTTTAATTCAATGAATTTAAAAGGTATAACTCCATTTAGGAGTCATTCCCACTGAAGCCAACAAACTAACAAATATGTTCTCATATTTCCAATGAAGTTAATCACAATTAATGTTAACTGGACTAAGACATAGCCTAAGATTATGTTGTCCGTATCTACCTATCCATAATGCCCCAACTAATGTTTGGACCATGAGATCTCAGCTGGGCATGGTTTAACGAGCCTGCATTGCATCTGTGAGCAAGCCACAGCCATATTGCACATCCAGCAGCAATCTAGATCCAAGGTTCTCAATGTGGTGTCCATGGGTGCCATGGAACCTTCCAGCATACCTTTCCTACTGCAATCAAGTGCTTTCAGAAAGTCAGTGGAACCGGATGGGGCTTTGCTTCAATTGTTCATAGGAGTTCTGATTGACTGTGCAGATTTTTAAAAAATGTTGCTTTGGAAACAGCTGTCAACTACAAGTTAACTTTTAAATAATGTTTTCATTTTAAAAGGTATCCTTTTAAACAGAATTTATGCATAACTGCTACTCCCTAACATTTTGTGGTTCAATCTGCCTCTTATGACAGTCATTTTGTGGTTGCACCACCACCATGTGTCAGAATTCCAAAGGTACCATGGGCTCTAATGGTTTGGGACCCCTAATCTAGATAGGTACTGGTGCTGGGATCCAATATTCTAAATAACTCCTGTTACTTATGCATGAAACATTCCCTATCTATCATCCAAGTAATGCAGTAGTAGCCTCTTGGCTTAGTAGCCATTTCCAAAATAATTTATTTTAGTGGTTATAAAATCAAATTATTATTATCATACTAGTAGATTCATAGCTTGTTTTTGTTTACTAAGCAAAGAATTTTGTTCATCTTCATTCCGTTTCCAATTGTAGACAGACAGAGAAGACATGAAGAAGTACTACAGGACTACGATGAAATTTCGGGTAAGTAGGAAACAAGTTAGGAATGCTAAAGTGCAAATCAACTTTCCAAGTAAATGTAGATGGATCCATTGCAGAAAACATGTAATGCATAAGTAGTAAATGAAGGAATAACATATTACAATAATGAATGTTCATGTCACAGTTTAATATGAAATTTTATTTATTTTCTGCTTTTTATGCTGCTCATACATTAATGTATCCACTATTTTTATCTATTGCTTGCAGTCTGTGTGCTTTTTAATTAATCGTATGTTTTAGAATGGTAAAATATCTTTGATTCTTTTTATAAAGATGGGAAGCAACTATTTTGAAAGAATAAAATGGCACAGATTATAAATGTGTACTAAAGTAGACTTGTTGATATATATTTATATTTTGAGATTGTGTAATACTTTATGTTAAAAATTGTAAGCTGCCTTGAACTTCTATTGGAGAGCCAGTTTAGTGTAGTGGTTAAGTGTGTGGACTCTTATCTGGGAGAACCGGCTTTGATTCCCCACTTCTAGACATGCACCTGCTGGAATGGCCTTGGGTTAGCCATAGCTATTGCAGGAGTTGTCCTTGAAAGGAGTTGTGAGAGCCCTCTCAGCCCCACCCACCTCACAGGGTGTCTGTTGTGGGGGTAGAAGATATAGGGAATTGTAAGCCACTCTGACTCTCTGATTCAGAGAGAAGGGTGGGGTATAAATCTGCAGTTTTCTACTTCTTAAAATGGTAGACTAACATTATGTAATACATTAAATATATCTGTGCCCTATGGAATTTATTACCTTTTCATAGGGCTTGCAAGGCAGCAATGATCTGGCACTCCCATATTCCCACTTCCCCCTTCTCTCCATATTTCCTCCACCCAAGGGGCTGGCAGATATTGAGACTATATGTCATCTTTTTAAAATATATATATATAATAATAACAACCAATATACCAGTAACAGTCTCTGCAATACAGGTAAGTAAATGTACAGAACAGTGTTAATGTTTTAGCTAGTTTTCAAAATGTTAACTAAAGGCTTTCTACAATGACCCGAAATAGTGCATAAGTCTTAAAGTAAGTCAATAACAGTTTAAATTCACTTTCAAAAGTATAATAAGGTTTTATAATAATTATTAACTGGGAGAACTTTTTGTTGTGTCAAGTAATCAACAATACGATACCATATTTTAAGAAAGGTGTCTTCCCTTTTTGTTGTTTGGTTGTTTGGGTTTTCAGCTATCTTTCCTAAAATAAAATGTTCCCATAACTTCTTTCTCCATTGCTGCAATGATGGGAGACTATATGTCATCTTGTTATTAATATTGTTCTGATAAATTGTTTTAATGTATTTTAATATTATATACTATATTTTAGTAAATTGTTGTAAGTCACCCTGAGCTCTACCTCTAAAAAATGTGCAGCCTAGTAAATAAAATGAAATAAATAAATATAATTTTTCTACTAATCATAAAAAAAAAATTATATTTATTTATTTATAGTTCACCTTTCTCATAGAGACTAACAGTGGATTGTGCATAGTGAACCAGTACAAGCACAAAATGGGACATTCAGTGACCAATTCATTAGGATTTTAGAATACTGGAAGCACCAGAAAGAGCTGAAGCATAGCATAAGTATTCACATGACATATTAAATAGTACAGAAATCACATAAATAAGATCCTACTTACAATAAGGTAACCACCCTCCACCAGCCAAAACCAACCCGACACAAGAAAGGAGAGCCCCTGGCGAACAAGGCCTGCTTGGGCTGGCTAGGGATGCAGCCAACCCAAGCAGGCCTCGCTCACCTGGGGCTCTCCTTGGCTGCTCCCTCCCCAGTCAGAAGGCCAGCAAGCCACTCACCACCCAAAATCACATAAGTAGTGAAGAGAGGGTGGTGCGGGCTTCTCCAGGAGTTAATGAGGGCTGCTGGGGCAAAGCTCCTTGTGGCTGGCTGGCTGCCTGCTCTCCTAATCCAAGGATTATTATGCAGCTGTACCTACTATTCAATGGACAAGGGAGGTGGGGAGGAGGAGGGGGTGCCTGTCAAAAGTTCAGGAGCTGTGCTCCTGTGAGCTCCTGCTGAATTCAAGGCCTGTGCATGCTCCAGCTCATTCCCATTAATACCCAACCCACAGCATTCAGGACCATTTGGAGTTTCAGAGCTGATTCTGAGGGGAATTCAATGTACAATGTGTTACAGTAGTCTTGTCGTAATACTATTGTTGTATGAATCCAAGTGGCCAGGTTAGCCATATCAAGTTGAAGGACCATTTTATGAGTTAGACTAAGCAGGTAGAAAGCTTTTTTTTTTGCTACATAAACTTGCTTCTCCAGTAATAAAGCTGGATCCAGTATTTCTCCAAGGCTTTTGATTGAGTCAACAAGGGTCAATTGAACTCCATTAAAAATGGAGAGAACAATGTACTTTAAGACCTCCTCCTTACCAGTTAGCATTATCTCAGGGTTTAGCCTTTAGCCTGTTAATCACTGCAGCCAGGCAGTGATTCAGGACCTCTACTGCATCACCAGGAGATTTAGATAAGGCTATATACAGTTGAGTATCATCAGCATATTGATGACAGCCAACCCCAAAGCTATAAACGATCTGTCCTGTGGGCTTTACATAGAGATTGAAAATCATGGGGGATAGAATTGTGCTCTGTGGAACCCCACAAGATAGGTCCTACAAGTTTCCAGTAGCAATTGGAGTCCAATCCATGAAGAACAAATTAAACCTGATCAATGCACATCTCCTGATAGCTACTTCTGTTTCCAGGTGCCTCAACAAGATAGCATGCTGTACTGTACTAAAGGCTGCAAATAAATCCATTAAGATCAACAGAAAGGCTTAGCCTTTGTCTACACTCAGTTGGATGTTGTCAACAAAAGCTAGCAGAACTGTCTCTGTCCCATAGCCTTGCTTAAACCAAGACTAAAAGGGGTCTAGGGCAGATGAATTATCAAAGAAGACTTAGTGTTGTTGTTTTTCCCCAATTCTTGGGAAGAGGAGTCAATGTTTCCCTTCTGGACCCTTGTGGCCATCCTGGATTGAAATGCAAGGGTTTTTTTTTTCTTTCATAATAGTTAAGCATAGCAATAATGGTGATGATGTGGGAGGGGAAGGAAGTAAAGAAGCAAAGATTAATGTTTAATGTTCTGTTAATATAGCAAGATAAAGTTGATAATTATAAGTTCTTTTGTAAACCTGCTTCCAATTAAAAAAGAAGAAGAAGAAGACTTGGAGTTAGTTCACTATCACTCTCTCAGTCACTTTGCCCAGTAAGGGTAGGTTAGAGACTAGGTGATAATTGGCCACATCATTTTTTCTATATGGATAGTTTCTTAAGTAGTGGGTGAATAACTGCCTCTTTGAGTGGCTGAGGGAAGATGCCTTGACTGATTTATACTAGATACTAAGGATTTTTAATATGGTTCTTACTTCTGTTACAAGATTTTATTAGCAAAGAGAAGTAGGTACAAGTAGTAGCTTTCACAGAATTCAGGATCTTGTCCACATCATGGAAACTGGGTGAAAATGAGGGACAAGTAGCCCAGGAGATCTATTAAGCCAGTGGTCCCCAACCTTTTTTGGCACCAGGGACTGGTTTTGTGGAAGACAATTTTTCCATGGACCGGCAGGTGTGGGGGCAGGGGACAATGGTTTTGGGATGATACAATTGTGCACTTTGTGATGGTTAAGTGTGCAGATTCTTATCTGGGAGAACTGGGTTTGATTTCCCACTCCTCCACTTGCACCTGCTGGAATGGCTTTGGGTCAGCCATAGCTCTCATAGGAGTTGTCCTTGAAAGGTCAGCTGCTGTAAAAGCTTTCTCAGCCCCACCTATCTCATAGGGTGTCTGTTGTAGGGCAGGAAGATAAAGGAGATTGTGAGTCACTCTGAGAGTTGGAGTGGAGGGCAAGATATAAATTCAATGTCGTTGTCTTATTATTATTGCATTGTAATATATAATGAAATTATAATTATACAGCTCATGGCCTGGTTGCTAACAGGCCACGGCCTGGTACTGGTGCACAGCCCGGGGGTTGGGGACCCCTGTATTTAGCCATTCTTCTGCTGTGCTGACATCTCGTTCATAGAGTATTTTTGATACTTTTATCAGTTAGAAACTTGGCAAAACTATCAAAGCTGATTGTCTATCCCTGGGATATTAGAGGATCAGATTTAGGTATCAATTGCTAAGCTACCTTGAGCAGTTGGAATTATTGGGAACCAGCTGATACTAATAGTACAGAAGCAACTATTGCCATTACCGCCACATTGATATTGATATTGTCTGTTATTCACAGTGCCTATGAAAAAATATTTTGGAAATTTGTTAATTATATTTTATATATTTGCATACTGAAATGTTAATATTTTGGGTATTTTTCTACTTGGTTTTAGCCATGAAGCTAAGAATACTGAAATATTTGCTTGACTTTTCTTGAACTCTCAAAGATGAAGACTATTAACATTGACAGTTCAACATCAGAGATGTGGCAAGGAGAATCTAAGCCCACTAAACTTCATTGTAACCTCCTCTCAGAAATCACTCCTTAAAACTACTTGCTAACCACAGACTTCAATTTATCTCCTCTAATTTAAATCCTTGATTCTTCTGTTAGCCTGTGGATAGGGAATAACTGGTCTCCCTCTGGATTCATAAGAACCAGGAGAATCCACCAGCACTTAATTAGCTGCTAAATTCATAGTAGCTATTTCTCTCTGACAGCTTCAGCAGTTCTGGTCCACAGTAGTTTGCTGTAGTGGTTAAGTGCGTGGACTCTTTTCCCCACTTTTCCACTTGCAGCTGCTGGAATGGCCTTGGGTCAGCTATAGCTCTCAGTGAGCTGTCCTTGAAAGGGCAGCTTCTGGGAGAGCTCTCTCAGTGCCATCCACATCACAGGATGTCTGTTGTAGAGGAGGAAGATACTGGAGATTGTGAGCTGCTCTAAGACTCTGAGATTCAGAGTGGAGGGCAGGATATAAAACCAATTTCTTCTTCTTGTTCTGAAATGAGAATCCACATCACAGAAACAGGAAAAGCACAATAAACCCTGAGTATCATTATTATATATATGCTGGAATTGTGTTTTAGTATTTGGGTTTTAAAAAAAATCTGGATTATGCTACATAGAGGTATTAAAACAATAATAGGCCATACACTTGAATTTCCTCCAGTGGTTAATAACTAGTATAACTAGAACAACAGAATAACTAGAATCAGGGCTTTTTTTCTGTAGAAAAATCCCAGCAGGAACTCATTTGCATATTAAGCTGCACTCCCTGACACCAAGCCAGCTGGAACGGCATTCTTGCTCAAAAAAAGCCCTGGCTAGAGTAACTAGAACTAGTATAACAAGGTGGTTATGAATGTGATAATAGCAGTGAAAATGTTGATAGCACAGGTGTAGAAACAGTAACTGAGTCCAGAGAGAAATGACTTGTTGCTTAGTTTGGTGCATAATAGTGATGGATAAGCATACAAGGGCAAGACTGCCCCTCAACAATACTCTGTGGAAATTTGTCTCCTTTTATTAAATACTGGGATTCACATAGTTCACAATGGTGTTATTGTGAGTGTACCTAAGGATATTTGTCTTTTTCTGTATAAATATATAATACTTAGGTGTGTGTATATATATAAATATTACTCTTTTTTCATTTTGTAAATATTTATATAAAACTCCTGGTTCTTTCAGTGATGATGCATAGAGCTATCTTCTGTATAGAGCTATCTGCATAGAGCTATCTTCTTTCCACATACTAGGTTTCTTGAATTCTGGAATTTCCATGAAAGTTTTTAAGCACATAAACTAATTTAAGGTTATAACTGCACTTTGTTTTTCAACAGTTTGATTTGTTCTCAATATTACCATTCGACGTTTTATACATCATGTTTGGATTTAGGCCAGTATTTAGAGCAAACCGATTTATGAAGGTAAGAGATTGGTTGTTGTTTTGTTTGCCCTGAAACAGAGAAGTCATTGGCTTGAAGGACCCCATGACATCATTCCTCGCACATCTTTCCAGCCACTATGAAGGCTTTTCTCCAGTGCCACAGTCAATTCCTTTTCCAGTAGGACTTCCCACATGTGCAAGATCAAAGTTTTTGAAGAAGCCTTATGCACACAGAAGTGCTATCTGCAGAAGAAGTGAATGCTGCAGTGGAAGAAAGCCTCCACAATGGCCAGAGAGAACTGAGAGGATGAGGTCATAGGATCTAAATCAGGCATGTCTAATGTATGACCCACAGGTCAGAAGTGGCCCACCCATGGCTTTAATCCATCTCAAGGCTCTTTTCTCCACCCTCTCACACTTTAAAGATTTAGGCTGCCAAAGTTCCCAGTTCCCTCGCCTTTTCTTTGCCTCCTGCTTTGGCTTGCAAAATGGCAACAAAAATGCAGAATGGATTTTACATTAAGGTCTCTGTGCCCAGATACCTTTATGGAAAATCTGTTCCACATTTTCCATGCAATCTTGTGCTGCAAAGTATTTAAATGGGGTGGAGCTCAAGTAGTTCCACTTTCCAGTGTTGCTTGCTGGAGTTCCCTCCCTGTAAATATAGGGTGGATGCTTTCAGCCAGCTTGTCTCTGCTGAATGAATCTGAGAACAGGTGCCTGAGTAACTACTCTAACCTGAGAACCCACAGCCAAAGGGAGATATTATACTGGAGAGTCACTGTCACTCTGAGAAGACTGTGGATGGGGAAGAAGCTTGCAATGCCCAGCCTTTTCATGTTTTCCTAAGCTTAAATAATTTTATATTTTTAGTTTCTGCTGTGATCCTTGTGATTTTTCTTGATGGTTTATTTTTAAAATTGCATTCCCAAATCTCACTGTTCCTTACCTTGTTTTTTAAACAAACTATCACAAGAGTTTTAAGCATGTTTGTATTTTAAGTAAAAAAAATAATACTTTGTGTTTGTATTCTTTATAAAGTTTCTATCTCTGCTACCTGGCACTACATTTTATGTCACGCCTGGCCCAGCCCCACAAAGTTCAATTAATGTCAGATCTGACCTTCCTAACAAATGAGTTTGATACCCCTCACCTAAGTGATAGCTTGAACTATTTCAAAATATTCATTGTCATCCACAGTGGGAAAGGGAGAGTACATTTTCAATAACAACCAGCACTTCTAAAAATTCTTTCTAACTATGTCTAACTACTATATAAAAACCAATCAAACCAATCACCAAAAAGTTGAGAACTAAAATCAAAGAGACACAAAGTCAGGCTCAGTGGGAGAATATTTTCTCATCATTAAGCATAGCCTTTCTTTGGGTGGCATAACACGAATTGGTGACTTCCACACAGATTTGAATCCCGCCTTTCTCCTCAGTGGGGACCCAAAGTTACTTACATCATTCTCCTGTGCTCTGTTTTATAATGCATTCTATATACATTTTTCTCCTTTGCTCATTTATTTAAATTAATTTCAAATTAATAATTTCAAATAATACCTCATTTGCCAGAAAAATTTTGAAAAGTCATTATCCAGACTGTCACCTTTAACAAATGGAGACAGCCAAAAAGCTTTATTCTGCTCATGTGGAAGGCATTTTGGTTGACTGAATAAAATATCACTGTCATTATAATTTATCAAGATCACCGAGCCTACTAAATGGAAAAGTATTCTCCATAATTCATCCCTGGAAAAAGCAATATTGAAAAATGCCAACTGTTTGTTTTGCTTTCACTTTCACAATGTGGTTGTTTTTAGACCAAAAATGTTAAAATACATGGCAATATAGGAACAATGGTTTCTGATGAAATGTTAATGTTAAACTACATAGTTGTTGGATATCACTGTGTCTCTTCTTTGATTCTCATTTCAGCATCTCACATTCTTTGAGTTCAATGACCGAATAGAGTCTATTATGGAAAAAGCATACATCTATAGGTAAGTGCTATAGATGCTAGTATGTCTGCCCTCAACCCATTCCAGTCTGGCTTCTGCCTGGGTCATGGGATGGAAACTGTCTTGGTCGCTTTCATAGATGACCTCAGAAGGCATCAAGGTGGCTGAGCATTGTCAAGCATTGTCTATTTCTTTATTATTATAGTTACCAAAGTATAGAAATGTTACTAACCATGAATTGAGCCTATGCACATCAAAGTAGAGAACACCACCCCCCTTTGTTCCTTTCGCTTTTACTAACAAATGCAGGAATGTACTCTTTGAAGATAAAACCTCCTGGGACTAATTCCCATGCCAGCAAGGCTGGAACCCAGGATGAGCTGACCGCAGTAGAGATAAGGAAGTTACAGTGAGAAGTTTCACACGTGAATGTAGAATTGTTTAGAGAATGTAGAATTGTTTATAGAACCTTTGATGTGCCATCTTTAAGTATGCATTTTACCGTTACACTGTATCAGTTCCAATACCTCGCTCGGCTGAGCCACATGGATTATCAATAAACCAAACTTTATTTCAAAATTCAAGGACTGGTTACTTTGAGATCTAATGCTTGACAAGCATTGCTGTTGCTTATAGACCAATCAGCAGCATTTGATATGGTTAACTATGATCAAATGACCCACTGCCTTGCTAACATTGGAGTTCAGGGGGTTGCCTTACAGTAGTTTTCATCCTTTCTCCATGGTTGGAGACAGGGTGGTGCTTGGCAAGCAGACTTCTCTGCAACATCTTCTCAAATGTGGTGTGCCTTGGGGAGCTATTCTCTCACCAATGTTGTTTAACAACTATATTCACCCTCTTGCCCAGATTGCTCGAGGTTATGGGCTGGGCAGTCACCAGTATGCCTTGGCCCAAGTCTGGCCTGATGGAATCAGCTCCCCATGGAGATTCGGGCCCTACCTGACTTACTGCCATTCCATAGGGCCTGCAAGATGGAGCTATTCCACCAGGCCTTTGGTTGAGGCAGCGGACATCCTTATTCCATCTGCTTGGCCTTCCTCACCTGTCATGATGCTATCTTACCTTAACTTATTATTACATTCCTGGGCCTACATCCTTGGGCCTACCAATTTATAGAATGTGCCCAAGTCTGGCCTGATGGAATCAACTCCCCATGGAGATCCGGGCCCTACCTGACTTACTGCCATTCCATAGGGCCTGCAAGATGGAGCTATTCCACCAGGCCTTTGGTTGAGGCAGCGGACATCCTTATTCCATCTGCTTGGCCTTCCTCGCCTGTCATGATGCTATTTTACCTTAACTTATTATTACATTCTTGGGCCTACATCCTTGGGCCTACCAATTTATAGAATGTGCCCAATGGAAATCACTGCCTATGACATATATGCTGCTTTGTTTTATTGTATTTTTATGGTTTCAGTTTGTAAGTTTTTAATTGTTTTAACTTCTGTTGTGATCTGCCCTGAGCCCATTCGTGGGAAAAGGTGGAATATAAGTTAACAAAAATAAATAACTAGAGTATGACATATCCAGAAACCCTCATAGTTCATGGATGCACAACCTATGATTTCACTTATTCATGGTTCACATCCTGAGCATGTAGCATGACACTTCTTCAAGCACCCTTAATAATGCCACTGAAAATAAGAGGAAACAATGCAGATTGTGGTGTATTGGAGAAAAAAGAGCAGGGGAAAGTGAATAAAGCACTAGTTAGCACTTTTATTGGTATTAAGTCCACTTTTACTTCTGCCACTCCATCATCATAATCATCACGTTGTTACATTTTGTGGGAGATGTGGTTGTTTTGCTCCTGGGAGGCAGCAGACCTCTCTGCCTTTCAGTATTGGCAAATTTCTCTAATCACAGTGACCCCCAGAAACAGGATCCCTGTCAATGGCAAAGATCTACTGTACATCAGCTTTTGAGTCTCTCACATCAAATAAGGCATTTTCTGAGTCTGGCACAGTGCTGATTATGTGAACTTAGGCAGATCATGAGGAGGAGGAGGGCAGGAAGCGTTGCATCAGTGCTTAGTTCTCTGGAACCTTTTTTACATGCTCAGGGAAATGCTGATCACCACTTTGGGGTGAGGAAGCAATTTTTCTCCAGGCCAGTTTGGAGTTATTGTTTTGTTTTGTTGTTTTTTGCCTTCTTCTGGAGCAGGGGTCACTGGAAGTATGTGGAGGGAGGTATTTGTGAATTTCTTTTATTATGCAGGGGATTGGACTAGTTGACCCTGGAGGTCCCTTCCAACTTTATGATTCTATGCAGCCTCAATCGATGTCTATAAAATAGGTACATTATACTAATGTAATTTGGGGGTGGGGTGTCTTGTGGAGTTAAGTGAGTTAGCCCATGCTGTTAATAGCCATAAACTGATTTTTTTTAAAAGAGAATATGTTCATACAATTAATTTTCAGTGCACTGATTCCTGGTATGGTGCAATTTTGCTAATTAAGCTAAAATTAATTGATAAACATTGCTTTGCAACACACTATTTACCATAAATACTGAAGTGGTTAAATTAGTGGACTACATCAGTGGACTAAATTAGTGGACTACATCATCTTGGGAGAAGCCGTACTTCACAAGTGCCACTCTTCCGCTTATATGACAGTAATTATTTTCGTAGAAAGAAGAGATGATACACTATAAACTGTTTTTTTTTTTTCATTCTGTCAGTTCTAGTCATAACTGTAATTCATTGTGAGCATTACTGTTACTACTGGTCAAAATAAAGATGTCTCCTAAAACAAAACAAAAACAGAAATGTGTATCCCACAGGAATAACATGACTATTTATTCCTTACAGGGTTATTAGAACAACTGGATATCTAATGTTTATCTTACACATTAATGCATGCTTGTATTATTGGGCCTCAGACTATGAAGGAATTGGCAGCACTAGGTGGACCTATGATGGCGAAGGAAACATGTAAGTTCTTCCTGTGGCGTGTGATGGCTGTTCATCTTGCAAAGCCAAACCTTCTCAAGTGCTTGCTTTACAAGCTTTTAAGACCACTGCTGGCAACTGGTGGTAATGAACAAGGCTAATTATATGGAAGGCAGCAGTACTGAGCAATTGGTTTATCGCTTCAAGTTTTTAAGTTCACGAGTCAACTATAATCACTAATTTAATTAAACATTTAGAAAGCACAAGGGTCATAAATTAAACTAAGTGGTTAGGTAAGCACCAAAGAAACATTACATGCATATAAAAACAGCTCCTTGGAAAGGGTCAGAGGAATATGTTAAAGCACATTGTACAACCTTCAGACTGTAGCAGAACATTTGTTCTCTTCAAATCATCACCACAGTGTCAGTCAGGTTCCACCATCTCCTGTAAGCATTGGTGAGGGCATTGTGTAAGCAAGTTGTAAGAAGAAAATTTGCAGTGGGAACTGACATAGTGCAATGTGAATGGCTGCTAGAAGCAGCTGGGAGGAAAGATACAATGTCAACACCATTAATTCAGAAGAAAAACATATAGTAGAGGAAGAAAGGCAATGCCTTGCATTATATATTTGTGTGTAACTGAGAATGTGGTTTCAGTGTGGCTTTTTTAACACAAAGGTGGATGAAAAACAAGAGACTATTGGATATTAAAGTAGCCCCATAACAAAATGAACTAAGTGATACATGCTTCACCACAGTTTGGACTTGACCTCAGTTTGGATTTAGCCTACAGCAACAAAAAATGGTATAGAACTAGAACTGCCTCCAAGCTTGAAGAAAAATGCCCTGTCCCTTT
Organism: Heteronotia binoei; assembly: GCF_032191835.1. Taxonomy (NCBI): domain Eukaryota; kingdom Metazoa; phylum Chordata; class Lepidosauria; order Squamata; family Gekkonidae; genus Heteronotia; species Heteronotia binoei. Next base: position 45,931,246 of record NC_083229.1, read on the forward strand.
AATGGAAGCTTAATGTGTGGAAATGGGCAACTGAATCTTTTCATGACACAGAGAGAAATAACACCACCTGGTTAATAAAATCCCATTAAGCCTCTAATAATTATTTTTCAATTGACAGGGTGGTTTTCCTCCCTCCCTTGCAACTCCTGCTGCTTATGAAAGAGAAAAACCTGGATGTTGCTGTTACCCTTAAATATGCCCTTTTAAAATTTAAAGGACCTTGTTTTTTACTGTACAGTAGATTGGTCCATCAGATTTGGAGGACAGGTCTACTGCTCATAGAAAATAATAAGCAGCAGACCAGGCCTCTGGAATTCCAAGTAGGGGTGTATGCAATAAAATCCCATAACACACTGACTTTATACATAACAGACCAACTTTAGAATTTCAAGGAAAATGGAAAGGGGTTTTTCCCCAACTATATAGCTGAAAATAAAGTACAAAATTAAATTAAATTGGAGAATGATAAGGTATTCTCCAGCTATTTTTCTTGCTCAGTTATAGCCAAATGCACACCCCTAGTTCCAAGGCTACATTTAACCCAGAGGAAATAATAGCCCTTTAACATTTAAAGAGTCCATGAACTGCTAGTTGGCTGGAGGGCTTTCCTTGCTGTCTCTCCTTTCCTCATTTTAATTCTGCATGGGAGTGAGGAAAGGCATGCTTATCTTTATTGTTAGTTTTTGGAAGTATTTGTTCTTGATATTTATTAATAATGATAAGTATGTCCTTCCTGACTTCCCCACTGGGAAGTAAAATGATATTTTCCCCCCTAATCTATTCTCCTTATAGAAAAATATTTGCAGCCATCCAGTTTGCTAGATAGCTTGCTGTGGCAATCATCCTCAAAAGTTCCACCTCTTCTCCAGGGCTTTGAAACAGCCTTAGTGATTTTGATCTCTTGCCAATTCATATAATTGGAAAGGGGTGAGGTAGCCTCAGTTTAAGAAGGGGGAGAGACAAGGAAATGGTGGGTTTGGATAAGAGTGTCAATTTAGCATCCTGTTAAGGGGTCAATATACCTAATTTGCATATATAGGTCTTGTAGACAGGAGCTCTCTATGTTAAAAGAACAACCTTGGACCTGGGAAGAATCCTGTCAGTTGTGGAATTAGCTTTCAGTGAAACGTAGTCAGCTGAGGTAACATGTCTTGGAAAAAGGGAATCAAGTCTCCCCTCAGGGTTTATTTATGTTCATTGAGGCTCAGCTACAAAGTGGTTATTCTTATTGGAAAAAGCTTTTAACCCATGGAGGTGAAGTTGAGGAACAGTTTAGTTTAAGAACATAAGAACCTTGTTGAATCAGACCAAAGGACCCCTAGTCCAGCATTCTGTTCATTCTGTGGTCAACCAGCTACCTCTAGGAAGCCCACAGTCTTCAATAGCATCATCCTGCCTGTGCTCCCCAGCAATTGATTTAAAGAGGTAATATACCTCTGGTACTGGAGGGAGTAGATATCTATCCTGATTAGTAGTCACTGATCGCCTGGTCCTCCATGAATTTGTCCACTCTACTTTTAAAGCCTTCCAAGTTGGAGGCCATGGTCAGCAAGTTCCATGGATTATTTGCGGTGTGAAGAAATGCTTTCTTTTGTCTATCCTAAAAATACCAGCCTTTTAACCGATCTCATAAGGCAGCTGTTCTAGTCTCCTGATCATTTTGATTGCTCTTTTCTACACTTTTTCAAGTTCGACAATATTCTTTTTTGGGTGTGATGCCCAGAACAGTACACAATATGCCAACGTTATATAAACAAAATTCTTACCCAGTTAATTTTTTTTATTATCTTAAATAAACATTTGTTGGTCATCACCATCTGTATTTTGTCTGCCTAGTCAAATACCTATGAAAAAGTAATTCCTACTTACCTCATAAATAATTGCAGCCTTTGGCTAGCAGTTTCCCAAATATGAGACATAAGAACATAAGAGAAGCCATGTTGGATCAGGCCAACACTCTGTGACACACAGTGGCCAAAATATATATATGCACACACACATATATATACACACTGTGGCTAATAGCCACTGATGGACCTCTGCTCCATATTTTTATCTAACCCCCTCTTGAAGCTGGCTATGCTTATAGCCGCCACCACCTCCTGTGGCAGTGAATTCCACATGTTAATCACCCTTTGGGTGAAGAAGTACTTCCTTTTATGCCCACAAGTTCTTGTATTGTGAGAAAGGGAGAAAAGTACTTCTTTCTCTACTTTCTCCATCCCATGTATTATCTTGTAAACCTCTATCATGTCACCCCGCAGTCGACGTTTCTCCAAGCTAAAGAGTCCCAAGCGTTTAAACCTTTCTTCATAGGGAAAGTGTTCCAGCCCTTTAATCATTCTAGTTGCCCTTTTCTGGACTTTCTCCAATGCTATAATATCCTTTTTGAGGTGCTGCGACCAGAACTGCACACAGTACTCCAAATGAGACCGCACCATCGATTTATACAGGGGCATTATGATACTGGCTGATTTGTTTTCAATTCCCTTCCTAATAATTCCCAGCATAGCGTTGGCCTTTTTTATTGCAAACGCACACTGCCTTGACATTTTCAGTGAGTTATCTACCACGACCCCAAGATCTCTCTCTTGGTCAGTCTCTGCCAGTTCACACCCCATCAACTTGTATTTGTAGCTGGGATTCTTGGCCCCAATGTGCATTACTTTGCACTTGGCCACATTGAACCGCATCTGCCACATTGACGCCCACTCACCCAGCCTCAACAGATGCCTTTGGAGTTCCTCACAATCCACCCTGAACAATTTAGTGTCATCCGCAAACTTGGCCACTTCACTGCTCACTCCCAACTCTAAATCATTTATGAGCAAGTTAAAGAGCATGGGACCCAGTACCGAGCCCTGCGTCACCCCATTGCTTACCGTCCTCCACTGCGAAGACTGCCCATTTATACTCACTCTCTGCTTCCTATTACTCAGCCAGTTTTTGATCTACAAGAGGACCTGTCCTTTTACTCCATGACTCTCAAGCTTTCTAAGTAGCCTTTGATGAGGAACTTTATCAAAAGCTTTCTGGAAGTCAAGGTAAACAACATCTATCGGGTCTCCTTTGTCCACATGTTTGTTCACCCCGTCAAAGAAATGTAACAGGTTAGTGAGGCAAGATCTTCCCTTACAGAACCCATGCTGAGTCTTCCTCAATAACCCGTGTTCATCAATGTGCCTACTCATTCTATCCTTGATAATGCTTTCTACCAACTTTCCTGGTATTGAAGTCAGACTGACTGGCCTGTAATTTCCCGGATCTCCTTTGGAACCCTTTTTAAAGATGGGGGTGACATTTGCTACCTTCCAGTCCTCAGGAATGGAGGCAGATTTCAATGAAAGTTTACAGATTTTTGTTAGAAGATCCACAAGTTCAACTTTGAGTTCTTTCAGAACTCTCGGATGTATGCCATCCGGACCCGGTGACTTATTAGTTTTTAATTTGTCTATCAGTTGTAGGACCTCCTCTTTTGTCACCTCAATCTGACTCAGGTCTTTCAACACCCCTTCCTAAATTAGTGGTTCTGGGGTGGGCAAAAAGTTCTCATCTTCCACAGTGAAGACGGAGGCAAAAAATGCATTCAGCTTCTCAGCCATTTCCCTAACCTCCTTCAGTAATCCTTTTACCCCATGGTCATCCAAGGGCCCCACTGCCTCCCTGGCTGGTTTTCTACTTCTAATATATTTGAAGAAATTTTTATTGTTGGTCTTTATGTTTTTTGCAATATGCTCCTCATAGTCCCTTTTTGCCTTCCTGATCACAGTCTTGCATTTGATTTGCCACAGCCTGTGTTCCCTTTTACTAATCTCACTTGGACTGGTTTTCCACCGCTTAAAGGAGTCCTTCTTACCTTTTACAGCTTCCATTACTTTGTTAACCATGCAGGCCTTTTCTTATGCCTGTTTGTGCCTTTCCTAACTTGTGGTATGTATTTTATCTGAGCTTCTAGGATTATAGTTTTAAATAGTGTCCAAGCTTCCCCAAGGGTTTTGACCGTATTTACCTTTCCTTTCAGTTTCCTCCTCACATGCCTCCTCATCTCAGTGTATTACCAAGTTAAACGTGGTTGTGGCGGTCTTTTATACAAATGGTGAAATCAATAACATTATGGTCACTGCTCCCAAGTGGTGCAATCACTTTTACATCTCTCACCAAGTTTTGGGCATTACTTAGGACCAAATCCAGGATCGCCCCACCCCTGGTAGGTTCTGAGACCATCTGCTCCATAGCACAGTCATTGAGAGCATCAAGAAACTCAATCTCTTTCTCTCGACCAGAACACATATTAACCCAATCAATCTGCGGGTAGTTAAAATCACCTATTACGACACAGTTTTTACGTTTAGCCGCTATCTTTAAGCCTTCCATCATATTATAATCGTCCTCTCTCTTTTGATTTGGTGGGCGATAACAAACTCCCATAGTTAAATTTCCTTTTGGGCCCTCTATTTCAACCCAAAGCATTTCTAAAAGTGAATCTAATTCTCTGACCTCAGTCTTACTGGACCGTATATCCTCTCTGACATACAGAGCCACCCCACCTCCAACCCTTCCCTCCCTGTCCTTCTGATATAACTTATATCCAGGAATCACCATGTCCCACTGATTCTCCTCATTCCACCAAGTTTCTGAAATTCCCACAATGTCTATGTTTTCTCCCAACACTAAACATTCCAATTCTCCAATTTTACTTTGAACACTTCTAGCATTTGTATACAAACATCTATAATTTCCCAGGCAAGCTAGGCCCGCCACCTTCCTCCTGCCGCCTCGAGACTCTGGCAGACAGTCCATACTGTTTGTCACCATCACAGTTGACAACTCTGGTCCGTTACCTGGTAGAAAAATAGCAGCCAACCCTGCATCTCTTTGAGACAAGTCCTCCCGAACCAGAGACATTTCATCTCCTGTTGGCTTTCCCCCAAGATTTAGTTTAAAAACTGCTCTGCCACCTTTTTGATTTTAAGCACCAGCAGCCTGGTTCCATCCAGGGACAAGTGGAGACCGTCTCTTTTGTACAGCTCCCGCTTGTTCCAGAAAGCATCCCAGTGCCTAACAAACTTAAACTCTTCCTCCGCAACTTTCCTCCTGCCGCCTCGAGACTTTGGCACACAGTCCATACTGTTTGTCACCATCTCAGTGGACAACTCTGATCCATTACCCAGTAGAAAAGTAACAGCTAACCCTTCATCTCTTTGAGATGAGTCCTCCCGAACCCGGTAGAAAAATAGCAGCCAACCCAACAAACTTAAACCCTTTTTCCTTACACTATCGTCTCATCCACACATTGAGACTTCTAATTTGTGCCTGTCTCTCCTGCCCTGCACATGGAACAGGTAGCACTTCTGAGAAGGCTACCTTGGAAGTCCTGGCCTTAAGTCTCCTGCCTAGCAGCCTAAATTTTTCCTCCAGGACCTCACGATTGCATTTCCCCACATCATTGGTGCCAACATGCACCATGACCACTGGCTCCTCCCCAGCACTGTCTATTAGCCTATCTACTACACGTGTAATGTCCACTACCTTCGCACCAGGCAGGCAAGTCACCATACAGTCAGTATGCGGTTTTGCCACCCAGCTGTCTACTTGCCTAAGGATCGAATCACCAACTACCAAGACCCCTCCTCTCTCCCTGCCCAGGGATGGTTCCTTGGTGTGAAAGGATCCCTGCTCACCAACTGAAGAAGAGGTCCCCTCTGAGGGCGCATTCCCCTTATCCTCAGCAGGTTGCCCTGTTCCCTCTCGACCCTCATGCTCCCTGGCAGCAACGGGGCTGCCATGTTCAGAGCGGGGCTCATCTAATACGCCCCCGAGAGTCTTCCCCGAGTGCCTAACTGACTGTCTCTGCTTCTCCAGGTCAGTCACCTCGGCCTCAAGGGTACAAACTCGTTCCCTGAGGACCAGGAGCTCCTTGCATTGAGCACACACCCAAGACTCCTGTCCTATGGGCAGATAGTCATACATGTGACACAGTGCAAAACACTGGAAAGCCCCCACCCCCTGCTGGCATTCTACCTTCATGATAGCTTTTTTTTAAAAAAAAATACAGTCCCCTTTAAATCCTGTTGTGTTTATGTGGCTCCCCTTCTGGAGGGTCAACTTACCTTATTGGGAGCACAAGGAAATTAGGAATCTGGGTTCCTGGTCCTTACAGAGCCCCCATGCTAAGAGCCACAGGCCAAGAACCCTTTAGCTCTCTGGCAAGGCACAGCTTAACAATGCAAAGTGGGTTGGGAACACAGCCACTCCTAATCAATCAGCAACAATCACCTTCACCTTCAGCCCATTCAACCAAACAAACAGCAGTTCCCCAGCAACCACAAACTCAGAATTTTCAGCAGTCACACAAACTCATAAATTCTCAGCAACTTCCCCAGCTGCTCACCCTTATATCAGTTATTTTCTGCTCTGTCTCAGAGCTTCTCTGCTCTCTCTCAGAACTCTCTGAAATGAGAGTTCTTATACCTGTTTGTGCCTTTCCTAACTTGTGGTATATATTTTATCTGAGCTTCTAGGATTGTTGTTTTAAATAGCCTCCAAGCTTCCCCAAGGGTTTGGACTGTAGGGATCCCATAGTTTACATGCCACCAACTCTTCATTCAAAGCCTATGCTTCTTGTTGTTCAGATGTGGGCAGATGGGGTTTAAAGGCCGGGGGAGGGGCATAAACATTCTTCATTCCAGTGGGTAGTTACCTCAGAGTTCTTCCCGCCCTCCCAGCAGCAATGCCTGCTGGCTCCAATTCTCAAAGCAATATATAGGGAAATACCAAAACTGTAACAAAATGTCATTTTTATTGAGACCAAGCAAAATGTCAAACAAAGTAATGAATTAGTTCCTTTAAAAAAGTAATCAGCCCAAAATACAGAAATGAGGGCATGGAAAGGGACAGAGAGAAAGCTGTTTAGGGCATGATGGAGAAGCCCAAAGTGTGTCTGCAATTTGCAGCTTTCTGAAGATAGCTTTCAGTGTGTTTGCAAATGTTAGTTATATAGTGACAGGTAAAAATCAGGTTGCAAATTACACCAGAAGGTCATGGGAAGGGGGTAGGGATGCCAGCCTCCAGGTGAGATTTGTGGATCTTCCAGAATTACAACTAATCTCTGGACTACCGAGATTAGTTCCTCTGGAAAAAAAATGGATGCTTTGGAGGGTGGACTCTATGCCTCATTGATGCCCTCATTATGCCTCATTGATGTCCCTGTCCTCTCCAGGTTCAATCTCCAAATCTCCAGGAATTTCCCCACCCAGATCTGGCAATCCTTTCCCCCATTCCCTATCAGTGGCCAGGGAAAACCTGGCAGAAGAAGAAGAATCCTTTCCCCTGAACATTTAAATGCTAGCAATTCATCAGAGTCCTTCACTATAACCTAGGTCCCTTCAGCAGACAGTTGCTGAAACACATGAAGTTCTATGGGATAGCAAAATTGAAGGCTAAGTGCTTTTCTGCATTCTCATTTTAACTAATGGTAAATTCCTTTTTCTTTGGAGCACAGGTCTGTTCTTCAAGTGTTTTGCTCCCTCTAGTGGTCAATTTAATATCAGACAGGTTTATTTTTGGATTAAAAACCTGCACTTTTAACTTGCTGGGAGATATGTTGGGCGGGAGAGAGAGAACTGCGTAGTATCAAACCAACCACTAGAGGGAGAAAAACACACAAGGAATTGGGGGGGGGGGGGGACCAAATAATCAGGAACTTACCAGCAAGTAAAATGGGCATGGAGGAGGGGTCACTGGGGGTGGGGGGAGGTATTTGTGAATGTCCTGCATTGTGCAGGGGATTGGACTAGATGACCCTAAAAGTCCCTTCCAACTCTATGATTCTATGAATGTGGAAAAGCCCTAATTTTAGATAGTGAACAATGCTGAAAATCTATGGAAGCTGTGACCTGAGGACTGGCCTCTGGCCAAAACTAAATATGGTCATGTCAGAAGTAGCACAGCACTGGTGGGCAGGGTTCACCTGCAGCTTAACTCAAAAGAGAAAGCAGAGTCAATGAAAGGAAGGACAGGAAATGGAGTCAAGGAACAAGAAGTCTGGGAGGAAAATGTTCCCACCATGCAGGAGGTGGGGGGATGGGAAGGGAGATACCCAGGGAGATACCTGAATCGCCCAGCCTTTACTTACTTGGGTGCACAGAGTCAGAAGAAGGGAAGCCATGCTGGTGAAGTTGAACCACAATGGTGGAGTGTTCTGGGGAGCACAGTAACCTGCAACAGAGAAAATAATTCTTATGTGAGTGTGGGAAACACACTCTGCCCTGCTCAGGGTGGCAGAAGCCAAACTGGTTAGCAGTCTCAGCCAAGGATTAGAGAAGATAACCTTTTAAAGAGTACATTTTATCCTCATGGTTATTATGTAATTCAAGGTTAAGGCGATAGCAGGTAATAACACAGTACTATAGTTACTCTTCTTTTGTTATCCGAAGCGCATCTGATTAGGTTACACAAACATCATTCTGATGTTAAATATTTTCTAAACAATTTACTTCCATTTAAAATACCTCAACAGTTAAAAATGTAAATAAGCCTCCATCTACACAAATGCTGTCCCTAAAGTCATCCCTATAGCTGTTGTCTACATAACCACAAATAGCTACAATCTGTAGTTTACTATACCTTAAAGACTGACACACCTACTCTTTCCCCAGTTTTGAAACTCAGGTTATTCTACTTCAGCATCACAGATTATTTTTTAAAATGTGGTCTACAATGTTGATTTTCAGTTAGCAATAGTAACATATACTACCATAATGCTTACAAAAAACTTATATGGAAAATATTATATTTTGTTTCTATAGGTACCTGAGAAGTTACTATTTTTCAGTGCGGACTTTAATTACGATTGGTGGACTTCCGGAACCAGTAACCACATTTGAGATTGTCTTTCAGCTTCTGGATTATTTCTCAGGGGTCTTTGTATTCTCCAGCTTGATTGGTCAGGTGAACAAAGACATTTTTCATTGTCGGTCACCTAGTATACAGTGTTTCTGGTTAAAAAGAAATATATTTGCATATTAAAATATTGAAAATAGGTAGAAAGTGGAGATGGCAGAAAGTGAATTGAAGATTTTTTTTGACAATATTCTTTACCACTGACCTGTGGCCTACCCCATTAGAGATGGTACTGGGATGGAAAAGATGTCTATAGCAGCTCTGCATGAACTGGAGCTTCCAACATTACTGGAATATCAGAGTAAGGACAAAGAGCCAGTTTGGTGTAGTGTTTAAGTACACGGACACTTATCTGGGAGAACTGGGTTCGATTCTCCTCTCTTTCACTTGCAGCTGCCTTGGGTGAGCTATAGCTCTCGCAGAGCTGTCCTTGAAAGGGCAGCTTCTGTGAGAGCTCTCTCAGCCCCACCTACTTCACAAGGTGTCTGTTGTGGGGGAGGAAGGTAAAAGAGACTGTAAACTACTCTGAGATTCAGAGTGAAGGGCAGGATATAGATCCAATATCTTCTTCTTCTTCTAAATGCTATATCAATTCCCAGTGTACCTGAAGGGGATATCAGAAGGGGATGATAGCAACTGAAAGGGATATCTGAGGCAGGTGGCCTCACTCTAGGTATCTTCTAAAGACAGACCTGTTTAATTTCCATAAAATTCATTAAGCCTGTGTGGCTTGAAGAAACAAAAGAAGAGGTTCTAGGATGGGCATTCTTCTCTGTAGCTTATCTGATATGTATTTCACACTATAGAAGAAGAAGATATTGGATTTATATCCCGCCCTCCACTCCGAAGAGTCTCAGAGCGGCTCACAATCTCCTTTACCTTCCTCCCCCACAACAGACACCCTGTGAGGTGGGTGGGGCTGAGAGGGCTCTCACAGCAGCTGCCCTTTCGAGGACAACCTCTGCCAGAGCTATGGCTGACCCAAGGCCATGCTGGCAGGTGCAAGTGGAGGAGTGGGGAAACAAAACCCGGTTCTCCCAGATAAGAGTCCGCACGCTTAACCACTACACCAAACTGGCTCCACTACTGGTCTTACAGGCTGTGGAGAAACACCATTTTAGGCCTGTGCTTGTCTGGGAGTTGGCTAGAGGAGTCTATAAAACTCTAGGCAAGGTTTTGGCCTAGTCTATTCCTCCTTCCCCCCTCCCCTCCTGTCTGGAAGCAGCACTTCTGAGGAGGCCTCCTAGAGTGACAGGAAGTCTTTCAGGCTGGAGGGAAAAACAGTTCCTGGGTGGGAATTGGGGTTTATATTATAGATTTTGGGAGGGAAAAGTAGTTTGATTTGAGTCTTGGTGACTGGTGAGTCGGTTCTGAATGGTATGGTCAGGGCCAGTTGTATAGTAGGGAAAGAAGGAGCGTTTTTCCCTAGTTGATTTATTTCTTCTGTTCACTATTTTATAATGCCTGTATATAGTTATAAATTTTAAATAAATATTTTGTCTGTTTAAAAAGGTAGTCCCTCTGTACCACGTAGGTTCCCCAATCGCCTTAGACCACGCTACTGAAAGAGGGGAGTCCAGGGAAGGTGGAAGGCATACAGTTGGTAAGGTGCCAATCCTCCAGGGGTCTCCCCAAAAAGGACTGGTCTCTGTGTTAACCAGGTGCTGGGTTGGCAGAGGACCTTGAGGCCTCAGAACTGGCAGGAAGGGGGATTGGGAGTCCTGTTCCTCTTGGTCAGGAACCCCTAAATTGAACAGGTGGTGGCAGTGTGCCCTAGTGGCGGGAAGAAGATAAACTCCCTTCAGGAGTTGGTAACTCAAAAGGGAGTTGACGGGACCGGGTCTGAAGGCAGAATCGGGACGGTTCTGTCACACAGGCATTAATGATATTATTGAGTCTCAGATGCCTCTCAACCGAAACTAATCTGTGAAACTCTTCACTTTCTTTGTTGTCCTCTGCTTTAGTCATTAGCTATTATCTTGCTGTGGTCAAATTTGTCTTGATTTTTTTTAGATAAATTTTATATATGCATGCACTCAAAAGTCATTTCACAGTCCCTATTCTCATTCTAATGGATTTGGTGAAGGGAATTAGAAGTCTGTGAATGTTGTCTTTCATAGGGCATAAACTTTTTTAAAAGACTGTTCTGTCTGCATGGGTTAATAATTGCTTATCAGAGGAATACTTTGTACTAGTTGCAAGTCAGAGCTTCTGTGTTGATTACTGTTGGGATTCAGAAATCAGCTTGTTAAACTGTGAGAGAGCACATAAATTCCATTTAGATTTCATTAATATTGCTGCCACCAGCAATTTCTCTTTAGCTATCTCCTATCTTGACAACTGGTCTTATGTTTCAGGACAAGACTGCAAACACACACCTACTGACATTCTGTTTATCTAAAGAGGGCTACTAAACGGACTTTTAGTTTGATCAAGGCAGTACACTTGGGTGGTTAATTCCCATTCTTTCTAAAGCACAAGCTACTGCCCCAGCTCTGTTACAAATTGCAGAATAAATTAAACTATCCTCAGTGGAGATAAGCCCAAATAGAAACTCAGATGTACAAAGAAGTTGTTTTGATCCCACCAGCTTTTCTGCTGCTGAAAAAAAAGAGGAGGGAATCCTCCTTGACCACATACAAAGGCTATGCTGAGATTCATGGGACTTGCATATACAAAAGCTATGTGAGATGTTGGCTGAGGTATGGAAATGAAATGAGTGAGACCAAGTAAAAAGGAAGACTGTATCTAATCCAGTATATTCAAATATGACTAAATTTTAATTTAAAATTCTTATTTCTTTTCTGTGAGTGGGATTTAGAGATGACAGGTAGTAGTTTCAGGCTTAACCTTTCAGTAAGCAATATTTATGAAAAAATAACTGATGAGAACCAAGATCCAGGTGGGCAGGCATGTTGGTCTGAAGCAACTGAACAATGTTTGAGTCCAGTGAAACTTTTAAGACCAACAAAAGTTTGTTCAAGGTGTGAGCTTTCGTGTGCAGGCACACTTTCTCAAATACATAGAAATGGAAGTTAACAGTTCATATATACAGGCAGATGCTTCTATAGAAGTGAACAGCAAATTAGCATACAACTTAATGAAGATGTTTTGGCATATGCAAAGATTAAACAGCAAGAACAAGCTAAAACAACAATAATAGGAACAATATGTTAGGAACCAAATGGTTTTTAAAAAAAATTATACTACACTTTAGAAGCTCAAACAGAAAATGTGGATTCGTCTTTTTAGTATAGCGTTTGTTTTAACTGTTTTCATTTGTGCTAGGGTGGCCAACTCCAGGTTGGGAAATTCCTGTAGATTTGGATGGATCTCAGTGGGGTATAATAACAGAGTCCACTCTCCAAGACTTCCATTTTCTCCAGGAAAATGGTCTGGAGACCATTGTAATTCTGGGAAATCTCGAGGCCTCTCTTGGAGGTTAGGCAACAGAAAAAAAATCATATGGATAGGAGACAAGAAATAAGCAACAGCTCCATGTAGAATGCACCTATTGTCAATCTCTTATCTTCAAAAAAATCCACTCAAAATATTGGTTTGATATTCCAAATTGTTATTTTACAAATAGGTCCAGATTTGCACAATGTACGCAAAAGATACTTCAACACACTTCTGGTATCAGCTTACAGGCATAACCGGTCTAAATTCTCCTGTTTCGCAACTGTATTATCCGAGCCAGATTTTCCCTATAAAATAAACATATAATAAATGCATTTATTAAAGGTAACAACTCCTATTTTTTTATTAAAAACCACATTAACAGACATATCAACTTACCAATACTTTACTTATATTTCTCACACTTCTATGTCATTCTTATTAAGTTTTCTCCAACCTTCACTGTTAATTTTTCCACTACGGTAAGTGTATAATATACCTGCTAACAGGTGTAGCCATTTACCAAATGTAGCAATCCGTTAAAAGGGGACTCTCCCCATTCAAAGGTCCACAATTTATTACAAATTTCCTTGTGTATCTGCATTGTCACAAAAGCTCACCATTACTCAGAATTCATTACAAAAAACTTTAGTAAGTTGATATGCCTGTTAATGTGTTTTTTATTAAAAAATAGAATAGTTGTTATCTTTAATAAATGTATTATATGTATTATATTTAATAGGTAAAATGTGGCTTGGATAATGTAGTTGCGAAACAGGAGAATTTAGACCGGTTATGCCTGTAAGCTGATACTAGAAGTGTGTTGAAGTATCTTTTGCCTACATTGTGCAAATCCGGACCTATTTGTAAAATAACAATTTGGAATATCAAACCAATATTTTGATTGGATTTTTTTGAAGATAAGAGATTGACAAGAGGTGTATTCTACATGGAGCTGTCTTGCAGGTTGGCAACCCTAATTTTGTGAAGTGGTCTTTTTTGTAGAAAATAATGAAACATGAAATATTCAAGTGAAATATACAGTCTTATAACAGTTCTGTTAAACTCTTGCCCTACATAATTTGCTGTTATGTCCCCCCCCTTGCCCCCCTATGCAGGAACTTTTACAAAAGACATTTTATTTGTTTATGTACATTTCTTTTATACGTCACCTTTCTCCAAGAGCTTCAATGCAGATTGCAAAACTACAAGAAAGTGACAATTCTTGAAGAACATTGGGAATTGCTAAGAAAAGGAAAAGTAGAATAAGAATCTGTTTTGAAGGCACAAAGTGCTAGGAATTGTCCAGGAGAGCCATGAGTTCATGCTTGCCGTTCTGTAACTCTGTTTTAAACATGGACTTTACTGGCAATCAGAGAAATGTGAAGAAGATGCTAGGGTCTTCATCTTGCTTGTTCATACTCACAGAGACAGATAATATCTGGCTGCTGAGTTTGGTAACCTCTCTCTAAATGGGAGATAGCTTCACCCATCACCACCACAGCCTGAAGGAAGAACCACAGGCAGATCAGCAGTCACACCCTGTAGCATCCCAGAGGATGAAGAGATGACATCAAAGCATTTGCCCCTCTCCCCAGTTGTGTGCATGCAGTTTGCTAATATGTCATACTTTTTGGCAAGCCATTATGAGGGCCATAGATGGTAAGAAGGATGGGGAGTAAACATTTTCTATAAATAAACAAGGTAACCACTATGAAATTCCAAATGAAGCTGTCTGTTTGTTAATTACATTTATACTCCACCTTTCTACCAAAGGAGGCCCAAAGTGGTTCATACTGTTTTCCTGTCCTTCCTCACAACAACCCTGCAAAGTAGGTGTGTGACCAACCCAAGGTCACCCAGCAAGTTTATATGGCAGTATGGGGATTTGAACCTAAGCCTCCTAGATCCTGATCCAACACTTCAACCAATACAGCACACTGGCTTTCAGCTGTTGTTATTTGGGAGGCCACTTGCATCATATTGTTTGAGTAACAACATGTATCTAATTAAGGGGTGGAACCCTTCAACTAGCAAGGGAGCCAGTGAGCTCCCCCTCACTGGCAATCTTTAAGCAGTGGCTGGACAAATACTTGTCAGCAACATTGTAGGCTGATCCTGCACTGAGCAAGGGGTTGGCCCCTTCCAACTCTATGATTCTTTCATGCATCTCAGATCATAATGCATTGTTTAGACAACGCACTGGGTTAACAAAGAGAGAATGCATGATATGGCAAAGCAGTGTGACTAATGGGTGGCATCAGAACAAAGTCTGAGTCCTGTGGCACCTTTACCACCAATAAAATTTAATTCAGGGTATAACCCTTTTTGTGCATGCACACTTCTGCGTTCGATGCTAACCATACTAGTGCTGCCTTTAAGGCCAGTGGAACTTATCATGAAGTAAATGTGTTTCACATTCAAAAGTACAACAATTCTGTTGTTATTTTTTTTTAAGTATTGGCTCAATAAATTGCAATAGTGTAAAAGTAGATGATGTTTGAAATGAACTGTTAAGCCTTAGCAACCTGTTGTAAAATGTGCTGTGTAATAGTAACTGCTGATATTTGCAGATGCGAGATGTCATTGGATCAGCAACAGCTGGGCAGAACTACTACCGTACCTATATGGATAACACAGTCTCTTATATGAACATTAATAGAATTCCAAGAATGGTTCAGAATCGTGTTAAAACTTGGTATGAATATACGTGGCAGTCACAAGGAATGCTGGGTAAAATTCTGGATAATTCAGACTTAACTTCCCCCCACCCCCTATTTTGGCAATCTGATTTATTAGGAAGTGAACCAAGAACTGACAGTAGCTATCGCTAATAATTTGGTTCCAGAGACCCCAGCCCATTCAAACAATGTGATTCTTTTATTTAAAAGCAAAACAATTTTCAGTATACCCTGTAATCTAAAAGATCAAAATTTTAATCTGTAGAATAGCTAATATTTTTGTAAACTGTTTCTAATTTTAAAATAATAATAATTTGAAACATATTGTTGCTAATCCTTGAATTGCAATTATTTAACATTTTTGGAAATAAGGTGTTCACACCTTAGTTTAGCATCAGCTTTTAAAAATACGTTTTGCTGATATAAATTCCATTTTGCAGATGAGTCTGAATTGCTGGAGAAGATGCCTGGAAAAATGCAGTTGGCCATTGCAATTGATGTAAACTATGCCATTGTCAGTAAAGTTGACTTATTCAAGGTAAGTCTTTTTCAGATAAATAACTGGAGTAATTGACATTGATTTTTTAGTTTATTTTATTTTATTAGATTTATATCCCACCCTTCCTGCTAGCATCTAGCTACAGAAGGCATCCCTGCAGAGAGATGCATGAGAGAGGAGATGCAAGCAGTTATTGGTCTTCCACTAAGGTCTTGATCCAGCTGTCATGAGCTGAAGATGATTACAACTGTACTAGACCTGTGCAAGGTGTCTAGCTAGTCTGTGATCTGGGGATTGCCCACACCCTAGTGTTGTGGTACATCAAGGGGGAAGATTCAATGGGAGGGCCAATGCGGCCTGGAAACAAGTAGAGAATACAGAAATGTGTGAAATAAATCAATTCTTTTTTTTTGTGGAGAATTCAGTCATGTAATCCTACTTGAAATCCAAGGGTTGAGCAAATAAATAAATAAATGAACAGACGTCTGTGTTTTGAATTAATAACAGGTTTGAAGGAGATTTATTGCCCCGTCATGTCAGACCTTGGAAGCTAAGGGTTAGTACTTGAATGGAAAATCAACAGGGAAGACTCTGCAGAGGAAGGCAATGGCAATCCTGCCTTGAAAGGCCCTTGCTGGGGTAGCCATAAATTGGTTGCAGCTTGATGGTATTTCTGTACAAACACTGAGGGAGCTCCAAATCTAGATTGTATAATCAGTGTTAACCCTTTCCTCTCACACTATAGTTCATCACAAATTTTGGGCAGTTCGTGGTTAATAAAGCAATGTTTGAGAATTTAAGGACTGCAATGATCTTTTACAAATTTTGATGAGGTCTGTGGCAGTTCATGCTGGCTTGTGAAGAGCAAAAGGCAGAGGTTTAAACTCTTGCTTTCTGCTCTTTACAAAAAGTAACTGTTTGGTTTAAATGGCTCTGAGCTTGGGGTTGGCTGGGGCTGGCTTCAAGAAAGCCCCTTTAAACAGCTGAGCCATGTCAAGCAGGTTCTCCCAATGGCTCAGCTGTTTAAAAAGGCAGCCTGTTCCCACGGCTCAACTGTTTGTTTGTTTATTTGATTTATATCCCGCCCTCCCCGCCAAAGCAGGCTCAGGGCGGCTTACACTAGGAGCCCACAAGGCCAACATTAAGACAAGATAAAACAAGAGCATCATAAATAAAACATATAAAACAGTTACATAAAATAGGTGCTATTAATCTCATATTAGAATCTAATGGTGTGTTAAAGATGGCGGATACTGTCAATTATATTGATATTAAAATTTTGTTATTCAGTTACTTCTGCTGGATGTTCGGTGAAAGGAGGTCCCCAGTCACACTGTGATGTTTGAGGTGGGCCAAGTGGATTTGTTCTGCTGGCCTGTTGTAGATTTTAATTTGAAAATGCCTGGCGGAAGAACGTCATTTTGCAGGCCCTGCTGAACTTTGTGAGCTCTCACAAGGCCCTAAGCTCCTCCGGCAGCTCATTCCACCAGGCAGGAGCCACAGCAGAAAAGGCCCTGGCTCTGGTCACCTTGAGCCTGGCCTCTTTGATGCTGGGGATCGAGAGTAGATTCTGTGACCCTGACCAAAGTGTACATGCAGGGAAAGGCGGTCCCTAAGGTATGCAATTCCCTGGCCATATAGGGCTTTAAAGGTAATAACTAGCATCTTGAAGCGAATCCGGTAAGCAATAGGCAGCCAGGCTGAATGTGTTCCCGTAAAGGAAGCCCCACTAACAACCTGGCTGCAGCATTCTGCACTAGTTGACGCCTCCGGATTTGGGACAAGGGCAGCCCCATGTAGAGGACATTACAGTAATCCAACCTCGAGGTGACCATAGCATGGATCATTGTTGCTAAGTTGTCGCATTCGAGAAAGGGAAGCAACTGCTTTATCAGCTGAAGGTGATAGAAGGCTGATTTGGCAGTGGCCGCTACCTGGGCCTCCATTGTTAAAGAGGGATCCAGGAGCACTCCCAAGCTTTTAACCTTAGGCGCAAGCATAAGTTGCGCTCCATCGAAGGTCGGTAGAAGGACCTCCAGTCCTGACCCATGGCAACTAAGATACAGGACCTCCGTCTTTGTTGGATTCAATTTCAGTCGACTCAATCTGAGCCACGCTGCCACGGCTTGTAGCACCATGGACAGATCTTCTGGGGAGGAGTCGGACTGGCCTCCCACCATCAGATAGAGCTGGGTGTCATCCGCATATTTATGACAATCCAGCCCAAACCTCTGAGCAATCTGGGCAAGGGGGCACATATAGATGTTGAATAGCATCAGAGAGAGAACTACTTCCTGTGGCACACCAAATGTAAATAGGTGCCATTGGGATAGTTCCTCTCCAATTGCCACACTCTATCCCCAACCCTGGAGGAAGGAGGAAAGTCATTGTAAGGCCAACCCCTGAATCCCAGCGTTGGCGAGGCGGCAGGTCAGCAACTGATGATCAACCGTGTCAAACGCAGCCCACAGGTGCAGTAACTTCAGAACCACCAAGCCGCCTCTATCCAGATGCCTCTGGAGGTCATCTGTGAGGGCAACCAAGGCCGTCTCCATCCCATGACCCAACCGAAAGCAGGATTGGAAAGAGAAGCATGGAAGCATCATCCAGAAAGCTCTGTAACTGCACTGCTACCGCCCTTTCAATAATCTTGCCTAAGAAAGGCAAGTTTGACCCTGGCCGATAGTTTGCCAATATGGCCAGGTCTAATGATGGCTTCTTTAGAAGGGGACAAACCACAGCCTCCTTAAGATGTTGGGGAAAGGTTCCTTCAAGTAGGGACCTGTTGACAATTTCCCTCAAAGGAACCCATAGCTCCTCTCGGCCAGCTTTAATTAGCCAAGATGGGCATGGGTCCAAACTGCATGTGGCTGAGCATACAGTAGAGAGCGTTCTGTCAACTTCCTCCAGGCTTAGTGGAGTGAAATAATCCAAAAACTGACTAGAAGGCATGCATGGAGCCTCGAGTTCTTTTACTGTTTCAATTGTGGCAAGGAGCTCACAGCGATTTAGAGCCTGAAACAATTGAACCATGGAGCAGACTGTTCCTGCAGCTCAACTGTTTCTAGCATGAACCTCACAAACCTGGTTCAGCTTGTATGTGAGCCTACTGGGTTCATGGGGTTCATGGTTTGGTTTGTGGTTTGCTCATGAACGATGAACCAAAGTGTATTTTTTATGGTTCGTGCCCATCCCTAGCTGTGATGCAAATCGTCCCTTCTCTGGAACAGCTGTTTTCCCTACAGGAGAATTTGCCCAGGAATATACACAGGAACCAAACTAAAGGCACTGATATACCTGTGTATTTGTCCTTTATGAAAACTAGTCCATAGTCACTGAGTGGTTGTCATGAAATCAATGGGATTAAATTATCAATGGGCTGCAGCAATGGAGTTTCTGCATTCTTTTTAGAATTTATCAAACATTGTGATTAGTTTCTATGATCGATACATGAAGAATAAACACCTGTTTGCATTTCTGACTTATGCCAGTGCTATGTAATATTTCCAGTAACCATTTTGACTTCATCATAATTCTAATGGTGATTATTTTTCTTTTTTCTTTAATAGGGATGTGATTCACAAATGATATGCGACATGTTGCTAAGACTAAAATCCATTGTGTATTTACCTGGTGACTATGTCTGCAGAAAGGTGATCTTGCCTATTTATCTTTCAAATTCAATAATAGCAAGGACATTAAAAGGGGAGTACAAGTATAAACCAAGAACAAAATTGGAACAAAATTAATCTTGGGTGAATTACATAGTGTAAAAGTAATTACATTGCAATGTGCAATAATAATGTGATGGTCTCAAATTTCAATCTTGTTCCAGAAAATATGGATTTTATTACTTGTATGATGAAATCTTTTTAAAAACAGAATGAATAACAGGATACTTTAATATGACTTATCTATTGGCACATATCATTAAGTTTTATTATTTAAATGATTGTTGCAGGCACAAAAAATCTGCACGTAAGTTTATATATACAGGGATGCAAGAAACTGAATAATAAAATTTTGTGATTTGTTATCTGGGGAAAAAAATCTGAGGTATGAAAATGCTCTGTACTTCACCAACAAGAATAATGATCAGTGTTGATATTTTTGTTCTTGTATCCAGCAACCCAATATGGTGATTTTCTAATTGTGTTCCAGGGAACACACATAGCAGTGGTAGACAAGTTGCCCTGGAAGATGCCTAAGGATGCACAGCCTTGTACATTTCCAGTTCTTGGGGTGGGGTTCTTTAATGCCCAAGGAGCCCTGCTCCATCCCTTCTTAAGTTATTTCCCAAAAAAATCAAATCCAGAAGATTCCTCCCCCCCCCAAAAAAAAAATGTAAAAGCACAAGACAGTGGCATATGGATTAAACTAGATTTTATGAATGTCTGATCTGCATAATTAATTAATAATTCCTTCAATTTTAATTTGGGTTACCACTCAAAGGCTGCCTCTGGTGAGTAGTCTCACCCTTACTCCAACTGAGTGGCTAGGCCCATCTCCTGGCATGCATTCCATATAGCAATTTAGAGAACACGTGACACTACTTAATACACACTTAGATCCATCCCAGACATCATGACCACCTTCCTTCCCATCACCCTCAGCTGCCTTGCCAATTGTCCCTGCCTATGCCTCAGCAACTCAGGCTATTCCTGTCCTACCTAATTAAGACGGACATCCAGTGACACATAAAGACTAACAACATTTATTACAGCATTAAGATTTTGTAATTCAGAGCTTGCTTCTTCAGAAGCTGTGAAGAGGATAATTAGGATACCTGAAGGATAACCAGTCTAAAGGATAACCAGCCCATTTATACAAATTTACAATCCTGCCAACAGTATGAAGCAGGAGAAAACTGTCCCCCAGACCAAAGCCAATCTGAAGAAAGTACAAAAATATCTTGCTCATCCCCAGTGCGATCAGCACTATTATTGGGGGGTGGGGGTGGACAGCTACTATGATATAAAGTCTGTGGCCCAGAGTAAGAGCAGTGGCTGCCCTGTCACATCAAATTTAGCTCTGAAATGCAATAGGCCAGAGCTGTTCAGGTGGACTATACATCTCAGACAATTGCCCAAACTCTTTTCCAGTGCATATGAATTTTGTGGTACAAAGTCATGTGGAAAAGATTCCTTGGAAGAAAAAAAAAGTTTAAAAGCTACTTCCCTGGTTTAACAAATAATTAGGGCTGGAGGTGTCATAGAAAATATCAACCGCATTTCAAAGAGTAGATTTTTTTAGGATTGTGACCTTTCTGCTAAAGGCTGTCTTTAAAGAAGGCTGTTCAGGAAAAAAAAAATAGAACTGGAATGAGTTTGAAATTGAGAAACAATCTAAATCCTTGTTTGAGGTTCAGTGTTAATCCAGATCCTCTTGGAACAAGAACTGCCAGCCTGTTAGATGGTAATAGTTCTCTAAATAAGGGCTATGTCCCGATTTTATGCCACCATTTTATAGCATATGACATTACTGTGATGTGGAGATATACATATAAAATCAGAGCAGACATTTCTGTCCTGTTTGTCCAGGTATAATTGGCTTCATTTGGATGCTAATCAGGTCACAAATGAGCTGGTAAATATGCAAGAAACAGCAGATGCTTTGGCTTGTTGATTATTCTTGATTTTTTTCCCTTGGAAATTATGCAAATGATCATTAGGAAAAATAATTAAAATGCTGATTTACTTTTGACTGCAATGTTCCATTTGTTTGGGTTGCTGCTTCTGCATTTGTTTTGGAGAATGGGCAAGGTAAGGTGAGTGAGGAGATGCTTCCAATTGAAGCAATGTGTCTTACTGAGAGAGTTTACTTCCTCAGTAAGGAGCTTTATGGAGGTTAAAAATTTGCAGCTTTTTCCAAGGGGGGCAGAAGGTATACTGCTTTTTTCTATTTTCATTTATTCTGCGACATTTTATGCCACTTTTCTCCCAGCAGTGACCCAAATGGCTCACAGAAGAAATACTGAATATAAGCAATTTCAGCATTGTTAAATACTGGGTTTGATTCATGAGGAGGTTCGTTGCATAGTAATTAAAGCTCTTTATTAGTGATACAGAATGCTTATTAAGTAACTGCAAACTAAGAACTCAGAACATGAGGCAATATATACAGTTGGGGCAGGGGAAACCCAGCCCCCATGAAGCAGAGAACACCCTGTGATTGCACCCTTTTTGGATCTTTCATTAGAATAGACTCATTGGCAGATTCTAGGATCCTCTGATACTGCTTCCCAATTGGCCAGTTGGAATTATGCAGCCAATTGGGATGCAGCTCTTTGGATCCTCTCAGTCTATTGTATTGCGCCTCAAGCTCAGGACACAACACCCAACATGTCCAGACCTGCCTTCACATACATAACAAACATAGCACACACAAATGAACAAGACATATACATCCTGGGCTGGTCCTGACAGACGCTGCCTAATACAGGCCCTTGACTGTGAGCCTCAGGTTGAGAGCCAGAGTCCCTTGGCTCCTACCTTCCAACCTGTGTTCAAAGGTTCACAATTCTGGCCCCACTTTTAATACCTGTAGGAAGAGGAGAACAAATATTGTACAGATGCTGTTTAGCCAATGCAAACTTGTTGATAGCAAGATTTTTCTCCTTTCTCCCCTCCTACCAGCATAAATGGTTTATGTAACCAAAACTCAGAATGCAGTTGTGTTTAGAATTATTGTACCCACGTGAAGGTTGTTTATTCTGTTGTTAACTAGTGTAGTTCTCCTTCCCTGGAGACTTAATTTGAGTTAGAGCTTCCCAAAACACAGCTCTAGAACTTGTACTAGGCCTTGCTCTAGAATATATATGACAGTAGAATGAAAGTATCTGAAAACCAAGCCAGAGGCTGTGGTAACCAGCAGCTAGGGTGAATGAGTAAGTGGTTTCTCCATAGGTACTAACCATAGGGTAAGTGGTGGCATGATGACATAGGAATGTCAGCTAGAGATGCCTGATACCCGGAATATGCTGAACCCTGAGACAAATGGTATACTAGTTTACAAGCTTCTGGTATCAGGTTACAGTGTCTCATGTCAGCAGTTCAGCATCTAATGTACACATTGCATCCATGCTCAAAAGCGTCTCTCGGGGGACTGACTTTGTAGCCACATGCCCAAACATCATGCAAACAGCCATCTTCTTAGAAACAGTCCTGTAAAGACTCGTCTTCACTATCAACAGGCAGCTGGCATTGAGCCAAGAGATGTGCACTTTGCCTCCTAGCCTGTAATTCTGTTCTCAGTCTTCTGTGGTGTTCCAAATATGTAGGTGATTTCAGAGGGCTGGAAATGGCTAACTGACCTTTGCCTGCTGAATTAGAGCTAGAGAGTGGAAGTGATTCTGAACCACTTTTTGACTGTACTGGCATGCCTACACCTGATTTTCCTGCTGGTCAGGTTCTGTTGAGTCTGGACTGGCTATGCAGAGTCCCTCCTCCTCTGAGGAGTTCTCACTGTCACTGAGCCCTGGCTGATCCATGACAAATGGAATTGGTCCTGCTGATGTCAAGAGATGACCTGATGGGATCTTGAGGATTTAACACTAGTACTTTTTTACATCATTAGGAATGGAACCATATTGAATGTGGCTTTGCAGATATATTTGCCTGGGGTAAATTTTTTTGTAGGGGAGGGACCTAACAATTCCAGCATCCCCAGTGTCACAATGTCAATGCCAGGTGAACTAGAGGTGATGTCATCTTGAGGTGATGCTGTAACATTTTGCCAAGACTCCATGGTAAACTGGGGGGGATACTGATCCTCCATTCCCCGCCAACAGGAGGTCTGCTAATGTCAAAAGATATTACCACATGCAAAAGTTTTAAAAACAACATAGAAATTAGTTACATACTAAACAGAAATATAACTGAATTTTTAGTGCCAGATTATTGCCATGCCATCTCCAAAGTACATGTTCAGTATTTTCTAGAAGGAACTGTATTGAGTATACAGGCAGCTGACAAACCTGAGATGTCAAACTGACAGCCTGAGGCACTGAAAAAGAACATCAAAACATGAATCTCTCAGTCAAAGTCTGGCAGTGCTTATTCCAGCTATTGGGGTAATTCCATGTCCATGCAAAGCTTCTCACCCTTTTGAGTAATCAGATTTTCAAAATCAAAAGTTGGCAACACTATTCACGCTTAAACCCTGGAACTTCATGGACAGTGGAAGTGACCAAAAAGCACTAAGAACAAACAGCTATCATGCTCTTCCATCGTTGGTGCCCTCTATCTCTTTCCCTGCCTTCCTTCTGGGTCCTTAAGTTTTCAAATATTTTTGTCCGTTATTGGTAAGCACAAGGCTCTCCCCATCTCCTTGGCCAGTCTCCAATAGTAGCTGAATATTCAATCACACTGTACGATATAGGCTGCAACTGGTGAAGCAGTCTCTGGAAGAACCTGGTGAAAATGCAAGTTAAATCATAAGGAGATCAGGGTGTTAGACTTGGAACTGCTAGATTCAAGTTCCCACTCAGTAATTCAAGTCCCGTAGCACCTAGAGACCAACAAGATGTTAGGGATTTCTAAGGTGTTATTGAACTGTTCTATTGAAGACCAAAATGGCCACCCTCTGGAACATCAGTAATGTTTACAGCATTGCTATAAGGATAAAATGCAATAAGATCAAGTAGTATTGATAGGATTGCCAGCCTTCCCAATGGAGGGAAGGGTCCCCACTGCCAGGCAACGCCCCCTGCTTCCAATCACTTGGCCA
Organism: Heteronotia binoei; assembly: GCF_032191835.1. Lineage (NCBI taxonomy): Eukaryota > Metazoa > Chordata > Lepidosauria > Squamata > Gekkonidae > Heteronotia > Heteronotia binoei. The sequence goes on from NC_083229.1 coordinate 45,955,453, forward strand.
GTGGGGAGACTTACCAGGAGAAAGAAGTCCCAGACGATGTTGCTGGCAAAGTGGTAACATTACTTCCAGAGCACACAGGAAGTGACATCATCACACTGGTGATGTCCAGGCAACACTCTGGTATTCAGGCAAAACTCTATGGTAGAATCCATTTTTGTTTTGTCCAAATGTTGTGATGTCACAGCATGATGTCACTTTCTGTGCATGCTGACAGTGATGCCACTATGCTGCCAGTGACATCACCTGGGCCTCCTTCCTGCTCTTGGTAAATTTCCCCCATCCCTTGCCAGTTGCCAGGAAGGACCTGGCAACCCTAAGTATTGAGGAAGGTATGCTACAAAGAGGGTTGAGCAAGGCAATATCAAGTTGCAATATTGATGAACTATTCAAATGGAAATGTTGTCACACCAAACTGGCAGAATGGAAAATATATTTGGACAAGTTCAGCAGGTGAAAAAAAATCAGCTATTTTTAAAACAAACATTTAGCAGCCAGTTAATATTATTATGTAACCACCAATGTTTTTCCTCTTGTGCATTTGTGTCTAGGGAGAAATTGGTAGAGAAATGTACATTATCAAACAAGGTGCTGTTCAAGTTCTTGGAGGTCCTGATGGAACCAAGGTTCTGGTCACCTTGAGAGCAGGAGCTGTGTTTGGAGAGATCAGGTATCCTTCTGTTTGTGACAGAATGAGGTTTTTTTCATAGACCACATAATATTAATATAAGAATAAATATTGCTAGTATTGTTTGCTTGTTGTTAATGTATTGGTGTACAGTGTGCTCTCCCATTCTTGCCTCGTTAACCCTGCTGCATTCTGTAGCTTAGCTTTGCCTGAGGCCTATTCTTATATCTGGTGATCTGCAAAAACATGAATAGAAACTTCTTCCATTCCTAGAAATAGCACCTCCCCATATTTTACTTAGATATTTATACCTCTTTCTTCTCCCCACTAAGGATCCAACGTGGCATGCAATATCATTCTCCCCTCATCCACCTTATCCCAACAACAACAATACTGTGAGAGAATGACTGACTCAAAGTAATCCATGGCAGAATGGGGATTTGACCATGAGTCTCCCACATCCTAGTCTGACAGTCTAACCAACAAGATCACATGGCAGATGCAAACAAATCTGACAGCAACTCCATGCTCCCAGAAGTAACTGCACCGGGCATGGCATTGACAGCTGCTTGGCTTCTCTCCCAAGCCTTGCTAAAGTTTTGCAAGCAAGAGATCAATATTTATCTAGATTTTATCAATGCTTTCAAAAATCCCAGCAGCATCTTTAAAAAAAATCTAGTTCTGAAAACTGTAAAAAATCCTGAAATGGTGTATAGCTTTTGCTCAATTCCTATTGTTTGTTCCATATATTACAATTTTATATCCTAGGATTGCTCCCCAAATCCTCTTCCAAGACACTTGGGTTTGGGCCACATATTGCTTGGTAGCTACAATATCAAGGGTGATGATGTATTTGTGTGTTTAAGAGAGAATGTCACCATAGATTAATCAATGAAGTGCTATATTTTCAGTGAAATTAATTCTTATATTCATCTACCAATTATCAAGATTTTAGTAATTAATATAGTAATCTGGGCCATACTCATGCCAACTCATGAAAAAGGCACTTGGATGCCCTAATTGCCCATGCCTAGGAGTCCAGCATCCTCAGAAGCCTACGCACTGAGTGAACATGCTGAGATGGAGATCAGTGTGAATGCACTGGCACTGCCTTCATGTGATCATTGGCTCATGAGCATGGCAGATGTGTACAGAGAAAGTATCCATATATATGCTCCTTCTCCATGATTGACAGCATTCAGAAAGCAACGTCCCATCACATGGGGAGGGAACATATGTGCAGAGCAGGTACTTCAGTTGCATTGGAACAGGGATAGCACACTCATGCCTACTTCATCTCTACATGAGCTCAGTAATAGATATTCATGTGTGCAAGTTTCGCATCCCAAAAATTTCAGGTTTATAAGCGGTATGGCATGGAACATATTAGAGACTTCATACTTCGCTTGTGGCTTTTCTAGGGTATCTATTTGGTCACTATGAAAAACAAGATGCTAGAGCAAATGAAGCATTGGTCTGATCTCACAAGTCTCTAGTTTCTTAAGAATTTCAATACAGGACTGATTGGAGACATTTTTTATGGACTTTTAGACACCCATTCACTGCAACAGTACTTTTCCAAGCCAGATTTCAGGCAATTCGGTGCTCTTTGTGTTTCAGAAACTTTAGATAAGATGTTTGTTAACTGCCTAACTATGGACTGCTGGGAGCTATTTTCTTTTTGTTGAAGGAAGTTGGCATATTTGGATTGGGAGCTGCAAGCAGAGGATAAATTTAAACCTGGCACAGAGTTTATTCACCTGTTTTCCAAAGGCAGATTAGAGATGCCAGTAGAAGATTAACAATAGCAGAATAGCAGCTGTGAGAGAACCGGGCTCCAGTTTATCATATGCAATATGCAAGCACCTGGAGCCTGCAGTTTTTTTCTTCCTCTGGTGACATTCAGTATGAAGAGCTTGGGCTACAACCCAGTCACTGCCAGAATTGAGTATTGCATACATTTTGCACAGCAGTGCTTTAGAAAACCTGGGGAATGTCTCATTCAAATGGGCAGGAGAATGGAGAAACATTAATTTCTAATGCAAAGCATATTAGCTACTTTTTTGAGTAGGGTCCATTCTGCATAGGGTCTACACAGCTTCTGGTTTTCACTGAAGTCAAGCCGGTTGGGGTTTACTTTGAATGCTGTGCCTGCATTCTACATCTTTTTCTCTCTCTTCAATTTGTATTGAGAATTGTAGTGTATATATTCTACATAGCAATGAGAAAACCTGGATAGTGTTCTGGAATTGGTTTCTCCTGATTGGTTAGTTTCTCACTGGGCGTGCCTTTTGAAATAGGAGATTCTTCCAGCTGAATTTACTGTGAAATTGCCATTACTGCCCCCCCAATCAGTAGTTAAGGAATTTGCTGGAGAAAAAACACTGGCAGACACTGCTTTAAGAATTTAGTAAGAGAGGGAGGAGAGGAGACGTCAGTGCTTTGTAGCCTGAGTTCCTCCCATTGTTATTTAGAAATGAGATGATAAAAGGGGAAGAGGCTGCTGCTGCCACAAAGTAGGTTCCACAGCATTATTCTCGTTTGAAAAGTCTGTGGTCAGAGTTAATTTAAAAGGAAACTTTTTTTTTCAAATTTGTCCCAAAGAAGAATCAAATTTGCTCAGCATCTTAAGCAACCAAGCTAACTTGATGTTCTTGCAAATGAGTCAGACAAAGGCAATTACTTTCCTAATCTCCTATTTCAAAAAACAAGCCTAGTGTGAAACTGACCAATAAGAACAGACCAATTAGCCTGCCAAGAGAGGGGAACGGAATGTGTCTACTTTTAAAGGCTTGGAAGCAAATTAAGAGGAGGAGGAGAAAATACTCCTCTGAAAAATCACTCTTGGAAACTATGGAGATACAGAAGAGTGACAGCAGAACGCTGGGAACAGGATATGGAAGGAATTTCAAAATCCAATGGAAGAGTGGGGTGAGTGTGCGAGTGAATATGGAAGCAGATTTTTGAAGCGATGGAGGTGAGAGGCAAGAACCGTAGTTAACACAAAAGCAGAAAGGGCCTAGGTTACCTAGCATCCAAGGTCTTAATATATATATACACAAGTTGACTCCCATGTAATTCATCAAGTTCACCAGTGTAGCTATTTGACATCTACATGAAACTGTAGGAAGTGGTCATCTGCAGTTCTGGACTAAGGAGTGTGTGCATGTCAGTAATATGCAGCAGACCCTCCACACTGTTTCTCCTTTCTAACTGAGTCAGGTGAGGCAGCGGATGCCCTGATCTGGTGCCTGGAAGCAGTAAGAGGCTGCATGAGGACCCATACACTGAGCCTCAATCCATATGGGACCAAGTTCTATTGGTTGATGTCAATCAAAAATTTGAGAGTCTTCCAGGAATGAGTTGCACTCCTCCTCCATAAAGAATCCTGCAGTTTGGTGGAACTTTCAGATTCAAGGCTGCAGGTGGAAGAGCAAATCTTCTTTAGCACATTTAAACAGCTTGGGTTAGTTTACCAGCTGTGTCCCTTCCTTGATAGACTTAATTTGGCCACCGTTATCCATGCTTCATTACATTTAGATTGGACTGCTGCAATGTGTGCTGAATGGGGCTGCCTTTCGAGAAAGTTTGAAATATCCTCTGGTTTAAAATAGGGGCATCTAGACTAGCAGGAGGTAAAAATTACAGGGGCTACATCCCGCAGGTGTTTAAAGGTCTTGATAGCCTGCTTTGTAGGCACAATTCAAAGTTCTGGTTTTTACTTCTAGTTCTTCATGGTCTTATTTGACCCCTTTAAAGTAGTTTTTGTTTCCCATTTTTTCTCTTCCTAATGTTTTTATTTTATTTTATTGTGATACTTTTATTATTGTAAACTGCCTAATAAAAATTTGTAAGGAGTAGAGATGTAGAAATTCTTTAATTTAAAATACTGTATACTTTTGTGGATGTGGTGACATCTATCCTATCACCACAGACTCTACAAAGCAGAAATTGTGCACCTCTTGCTGCATTCCACTAAGTTGTCAAGAAATTTTGTTCCTTGGGACCTGCTGACCTCTAGGAAGGACATGTGGGGAATGGGAAATCTGCCCTTGGGGGTACAAAGTGCCACCTCCTCTTCTTAGAGAAACTATATGGGCAGTTGCATACATGGCATTATTTGTAGCTTTTATAAGCTACCTTTCTACTCAGAGGTTGAAGTGGATTTTAGATTCTGTATGTTCAGTTTACCATTCTCACATGCACTTCTATTCACATATCCATCTTGCACATGGCCTTCTTGTATAAACTTTTCCTCTTCATGGTCAAGGGTCAGATGATATGTTCCTTATCACATGAGAGAGAGCAGGGGTGGTGGAAGAGTGTCTTACCACCTTATCTACATGGTATGCCTGCCTACCTCCAGTGCTACTCGCTGTAATACATCAATGGATTTCCAGATTTTATATGGAAAAGTATCTGCAACCACAGGCTGCTCATATTGGATTTGGAGCTCTCATAGTGAATTGCTACTGTGGTCCACATATATATCAGGCTTTTGATTCTGTCATGCTTGTTCAGGTTAAATTAACAAAATGGTTGTTTTAATGCAAAATACATATGCTGTGCTTCTACATATACCTAATTAATCTCTCGGTGGCTTAAAATATTATCCAAAGCTCATTATGACTTCACAAACAGGTGGATGTGTTCCATCCCCCTTTCCACATTATCGTTATATTTCAGTTCTGAAAAACAAAACAAAAAGCCATGCAGACAGGATTACAGCATTTCATTCCAAGGTTTAAATAAGGAAAGTTTATTATCTTGAAGTACAGGCTGAATTAAGCACAGCTGGCATGCTATGAATAACATGGTCTCCTATGAACGGGAGATGAGGCAGCCAATCATTTCTGTTTTTCTCTGCAAGTTTCTGAAGTTTTATCAATGCTGAACTGCCTTTAAGGACAGGGCATACAAATGGATACTATCCAGTCCAATGCAAGCAATGGCATGAATATGTGCTTAACTTTGGCTGGTGCACAATGTCTTTTTTTGGATGCACACAATCCATGTAGATTGCATTGCTGGTTTCAACTATCTAAAGGCACCCTTGTAACTGAAGATAATACTTAAAAGTACCACACTTGGAGCCCTGACTTGGATGGCCTTGGCTAGCCTGATCTTGTCAAGTCTTGGAGGCTAAGGAGTATTGGCCCTGGTTAGTACTTGGATGGGAGACCACCAAGAAACACCAGGGTTGCAATACAGAGGCAGGCAATGGCAAACCACCTCTGTTCATCTCTAAAAGTGAAAACTCTACAGACTCGCAATAAGTTAACCCTTTCTTCCACCCCTGTATTTTAAAAGGAATTCCAGTGAATACCATAGGTCATGCAAGGAACAGAGAAGAATACAGAGTGATAAATGTACAGTAGTGTTGTGTCTTATGTTTTGTCCCTGGAAAGTATGGCATAGCGCACCTGCGGGCTGCAACCGGAAGGGACGAATGCAGCCACTTATGATGATCAATGGTGGGAAGTTTAACTGGTCAGGATTGGACCTGACCTGAAGGAGGGTTGTTCCAGGTAATGTATATAAGAGGGCATCCGGCCCCACCATCTCTCTCTTGTGATGTACTTGCCAATAAACTATGTTGTGTTCTAATTGTCTACAAGTCAAGTACATTACACTGGCAACGAAGGTGGGATCCTGTTGAGCATCCAGCCTTTTGCTCGGCCGCTCACAAGTCCCACACACCGAGCTCAAGGCTCCCACGTTCTGCGAAAACCAAGACCATGGCTGTTGCTCTATGACAAACCCTATGGAATTCAATGCCACCCAGCCCGACCTATGGGAGTCATGGGTGGACCGGCTCAACTATTACACTGAGCTGCACAAAATGGAGGAAGTGGCAAAGAAGAAGGCGCTGCTCCTAAATTCATGCAGCGTGGAAACCATCCAGCTGATGAAGCAAATAATCTCACTGACCACCCTCGCGGCAGCCACCTACAACCAGCTGATCACGGCAATGACAAACCACGTGGCGCTCCAGCCGTCCCGTCTCACCTGCAAGAAAAACTGCACTGCAAGTTGCTGGCATATGAGGACAAAGACATCACCCTCTCGAAGGTGCTCTGACAGGCGATTGCCTTCAAACAGACGCACAGCAGCCTGTCTGCCCCACTTCAGAAGCAAGTGCTCGAAGCCTTGCATGAGATGCACCCTGGGATAGTGCATATGAACGCCTTGGTACGTAGTTATGTATGCTGGCTGGGGATAGATGAAGAGATAGAGGGGTGGGTTAAAAAGTGCCAGCCCTGCCAAGAGTCCCACCCAGATCCGCCCAGCGCCCCCGTCCACCGCTGGGAGTCCAATCGCGTGCCTTGGTCCTGGCTGCACCTAGACTTCGCAAGGCCATCCCAGGGCCAAATATTCTTTAAACTGGTGGACGCCTACATGAAGTGGCTGGAGGTGATTCCCATAGCTTCAACCTCCACCACGGCCGCAGTCAGAGCCCTACAGAGGGTTTTTTGTACCCATGGGATCCCTGAAACCGTAGTGATGGATAATGATACTGCTTTTACCTCCCGGAAGTTCCAGGAGCTCCTGAATAAGTACCTAATCTGCCACATATGGTCTGCTCCCTTTCACCCATCTACCAATGGCCAAGCGGAGCACACGGAGTCATGGTCCATGGAGCCATGGTCCGCACCACCAAGGAGGCCCTGGGTTGCATAGTTCAAGGGGATTGGGATCACCACCTGTCCACCTTCCTATTTGGGAACAGGATCAACCCCAACCCTGCCACCGTCATAAGCCCCGTAGAGCTGCTCATTGGCAGGAGGTTAACCACCAGGCTAGACCGGGTCCCGGACCTCCGCTGCTCTCCCGAGACCAGGGAGTCCACGAGGGGGTTCTTTCTGGGGGATCCAGTCTATGTGAAGAACTTTGCAAGCAGGCCGGATTGGATCCCAGCTTGGGTGGTACAGGTCAACGGGTCCCGCTCATACGAGGTCTCTTGGAGAGCAAGTTTGGTGTAGTGGTTAAGTGTGTGGACTCTTATCTGGGAGAACCGGGTTTGATTCCCTACTCCTCCACTTGCACCTGCTAGCATGGCCTTGGGTCAGCCATAGCTCTGGCAGAGGTTGTCCTTGAAAGGGCAGCTGCTGTGAGAGCCCTCTCCTGCCCCACCCACCTCACAGGGTGTCTGTTGTGAGGGAGGAAGGTAAAGGAGATTGTGAGCCGCTCTGAGACTCTTCAGAGTGGAGGGCGGGATATAAATCCAATATCTTCTTCTTCGGCAGAGGGGGGGCAGCTCCTCCACAGACACATAGACCAATTGCGCCACCGCACCCTGCTGGAAGAACCGGCAGGGTCCAGGGGAGTGGGGAACGGAGAGACCGTGATATTGCCACAAGAAGCAACCCTGCTGGTGCTGGCCTTGCCGGCCTCGTGAACAGAAGAGCCCTCTTCAGCGGGGGAGATACCTCTGCAGGCTCTGGACAGTGCTATGCTGATATCGCCCCTCAGCGAGGAACCAGCGGCGACAGACTCCATGATTCCAGATTCGTTTATTTGAAAGACTATGTATCTTGAACTGGGGGGGAGGAGTGTTGTGTCTTGCGTTTCATCCCTGGAAAGTGTAGCACAGCACACCTGCTGGTGGCAACCGGAAGGAACAAACGCAGCCGCCTATGATGATCAGTGGCGGGAAGTTTAACTGGTCAGGACCTGACCAGAAGGAGGGTTGTTCCGGGTAATATATATAAGAGGGGATCCGGCCCTGCCATCTCTCTCTTGTGATGTACTCGCCAATAAAGTACATTGTGTTCTAATCGTCTACGAGTCAAGTACATTACAAGTAGCATGCTCAATGACTGGAGATCCAGTGTGGTAAAGACACAACTATCAGACCAGTATCTGGGAGACCCAGGTTTGAATCTTCATTGATGCCATAGAAGCTCATTGGGTGATCTTAGGCCACTCACAGTATCTCAGCCTAAGCTACTTCACAGAGGGTAAAATGGAGGAGAATGATGTAAGCTACTCTGGGAAGAAAGACAGGCTATAGACATGTACCACATTCACAGAAAACAGGATAGAAAGGTCTAAGATACTAAAAACCCAACTTGGGATACATTGCCAGTTAACCTAACTGAACTGAATAAAGAACAACCCACCTACAACTTTCATAATTTTGAACTAAGGAAAATATTTTTGTTTTAGTCTGTTAGCAGCTGGAGGAGGAAATAGACGAACTGCTAATGTGGTGGCCCATGGATTTGCCAACCTTTTCATTCTTGACAAGAAGGATCTCAGTGAAATAATGGTGCACTATCCTGACTCTGAAAAACTCTTGAGGAAGAAGGGAAAGTAAGTTTATCTACTTTTCTGGCTTCATAACCTCTCCTTGTGTGTAAAGAAAGAGAGTTTGTTTCTGATATTTATATGCTTATTGCTGAATTGGGCTACACAGTAATGTTAAAGGAGGGATAGTTGAGTGTTGGAAATATATATCTGTTCTGTATGTCCTTTGCAATGTTCTAAAGTTCCAGTCATTATAGGGTTAACACTGTGCTTGATTCCCAATTGTCTGCATGACCTAGGAAAAAGATACTGACTGCTGTCAATCAAGGTCTAGAAGCAGGAAAACCTGTTTTATCAGTTTGGTCAGTTAGTCAGGTGACTTCCTTTGTTCCATCAGAGAGGTCAAGAAGGAGGAAGTAGCCTCCATTAAGCACATGATCTTCCAGTGTAAGCGTGTTGTTCTATAGTGTTTGTTATTTTCACTTCCCAGTACCCTTTCCCTGTAAAAATAAATATGTTTTTTTGCTTTTACATATAAATGCCTCTCAAATATTATTTGATCCAGTGATCCATTGCACTGTTTGAGATAAATAGAATTTCAAACAGAATTCCCTAACATTGAGGACATGCCAGTAAATATAGTTTTAAACAAATAAATGCACAAATAACATGGCATATTATCCCTATATCACAGCATGTATTTCTCAAATTCTAGTATTTAGATACATAATTCATAACTAGTCTAGCATTATATATAAAGGAAGATGTAAATTCTATTGTCTTCTGCCGGTGAAAATGTTTGTTTGGTATTCCCTCACTGTTATAGGTGCGCGTATTTTTAAGTTTGTTTGAATGTTTTTGATTGTCTGCAGCAGGGGTTGCTTTGTAGAAAAATAGGTGGTAGAGCTCATCCAGGGATTGTTATGCAGCTGCACCTACTATTCAATGGACAAGGTGGGGAGGAGGAGCTGTGCTCCTGTGAGCTTCTGCTGAATCTGAGGCTTGGTCTGCAGCCTTGGGGATCAATGTTCCCTCTAAGCTGCAGAGTTTTTTGAGCAAAAACTCTGCTTTGTGAACTACTGGTATTAAAGTTGTAAGCTCCTGATATTAAAGTTGTGAGCTACTGCATAAATTATTGTGCTCTGGGGTCATCCTTCCTGAGCTAAGACAAAAATGTGTGAGCTGAAGGCTAAAAATCTGCGAGCTAGCTCATGCTAACTCAGCTTAGAGAGAACACTGTTGGGGACCCTAAATTGGATAGGATATATTTTATAACAAAGGGTGATTACATGACTTTTGCTAGATTATCCAACTTTACAGACTTCTTCTGATGTTTAAAATTTGTACACCAGAACATCTTCAGTGCCCATCCTTCAGGAGTTAAAATACCTGGATAGCTTTCATTCTCCTGAGGTAGAAGCACTATTGGATTCCAAAAATAAGACCTATCAATGCATTTCCATTGCTTCAACAAGACTGTTCTGCTTCAATGGGCAAAGCAACTGCTACATATTTTCAGGAGTCAGTTTCAACAGCCTGATGTAGACATAGTCTGGATTATTTTTATTTTTTTTTTAAATGATAGACAACCAGGAAATGGATTTTGTTTTTCCAGTTTATTTCCAGAATGAATTCAGCTGCATCAATCTATCCCTGTTATGCAATAACCCTTCTAAAAGGAATTGTAATATATCCTCTTAATTTGAACAGCTATTAACTAACATTTTATAAGTTAGTTGTTGTTTTGAATTCAAAGGAGAAAGCCTGACTGGATAAGCAAGTCTGTCCTAGTGAACTAAACCCTAGTGACTTGGGACAGAAAATGAATTTACTGTACATTATCAAGGCACCATGAGGTCATTCCTCATAGAAACAGAGGCTAAGATCCAGGCCCAGCATTCATTTGAAAGGGTCTCAGGGCTGATCCCCAACAAGTAGCAGGAAAGGTTGTGTCTGACTGGAAAGCAGGTCTCAGGTTAACAGAGGTAGAAAGAACTCTTAAAACAAGGTGTGTGAGCTCTGGAAGTTTTAACACTTCTCCAAGTGCCTAGTTTCCCACCACCCCCTTTCTGTTCTTGTGATCTAGAATGCTCTTGAGGCAGAAGGGGAAGCCTGCAGGACCACCAGAAGCTGTAAAAGGTTTTGCCATGCTCGTAAAAAAATACCAAGAAACACCAAAGATGTTCAAAGCATTGCTTGGGGGGAAAGGACGAAGTGGCCTTGCCATGCTTATCAAGATGAAGAGAGACCAAGATGTGCAGGTACATACCAATTCAGTAAATGTAGAGAAAAATTTAGAGTGGGAAACAGATGAACAGGACCTGAGGGAGAGCCAGCTTGCTGTAGTAGGTAAGTGCGCAGACTCTTATCTGGGAGAACCAGGTTTGATTTCCCACCTCTCCATATGCAAATACTGATGTGACCATGAGTCAGCCACAAGTTCTCACAGAGCAGTTTCTGTTAGAGCTCTTTCATCATGACGTTTTCATGGCAGACTTTTTACAGGATGGTTTGCCATTGCCCAGTCATTTATGCTTTACCCCTAGCAAGCTGGGTATTCATTTTACCGACCTCGGAAGGATGGAAAGCTGAGTCAAGTGAAGGCAGGGTATAAATCCAATCTCCTCAATACTGAAAACAAAACAATTTTTCTTAGAAAAGAAAACAAACAGAAGACTTTTTCTTTATGCAGTCCTACAGCAAACAAATTGCCCTTGACCAGATTCTGATGTGTGGATGAAACTTTCACAGCGTGGGATATAAATTCAATCTCTTCTTCTTCTTCAAAGTCAATGGCCAGCCAATAATAAGTAACTTCAGTCCTGTAAATAGATAGAAGGGCAATGAAATACTGTGTGGTACAGCTTAATAGGAGGTGTATATATGGATAATAATTTTTTAAAATGTTACTCATCAGTTCTCAGGAGACTGTCAGGGGGGCTAAGTTCCAACATCAACTAAAATATAAAACCATATCACAAAAACATTAAATACCAAAATATGGAATAGCAGTAACAATAAACATATCTTTAAAGTCGGATAAGGCAGTTCACACATTTTTTCACAATGAGGGACAGCGACATAGATCAACTAAAAAGATGGGGGGGGTGAAAATTGAGGTAAGACATTCTTTTAATTTCTTTTGCACAGCTTAAATGCCTACCACTATTGTTGCATTCAAATATCTACAAAAATTTATGTTGCTTTCTGTTGTTGTGGTTATAGATTTTATTTTTCAAGTAGTCCAGCTCAAAAAGAAATGTCTGAGTAGGCATAGATACCCCTAGATGTTTCACCAGTAGTGTGAAATGTACAATAGATACAATGACGAAGCTGCTGTACTGATATATAGAATGCGCCCAATGGAAACCACCGCCTGTGACATATGTGTTGTTTTATTGCATTTTATGGTTTTAGCTTGTAGTTTTTAATTGTTTTAATTTTTGTTATTATCCGCCCTAAGCCCACTTGCGGGAAAGGGCGGAATACAAATTAACATAAATAAATAAATATGAGAATAAAAATTAAAGGCCATATTGATGCAGAAACAAGTATGATTTCTTTTAAGTCAGCCCCATAGTTGCTATTGGTCTATCTCTACAACAGCAACAAAACAACATGAACCAGTGGCAATCAGTAGTGCTCAACCCAGTGAGTAGTTCCATTTCTTTTCAGTGATACTTCCCAAAGATACTTGGCCAGTTTAGTGCTTCAGTTCTAGTCTAAGAAAATCACAAGAGCTCGTATGGTGTAGTGGTTAAAAGCAGCAGACTCTAATCTGGAGAACTGGGTTTGATTCCCCATTGCTGCACATTAAGCCTGCTGGGTGACTTTGGGTCAATCACACTTATCTCAGAACGCTCTCAGCTCCACCTAACCTCACAGGGTGTCTGCTGTGGGGAAAGGAAAGGAAGGCAATTGTAAACTGTTTTGATATTTCTTGAGGCAGACAAAAGCAGAGTATAAGCTTCATGAATGGCATAGAGATCCACCCTCTTCATGCTACAGTCACCTATTAGAATGGATTGATAGTAGATTCAAGACAGACAAAAGAAAACATTTCATAGAATCATAGAATTGGAAGGGACCTCCAGGGTCATCTAGTCCAGGCCCCTGCACAATGCAGGAAACTCACAAATACCTCCCCCTAAATTCACAGGATCTTCATTGCTGTCAGATGGCCATCTAGTCTCTGTTTAAAAACCTCCAAAGAAGGAGAGCCCACCACCTCCTGAGGAAGCCTGTTTCACTGAAGAATCACTCTAACAGTCAGGAAGTTCTTCCTAATGTTGAGCCGGAAAGTCATTTGATTTAATTTCAACCCATTGGTCCTGGTCCTACATTCTGGGGCCACAGAAAACAATTTTGTCATACAATTACAAATACAACAAATAATTTACCAAATTCACTTTTCCTAAGATACGGAGATTGCCTTTACAGAAGGCGAGAAGAAGTAAAAGAATTGCAGATTTATACACAGCCCTTCTCTCTGAATCAGAGACTCAGAGTGGCTTACAATCTTTATCTTCTTCCCCCACAACAGACACCCTGTGAAGTAGGTGGGGCTGAGAGAGCTCTCCCAGAAGCTGCCCTTTCAAGGACAGCTCCAAGATAGCTATGGCTAACCCATGGCCATTCCAGCAGCTGCAAGTGGAGGAGTGGGGAATCAAACCCGATTCTCCCAGATAATAGTCCATGCACTTAACCATTACACCAAACTGGCTCTCTACAGAGATCTATCTATATCTGTCAGCCATGATTGCTAAGTAGAAACAAAGGCCATATACCTCATTTAATAGTAATGGGCTATAGCCCTGCTATTTGTGAGCTTCTTGGAGTCATCTGGTTTACCACTGTCAGAATAGGATTGCCAGGTCTGTGTTGGAAAATACCTGGAGACTTTTGGGGTGGAGCCAGGAGAGGGCAGAGTTTGAGGGGGGGGGGAGGGCCTCAGCATGGTACAATGCCATTTAGTCCACCCTTCAAAGCAGCCGTTTTCTCCACGGGAGCTGATCTTTATCAGCTGGAAATCAGTTGTAAAAGCAGGAGATCCCCAGGCCCCATCTGGAGGCTGGCAACCCTAACAGATGATAAAGAAACAGCCTTTTTGTCTACTATTATTATATGGGATAATAGTACAAAATTACATGGCATATGAAATACACTTTGCTATAGAGCCACATTACTCCAGTCAGACTGTTAGCCAATACCCAACCAGTTTTTAAGTAGGACTCTCGCCCACCATAATTCTATAAAAGCACTAGAGAAGGAATTGTTTAGCTTGTGGGCACTATTGAATGCTGAGAAGCCACAGGAGACAACATCTCAAAATGGCTACAGTGTGAACCTAATCACAAAACAGCTTTCAGGAGGAAACACAGAAAATGATGGAAGGTTCTAACTAAATATCCATCTATGAAGGCACCTATTTCTGAATAGATGTGACCTGCATGTCCAAAGTGAAGCTTCTTATGATTTCTTCTGGGTCCATTGAGGTGGAGAAAAGCTAGGATTGGCCTTTTACAGCAGGGAAGAGATGCTTTGGGGAAGAAATGTATGGGCATCAGGAAATACACTGGTGGGAACCACAGCATATAGCGACCACTAATGAACTAATGGATTTCATGATGTTGTAATGCCTTGATTTATCCCTTGGGGGCCTTTTCAGTGAGAAATTAGTGTCTGACGTATTTTGAATTTTTTTTTGTGCAACTTCCATAAATATCAGCAGAACTTGAGACTCCATTACAATGTCCATGCCAAATTGCAATGACTGAGTTGCTTATTGGCTGTGCTTGGTAAGTTGCATCATCCTTTTTTACCATGATCTAGGTATGCCCTTGTCCTGCTTGATGGGAGATCTCCTGCCCCTTCAATTGCTACCTGCTACTGCTCAACTAGGCAGTGGGGATGAAATTGGCCAGTGAAATGGGGTCATAATTGGCATCCCTGACACAATGATGCAGCTTTTGGCCTGACTTGGAAGTGACATCATCACATAGGGTGACACTCTAGCATTCACCCTAAACTCTATGGCTAAACCACAAAGTTTTGTGCAAATGTTAGAACATCCCCACGTGGGATGACATCACTTCCCAGTTACACCAGAAGTTGTGCATAGCATTGATCACCATCTCCTATCTTTAAGTTCTCAGCTCCCTCATCTCCTGCCAGTTGTCAGGCCATGCCTGGCAACCATTCTGTATTCAGAGCTCTGAGGCCTTGATTTCTCCACAGAAGAAGATGACTGCAGATTTATACCCCACCCTTCTCTCTAAATCAGAGACTCAGAGCGACTTACAATCGCCTATATTCTTCCCCCTCAACAGACACCCTGTGAGGTGGGTGGGTCTGAGACGCTCTCACATCAGCTGCCCTTTCATGGACAACTCCTGAGATAGCTATGGCTAACCCAAGGCCATTCCAGCAGCTGTAAGTGGAGGAGTGGGGAATCAAACCCTGCTCTCCCAGATAAGAGTCCGCACACTTAACCACCACACCAAACAGGCATCATTATTGAATTGCATTGAATTGTTTCTGTTTCAGGAGAAGAAGGAAGAGGAAGAACAAGCAAGAAGAGGAAAAAGAAGTAAAATAAAAGGAAACGGTATCTTAATATTTAATTATTTTTGTTTCAGGAAGAAGAAAAACGGAAAGAAGAAGAAAAGGAAAGGGAAGAAAAATTACAAAAAGAAAGAGAAGAAGCAGAAGAAAAAGAAAGAGAACAAAAAGAACAAAAAGAAAGAGAAGAAAAAGAACAAAAAGAAAGAGAAGGAAAAGAACAAGAAGAAAGGGAAGAAGCTGCACTCTGTCCCAAGCTAGAAGATGATGCAGCAGATGTTCCCAAGGATGATGCACAAGTCAAGCCAGAAGGCTCATCAACTCCAAAGTCACCTTTGCTCAGAGGAATCACTGATGAGTCCCTGATCATTACTATGAGTCCTTCAACCACTATTGGAGAGGGAGAGATTCTTACAGTTGAAGTCAAAGAGAAGAAAAAGCAGCAAGATTAAACAACAGATCTTGCAAGGGGCTTATACTCAGGGCTGTAGCTAGTGAAACCACTATTCAGCTTACTCAAAATTTGAGGGGGGGCGGGTTAAAGCACACTTCTAGCTCAAACGTTTGAAAGTACATTTGACTTCCTGAGAAACCTTCAAAGCTAAGGGTTGCCAACTCCAGTTTGGGACATTCCTGCAAATTTGGTTATAGAGACTGGAGAGAGCAGGGTTTGGGGAAGAACTTCAGTGGGGCAGAAGAATGCTGTACAGTCCACCCTCCAATGCAGTCATTTTCTCTAGGGGAAATGATTTCTTTATTCTGGAGATCAGTTGTAATTCTGAAAGATCTCCTGGCCCCCACCTGGATATCAGCAGCTCTTTCACAGCTAGAAAAGCTGGCAAATATTTTCAAGGGTGGACATAAGCACTGCATATCACCCCACAATTAGGAGAAGCAATCATGCAAAAATGCAGAATATTTGTTTCTACTGCAGAAATCAACGTCTTAGTGTGGGATTTTTATTTGCTTTAAGAACAGAATATACCCAGTTCTGATCATCTACAGGATACTGATGAAAACTGCATGAGTGGGTTGTGGTCTGCTGCAGCCTTATTTCCAGGAGAATCTCTGTCTTCTGGGTCCTGAAGATACAATATTTAAATAGTGTACTTTGAATGGGGAAGGAACCTGTTTCTGTACCGTGTATACTGATGGAACTGCATTAACTAAATCAAAAATATTCATACATTTGTTTAAAGTCTCAAGGTTACATTGTATTTCAGTCCTAAAGATTTGTTTTATGCCTGCATTAACTAATGGTTTTGCTGTTGCTGTTTTTGTCATACAGCTTTTTCTCATGAGTCTCTCTGATAGGTATTACATACTCATTTATTTCATTTATTCCCTGCCTTTCTCTCCAGTTGGGGACCCAAAAAAGCTTACATATTCTTCTGTACTAGCTTTCTATAATCATCTTCTGATTAGAGTAGATCTGTTCATTTCTCCTTTCCCCAAAACTCAAGATGCCATTGAATTTCACATATGTCCTTGTTCAGTTCAAAAGTATATTTTGATTTTTTCTCTTTCCCCTTTTTTCCCCTTTCCTCAAACACACAAATCTTTATTTTAGCACTGTTCTTGTTTCACTGTACCAGATTTTTCCTATAATTTTAAATGTTATTTGTATGCGAATTGTGTAAAAATAGAATGAATGAAACAAATTGGGAACACCAGCATAAAAAAAGAGTAGGACAAAATGATAAACAGTAAAAACAACAACAACCTATTTATTTAGAAAATGTCTATCCACCACTGCAGAGACCTACTTGCGGTAGCTCACAAAGTTAAAACAATAAAATAAATTTATTTATGTATTTACTGCATCTTATATCCCACCCTACCCCACAAGTGGACTCAGGGGAGCTTACATCATGTCACAATAAAGTAGCAATTTAAAACATTAAGTAGTTATTAAATGGTAAAATATTAAATAAGTAAAAACATTAAATAATAAAAACCATAATATAATAATTATCAACAATAAAGCAAGTAATAAACACAACCAAGGGCATTAAAACAGCATAAAGCAACATTCAGCTACTGAACTAAAATTTCTAAAACAGCCCTCAGGCAAGAGTAGGCAATAAACCATATATAAAAAAGAACCACTTAGTTAAACCTGAGTAAAGAAAAAGGTTTGGCGTGATGCCAAAAGGAGAGTAAGAAGCCAAGCCTTAAGGAGGAGGGATTTCCAAATATGAGGCAGTACCATAGAAAAACCATCTCTGGCTGCTATCAGCCTTACCATTGCAGATAGGCACAAAGAGAAAAGGGCTTGGGAAAAGGATCTTAATTGGTGGAGAAGATAGTACAGGAGCCAGCAGTACTATGGCCACAAAACATAGACATACATGTCATATCAAAAAAATATACAAGATGCATATCTGTACCCCCTTGTTATGAACAATGTCAGACACCATGGATTAAATCCACATTCTGCCATGAAAGCTCACTAGATTACCTTAGGGCAGTCAGTCTCCACCTAACCAGAGCCGGCACACCTGCTGGGAAACCTTAGGCCTTTGCCTAGGGCAGCAGTCCTCGGGGCCCCAAATTGAGTGCCCCCCTCATTAGTTGCAGTGGTGGGGGGATGGGAAAGGTGTGATGGCAGCAGCCAGCTGGAGGGAGCCAGCCTTATTGCCACCAGGCCTGTTGTGCTGTGGAAACAAAGGGCGCCTGCCTACCCCACCAGCCATGCTCACACCACTTCCTTCTGCCCACCACACTGCTGCTGCTTCTGCTAGGCAGCTGCTGCCTTCTCCTCTGGGCTGTCAGCAGCTGCAGTAGCCTCAGCCAGTGAGTCACCCACCTGCCCACTGGCCTGCCAGAGCAGGTGCCGTCGAGCTGGGGGGCACCTTCCAGAACATGGGCAGATGAGCACCCCTGACTCACCCATGTGGGAGAAGGGCTTGCTGGCTGTGCCTTCTCTGGCACAGGCTCCCTGCCTCTTCAGACCCCGAAGAGCTGCCCAGCCAGTGTGTCCTTGTCCAGAACCACTCTTGAAGCACCACTGCTCCTTGGGACTTTGTCTTTCCCAACCAGGGGGGGAGTGGAATGCACAGCAGGTGGCTCTGCCTGCCCAGCCCCATTTGACTCCCTTACCAGTGCGGAAGCAGCAGCAGCAGCCGGGGGATGAGGAGCCACCATTGGGTGGGCAGTTAGCAGAGCGAGAGGCCAGTGGGGTGGGGTGCCTTGCCTAGGGCACCAAAAAGCCTGGGGCTGGCCCTGCACCTAACCCACCTCCCAAGGCTGTTGTAAGGACAAAATGAAAGAGAGATGAACAATTTTAAGTAAATTTGGGTCCCCACTAGGGAAAAAGTGGGGTATAAATAAATGATCTTGAGACAAGCAGGCTACAAAGTCATCACTTAAACAGTCAAAGGAACTGGAATTATTGTGACATAGATCAGGGTCCCTGAAAACTTCAGATAATTTTGCCAAGTAGTATAATCTTTACTTACCTGAGCACATCTATATATCCACAATTTGAAATGCTCCAAACTTCTTTATGCAAATTATTTAAAAGATTTATATGCTGTCTCTTCAAAGAGTTGCTTGAGGTGGCTGATCTTCTGCCTATAAAGTCTTTCACTTTCTAGTGCTGAACACAAATACAACATTAAAACCTTTTTTCCAGGCACATTCATCCTTATGAATTAAATATATTTAGACAATGTTAGGTGTTTAAAGAAAACCTCCATATGTATGCATTCATACACTATTTTGTGATTTTGAAATTTATTTCTAAACTTGGCCTGATAGATAAGACAATTTAGAGATATAGGCATTAATCCCTCCTAGATTTTCATGGGCATGGTGGGTTTTTCATTGATTTCCCCACCACCACCTGTAGCAGCCCCCAACCCCCTTTGATATGCTGCTCCTGCTGGAGGGGGGGACCCTCAAGAATAGTTTACGAGGAAATTGAAAACTTACCACTTGGGGAGGTTTTGTTTGTTTGTTTAGTAAAAATCACCCCCACACAAACACAAGTCAGCAGATTGACACAAGAGCATGCAATTAGATCTATTGAAAAAAGTAATCAAGTCAAGACTCATGTGGCTTGGACCACTTAGAACCATATGAAGCCACTTGGAGGTCTTCTGGAGAAGTGGTAGACATGCCACAAATAAAAACCAAAGTAAAAATAATATAAACCATAGTACAAATATCCAACACATTAGGCAATATTGTACTTGCTGGTTCCCAGTTGCATTGACACATGCATATAATTCTGTTTCACATGTTATCAGTAAAAATGTAAGTAAACATTATTTATGTGTTCATATTTGAGGACTGGATGTGTTGGAAAAAAACAACCACAGGTCTGTATAAACCATTTGAAATCAATGTGTGGTCCTCTGACTTCCTTATTACCATGGAGACTGCAGGCCTAGCAGTCTCTAGACTCTGCAAGTTCATCCAATACACTCAGCTTCAACATCATTTTGTTAACTATTACCAAGTAATCCAGATTGAAAAACTAGATGGTATAGCAAGATAAAACAGGAGAAAAAAAATCTGGCCCTACCCTCACCCTCCACCCACCCCCAATAACAGGGCAAACTAAACTTTATGTTAGAGATTTGTGATTAAGTCTACCACCACTTTATTTAATATTTAACAGAAACTGTGGAAATGCTTACTTTGAATCTGCTGTGGTGAAGAGAGGGTAATCCTTCCACCTAACTGCAGTTAACTGATAAAAATCACCTTCTGGGATTGCTATTCACCTTTATGGTTTTTCAAGAAATGCAAGCTATGCCTTAAAGCAGGGGTTCTGAAATTTTATTCTCCTTTATGGATCCACTGGCCCAGTGACGCAGTCTAGAGCATGGCTAAGTTTCAGCCCCTGGTAGTATGGTTCCAAGAGGTGATGGACATAAACTGTACCAATTGTCTTCCTCACTAGTGACTGAGAATAAGCTGAGTCCTTAGGTGGTACTGGCATTGCTGCAAGCCAGGACTTGCCTCAAGAGACCCACCTACTAGCAGCATGGGTTAGAGAAGTAGTGCCAGGGCCTCCGTTGGTTGCTCCTCTAGCATGTTGCACTTATCTCCCGTTTGCTAAGGGAACTGGGAGACCTACAAGAAATTGCAGGGTTGCTGTGCAGATGCAGGCAATGGAAAACCACCTCTAAACATCTTATACCTTGAAAACTCTACAGGGTCACCATAAGTCAACTTCATCATGCTGGCACTTTCCACTGCCAAACTCTGCTCAGGCTTAAACCAAGCCAAAACCTTGTTCCATTTTACCCACTAACTGTTTACGACTGGCAGAAGCTGTCCATATACTTTACAATGGAACTATGGTCCCTCATGCGGGTTTTCTGTTCAGGATGCCTTCCGCTTTCCTACAACTTTAAGACACAGCAGCATCTCAGGAGCAATTTCCCGAATGGTGAAAAAGCAAGCACTAGCGGTGTGCAAAAAACTTAGTATTGAACCTGAAAAACATTTCTATTTTCTGATATTCCTGAATCCCAATACCAGCATAGTAGTCAGATTTTGGAAATATTTTAAAGTGACATTATATGCTATGAGGACCATTACAGTCAATGGTCCCCATAAGGTATAATGGAGACTCTCAATCCGGGGATATCTGGGGCCCTGGGGGGCTGTTTTTGAGGTAGAGGCACCAAATTTGCAGCTTCGCTGCTGGTGTTTCTCCTCAAAAAAACCACACAAGTCTCAAAAAGATTAGACCAGGGGATTCAATTCTGTGGGCCCCCAAAGGAGGTGCCCCCATCCTCCTTTACTTTCAATAAAGGGAGAAAAGACAATTAAAGGGACAGTCAGACTTAAAGTGTATTAAAGGTACTGCAAGCCCTTTAAAAGCTGAAGTTCACTTGCTGCAGAGTCACACAACTTGGAGAAGGCATTTAAAAAGATGGTGATCTCTTTAAATGCCCTTTAAGTCCAGGTACAAGGCCCTTTAAGAGGTACAAGGACTCCTTGAAGAAATCCCTTGGCACCTGTCGCATCAACCATCACCAGTGGTCTGACCTAGCCTCAGATCGCAAAGCATGGAGGCACACCATCCACCAGGCTGTCTCTTCCTTTGAGAACGCACGCATAGCTGGTCTTGAGGACAAAAGGAGATTGAGGAAGAATCGCACTGCTACAGCACCAACCCCAAATCAGACTTTTCCCTGCAGCCACTGTGGCCGGATCTGCCTGTCCCGCATTGGTCTTGTCAGCCACCAGCGAGTCTGCAGCAGACGTGGACTACTGCACCCTTCTTAAATCTTCGTTCACGAAGTCAAGCCGAGAGAGAGAGAGAGAGAGATCTCTTTAAATGCCCTTTAAGTCCAACTATCAGGCGATCCCCAAAATCCCAAACATTTTTGGGGATTTGGGGGGCTTGACTAGTTCAGATAGTCAAACAGTAACT
The DNA here is from genome assembly GCF_032191835.1 of Heteronotia binoei. Taxonomy (NCBI): domain Eukaryota; kingdom Metazoa; phylum Chordata; class Lepidosauria; order Squamata; family Gekkonidae; genus Heteronotia; species Heteronotia binoei. The sequence goes on from NC_083229.1 coordinate 45,977,286, forward strand.
GAAATATTTATCCAGCTGAACCAATATGTGAAAAATACTGATAAGGTATTTTCTGGATATTTTTTTTTCAGCTCCAATTTAGCCAAATGCACACCCCAGCAAGCACTTTTTAAGCTTTTAATCCTTTTGTGTAAAAAAGCAAAACAAAACACAACCTTTAAACTTTCATAATTGCTCTAAACAGAAGTCTCAGCTTGGGAATAACACACCATCTTCCTGTTGAGAAAGTGTAGGTCAAAGCAGGATGAGTACTTTTATCTAAAGATAGAAGGTTTGGTCAGCGGTCCATGTTCAACCACAGGCAAATGCTAAATAGGGAGGGAAACAGTTTCAAAGTCTAGAATGTCAAACTGTACAACCACTGTAACTATTCAAAATTAAGCCATTTCAAAGAGGGGACTGAGATTATCAGAAAATTTATGTCTGAAAAAGATTCTAATATCTACTTGTTTAAACCACATCTGGACTTATGTTGTGCTACATCTATGGATATATGTGTGATATTTCTTTGTATCCACATTGGAGCACTAAGTCATAAGCAGTATGAATGCTCTATAACAGGGGTGTCCAACGGTAGCTCTCCAGATGTTTTTGCCTACAACTCCCATCAGCCCCAACCAGCATAGCCAATGGCTGGGACTGATGGGAGTTGTAGGCAAAAACATCTGGAGAGCTACCGTTGGCCACCCCTGCTCTATAACACAGTACTTCAGAACAGAATGGAACATTTCTCTATTTCACATCTATCTCTATAATTTTGACCAAAACTAACGTACTGAAAAATAACTGCTAATAAATACTCAAGGCAACAGTACGCCAGCAAAATGGAAGATTTGTCTTCACTTACCATGAATCTTCTTGGTTGTCCAGGAGTGAAGCAGTCCTGATATGGCTCTCCTCTTGAGCAGGCTCGGTCTCTCATAGGTCAATCAGCCAGGGGAGGGGCATGTCCCCCGGAACTTTCCAATCACCACCAAGCTGTAATTCCCTCTTCTGAAACTGAATACAAGAACTCTTCCAACCAGATCTGAGTGAACATACCCAAAGACTGCTGGAACTCTTAACTAGTTGCTAATAGCCTGAAGGGAATCTAGCCTCCCCATCTAATCCGACTTTCTACTTCTACTGTTATGTACAAGTGGCTCCTTTGAAGAAGGTCGCCTATGGGTTCTATCCAGGTACAGTATCCGCATATCTTAAACCCTGACTGACAACTGCTGCCTAATCCTCTCTCTTATTTATTTATTTATTCTATGATTTGTATCCCGCCCTTCCCATAAAAATGGCTCAGGGCGGCTCACAACAGACGATAAAACAGAATTTAAATTGACATTTAACATTTTAAAAAGTCAGAACATTTAAAACCTAAAAAACTTAAAACCTTAACATCAAATGCAATATAATTAACAGGAGTTTAATAAGCTACATTTATTTCCCAGTCAGGTGTAGGCTAGCCAGAAGAGGGTTGTCTTGCAGGCCCTGCAGAACTGAGTAAGGTCCCGCAGGGCCCTCACCTCCTCCGGCAGCTGGTTCCACCATGTAGGGGCCATTATGGAAAAGGCCTGTCTCTGGTTGTCTTAAGACAGACTTCTTTAGGCCCCGGGGATGGTGAGAAGGTTTTGAGTTCCCGACCTCAGTAACTCTCTGGGGAACATGTGGGGAGAGACGGTCCTTCAGGTAGGCAGGTCCCAGGCCCATATAGGGCTTTAAAGGTAATGACCAGCACCTTGTACCGGACTCGGTATGTTATTGGAAGCCAGTGCAGAGCCCGAAGACCCGGCCGAATGTGCCCCCATCTTGGGAGGCCCAATAACAGCCAGGCCGCGGCATTCTGCACCAGCTGCAATTTCCAAGTTCGGCACAGGGGCAGCCCATGTAGAGGGTATTGCAGTAGTCCAACCTCGAGGTGACCGTAGCATGGATCACTGTTGCTAGGCCGTCGCGATCCAGGAAGGGAGCCAACTGCCTTGCCCGCCTAAGATGAAAAAACGCGGACTTGGCAGTGGTTGCTATCTTTAGGAAGGCTCCAATAGCACCCCCAGGCTCTTGACCTTATCCGCCGTCAGCGGCGCACCGTCAAAAGCTGGCAAGGGGATTTCCCCCCCCCCCCGGTCCCCGACGACCCAAGCAAAGGACCTCTGTCTTCGCAGGATTTAATCTCAGGTCCACTCAGTCTGAGCCACTCAGCCATGGCCTGTAGTGCCCGATCCAGATTTTCTGGGGCGCAGACCGGCCATCCGTCCATAAGCAGATAAAGCTGGGTGTCATCAGCATACTGGTGACACCCCAGCCCATACCTTCGGGCAATTTGGGCAAGGGGTCGCATATAGATGTTAAATAACATCGGGGAGAGAACCGCTCCCTGGGGCACTCCACAATCAAGTGTGCGCCTCCGGGATAGTTCCCCCCAATCGCGACCCTTTGTCCCCGACCTTCAAGGAAAGAGGGAAAGCCACTGCAAGGCCAGCCCCTGAATCCCCGCGTCGGCGAGGCGGCAAGTCAGTAACCGATGGTCGACCGTGTCGAACGCCGCTGATAGGTCCAACAACATCAGCACTGCCGAGCCACCCCGGTCCAGATGCTGTTGAAGGTCATCTACCAGGGCAATACCCAGTCCTGGTAGCTGTTGAGTTGCTCTATGCTAATGTGCAAATCCTTTGCTATATGCTAATATTGCTCTATGCTCTAGGCTAATTGCTATTGCTCTATGAAATGTGCAAATCCTTTGCACAAACCCTCTTTTTTCTCCTATCTGGGAGTCTTGTGTAGAGAGGGATACAGGTGCTTGGGATGGGTCAACATCACTGTCCATGCTGCCCAAAGCTTGGGAGCTAGTTAGACCTGCTTTTGCTGCATTTCTGTATTCTCTATTGGTCTCTACTCTAGAGGTGAAAACTGGAAGAAGAGAGATGGAGAAAATGGGAGGTTTTGAGTAAAGGGAGCAATATGGTCACCATCCACTTTTCACCCGTTTTAATTGTTCTTGTTTTGGGGCCTGTTCTTTTCCATTCAGCATCATCCATCCAGTGACACCCCCCCACAGGTCCCTATCGGACTTGCCTGTCCCCAGTTCAAAGGTAAAGCTGGAAAAAAGGGCCTTTTGACCAGTGAATCAGATGGAGCGGTTTCCCCTTCCCACTCATCGTATTAGCTGCCTTTAATTTGAAGCTGGGGCCCTCTGCCAGCCTGAACCCTAGGTTCCAGACACCTCTCCCCTACTCCGCATGAGCTGGGAGGAGGCTTCCTACTGTGGTTCAGGTGAAGAGTTGAGCAACTGGCCTTTGTTGTCCCACTGATGACGGTCCCAAGGGAGGCTGCTGGGTCCTCAGTGCCTCCCTGCAGGTTGCTGCAGTTATGACCACTCCCCTGGTGTGCATTGTGGGGCAAGGAGCCTGCTGCAACTACTGGTGCTGCTGATTCTGGGTGCCATGTGCTACTGCCACAGTTGGAAGCAGGGTCCAGCAGGAAACCTAGTACAGCCATGCTGGCCCTGAGCATTTTTGTTCTCCCAACTGTGGCTTGTAGGCAAGGGCGGGGGGGAGGCTTGGAAGCTAACTCCCTTTTCTCCTGCCGCACCCCACATCCTTTGGAGCTTTGATTTTTTTTTTTAGTAAGGATCCCTGCACTTCCAGGAACATTGGCAAGGCCTTGCTGCTTCTCCAGCACACCCAGGGGACAGGCCACTCCCTCAGCTGGATTGACCTATGAGAGGTCAATCCAACTGACTGTGCTCAAGAGGAGCCATATCCCAAGAGTCAGGGCTGCCCACTCCAAGGACCACTAGAGAATTGTTGTGAAGTCACAGGTCACTGACGGCAACCCCACAGGGTTTTCAAGGCAAGAGATACTCAGAGGTTGTTTGTCATTGCTTGCCTCTGCACAGCAACCCTGAAATTCCTTGGTGGTCTCTCATCCAATACTGATCAGGTCTAACCCTGCTTTGCTTCTGAGATCGAGATCAAGCTAGCCTGGACTATCCAGGTCAGGGCTGAAAGAAAGACCACATAGGACAAAATATTCATAATAGCAAAATGACATTCAAGTCAGAAAGAAATGGCTGGGAAATACCAGTTATTGTAGATATGAGGCAGAAAATGGTGTTGCTAAGCTTCACAGCTTATTTTTGCCAAGGGCCTATTTAACTTCTAAAAACTTAGTGCTCCCAAAATAGAAGCATCTCTTTTCCATTTCCACTATTCAGGGCACCTATTTAAAGAATACACATAAATAGTGATGCCTATTGTGTTCCCACCCTCACCAAGTAATTATTCACAACCAGAAAAAACGTATAACAAATGAAGACAGTAGAACAGCAGGATACAGAGATGCAAGTTTAATAGATATGTCTTGTATGGCACCAGAAGCAGTCTCACCTGAAGTTAACTTTAAATATAAAGATACTTATGAAATATTATACAAATGCTACATGATATGATTTTTCTCTCATAAAAAGCTGCATTTTGTTAGAAAACATTAAACGAAAGTCATTTTTTCCAATACGAAATGTCAGTAATTGCATTCTACCACAGGGTGGTGCTAATGTACCATCAACAATTTAATGCTGCTGAAGCAAATCAGGGAAATACAATTTTTGGCATTGTTCCTCTTAGTATCTCAGGCAGCAGTTTTTGTTTGTTCTTGGAACCCTTTTTTATTTAGTGATACTGTTCTACATTGTTCACAAGGGACGCCCACAATATACCTAGAAGTAAATTATTAAGTGCACAATCCTATCCAAGCCATACTACTACTACAGGATGGCTCTTGTGATGAGAAAGGCACAGCACATATGAACTGACAGATTAATAAGAGAGCAAACAGACAATAGCAGACTTGCCTGAAATCTCACTGCAGAAGTGGCAGATTGTTGCATAAACCCTGACATGGTTCATTCTTAATGACAACCTATTTTCTCTCTGTGTGTGCGCGTTATGGTAACAAAGCTTGGGAATCACAGGGCTTGCACTGGGCTCCCTTTTCCTTTGCTTGCAGCTTAGCAATTAATTTCTACTTTCATGAACATCCACAGATTGAGACGCAGCTATAAGAAGTTTGTTCTCATCTTTCCAAGCTACCAATTAAATTTTGTTTTAATGGAATGATTTCAAATGCATTAACAAAGTACTACCATTTAAAAAAAAATCAGAAATTGAGCCAAGTAGGAAGGGAGGGACTATAATGATCAGCTCCAATTTGTTGTTACATGTCAATCATACAGCAGAACACTTTATTTTCCAACTCTGGTTCCTCTCTTACTTCAACTATAACTGTTGAAAGAGTCATAATCCAACAAATGATAACAAACTGATTTCACAATATGCTTCCGCATTTCAAGGGTCCATGTTTGCTTTGCTATTTACTAACTGAGAAACCCTGATCTAAATAAAACATTACCCAAAAGTCAGCAAAGCCTACGTAACAGAAATTAACATTCAAAACACAATGGAAATATGCTTTGATGTACAATTTGCAGTATGAGAATATTCACTTCAATCACATCAACAGTGAATATTTGTAAAGGTGTGTATATGTTATAGGTTTTACAAACAGCCAACATACTGATATTTTAGCATGATGATAGATAAGGTAAAGCAACACTGAAGCAAGTAGTTTGAGTCTCAGAAGACGAATGCACACGTCCTAGATCCTGCTCCCCTAAAACAGATATCAAGTCCAAAAGGTTTACAGTATGACACAGTTTACAGAGGTTTAGCTTTCTTCAGTCAGTTTCCACTTACAGCATCAGAATACACATTAAAACATTATGTACACTTCAGCATAATTTTGACACAATACATGAAGGTGGGCGGAATCCAAACTTAGCTATTCTGAAAGGGGGTGGGGTGGATTTTGTCATTTTTTCTCCCTCCCACTGCAGACTCCCCCATTTGCCCTTCATGATGCTTCTGAGGGTCTTTCGGGAGCAGCATTTCAGGGAAATCACAGGGCTGCAGTGAAAGAAAGGAGGTAGGGAAGTTCCGCACAACTGGCAGAAGGGCTTTCTGTTTGCAGAAAAACTGGTGAGGGTCCAAATGTGCATCTGAGATGAGGAAATACAGAAGGTGGGTTAAAGCTTCCTCCCACTCAATAAACAAGCAGGAAGACGTAGAAGAAAGAGGGACTATCAAACACCAAACCAAAAAATTGGTTTGCAGAAAAAAGAGAAGTCCAGCCATTTCACTAGCTATAGTAATGCAACCCAGTATAATTATGCACAATTGAACAAAATGGCTGAGGAATTACAGTACTGAACCGTTATATTTTTAAAATATTCAGAGAGAGAGAACACACTCTGTTGTGCAACATAGTCCACAAGGCACATGCTATAATTTTGCACAGATTATGCACAGCCAGCTACTTTTGCAACAGGCTATACAGGGGGGAAATCTCAATCATCTTTATATCTTTTACATGCAGCAGCGGTTATCACCTGGGGCAATAAATACACTGTGCTATAGTGTACAGATCTAAAAAGAATCTAGACGATCCCCCCTGACAAAGCTGCAGGCAAAATGCATAGGGGTTATACAATCACTAACGATTCTTTCCCTTGTACCATAAGTCTTCTCACCTTCATTTTACCATGTGAAGAAGCCAAATGAATAGAGTGTGAGAAAGAAAGCAGCTGCTCTGTTTCTCCTGAAGATGTATATTGTTCATAACTGTCAACATGTTGGAAATATTTTTTTTCAAAATATGCCCAACAATGGATTGATAAACATAATGGCATATTTGGCAATACAGAATATAAGTGACCAAATCTTAACAGTAAGCAATGTATGAAACTCTCATCCACCACTGTCTTTTGATACCACAGAAACAAGTGGACAGGGATCCTCTTGCCTGGGGTATCAATCTTCTGCTCAGCTCCCATCTTGCTTTGCAGCAGGCTTGATTGGAGGCTGGAGTTTGTACATGCTGAAGTAGCTCACCACTTGCTGAGGTACTTCTGCCAGGACGCTTTGAGCAAGAGCTTCTTTGGGTGCCTGAATCAAAAAAGTGGGGAAGGGGAAGAGTTTTAAGTATCCCCAGATACAGAAAACATGATCAATTTTCTGAGGATTTAAGGAGACTATCTTGAAGAAGAGTGTCAACCAGAATATAATTGCCCATTTGGACTCTCGTATTATTTATACTGTGCACTGGCTAGCTGCTGCTTACAGGGTTCAAAGCTGGTTGGCATTTATGTGGCTCAGATTGTAAGATGACTCAAGGGACACTCATGGAGAGTGTCCTTAATGCACTTCCCCATAAAAACTGCTATGTCACAATACAAAAACTGGGCAGTTAAGTCTAGCTAATTAGCATGATTTCTTCCAGATCTAGAGCCTCAGTCTTTTCCCTTGCAGCATGGATAATTTAGCCTGCACAGTAACTCCAAGGACAGGGCTTGTGTATTTAAAGATCCAAGCCTGAGATACTATAAATAGATTCCCGTTTTTTTTTTTTTTAATTAAGTGAATCTAGCTGTATAAAGGAATAATAAAGGCAAACTATTAACTACCAAGTTAACATGCAACCAACGACAGCCAGGCATTAGAAATAAAGGACAAATATTTCTCTTCTCCTTTGACTTACAGCAGTTTGCCCAAGCAAATAATGGAAAGTCAGGTAAAACTGGTTCTCTGATTTCCATTTGCTAACAAGGAGCGGATAGAGAGCATTACATGTGGACAAGTCTGTTGTGAGATTTAAGATATAAATCAGGACAGGCCTTAAGAAAACAGCTCTCTTGAAAGCAGCCATTTTCTGGTCTCTAGATCTGTAGGTGCATCACAACATCATCATCATAAAACTATATTTTTACAACAGGCAATGTGATCTAATAGGAAAGGTTTGTTATTTCACTTTGAGGTGACTGATGAGTTTTTCCACATCTTTCAACTAAAATGGGAGAATTCTGTTATGAAAAATGGAAGTACCCTTCCAAGAAAAAAACATTCTTTTTCATTGACAACTTAATCCACACAGTGCATTTTCCAAGCAATTCAATTCCCGTATAATAGGACATTAAACATGAACCACTTATATTATTAATATATTCTAAAAAGCCCAGCAGGAACTCATTTGCACATTAGGCCACACCCCCTGATGCCAAGTCACCCAGAACTGCATTCCTGTGTGTTCCTGCTCAAAAAAAGCCCTGATTCTCATCAAGGTAATCCTCAACTAGACAAGAATCAGCCACTCTTAATGTCATCAGAAAGAGTACTTACATTTTGGAACTGTCTAAATGGCACAAACTGGACGATATCTCTAACAGCAGTCTCTCCTGAGCGAGATCTCAGAGCACCACTGTCACTATCAAGAAACTCCATGGCACTGAAATCAGCCCCTCCAACACCAACAATTATAATTGACATGGGGAGCTTGGCTGCATTAACAATGGCAGATTTGGTCTCATCAAGGTCGGTGATCACACCATCAGTGATGATCAGGAGCACAAAATATTGCTGCAAAACAAGAGTACATTTTGTTGCCAGTGAGACAGAAAAAAATATATTTGTGAAGTAAAGTGGCATCTGCAGACAAGCATGACAGACAAAAAGAGAAAATTCCAAGGAGTGCAAAACAAATATTTGTTCAATCATCTCAACATAATGCAAATATGAACTCTATCATCAGGGCAATAATAACTAACACAGAATATTTCTTTGCTTATGTGAATTCTTAGAAGAGAATGCCCACACAAGCATAATAAGGCAGCTGACAGAGTGAAGCACCAATGAAACAGCCATCGAGATTATCTTGGCAAGGTTGGCTGTTTTGTTCTCTGCCCATCAACTTCCTGCCCCAGCGGACTGAAATTCAGAAGTTATGAATAAGGTGGGGGTAGTGATGAAGTACTTACAGAGGCTGTTCTTTGTTGAGCAGCTGCAGCGGCAAACCTAGCCACATGATTTATTATTGGAGAAAAGTTGGTTGGCCCATACAACCTCACTTGAGGGAGGCAGGCCCGGTATGCATCCACAATACCTTGGATTCCTGAGGGAAATAAATGGGTGTTCCTCAGAACATTCTAATGCAACTATATTATACTTAAGGCCTGCAGTGTTGAAGCACAGGGAGATATCCACTATTGCCAACACTGGATAATTGCACAGCAAAGTTCCAGGGTCTTCAATCACATCTTCCACTAGGGTATTTTAATGAAGAACTAAAAATCCTAACATTACAGAATAAACATGAACAACAAATCATACTAAATCAAGTGCCTGACAGACTGTTATATATGGTCCTTTAGTATTCCACTGAATTCCTAAGACTTCTTATAAAAGGTTCCCCCCCTTATTTTTGACTCTCTCTTTTTTTTTCCTTAAAAAGCAGCTTGGGAGGTTTGAGAGAACTTATTTCTTCAATGTGAAGTTACTGGCCTTCAAATTATTCACCTATACCCATTTATTTATTTATAAATTTAAAACAAACCAAATATCCATGATCAATTACGCAAAATCAATAGGGACAGTTACCCTTGCATCAACAAGCTATTTAGTTACAGGACATTCTTAAGGATTCTGACTCCAAAGCAACTTACCATTGCAAAATGGATTTGATGGGTTAAAGTTTAATGGAAACTCATGTGATACCTGTGAATATATGGAAGATGTATGAAGCTGAATATGTCCACTGGAAGCTTTCACTCCCACCCTCTCCCAAAATAATGTCCCGCATATCAGTTACCTGCCATGAGGGAGGAATCTGAGCACCAAACCCAAGAGTGGGGAACATTTTATCTCTGAAAAAGGTTTCAGAAGAACATAATTATACATAAGTTCACAATTCCAAACTCCTTGCAAACCAGAACCATAAATCTGTTTCCAGTAAATGAGAATCCCTCAAATAACCTTCGCTTCCTATGGCTAACCCATGGCATTGAGGGAAAGTAGCCTTGCGTTCCACTCCATCAGTTCTTCCACTGACATCCAGGCATGCTAGTGGGTCTTCCCCAAGTCCCTTGTTATACCTCTTTCATATGCAAGAATTCCAGGACACTGGAACAAGGGCTACTTCCCCAGCCTCCACAAAGCTTGAAAGATATTTCTCAGGCACCCCTCGATAAGAGGACTCGATCTTCTGCTCCCTAATACAGGACAAGGTGTGTGCTGGTAACTGGGGATTCCCTACTCAGAAGGGTAGAGCCCAAAGTGTGCTGACTAGACTTGTTGTCTTGAAGTATGCTGTCTACCAGGTGCATGCACCCAGGACATGACTGAAAAGGTTATCTAGTAATGTAAGACATTGCTACAATGTCCCAAGGATGTAAACAGTGCAATAACTCAAGCAGGAATCAATTCAATTAGCTATGTTAGTGAATTGTGAGCCTGGGCAAATAGCACTGCTAGTTAACGGAGAGGAAAGATTAATAGTTCTCATCTGCAAATGTTTCTGATTGTCAATTCTTTCACAAGGCTGAAAAAGGAATACAAGATGCACATAGCCATCAAGCCAGAATTCCAGTTTCCTGGCACAGCCATGTGAAATTCAAGAAGGAAATATGAAAAAAAAAATCATTTCAATTTGACATAAAGTTTAATTTGTGCATATTGTTTAATTTACAAAACAGTTCAAGAATAAGATCAGTTGGGAAACTTACGTGTCATAATCCTGAATAACCATTCCCACAGACCAAATTGCAGTCAGATATTCATTCACTCCATTAGGACTGATATAATGTAGGGAATCTGGAGAACGAGGATCTCCATTAGAACCAGTAAAGTCGATGGCAACCTATTGAAAGATACATTTATGGTGTGGGTTTTTTTGTTCCCGATTAATGGTAGTAGTTCAAGGCAATAGAAGGATTAATTAGTCACATCTTAGAGAAACATACAATTCAAAAAAACAGCAAAAATATTTTTACTAAAATAGATGGTTTATAAAAATGTTAAGTGTCCCTTCTTGTAGACATCACACAGCTATCAATTTACAGTGAAAGTCCTTTCTTGGACCTAGCCGACATTGCATCGCAGTTATTGGGAAAAATCTTCTGGAAGATTTAGGTTCATCCACTTCTACTTCCAGCAGCATGCTCCATTGTTATAGCAACTGTACCCTGCACAACACCTACTCTTTAAGAGAGTAAGAGTTTTTCAACAGAAGCTTCCTGTTGACATATATGGACATATGAAGCTGCCTTATACAGAATCAGACCCCTGGTCCATCAAAGTCAGTATTGTCTACTCAGACTGGCAGCGGCTCTCCAAGGTCTCAAGCTGAGGTTTTTCACACCTATCTGCCTGGACCCTTTTTTGGAGATGCCAGGGATTGAACCTGGGACATTCTGCTTACCAAGCAGATGTTCTACCACTGAGCCACTGTCCCTCCACTGTTCTCCGATTTCTGTTTGCAATTTAGAAATGGAGCCAGCAAACACACCATGTATTATCTATACTTTTCCTCTTGCCCAATTTCTAGGAGCCTTCTCAGTTAAGAGGATAATGGTTCAAAGTGTTGGCATTCCTGGTCAAGAACTTTGCTATAGCCATATCTGTACTGTTGCCACTTGGAATACTCTAGTTCTTCTCAAGTTGTTAGGGTTCCTCAGAGGAAAAAATGAGTTATGATACTTACAGTAAAATTCAGCTGGCACCCTCCCATGATGTAGTCCAAGAAAGTACATTCTGTGATAATCTGGAGAAAAACCATTAAGCACTCACTTAAATTGTCCAGCTAACTTTGGATACAAGACAAGTAGCTTAAATTATCAGGCTTTTCAATTCAGATATTTGTGAGAAATAAGGTTGTCAGGTCCCTCCAAGCAGCTGACGGTGGGTGGGAGGTACTTACTGGGAGCAGAGAGGAATGCCAGAAATCAACGAGGTATGCCTACATGACATGGAAGTGATATAAGGACATTGGGAGGTGACACTCTGGTTATTAGCTTCTATCAGAGTTTTGCCCCAAAACCAGAGTGTTTCCACTTCTGGGTCAAGTAGGCATGTCACATTAATTTCCAGAGTTCCTTCTTTTGGGGAGGGGGGCAGGAAGGTTGGTGCTGAAAGCTGGAGACCCCTGCAGCTACCAGTGGGTCTGGCATTCCTAGTGAGAGGGGAAACAAAGAACAAAAATGAAAGTGAAACATTTCTGTGATACAAAAATCTGGAGAATGATAAATCCACTGCAACTATAGCAGATGTACCTGGAGGGGCACCTAGAAACAGAACAGTCCTGTCCCTAGACTTCCCACACGTCCACACTGTGATCAGAGCTTGACTCAACAGGGCAGGAGAGGCAGGCAAGAACATGAACACAGAATCTTACGCCCTATAATGGTCTGGCTCACCAACCTCACAGATAATGAAGAGAAAGGGAGGCAAATTGGGCTCTGCTATGATTTATGGGGATGTCTCCATATCTGGGTACTGTGCCCATGGTGGACTGCATTTAGCCCATTTTTTTTTTTAAAAAAAGTTATTTTTCTATTAAACAATTGAAATGTATCTCAAATCACCACAGGAACCACACAAACAACTGCTCCCAACCATAGCATCACTACTGAAATCAATTTCTGAAATGACTTGCTCCTTTGTAACTTCACTGAAAGTATTTGATTTGCACTGATGGAGGTTTTCAAAACAGTGCAGCACAGTCCAGTCCTAACCAAAAATTATGTTAATACTGCTGTGAATTAATTTTGGCCCACCTTCAGAACATACTGCACAGCTCTGTGGTGATCGAATTTCATTTCATTGGACTATTTCATTGCACTAATCAGTTACAATAATACCCTTAACTGGTGCAATCTAGAAAAAACACAAACACATTTAACTGTACATTCAGATATTTAACTCCACACATTTTATCAAGAAGGCTGCCTTAACTTTTTGCTACAACTGAAGTTTATACCTTGCAAATTTGAATGTTCTTGACTAATGAGCTGATACGAAAGCAAATGTGTCTGGTGCTGCCATAAACTGCATACCCAATTAAGAACAGAATATTCAAAGATGCTGACCTCACAGTGTTTAAAGCTCACAATTCCTGAATTTTTGTAACTTTTCTTCTTTTGCCTCTTCTTCTCATTCATGCATTCAAATTCAATCTATAAAAAAGCAACAACAGCAAAACAAGGTAACACACATTTAGGGAGTAATCTTAAACAGTGCAAAATGGATCAGGGTCATCTCACACAGTACTTCGTGCAATGCTTCACCTTTGAGGTGAGCATACAACAGATATAACTTTCAACAGAAAATGAGCCTAATGGCCACAGAGGCAGCTGCTGCTGTGTACTGTCTGACCAATATATTACACTGTTTTCATTAATGGACTACTTGTTTGAATTAGAAAAAAAATCTGAAGAATGTGATGTATTTACTGACTTGTATTTCAAAATAAATGTATATGAATACCAAAGTAGTAGTCTGTTCCATACTTGAAGATTATGGAGTAGTAGTAACAGAAGCATTCTACATTCTGAAATAGCTATTTTTAAATGGTCAGTCCCTGCTCTAATTGTTTTTAACATATTTATGTACATTTGTACACTATCAAGAAAACAAGAAAGCCTATAGAAATACAGTACTTTGTATTTCTTTGTAAATGTCAGAGAATTCTTTGACAGTATTTTGCCCAAACAGCTTATACTGCTTATTCAGCTGGCATTCATGCTTGGAAATACACAATCTCCTTTTTTTATGAAGAAAGCTATTGTGTTTCTTCAAACTCTGGGTTAAGGTCAACAATTTGCTTTGTTATAAGCAGCCTGCAAACTTGTTCTTAACTGAGGAAAACCCAAAACCAAACTTCTCAGAAATTTGCACTTAGAAACAAAAGACAGATGCCTACAGTTTTATTGGAATGTTTAAGCACGCCACCTGATTAGATGATTTTCATTAACTGTCATAATTGTAATTGCCTTAAATTATATGAGGTTGAATTGTTAATCCTCATGTGAATAAAACCAAACTTTTGAAAAAATATTTTAGTTGTTACGTGTATAATGCAGCATACTTTAAAAGTTTATGTCAAGAGATATGACTTTGATCTACACATGTTGCAAGATGACACGTCTGAACCATAAGATAGTAATGGACTGTACCAATTCAGACTGCAGGTAGGGGATGATATTTTGAATGTTTCACTTGGGGAAAAAATATTCCTGCAAAAGAAAAAATTAGCACTGAAGGGAAACAGATTCTAGTCAACTCCTTACTACACACTGAGGTGGTATGGTCCATTCCACTCTTCAGGAGTCTACTATCTTATTTGTATTTATAACATTCTATAGCTTTATTAGCTTGTTTTCTGTTAGGTTTTCTTCAAGAAGAAAGAAAAAGAAGCATGTGCTATGTTACAACTGAAACATATTATTACTCCTAATTTGTAAACTTTTCAAAACTGGGCATTTAAAGTTAATGACATTTAAAATTTATTCTAAAATGAGATTGTTTTTAATGGCATCTGGGATGCTAATCGCTATCGACGTATTAAAAAAAAATCACTAATCACCCACTCAGCTTCAAACAATTAACAATTAAGGACTATTATGATCTAGCACTTTTCTTCAAATGCTCAAAGCACTTTATGTGTTCCCAGTTCTGTAAGAAAGGTTCATATCATTACTACAGATGGGAGGCCAAACCCCAGAGACAGTGATCTCATTAAGTATAGCTAGTAAGCTATACTTTGAATGTCTGATGTCTGAATAAAGGTTCACACCCTTCTATCTAGCGAACAAGCAAGGACTAATGCCTAAATTGAAATAAATAAGGCTAGAAAGATGTGGGCTTACTGGCGATTGTCGAGAGGCTTCCTTCAGTTTTGACATTGTGGTTTGAAAGGTGCCTATCAGGTCATGGGAACCATCGCTGTCATAATCATAGCACTCAACCTAAAAATGAAACGTTATTCAATATTTTCTAGCATTGGTACTAGCATCACTGCATGCTCACTTTAAGTATGCCAACACTGTATTGTTTTGCTATTTAAGACAGGAACCACTAATTTTTAAAGCAGCTGAATATTTATGGCTTAACTGAGTTCAACAATGTCATAGGCCTTTGTCGCCCCTAACTTTCATTTGCTTATTATGAGGGTGAGACTACAGGTACAAATGTTTACCTTCAAAATCAACATGGTAGGCTTTTAGTAGTTAACTACTAACAATAGGCAGTGCATGCAATTTCCTGTTATTACTCCCACTCAAAATCTAATATTCTCTTCAAATTTTTATTTTAGAAGCTCAAGGTTTTTTTTAAATGTTATTTGAATTTCTTGTAATGAAGCCTGTCACTGTCCAACATTCCTGAAGTTGCCAACTGCAGTCCTCTGGGCTAGCACATACAAACCATAACTTTAGCAGTATCAACGACCATGCACATGCATTCCTCACCAATACACATGACATGCAGAAACCGTTACCACAAGAAGTTGTGTGAAAATAGATCTGATCTTTGTGTAAGCATACAAAACTGGAGTAAACAAAAATTAATAAATGGAAGGCGAATATCTCCTCTTTCAGTACAGCCTTTTAAGAACATACTTAAAATATAATTATGCCAACATATGTGTTTTAAAAATATGACCAAAGAACTTTCCATTAAGAGAACTGTACTACTAGATGTGGTCTTCTCAAGCTTGCTAATGTGCTTTTTGAAAGTGACATTATGTTTCAATTATTCACTTGAACACACACACACACACACACACACACAGAATGTAATGAAAGATTAAAACAAGTTGTCTGTGTATTATGGTTGAATACACAAACAGTCATTTTAACACAAGAGGAGGCACTTGTGCCCTAAAAAGGCATTTTACTTACTACAATGAAATGGCCAACTATTTAAGACATCGTGCGCATAAAAAATATTAAAGCATGGTTTAATGAATTATTATAGTACAGTATACTTTTCTTATTATAGAAAAATTAGTTCAAACTGCTTTTCAGAATGTCACAAAGCTCTTCTGAACTTTTTGTATAATTTTCTCAGCAGAGGATACATCAGACCCAGTTCATAGTTTCTCAGTGCTGGTTTTGTTCCAACTGAGATTAAAATGAAGCTCAACATTTATCATAACACTGCATTTCACTCACACAGGGATAGAAAAAGTTTACCTTAAGAGATCTACTTTACTATAAAAATGGAATACATGATGTTACTGCTAAACAAAAAACCTGGTCATTAGTGGGTTTTAACTTTTTCCACTTTCTTTTTTTGTGAACAAACACAAAAAAAGAGAAAGGCAGATTTCACTAAGAAGGGAACTGATTATGACTACCTGGCTAATCCATTAGTACAGAATGATGATATACACATTGTTTAAGAAATACTTCAATCTTGGATTCAGGAACATAAACAAGGCTTTTTTTGTAGCAGGAACTCCTTTGCATATTAGGCCACATATCCCTGATGTAGCCAATCCTCTTGGAGCTTACAGTAGGCCCTATACTAAAAGCCCTGTATGCTCTTGGCGCATTGGCTACATCAGTGGTGTGTGGCCTAATATGCGAAGGAGTTCCTGCTACAAAAAATCCCTTAACATAAAGTTATGCTAGGACAGAGCAACAGCTTTCTTATTCACAAGGCTGTGATAATACATTTTCTAACAATTGATTCCATACACTCACTTTACTACTTCATATCCAGAAAATATTTACAGCTAACACAATACTGCAAGTGGAAGCATTTTAGAAAGCACTGTACAAACACAACACAAGAAAGTTGAAGAGTAAAGACGACTGGGTCAGATTAAAATAAAGGAAGTATGAAATAAAGGCGAAAGGGAATAAACAGGGTAGATACAGCTTGATGTATTTAGATGTCTACCAATACACTTCTTTGCATGTCTGTTCAGATCTCAGTGACCATAAGTTAGTGACCTTAATAATGCCTTCTAAAGTAGGGTTGGAATAAGGATTGAAGGATTGTGAGTTATAAGCAAAGAAAATTGATCTCACAAAAGCTGTAACAAAGAAATACACAGCTTTAAGTCTGTTTATTAGATCCAAGTCAGAAATAACTGAATTACTAAGTGAATCCATTGTTACCTTGATCGTCTTGTCCATATCA
This sequence comes from Heteronotia binoei, assembly GCF_032191835.1. Classification (NCBI taxonomy): domain Eukaryota; kingdom Metazoa; phylum Chordata; class Lepidosauria; order Squamata; family Gekkonidae; genus Heteronotia; species Heteronotia binoei. Next base: position 45,994,301 of record NC_083229.1, read on the forward strand.
CCATAACACAAAGAATTGAGAGAGATTTTAAATGGCCTCCAGACAGGGTTCAAGTTATTTTTAATAACCTAAACAAAATACAAAGTATTTGTTAGAAAGATCATCAGAGCAGGGGGGTGGGATTGTAACAAAAATCTCAGATCGCGTTGGTGCTGTGTGGTATCCTAAACAACTATTGCTGATTGAACCAAACAGCATAATGATATGGTCAATATATGGAAGGATGCTCTGAATGCCTTCAAATCAGTAACTTATTGTTCTTTCTGAAGGTGCTGTCCCTTCAAAACCATTGGTACAAACTATGAAAAAAACACAGATATGCTGCTAGTCAAATTCTCTCAACCCATTTAAAATGTAAAAACTATCTCACTTCTGTTCGGTGCACCATCAACCAGTTTCCTTCAGAGGTCTGCTTGTGAAACTCCAGGTAAGGATCAGATTTTCCAAAAAAATCCTGCAAGAATTAGATGTCCTTCAATGAAGCTCAAAACTTTTGCAAGCATTATTTTAATATAAAAGTAGATATCACCTAAGCCTCAACAACACACACGACTTTGTAATTTCTCTTTTGCAACCCAGCAATGACTCCACTCAAAGAATTATGATTGTTTCCTTAGAAAGTGCAGGAATGCACAGCTGTATTCAGAGCAATGGAAGGGATAAAATTGTCCTGTCTCTTTCCTGCCCAATCTCCAAATGAGATTAATTAACAAAACGAGCAACAGAACAATCAGTTAGTACCACTCAGGAAACTCAGGAGCATGATCAGGTAGACAGGGTCTTTCAATGTTATGCATATCTTCTCAGGACACCAGGATTTTAATTGATTTGTTTGGAGGCCCAATCTATATATTTAGGTGCTTCTTTCCAAAGATCAACAATGCAAGAGAACATGTGAATAAAAAAGATCTGCAGGTCCAAAGCCAGGAAAATTTTAATGATGGGGCACTGGGAAAAGTAATGAGGCCCCCCAAAAATTAAATAAAAAATTCAAAAAACCTCATGCTGCTGCCATGAAGTCCTAGAGGACTAGGCCCCAAATAATCTTATCAATTCCCCCTGAAGAAGTGTGGGTGAAACGCACAGGCAGAGCAGCATCGAGCAAAGCTGTCCTTCTTCTGCTACAGCACCTGAAGCCAGTAGAGGCCACTGCTGCTAGGGCCTTTATCCCCACCATTTTTTTGCCTGCCAGCCAGGCAGGTACCTTCAGGTCCCTCCACTGGGCACTCTTCTGATGGGCAAGGGCCATCTCTTCTGTGAGGAAAGACTCAGCCTGCCAATGGCAGAACAACCGCCTTGCTGCCAACTGCCAGAGCAAGAAAAGTCATGTGGGGAAGGGGGGCTGGCCTCTACTGGACCGTCTAGGCTGGGGGGGACCACAAGTTTAGACCAGCCAGATGCCTCCCTCCCTCCCTGGTCCTATTTCAGTCTTCAGCACTGCAGCAAACCGTGATAGAATAATGAATGCCAACACAGAAACAAATTGAAACTATTGTATTAAACTGTGCAAAATATTATTAAACAATATCTTACTATATTTTTGCTGTTTTGGCCATTTGAGAAAATTATAGCTTTACAGCAACAGGAGACCTTCTCTCATGTATTTCAAACCATAAAATGCCCAGCCATAGAACAGATTCTTTATCTGTTCCGTTTTAAACTGCAAAACTAAAAAGAATAGCATAAAAGGAAGTTCATAAAGTTCATCTGTAAGTCACAGCCAAATCTTGCTTCAGTAATATATTCAATACAATTTGTATTTTAAGAGCTTCCTTGAATGTTCCAGGTGCCATAATATAATACAATTTCTTCCCTCAGCCACTCTCATTTTAGTAAACTTCTGAATTGAGAGAAGTGATATTATTTATCACAAGAAAGCCTCAAGTACCTTGTTGTCCAGTTTCCTTGCTTCAACTTCAAAAATGACGACTCTGTTATCCTTTACTTCTTCAGCCGTTATCTGGACAGACATGAAGACAAATGTGCAGCATGTTTGGACAATGCAATCTAATACACATATGCACACGTTCCATTTAGGGGACTCAAAAATGTGACAATTCTAGGAGATTTTATGGGAATAAATGTTTATTTCTTCCACTTGCAAAAATGATAATGTTCCTAGTAGGGGATTTTGGATAACAAGTAAATGAAAACAGAGAAGATGGATTGCCTGTGTTCATCTCAAGCCAGGGACAACTTTGTCCCATTTGAGAAAAGTACAGCTTTACAGCGACAGACCTTCTTTCACATATTTCAAACCATTACATGCCCAGCCATGGAGCAAATTCTTTATCTGTTCTGTTTTAAACAGCAAACCAACTTGAATGGTTTGTACATTACTGTTTCAGAAAGAAGCTTTTTGGCTCCCGTTTAAAAAAAAAAAAACACAAAGTTCCTTTGCATATGTAGAACTAAGTGTTGAGATTTTTGGATCAGTGTTGGATCCACACTAAATTTTCTATCACTGGAATAGGATTTTGTTTATGTGTTTTATTTAATTTATAGTTTTAAATGTTGCTTTTACTTATTCAAATGTTTCTGGGTTCACCACTTTACCCTGATCAGGTAGAAAAGTGGTACAAAATGTTTTAATTTTTTTTAAAAAAACGTAAATAAAACTTTCCTACCTTTCCAACCCAACAGCAGCCCTCTGAGCTCCACAAAGTGCTGTCCCTGGGAGACAGGGGCCTCTAGGAATGGGGGGGGAGGAGAGCAGCAGTAGGAAGGAGAAACTGGCAGAAATTGCCCCTCCCTTTAATCAGTGAGAAATGTATCTGGATCCAACCCCAGGGCATCATTTTATAATTTTTTAAAAGACCAGAAAATAAAACAAAAAAACATGTGAACAAATTCAGAACAGTCTAGAAAAAATAAATGTCGTGAGTAAAATAAACACATATTCACTTCAACTAACAGCACAATCCGGGGGTGGGGTGGGGGGTGGAAAGTCTTTTGGGAGCAGACAAGCCGCTACATGGGCGCAGGAAGGGTTTGAGCCGACATACGTCCGGCGCTGCCACAGTGGAAGGGAGTTATGTGGGTGAGGGGGCAGCGCCCGAGCATGGGTGAAAGTGAGGCGGAGCATGGCATTCAGGCAGAGGAGGGGGTGGAGCTGGGGGCATGGCCAGGCTTAGGTGGCTTCCTGAGCAGTTTGGCCCATGACACGTCCCTCCCCTGAGAGGTGCAACGTTACGCCTGCAAAAATAGCAATGTGTCCCATAGGCACTCATTGAAACCAAAAACAAAGGTTGCCTCCGCCACTGCTGAAGCTCACAAACCCCTTCGGGAGCGGCGTGATTACCTCACCAATCCCCTCGCGCCTCGGCCTGGCGAGCCCCCTCCCCGGCGCCCAATCACGCCCCCCTCCTCCTAGAAATACTTCCGCTCTGCCTCACACAACTCAGTTGTTAGGGACAGATTCGCGTGGTGGGAAGCTCTGCCAGTGAGCTCCCAGCCATACAGACTTAGAGTGAGAGACAGACAGGCACATTAGTGACGGGTTTTGCACCATGCAGTTGTTTTTACAGTATCTTTGACTGACAGTAGCTCCCCTGGGGCTAACTGCTTGTTTCCAGGTCTCCACAGGTTCCGGGCTCCCGGAGGTTCTGTATGCGAGGACTGTCGCCCATGGCTGGGTAAGTTCCACTGTCCCACCCCCCGTCCTCTCCCTCCCCTCGCTCTCAACCACTCGGTGTGCAAGCGTCTCTGGCACTTGAACCCGGCAGTGGGCTCCAACAGGGGGCATTTGCTGAGCCCACTCCTGTGCTACTGCCTGCTCCCTTTCCTTGGTCTGTCCTCTGACACATTCCCAACCCCTGGAAGGGCACGGGGGGGGAGAGTCTTGGACAGCGGGAGGGAGTGGGGAGATTGACAGCCTCTCAGACGCAGGCTTTCCACCCCCTCGCCCAGTCACATGCAACAGGCTGGCCAATCCCGTGGTCCCGCGCGAGCCTGCATCTCCCCCATTCCCATCTTAGCAGCAAACCAATGGCATGCGCCTGGTGGAATCACCACGGCGACGGGTTGTCTCTCGCTCATTGGGCCACTCTTCCCCCTCCAAGCGTCTCCCCTTTGGAAGCCAACAAGCGGTGCCATAGATCCGCCCATGCCCGAACGGCTGGCCACCACGTATGTCTTGATTGCGCTGCCCTTTTCACTACACTTAATTGAGCCACTTGGGTGCAGTCAAAACAGAAACCAAAAGATCAAAATCTAAGATGAAACCTACAGACCAGGAATAAAGTAACAATATTTTCATACTGTAATTTTTCCTTTTCCCGCAGGTTTGCCATTTTTCATTACAAGAGGTCTGGTGAGTGTCTTGCTAGAAACAATCTGTTGAAATACAGAAATATCCAGAATAGTTACATGGGAAGATTGTAGCTATGTTTACTTATTAAAAATGACTACAAGAATATCAGCAAATGCAAAGACAACAGAACATGCACAAATAGTTCCTAATAATGAACTAAGTTTTTTTTTCTTTAGTTGATGAAGCAAATGGCTTATTATACCTTTGAATTAAAAAAAGACATTGTGTAAACTGTCCATTTAGCTTCACTAGTCCATAAGTACTTTGTACATATTTTAATGGAAAATATGGTAATTTCAGGTTTGTACTGTTACCTATTTATGGTCATGGCTTTCATTCATCTTTGTTTTCAGTTAAACATGAAAAACTGTGTTTTTTTTTATGTTGGGGAAGAAAGGAGAAAGTTAAATGCAAGACCAAAAGGTTCAATTAAATCTTAAATATAAAATTCCCCTTTGCAGTTAGAAATATGCTAAAAAGTTATGTTAAATAATTTTCCATAGGAAGACTCTTATCAGATACATTGTATCTGCTTATTTTATTTAAAATCATATTCACAAGAGACTTTATTACAGTTTTCAATGCACCTTTAACACCTTTTGATGTCAGAGAAATATATTTGCATAAAAAAAGATTTAAAATGAAATAATACTCATCTGAGTAGGACCACAGTAATTGTGCTGAAGCAACCACTACAACTTTATAAAGTCTATAGGAAACATGTAGTAACTATTTACACTTACCTGTCCTAGGGTGCATTCAAATTCTCCTAAGAAATCATCATCACTCAGTTCAACAGTAGTATTGTCAATATCAAAAACCCCAAATTTGAGTTTCTGGACTAGTTCAAAATAATAATCAATTAGGAACCTCTTCGCAAACTTGGGATCCAAACAATTTTTGACTCTTTCTGTTCGATCGACCTGCAAATACAACATAAAGGTTCATCATTATGGTAATAAAAAGAAACAAAGCCCACTTCTCACATATGGCTTTAAACTTCTGAGTATGAAAAAAAATACCCCCCTTCCCCAGAAATAGGAAAATAGGATAAATCAGGTGCACAGGCATGTAGAGATAGACACACAAATACATTAGGTGCTAGATACTGCAAAATAAACATTATCAATATTATGGAACACTGTCAGAATGATTACTCATTCTCAGCATTATTAAACAACACATTATTAAAGAATATTTACAAAAAGAAAGGTTTTCAAATCCTAGCCCCTTGTGCAGACAGAAAAAAAAATGTACAATGATGACAGGTACAATAAGGAGACTAGGTTCTGAGAATTGTGGGGAATCCATAGAGATTCAGAAAAATCCACCTTGCCTCCACTGATCTTCTGGGATTTAAAAACAACAACAAAACACTCAAATCCAAAAGGACTACTGTGGAGCATGCATGCATGCATCTGGAACATAGTAAAAAATGCAGGCCACCAAAGTAGCACCTGAGTGAATTTGAGTGCTAACCTAGCTGCCATAGCAATTTACTCAGATGCCAAAGCTTCAGCATCATCTTGATGCTGAGACATCTTGGCTGAGGTCCTATGGTAAACCTCAAGCTGAAGAACCTCATGCTGCACCACAGCTTTGGTGATTGAGAAGGTTGCTGTAGCAAATAAAACGGCATCCTAAGCTTCAGAAATTATGCTACACTACTTCAGCAGGACCATATCAGAGCAGATGGGAAGAGCCCTGGGAGAGTCAAGACGAGGGGAGGTGGGCTGAGGGGATTTGAGAGGCTGGCAGTGAAGGGGGAAGTTAAAGGAATAGGCTATGTATGTTTCAGGAAGAAAGAAGGCAAAAAGGACAGAATGGAAATGGGGGTCTGGAAACAGGCAAGGCAGTTAAAGAGCTGTTGTTGAGCAGATGTGATTCTAATGGGAGAGGAGTTAAAGAGAAGTGAAAATAGGATATGGAAGGGGGAAGCAGGGAATAATTGGGAGGGGTGAAAAGCATAAAGGAGTGTGGTGGAATGTAACAGAAAGCTCTCAGGAAGAAAGAAAAAGGGAATACTGTGTTGAAAGGATAATGGGGTGATTGCCTAAGAAAGCCTGGGGCTAGGAAGGAGAGAATCAAGAATGATATGGTGGAAAGTTATTGCAAGAGCTTGAGGAATAAATGATAAGGGATAATGTGTGAGGAAAAACCCCTTACAGAACATCGTGATCACCACCTTGGTTGCCAGAGCACCTGGAGAAGTCGCTCACATATGTCTGGCCAGAGAGTGTGAGTGAGCCTATCCAGGGGCGAAAGGGACCTATGCAGTACTGGTAGCCAGAATGCTAAGAAGGCACTCAGGAACGAAGGAGACTGTGCCGCCAGGAGCTATCCAGGCAAACGGTTTTGAAGCACTGACCATGGAATCCACCATGGAGGGCTAACACCACACGCAGCCATCTTCCTACCAGGCCAGACTCCATTCCAGCGAAGCGAATGGCTCACGTACTCGCCAGATGTCACCTGTGATTACAAGCCATCAACCCACCCCAGGCGTGGTTAATCGTCCAACCACCACTGTCTTTGTCTAACGGAACTCAAGACAAAGACTGATGCCAAGAAGAAGACAGAAGAAGAGGAAGACCATCTTCAGCCTGAGCCAAGTTCCTTTGTGTAAACCGGGTGTTACCTTAGATAACAATTTGCTCCTCTATTGTCATCCTTTGGATAACTCAAGCATACCTCCACCCAGTGATTTCCCCCATTCTTCTCTTTGTTATCCCCTTGGAGCATCCCCACCCTGGTCGATTTCAACCTGAAAGTTCACTCAGGTATCCAGGATCCAAGTCTGTTCATTGGTCAGGAATGGGCACCCAATTAGGTGACACCAATGAACTTTCTATTGGCTCTCGCAGTAGTCCAGCCCTTATGGTCACTGCGAAGCCTCCCCTTTTTGGGAGGTCATGCATCAGCTGACCTCCTTCCTCCTCCCTCATACCTCCCATTCCCTAAGGGCTCAAGGTAGTCCTTATAATCTGTGGACTAGCTACCCACAGGTGCACTTCTAGCAGTATCCTAATTCCGCTATCTAGATCCATCCCCGATTCTAAGGCCAAGTTCCCCTCTCCCACTTCCTCGCTCGTCGCCATTGGAGCCTTCCTTGAAGACTATGATCGGTAAATATCGCCCTGTTCGTCTACCCATGTGTTTCCCTATCTATCTATCTATTTTTCTTAGGACTGTATGTATGATTTTATGAGTATTTTATCTTGTATGGAAGCCTATATTTTTCTGGAATAAATTTTAATTGTTTTACTTAATTAGAGTCCCTAATATTTTTAAGCATTAATTGCTGGACATGGAATCCTGTATACACAGGTAAAAGATCCTGATTAAGCCAGGTGCCCACCTGACAATTCCCCAACCTCGTTTTGAGGGCATTTTGGCTTAGAAATGTGACCACATGAAGTGAGAAAAACAGGATGGTCTTTTTAAAAAGAAGTATAGGCCTGAATTGCCTACTGTTTCCTGAAAAAACGAATTCTGACAAACTTTATTATCTATCAAGCGTAATGTAGAAGCAATTCCCCTATTATTTAAAGCTTTTTCAAGCACTTTCCCACAACATCTCAAAGCAGCTTATAAAAAATAAAAATATGTTTTTAAATAATGCAGTACCTCATACCACTGCTGTCCACTTGTGTGCTGAAGTAACACACACAGTGGGTCTGACTTGGAGCCAACATCTCTATCCAGGAGACTGCTACAGGAAACAGTTAGTTCCACTTTTGTCACACACTGTGCCGCCATCTAGTAGAACAGAAAAGAAAAAAAGCAACCAATACAGTTTGAATGGGGGGGGGCAGGGAGAGAAAATAAGAGTAATTTGGATCTAACACTTCCACCATCATAATGGGTTAATGGAAGAGATTTGTAATTGGATTCCCTTCCCCAGCAGCCCCACACACCCTCCCAAAGTCACTACTGAGAGTCAGGGATATTCAGAAACAGCATACTGTAGAGGCAAAGGTGGAGGCACTTCAGCAAGCAGAACTCAGACGGAATCATCATTCTTGCCTCTTGTATGATCAGAGCTCAAAGTTTCAGCAGTGTTCTGCTCATGCAAGAGGAAGCGGAGGATGTTCTCTGCCAAAATCACCTCAACAAACTTGTTTCATTCACAGAACAATTAAATCCAACATACAGATTTCAGTCCCTGACCATAAATAGTGTATAGTATGCCAAGCCCACTGAAATATGCATTAGACTGCAGCAGCACATTTTTTTTACTAACTATGGAAAACATTAATAGTTTTTAAAGCCATCTAGAAATAACTGGATTTTAAGTAACAAACTAATGTAATATCCAAGATTAAACTTTTCCCGTTCACTAAACCTAAAGCAAAATCTATTTCAAAAAAGGTATCTGTTTCTCAAAATTGGACTAGAAACACAAGACTATGTCCTTATTACACATATCATTGGGTTCCTTTTCCTTGAAAGCAGGGGTTCCTCAATAAAATGATTATCTGCAGATGCGTTACTCTCTTCTGACAATAATTTTGGACAGGCATCCTCTCCTTGTCAAACAGGACCTGGTCCATGGTTTAGAGAAGCACAGGGGCATAAGAGGTTGAAAAGATGTCTTGAGTGTTGCTAGAAGTGGACTCATACAGAAGAGCTTTTGACAGAAGACACCATACAGTTTATTTGAAAGGATCATGTCTACCATTTAGTGAGAAGATTAAGTAGCAGCAGAACAACTCCCGGTTTTTCTGGATGATGACATCTGTGCTCAACCCATTTAGGCAACAGAAGTCATTAGTTGCTCTGATGATTTATTGTCATTTGCTCATGAACAGAAGTAATGCTTTCCTGCTAATTTTGTTACACATTTTTGTTTGACATACTTGTTAGCTGATTTTGTTAGATATTTTTGATAATGCTATTCTGTTTGCACTCTCTCCTGTTGGAAATGAGGGGTTTGATACTTCGAATGCTTCAGTCATTTTGCCTCAATGAACTTGGAGTGTATCACTGACAATATCAAATCAACTCTTTGAGAACTGGAATGGAGACTGACTGAGTGTTTAGTTGTCTCATCCATGTTACTTAATTTTTTTGTCAATCCATAAATGAGATTGTTTGAATCTTTAGAGTTGGAGGATCATTAATATCAGAGGTCATTTTGTAGAAAAAATAGGTGGTGGAGTTCTTCCAGGGGTTAATATGCAGCTGCACCTACTATTCAATGGACAAGGAGGTGGAACTCTCAAGAGGAGGAGGTGGGACTCTCAGAAAGGTTCAGGAGCTGCGCTCCTGTGAGCTCCCACTGAATCTGAGGCCTGATTAATATCCAGAGAAGCAAAGATGCAGCGCTATTGCAAGAGCACTCACAGGAAGGTATTTCCAAAAACCAGCAACAATATACTACAAATAGATTGAGATCACACAGTTTAAATATTTACCATATAAATTTGCACCAATGTTAACTTGCTAAACAGGTTGGCCTACCTGTTATATGTCTATAAAATATATACCTCATTATTTTTTAGTAAATATCAGCCCTGTGGAAAAGCAAAGGCATAATGGCTATCACATGTCTACCTTTCTCTAAAGTAATTTTTCCTAAAAAGATTTTCAAAATTTGTGACAAAGCATGCCACACCCAGACATCAAGTTCTGTTATACTTTAATAAGGTCTGAGGTGAACGTCTACTGAAATGTTAGCAAATTACCAATGTGCCCCCTTTGTTATACCACATTAAAAGTTAGTCCAGTTCATAAGCATGGATTTTTAAGGCAAGAGTATACTGAAGCCCAGAAACATTTCAAAAGGTATAGCAAAATCATTTCTCATTTCAAATATGACTCACATTTATCAATAAAAACCATAAATAAAAATATACCCTAGAAAGTTCATAATCCAAAAGGGACAGTCTCTTCTCAAAGTTGTGTGGGGGAGGACCTCACTCTTTGCACCACTACCCATTTTTTATTTATTCAGCCATTCAGACCGCTTCCCTAAAGAATTTATAAGTCCAATGTACTTAGAACTAAATTTAATTTATTTATATTTATTAAGTAGGCTTATATTCCACCCTTTCCCATAAACAGGCTCAACACGAATTACAACACATGTACCACTGGCAGAAAGGGCATAGCATCTCAAGTAACCAGTTATAGGCTCACATTAAACAATGGTAATAGCTATAAGATAATAATGTCCTGTATTCCAGTTAATTCCAGATTCAGGTGATATTTCCAGCTCAGAGTTCTATTATTTCAGCACTATTTTTACCATGAATCAGATTCAAATTTTGGAACATAAGAATCCCCATGCTTGGTTAAACTAAAAGCTTTTAAAACCCAGATGGAAGGTGTAGTGTATCAGTAACAACATGCGCCCCGCGCAGAGGCAACTGGGCTGTCCCAGAAGCCTCCAGCGCAGGGCGCGGAATCACCCGCCAATCAACAGTTGCGGCGGGTAGTTCAACAGGTCAGGATTGGCCTGACCGACCCAGTAGGCTGTACCGGGAATTGTATATAAGCGGGGCCCGGCCCGCGTGCTCTCTCTCTTGCAACGTGCTCCTAATAAACTATGTTGCTCTACTCTCGTCTCCGCTTCGAGTACGTTACACTGGCGACGAAGATGGGATGTTAGCCTCAGCGGCTACCACGGAGATCTAGGGCAACCACGAGTCCTGACCGCCGCCGCCATGGCCACACAGAACGGAACCACCGGCTACATCGAGACATTCGACCCCGCCAATCCCGAGGGCTGGGAGTCCTACGCGGAGCGGGTCGAGTTCTACCTCAGGGTCAACAAGGTCACCGACGCCGGCACGAAGAGGGACGTTCTCCTGAGCGTCTGCGGGCCAGCCACGTTCGAGATCGCCAAGGGTCTCTCGGCTCCCGTCCGCCTCACGGAGAAGTCCTACGAGGAGATCATCAGACTCTTCACCGGCCATTTCTCGCCACAGCCTTCGCGGGTGGCCCGTCGGTTCCTGTTCCACAGAAGGGACCAGGCAGTGGGGGAATCGGTCGCCGACTACCTGGCGGCCCTCCGCAAGATCGCCGGGAACTGCAACTTCCCCCAGCTGGAAGACACCCTGGCCGACCGATTCACGTGGGGCCTCCGCGACGAGAGGCTCCAGCAGAAGCTCTTCGCCAAAGAAGAGCTCACCCTCCAGAGCGCCTTCAGCGAGGTGGTGGCGTTCGAGAGGACCTCCAGGACCTTCCCCAAGGCCCAGACAGAAGCCGCCCACCACGAGGAGCTGGACCACGACTGCCCAGAGGAGGAAGAAGCCCACCAGCTGCGCCGCCCAGCCGGGCCACCCAGCAGAGCCGCCCAACGCCCCCGAGCGGCCGAACGACCCCCAGCGACGGAGAGGGTCCCGGCCACCAAGTGCGCCAGCTGCGGCGACCCCCACGACAGGCGGGACTGCCGGTACTGGACCTGGGACTGCCGGAGCTGCGGAAAAACGGGCCACATTGCGAGGGCTTGCCGAGCCAAGCCCAACCGCCGGAGGCCGACCACGCATCACGAGTCGGTGGAGTTCCACTCCACGGACTCCACGTCCCTGCAGGTACTGAACTTGCCCCTCTCCACCCCCGATAAAATCAAAATGGCGGTCCTCATCGAAGGGAACCCCTGCCAAATGGAAGTGGACTCTGGTTCCTCCATCTCCATTATAGCGGAGGAAACCCTGAGGAAGCTGTGTCCCCCCCAGCGGCTGCAACTAAGGCCGGCGAACTTCATACTCCGGGACTTTCAGAAGAATCCGGTGCAAATCGCGGAGTGGGCGCGGGTGCAAGTCGAGCGGGGGTCCTTCTACGGCCCGCTGGACATCCTGGTGGTAAAGCGCCAGCTTACCACCCTGCTAGGACTGGCGTGGTTCAAACCCTTGGGGATCCGGGTGGAAGGGGTGGGGCAAACCCTAACACCCAGGGGGTTCGGGGAGATATGCCAAGAGTTCCCTGACGTGTTCGATGGTTCTCTAGGGAGCTACAAAGGGCCGGCCATCTCCCTACCGCTAGACCCCACGGTCAGGCCGATTCGGCTCAAGGCGAGGAGGGTCCCGTTCGCTTTAAAGCCAAAAATAGAGGCCGAACTAGACCGCCTCACAGCCCAGGGAGTCCTGGAGCCCGTGGACTACGCCACCTGGGAGACCCCCATCGTAACCCCTATCAAGCCAAACGGGGAGGTGCGGATCTGTGCAGACTATAAATGCACGATAAACAAGGCACTGCAGGATAACCCCTACCCAGTGCCGGTGGTGAGCCACGTTCTGGCTGCCCTAGCGGGGTCCAAGATCTTTGGGAAGCTGGACCTGGCACAGGCCTACCAACAGCTCCCGGTAGATGCTAAGACGGCGGAAGCCCAAACTATAGTGACACACAGGGGGGCCTTCCGGGTGAGGAGGCTTCAATTCGGGGTTAGCGTCGCTCCCGGGATCTTCCAGAGTATAATGGACACTCTCCTGAAAGGGATCCCCGGAGTCCAGCCGTTTTTTGATGACGTGCTAGTCGCCGCCCCGGACCCCGAAGAATTCGGCAACCGCCTAAGAGAGGTACTCCGCCGGTTCCAGGCAGCGGGGCTCAAAGTCAAGAGGGAGAAATGCCTGCTGGGGGTCCCATGGGTGGAGTTCCTGGGGTTCGCCATAGACGCAGAGGGAATCCACCCAACGGAAGAAAAGACCCGAGCCATTGTGAAAGCGCCAGCCCCCACCTGCAAAGCGGAGCTACAAAGCTTCTTGGGGGTGCTTAACTTTTACCATTCATTTCTCCCCCACAAGGCGGCCCTAGCAGAGCCCCTGCACCGCCTGCTGGACAAAAAAGCCCCTTGGGTTTGGGGCAAACGCCAAGCAGCCGCGTTTCAGGCAGTCAAGGATGTTTTGGTGTCTAATGCGGTGCTCCACCATTTTGACGAGGGCCTCCCCGTCATCCTGGCTTGCGATGCGTCGCCATACGGGGTGGGAGCAGTCCTGGGGCACCAACTCCCCGACGGGAGGGAGGTACCGGTCGCATACTACTCCCGCACACTGACACCAGCCGAGCGCAACTACACGCAAATAGACAAGGAGGCTCTGGCAATCGTGGCGGGGGTCCGCAAGTTCCATGAATACCTGTATGGGCGGAGGTTCACCATAGCTACGGACCACAAGCCCCTCTTAGGTCTGCTGGCCCCCGACCGTCAAACCCCCCAAATACTGTCGCAGCGCGTGTTGAGGTGGAACCAATTCCTCAACTCCTACACTTACACACTGGTGCACAGGGCCGGCAAGGCTATGGGTCACGCGGACGCACTCAGCCGCTTGCCGCTTCCGGAAACGGGTCCAGACCCCGCCCCCGCACACCAGGTCATGCTAATGGAGAGCCTCCCGGAGCCGCCCCTACACGCAGCGGAGGTCGCCAAGGCCACCCAGAAACACAAGACACTAGCACGGGTGCTCAACTGGGTGGTGAGGGGCTGGCCGGAGGGGAACATGGGGGAAGAATTCAAGCCATATAAGACCAGGAGGGAGGAACTAGCAGCCCACAAGGGGTGCCTGTTATGGGGAAGTAGGGTGGTGATTCCGCCCCCGCTGCAAAAGCGTGTCCTAGAATCCTTACATGAGACCCATCCCGGCATAGTCCGAATGAAGGCCTTGGCCAGAAGCTACGTCTGGTGGCCGGGGATGGATGGGGAGATAGAGAGCTGGGTCCGACGGTGCCAAACGTGTCAAGAGTCGCGGCCCGAGCCTCCCAGCGCCCCCGCCACTAGGTGGGAGTCAACCCGGAAACCATGGTCGAGACTCCACCTCGATTTCGCGGGGCCATTCCAGGGGCAGATCTTCATGATAATTGTGGACGCCTACACCAAGTGGTTGGAGGTCATCCCCGTAGGGTCCACCTCATCCGCCGCCGCAATCCGAGCGCTGCGCAGGGTCTTATGCACACACGGTATCCCGGACACCATAGTCTCAGACAACGGGACCGCGTTCGCGTCTGCAGACTTCCAGGCGTTCCTCCATAGATACCTGATTAGGCACATAAGATCTGCCCCCTTCCACCCAGCCACCAACGGCCAGGCGGAGCGGATGGTCCGCACCACGAAAGAAGCCCTGGGCCGAATTGTGCAGGGTGACTGGGACCACCGATTAGCGGCATTCCTTTTCGACAATAGGGTCACCCCCAACCCGGTCACAGGGGTGAGCCTGGCAGAGCTCCTAATGGGACGCAAGCTGACAACCCGACTGGACAGACTACACCCCGACCGGGCGTCAGACACCCGCGAGAGCCCCGAGGTTCGGGACGCAGTCAGGGGGTTCTTTGCGGGCGACCCAGTTTACGCCCGGAACTATGCAAGGGGGCCTGATTGGGTGGCGGGCCGAGTGCTACGAGTGACGGGGTCCCGCCACTATGATATATCAACCGAGGGGGGCCAGGTATTACGGCGGCACATAGACCAGTTGCGCCGCCGCACGCTACCGGAGGAGCCGGCGGACACAGAAGAGGCGTGGTCCGGGGAGGGGCCAACCGAGAGCCGACCTGAGGACGAGGCCCCAACGCCCATCACGCCGCCGCAGGGAACACCAGAACGGTCCGAGCCCAAAAGACCCGCTGAGCCAGCCCCGCCGCCTCCGGCCACACCACGGGCCGCCGAAGCACCAACCGCGGAAGCAGCGCATCCCCCACCGGACCTCCCTAGACGGTCCACCCGGGAGCGCCGACCTCCCGCGTATCTCAAGGACTATGTTCCTTAACTAGGGGGGGAGGGGTGTAGTGTATCAGTAACAACATGCGCCCCGCGCAGAGGCAACTGGGCTGTCCCAGAAGCCTCCAGCGCAGGGCGCGGAATCACCCGCCAATCAACAGTTGCGGCGGGTAGTTCAACAGGTCAGGATTGGCCTAACCGACCCAGTAGGCTGTACCGGGAATTGTATATAAGCGGGGCCCGGCCCGCGTGCTCTCTCTCTTGCAACGTGCTCCTAATAAACTATGTTGCCCTACTCTCGTCTCCGCTTCGAGTACGTTACAGAAGGACTAGAAAGCCCCAAAAAAGGGATCTGACAAAAAAAGGACTAACTCATGGGAGAGGGGAAATCCTATCCTCCCACTGGCCCACTTTTGTTCTCTGAAGAAGAGCTGAGGCACTCACATGAGGATTGGAGGGGCTTGCACCCAGACGTGCATTGCTGTTTGGAGCTGAAAGTAGAGGATATGTTTTCAAAATCAAGCCTGTGCTATCACCAGCAAAGGGTTGGGGGGGGGGGGCTTTGAAAAGGAAAATC
Source organism: Heteronotia binoei (assembly GCF_032191835.1). Taxonomy (NCBI): domain Eukaryota; kingdom Metazoa; phylum Chordata; class Lepidosauria; order Squamata; family Gekkonidae; genus Heteronotia; species Heteronotia binoei. The sequence continues at coordinate 46,009,838 of NC_083229.1, forward strand.
CCTCCTGCACACCTTATTCTGTAAGCCTCTTCTGCTGGTCCCCATTTCCTCTGTGTTAGTTTCTTGATCTCTCTACCACCTTGCCACTGCAGTCATCATCACCTTCTCCTCTTCGCCACTCCCCCTGCCACCTCACTCCTGCCTCTTTCTTTCCCCCATCCTGCCTCCATTAGTGATACCACTTTCCTCACTCTCCAGTCCTCTGCCCATCACTGTATTCTTTCCTTTGTTCTAACTTCCCCACCACTTATTTTCTTCCTCTCTCCTCAGGCAATTAAAAAAACAACAACACTTATCTTAAGGAGACCTAATGAGCTTTAGATCCTTGGCGAGCTATCACCAGGCCTCGGATTCAGCAGGAGCTCACAGGAGCACAGCTCCTGAACCTTTCTGAGAGTTCCACCTCCTCCTTCCCACCTTCACTGAAAAGTAGGTGCAGCTGCATAACAATCCCTAGATAATCTCCACCATCTATTTTTCTACAAAACGATCCCTGGCAGTCACCATAAATTTAAGGATACATACTTATTTTTCAAACTGTCCTTATTTAGGGCAAGGGTTGGGGAAAATGAGTGACTGAGAGTTAACCCTGTCTAATCCATAACTCTACATAGGGTTCCACTGGGGAAATTTCATTTGTCCTTACAGCATTATAGCATTATTAAATTTCACTCAATATTCAAATACGCTGCTAGTCCTAGTCAATATTTCCTCCAAGCTGTGGAGTCTTGTGAGTGAGCTGCTGGCATTAAAGTTGTGAGCTGCTGCATAAATCAGTTTGCTCTAGGGCCATTCCTGAGCTGAGACAAAAATGTGTGAGCCAGAAGCTAAAAAACTATGAGCTAGCTCACTAACGCAGCTTAAAGGGAACATTGGTCCTATTGTGAGAGCATGAGGCTGTTTTTATCCAAATGAAACATTTTCTTTTTTTCAGTTAAGTTGTTTTCCCCCTTCAGTTTTTATTTTTTTCCCTCTCTCTCAGATGGCAAAGGTACTAAATTAGCATAGGGTGCAGCAGTTGGCAGCCGCCTGTCTCTTAAAACCAATTCTAAGCAAATTTACTAGGTCTACTAAGTATGCACAGCATTGTGGCCTAAAGCATATATACCACTAAATTCCATAAATATGCCAAACAGTATAATTTTATATGCTATTTTATATAGTAAAACAGAAAAATAAGAAAAAATTGGGTATATTTCTATTTTCCTCAAAATTTTTTAAAAACAAACCAACTTTTTCTTACATGACTTTAACATCTCCAGAAATGTTATATCTGTTTTCCTTCACCTTTGGTTGGATTTATTGCCAGCTCTTTTCTTTCCTTTGCTGTCATCATTCAGCTTTTCTCAAGTCATATCACTTATTTCTTTAAATTACTGCAAAAATGTAACCCTTGCTCCTTACAAAACCTTGGTACTCTCATGATGTCTGCAACATTCTTCTCTGATCTTCTGCTGCTGCTGCCCCTCCCCCCCTTTCACATCTATACAGCCCTCTGACACCCAAAGCATTACCTCTAGTGTTTTCTAACCGGGTCCCGCAACTCTTTCTTAAAGCCCTCCACAGGCTTCCAGACCCCACAGAAGCACCTCACCTTTGTGTTCAAAATCCTGTATGGCCTTGTGCCCATTATCTCTCCTGATATACCCCACACCTGGACTCTGGACCATCTTTCTCTCCACCACTCTCAGCTGACTTCCATCTTTTCTCCCTTGCATCCCCTTTCACTTCCTCAAGTACCCACACAATGCCACCTTTCTCACCTCCTTCAAATCCTTCTCAAAAATTCCTTACACCCATTTCCTTTTCCTCTGCTGAAACTAAGCATAATGTAACGAATGTAACCACTTCTCCATTCCTTGTCTCTTGTATCATGTCAGACTTTAGATTTGTAACCTCATTGGGGCAAGGACTTATCTTTTCATAGCTTGTTAATATGGTTCTAAACACAAAAGACTAAGATAAAGTGCTATGAAAATCAATGGCTCTATGTATGGAACACCATTATGATTGCACAATTGTTGGTGCAAATATTTCTCTCTGAAGAACTAGATAAAACTGAAATTCCCATTGCACGGGGGGGGGGGGATGTAATGTCAGAAAATGAGCTTCACATACCTAACTAACCGTGTAGTCTCTCACAACAGCATCAGTACACAAGAGCCAAACCCAATATGAAGACCTCCTGCTTTTTCTGCCAAATACAGCCCACCTCATTTGCTTCCAGTTTCCAATTTCTTTCCAGGGCTTTCCCATTTCTCACAATTTGACCACTTTTTTTTTTTTTTAAATATATTTAACTTTCAGATGCTTCCAAAAAATTGCTCAATACTAAAGAAATTCCAGAGACAAAACACATCTATACAAACAGCCCCTTACATTATTAACCCCCCCCCCCCCCAAAAAAAAGACTCCAAAAGAACACTAGCCAATTGGGGGGGAAAGAAACTCCTCAGTGCAATTATGCGATTTCCCCTCGATCCGCGTTCCAACTTTGGGGGGATTTCTTCAGGCATCCAACCACCATCATAACTACTTTCCAAAACCACAATCGCCACGAACAATTTAGCAGTTACCGATTTAGCTGCCGCCTCTGCTGTTCCTACCACACGACCCTCCCATTGAATCTGCCTTAGTTATATGTCAATATAGAGTGCAAGGCGATATGCAACACTTTGCAAGACTTATCTCCTCCGATTGCAACCTCCCCTCTCCCTAAACAGAGCCTCACCCGACTCCCAGGTCACGAAATCGTCGCCAACGGAGCAGGTCAGGCCTCCCAGGTGTTTAATCTGGGGTGGTGGCTGCTTCCCCTTTCCTCTCCCACCCCTCCCCGGTTGTGTAACCAGAGCAACCGAGGCGCCAGAATTGCTGGGCGCATGCGCTACTCTCTCCTTTACCACAACATTTTTTTTAACATTAAAACCGTAGCCACAAAAAGCCAGCCCTGTTCCAAGCGCTGCTATAATCACGTGATAACTCTAGTCTTCTCTCCCTCCCCGCCGGCAATACTAACGTTTGCTACGTGACGTCACGGGAAGGCGGGAAATCCAAGGGTTGCTACGAAACAGAGTTGGGGCGGGCGTCGCGACGAGGGGCGGAACTAAAATAAGGTGGCTTTAGTACAACTCGAATCTTTTAGGATGTTACCCGCTCAAAGCCTATTATGCAGTATACAGGGATAGGAAACTGCCTTTTTTACATTGGAGACGACTTGACCGGTGACTGTTTCCGGTTGGGGGGCACTTGGCTGTTTGAAGGCTGACTGGAAAGGGGAAGGTTTTTTGTCATGGCAGCTGCACGGGTATTACATCGGGGCGCCTCTTTGATGAGGACGCGACTTCTCTCCCAGGCTCCAAGGGCGAGGCTCGGTTGGTGGCAGCGGGCCCATTCAGGGCGAGGAGGAAGCGAGGTGCAGTTGTCGTGGGACAGGCATCTTTCTTGCGCTTTCCCCCTACTTCTTGTCAGTTCTTGTGATTCGGATGTTCCGGGGTGAAGGATAACAAATCCAGCGCTATCGTGATGGATCAGTCAACTCTACGGGAAGTTCCCTCTTATTCTCTTCACACACACTGTATTTTTTATGCCTCACTCTCCTATACCTAGGAAAGGAAGCTGCGGCAAGAAGGGTTTTAAAAAAAATTAAAGATGGTCCAGAGTCGAGGTTAAATTTGAGTACAAATTAAACCTTATATGAAAAAAGAGAACGAGATATGTTGATTAATCCACTCAAAGGACGAACCGAATCACAACCGTGTCGAATCCCTTTCTGTCTGTGATATCTTTACTACATTATGGTATGCTTTTTAGGAGGGTTGTTGAAAACCGTATCTGTTTATAGACTTCGAAACAATATAAAAGTTTTAAATTCTAAATTCCTAAATATATTCAAAAGTGAAGTAATTGTTACATTATATACATCTATTAAATGCATTGTATATACAATGGCAACAGGAGCATTGTCAGTCTGGAGTATTTGATATGTATTTATATTAACACTAGCATGATACAGGGTTTGTTTGTTTTTTTAAATTAATTCGTCCATTTCAACCCAGAAAGTGCCCCAAATGTTTAATATTACCATAACCTTAATATATCTAAATCAACAAATCAAGGGTGTTCAAAAGATCATACACAGCTGTTTTGATAGGGCGTCATTCAGTCTTTGTTGTGGCTCCTGTCTTGTGGAACACCCTGTCTGAGATCAGGAATGGCCCCACACTTATATCATTCTGTATATGCAAAACATAAGGCCATTTGTATAAAGGGATTAGAAGATAAAAAAAGGAAAAATTGGAGGTGGTGTTTTGGTAAGGGACTAGGATTATAGTTATTACAGTGTTAATTGTTAGAGGTTTTTATTTTTTATGATAGTATTCATTGGTCCTGAATACTGACACCTTTTTCAGGGGTTCTCCCAAATCCTGGTCTTCATGCACTGGCCCACCCCACTCAGCAAGAGATAAAGAGCAGAGCCTCAGGAACAGCCTAGCTGGAAATTAGCACAGCCCTTGTATATGAGTACTGACACATTTTTTCAACAACAAAAAACTTGCTTGTTATACATATAATCTTGCTACAATATACCATCTTGTACTTTTGTTATGTACTTTCTGCATTGTTTATGGTATGTCATGTATTAGACAGTTTTGTTTGCATTGTTTTCTATTGCTGTGATCGTAGTTCCTTTTCCATTGTTTATTGGATGTTTTGCTCTATCTGATAGAATTGTTTTTTTATATTTTGTAATCTGCCTTGAGTCTCAGCAAGAAAAGTGGGCTATGAATGAAGTAAATAAATTTTAGAAATGTGCGTGAGTTTTATAGATGGGGATTTGAGAATACCGAGGACTTACCAGGATCTAGGGCAGGGGTGGGCAACTTGATTAATGTTAGAGACACATAGAATAAATGTCAGATATTTGAAAGCTGGAAGACATGAACAAATGTTATACACATGTCTTTATTAAAACTCTTAATACTTTCTTTGTACAGAAAGATAAAATACAAGGAAACTCACATGCACCATATAAATCACTGGCCACTGTTTGCATGATTATGCATCTCTCTTAGCCTTGAAATCAAGGTTAGTAAATACAGGTCCTACAAGAGCTATGAAAGTAAGGGGGAATCCTGTTGTGCCCTCTTTACTTTCATCCCAGTTTCTTGCTCAGCTCTTGTGCTCTCCTTCCCTGCTCTAGGTCCCTGGACGACCTCTGTGGTGGAAAAGAGCTTGCAAGCCTGCCAATTTTTTCCTCCTTCCCTATTTCACACATGGCAGAAATAGTCAGCCACTGGGTCAGTGTTCAGATGCTGTCTGAGGTCCTGATGCAAAGCATGTTTACTTGAGAGGAAGCCTGCATTAAGTTCCTCCTTGTCCTCTGGGAGCTGCACAATATGTGTCAAAAAGTCACATGTGGCTCCCAAGCTACAGTTTGGTATAGGGGGGTGGTATTCAAAATGGTAGGCAATAGTATAAATGTATTTTTTTTCTTGCAAAAACTGTAACAGAATACAGAAATAAAACTTACTCAAGTTGCCTATTCAACTTAGTGACAGTATGAATAATACAACAGAAATTATATCTGAAAAAGGTATACAAAAGGGTATACAAAAATTAAAGAGCCCTCCATTAAATTGTTTACTAGCCCATTAACCAAGGCATAAACAAAGAAATCAGTGCTCTGAATATTTCATTAGACTAAAAATGTGGTTTTTAATAATGTTTGAAAAACTAACAACTTTTTCTCAAATGCTGAGGTTACTAAAGGAAGAAGTTTAATGCCAGAAATTAAACTGTAAGTTTAATATTGGATAGATGCATGAATGGAAACTAAAAACTATATCACTGTAGTTGGGAGGTGGGTGGGGAAAGGAATCCCATTTTTTCCACTCCTGCTGCTCCCTGTGACCCCTGCTGTGATTACCTCTCCACCTCCACCACACAGCAGACAATAGGAAAGCTGAGCTTACTTTCCTTTCCCCCCTTCCCCCCTCCCACAGATGGCCACAGAAGGCGTATGAGCCTTCTTCTGCTGGCCAACTGATTGGATTCTAGGCTTGGAGCTGAATGGCTATTGAACATGATTCTTCTCCAAGCTCTGTCATCTGGCCAATGGTGGCAAAGGAGACTGGGAACAGAAAATGTGTAGGGCATGCTTTCTGCTTCTTGCATAACTCTCCCCTCCCCACTATTTGTTAGCTTTAAAAAACAAACATTATTTGTTTTCTGATTGTTCTGCAAACCTAGCCTTGCACAAAAATCCCGCTTTGTATCTAGCCCCATTGTGCGGTGCTCAAGAGCCATGTTCAGAATTTTATATATATATATATATACATATGTGTATATATGTATGTGTGTATATATGTATGTGTGTGTGTATATATGTATGTGTGTGTGTATATATATATATATACAGGGCTTTTTTTGTAAAAAAAGCCCAGTAGGAACTCATTAGTATGCGAGGCCACACCTCTGACATAAGCATCATTTGCATACTAGGCCACACCTCTGACATCAGCATCATTTGCATAATAGGCCGCACCTCGGCATCACCATCATTTGCATAATAGGGCACACCTTGGACATCACCATCATTTGCATGCAAGGCCATGCCTTTGACATCACCAGAAGTATGGTCATCTAGCCACAGCCACCTCTAAGATGAGTTAGTGTGAGCTAGCTCACAGTTTTTTGACTTCCAGCTCACACATTTTTGTCTTAGCTTGGAAAGATAGCCCCAGGCACACTGATTTATGCAGTAGCTCACAACTTTAATGCCAGTAGCTCACAAAATTGAATTCTAGCTCACAGGATTACACAGCTTAGAGAGAGTATTGCTTGGGAGGTCCTCTCATCTAAATAGTAACCAGGGTCAACATCCAGGAGCACATGAAGCTGCCTTATACTGGTCCATCAAGGTCAGTATTGTCTGTTCAGACTGGCAGCAGCTCTCCAGGGCCATAGCCCTTTGTAGTTTATAAGATCAGGATAGTCTGGGCTATTAAGGTCATGGTTTCAGGCATAAGGGCTAGAAAACTGCTCTTTGAATGAAAGTGGGAGATCCGTAGGAAACAGAATTGTTCTGTATTTCCATGTTCCTCTAGAACTGTGCCATATAAACATACACATCTATACAGTCCTTCCAAAAGTTAACAGTTATTCCAGGAGATTTCAGTGCAATCCACTGAGATAATTTCTCCATATTCTCATTGTATCTATAATTCACATTTTAAGATAGCTTCAGAGGATAGCTGTATTGGTCTGCAGGAGAACAGCTAGACTGAAGTCCATTGGCATCAGAGACCAACAATATTTTTGAGGTCCATCGGGGAGGCTGGAAAAGGCTGCTGAAGTGTGGTTTGGTCCCCCAACCCCAGCCGTCCATCGGGGAGGCAGGAAAAGGCTGCTGAAGCACAGTTTGGCCCCCCGACCCTGGCCAGATGTCTGTAATGCCGCACAAGTGCAGTTGGGCCCCCTGACCCTGGCCAGACGTCTATAAGCTAGGAGGATGCCGTGCAAGTGCAGTTGGGCCCCCTGACCCTGGCCAGATGTTGGGGAGCCAGGAGGATGCCACACAGGCGCGGCCTGGCCCTCTGACTCTGGCTGGACCTTGGGGAGCCTAGAAGACGCCACACAAGCGCGGCTTGGCCCCCTGACCCCTGCTGGCCAGCCGGGAAACTGGCTGGGCTGAGGTGGGATGCAGGCATGGGCAGCCGGTGTTCCGGCTGAAAAAAAGCCCTGTATTTATATATAAACTTTCTGGTCTCTGTGAAGACAAAGCAGCAAAACCAGACCACCTGCAAGCAAGTGTGTGTGTGTGTGGGGTACTCTTTATATTGTAAGGGGAACAAGGTATGCAGAAAAAAAATAAGACTTTGTACATTAAGTAAAAGATACATACACTCCCCAAGCAGCCTAGGGATTGAAAATGCTTCAAAAAGTAAAGATTAGTGAGAATAACGGAGTGTTAATTAAAAGGTACAAAGAGGTACAGGAAAAATTCTTTTCAAGCCCCTGAGAATTTTGATAATCCTGGAGGGAAAGGGTTAAGATTTAAAAAAAACAACAACCAAACCCATTACTTGAGCTTGTTGAATTCTATAAATGTATATAGAGTATGTGATTTAAATAAGTTATATAGACATGCAGTTTTGGTTAAAGGAGTGTTGACTGCATTTTTGAACCCAACTTGGAATTTTAAAAAAGTTGTTTAAAAATCAATGGACTTAAAAAAAAAACACAACTGGATATAACTTCATAGTCTGAAAGCGTTACGTTAAGGTTAAAGTCCATTAAGATGCAAACTTAACTATTTGGTAATAAGTTGTGTAGAAATCGAGGATATTTCATAATAAATGTAGTTAGGATCAGGCTGTGTTTATACTAGAATATATTTTGAATAATTGTAATCTGGTTAATGATAAAGCTAAAAATAAACACAAACTTGCATCTCCTGATAGTGACCGTCACGTGTTGGTCATCAGGACTCACATACAAGGCAGGGCCTAAACACTTAGTAACGCTTATTTTCTCAAATATTTTCTCAAGTTGCTACAGGATGTAGCTCCCCAAAATGTGAAATGGATATACAGCTGATTTGCAAGTGGAATTTGCAGGATGTTATGGGAGAAATTGCCAGGACACCTAACATGAAATAGGAGTCTGTTATTGATGTACAGTGATATATGTTTGTACTTAAGTCTGTTTTTGCACTTATCCAGCCAGGCTAAGCTCTGTATGAATGTGTTTGAATGCCTCACTTTGAACGGAAGTTGCTGGTTCAGTATAAAGACGAAACATTTTCTGAAAGCTTTCACCTTGAAGGATGTCAGCTGGGTGGCTTGTACTTATTATTTATTTATTTTCTTCAACTTTTATCCCTCCCTCCCCCACAAGCAGGTTAAGGGTGGGTCACAACATTCTTAAAAACATACCAAATTTAAACATACTACAAGATTTAAACAGAATATAATCATAAAACAATTAAAAACAATTTATATACATAAAACCTTAAGAGGTAGCAGCAAGTAATTTAATGGATAAAATTAGATTCCAATTTCAATGCAGCTGCAGATTTAAGCAAAAACAAGAGAAGCAGGCGAGTGAGCAAGCAGCTAAGATGGAACTGTAGTGCTGCTAGGCATAACTAAGGTAGGCCGAACAGTGCAGGGCAGCAGAGGCCATTATGGTTGAGTTATTGTCACCTTGACTATAGGCCTGGTGGAACATCTCCATTTTATAGGGTCTGTGGAACTGCAATAGATCCTGCAGGGGCTGGATCTCACTAGGGAAAGGGTTCCACCTGGCTGGAGAAATGAGACCAGCCACTGTAGAGCTGTCCCATGTATTCACCAATCCTGGAAATATCTTAAATGCCATGGGTTAAGGTAGTTACCACGTTTCAAATATAGTGGTTCAATAATCCCAAAGCATGGTCTGGTGCAATATGAATGATTCCTGTGTTTACACATCCTTCTTCCCTTGTGGGCTGTGACAGGGAACCAACAAAATACATCTAAAGCAGAAAACTATGGTTTGAGCTTTCCCTCTAAACCATGTTTACAAACCAGTTTGATGCTGGTTTATAGTCTTGTTATGAAGGGCATGTGCAAACCATCAAAATTTGCTAGTTCTGCTGTAATGGCAAACTATGGTTTCCACATTACTAATCAAGTTGAACCCTACAAAGAGAAGAGGGAAGGCATGAGGTCAAGGCTTGTTTGCATAGTGCGAAACCACGAGGCTGAGCTATTTTTTTTTAGAGTTCCATCCAACTTGGTGTATCTGGTTTTTATGTCAAAAGCGCAGGCTTATCCAAATCATTTTCTTGTTATTTCCAAGTCACTCTGTTTATGATTTTAGTTTTTGTGTCTTTTTTTCAGGTGCATGGAAAACCCAGGTGTTTTAGAAAAGGGCTTGCATTATCAGTACTGTCTTACTTGGGATATGAAGCATATATATTAATCTCCCCGTCTTCTATGGTTCATGCTGATAACCAAAGTAAGATTATTTTTTTAATTGCAATTGTAAATCTGTCTGCTTTGTGTTACAGAATCTTGCTGCTAACATTTTCCTGTTACGATGAATGAAACCAAATGAAAATGATTTCTTAAGAGATGTTAGAATTTGTGTGTCTGGTTTTATTACAGTAGTGGCTTTTGATTGGCTACTATTTTGACTTTTTTCCTGCTCTGACTTACCACAAATAGGTGACATTCTAGATCAAGCAGACTACCTGTATGGCAGTGGAGAAACTGAAAAACTCTGTCATCTGCTAGAGCAGCACAAAGACAGGTACATTGCTGTTTATTACTCTTTTGCATCTTGTAATCAGTGTCCATTGTGCATTTCATTTAATCCATTTTTAACACAGTGAAACCAGCACTAAAATCAAAGATGATATACTGCTTAGCTAACTGGTCAGATATTCCAAGAAGCCAATATGGAGAAATTTGCAGAAAATGCAGGGACAAGGGCTGTTTATGCCCTGGCACTGCATAGGTAGAGTAGCAGCATAACAAAGCTCCTACTACCCTCTGGTTAAGATGTCTGGCAATTCCAAAGAGAAAGAATTGGCTTGTCTACTTAGCACAACTGCTTGTAAAAATAGAGTGCTCTGCTGCTGCTCAGAAACCGAAAAAAGGGCATGTAATTCCTTAGAGAAGTGCTTATGTTCATGCCTGTTGACTTAGCCAACCAATAAGACAGTTTTAAAAACTGAGGCTGTTTGGATGCAGAATGTGAGAATGATCATTGTGATAAAAGTACTAGATAAGACATATCCCTTGGTTTCCAATTTGGTTTGAGAAATACATCAGTCTGTACTTTATGTGCCTGCTGCATGGGGATGGTTATGTTCTGGGAAGCAGCATCAAAATGAATTAAAAATCAGACAGGATATGATGGATGAGGCATAATTGATAGAGTATGCAGTAAACTTGGTAGTCCAAGGCCGTGCTATGCATTGTTAACGCCAAACCTGTACCTTGGCAGTCTTAGAAGCTTGTGAGCTGTGTAACAAATTCATGATCTAGTAACTGATAGCTTGTTTAATGAATTAAAGCATCCTGATGGTGTGTTTCTGTTTAGTGAAAATGCACAGTTACTGTGGCGCCTGGCACGAGCATCACGTGACCTAGCTCAACTTAGTCAGACTTCTCCAGAGAGAAAGAAAGAGTTGACATATGAAGCCCTTGATTATGCAAAGAAAGCCCTTGAAAAAGACCCATCCTGTTTTGCAGTACACAAGGTGAGCTAGGCAGTGTAATTTAAGTAACACTATTTCCTGCCCCTTCATATGTAGAAATAGGAAGGGAAATGTGTATAACTTAGATTTGAGTCTAGTAACGCCTTAGAGACCAACAAGATTTTCAGGGTATAAGTTTTCAAGAGTTAAAGTTTCTTTCATTAGATATTGGGAAACTTTAACTTTCTCGTCTCTAAGGTGCTACTGGAATCAATTCAAACTGTTCTACAGCTACCCTCTGAATCTATGAGTGTAAGAGCGCTTTGAATATCAAAAGGACTGACATCCAATATCAGTAATGGTATCATTGGCAGTTGCTGTCAACTTGTAAAATAAACTCTTTCAAATTTATTTGACATCCACCAGAATAGTTAATAGTAGTAGTAATGGAAGGAAATAATTAAATCCTCTCTAAGGATCACCAGTGGTATTTAACTATTTATTGACTTGAATGTCATTGTAACGTGTAATGTTTCCTGTATAAACAAGCATGGAAAGTGCTTTTGCTTTCCTTGTGAAATCACTTTTCCCTCATGCATGGCTAAATAATTACTTATTTTGAATTTGACTAAACTAATCTCTGAAATAACTGAAATGGCAAACTGCTTTGTGCTTGCTTTGCAAAGCAGAATTCCAAACTGGAAGAAATTGCAGTTTGAAGTACTTGTGAAGAAATATTAATATTTTCTTTGATAGTATGTTAAAGACAGACAAAATAGCTTGATTGGTTAACATGAAATTGTAGTGTTACAGAAGATGGAGAGGTTTTTCTTCATTAGGCAGATATACACATCCATGTATCTGAGACTTGAACGTTCACATGAGTAATTAACAAATCTTAAAGCTGAGGGAAGACTAACTCTTGAAGTATCATCATTACTTTTCATTGATATTGGTGATTTAAACAACTTGCATAGGTATTGAACTAAAAAAATTAATATAGTATTTGCAGAATGAGTGGACTTGTACATTTGATAACTTGCCTAAAAGGGTAGTAATTGCAGATTTCTTGTCACCAAATCTAACTTTCAGTATTTCTAAATAATCTTTTAAATATATATTTGTTTAGTGGTATGCCATCTGCATCAGTGATGTGGGAGATTATGAAGGATTAAAGAAGAAAATTGCAAATGCTTTTGTTATCAAGGAACACTTCCAGGTATTTAAAATAATTTTCGATTTGTATCATTTTAGTTTCACACTGTGTGTCCTGATATTTTACTATTTAGCAGAAAAGTTCATTCAAAAATGGATGGAATTGTCTTCACTGTTCTTTCCCTTGCCTTGTAAACTCTCACTTTGCCCTGTCATATTGTTCCTAGAATCCACTGAAACCTCCTAACACCTGGGGCATAATTTTAGCTGGCTTATGCAAGCACCTCTCTGCCTTATCAGTATTTTTTGGGAATATTTCGACTTTCCAAATGTATTTGAGTTTTCTTGTGAAACCCCCCCACCTACCCCCCCTCAAAAAAAAAACACCTTAGAAAATCCCAGCTATATTTGGGGATTTTGGGTAGATCTGAAAACAGCAGAAAAGAAGATATTGGATTTATATATTGGATTTATATCCCGCCCTATACTCTTGAGTCTCAGAGTCGTCACAATCTCCTTTACCTCCCCCACAACAGACACCCTGTGAGGTAGGTGGGGCTAAGAGAGCTCTTACAGCAGCTGCCCTTCCAAGGACAACTCTTAAGAACGCTATGGTTGACTCAAGACCATTCCAGCAGGTGCAAGTGGAGGAGCGGGGAATCAAACCTCATTCTCCCAGATAAAAGTCCACACACTTAACCACTACACCAAACTGGCTCTCTGCTCCCACCTCTCATCTGTTTGTTGGGCAGGGTTATGCAGCTCCTTTAAACTTTAAAGGACTGCAGATGTCTGCCCAAGGATTAGGTGGGGCAGCTAGGCTGCCCTCTCCTGCCAGCTGGTTTAAACAGGGCTGCAAGAGAAGCCAGCCCAAGATCAGCTGGGTTGGTGGGGAGTTGAGAGCTCCCCACCAGTGCAACTCTTTGGTGCCTTCACCTGCTGCCTAGCGGTGGGAGAGAGCAGCAGCTCAGCTGAGATGGCTATGCCCTGTAGGGAACCAATGGCTTCCTGCAGGTGCAGCTTTGCACTGCCTTCTCCAGCCACCCAGTTTAAACCAGGCGATAGGAAAGGGCAGCCTAGCTGGGATCAGCTGTACCCATGGGGAGCCAATCAATGTTCTTACAATACATTTTGCAGCCTGCCCCTGCCCAAAACGCTGATTTATTCACCGAAGAACTGTTTGTGTTAGAGATTGAATGGAACAGAAACAGTGCTTTTAGTTTGTTGAACCATTTATCTAATTGGTGATCTGCTATAAAAGTGTAATAGGACGGAAGCTTTTCTAGAGTATAATGAGATTCTCCAGAAATATGATTTTGGCATGACTGCATACTGGGGAGAAGAGTTTTAGAAGAGCATCAGTTTTAAGCCTTAGCTTGCCAAACAGCTTTTATATCTTACCTTGTCTTGGCAGAAAGCGATTGAGCTGAATCCCAAGGATGCCACTTCACTTCATCTTATGGGCATCTGGTAAGAGCCTTTTTAAACAAAACAAAACTTTTGACATGAATATTTTCTTTTAGAATGACTTGTAGCCAGTGTTCCCTTTAAGCTGAGTTAGTATGAGCTAGCTCAGTTTTTTAGCCTCTGGCTCACATTTTTATTTTAGCTCAGGAAAAATGGCCCCAGAGCAAACTAATTTATGCAGTCGCTCACAATTTTAATGCCAATAGCTCATGAAGTAAAATTTTTGCTCATAAGACTCCACAGCTTAGAGGGAGCATTAGCTGTATTATAAGATAGCTGCCTAATAAAAGCACTTTTTGGAACAAGGCCTATATTGGCCAGTTCGATGAAAGTGGCTTTGTGTTTTAAAAAGGGGTGTGCGTGTGTGTAAATATATATTATAATCCCTGCTAAGTGTCTTGAATTGTTCAAATAGATGATGATTGTGGTCATCCTCCAGGAGAGGTATCAACAGAATTTTCTTCTTGGTTAACCGAATGGTTTAGATTCAATTTATCAGCATTCTTCATTAGCATCTGTTTCTCTGTCTGGCCGTTCATCAGGATTATAAAGTATTACTTGCTGGCTTCATACCCCAAAGGACACACTTTTGTGTGAGTGAGATTTTACCAAGGGAGCAGGACTGAGAGATTACTTCTTGGATACCATTTCTTTCTTGTAATGTCTGCTGATTAAACACAGTTTTGGTGTAGCTGTTTAAAGCTGAACTTGCGATTGTATAGCCACTTGAAACATCCTAGGTTGAGTATTGTAAATTTCTTGTATCTTTATTCCATTTTAAGCCAAGCAACGTGGTACATGGAAAGTCTGCTATGTCTGTGGGATAAAATAAATATAGGTGATTGAAATGAGAGCCAGTTTGGTGTAGTGGTTAAGTGCGTTGACTCTTATCTGGGAGAACCAGGTTTGATTCCTCACTCCTTCACTTGCACCTGCTGGAATGGCCTTGGATTAGCCATAGTTATAGCAGAGGTTGTCCTTGAAAGGGCAGCTGCTGTGAGAGCCCTCTCAGCCCCATCCACCTCACAGGGTGTTTGTTGTGGGGGGAGAAGATAAAGGAGATTGTAAACCATTCTGAGTCTCTGATTCAGAGAGAAGGGCGGGGTATAAATCTGCAGTTCTTCACAACCTGAAAGAGGTACTTGTTAAACCAATTCCATGTCATTCATTGGCTGGTATTCTGATACTAAACACACCACTTTGAACTGTGTTATTCAAATCTGCTGCAGCATGTGATCAAGTTAGTTTACATACATTAGGTTATATCACTGTACTGTAATATTACATGGTAGATGTCCGGGGTCAGCCCAGACTGATCCAGCATATGCAGTGACCATCCCAGTGCCCTCCCCCAAAGGGTCCAAATCCCAGACCCCTCCTCCCTTTTCTGTACAAGCCATGCAAGGAGACCCCAGGCCCATGGGAGACAAAGGTGGTGAGCTTCGCACCCAGAGCCCTGGGGCTGACAAGAAGGGAAGCAGCAGAAGCAATAATGGGACCATCCAGTCCTGGCGCAGGAGACTGCATGGCCGAGGAGTGTCAGGCCCACCACAGGACAAGTTTGGAGCTGCCACAGAGAACAGTAGGCCATGCATATATGGAGTACTGTGGAGTACATGTATTTGGAGTACATTTGGAGTACTGTGTGCAATTCTGGTCACCGCACCTCAAAAAATTTTTTATAGCATTGGAAAAAGTCCAGAAAAGGGCAACTAGAATGATTAAAGGTTTGGAACACTTTCCCTATAAAGAAAGGTTAAAACTCTTGGGGCTCTTTAGCTTGGAGAAACGTCAACTGCGGGGTGATATGATAGAGGTTTACAAGATTATGCATGGGATAAAGAAAGTAGAGAAAGAAGTCCTTTTCTCCCTTTCTCACAATACAAGAACTCGTGGGCATTCAATGAAATTGCTGAGCAGTCAGTTTAAAATGGATAAAAGGAAGTACTTCTTCACCCAAAGGGTGATTAACATGTGGAATTCACTGCCACAGGAGGTGGTGGCGGCTACAAGCATAGCCAGCTTTAAGAGGGGATTGGATAAAAATATGGAGCAGAGGTCCATCAGTGGCTATTAGCCACAGTGTGTGTGTGTGTATTGGCCACTGTGTGATACAGAGTGTTGGACTGGATGGGCCATTGGCCTGATCCAACATGGCTTCTCTTATGTTCTTATATGGGAGCCAGGGATGCAGGAGGGCAAGGCTGCAGCATCTTCCCTGCCTGGCAAAGGGTAGATGCTCAGCCAGAGCTGGCCTTGGCATCTCCAGCTATAAGTGGCGGAGAAGCTAGCCAATGGAGCACACAGACCTGGGTCTCAGAAGGTTCAGAGGGAGTGTGCATGCAGAGTCCAGGCAAAGAGATGGAGGGGTGGTGGCCAGTGCTCCCTCTGAGTTAGTGTGAGCTAGCTCCATTTTTTAGCCTCTGGCTCACACATTTCTGTCTTAGCTCAGAAAGGATGGCTCCAGAGCAAACTAATTTATGCAGTAGCCAAATTGCTTGTTCACAACTTTAATGCCAGTAGTCACAAAGTAGGATTTTTTCTCACAAAATTCCACAGTTTAGGGAACACTGGTAGTGGCATAACCTCCCTCACCCTTTAATCTGAGATGGCTTCCACCTCCCAGAAGACAGGGGTGGAGCATAAAGGAGCAGATAAGGGAGATAGGGACAAGGTGGTAATCAGCAGGACACCCAGGGGACGGCCAGGAATACTGACAGTAGATGAAATTAGTGTTAAGCTTTTCAGTTAAGACAGTGGAAATACAGCTTTTGTTCTTTTTTCTGCGAGACATGAGTCTCCCAATAGTTCAATTATAATTTGATTTCCTATGACTAATTCATATCAGTATTTAACAGAAATTGTGCATCTAGATAGAACTACAAAGAAATAAATGAAAGATCTTGAGATAAAAAACCATTGTAGTCAAACAGACTTGGGGAGTAGTTTCTCTTTATTTAATATATTGAAAAACATAAGACTTGCAATTTTAAAAAATACTTAGAAGGGCTGCACAGAACCTAAGGGCTGCTTGTTCTTCATGGCACTGTTGGAGGTTTCGGGGAACAAAGAAAGTCCTCAATCTAAATTCATGGATGGTTCTACTGTGCCACAGCTGCTGTGTTGCAGTGTGGAATAGCAGCTGTTATTAGACCTGGGCTCAAATCTCTACTCAGCTGTTAAGCTTCCTAGGAGACCTTGAGCCCGACTATGTATCTCAGCCTACCGTATCTCACAGGAAGGTTGCAAGAGTAAGGGTGGGGGCGGGGGCGGGGGCAGGAGACTGTGCATGTTGTCCACAGGCCCTTAGAGAGATAGGATAAAAATGTAACAAAACAACTAAGTGTGACTTAGCTAATACTGTCTTAGTTGTCTGCTCTGTAGGCACTTCATTCATTCCTGATGTCTCCTCACAATCACTTTTTGAGTTTATTTATTGGATGTTCTGTCTGGGAGAGTTGGACTAGATCTTTGGGGCTCTTTTAGCTGAAGTACAAAAATCTGCCTTTGGAAGTTCCAATATACTTCCAATGTAGAGGTCTAAAACATACAACATCTCTTTCATTTGTTGTAGGTGTTATACATTTGCTGAAATGCCATGGTACCAAAGCAAGATAGCTGCAGTTTTATTTGCAACCCCACCCGGCTCCACCTATGATGAGGTATTGTGTACTAATACCCACAGCATAGATTTTTCTGTGTTAGTTTGGTGTTATCATTGTAAGAGGAGGATTTAGCAGATAATTTAAAGGGTTTGATTGTAGTGTAGTAAAATAGACAAAATTTGACCTTTTAAAGAAATATCACTACACTGGAGCTGATTAGCTAGCTTTTAACTAAGCATCATAGCAAAACCAGGACACATGTCAAGCAAACAAATTTTCATTGATTTAAATAGTATTTCCTAAATAAACATGTCCTCCTTAAATTGCATTCTCTTTATATATAAAAAAAGCATAGGAGTATGAAGAACATCAGTCATCTTGCAATGTTGCTCATTCTGTAGAATATTTAGTCCTCAGCTAAAGGGACTTGGATTACTTCTGCAATACTTGACTAACTTTAATGTCATTGTTTTCCAGGCCCTACGGTACTTTCAGAAGGCTGAAGATAGTAAGTTTGTAGGAAACTTGCTGTACTTGTCTGTGGGCATTTCAAATGTAAACCTCAAACACTACAAAGTCTCTTTTACACCCATGGCTAACATCAGAAATATAGAGACAGACAACATAGGCAAATGCAACATCTTCACATGACTTTCTCTAGAAGTTAACAATAAAGTTGTAGGTGGCAATACCTGTGTCTTTTAAGACACTCTCCGATTTTGTATACTGTCCTGCCATGAAAAACCTTAGTAGGTCTTGAATAGGAAAGTGACACTGTTTCTCATATCCACCGAATTAAAACCTACGGAGGTGTTCTGTGATCAGAAACGTGGGTCAGCATAACCCTTGTTTCATATTCTCCTAAAAGTGCTATGCACCATGTCTGGAACTTTCTTCAAAACTATATATATAAACATATGTAAGGAAGCATCTTTCTTCTTGGTAGAGAGCCAGTTAAATAATGCCCTATTTGTTAAGAAGCAGTAAGTAATATTTCACCAAATAGTGTGGGCAGGCCCTAGAAAAATGCATATGTGCATGTGCTCTGCAAATCATTACCTCTTTATTATGAAATAATTTTGTAGTAATTCTGCTTTTTATACCTGCTTGTGAAGTAAGTAGAATTTGCGTCATTTCTAGCCTCAGTTGTGTCTGGGGAAATGGAACAACCCAGCAGTTCTCCAATTTTAGCAATCTGAGGAAACTCATCGCAATATTTTTGCTAAACCTTCAAGCCTCCTTTCTCATTGGCATGTCACATACAACCAGCCCCTTTTTCCTTTAAGGGGAAATAATCAGCTTCCTCCTTTCAGAGGTTTAAGGGAAAAAATTTTTGTTGTCTGTACATGGCCTTCATGGTCTTGTCTGGAAGGTAGTTGATTCTTTTGCACCACAGCTCAACAGGCCATCATCCAAATTCTAATTATCCCACTCTCAGTGGGAAGGAGCTTTTCACTGAAAACAGCAAGAAGGCTGAATCAACAGTGGTGGGAAAAACCACTGAAAAAATCTTTGGCAGATGCTGTTAGAAATAGAAAGACCAGAGCTGCACATAACCAGAACATCTGGTATTCAAATAAAAACCATCATTGGCAGCTGTTTAAGTAGCCCCCACCCCAATCTTTGCACTTGAAAATAGACTGAAAACCCATCCAATTTTACACAGAAAGTAACTGCGAAAATCTCATTGATGCCACTCAATTTGAATTCCTAGGGCTGAGTTCCTAGCAATCAGCACATTCTCAGGCCAGTGCACTGATGTGATCTAGAAGCTAGGTGAGTTGTGGTTAGGGTTGCCAAGCCCAATTCAAGAAATATCTGGGGACTTTGGGGGTGGAGCCAGGAGACATTGGGAGCAAGGATGTGACAAGCATAATTGAACTCCAAGGGAGTTCTGATCATCACATTTAAAGGGACAGCACACCTTTTTAAATGCCTTCCTTCCATAGGAAATAATTAAGGATGGGGCATCTTCTTTTGGGGCTCATAGAATCGGACCCCCTGGTCCAATCGTTTTGAAACTTGGGGGCTATTTTGGGGAGAGGCACTAGATGCTACACTGAAAATTTGGTGCCTCTACCTCAAAAAACAGCCCCCTCAGAGCCCCTGATACCTCCAGATCAATTCCCCATTATACCCTATGAGAATCGATCTCCACATAGCGAATAATGAAGTCCCCAGCAGACATTTCCTTCCCTTTCCCCTCCCCCGGGTTTCTGGCCACTCTGAAGCGAGAGATTTGCATCTCTACTCATGAGTTGCTGCCAACTTCTTCAAAGTAACACAGACACACCATCCCAAAAGGAAGCCTTAACAATTGGAGACTGAAGCCTCTGGAGGTGGAAAGTCACATGGTGGCTTTGGGGGCAGGGCTTCCCCCCACCGGCCAGCTTACTGGGGGCAGGAAGGAGCCTGGGAAAGCGGAAGAGCCCCCACTTTGACCTGGGGATTGGCAAGCCTAGTTGTGGTGGCAGCTCTACAAGTGCCCATCCTCTGAAAGAAGAAGCTGATTCTTTCTCCATCTCCTGAAGTGAAGAGTTCTTGCTCCAGTTTTGAAAATGTAGAAGCTATGTTTTCATGTTATTTGGATGACATACAAACTGCTCATACTCTGTCCATGCAAAGGGACCTTGGAGTACCTTCATGAACCAAAAGGGAATCCCCATACCCTATTTTGAGAAATGCTGCCTTCACATAGCAAGGTAAACCGTGGTGGAATTTTAAATACTACAAAGTAGGGAAAGTTCTATATTGTATGTTTTGGTATCACCCTTGTTTTTAACAAAAATATTTCATAAATAGTAATTTAACTGTTGGAAAACACTTTAACAAGGTAACAACTTTTTATTTTGTTACCATTTTTTGTAGTTGAACCAAACTTCTACAGTAAAAATTTGCTGTTCTTGGGAAAGACATACATGAAATTAAACAACAGAAAGATGGCCCTTTTGTGGTTAACAAAAGCCAAGGAACGGGTAGCCCATACAGAGGAAGATAAGCAGGTAAAATAATCCAGTGGTTGTCACTGCAGTCCAACAGAAATGTAACATTTCTCTGTATTTTTTCAGGCTTTCTTTTTTTTTTGCAATATTTCAAATGTGCTGGAAAAATATGAACTCCAATCTTATTGCTATATACGAACGCAGTACATTAATAACTTGTGTGCTTCAAAACGGAAGCTTTGTTTCACTTACCGTGAAGCTTCTTTCTCGGTGGTCTTTACTACTGGTAGTGGGTCAGTCCTTACTACTGGGAATGTAGCTCCTCCTCTTCCAGGATAGGGCTGGCTCAAACTTGATCCTTGAGGGGAGGGGCTTATCCCCTGGTTTCCCAGTCATATCCAAGCCTCGCCTCCCAACTCCACTACTAAAAACAGGGAAGGAAAAAACATACTCCCCCCCCAAAGGTTTTCCAACATCAGACTACCCCTCTGTAGTCAAAGACCTACATTAGAGGAGCTCTAAAAGGAACCCAGAAAAAAACAGAGAACCCTGCTCTCAGGAAGAAGAAACTTGCAGGGAATAAAACACAGCATAATGATCTGTCTGAACCTAGATAGATCTTGAGCAAATTGTCCATACTTGGAAGCTGCGTCACGTCAATGGGTGGGGTAGGACTGACCCACTCTAGGACCACCAAGAAAGAAGCTTCACGGTAAGTGAAGCAAAGCTTCCGTTCTTCGTTGGTCCTGGTAGTGGGTCAGTCCCTACTACTGGGACATAACAAAGTAGTGCATCCCAGGGTGGGTTTAGCAGCTTCCCCAGGCAGACAGCATGCTACTGAAAGCAACCTGTGTTGAGGCCATCTTATCTATCCAGTAATGCCTGGTAAAGGAATGAATTAACTTCCATGTGGCTGCCTTACAAATAACTTCCAGTGAAGGAAAAGAACCAGGGTGGCCACTCCCCTCAAAGGGTGAGCTGTAAAACTTTGGGGAGGATCTAAATTTTCAGCTTTATAGGCCTCCCTGATACAGCCCCTCAACCACCAATGTAAGGTTGAAGCTGTGAACTGCTTCCCTAAAGATGCTCTGCTAAAGGAGAGGAGCAAGGCCTCAGTGGATCTGAGTGGGTTAGTCCTGTCTGGGCAGAACATAGGACCCAAGAAGATTTAAACACTCTTTTGTTCTATCAAGTAATGGGTTATAACAGAATGAAGCTAATTTGCATGGTCTGATCTGTGAAAAGGGAATTAACTTTAGGAATAACCACCAGTGCTGGATGTCACACAACCAATACTCTCTCTAAGCTGCAGAGTCCTGTGAGCCAAAACCCAACCTTTGCGCCACCAACACCTGATGACTAAAATAGCCACCACTTGTCTTATCAGGGTAGTGGAACCAAGGCCTTTCTCTAGAGCAGTCTCTTAAAAAGGCCACCACATAACTCATTGTGCTGCCAGTGGATCTAACCTTTATCTACATCTGAGACTGAAAGGACCCTTCAAATGTTACTATATACACTATTGGCAGAGACTCTGTGGGGGCCAACATAGTGTGACCACTTGAGTGGTACCAATGCCATCTAGTTGTTGCCTCTCAACATCTAGTTAGTGAGGTTGAATATTTGCAGCTGGGTATGATATGCTGCCCCCTGCACTAGCAGGTCCTCCTGCATCAGAAGTATCCAAGTGTCTACTACAGAGGGTCTGAACTGGACCCTTCTGAGCAAGAAGGAAGCAATTACTATCTCTGCTCCTTGTTTTATAATCTACTAGAACAGTTTCTGGATAATCTGAAGTGGTGGAAAGGCATACAGAAGACCCCTTGACCAATCTTTGTTCAGTGGGTCTGTGCTACTTCCTTTTGATTTTGTAATCTGGACATGAATAGTTTTAGATGAAGATTGTCCTCTATAATCAAGAGGTCTACTCTTGGTGCCCTGAATTTCTGACACCTCTGTAGAAAGACTTTTCAGTTGAGCATCCATTATGTTTGCTCTACCATTTGTCAACCCAGCCAGACAACTATCAAGTTGTTCTGACCACTGCATGAATAGCTTTTGGGGACTGAAGATGGTGCTCTGCCCAACAGATCAGTTGCCCGTGTGTAAAGTCTGGACATGAGTCCCCTCCCCCCCCCGCTTGTGGACATAGGTTTTGGCTGTAGTGTTGTCCATCTGGACTAAAACATGATGTCCCTTCTGAATGTTCTTGAACTGCATCAGTGCCAACCTGATAGTTCCAGAAGTTTATGCTTTACCCCACTCTGGGGGAAACCAGGTCCCCCCGAGTCATCTGACCTTGAAAATGTGCTACCCATCTCAACGGACTTGCATCCATCATCACCACCAACCTCTGTGGACCCTCAGGGATTACCCCTTGAGGAACAACCTGAGACCATCTGCCACCAGAGATCCAATCTGAATTTTACCAGAAAGTGAGGTCTCAGCACTTTTGTGTGAGATCTAGGTCTAGGGACCTAGAATGGGAGGGGGAACTACTGAGGAGGGTAAGCACAAAAAGCCTGGTCCACTGAAGGATCTCATACAGGGACCCTCATGCCTAGGAGATGGGCCAGAAGCATCAGCTGTATGGAATTCATCCCCATTACCTGTGGCAACCTATGAATTTTTGGTATCTTTATTGTGAGAAGAACACTCCATCCCAAATAATGCCGATCAGAACCCCTAGGTGAACAATCACCTGGGTTGGAAACAGTGGACCTCTACATGTTGATGACAAAGCTATGGTCTCTCAGGACCTCCATATTTCATCTGTAAGGACTTGAGAATCTGATCCCAGAATCTGAGACCACCTCAACTAGGATGTCGATTGGAAAGGGGAAATGGTTCAATTCCCTGCAACCACAGAAAGCTATCAGGGGAAAACTAGAAACTTAGTGAAGAAAACCCCAAGAGGAGGACTTCAGACCCAGAGGTAAAGTCCAATATTGAAAATGAAGTCTGTTATATGCAAATCGAAAAAATTTGCAATGGCCTGGAGCTATAGGAATGTTGAAATATGCCTCAGATAGATCTATGAAGGCCATGAAGTCCCCCTGCTGGAAAGCAGCCACAATGTCCTTCAGGGTCTCCATTCTGAATTTCCTGGTGCCTACACCTTGTTAATCCATGTTAAATCCAGGATGACCCTACCATTCCTGTCCTTTGTGGACTATGAAGAACACTGTGATTGTTACTGAAAAGACACAGGTTCTACAGTTCCTATGTCCAGCTGATATAGAAAGGCCAACCGGAGAGGATTGTATTTGTTTGGGAGATCAGTTCTTGGGAACTTCCAGGAAAATGATGGCAAGTACACTTTATCCACAGCAAGCTGGGTACTCATTGTACCAACCACGAAACGACGGAAGGCTGAATAAACCCTGAGCCAGCCACCTGAACCCAGCTTCCGCCGGGATCGAACTCAGATTATGACCAGAGCCTAGACTGCAGTGCTGCAGTTTACCAATCCATGCCATCAGGTTCTTAAACTGGTGACAGACCTGTGCCACCAGAATGCAAACCTCTGTAAATGACCTGCCAATTCTGCTGCCATGTGGGTTCGTGGCATAGTCACACTGAATTTGTTTCTTAGTTCCCTTAGAAGCTTGACGCTGCTTGCCGGAGAAGGAAAATGACCTTTTCTCTCTGGATTTGTGCTACCACTTCCCTTTAAAGGGTTTGTTGTAGCCTGGCCTGGGATCACCTGTCAGAAAAAGATCACCCCCCAAAAAAATTGTTACCACCATTGAAAGAGACTGTTGCCGCTTTAGCTCTTGTTGCTGGGACAGCATCCCAGTATCTGGTGCTGTTCACATTGGTCAGGTCTGCTCTAGTGAAGGGAAAACATATGACTGAGTCACTACAGGGATTTCCCAGTCTCTCAGGGACCCTCTGAAGGACCTGTTCTATCCTCTGGCATGCCATCTGTGGCCATGGGGAACACTGTTCTTTGGCACGTCATCTTTGCCCATGGGGGCACTGAGAAGGATACAAAACAACTGATAGGATTATCCACTGCTGGAAGTCTGGGTTTCTTGGAAGCTCCTGGTATGAGAGAGTAAAACTTAGCAAAAAGATTTAGCCTCAGGCTGTGCTGGCTGTTCCCATCTGGCTTCATCACTGAGTAAAACCCCAGCTGATACAGGCACCCAAGGTGAATTTATTTCCTGACTTTGGCAGTGATTTTATCAGAGCCCTTGGAAAATTCAGCATCATCATCTATTATCCCATTTTGGGTATAAGAAAGGTTGCCAAGACTTCAATGGGTGTCTTATATAAAGCTCTGGGGAAACAGCCTGGCTACTAGGGTAGTAGGCAAAATCTCTGCCTCTTCCTCATGTAATTCAACTTTTTCTTTAACGGAAGAGGTTGAGGACTCAGAACCCCCTTTTTGGTCACTAAACAGAGAACTGCAATCCCTGGGGGGCCTGTAATTTGTTTTGTTCAATTCTCTCTCTCCCTTTTTTAAAAATGGGTTAAAGAATTTACCCACACCTTCATCTCTGCCCCATTTCTTGGGCTTAGAGTCTGACTCTGTCTTTGAGCACTTTTTCCAAAGGTCTCAAGAATCCTTCCTGATTCAGCCTACAGCCATGAGGATTATGGCTTTGGCACCTTCCCCTGAAATATCCATGGTTTGACTCTCAAACTGAGTATTATTATCAGATGAAGGGGAATTTGGCAGTTAGAATTCAGTTAGAATGCTGAGTCCTCCATGTTGAGTCTCTGAGCTGCAACTGAAAGTGAAAGCAGTTCCTCAGCGTGAAGCATTCCTCCCTCTTGGACCCAGGGGCTGATTTAGTATAAGGCAGCTCCTGAAATGGCTGCCTTCCCCTCCTTTTTTCTCCCTGAAGGCCTGCAGCCTGAGGGGAACAATGGGGCCTCATTACACAGGGGAAAAGACAAACCTCCTGCTCCCAACCACACCAGAAGGAAGGGAGGGAGAACTTATTCTTAGCCATTTGCCCACCAGATTCGCTTTACAAGTGAGTAACACGGGTCCAGGCAGAAGAAAAGGGGAAATGCTGGATCTGTGCCCAGGGCACAACCCTACCTTATTTGCAGGGTGCATCCAGCTTGGACCTCCACCAGCCCTGAATAAATCATCTAAGGCAGGATTGATGAAGTCTCAGACTTCTGGGCTAGCACCTTATTCGCAGGGTGCAGCCTTGGATCTCCACCGACTCTGAATAAATCATCTACGTTGGGATTGATGAGGTCTCAGCCTTCTGGGCTAGTGTGCCTGGGCGACGCAGTTCCAGAGACTGCTGCTGACTCTGCCGCTCACTTCTGAGTATCCACGTGTGAGATCATGAAGGAACCAGCCAGGAGGGATGCTAGTGGCAAAAGCAGGAGTCAGTGAAGCTCCAAGACCACTGAGGGACCACCCTGTGGTTTAAGTGTCAAAGGAGCCACGCAGCCGGCTGCTGCAGCGAAGAATGGGATACCAGAGAGGCTTGAGTGCTTGTCTGGTTCCCTGGTCACCTCAATTTCTTTCTTATCAAGATCTTCAAGCTCAACAGAGCTCAAGCCCACACATCCTGCTTCAAAGGCAGGGCCGGTAAGACTGAGAAACCAGGGGATAAGCCCCTCCCCTATAGGATCAAGTTTGAGCCGGCCGTATCCTGGAAGAGGAGGAGCTACATTCCCAGTAGTAAGGACTGACCCACTACCAGTAGTAAGGACCAACCCACTACCAGTACCACCAGAGAACGTATGCATTTCTAATGCAAGCCCATCAGTGTATCTAATTCTCACTGTGGCTTCATCTGCAGATGCTTAAGTCTGTAAATTAGGGCCAAGTGGAGAAAAGGAAGATATTCCTGTAAGTTTGGGGAACACCACCCCAAAATTTGCAGAAAAATCTAAAAACTTATCACTGCTTCCATCTTCAGCTTTTGCTTATTTTGGCAGCCTCTACACAAGAAAACTGTGGCTACATTGTTTGGTGTCAGCCGCTAGGCTGAGCCCAGTTACACAGTGGGAAACATTCAAAGACATGCAGGCGCACTTAATTTCCCCCTGTATCCCTACCTCACACTATTTCTTCATTCCTTCTTCTTGGCAACCCTCACATCCTCAGTTGTCACTGCTCTCTTATCACTTTCCTATCCACCTACCAGGCTACTTTTAGCTATCCCCATCTTCAGCTATATTTCATTTGTACCCATATTTCTCCACAATTGGGACTAAAAGCAGCTTTCATCATTTTCCTGTCCTCCTTTCTATCATCAGAGCAATTTTATGAGGTAAGTTAAGCCCAAAGTTACCCTGTCAGCTTCTGTGGCACAGTGGGAATTGGAATATAGATCTCTCAGATCCTAGTCTGAAATTCTAACCATATACCACAACTAATCTGTTGAGTTGTTAAACATAAATTAGTGATATTTTAGTTCTGCCTTAAATTGTAGAAACATTTAGCCCACTTCAATCACTAAATAGAGTGATTGCCAGCGACTGCTAATCCTACCTGCAAAGTATTTTTTTTAAAAAATCTGACAAGTCCTACAGTGTGCTCACTTCCTGCCTTCATGCTCACTTTGTCTTTATGGCCCTTCTCATACCTTTTGCCTCTTAAATATTTCTCCTATGTGAAGGGACTGAAACTGCTATTGATTTAATCATTTCTTGTTGGGAGAGGAAACCTGAATTAATAACCTTGAAAAGCAATAAATCATAAAGTAATAACAGGAGTATACCCAAAGATCACTTATTTCAATCATAGGTCCCAATATTTATCACATTTGTAGCCTTATTTAATCATTGATTGGTTTTAATGTGAATTTAATATGAATTTATTGTTTTATTATTGTGTTGTTCACCTTAAATGTTGTTAGCCGCCCTGAGCCTGCTTCGGCGGGGGAGGGCGGGATACAAATAAAATTTTACATTACATTATTCCTTCAAGAGCTCAGGAATGCTTTAGATAGCACTTGGTGCATCTGCAGCAGCCTTTCGAGTTAAGTTAGGCTACGAGGAAGTGCCTGACTCGACCAATTGAAACCAAATGTCCCAGATCCATGTGGATCCTCTCAGGGTTTTCTGCATGTAGGAATAAGTATTACAGATAAATTTGTATTTGGTGTGTTACTTTGTAATAAGTTAATGACAGCTTTATCAAAATTTTTGTCTGTCTTATTTCCAGGTCCAAAAAGAAGCTCAGGAATTGCTGAATTCTTTGTGACAAGATTACTAATTAAAATGTATGGTGATCCTTTTGAGCCACTGCTTTTTCATCAGAGAACTTCTAGGTCAGATTTTTCCTGCTATATTGCATTAAGAAGCTCAGATTTTTGTGAAGTACCTTTTTCCATATCAAATTATAAGGTGACAGGTGTGATGTGTTGAAAGGCAGGCAGAAAAAACACCTTAATTGCTCTCTTCTTCAAAGCCTGTTCATCTACAAACTACTAATGTCTTTTTCCAGGGTAATTCTATTTTTCTTTTTGAAGATGTGGAGGAACTGATGTCATCTGTGGGACTGACATTCAGGGGATGACTTGTCAATTTATCAGTTGGTTTTAGGAGTATGAGAAATGTCAATAGGGAAAGCCTTCTACTGTTAAAGCTTATAAATAGTGTTGAATCTTGGGATTTTTCACAGCTTTGGAAGGGTTGTCAGCCGGAATCGGTATTTGGAATGAAGAGAGGATCGAGCTGAAGAAAATGTATGGTCTCCAGGGACAGGAACACTATCATTCCAACTTTAAGTATGACTTAAAATATTTGTCATGAGAGAAAAGCAACCGCCAATAGAAATTAGCTGAAATAAATGGCTAAGACATGAGTATGATTAGGGATGCTTAAATACCCACCAGTTTAGCTCATGTCCTGCTCATCTGTCATGAACCAGCAGCTGATTTTTCAGTGATGTTTGATAGTTCACCAAACCCTGTCATGGCTATTCTGCAGACTGCTTCACTGTATTTCTTTTTAATGACACAGTCCAGTGCAACTAGTTTTTTCTTCATATGCATTTTCAATTAATTGCTTCCCCAGTCTTTGCTGCACAACTCAGTAGGCAGTTGTTAACATACCTTGAAACTGGCAAGATAGATTGCTACCTGCTTATCTCTTGAGAAACATCCTTCTTTTAACAGAAATCCCCTCTTCCACACCTTAACAAAATTTCCCTTAGCCTAAATACTATAGACAGGAATGCTATTTGCCCTTGAGGTTATGCACACTTCTTGCGTATAGTCCAGAAACTTTGTTCCTAGTTAATGATTTCTGTAAACCATTAATTGAGCTGGACATGAGTTCCTGTCTGCCACTTCTGCAGAAATATTTTGACACAACAATATCATGTAACTGCAAATAAGCTAAAGGTTCTGATGTAGAAGAACCAACATGTCTACCCTCTGAAACTGATATAAAGTTAATCATATGTCTTACTGTTTCTAATATCTTTGTTCTGAGGCATATTCAGACCATCCAGACAAGTTAAGCGTACTTAACTTATACTGCCTTACTGTAAAGTAAACCTTTACTCAGATTAAATACAACTTCTTCTGTATTTTAAGTACAAATCTAATGCTCTTCTCCAACAAAGGGTAAACAGAATAGCTGGGGCTATATCCACAGTTTCAAAATAACTACAATCTCACCTAAGAGCCGCTTATAGAGAAATAATATAAAAAAAAATCATATACCACCTATTCCCAAGCATCATAAGCACCATGCTTCCACAAGGGGCATTCAAGCATAAAATATCTGACTTAAAATTTATTATGATTTTTTTAAAAAAAGTGTATGTAGGTGTGCATGCTTGAAAATCATTGCTGACTTCTGGTGACCCCTAGTGGGACTGGGAGGCAAGGACGTTCAGAGAGGTGACTTGCTGCATGCCTCTGCATCCTAGCCCTGAAATTCCTTGGCAGTATCCCACCCAAGTACTTGCTAGGGTCGGCTCTGCTTAGCTTCCATGATCTGATAAGATCAGGCTTGCCTGGGCTATCCAGAATTTGATTGTCTCGAGACCTCAGTCAGGACAAAAATGCTATATTAAATTAATTCAACAAGGCTACAAAGATTTTCTCACCAATTTCTAGTTCTGAATTTTCAATAGTTATTTCGTACATGGTTGAACATGCATAAACATGTCACAGACTACTTACTTACATTCCATGGCCATTTGGTTGTTTGCAGTATTTTCTGTACACACATTTTATATCTGAATCGCCCCAGTTGTGGATCCTTAAATCCAGATAGTGGGGCCACAGACAGGAGTGTTTTTCTTCAGACCTGGGAGGTAATGCACCACTGTGTTTTTCTCTCAAGGATTAATCAGAATGGTAATGGACTCGTCCACTCTACTCATTGATCTCTCAGCCTACATAATACTTACCATCTGCAAGCCCAGTGTTGGAAACATGGTAATTAGCTTCTCACATGAACCTGCAGTCATTGGATAGGAGGGGGGAGGTGTCAGGAGTGATGAGGTAATTTTCTAGGGAATTCCAGCAAGACCTGATGTTGCTTGACTGAAAAATATAGTTTTGCCAAGCACCTGGAAGGGAGAGGGAGAACTAGCCTGAATTCTAACTGACTAAAGGCCTGAACTATGTCATGTTTGAATTGCAGTTGTGAACAACATAGAGAATGATTGTGCTGAGGCTTCTCCAACAAAGGGTAAACAATAGCTGGGGCTATATGCACAGTTTTAAAATAGCTACAATCTCACCTAAGAGCCGCTTATAGAGAAGTAATATAAAAAAAATCATATACCACCCATTCCCAAGCATCATAAGCAGAATAAGACCTCATGCTTCCACAAGGGGCATTCAAGCATAAAATTTCTGACTTAAAATTATGAATTAAAAAAAAAAAGTTTGTGTATGTATGTATGCCAGTTTGGTGTAGTGGTTAAGTGCCCAGACTCTTATCTGGGAGAACAGAGTTTGATTCCCCACTCCTCCACTTGCACCTGCTGGAATGGCCTTGGGTCAACCATAGCTCTGGCAGCCCCACCCACCTCACAGGGTATTTGTTGTGGGGGAGGAAGATAAAGGAGATTGTGACCGCTCTGAGACTCTGAGTGGAGGGCGGAATATAAATCCAATGTCCTCTTCTTCTTCCTCTTCTTTTTGACTTTTGGATTTAAGATTTGTGCCATCTAACACAAATCCTGGAAAGTGTTAGTTAGGCTAGCTTTCTTGTTCTCCTGGTATATGGTTCTGAGATGTGTTGCCTGTACTTTGAACTTTATTTTGTTGGAATATAAATGAACTATATATAAATTTCCTTTTAAATTAAAGAAATGCCTGCTCACTTGTATGCAACATCTCTGGGGACCCATGGGGTTTAATCTAGGACTCCTTGACAACACACACTTTTGCAGAAAAATGTGAAAAGTTAAAATGAAGGTTTAAATACCCTGCAACAAAAGAATCACCCCTGGAGGGGCTGGGTATCTGTTCAACACCTCCTTTGATCTGGCTGGATGTTAAGTGCAACCAGACTGGAAGAGGTAATGTGCTTCTGATGGCAGGGTAGTGGCACTGCAGGTGAGCAGGCTGGCTAGTAAGTGGATGGGAGGAAGGGGATATAATACCCTATGAGTCTCTTAGGTTCCCTCTTTGTGTGTGTGTATAATCTACCAACTGTGGCTCATACTTCACACATATGTTGAAGTGGGTTCTAGTCTGCAAAAGCTTATGCCATAGAAAGTTTATATTTTTACAATATCAGTAGACTTTTCTTATTGGCATATGGAAAAAAATACTTTTACTGCACATTTGTTTTAAAATTTTCTCGCTCCTAGCAGAAGATAGGAGGGGAAAATCAGTTATTCCCAAGCATCACCAAGTACCATCAAAGTTTTGGAAATGCTAACAGCCATCGAAGCCAGAGGCAAATTGCCAGATTCCACTGTAGCTGGAATTTGACCCCTAGAAGTTGATACAGAGACTTGAGGGTGCAAGAGATTATATTTATCTTCCTGAAGAGCCCAGGAAAGGATTATTTGACTCATAGGGGATGGGAAAATAGATAATAAAATTCCTTGGCACGAAGGAACGGTCAGTTTTGGCTGATCCTGTCAGAATAATTTGGAGGATGGAGCTTGCACGTCAAGCCATTGCCAAGTGGAGCAGACAGAGGCTGGTTACTCAGAAAAAATACTCCCAAGTAAATTGGAAGATATTAGAACACTGTAATTTCTAAGTTAAAGAGCCTGCCTTAGAACAAGATCAGCTAGGACATGTATAGGGTTAAGGGACAGATGACTGCTGACATCTTTCTTTTGTATTCTTTGCAGACAGTGTGTGCATGGACATTTAAATAAATTCTTTACTATTTTAAATGCTTGCGGAGTCGCAGGTGTTCTCTGTACTATCATTCAGTCATGCTATTTAAAATGGCCACCAGGGAAGTAAGGCAGTCAACTGCCAAATTGCTATTTCCCCAAGTGTGGCAAGCTGTTCCTATGGTAACTAGACCTTGGGTAGCAGATGCGGGCACTATGCTTCCCCTTGCTTTCTCACTCATCAACATGAGGAAGATAAGTTGAATAGAGTCAATATGAAATTTCCAGTGCTCTCAGAGGAAAGGAAGCTGATCTGAGGAAGAGGAGTGAAAGAACCACCAACCTGCTCTGTAGCCAGCTTGCTTTTTTCCAGGGTGGCTCCCATGGTGATTATACTCTTCTCTCCACTGCCAGCTCACTCCCTGACAGCCAGTGTTGGAATGAATATGCAGAAGCTGCAAGGAACTGTGGTGGCTTATTAGGATGGGCTGTACTTCCAAACAATGCATGAGGTCTGCAGCTTACCCATCCTCCAGTCCCTAAGACGGTGGCGTTGCTCACTTTTCAAGAATGCTGTGGCACTTTTCTAGAGTGCTGGGCAGGTGACACATTGGGAAGCAGTGGCCAAAACAGCCACATGTGTATCCCAAACCAGAGTATCACTGGCTTAGAGCAACTGTATAAATTTGCACTGTTAACATTTTTAACCATTGAGACGAAGAACTTGGGAACATAAGCGAGCATTTGTGCACACAGTTCACACTCCAGCTAGAGATATAGATGCACATCTGCTTCCTCAAATGGCTTGGACATGAAATGGATTAGGCGCTGTGAAGTGAAACGAGTGAAGACTGAGGTTTAGTTGTGGCGATCTGGGAAGACAGATCCCCCTACCGACTTTCAATGGGGTGCCTTTGGCACCAGTGTCTGAGGTTAAGAGTCAAGGGGTACTCCTGGAACCTTTGTTGACAGTGGAGGCCCAGATAGCAGCCACTGCCAGATCAGACTTTTATTATCTTACGTGAATAAGGCAGTTGGTTCCCTTCCTAGAATGCAGCCACTTGGTGACAGTGTTCCATGCTATGGTCACCTCAAGAATAAACTACTGTAATGCCCTCTGCATGGGGCTGCCCTTGTCTTAAGTCTGGAAGTTGCAGCTGGTGCAGGACACAGCAGCCAAGTTGTTATTACAGCTACCTGTACGGGAACACATTCAACCTGTGCTGAAAACACTACACTGGCTGCCTGTGGCATTCCGGATTCGTTTCAAGGTGCTGGTCTTACCCTTTAAAGTCCTATATGGCCTGGGACCTACTTATCTTTGAGACCGCCTTTCCCCACATGTGCCCCAGAGAACACTGCATTCAGGATCTCAGAATCTTCTAATGATCTCCAAGCTGAAGGAAGCCTGGACCAGGGCTTTCTCCATGGCAGTTCCCATGTGGTGGAACGCACTCCCCAATAACATCAGAGCCCTGCAAGACCTTCCACAGTTCTGCAGGGCTTGCAAGACTGAACAAATAACAGGAGACAGCTGCCACGCCACAGAACTGACAGTCTTGGCCAACACCACTGTACTAACATGAGCACCATAACTATTAAAAATCTTGGATAGTTGCTGCTTATTGATTTTGTAATTTTACTATTTTATTGTATAGTATCATTTTAAGTTTTATTTTGATGTTGTTTTATTGATTGTTAGCCGCCCTGAGCCTGTTAAGGGGAGGGCAGAATACAAATCAAATAAATAAAAACAATCTGGATCCAGCACCATCCTTCCCCATATTAGCCCATATTTTATTCAAGATCTTTTTAAAAGACCCTGCTTCGTATTTCCACAACTAAAGTAGTTGGAATATCTTGATCTAAAAAAGGGTATTCAGTAGTTGTCCTGTTTAGTACCATCAATCTCAGTCCAAGCCTTCTTGCATTTAGGAAATATAAAATCTTTATATTGCATGACGCATAAGGAATTAACCTATAGGAGGCTTGCATAAAAGTATTAGAATATATATAGCTGACTTGAAAATGTTTTAAATGTTGCAATTCTATATCATGATTAATACAAAGTTGATTTCTTGGATAAGTAGCAAGTAACATATTACTTGAGGAGCTTACAGTAGGTGCTTCTACCCAAGACATCAAGCAATATTATCCAGAAATTAAAATGTTGTGATAATATGTAGAAAATCAATGCCACTGAGAGAAGCATGGAGTTCTCAAGTCTCACATTTTTTAGCAATATGAATCAGGAGATTATGCAGGGTTCTGATATGCTGTAACTAAATTGTATTATTTGCAAGGTGTACATTTGAAACAAAAAACTCTTTTAAAGCTTATCTAATACTTAGATAAACCAAAGACTTTCCTGGAAAATGGATGCAATACCCACAAAGCCAATTACTTAATTCAGCACTGTTAAATTCATACTTTTTTTGGGGGGGGGGCATTAAAACAGTCTTCTTGAAGTTCACTTTGATTAACCTCCATCCCCACCTACCCCCAGTTACCAATTTGTTACCCTTGACTTCCATTTATTAGGGGATAAGAACTGATAAATGACAGAGTACATTGTGTGATGCACTGTCTTTGTCTTTTATTTTGTTAATTACCAATTTACAATATTAGCTGTTGTAATAGTTCTCCCCATCACCCATTAGTGCAAATTAATCAAGTGTTTGTTGCTGAACTTAGTCCTCCATTCTTAATTAGTATTCAGACATACCACATTTTTCCTCACTGACACTTTAAAGCTCTTTTCCATATAAGCAATCACGAATAATTCAGGTAAATTCCAAACTTTAGATAAATAATTCAGGTAAATTCCAAAATTCATGACTTTTCTGCTTATTTAATGAAAACAGTTCATTGAAGTTTTTTTTATGTGTACTGTGGGAGGGCAACCTAATATTAAAACTATCTTGATATGTATAGACTGGAGGAGGTCTGTTAATCAATTCAGTGCTTTTACCAAGCATTCACAGGTTAATATCCATGAATAACAAAGTGTAGCAATATGTAGAAAAATAAGATTTTGGCAGAATTCAACTGCTATATTGAGAAAATGAACGCAAATATAGCAGAGTCCTACTGCATTTACAGTTTTTGCAGTTTGATATGTTACAGAAATGTTACTTGTAGGAAAACTGTTTTGTGTGTGTACAAAACTGTATAAGTTAAATTTAATGGAATTTACAGCGAGTATTGAAAGCATGATACAAATAGTAATTTTTTTAAATGATGCTTTATAATAAGGAAGCACAGTTTGCTAAAAGTAGCATTTAATAATTCACATCTGTAAGTTTTGGAATTTATTATACTTCTCTGCAGTTTAGCAAATGCCCTCAATACTGATAAAACAATTTAAATGTATGTGTGTGTACATACACATACACACACTTATATTGTGCACTTATGACAAATAAAGCCTTGGCCTAAATGAAAGAAAAGAATTTAGAGATGCTTAATTAGAAACATCTGGATTTTTCATCAACTTAAAAGGAATAAGAAAACACAAACAAAATTAGCTCAGTTGTGCAAAGCTTATGTAACTGTATTTCCATTTGGATTCATTACTGAAAATGAGCAGGGCAGTTCACATTACCTTTCATATCCTCCTAAATCTCTAAAATTAATTTATCCTATGAAATGGAAGTTTATCATCCATATCTTTTAACAAGCCTGCAAGATACCAGACCAGGAGAGACTATGTAAGAATCTTTTTCTTTTATTAATTTTTTCCATGAAGATTGCCTATTGTCCTCTTGGAAATAACCCAAGGTAATATGTAAACAATTTTCAATGCTGCTCAATGAGTTAGAATAGTCTGTTCAGCCTCTACAGTAAGTCAGAACAGTGGCACCAATGTTTTAACATGAATCACATTCATCTTATTGTACATTACTCTTGTGCAAGTAATAAAGGCTTTACTCATGACTTTGGCTACACTGTTGTAGCAGAAAGGGTTGTCAACTATTACAGTTCTTTAAAATTAAGATGACAGAATATCGTATTCCATCATTTCAAAAAGCCAGCAGCATTTTCTACATAGTGAGGATACGTTTGGCCTAAGCCTTTAACATCTTTATAACAGCCATGCAATAGAAATAAACTTGAAGATGTTGCATAAGTGAGAACACAGAGCAGTCTGAACATTTTTCTTTATAAAGCCAAGAACCTCCTGACTCTTCTGAATGGCTGTGATGCAAGTTTCAAAGCTCTATAAAACTAGAGCTCCTTAATGTGTATTTATATTTATATACACATGTTTTAAATAAAGTTTTTCTGCTTCAATTTTATTCTGGCCAGTCTATGATGGGAAAATAAATAGAGAAGGTTGAACTGTTTTGCATATCTTTGTGGAAGAACAGAGAATTTTTAAGAGTTCAAAAAAATCACTGTACAGAAGAAACAGCTTATATACAACTTGCTGTGCAATTTAGTTGCTCCGGCCTGTCAAAAGAACAATTCACTTTGAATAGAATCTGGTTTTTTATTATTCTTGTCCAAATCCTTCTGTCTCTTCAATTGCAAAAAGCAGTTTCTCTTTTAGCTGTTCATAGCTTTTGTAGGGTGGCAGATCTAAACGATTAAAACTAAGGAAAGAGAAAAGAATCAGACTGGGTCTACATATTTCAGACATTTTCCATAGCTTTCTTTATATACAACCACACTTTACTTGTAGCAGTAAATAACTGTAAACGCTAGTACTGCTTTCCAGAATGACAAAAACTGGAAGATACTACCATAAAATCTTAAAAATTGTAACCCTGAGGCTACAACCATGTATGAATGCCTGATTTGTGTGACCACAATGATTATATTTTGTTAATAGTTCCTTTTAATGTGTTAGCTGTGAGGACACAGCAACTCAGACATGATCTCCTGCTCTGAACTCCATCCTCAAGGCTGACTGGGAAGATTTTTAAAGCCTGAACAAGGCTTTTCCCACTGTCAAGAACGGGATGTGGACTGGAGCTACCCAGTTTCTTCATATGGTTCTAATGTCATACAACAACAGACACAATCTTCAACGTGTAGAGTTGTGCCTGCTCCCAAGAAAGCTGTTCCAGCAAACAAAATTAAAAGGAACTAAGGGATTGCTTTTACCTAATTAGGACTTTCTTTGATTAAGAGTAATGGCAAATGTAAATAGCATAGAGAATAATTGCATTCTCACATTAATTTCTCATCGTCTAAGTCAACTTTCTCAAGTAAACAGATGCAAGCAGGTAATTTAGCCAGTTTTAGCCAATTCAACGGTGAAATCTCACATTGGCAAATGAAAAAGACAACTGTTACACTTCTCCCTTAAGTATAATTGACGATCCAACAATAAGAAATTTCTTGTATGGGAGAAACTTGCTGACTGCAGTCAATACTAAGTATGGGGCAAAACCTGTGCCAGACATGTTACCAAGGTATGCTGCCAATTTTGTCCATTCTTCAGTGATGCCTCCCCATACAACCTAGTGCACTGCTACTGATTATCTCATAAATGAACAGGTACTAACTTGGTGAGGGAAAGTAAAGCACACTGAGCAGCTAGATAACACGGAATGGTAAGACTAAAGTAGGAAAACCAAAGAACTAGATTTCATACAGTCCATTATAACAACTCACCATGTATGACTTCTTGGTAGCCACGTCTCCTTGCCAACCTTTTCAATGCAAAACTTCTGAGGACCGTTACTCCCTGAACAATAAAGATTCAAGTATTTGTGATGAAAAGCATGTTGAGTCTTAATATGTTGGGGGAGGGGGGTTCCCCGCATAGAAAATGTAGATTTATAAGGAGATATTATTATAGTATAAATTACACTGATATACTTACCCATGAGCTCTGCAAATCCTCCCAGTGGTAATCGGCAAGTGCCAGTGACAAACTGAAGCAGTCGCATACGAACTTCATTGTCAGCTTCTTTTATGAACTAAAAAACATGAGTGGGATTTCACTACTTTAAAATGCAAACTAGTCAGAATTAGCTTTATCTCTCCAGCTATAAACAGAAGCTGATTCTATTAAACGTTATGCTTCACATATTTTGCCCTCAGACATCTACTGTTGTTAAATTCAATTTATAAGGCTACCCACTCCCTGCAAGCAGGGCTCAGGGCAGCTTACAATAAAGCAACAATAATTTAAAATAAAATCACCAATAAAATAACTTATCAACCAGTAAAACAATCCCCTATTAAGATGGCAGAGAAAAACCTTCATTTTCTGCAGGCCTCCCAAGGGAGGGAGGTTATGGAGAGTAGAGGGTTCGAGAGTGCAAGGTATTGTACTGTCCTGTAGCTGTCCTCAACTAAATGTTGGATGGAGCATCTCTGCCTTACATGCCCTGCAGAAAGGTAATAAGTGCTGCGGGGCAGAGATGTTCTCCAGCAGAGTTTTACCAGGTGGGGGCCAAGGCCAAAAAGGCCCTGGCCCTAGTTGAAGACAACCAAATTTTTCTTGGGCCGGGGATCACCAGGAAGTTCTTATTTTCAGAGCATAATACTCTTCCATGGGCATACTGAAAAAGATCAAGATCAAAACCTTGAAAGTGATCCAGTCCTCCACTGGAAGCCAGTGCAACTCACGCAGCACAGACTGAATGTGTGCTGTTGGGGGTGGTGGTGGTCCCAGCAAGGACCTATGCAGTCGCATACTGGATCAGCTGGAGCTGCTAGGTCAGGCGCAAGGGTAGGCTCACATAGAGTGAATTACAGTACTCTATCATGTAGGTGACCATTGCATGAATTACTGTGAATAGTTGGGGTGAGACAGATAGAGGGCCAGTAACCTAACCTGGTGCAGTTGAAAAAAATGCCAGATTGGCAACCTGGGCCCTCATCAACAAGGAGGCATCCAAAGTCACACTCAGACTCTTGACAAGGTTTGAGAGTTGGTAACCCAGCCAAAGCCGCCCCCCTCCAAATCACAACCTCCATCTTACCCAGATACAACTTCAGCCAACTCTGCTTTAACCATCCAAATACAGCCTCCTCAGCTAAATTCCTGGGAATGACAGCCAGTTGCCCATCAAAAGGAATAGCTGGGTGTCATCAGCATACTGATGGCACCCAAGCCTGAAACTCTGTGCTAGCTGGAAGAAGGGGCACTTGTAGATGTTAAATTACAATAGGTACCTTGGAGACACTGTCCCTCCCAGCACCACCCTCCGTCCTGACCGTGGAGAAATGAGGTGAACCATTGCAAGGCTACCCCATGGATCTCCACATCAGCAAAGGGGTGAGCCAGTAGATCATAGTCAAACGCTGCTGTAAGATCAAGTAATAGCAGCAGCATAAACCCGCCTTGATCTAGCTTCCTGCGGAGATTGTGAGGATGACCAGTGCTATCTCTGGTCAGGGGCGAAAGCTAGACTGAAAAAGTTCCAGAACTGATGTGACCTTCAAGAATTTCTGGAGCTATTCTGCTGCTGCTTTCTCAACTACCTTACCCAGAAATGAGCAAGCATCTAAAGTCTTAGTATGTTAGACTGCCTACACTATACAACTGCACATCATTCTAGCCAGAAACAATAATTATTAAAAAGATCTATTTGAGATCTAACTTTGTAACTTTGGCAATAGCATTCCAACAAAGCAAGCAATCTTGCTTTTCCATTAGGTAAATGAGCCTGGAAGATCCTTGAGCTTGGGTCTCCCCTCCCCTGCACCTATACCTGGCCCACAGTTGAAATGTCTGTATTACTATGACAGATTCTAGTGTGGGTTTATACTTTATGTACAAATTATTGCTCTTTCCTATATATAAGGGACTGAAATAGCACGAAAGAGTCCTCTATCATGATTAACTGGTCTAATCAAGGTTAGTTATGCCTTCAATAATCCAGCTGGCATCAAACCATGATTCCAAACTTAACATGTGTAGTCTCATCTCTTGAGGCTTCCCAGTCACAGAGACAGTAGTATATCGAGAGTATTCCTTTGCTGGGAGACCAAGAAGAAGCAGACAATCTCAAATTTATCCCTAAATTGGGATTACTTGGTATACTAACCAGAATCTATTGCAAAAACTGCAGTCAAAACTAATATAGTTTACTGTAACATCTGAATGAAGTCTTTTTGTTTGGAATCCTGATTTCTAGGGAATATCACAAACTGCAGTTTGTGGCTTGGATATAAACACCGTCTCTTTGATCTACACATGAAGACAACTGGGAGTTAAGGAGAGGTGCCATGAAATGCATTTAGTCCTACTTTCCAGCTTCAGGAAGAAGGACCTTACTATGCTCTTAATGACCTCTTAGTTATGAGGAAAGAAAGCTGAATAAAACTACCAGCCTGGTAGAAGAGGAACACACCTCTGACTATTAAAGCAACTCTCTAAATTTCAGCAGCTGCTTTAACCATGTACAATTCCCACTAAAAAAAAAGCTTGAGGAAACAGCAAAGATAAAAATATTTAACCAAAACCTGATATGACACTTGCTGACTTTTCCACAAGTACCATACCTGCCAGAACCATATTATTTGCTTGCTATTTCTTGTATAGTGTCGGTATACAGTGTTCCTCTGCCAGTCCGCCAAATCAACTTCTTGCATACCACAAAGCATAACCTGAAGGGGGAAAATATCACAGGATTCAGAAGAACAGTGGCTTTTGACATTACACAATGGCTAAATGATTTTCACTACTGTTGCACAACACTCTGTGCTTTGACTACTTATCTGTTTCTGTCTTAATTGAACTAATATGTAACTATTTGTTCTTAAGATTCCTTTTTATTATATACAGTAACACTGGTTTGCTGTGTTCCTGCGCAGCCAGTTACCCATTTCCAAGACTAAAATCTTACCTCCAGTTCTTTTTCATCAAAATACTGTAGCCACTGAAGGGGAACAACTTCATTAAATCCATCAAGGAAAGCTTTGGTTTGTTCTCGTACTCCTCGTGAAAACCGCCATTCTGCCATTAAACTGAAACAGGTGAATGTTTAAAATTCTAAACTGTATCTTATTTTAAAACCAATCTGACTTTTCCTCTGCTTTGTGAATTTCAGATCTATATACACTTTAGACACTCATTTTTAACACTGTACCTCATATCCATATCTTAAACTTCAGATGCCTCCCTATTCAAATTGACTTTGGGCATTAGTGCTTATCTGCTCTCTGAGCTCTAACAATGAAAGCACACTGAAGAAAGGAACTCTGCAAATCCACCTCAAAAGAAAGAACTGTCTATAAAAACAAGTTGCATTTTTGGCATAATGGCATGAAATATACGGTACAAATGTCATGTGTACTTTTTATACATACTCTGGGAAGCAGTGTCTTTTTAAAAAGCAGGAAAGTAGATCCTGCTTATATTAGAAGATAGTCCATTCTGCTGTTATTTGTACACCCGCTAATAAAAACTATCAGCCATTTAAACCCTGTAAAGCATGGCTTATGTCTTGAATCTGAAGGACATGCAGTTGCTCTCCTTAATAATTTCTGATTTAACAACAAAGCAGAGTTTGTTGTCTTCCCACCACATGAGAAAAGATTAAGCATTATAATCTAGAAACATTTCAAAATATGTAATAATAAAGAAAAATAATGAAAACATTTGCCATTGTTTTCTCTGGTCCTTGATCTCCATACCCAATGTATTCTTCTTTATTCTCTTCAGTTACAAGCAAGTTTGAGCCTCCTGATTTCAATTCATGCGAGGTAACTTTCCCTAGAAGTTCCATGTCTACACAGAAGTACATTTCTAAATTACATTCTTCAATGTTGTTGTCCCTAGGAGGAAAAATTAACAAAAATGGGGAAAAAGAAAGATCAACCAGATATAATCATTACACTGTGGTGATGGAAAAATGGTGATCATCTGAAAAGATTTACAAACCTTATCCAAATTAGGGAATTATAAAATTCAGTATCAATAGATTCCAAATCCTTTATTGTGAGTTTCTTATTTAGCATGCGCTTGTAGAATGGCAGGGAAAAACCAGTGTCAATGAATTTGCCATGAAACAATGCCTGTTGAGGATAAAAAATCAATTTGGTATTGGATATAAAAAAAACAGCATCAAGTATCTTGTTCATGGCATAAAATGAATTGCTCTAAAAGGTCTCTAAGCTGCCCTGAGCCTGCTTCGGCGGGGAGGGTGGGATATAAATTAAAAATTATTATTATTATATATAAAACAGTAAGCCTGGAGAAACTAACATGATGCAAACTAGCATGATGAAATGGAAATACAACATTAAGGATTAGGTAACATGATCCTTAACATGTTACTACCAGCACAAGATACCTTCAAATTACACTGGCAGAGAACATTGTTAGGTGGAGCTACTGTCCAGTGGACAGTTTAGCCTATAAAAGGCAGCAAGCAAATTTATGTCCCACAGAAATTGCTGGATATTTTACAGTGAATGAATGAGAAACAAAATACAGTATTTTTTGCACCATAAGACTCACTTTTCCCCCCCAAAAAAGTGGAGGGAAAAGTGTGTGCGTCTTAAGGAGCGAATACTGCAAAAAATTCACACAAATGCCTCTAAATTCACACAAACGGCTCTAAAAACTAGGTGCGTCTTATGCTCAGGTGCGTCTTATGGAGCGAAAAATACGGTAACTCAGAAGATGGGAGGGGACTTTTAATGGAAAAAGTTCTGTTAACAATATGCAAAATCTCAAATGCCATAAAGGACCACCAAAAAGAGTGTCTCTTTTTAAGAGATTACATACAAATCTGACACGTTAGCCAGCAGAGGGCTTTATGCACCTATTTGAACAAGCAATTACATTTAATGAAAGTTAAAAAAAACCCACCAATTTGTAGACAACTGTTAACAGACACTCCCACCCTCTAGAAATAAGCAATGCAACTAATCT
The DNA here is from genome assembly GCF_032191835.1 of Heteronotia binoei. NCBI lineage: Eukaryota > Metazoa > Chordata > Lepidosauria > Squamata > Gekkonidae > Heteronotia > Heteronotia binoei. The sequence goes on from NC_083229.1 coordinate 46,052,286, forward strand.
TATTTTTCAGTATGAATCTACTATTACATATCATGTCCCTCCAGGGCTTTTTTTGAGCAAGAACACACAGGAACACAGTTCCTGCTGGCTTTGTGCCAGGGGTATGGCCTCATTCTCTGACTTCTGTGTCCCTCATTCTCTGACTTCTTTCCCATGTCCCATTGGAATGCTTGGGGGGGGGGGAGGTGCATTCTGACTGAACACTTCAGCAGACAAAGACGTACATTCCAACCATGGCTATTCTCCATACAGTATAGTAGGGGCAGGAAGCAAGGGATCCCAACAGCAGGATTTCAGCCATAAGCAAGTAGCAACCATGGCTGGGTCTCTGAGGCCACTCCACTATCTACTCTCCCTTGAAAGCGGCCTCAATTAGCATTCTGGTTAACTGAGTGCCAGATAAGAGTTTCTACTGTACTTATCTTTGGCTTGATCTCTTGATAAACAAGCTGTTAAAAAAGAGTGAATTGGAAGATATACATGTGTGAAACTTAATGCTTCTCTGTGTAGGCTTTTTGTTAAAAGTTCTAGAGAAGCCCAAGATAATTCTACATAAAACTAAATGTTGTCATAGTAGAAGACACACTTCTGATCTAGCTTTGGATGCTTGTCATTGTTCTCGGCCAACAGACAAAATTAAAATAATAACTCATAAAACCCCTTTGCATACATACAAAAGAGCTATTGAGTTTCTTTCAAATAGGAGTAGTTAGTCCTTAAGTTGCTTTTACCCCAACGCATCTCAAGATCTGGAAACACAGGGCTTATATTAAAGAGGGAGAAGACAAGGTAAATACCCTAAGAACTGCCTTTCAGAGTTACTGAAAGTTTCCCTGTAGTCCAGCAAGCTGAATTAAGCAGATGACAGCAGGATGATTCTGTGGCGAAGCCAGGCATGATGGAGACAGCTTTTACCTACTCTTGTATCTAGCACCGACTAGACACACTGTTTCTGAACACAGAGGGACTTATCCTAGCTAGTGTCCCTAAATGTAGCCCTGTACTTCCTAAAGGGGTCTGGTAAAGAAAGGCAGGGTAAAACATTTTAATAAACAAGTCTTTTCTTCTATTTCTCTTGAACTCAACACCAAATCCACCAAAGGCAGTATGAGCTAGATAAGCTGGAAAAAGCCAAATTGAGGATATATGTGTACTTTAGAATATTAATTTAATTGTGGTGGATTGTAAATTTTCAAAGGAGTTCAATTTTCTGAGAGCTGAGGGCGGGATATAAATTGAATAAGGAAATACTGACAAGACACTCATGAGGAAAAAAGATATCCAGGGGTCATTTAATAGAAAAAGAGGTGCTGGAGCGCATTAGCGCAACTCATTTGCATAATTTATTTGCACACGTCACACACGACATCTCTAGAAGGTATACTAAATTATATCAGCTCAGAATCTACCTTAAAATGCTTCTTGAATTATAATTGTCATATTAAAACCTTATTCCTTTTAAATGATTTTCTCCTATGTGGCCACAGTGGCATGATGAATATTTCCATCTGTCTGCTTTATATGTCATTTGGAAAAAATTGGGTTGTAGCCCAGTCTATGCCTATCCCTAGACCTGAGATGCTCAGGAAAAAGGAAGACACATAAATAAAATAAATGTCTTCTGCCCACATTGTTCTTTCCTTCCTTATAGACAGTGAGAAGGCTATTGTATTATCTGGACAACTAAATGGCATCAAGTAGGAAGAAGACAAGATATTTTTAAGCCTATAAGACTCAAACTCATTTGTTAGGAGGGCTGGATCTGTCACAAATGGGACTTTGTGGGGCTGGGCAATGAGTGTCATAAAATATAATGCCAGGTAGTGGAGATGTAAACTTTATAATGGACACAGACAAACACAATTAAAGATATTATTTTTTAACTTAAAATACAAACATGCTAAAACCTGTTCCAATAGTTTACGTTAGAAAGGTGGGGGAATAGTGGAATTTGGCAATACAATTTTTAAAATAAAACATCAAGAAAACACACAAGGCTCTGCCTCTGTGGAAACAAAGAAATGGCATTGTAAGCTTCCCCCCGCCCCCAGTCTACTCAGATTGGCAATGGCTTTCCAATATAATATCCTCCTTTGGGTTCTCACATTAGAATACTCACTATATTAGGTCCATATAGCAGAGATAAGCTGGCTGAAAACATCAACCCTTTGTTTGCAAGGACACGACTTGAGAAAGCATGAGTTTCAGCAGGCTATATTGCAGAACACAGACAAAGCTGCAAGGAAAATGTGGAATGAACCTTAAAATCTACCCCATGTTTTCCTTTCAGCAGCCAGCAAAGAAAGGCAGGAAGAACCTGGGAACTGAGACTCAGCCTGGAAACTTCAAAGGGTCTTTGAAGCACCCAGGCTGAAACTGAAAGAGACAGCCTTGGAACTTCAAAGGGTAAGGACAGGAGGGAGGGGGAGGCAAAAAAGTGCCCCATGGGCCTGATCAGAGCCCTGGGCATGCCGATTCTGGCCCACAAGATGGATGTTTGACACCCCTACTCTATACTCTCTAGTTAATTTTAACATTTCAGAACCTTATGCATCTCTCTTCTACAGTCTTTTTGAGGTGAGAAGTCCCCCTGTGGTGTGCCATAGGGAGCTATTCTCTCACCAATGATGTTTAACATCTATATGCGCCAGATTGCCTGAGGTTTCGGGCTGGGTTGTCACCAATATACAGATGACATCCAGCTCTATCTGTTGATGCATGGCCCGTTGGACAGCACCCCAGACCACCTGATCAGGGCATTAGAAGCCGTGGTGGGATTGTTGCAGTTAAATCGGCTGAAGCTTAATCCACCTAAGATGGAGGGGGGGGGGGAATCAGGATCCAACTTCCCACCCTAGATGGTGCCCCTTTCGTGCCAGCTCAGAAGGTGAGGAGTTTGGGGGTGATACTGGATGCCTCCCTTTCCATGGAGACCCAGGTCACAGCAGTTGCACGATCTGCCTTTTACCACCCTCAGCAGGCCAAACAGTTGGTGCCCTATCTGACGCCCCAGGACTTAGCTACAATGATTCATGCAATGGTCACTTCCAGGTTGGACTACTGTAACTCGTTCTACACAGGCTTGCCCTTGAGACTGATCCAGAAACTTCAACAGGTGCAAAATGCAGCAGCACGGCTCCTGACCGGATTGTCTGTACAGGCAAGCAGTTGACCAATGCTGTGCACATTGCACTGGTTACCAGTTGAGTACCAGATCTGCTTCAGGGTTTTAGTACTGACATTCAAAGCCTTACGTGGCCTGGGACTGACATATCTGCAGGACCACTTCTCCCCATATGAGCCCCGAAGGCAGCTGCAATCCACCAACCAACATCTTCTGATTATCCCTGGCCCAAAGGACATACATCTTGCCTCAACCAGGGCCAGGGCCTTTTTGGTCCTGGCCCCATCCTGGTGGAATCAGCTCCCAGTGAAGATACAGGCCCTATCAGATTTGTTACCTTTCAGAAGGGCCTGTAAGACAGAGCTCTTCTGCCAGGCGTTTGGTTGAGGCAGGCGGATGCCCTTTGCTTTATTGCCTATACCAGTGATGGAGAACCTTTTAGAGACCGAGTGCCCAAACCGCAACCCAAAACCCACTTATTTATCGCAAAGTGCCAACACGGCAATTTAACCTGAATACTGAGGTTTTAGTTTAGAAAAAACAACTCATAGTGAAATTAACAAACTGAAAGAACATTTGATCTGGATAGCATTTGCTTAGGAAACCAACAAAATAGTAACATGTCAGAATGGGAAAATGATGGTGAGAGTGTAATAAGGCAATAAATGGAGGCTGTCATTGCTCTGTTGCTTGCAGGTCTGGGTTAAACTGAGAACAAGCCTTTCCCAGAGGTGTTCCTGTCCACCTAATTCACTTTTGAACATGTAACATACATTGTAAACATCATTCTAGTTTGCCATTAGGAAAAAAGAATACATTAAAATATAGTGTGTTTAGTAGGAGCTGGTGGTTAGGGTGTCCAAATCAGATCTGGGAGGTCCTGATACATATGCCCACTCTGCCCTGGCAGCTTGCTGAGAAACCTTGGACCAGTTATATACTCTGAGTTAACCCGCCTCATAGGTTCGTTCTGAGGATAAAAGAGAAGGGGAGAGTGTGTCAAACCACTTCAGTATCACTTTTGGGGAGGAAGGCAGGGAGTAGATGATGTTAGTTAATAAATTAAGTTGATGAAAGGAGTCAACTGATTCACATGGCTAAATCTGAGTCCAGGAGCACCTTAGAGAACAAGATTTTTGAGAGTCAAAGGTCCTTTTATGTAATCAAGGGAGCTCTAATGCTGAAAGCTTGTGCCCCTTTCCCCAAATCTTGTTGGTCTCTAAGGTGCTCCTGGGCTCAAATCTAGTTGTTCTACTATGGACCAGCACGGCTACCCCTGGAAACTTCAGGGATAGTCTGCAGTGTATTAACTAGAAAGTCTGATGTGAGAAAGGAGTGCCAGTTTGGTGTAGAGGTTAAGTGTGTGGTGTAGAGTGTGTGGTTTGGTGCAGAGGTTATCTGGGAGAACCGGGTTGGATTCCCCACTTCTCCACTTTCAGCTGCTAGAATGGCCTTGGGTCAGCCATAGCTATCATAGAGCTGTCCTTGAAAGGGCAGCTTCTGAGAGAGCTTCTCTCAGTCCCACCTACTTCACAGGGTGTCTGTTGTGGGGGAGGAAGATAAAGGAGATTGTGAGCTGCTCTGAGACCCTGAGATTCAGAATGAAGGGTGGGATATAAATCCAATATCTTCTTCTTTCTTTAAACTAAAACTGCAATCCTATGCATGTGTAGAGAGTAGGTGCCATAGTGCTCACTGTAGATTACTTCCGAGAAACCATGCAGAGCAAACCCAATGAGGAATGCATAAGGGACTTGTAAATATTCATCTGGAGAAGAGGAGGTTGAAGGGGGAGACATAATTGCTCTTTTGAAGTATTAGAAGGGCTGCCACTTAGAGGAGGGCAGGGAGCTGTTCCTGCTGGCAGCAGAGGAGAGGAATGGCATAGGAAAAACTTTTTAACAGTAAGAGTTGTTCAACAGTGCAATCGACCCCCTCATAGACAGTCTTTAAGCAGCGGCTGAGCAAACACTTGTCAGGGATGCTCTGGAAAACCAGAACAGCAGTGCAACAGTTCAAAAACAGCTTATCAACAGTTTGCCTTATGGTTCCTGTAGCTTAAAAGAGATCTTCTCAGATACTGCTATCAGAAGCATCATATTTGAAAGCAAGGAAGTCTGCAGTTCCTCCCTTTCCAGTCCTAAACCAGAGGCGATCCCCGCTGCTGTTTCTGCCAGAGTAGTGGGATCCAACATTTCCTGTAATAAACCCACATCCCTTCAAAAAAACATGTTTTATTCAAGGTCCTGATCTCTTCTCTTCCCCCCTCCCCAATCCTGACACACCCATGCTCTCTTCTTCTCTTCAGCTTGGACTCTGCCACAATAGTTTTGAAATATGAAACACAACCAGGTCTTGGCTACATGAAAACGTGAAGCTGCCTTATATCCATCTCTCTAATGTAGGGGTGGACAAACTGTGGCTCAGTAGCCACATGTGACTCTTTCACACACATCGTGTGGCTCTTGAAGCCCCCACCAGAGAAAGCATTTATCTCTTTAAACAACTTCTTCAAGCCAAGTCAGCCAGTGGCTTGGAGAATGCATTTAAAGTTCAAGTTGCTTTCTTTCCACCTCTCTATCTCCCTCCCCACCTATTTTCTTTCTTTCCTTCCTTCCTTCTCTCAGACATCTGACATTTATTCTGTGTGGCTCTTATGTTAAGCAAGTTTGGCCACCCCTGCCCTAGTGGGTCCCATCTAACCCCCTCCCTAAAACTGCAGGAACACCTGCAAGGAATTTTCCTCTGTGTGTTGTGCTTGGGGGCTGCATTGTGGTTGCACCCCCCCACCTCAGAATTCCAAAGGTGCCCATGAGCTCAAAAAGGTTGAAATGCCCTGTTGTCTCGCTGAAGGAGGCCCAGTTAGGGTTGCCAGGTTTGGGTTGGGAAATACCTGGAGATTTGGGGGAAGGAGCCTGAGTTTTGGGAGAGAAGGAGCTTCAATGAGATATGACTCCAAAGCCTCATGCGCAGGGGGAGGTGGTGAGGGAGTGCGCGTGCCCACAGAGAGGGCTCCGAGTGCCGCCTCTGGCACCCGTGCCATAGGTTCGCCACCACTGGCCTATACCATCAGCTATCCTCCTCCACAATGATCTGCTATTGAACAACTGGGCCACTGATTATACTCCAAACTGCACTATGAGCCTGCCCTCCTTTGTATACTGTACTGTGTTGTGTTGCTGTTTTAATTGTATTTTATTGGTTTTATTGTATTGTATTTGCTTGGTTTTATTTTAATGTAATCCACTCTGAGCCCACCTGGGAAAGGGCAGAATATAAATTAATCAAGTAAATAAAACACTGAACAGTTTCATAAAATCTTAGAACTGCATAAAGACACTATAATTCTTGCTATTTTACTTTCCAATCCCTTTTCCCTTAATACTATTATAGTGAGTTTTTCATTTGCTGAGGAAATATACCAAACTGGTATTTTCAGTAAAATTTCCACATTGGGCTGGGCTCTCACAGATCTACTGTTCGGTTAACATGAAGCTTTCCTCAGGCACAAGAAGCTGTCTGCTATCTTGTGCCTTCTGCCAGAGAAAGAACATCAGCTAAATATATTCATATAATTCAAAACTATGACTAAAAGATATTTTCCTCGTTATCTCTATAGATTTATTCAACAGCAACTATGTTAGATTTCCACTCCAATATTTATCATTTCTTATGTTAAATTTCATCAACCATTAAGTTATATTTTCACTCAGTTTGGAGACAGTTCTTTGAATACAAATGCTGTTCCGTGCATAGTATAAAACAGGAACTTCAAAAATATTCATATTATAATAATATATGCCAAGAACGGCTTTTTAACATGCCTAGAATGTTCATGGTCCAAATCATTGGAAAATATAATTCATGTCAATTAAGTTAGATGTATTCCTTCCTATACAAAGTACTAAACATCCAGCAAGAAAAGCTGAAAACATAAATCAATTTTTTTATTAAAAAAAAAAATCACACTTACCATGGCAATAAACCGCCCAATAAAACAGAAATACGAAAGATGATCAGGATTGATTGTTGATGCTGGATTTATCTGAAGACAGTAGTTGCTCTTTCCAGCGTATTCAAACAGGCAGTACATAGGATTCAATACTTCATGGGAAAGCAAGAAGAACCATTCTCTACAAAATTTACAACAGGATAAAAGAGACAACACATAGGTATCTCCAAACATGGACAAAACTGTACAGACATAAAATACATAGGCAGCAATACGTTCCATTGACAAGAGAGATTTCTGTCAGCAGGTGAGATTTCCCCATCTCTCTCCCTTAGCCTGAAATGCTCCTTCAAATGCTGCTTGTAGAAAACAGGGAACTCCCAGGAACAGAATGAAGAGGAAGTCTGTATCTGCAGTGGGAATGAGGAGCAAGCTAAAATCACCCACCCACATGCAAATTCTTTACTGCATCGAAACCACAGACTACAATCTTATCTAGCACAAGCAGGGTTAAAATATGCACTGGCTGAATGTTTTGAAAATGTTTTCTACAGCCAATCACATCACTGTTATAAAAGCACGCCTCGCGGTCTCACTGGATCGCTCCTATAAGCGACTTATGGCTACCCCAGCCCCTCTTCAGCCTCAGTTCTTCCTTTAAAATTCTACCTCACGGCTATTGAACTCAAGGGGTGGGTATGATATGGATTTCTCAATACTAGTCTCTTCGGGGTTTTGTTTTGTTTTCGGATGGATATAAAACTCAATAGGTAGGGGACCACAGCAGATTTGATGGTTTTCCCAATATACAGGCACCAGAGAACTTTAAAGTAAACCACAGATATTTATTTAAACACACATAGACTTCAACTGGGGAATGGGAGATATTTACATAGGCTAAATTGTATCTCAAGTAGATAACAAGTTGCTCAGTAGTTCAGGCTTTCGAATATATATTTTTCTTAGGTCTCTCAGGCTTCATAGATCATATAGATTTCACTCTCCAACACTATTCTAGGCTGGCCTCTTGGGTATAATGTGCCAAATCTCTCACATCGACTGGTGCCTCTACTCCCAGCCCTTCAGATTTCTAGACCCACATCTATTCCCTCAACCACCTCTTTAGCTCTTAAGAGACGTGTATATGTGTTTGTGACCTCTCAGGTCTTCACTATGACTCTCCTTTTGTCACACACAGCCCCTTGGCTGTTTTTATTGAGCTAGCAGTGAGCTTTGCTTCTCTCGAAGACTCTCCTCAGCTCCTGTCTCAGCTCCTTCTAAGACCAACTGCTCTCTTTAGCAGTCTCCCTCAGACTCTGTCAGACACTAACTGCCCTCAGCTGTTAGCTGTCAATCACCTCAGAGTTCCGAGCACTCTGGCCCCCACCCTCAGATCACCTGACGCAGGCTCTATGCATCCTTAGTTTTCTTGTTAACCCGTTCATTACCGTCACAACTGTAGAGATGATTTGGTTTTAAAACAGCAAATGCTTAGTGACTGGATGCAGTAAAAATGATTAAAGTACTTCTGGATAGTTATGTGTATTTCCCACCTATGCATATTACTCTGTAATATGCAACCAAAGCAAGCATTTATGTATTAAAATGTTACATTATTAAATATACTTTATCATAAACAAAAAGGAAAAAATCATGCAATCAGATGTTAGGAAATGGGAACCCTTCATTTGATTCCCAGCTACAGATGTCAAACTGGAAAATGCTAACACAGTTCATACTTCTTCAAGCAAAGGTTTATAATCACCAGTGGACAAAAATTTGGGAAAGAGGGATAGCTTCATTAGTCTAAGGCAACAATCACAAATAAGGACCTTGAGGTTCTTAAAGCACTGACAGCTTGTGGTCTCAGCTTTTGTAAATTCATATCCATGACATTTCATATACAAATCTAAACTCTGTGTCTTAGGCATCTGATGAAACAAGCTCCAAATCTAAAACAGCTGAGACTAATATTTAAAAACTGAACCACTTTGAGACATGGTGAAAGGCAGGATGTGTTTAAATAAATAAAATAACATAAATGCTTGTATGTCAGACCACTGACAGCAAAAAGGCAATACATTGTAAAAGAAACAAGCTGTGGAATTCTATGTAAAGCTCAATGTTGTAACTCGGTGTTACAAGCCCAAGGACCACAGTCCACAATGAACAGAAATATCAGTTCAGTTTTGACAACCGTTCAGGCAACACTACTGAAGGACATGATCAACTATACTATGAGAAGAGTACTCACTTGCTAATCTTCCAACATGATATATGCAATCATCTGTAGACAATGCTCTTCTGCCACAGAAGAAACAAATCAGTTTCTACAGCAGGGGTCTCCAACTTTTTAGAGACTGTAACCACCTTTGGAAGCCCCCACTGTCCCATCAGCTGGCTTGGAGAAGGCATTTGTCTCTAAATCATTTCTCCCAAGCCAAGCCAAACCAGCAGCTTGGAAAATGCATTTAAGTTGCTTTCTTTCCATCTCTCCCTCCACCATCTTTTCGCTTTCCTTCCTTGCGGCTCTCAAACAACATCTGACATGCATGTCTTGTGGCTCTCAAATATCTTATGTTTATTTTATGTGGCTCTCATGTTAGGCAAGTTTAGCCACCCTTGATTTAGAGCAGGGGTGGCCAATGGTAGCTTTCCAGATGTTTTTGCCTACAACACCCATCAGCCCCAGCCAGCATGGAGCATGGCTAATGGCTGGGGCTGATGGGAGTTGTAGGCAAAAAACATCTGGAGAGCTACCGTGGGCCACCCCTGATTTAGAATATTAACTTTCTATCTTTTCTCTATGAAAGCAAACCACAAGTGTGGAACAATTTAAATACTTAACAAATATATGTGATTAAATGGTGCTGTTACAGGCAACTTAATTCACTAATCTCATCAAGAAGAAATTTATCAATGTTTCCTGTCTGTTAAGTATGGAAATAATAAATTGTGTTAATTCTGAAGCGCATCCTTCTCAATGTACTGACCATAGAGCTCACTACACATCAGAATCACAGATCCCTTTACAACAGTCCCACTACACACATTAAAAACCATTTAACAAAAATAGGTAAAACAATATTATCATCAATTAGTACTGGTTTGAAGCATCATCATCTTATCTTGAATACATATGAGTTTTAGCTAAGTGTCACTTCCTGGGGGTCAGTTGCATTTCTCACTACCTGTAACTCTTACATTTCTCAGACATTTTACCCAGTGCTCATATACTTTTTCTCTTTTATTGCATATGTGTTTGTTATGAATTTCCTTCTTCTATTTCACTCTTATTCTCAGTAAATCGAATAAAATAAATAAGTAAACATGATGAGATTAACAGTATACTAGCAGTATACAGCATTAAAATCATTAATTCCTGAAAGGCCTTGATTAATCACTGTACATTCAGTACAAAGAATCTGGTCACCCTGGAAGACAACCCTTTTTTTTTTAATAACATATATCCACTAAGAGTTTTGCAGTCCACAATGAACTGATTTGAACAAACAGAATCTCCTGTCTCAACGTTATCTAATTTAGGTAACCAAGACTGACTTCAAGATATGTCCTGCATCTTTCTCCCCCTTACTTGGGATATTTTCAGGACCTGGGACCACCCTCCTTCCCCCACTTTCAGACAGACAGGAACCATATATCTTAGTTCACCTGGCCCCTTAGCAGATAGAAAAGACTCTCTTCTTTTTAAATTCAAGTCTCTGGCCTTATAACTGAAGCTAGAATTTGTACCCAAATCATACTTTACTCCACCATATTTCAATTGGGCACGCTTGTGGGAGGCTCCACAAGTACACTTTACCTAGCTCAAACTACATTTCCATACCCTTGTGTGAATTTGGGTTTAACTAGTAAGTGAACCATATATCCCCTGATCACATAAAACCAGTCTTCATACAAAGTGATATATTAGCAACAGGGCTTTTTTTTTTTTTCCAAGGGCAGGGGGAGAATGCAACAGAACAGAGTTCGAGAACCTCTATGTGGAAACTAAACTAAAAAAAAAAACTGTTTAAAAGTTCATTAGAGGCACCTGTGTGTTTGCCTTCATTTCCCTCTTGACAGTCCCCGAATCTCTTTTTCCAGAAAAAGAAAAGTCCTGATTAGCATGGTATGCTTCCTGCAAGCCCCTCAAACAGTTTAACATGAGGGTTTTACCTGGCTAAACCACCATAATCCAATCCTTCTTCTCCTCTGAATATGACATACAATCGTCTTCGTAAGTCATAGGGTTTTAAAGCCATGATCTGTATAAAAAATTTGCACACAAAACAGAAAGTGACATTGAATAAAACAGAATAACTATAGAGCAAATTGTTCAGTTTTGAAGCACCTTTATTTTACATATAGCTATGCTGAATCATCACACACACACACAAAATGGAAATATAAAAAAGAGTTTAACACACACACACTATATTCACACACCCAAACTATTTTTCATGGCTCTTAATGTCATGTTCTTCCCCTCTCTGCCATATTCTTCTCCTTCAACACATGGTTCTAAGCAGTTACAAACACAGTGAGTAAAATGCTATCACTATGCTACAGCACCAGTCATATTTAGTTACATAGCACTGTCACCAAATAAAACCAAAATAATACAGAACCCACCAAGAAGAGAATACAATACACCCAGACTTACACAACACACTGACAATGAATGGTTTTTTTAAAATGTCTCTTTATTGCTAAAACCACTAGAATGTCCTCTGTGTCTCACCACAGTGCAGAATCAGAGAAGCCACTTTTTCAACTCAGTTGCAAAGGTATACAGTGTCACCCACTTGTCTCAGAAATGCTGGACTATGTTCCTCTCCTTCTTCCCCCCACAAAAGGGGAAAACTTTTTCACCTCTATTTGCATGCCCTTCAAAAGACATGACATGGAGGAAGGCTTTTTTACATAAAATAAATAGTTCCATAAAACAGGAGTTTCCTTTCACCACAGAATTAATCTTACACACCACTAGTTTTATACACCAAAGAAGGGCTGAACTAGACATTACTTTTTACATGAGTTAGCAATGGGGAACTTGCAGTCATACTACAGCTGCAAATCCTGGTGGCAACTCCAGTGTGAAAAGTACAAGCAAGCCAGCTTCTGAGCAGGATTATAACATGTAGGATTGCTAGCTCTGGGTTCGGCAATACCTGGAAATTTTGGGAAGTGGGGGACTCAGAGCTAGGACTGGTAGATCACCCCCCAAAAAAGTGAGAAAAGAGACTAAAACGGCAGGAAAAGAGACTGAAAAGAGACTAAAGAGACCAAGTTGTCAAGTGCTCCATATGGTTCAAATGTTAATGCTCATGTTTTTGCACTAAAAATTCTGATAAATAAAATATATGTAATTTTCAATAATCCCCAACCAAAAAAAAGTCATTGTTCGTACCTGCGTTTTGTTATGCCATGTGCGGAGAGGACAGCTGCTCCAGGATGATTATTCTTGGAGCATTCTAGTAGTAGGATGAGCCTCAGTCATGACAAAGGAGGGGGGGAGGTTAATCCTGACCTTCATCCCCCTCTTCCCTGTTTCCCACTTTTTCCCATTTGACACTTCAGGTCTCTGCACACAGAGTCAAGCAGGTGAGTTCTCCCCAGTTCTCCCTTAACATCCCTCTTAAATGATCAATTCCTAGGCTTCCCCTCCCCTCACCAACCAATTGTTGAGAACTCGCTCCGGGTATGTTTCTGCCTTTCTGCCAAGGTGGATCTTGTCTACGAGACATCGAGGTTGCATCTTCACCTCTGCGGGGCTCGATCTCTCTTCCTCTTCTCTTCATCTTGCTTCTTTTGGAGTGTCTCCAATTCTCAAAGCTCTGTCAGTCCAACCCTCTTTGATGAATACTGCCTGGTCTTCTTGTCTGCTGTATCCCTCCTTGTCTTCCACTCCCCCATTTCCCCAGCTCTCCTTTCGTTTGATGGTGGCCTCCTTGCTTGGAGATGGGAGGTAACTCCCATCTTCCCCGGGGGCTGGAGAGTCCGAACTCAGACAGCCGGTTGAGACCAGAAACAAATGTGTAAGTATACACATTTTGTGTAACTACAAAATGATAAAGAATCCTGTTCCACAGTTTTAATTTCTTGAGCACTTGAAGGCACAAAAAAGAAGAGAAAAGAGACTTATTCTGAAAAAAGAGACTTTAAGAGACTAACCCAGAAATAAGAGACTAAAAGCTAAAAGAGACCCACTCCTAGGCCTAGGACTTCAGCAGATGCCATAGTGCACCCTGCAAAGCAGCCATTTTTTCTAGGGGGGTTGACCTTGGTCATCTGGAGATCAAATATAATATCAAGAGATCTCCAGATGCTATTTGGAGGATGGCAACCCTAGTAGCACAGGGGGAGGGGTGCATTATTTGCTCTCATAGGAGGCTGCACATGTCTCCCTGCAACTAATATCCACCCTTGCATCCCCCAGGTTGTTCTGTTCCATATGCCAAAAACAGCTAGAGAGAGAAGAAGCCCCTCCTCACCCCTGCATCACTGTTCCAATCAGAACCAGTCCGAATCTGATCCCAGCTGCACTTTTTACACCGGAGCTTCCACTAAGAGTTGCAGCTACAATATGGGTGCAATCCCAAAGGAAAACCAACATCCAGTTTAATCCTAAAATATACTAAGTGAAGATTTCTTAGAATAGATTCTAGCCAATGCAGTATCAGAAGTTTAAAAATTCTGAACAGTTTTACAGAAGTTTCAGAGACAGATAAATTGGTCCAGAGACAGGTAGATATCCTAGAAATTTTTACATAACGAAGTAAGAGTAAAAGATCTTAAGATTCTGAATGTTTCACTTTAGTGACTATTCCTGAAAGTATTAAATATGGTTACCTGTTGAAAGGAATCTTCAAACAGCGTCTGTCTGGATACATTGATCTTCACATGACTTGGCAGAGCATTTGACTATAAACAAACATGAAAATATCAAAAATATATTCAAAGAATATTAAAATGGACATAATTTATTATAGGTACAGTACCTGACACAGATAACGAAAATGAGCCAGTTTCCATCTAAAGCTGCGTTCATATGCGATTTGTGGCCCTTTATTTCTATAAAGCAAAATATCAAAACTCATTATGCAAACAACATTCAAATTTCACAGTACTTTCAATGGTATACCAGCAACTGCAAAAATTCAAAACATTCCATTCAGCTTCAGAAACTACATTCTTCTCCCCCATAGCCTACAAAGCTCACCTTTGTGTATGCTTTCTTTCCTTCCTTCTGGCTTTACTCCCCCTACACTGCAGTAGCTCCAGATCTGCTTTCCTCCCTTCTTGCTACTCCTTCATTTTTGCAGAGGTGACTGTTGCCATAAAGCCAGGCATCATTTACTAGGGAAATTTAAAATGCTTCCTGAATACTAAGATATTTTGTGACCTCTGCACGTGCACAAGCATTGTTTTTGTTTTGGAAGATGGAATTGCCTCTTTTTCCTTCTTCTACAAATCACTTTTTCTTCAAACTGGGGGTTTCCTTTCTTTATAAGAACCAAGATTATAGCCACGGCTGGCCTAATCTGGAGACTATATTAAAAATCTGCACAGGAGCCAGCCCTGGTTATCAGGAATAAAGATAAGGCATTTTGGAATCCTCATTAACATTTTACTTACACAGTAGATTTACCAGTACGAGGATCGTTGAAGGTAGTTGTCCGTGTATTATGATCAACAAAATATCTAACACCTTCTCTGGTGTACCTAATTTCCCAGCCTTCAGGAAGGGGGTCCTCATTTTGTAACCTGCAGGAAAAATGTAAAATATACTTTTTTGGAGGGGAAATCTCAGTAATCTTTCACCTGGTTTAATATTATTTCATTTAAATACATTAATAAAAAACATATCAACACACCCCTGTGTCCGCGGATCTTCCCACTGTGTTGTCTTTGTGTTGTGATTCACAAAATACACTCTGTCATTTGAATCTACTCTCCTTTCTAAAATACAAAAACAAAACAGTGTAAAACAATAGCTAAAACAAACAATTCACAGGTTTCTGTTTCGTATATAGATGTATTCCTTACCCCAGCCTGGTGGTAAAGGACCAAGAGGATCATTTTCTGCACTCAACATTGAGGCCTAATGAAAACAAAAGAAAAATTAATAGATCTACTGGAATGTAATTATTTTACTGTAAATGCACAAGTAATGGGAAAACTGCTAAAAGCAGTTCTTTACAGTAAGAATCCCAAGGTTCTATTCTACTTCAGTGTCTTCCACCGCAAGCAGCCTTTTTATAATATAATTTGGCTGTTTTATTATTTGAGCTAATTTTTATTATGCTTTTATATGTTTGTTATGGCTGAGGGTATTTTTTGGGGGGAGGGTATTTTGGACACAAAAAGAGGATACAGGTAGGATATACATTTAAAACAAAATAAGTAATGAAAAATTATTGAAATACATATTACAATATTGAACCCATTACTGAACCTGCCTAGATACCATGAAGTCTCTCAGTGTAACAGACTGCACTTTTTAAAAGTTTAGAACTGCTGTGAAGATTAATTCTTCACAGAGCCAGAGAGTCTTGAGTGACAGGCTACTCCAAGGAATCGGATTAGTTAGCATCAGCTGAGCAGAGAAAGTCTTGAGATAGTTGCACACTGAGAGTCAGTCTGATTTCTGCCTTGACGGAATTCACTGATCTCAGCCCTAACTGAGAAGAGTTGAGTACTGACAGTTTCTGAATTCAGCCCTGACTAAGAGTTTAACACAGACAGGAGAACTGGGGAAAGTTGGCAAGGAGGTTTGGGAAGTAGGCGAAGACTCCCATTTGGGCAACAAAAAAGTGATAGATCTAAAGACAGAAGAAAATTCCCTACCCAGTCAAACAGGGAGTTAGCTGTGAAGAGTAGAGAGATCCCACATGTGATGTGGTTAGAAACTGCCTATGGAGACCTTAAGAGTCAGTTAAAAACTCAAGATGCGTACCAGTGTTTCAAGAGAAGGGGTTTGACTACTAGAAAGAGTGTACCAGCCTTCTGGAAACCAAAGGAGTTAGAGAAAGTGTACTGAAATGTTTGTGCCGAACACTGGACAAAAGTTTCTCAACATAAAATTCAAGTAACTCTGAAGAGCTTAAGAAACTCTGATTAACTTGTAATATAAGAACTAAAGTCTGTGCATGTACTGGTTTTACCTCAGAAATTTTACCTCTGTTTTCACCTGATCTTTCCCCTCTATGTTGAATAAAATATTTTGTTAGTGAAATATAAAAACTTGAGTGCAATAGAATCATATAAGTTAAAAAACCATTCCTTCCTTCACGTTCTTGGGCTGAGCAAACAGTCAAAATATCATACTGTGACAAGTGGGACCACCAGAATTCTACAGGAACGAAAACAGACAAACAAAGTGGCTCAGTCACAAAAGAGAAAGAAAAATGAAGGGAAATTTTTGCCTCCAAGGGAGGGAAGTAGATGGAGGAGTCATACTTGGTTATCCTCATTATGGAGGAATGTGTATTTAATATGCATAAGGCAAAAAAGGTCAATACTACATTTTGTAAATTTACCGAATAGAGGTATCGCTGGTTGAACTGTTGCATAGCTCCCTGAAGTTGATTGCGCTGAGACTGCCATTGTTCAAAGTTCCTGACCGATTCCATTGTTGGTCGCTGCCATGTTGTTGTTCGGGTATTATGGTCCACATAATAAACTCTTCCACGGTCATCAACCCTCCTTTCCCACCTACCCAACAAAAATCCAACATTAGTAGCTATTTTCTACCCAGCCATTACACAAAAATTATTCTCTATAAGCAACTAAATTCCCTTTGCAAATATTATTTTGTCCAGTCTTTCCTTGCTATAAACCTAAGTCTGCCAAATGTTTTCTGCACTAAAATTAACAAGTTATATAATAAAATCTGACAATCTACTCCAAAATTAGAGAACTTGTTCTAAGCAACTATCCAAGTGACTTCTTTCCTATGTTACCAGTCTGACCCCATAAAACTAACATAATGTCATATATGGCAGTTGTTGCACTGACATTAATATGCTTTCAAAATAGAAAGTAACGGCAATCCTACCAGCCTGAGTGCTGTAAGTACAAAGTCTAGACTAATTTAATGAGCAAACAATACCTCATAACAAAGAAGACTAGCTCAGAACTCTGAACATGAGAACACACATGAAAGTGACTTATTCTGAAACAGACACTTGGTCCATCAAAGTCAGTACTGTCTATTCAGAGTGTCAGCAGCTGTCCAGAGTCTCAGGCAGAGAGAGGTCTTTTACATCACCTACTGCCTGGTCCTTTTAATTGGAAGATGATTGGGAACTGAATCTGAGATGCTCTATCACCGAGCCATGGCCTCTGAAGCTACAGCAGTGAGCCATCTACAGTGAATGGTTCTCAGAATGGGGAGCACAACCAGCCTTTGAAAATCAAGAAAGCTATTTTATAAAAACAATTTTTAAAAAATTGTTTATACCTTTTAGGTAGACCCACTTTTTATTTCTTCATTTTATGGCCAGTTGCTAAAATGGATCCAGTGAAGGTTAGCCAGCAGATTCCAAAATAAGCTACAGTACTTTGTCTTGAACTAACTCATATTTACAGATCTTAACATTAAACCTGAATTTCACTATAGCAACTATAAATTTTATCTTTGCTGTTCAGATCTGATACTACAGCCACCATATAGCCTTCCATGTACAAGAACTTTTTACAAGAACATTATACAACTTCAAATGAAGGGTACCAACAGAACAATTATTTACTTCGAACTATTTTAAAAATAAAAACATTCAGTATGGAAGACATTATGAATTTCAGCTAACAATTTCTACAAGATTGTACAGTAGGTTCCACAACACTTAGTAATGAAACCTATGCAATTCCAAACTGTCTCCTGTCTGCCAATTTAGTTTAAAAGATCAGTGTTTAAAAACATGAAAGAAAATTACCTCTTAAATCAATTTCAGCTAGACTAAAAGAAAAATCCTTCAAGCTATTATGTTGATGGTACTTTACACCATCTTCACAATAATGAAGATGTCATAAGAATTTAGGAACATACTTCCATATGTCCAAAGCTGCAAAGAAATGCTCTTTGGAAACTCATAAATTAAGTGGGGGTGTCAACTGCTAGAAACACTTTGAAACCTCACTCTTCTTTTGTTTTTAGCTGTATGATTTCTTTCCTGAATAGTGAGAGATATCAAGTTTGGTTGTGGAGTCTAATGGAACAGTTGTACTAACATTTTAAAATTTGAGATTAAATTTAATACCTGATCCAAATGTGGCTTTATTAAATTTATTTAATAAATAAATAGGAAATTGGTACATCCAGAGGAAAATAGGAAACTGGTACATCCAGGCATGGCGCAGGCCTTTCCAGCGCCCCAGGCCGAAAGCAAGCCGCTGCCTTTTTTATCTTTTTAAATTTTTTCACGCACACGTGGCCCAATGATGTCACTGGAAGTGACATCATCAAATCGCGCACAGCGCGTGTGGCCCCCCTATTCTCGGCTCTCTCCTGCTTTAAAGTGGGAGAGGGCCAGGAACCCCCCCCACACACACACACCTCAAGAGGCTTGCAAAGTCTCAGCAAGGGTGGGAAGACAGCGGGCAAGCTCAGAGTTTCTGGCTCTGAGTGGACTCGCTCCCCACCCCCCACCCCGACTTCGCCGAAGGTCGAAGACAGCGGGCGCACTCAGAGCTGCCAGCTGAGTGTGTTTGCTGCCATGCCACCTCCCCTGAGTTTGCCAACACTGGGGGCGTGGCATGGCAGTGGCGAGGTTGGGGGCGGGGAATTTTGGCGAGGTGGGGGGCCAAGGAGCAAGCGCACTCAGAGCCGGTGGCTCTAAACATGCCCCTTTTCTTCCTGACCTTGCAGAGGCTTTGAAGCCTCCGCAAGGTCAGGAATTTAGTGGCATTGGATGCGGCGGGAGAGGGGGCGTCTTATGGCGACCCTAGGCCTCTGGCATCCCAGGCATCTGCCTAGTTGGCCTACTCCCACACACTGGCCCTGGGTACATCAATTATTAATAATTTTAGCAGCTGTGAGATCCATCATATCTCAAAATTGGAAACCCACACAAAAAATTACTTTTAGTACATGGTACAAACATTAGTGGATTACAGCTCTGTTAGCTCAAATTAAATTACTAAGAAAAATATCAAGTACACATGGATAGGTTTTATTCTGTTTAGAATTCATTTTTTTTTTTGCCAACCAACACTCAACAACTCTTCACCTTCCATCTAGTATAGAAAATTATTTTAATGTGCATTTTAATTTATTGTTATATTTTGTTAATGTATGATTAGGAAATAAAAAACTTTAAAACCCTAGAAGAAGAAAGCCAAATCAATACAGAAATTTTAAGTTACCCTGGTGGCAAAGGTTGTGGCCTTTCCCAAGTTGTAGTTCTTGTATTGTGATCAACGTAATAAGTTCTACCATGAGGATCCTTTCTCTGTTCCCATCTTTAAAAAAAATAAACAGGAAAGTACAGTCAGTGGCTGAATTTTCAAAGACCAAAGTTTATTTTCATTCAAGTGGTTTTTATTCTCCTGTAAATCATGAGCTAAAACTTTCTAGACAAAATAGACTAAATATTTGAGATGCTAATCAATATGAAGAAATTGATTAAAAGAGTCTACAAGATGTAAAAGTCCAAGCTAATTAAGAAAAATGAGATACTATTGAGATAATATTGCAACCACCAATCTATTATGTGAATAATAACTCTAGCATTTCAGCACTTCAGCAAGCAACCTGCTGCCTCATTTAGTGTACAATATTCAACTGTTATCACCTGAAACATGATATACTTTAAGCACAATCTGCGATTTTCATTAAAATGTATGCATATTTCACATTTATACCTTACTTGTTTTGTATCCCAGAAAACTACGTCACAATTTCTTGCCTAGACAAGGGGAACAGATGATACTTATATAGCTGCTAAATGCACATACAGGATGAAGAGGCTTTATATCAGCTCATGGCAATCTGATGGACAGAAAAAAAGGTCTGCAGTCCTACCTTTCCTTTTAATCTAATCCAGTCATATTTATTACATTTATAACCCATTTTTCTTCCAACACGAGAGTCTCAAAAGGTCTCGAATCCAAGCACTTCCCAGACAGGAAGGTGGTTGAATCATATGTCTTCTAACCAAACCCTGAGAAATGTCCAGCAGACAGTCACACATACTATCTGTCTGTTGTACGGCCAGAAAAGAACTTCTAAGTGGAATCAAGATGCTCTGATAAACTAGATTATATGTTTGGCTATGAGTCAAGTCTTGCTTACCCTGAACCGGACAGAAGCTGAGGGAAAATTACTTCCCTAAGTACTGCACAGCCGGATTTGTATAAGGACCACAGCAGCACAAGGGGACAAAGGCTTCTTTTCCCACCTGAAATAGTTTCTGAGGGGACATTATTTGCCCCACTGCAAAGCTGTACAAATACTGCTCTTAGGGGCCATTTTATGGTGGGAAAATGGAAAAGGGCAAAGGCAGAAGCCCTCCTATCCAAACAGGGCTAGTGGCACTTCTGGAAAAAAAATTTCAGACAGCTGGTGTATTATCTAATCCAGTGGCAAATTTCTACAAGTCCTGTTACAATGTTCAAGAGAAATCTGAGAGGTAACAGCATGAATACAAATATATTATTTCCTCAGCAACAGAGCAAGGAGGTACTGGTAGAGTTAAGAGGTCAAAATGTCCTCTTTCCTTTCCAGCAAGAAAGAAGGCTTTATATGTGTTGCTGCTGTTCTGACAATGCTGATGTATCTTCCTCCACTGAATGATTTTTTAAACTTTCAAAAAAACTTTTAAAATTTTCTCCACTGAACGATGACAGAATACTGAATTGAATGTGAATACTAATTCTATTCAGTGGAAGGAAGATAACCTGACAGAGTAAACTTAACAAATTTGTGACCATAACTGAGAGGGGCAAGTTCCAACCATTTAGGTATATTAAAACTAGATCCAGATGGGTAGCCATGTAGGTATGAAGCAACTGCAAAACTAGTTTTGTCCCTGGTTTAAACATACTGGGAGCAAAGCGAAGGAGATGCAAATTCCTGGATGTTCTCCTTCCACTGAGTAATTGGACAATGACATTAAGCCCCACAATCCCTTTCTAATATTTAAATCGGGTCAGCTTAACAAATTACTCATGTCTATAGCAACCATAAATCGTATCAATTTCAACAGTTGTAGCTAGGTACCACTGATTACAGAAAATCTACTTTTTGGAAAAAACACTAAGAGCTGCATAGATGTTGTCAGAAAGTCAGGAAAAAATGCAGAATTTTGCTACAGCAGGGCAACATACAATACACAGAAGAGTTACCTTGGGCAAGACCCTAGAAGCTAGTTCATAAAGTCTTTGGCCCCGTATATTATAGCATGATCTATTCAGGCTAGGTTGCAATCAGTCTGATCACATGAGGATGCAAACTGCATGAATCAGAACCTTCAAGAAGGGGCCACATAAGTGGTAGCTGATTTTCAAGTCACCATATATAAAGGCCCCATGCTGCTGGTTCACAAAATTAGCTCATGCAGGTAAACAAGAGCTACAAGAGCTATGGGTGAGTCTTTGCTTTCCTCTCTCAAAAAAGCAAAAACTTTCATGGAGAGTTGCTTCCACTGTAGAAGAAAACTGGCCCTGCTCATCTGCACAGCAGCACTCATCATTTACTTGTTCTAGAAGTCATACTATGTCATGTATATACCACAAGGAGTTACAACCTACTAAATGTAGTAGGCTAAAAACTGATGAAAGCACCACGTTCATGTGTAAAGTCTTCTTTAAATACTATAATATTATTAATTAATGAAAATATATTCCACCTACCCTGGAGGCAAAGCTTCTACGGCACTGTTAGCAGGTTGTTGCCTTACAGCTTCCCCAGCCACATTTGAAGACTCCCTTGGTTTGGCTGCTTCTGCAACTGTGTTGTTTCTCAGATTTGAAGATGCAATGTCTGTGGGAGCAACAGTTTCAGTTCCAGCAGAAACAGTGGGGGCAGTTGTAGAAGTGCTGTTTTCAGAGATATTAGTAGCTTCTGCTGCTGAAGAAGGTTCTGTAGTAGTGGTAGTGCAATCTGCAGATGTAGAGGATACTTCTGTGGAATCCATAAAAGTTTCAGGAGCTGAACAATTATCCGTTTCCATCATGGATGGCTCGCAATTAACTGAAAAGGGCAGAGAGTATTAGATACACAATTTGTAACATCCAAATAAAGTTCAGATATACCAATAAAGGGAGGAAAGGAAGCATGGTAGCCCAATCTTGTCAGAACTTGAAAGCTAAGCAGGGTTGGTCCTTGAAAGGGAGACCACCAAGAAAGACTCTGCAGAGAAAGGCAATGGCAAATCACCTCTGCTTCTCACTTGCCTTGAAGCCCCATGCTGGGGTCGTCATAAATCAGCTGCAACTTGACGGCAATTTACATACATACAAACACACCAATAAAGACTAAAGGGCTATACTCTGATATTCTGCTTAAAGTACAGTTAAAGGAGCATTTGGAGGTCAGGTGTGGAAAATTAATTTAAGTCAATAGTTTTATGGTAAATTGACTTAAAGCAGACTTTTAATTTCCCTCAAAGAAGCTCAATTCTTCATCAACACTGTATGACTGCCATTTCCAATACAAAAATCATAGTTGTGTACAATATATATCAATTACATGACAGTCACAGAAACTCAGCTAATGATGATAATCTTGCAAGTACCTTGTCTAAAATATAATTAAAATATTGAATATAAAGTATTCACCACCTGAGATCTATAAAAAATTGTTTTAGATGTGGTACCTAAAGAAGAAAGTACAGCTGACTGTCAATGAGCAAAGCAAATATATTGAAATTGTATGGAGGTACTTTAACCCTAAACAACATACACTTGTATATTAACTTGTTTTAATCACAAAACAGTTAATAGTACACATTTCCCTTTGTGAACTATCTGAAGTACAAGAAAGAAAACTGTTTTAAGTACGTTATTTAAACAGCCTTGTTTTAAGATCAAGCATTGTTGTTGTAAGTCACCTTGGGTTCCACTCAGGGGTGAGAAATGTAGGCTGCCAACATTTTTAATGCATAGATCAATACTCCCTTAGCAAATTTTTAATCCCAGAATACAGAAATACTTCAGACTTCGCTACATAACTGTAACTATATATACAGGCATGTATCAAAGAACCATACAAATGCACTCAGAGGATTTTCTCACTTATTAACCCCACTGCAGTCTTTCCTGTCTTCCCAAAGTCAGGAGATAGTTTATAAGTAGGTGATGAAGCCAGAAAAAAGTAACCTCCACAATGAGTACATGGAATGAAATGCTTCCCACTTGTTTACAGGGCCTTTAAGATTCCAACTACAACAACAAATCTATAGCCAATACCTGAAATTAATTTGGCTTAGCTATAAAAATAAAAGTTAAAAAAATGTTTACAGGGCTATACTGTTTCTTCCTCTTACCAATGCTGTTGCCAGGCTGGGTTGTAATTGGTTTTGGTGATGATGTATTTTTGGGTCTGGCTGCAATATGAGAAGGAGATGGTGTGCTGTCTCCACTGTCTCCATTAACCGCATGTATAGGGAATGGGTTCTGTACTACAGAACTTGATGGTTGATTGTCTACTCTATTAGAAACATCACAAGGCAGAATTCTTGTCACCATAAATTTTTTTAGATTAGACCCACTACATAAAATTTACACAATTATCATTAAAATTCTGATGAAAATGATTATCAATCTGAACTGCAAGTTCTCTGCTTAATAACTCCTGACAACATCTCATGCACAATACAAGTCAAGTAATTTGCTAAAAATTACATTTGAGTGGTCATATAATAGATTCCATCACTTGTTCTTCAGACTTAGGGTTATTACAATGAATTTACTTAGCTTTTCACTTACTGATCCATATTAGTTTCTATTAGCTTAGTTTGCAATTGTTACTGTAAAGGGTAACTTATTTTCTACCATTGTAAATTATTTAACATAGTATATGTAGTATATTTCATATGACAGAAGTAAGCTTCTCCCACTCAACAGCCGTAGAAGAAGGCAGATTCCTTACTTGCTCCCCTCAGTGCTGTGCTTGACTGGAAAATAAAACCTATACCCTCATGCTAGTAACAATCAGACAGCCTTTATCTGACATGGAGGTTTGTTCCCCTCTGAGAATGATAAGGCACTTAACACAGCCAGATCCTTCAACACTAGCAACTCACAGCACAAGAAAACCTTACCTGTTTTACAATTAGGACACATATCAGAAAGAGATGAGTACTTCACTGCTAGTTATTTGTAAATGTATTTCCCAGAGTAAATCCTAAACAGAAAAAAGTGGTATTCTACACCAAGGACAAAAAGTGTGAATGGATCCTGGGAATGGATAATTAATCTTTGCAACTTTGTTTCTCAACTACTAGTGCATGCAAATCTAAATACTATTCTTGTTATAGTGGTTTAAAAGTAGGGATGGGCATAAACTGGGAACATGGAGATTTGTGGTTCATGGGGTCTCACAAACCACTAACCTTCACAAACCTTCCCATTTATTAAACTGGTTCATTTCATAAGGTCCAGTTGACTCTCCTCTACCTGCCCTCTGAGTTTGGTGAGGACTGGAATTAGGTAGATCGAGTTACAGTTCCCCAAAGCAGGTGTCCCCAGGAAAGTACTCTGGGAAAATCACAGCTGCAGGTTCAGGAGTGTGTTAAAACGGACACCCTGATACTAGACGTATCAGACTTGCAGAGGAATTTCCCAGGATGCTCCTGGTTTGATGAGGACTGGATTGGGCAAAAAATTTTCTGTGGGAAAATACACGTTTTACTGAAGATTATTTTTTAACAAAATAAATGCTAAGAAAGTTATTCAAAGTTGCATCAACACAACACAACATCTTGATCAAAGTGATTTTTCATCAGCTTTCCCCATCATCACACTGCATCTCCCATAATACTATAGAACAGGAAAGGGTTCTAGAGACGGGACGGGATGGCCAAGAAGGGGGGGGGGGAGGAAAAGAAATATTCATGGGAGGAAGGCTTTTCCTTTGTGAGGACTTTATTTTTCAGTTTTTCTGATGGAAAAGAAAAGTGTGCTTACACATGAAAATTTATACCCTAATACAAATTTGTTGGTCTTAAAGATGCTACTGGACTAAAATCTGTTCTGTTTTCAATGCTATAAAGTTTAACTTAATATCTAAATATGCTGGTAGTCCTACTGCTATGACTCTCAGAGAATTTCTCTCCAAATAATACACTTTTTGTTTACTACAGAATTTATTTCCTATCTTATACTTCTAATTTTTCCACCTGATAAAGATTTGTTTGCTAGTATAAATGTTTGCTAATATAAATGAATTTATATTAATAAATTCCATAAATGTGCCAGATACAACTGTATATGCTAACAAATTTATACATTACATATTTTAAATTGCTAAATCTCTAAAATTAGTTTAGGTTTGATAGGAAAATCAATTTTCCCCAAAGTTTCCTTTTTTGCTTGGGGGAAAAAAGTGAGGAAATAAGGTTTTGTCCATGGCTTTAAACTTTTGAGAAATTTTATATCTCGTCATCCAGAGCAGGGTACCATGCAGTATAGGGGTCTGTAATTATAAGGGAACACAGAAGGAATTGTCTTACCATTCTATTCCACAAATGGAATCTACTGTGCAAACACATTACATTCATAGAAAGGCAGAACAATTCCCAGAAAGTCTGCATGGCATCATGCTCAAGAAATTCCCTCCAGAATCACAGCAGTGGCATTTTAGGGAACACAGGAGGCCTCTGGGAGAGGAGGAAGAAGATGAAAAATAGTTTTTTCAAGTTCTGATGTTGATATAATTTTGAATTCAACAATTCTGCAATGATAATTCCAACAACACCGTTAACTGAATACAAGTCAGTAAAACTTCTCAGTTTAGCCCTGAAACACACAATATGATAGTCTATTATATCAATTCAATTTAAGACTGTAAAGGCGTAATCACGTGGTTACCACTGTTTTATTCAAAAGAAATCTGACCTGGAAGCGATTCTTACTGATGTTTCTCTGTTTTCATGTAAAGCATCGCCATTTTGCTGGACTTCTACTAAACAGTAAGACAAAAATTAGATTTTCTTCTCCTTCATTTATTTATTTATTTATTTTATGATTTATATCCCGCCCTTCCCAACAAGTGGCTCATATACCAAAGAATAATAAAAGGGTATTTTCCCCACATGCATTCCTACTTTAACTTACTGGTTAGTGAACTGCAGTTTGTAAGTGATTCTGAGTCAAGCACCAAACCATCAAGCACGATTATCAGTTCTCCTGTTTGTACCAAGCCGCTCTTGTTTTCCAATGAGAGTTTCAATTGTTCTTTGACACTTTCTACTACAAAAAAACACATTTCAAAAATCAGCCACTGGATACAGTAATTTTAAAACAGACCTATGCAGTGCCAATCTTTTTAAATAGATGTTTTAGGGGGTTTCCTATTCAGCTCTGTAACCTGAAGATCTATGTATGATTCCACATGAGCAATTTTAACTATTGAAATGACCCACATTCCCAAATATAGATAAAACAAAATATACATTCTCATAATTATCCTCTTGTACCTACTTGTCAGTTATAGCCCCTGGTTACTTAAGTTTAGTTAACGTACCTTACAGCTTTGCATACAAAGTTCAATGAACTGTAACAGCATAAAATTTTTCATACAAGCATCAAGTATAAGAGATAAGAATCCTAAAAATCAATTCTATCCCACTGGGGGATCTGATCTGGTCTCTGGAACGGACCACCATCACACCTTCCATGTTGCCCCTCAGCTATTCTGTGTCACATAAACTGAGACAAAGGCAAAACAGGGTTGCAGTTACCTGTAACTGTTGTTCATCAACATCTTCTGTGCAGACGCACATTGGGACTACCTCAGGGCAAGCCTGCCATGGAGATTGAGTTACTAGCTTAAACATTTCTAGAACAGGGTGGTCTGCCCCTGGAGTATACTGAGCATGCTCCAACTTTCCAACCTCAAAGGTCATCTGATCTAAAATGGACCACTCCCATTCCCTTAGTTCCACCAGCACTTCTGTATGCTCTGAATATTAGGTATCAAAATGGGAGCCCACAGAGGGGAAGGCAGGAAGGAATATGTTTCTGCACAGAAGATGTCAATGAACAACAGTTACAGGTAAGTGCAACCCAGTTTTCATTGTCCATCTTCATGTGCAGCCCCACACTGGGACCCACTCATGAGCTTCTTACCAAAGGTGGAGGGGCGAGTCTCTCATTGGAACAACAAATGGAGGATTGCCTTCCCAACTTCCGCATTGCTCTGCTGATGCAGATTGAGGGCATAGTGACGAATAAACATCTCAAGTGAAGACCAAGGTGCTGCTCTGCAGATCTCCATAAGTGGGATCTGTCTCTGGAAGGCCAAAGAAGAGCCTTCCGCTCTTGTGGAATAAGCTTTCAAGTCAATCAGGCAGGGAAGCCTTGATAACTTGTAAGCCTGCTGAATGGTCGATATCACCCATTGGGACAAAAGAGATGAGGCAGCAGCACCCTTACAAGGGCCCCAATAACACAGAAACAGGTTACTGGACTTCCAAAAAGCCCATGTCCAGTTAATGTTACACAATAAAACTCTCTTGACGTCTAATGTGTGATTTCCTTTCTGCATCAGATGACAGGTTAGGGAAAAACACGGGAAGAGACAGCTCTCGAGCTAAATGAAAGCTGCTAACTACCTCGGGTAGAAATCCTAAACAGGGGTGCAACCTGACCTTACCCTCAAAAAACTGACGGTATGGTGGATCTACCCTTAATGGGGCAAGCTCACTCACTCTCCGAATGGAGGCTACAGTCACCAAAAATGCAGCTTTCCAGGATAAATAAGACAAATCACATGAGGCTAGTGTTTCAAATGGGAAATTCATTAGGGATATTAAGGCTAAAGACAAGGACCATTGTTGGACAATAAAGAATTTAGGAGGAAACATATGTAACCAACCCTTCAGAAAACATTTTACAAGTTTATGAGAAAATACTGACATACCTTCAATGTCAACATGGAATGCAGAAACAGCAGCTAAATGGACTCTGACAGAGGAGACTGAAAGGGCCCCCCATGCCAGGGACAGTAAATAATCTAGTATAGGAGATAAAGGGCATGTAAAGGGACAAAGGTCTCGTTCAGTGTACCACTGTGTAAACAGCAGCCATTTTCTGTTATAAGAAGTGAGAGTAGATGGCTTACAAGCCTCTTTAATAACCTGCAAAACTTCTGCAAAAAACCAAATGTCTATAAATCTAACAGCCATGCCGTCGGGTGCAGGTTCTATACATTGTGGTAGTAACAGCATCCGTGAACTAACAAGTTGGGAACCTGCAGGAGATGTATGAAGGATCCCTGAGAGAGTCTGAGCAGCTCTGGGAACTAAATCTGCTTCAGCCAGAACAGGCAATTAGAATGATCTTGGATAGGTCCTTCTATATCTTTCCCAACACCCTGGTCAAGAGTGGGAAAAGGAAGAACACATAAAGAAGTCTACCTGTCCAAGGGAAGGAATCTCCTATAGACCTCTGATTGTGGACACACACACACACCCGAACATAAATTCTGAGCCTTCGTGGAATGCACGGTAGCAAAGAGGTCTATCAACAGGAATCTCCATTGAGTGAATATTGGTGGAATGTACTTTGGTTGAAGGAACCATTCGTAGTTGTTGAAGAAGTGCCAGCTCAAAGACTTGGCCTGCTGTGAATAGCTTGAAGGGAGGGCTGGGAACATAGCACTACTTTCCATAATTCTGTGCATTCCATGATGGCTCATAGCACCGCTTCCCTGCAGAGTTTTAAAGAGCCAGTCCCTCCTTGTTTGTTCAATTAAAACATAGCTACTAAATTGTCCATTTGGAAAAGAACTCTTAGGGCAAGTTTAATTGCTCTCAGTTCAAGGAAATTAATATGGTACTTAGCATGTGACTGAGGCCATCTATCCTGTACCTGGAAGCCTTCACAATGTGCACCCCACCCCAAACAAAATGCATCTGTAGTCAGAACCATATCAAGCGACCATGACCCAAATTGTACCCCTGCGAACAAGTGGTCATCAGACAACCACTAGGTTAGAGACCAAAGTACTGACTTTGAGATATTAAAACAGTGGTCTAGAGAGTGAAGCTGGAGATTAAAACATCTCAAAAACCACATTTGTAATTCCCTCATGTGTAACCTAGTGGAGGGCGCTACTGTTGTAGTAAACACCATTAAACCAGGTGCTGTCTGTATCAAATGAACTGGCTGGAATCATTTTCATTGAAAGGAGAGGAGCGAAGATTTTAAATCTGATGCTCTGTCCTTGGGTAAAAAAGCACTATTCTTCTGGAAGTCTAAGTGAGCTCAAATAAATTGAGCTTGCTTAGAGGGCAGTCAGGTGAGATTTGTCGAAGTTTATTAGTAGACCTAATCTGGTACACATAGATACTACTGATTCAACCTGGTCTAATAACTTCTCTTGAACTCGGCTACTAAAAGTCAATCATCGAGATATGGGAAAATAGTACACCCATGAGTTTTCAAATGTTCCATTACTACAGTGATACACTTCATGAACACAAAAGGAGCTGTAGCTAAACCGAAAGGTAAAAAAGCATACTGAAAAACTCTCTGACCCTGTTAAAATCTAAGGAAATGCCCATGTGAAGGATTAATAGCAATATGAAAACAGGTATCCTTAAGATCAAGAACTACAAACCAGATGACTTTGAAAGTAGTTCTAAGACTGAAGGCAACGTGACCATTCAGAACCTCTTAATTACAAGATGACTGTTTAATGCATATAAATCTAGGATACGCCAATGGCCCCCATTTTTTGTCAATAACAAAAAGCATAGAATAAAAGCCCTAAGCTGCAAGGCCTTCTGGAACCTCTGGAACCCCCTTTAGCTAGAAGGACTCCCAATTGAACTGAAAGTTCTGGGAACTGGTTATCAAATGCAATGAAAGCCAGGAGCAAAACTCTAACCTATAACCTGAAGCAACAATAGATAAGACCCAGGAGTCAGAACAAATTTACCTCCAGACGTCAAGAAAATTCACTAAACCATTAAGAAAACATTGTTCCTCCAATAATTGTGCCTGGGGTAATCAGAGCTTTGTCTGTTGCTGTTGCTGCACTGGCTCCTTATGCTGTTGAGAGGCTCTGAAGTGCGGAGTACTCTGCCATTTCCTGTAAGCAAAGCGTTGAGAGGCATACTCACAACCAGGACACTGGTAGGATGCCTTCCCAAAAGAAGAGCTGATAGCCTCCCATGATTGTCTCATAACTGGTCACTCTAAAAAGCATAAATCTTCCTTCCAATAAAATCTAGGCAGTGCCCTTCTTTATCTGACAGGGAAATATGCGAACCTGGTCGGCGATTCCTTTGATGCCCTCTATAAAAACTGATGAAGCAATCAGGTGTTGAACAAAATACTCTACATAATCAGGCTTGACCCTATACAGGTACTTCAACTTCCTTGGAGTCACTTGCGTCAAAGCAGGGATTTTCCAGATCTGCTATACGATGTCATCTAAGTCTTCCAGTATAGGAAAAGCAATAGCTGTGGGTGAGTCCACCGATAAGCGTGACAGGACCTTGTCTTTAGGTACTGAAACCAAGACTGCAACATTAATTTCCAATGCACATGCCATATGCACCATCTGCTCACTATAAATTTTAAAGTCCTTTGCTAGCTGATGATGGGAGCGAGTCTCCAAGTGTTTCACTTGGAGACAGTTCTGAACCAGCAGCTGAACTAGAGATAGTAGATTGGGTATCAAAGTCTCAGTTAACAGTCATCAGGTCTTGGGTAAGGGTCATAGCCCACCAAGGGGCCCTCAGGTTAAAAAAAAAGGCACTGGTTCCATACTTCTCTCATAACCGCAACAATTTGGGTCCCAAAAAGGATACAACTTTGAAAGTAGCAATACCGGGGCTTGTGTTGGGGGGACATGTCCATCGGAACAGAGATAGCTGCACCCACGTCAGGATCGTGATCAATATGGATTCAGGATCCCAAAAAAGTAGAGGAAGGGGTCTGTGGGACCACCTTGCTCTTAGCAGCAGTAACAGAAGAAGCAGGGTTGACAGTCTTATGCTTGTGCTTGGTCTTAGACTTCAGGGTTTTTTTGAGGCGGAGATTCTAATTGTGACTTGGGAACAGCTGATACATCACCTAGGGAAACTGCCTACTTTCCTTGGTGACCTAATGACACTGAGGCACAGCACTTTGGAGGCTTAGGAGGAACCGAGGTCAGAACCATTGGAACTGATCCAACTGAAGCCAAACTAGAGGGCACTGGAGGATCTGACACCCCTGAAGGCTGTACAGTCTATGCAGGCAAATCTTTCCCTGGGAGTGCTGATGAGAGAGCTCTTTCCCAGGGGGCTGCCTTGAGGCATGAGGTCTGTCAGCATGGGCTTTGGGGTAAAATTCTGGCAGATCTGTTATGCCAAAACATTATGGCCCTTCCCAAGGCAAACCAAACAAAACTCATGATCGTCTGTGTCAGTCACCTTAAGACTAAAAAAAAGGTAAAGGTAGTTTCCTGTGCAAGCACCATTTGTTTCCAACTCTGGGGTGACGTCGCATCATGACGTTTTCATGGCAGATTTTTTAACGGGGTGGTTTGCCATTGCCTTCCCCAGTCATCTACACTTTTCCCCCAGCAAGATGGGTACTCATTTCACCAACCTTGGAAGGATGGAAGGCTGAGTCAACCTTGAGCCGGGTACGTGAACCCAGCTTCCACCGGGATCGAACTCAGGTCGTGAGCAGAGAGCTTGATTGCAGTACTGCAGCTTTACCATTCTGCACCACAGGGTTGCCTTACCTTAAGACTACATCTGATATATTTCTTAAATGACAACTTAGAAGCTGTCTCTAGTCCAAACAAATTTGAAACTATCTCACAATAACTCTGAGGTAAAATGAACAAGTGACAGCAATCAATTTCAACAGTGGCGATAAAGGAACTGACAGAATGGGGGTGGTCCACCTTAGATCAGATGACTGTTGAGGACGGAAAATTGGAGCATTCTCAGTATGCTCCAGGGGCGGACCACCCAGTTCTAGAAATGTTTAAGCTAGTAAATCAATCTCCATGGCAGGCCTGCCCTGAGACAGTCCCATGAAGACAGACTATGAACAAACTCTTCTCCGCTGTGAACAACTATGATTTGAGCAGAATCTGCATATAATACACCTCAGCATATAATACATCTCAGCAGTTCACCCAAGCCATTGCAAAAGGCTCTTTAGCAGCCCCATCATGCTCCTTGGTTGCACTCTCCAATTCCGTAGATCAACCATCCATTTGTTTATCTCATCTCTCTCTCTCACACACACACACACACACAGCACACAAGAGGAGAATGCACAAAGTCAAAACACACAAGAGGAGAATGCTGACCAGTTCCTTTGTTACAGTTCACAAAAGAAAAGATGAAGTCACCTGATATAAGTGGCTGAGGTGCTTTTTACAGAATACCTGCAAAAACTTCTGCTGCTATTTGTGTGTGGAAGGTGAGTGAAAAACTATTTCCTAGTTTCTCTGTTCATTTGGTAATGAGTCAATGAAGAGAACCAATATTGTTGACTCCTATGTGCTTAACACTTTTATACTTTGTGGTTCAAGGCAGCTTACAAGAATAGTTAAAATATCTCCAGCTAAAACCAAAAATAAAATTATCTAAGAGGAAAGTATAGCAAGTAGTCTCTGACACATTCAGAAAGACTTAACGTTTTGTTATAATGAAAGAACTTTTCCAGATTTGTGTATACAAAGTAGCATTTCCGTCATGATAAAGCACAAAGTCACCAGAATGATGTTACTTTGAGAACCTGTGCTAGGACTATTTAGTTCATACCTTATGAGGAATGAGCAAATTGCAACTGGAGCATGTTAAACACATCAGCAGAAAATATACTAAGGTAACAATCTTTATACAATGTGTGTTAACTAACAAAATCCAAGTAAATGTGTAACTTACATCTTCTATTATGTATTTCCAAAGCTTGTTTCAGATCTACAGTGGCTTTTCCTAATAAAGCATCAGCTTTCAAAGTATGATGGCTCCACACTCTAAATTCCAAAGTGGTTTGTGGAGTCACATTCCTGTAGACAACAAATAAGTTTAGTTCCCTTTTCATAATCAGATATATGAAGAATACTACAGTTCATCTTTTTATCATATTTAATATGCAAAATAAAATAGCTAGGCCTATGCTGTATCTTTGATGTAGCAAGAAAACATTGGGAACACAATCTACAGTACTAGGCAAACTTAATATGTATTAACATTTGCTGATCTTCTGAATACCAACCATGAACCATTATCTGGTGCTTCTTTCCACAGGATGGAGCAAACACAGCACATCTGCACATCAGTGAAGATGTGTAACTTGTCATAGATATAGCCAGAAATAAATATATGTATTGGGGTCCAATGAGAGAAACGTATGAGAATGAAAAGAAAGTCTGAACAAAGAAATGAAGATATGGTTCAAAGATCTAATGTATTGGTTGAAGGAAGATGTTAATAGTCTTAATTAATTGCTCTCCTTTAATTATTTATTTAAATCAATGGGTTGGGTCCAGCCCAAAATCACCTAATTCTCTTTTTTATCCCTGCCCTCACCAAACATGCCTTTGGTCTTTGCAGGTCTCATGATACCCAGCATAGCCTTTATGGTGGGCAAATATGACCCTCTCTTCTCTTCCCCTCCAGTGGAAAAGCTAAACCAGTAGTTTCATCTCTCTCCAAGGAAAAGGGCTAGAGGCTCACTTTTCTTTAATGAAACCTGGGAATCCAGAGAACCTGCTAAGCCTACAGTTACTATGCTCCAGTGATCTATCAATAAGTTAGTGGGGTTTTTGTTTTTTTTAAAAAAGGGTAGTGTGCTGTGCTCATGACAACACCAATGACAACAGCACCCTCCCCTGAAAATCATTATTTAAGACACATGCAGAAGAAAATGGCTCTGAGCATGCAAAGAATGCCTTACATTACTAAGTAATTACAACCAGTTCCTTATGGATAGACTCTAGGAAAACAGGATTTATAAGTGTCTGGCTTGTTTTCAAGTCTCCAAGTGCAAAATATTTTTAGAACACTTTCATCCCATCTTCTATAAATCAATCAGCTACACTGGCTGCCTGTTTGCTTCTGGACCCAACTGAACCTGCTTGATTTTGACTTTTAAACACCTCAAACCTGAAGACTCCAAATTAACTTTAAGATCTATGGCTGTCCTTTTCTTGTCAAATGGCCTCCTCTTCTCTCATGCAATTTAGCCAGCAATGTGAAGTGGTATTGTTTAGGTGGGCTCTTTATGACTTGGTGTTAATGGTGTATTTAATGTACTAATATGTCCAGTTTCTAGTTGGCTTTAATAATTGAACTTTAGGGTTTTAAAGTTCTTCCCAATGAAAGGATCACATTGAGATTACCATAGCAAGAACAGTACCCTTTCCTGTCCAGATGTCTTGTAAAAGAAGGGATTCTCTTACAAGAGATCTAGGCTTTTGCACGTAGCTGTCCTAGAAGAAATCATTACCTCCTGACTAGTGCTGTGGTTGCCACAGCAATCACAGCACTTCATCTGACTACAGTGGGAACCCTGGATGACTTGTAGGATAAAGCCTTCTTCCACAAGACATCTGGCACTCCCACCGTAGCCAGCTAGCTTGCTGCAGTTCCAGTGATAACAGAGAACCTCAACTCAACTAAGAGGGTTCAGATTAAGGATGCCTGGAGAATGCTTCCCCACCATCACTTGTTGTATACTCGCAATATAGATCTATTTCAAATATGGCTCCCTAATGAATATATGATCACAAAATTCTTACAGACATAAAATAATTACAAACTTGCACAAGGGAGATGGAAAACATATTTTTGTTTTTCATCTCATGCAAAATAAATCAAATTGCTATCTGGTAATTACTATTTTGAACCAACTTGCATATCATCCTTGTGCAGGGGCCACACTAATCTCTGTATAGTTCCAAATTTAGTATATGTGCTGCCAAAGTCAGTGGATGGCATTTTTGGCTAATATACTTTAAGGAACGGAAACAGGATCCTGAATCTAATATATCAGCATGAATTTGCTTATATTAACAGGGAATACCACAATCTTCCCCCATCCCACATTTCATAAAGTACTTGCTGTTCAGTCTCAAGTCTCTGACCAACTACTGTGAGCCACCTGATGTTGTATGTGGGGGAAAGTGAAGGAAAGAGGCACCTGCCCAATTCAGTGACTACAGAATTATATAAACAGTTAGAGGGGGGGACACGATATAGGCATGTTTGCTTACATGCAAGTTCCTTTCTGGTAAAGTTTAACCTCAGATATGATTCAGTATGTTCACTGGTATGTGATGGTGAGGAACAGGTGATTAGCTCATTTGTTTATGCTATACCTGCTGCATAATGGTTCTCACTGCATAATTATTCCATTGCAAACTCTTAAAAAAATGAAGTTATGAACTTAAATTATTTTTTTAAATTACTTACACAGTCAACTGTTCATCCCATTTTGGATTTGACGAACTATTAGATTTAGATGTTTTTTTAACTTCACTATCTGCTACTAGTTCTGTATAGATGGCAGTTCCACCAAACCAGTTCTTTTTTCTCTTCAGTTTGGCACTAGAAACTAACAAAAACATTTTCCATAACTACTAGGAAACAGGTTATATTGGAAAATAACATAGTCAGTAACCAAGACATTTAACAATAATGAATGGAAGCAAACAAGGTTTGCTTTTTCAGCCTCTGCTGAAAAGAATCTACTGTCTCAGTTCAACTCAAACAGAACCACAAGTATGTACAAAGGAGGAGGCATAAGGGCACTGCTTCCCATTCCTGGCAGAGTATCACTTAGTATTCTGTGATATGTATTCCCAAGTGAATGTTAAAATCATCTTTCTCTTTAAAAACCATAATTAATACCTATTAATGAAAGTCAGGTAATCTGACACCTCATCACAAAAGTAACTGGTCAATGAAAATACCTGATGCTGTGGAACAAGAAAGAAATATTTATCTTTTGCCCTTGCTGCTTTTTTATAAATTTCAGTTTATCACTTAGATTTCCAGATGCATTAGACATGCCTCCAACAGTAAAATGTCATGAAACTGCAAGGCCAGCAGTTTTGGTTGTTTTTCTACATGCAAAGAATAATGGGACCCTATGCTGACACACCACCCTGCTGAAATACTGATTTTATACTATCTCAAGTTCAGTATACTATGATGTGCCCAACTGAGCCACCAAACTCTATTATCTACTTTTACTGGTTTTAATTGCTGTTTTAGTGTTTTAAAATGTTGTTATCCATTCTGAGCCCATCTGGGAACAGACAGAATATAAATTATCTAAACAAATAAATAAATAAAAATAAACATTAAGTCCATGGAGAAAACAGCTAAGAAAGGTTTTTTGCTTTTGTTGGTGTTAATCAAAAACATTAATACATATACGATGTACACAGAAACGTTGTCCGTCTGTCCAACAAAGTTGCCTAGTAAATGCTTCAAATGTTGTATTTCTGGACACACTTTACATTTTGCTGTTCACGTAGGACAGAATGAACCACTTTAAGAAGCTGTAAGAGAATGACCATTGACTGAATTAACAGAAACCTTCTCCCTCTCCTTTAACAGCAATGTCAACAGCATATAATTTCACCTGCAGTTTACTGGCTATGTTCTCCTCTCACCAAAGGGGGTCCTTCCCCCACCAACAGCTATCCAGCATGGAATGTTTTATAAAAATGTTGCTATAGCAACCCAGCTACAAATGTTTATAGCAATTCCAAACAAGAAATCACTAAAAAAACTAGATATGTGACTAGAATGCCTTTACAAGTGCCAGACAACAATTATCTGGCACTTTTAACAATTTATAAAAGGTAAAGGTAGTTCCCTGGGCAAGCACCAGTCATTTCAGACTCTGAGGTGACATTGCATTGCGACGTTTTCATGGCAGACTTTTTTTATGGGGTGGTTTGCCATTGCCTTCCCCAGTCATCTGCACTTTACCCCCAGCAAGCTGGGTACTTGTTTTACCAATCTAAGAAGGATGGAAACCTTGAGCCGGCTACCTGAACCAAGCTTCCACAAAAATCGAACTCAGGTCGTGAGCAGAGCTTGGACTTCAGTACTGCAGCTTATCACACTGCGCCACAGGGCTCCTTTATAAAGGAATGCTTATTAAATTTGCAGATGATACTAAATTGGGAGGGGTTGCAAATACGGTAGAAGACAGAAACAGGATACAGGATGACCTTGACAGGCTAAAAAACTGGGCTGAAACCAATAAAATAAATTTTAACAGGGATAAATGTAAAGTTCTGCATTTAGGTAGGAAAATTTGCCTACGGTGCCGGCAGGGCAGGGGTTCCAAATTCAGCCTTCCCCCCTCTCCCCCTCCTTTGCCTATGCTCCCCAGCCTCTTCCTCCCTCCCTTCCCCACCAGGTCCATTTCAATGCTCGGAAAGGGGTGGTGAAGGAGGCAGCAGCGGCAGCTGCTCTTTCAGTGACTCACTTGTCCTTCCCACTGCTGCTGGCCTGCCCCCTCAACCCCGCACTGATAGTGAGCACACTGGAGGGCCAGCATAGGAGCCACGAGCCTCTGGCACCGTTTTACCACTGATCAGCTGATTGGTGGGGAGGCCTTTAAAGAGCCCGGGAAGCACGGCGCTCCACCACCCCTTCCTGAAACGGACCCAGTGGGGAAGGGAGGAAGGAGAAGGCACGGCAAAGGGGGGTGGCAGGGCGTGGTGCCATGAAGGGGGGCAGCGGGGCATCAGTCTTCCTTGGGCGCCATGTGCCCTAGGGCTAGCCTTGTGGATGGGGGAGACTTGTCTGGACACTAGTATGTGTAAAAAGGATCTAGGGGTCTTAGTGGACCATACGCTGAACATGAGTCAACAGTGTGACACAGTGGCTAAAAAGGCAAATGCAATGTTGGGCTGTATTAACAGAAGTATAGTGTCCAGATCACATAAAGTGATGGTATCGTTTTACTCTGCTCTGGTAAGACCTCACCTGGAGTATTGTGTTCAGTTTTGGGCACCACATTTTAAGAAGGATATAGACAAGCCAGAGGAGGGAGATGAAGATAGTGAGGGGTCTGGAGACCAAGTTCTATGAAAAAAGGTTAAAGGAGCTGGGCATGTTTTGCCTGGGGAGGAGGCAGCTGAGAGGTTATATGATCACCATCTTCAAGTACTTGAAGGGCTGTCATCAAGCGGATGGTACAGAATTGTTTTCTGTGGCCTCAGAAGGTAGGACCAGAACCAACAGGTAGAGATTAAATCAAAAGAGTTTCTGGCTCAACATTAGGAAGAACAGTTTGGTGTAGTGATTAAGTGTGCAGACTCTTATCTGGGAGAACTGGGTTTGATTCCCCTCTCCTCCACTTGCACCTGCTGGAATGGCCTTGGGTAAGCCATAGGTATCGTAGGAGTTGTTCTTGAAAGGGCAGTTGCTGTGAGAGCCCTCTCAGTCCCACCCACCTCACAGGGTGACTGTTGTGGGGGGAGAAGATATAGGAGATTGTAAGCCACTCTGAGTCTCTGATTCAGAGAGAAGAGCAGGGTATAAATCTGCAGTAGTTGTCTTCTTCTTCTTCCTGACAGAGTGGTTCTTCAGTGGAACGGGCTTCCTCCAGAGCTGGTGGGCTCTCCTTCCTTGGAGGTTTTTAAACATAGGCTGGATGGCCACCTGACAGCAAAGAGGATCCTCTGAATTTAGTGGGAGGTATTTGTGAATTTCCTGCACTGTGCAGGGGGTTGGACTAGATGACTGTGGAGGTCCCTTCCAACTCTGTGATTCTATTATTCTATCTATGCAGCCCGTTACCTTCCCCTGAATTCCTGAAGAACAATTGGTTTTCATTAGGGTTTGTAGAATCTTTCGGGATCAAGTGCCATGTTCTACTGGAGAAAGTTTTCCTTCCAGACGTTTCGTTCTCAGCTGCGGAGAACATCCTCAGTGGTGCTGCAGCCGGAGCAGGCGCTCAGACCTTCTTGGCTGCTGTGCATTGAGTGGGGCCAGGGCTGCCAATGGTTCTGGCTAGTACTGGTAGGGGAGACCACCAAGGAAGTCCAGGGTTGCTACACAGATGCAGGCAATGGCATTCCACCTCTGATCATCGAGTGCCTTAAAAACCCTACAGGGTCACCATAGGTCAGTTAGAATGTTATGGCACTTTCCACCATGTTCAAGAAAACAATAGAGGACTGCTGGCTGAGCCCCTAAAGGGCTGTGGTGAGAGCTGCTGCAACTATTCCAATTTGCAATGGCTAAAGGCTAAACAGGACACCAATACTTTTGTTAACTGTCCTTTTTCATCCACCAATCTTGGTACCCAGCTCTGCAAAACACCCTACAGACTATAAATTGCAGAAAGTCTCAGAACAACCAGCAAATTCCACAGAACAATCAGCACAGTCAACAGCCATCTCCCTTGTCTTCCTTATCTTCAAACCCCTTCCAACCCTCCCAGCAATTAACACGGAACAATGGTCACATTCAACAGCCAGTTTCCTTATCACTACCCTTCTAGGAAGCCCCACCAAACAATGGGCACATCCACAAACCAATTGCCCTTTCATCACACCCCCTCCAGCCTAGAAATAGCAGCTCTCCAGCAGCCCTGGCCCCACTCAATGCACAGCAACCAAGAAGGTCTGAGCGCCT
The DNA here is from genome assembly GCF_032191835.1 of Heteronotia binoei. Classification (NCBI taxonomy): domain Eukaryota; kingdom Metazoa; phylum Chordata; class Lepidosauria; order Squamata; family Gekkonidae; genus Heteronotia; species Heteronotia binoei. Next base: position 46,092,160 of record NC_083229.1, read on the forward strand.
GCTCCGGCTGCAACGCCACTGAGGATGTTCTCCGCAGCTGAGAACGAAACGTCTGGAAGGAAAACTTTCTCCAGTAGAACACGGCACTTGATCCCGAAAGATTCTACAAACCCTAATGATGTTACCAGCCGTGAAAACCTGAAATCTTTGATAATTGGTTTTCACTTATCGCAACTAATTCTGAGGAACATCCAACCATGTTACATCTCTTATACTGAACAGAAATGAAATATACCCAAAGAGTACAAAACCAGAGAAGAGGTTCTAATGTCTGACAATTTTGGACTATATCTTAGTATAGTTCTTAGCATTTGCATCTGCTATCTTTATTCTCATTCAAAAACTGCAACACCAACAAGCTGTGAGATCTGTATTTAAGCAACAGGTTTCCTCATTTTAAATCCAAACAAAGAAGTGGGAGGGGGAGAAGGATAGCAGCCCCACTTTGTTAAATGTAACTTCTGAAGAAAGAAGCCAAAAATGCTCTCACAGGTTATACATAATTACTGCTCTAGCTCATCTTATTATCGTATTAGTGCAAACATTTACAGTTTGCTCTTCCAGACACACAATATTTTAAATAAAATTAACTCTTTAGTGACTAACATGTTATTCAAACAATATCAATTTAAAAGGACCATGCTGAAAATCAAAGCCCCAAGGAAAACACCATTGCAGCAAATATCCTTTCATTTGCAAGCCAATGTTGCTTCCTCTGAATCTCAAACTATAGTCTGGTATCTGCCTTCAAAATTAAGATTCCCAAGCAAAGATGAATCCTGATTTTAGAGATGATGATTTGTTATTCTGAGCAAACAACAACTTTATGGTTTTCTGTAGAAGCATTTAATTTTTAGCAAGGAGAGAAAGGATTGCAAACATGAAGATTTCCTAGGTTCATTCCAATAATAACAAAGTATTAATATTTAAAGAGATGATTATTTGAGCCATGATTTACATAATTTTAGATACAATTAAAACTCTCTATCATGTATCTAATTCTCAAGATGACCCCATTATACAGATAAAATAAATCCAGAAAGTGGGGCCACCAAGGGATAGGGGAAATGTATCTGGAAACCTGGGAAGAACCTAGGTTCATAGAAAATCCTGTTTTGCAAATAAATAAAACTGGGGAACAGTATTTTGTGCGTGAATGTATGCATATGAACAATTAAACACTTCTCAAGGGTAACATGCAACATCTGCCCATACACATACATTGAGGAAAACCCTGTGCAGAAAATATATAAGTTAATGGTTGGTAGGGGGAAATGGTGAAACATGTGATCTGGGAATTGGGAGCAGTGAATGGAACACACACAATGACAGAGCAAGAGGGGAGAAAGGGGATGGGATTGTTTAAATGGTTGACTAGAGGAAGGAATGAGACTATGGGGGGACAGGTTTTCCCTATATGAGCACTCAGGATTATTAAAGGTTACCTGAATATATTTTAAGCATACAAAATTTTTATCAGTTTAAGAAACTTAAACTTGGATCAGGAAGAGAGTTCTGATATTATTTCATGAGTCTCTTTCCCATTCATTCCCAAAAGAAAACAAATTTGCAAGACGACTGCTTTCTTAGCAGCTTGTAAAAAAATATCTTTTGGTAGGAAACAATCAGATTTATTTTGGCATTCAGTATATGAATTCTGCAGTGCATACAAAGCCATGATATGAACACAAATACACAACAGTCTGTCTCATGTTTATGCGGTCCTAGAATCATGGCAATCGACACAAAATTCAACTATCTCAAGATGACAATTTACTCTCACATGAATGGTGACTTCTTCAAAGCAGAGAGACGCTGCCTGCAGTAGCCTCCAATGAGGCTGGCCCAAGGAAGGCCACACCGGAGGTAGCAGAAAATACACCAAGCTGGGAAGCAGCATGGCTGGCTCTACTGGTCAATAAGATGAGGAGGAGTGGGGATCACACAACTGTAGCCCAGAGGATGCTAGCCAGGCTCCACAGGTCAGGGTATTTTGTCAGGGGCTGGCTCTGCCAACAAGATCTCTGATGGGGAAAACAATTCTCACAGAAAGCCAGAGGCAATGATGGGCCTGTGCATGATGTGTAGCCTAATTAGTGAGCTAGGGATGGTAATATGCCCAAGACGGATGGCACATGAACCTGCTTTCAACTTTGGGGGGGCAGGGAATGTGGAGAGGATAAGGAACAGTATGTCTTTGGAGGCTACTGGAACTGGCAAGAATGGTGTGAAGCAGCCCCTAGAACACCCAGAAACAAGGCAGGGCACCTAAGACCTTCCCTCTCCCACAGGGAATGCCCCAGCCCAGAACAATTTAGAGGTTTTCTGAACTGTACCTCAAGCAGGACTCTGAAGAGGCAGCACAGAAATATCCTAACTAGATGCATAAATAAGAGTGAAATGGTTTGCAAAGAAAAGAGAAAAACAGAAATACAGTTAATTCATTAAATAACAAAATCTATTTGCCAATATAAAACAAAGAGAACAGAGAAATCTTCTCAAAAGAATAAAGCTTGACAGCCTCTACAAAAAATCTCAATGAAAGAGCTTGTCATGCAGCATCTGGCAGCCCACTGTATAGAATCAGGGCTGCCACTGAAAAGTACTTGGATATGCACATCTAGGTTACCCAGCAGGGCTGCTAAGTGGACCTAAGTTCTTTTCTTTTTAATGTGCTAGTGAACAGTAATACAGTGTTATAAGGCTGTCTGGTCCTCAAGATTCTGCTTTATTACCCAACATAATCCTTTGAAAGACCAACACCACTTCTGACAACAATTTATGTATATCAGGATACAGGTATTATGCCCTCCAGAAATATTCTGAACATGGCATTTTTATGGACCCAGTGATTCTAATGACATGCCGTGCACTAAAGTGAGAAATTCACATTGCTTCTTGGAACAAAAAACAGATTACTATACAACCCCAAATTAAGACCTAGGGACAAACTCTGAATGACTATGGGTCTTCTATGGCACATTCTTCAGAGACAACCTCTCCTTTGGGGGGTGGGGGAAATGATGAATAAGACTAGGTTTCTCTATAATGCCACTCCTCACCAATATGATTTCAGGATAGGATCCACTTGGATACCTAGATATGTAATTTTCAAAAACTCTGAAGGTGGTAGGAAGAAAATGTTAAATGGTGGAAGTTGAGGGGAAAACCTGGTTGCACACTAGAAAGTATAGCTTACTTTACTTAACACTTTATCCTTTGAGGAGTTCAATGCTACTTCATTATCAAAATCTACAAGAATTACAGTAACTGTACAGATTAGAATTTATAATTTATACCCCATTGAAGTCCAGCAAATAATATGTTTTGAAAGTAATACCATAATGCTAACAAAATCAGTACCTGAAAGATATCTATCTTGAGTAACATATCCTAGAAAATAGAAAGTCTGCATGACCTAAATCAAGTTTCTCAGCTCTTTCAAGTCTATTTGTTCCTTACTTTGTCTTGATTTTCAAACATTTTTTCATTTGTTTTACTTGACAGAGAAGACTGAATGAATCTGAGGCAAATAATCTGCAATGAGTCCAAAGCTGCTTTATAAAAAGGACCTGGCATTGTATTGCAGAAATAATAGATTTGGCAGACTCACAGACTGCCGTTGTGCACCACATACCTGAAAATATCCTGTGTTCAGTAAATCCTAATATGTTCCCTGTTTAGTAATTCAGTCAAATACAATCCTAGAACTACTATATTACTACCAAGAAGATATACCGCAGTGAGAAGTTCTGGTGTAACAATACTGTATATCATTTAGTGAGTTAGACTAGGTTCTGGTAGACCTAGGTACAAGGAAGTTCACTGGATGGCTTTCTGCCAATCACTCTCACTTAAAAAAGGTAAAAGTAGTCCCCTGTGCAAGCACCAGTCGTTTCCAACTCTGGGGTGATGTTGCATAGACTAATATAAAATCAAACTGTCTCGGAATGACAACTTACTCTCAGATGAATGGTGGTCATGGTTGCTATTGTGAGGATAAAACTGAGACAGAGGAAACAATCTTAAGCCCCAGCAAAGAGAAAAGCAGGGCATAAGTATCTAAATAAATAAGAAAGATTTTTCCGATATTTCACTCATTCTAATAGAGAAAATGTATGAATATCTATTTCTCACTTTTTTTTATTTCAGAAAAATTCCAGAATTCCAAACTTTTCTCCCTCACCCCCACCACACCTTCATGTTTCTGGCTCCTCTGTGCCTTTTCAAGTGTTATTCTGGTAATTTAAAAAGCACAGGTGAAAGGAGATAATACCACTGCACTGTGGATCTCTTGCCAGTTTGGTGCAGTGGTTAAGTGTGTGCACTCTTATCTGGGAGAACCGGGTTTGATTCCCCACTCCTCCACTTGCACCTGCTTGGAATGGCCTTGGGTTAGCCATAGCTATAGCTTAAAAGGGCAGCTGCTGTGACAGCCCTCTCAGTCCTACCCACCTCACAGAGTGTCTGTTGCGGGAGGAGAAGATAAAGGAGATTGTAAACTGCTCTGAGTCTCTGATTCAGAGAGAAGGGCGGGGTATAAATCTGCAGTCTTCTTCTTTTTTATTATTGTGAAAATATCCAGAAACTATCCAAACAGCAATTTTTATGACTTCTGTAAAAGCAGTATAAGCAGACTGTCAGCATTCACACATGAGATGGTCCCTGCAAATGGTGAAATCTGTAAATACTAAGTGGATTGAACTGAGAGAACAGGGCAAGGTCCCACCCTCTCTCTTGCCACACTCTAGCCACTCCCCTTCTTCCCTGATTAAGGAAGGCTCCAGCCAGGCAAATAGTAACTGGCACCTATCTTGGCTACAGCATTAGAACTAGACAAGTTGTCTGGGGCCTGGGTGAATCATACAGCCACTAGGCAAGTTATATGGACTGGGCCTGGAGTCTGTTCTGTACTCTGTAGCCAAGTTTCTTTAAATGGTACCAAAGCTTGGCCCTGGGCTATCCAGGATTGGTAGGCTAGAGCTGGTAATATAGCGCTACCACAGGTAGACTGGTTGATCAAGCAAAGCTGTCTTCCCAGGGCTCAGGTTAAATAAGCTGTGAGGTAACTGAGCCCAGCTGCACTGCTGGCAGGTAATGGAGTTCCTGAGGCTGCATTGTACACTGACCAGGATTCTGCAAGGAAGAACTATTTCAGTTCTAGACCTAAAGGAAGCTTGTGCACAGACACTCTGGCACATTTTGTGACAACTTGGCACAACTTCTGCTGCACTGTTCCTGTGGAGCCCTGGTTCAAGTACTGTCCAGCAGAGGCCTAGTAGTTGCATGGTTTCCCATTCAGGTACTGAAAGGACTGTTTCTGGTGGTGCTGACATAGTGCTGGTCCTCCCAGGTCCCTCTGGTCCTCCTCAACCATTGAGCTCAGCTCCTCAGGTTCTTCCCCTAAGGACTCTCATTCACTGAGCTGGTTGGAGGGGATTATGACAGTGGCAGGACTAGGACACACAAGTCATTTAGCTACAGTTACTCAAGTCTAAGGGTCAAAGTAGATTATTACAGTGATGCCAACAGATCCACAGGGCAGTGGGATGATCTCCTCCCACCTGTGCTTTTTAAAGCACCAGAATAGCACTTGAAAAGGCAAAGAGGAGGGGTGACAAGATCACTTGGTGCCGCTATCACCAGTTCCAACTGTCAAAAGTTTGGGCATTACTCTGGATGCCACCTTATTTATGGAGGCCCAGGTCACAAAAGTTGCCAAGATGGTGTTTTTCCAACTGCACCAGGTTAGGCAACTGGCCTAACCTTGACCAAGCCACAGTAACCCAGGTCTTGACCTAGCCACAGTAACCCATGCAACTGTCACCTCCAGGATATTTGTAATTTGCTCTACACAAGCCTTGTGCCTGACCTGGAAGCTCCAACTGATCCAGCATGCAGCTGTGCAGGTCTTCATAGGGACCCCTCAGATGGCATCCAGCCAACTTGGGCTGCATGAGCTAGACTGGCTTCCGGTGGAGCACCAGATCCAGTTCAAGGTCTTGGTTTTGTCCTTTAAGGTCCTTAGCAGTCAGGGACCCACACATATTTGGGGCCACCTCTCTCAGTATGTCCTGGGAAGAGTGTTATGCTCTGGGAATAAAAAATTTCTGGTGGACCCTGGCCCAAGAGAGAGCCAGTTGTCCTTGACTGGTGGAACGCTCTGCTGGAGAACATCCATGTCCTATGGGATTGACTACCTTTCCATAGGACTTGCAAGGCAGATATATTCCACCAGGAACTCTGTTGAAGGCAGTGATGGTCTGGCCCTCTCATATCCCTCCCTCCCCTCCACATCCCCTCCATCCCAGGGGCTGGTGGAAACTGAAATTCTTTCCATCATCTTGGACAGTGTGTCTTATTATTGATGTTTTAAGTACTTTTAATGTTACTCTTAACTTTATTATTTATTGTATCTGCCTTTAGATGCAAGTCACTCTGAGTCCTGCTTGCAGGGAAGGGCAGTGTAACAAAACAAATGTAAAAAATAAATAATAAATAAATGCTGTGGGTCTGACTGGGTCCTTGCAGCATTTTTAAATGGAGAAGTTCACAGCCTCATCCTAACATCAAGTTTGGCCCTAAGTAATCATGAGGTGGTAGTGGGACTGAGCCAGCACACTTGTGACCACTGTCCCTCTCCATTATTTGACTCTGCTCAGGTCTAGCCACACTATGTGGCCAGGCTGTGGACCATGGATAAATGAAATCATGAATGGCAAATCAACTAATAGTGAAGGTCTGCTGTATTGTTATACACACAGAATAAGAAATATGCATTCATCCCAAACAAATTAGACATATCTAAAACGATAATTCAGAAATTTATACAAAAATGTTAGCAGATTTTGAAAGGTTAAAGTTAGCCTAAATAATGACATGTCTCTTCTCCAAATTTTAAAAGATGTCCTGAATTTTCAACATTTAGGTAACATTACACTTCCAATAGGAACATTCTTGATTGTCCATAACAGATCCCCTGCTGGAAAATTGTAAACTAAATTCATGACTAATTACCAACGCTGGAAGTATATTATACAAAATGAAATACAAGATGTCCTGTATTTTATTTCCATTGTTCTGCAGGTGGAATAAAAGATATATTTGAAGAAAAGGCAACAAACTTAAGCAGATAACAGGGTTTGGCAGTTTTCCATACTGGAAAATATGGAAACTATTGTTATTAACATGAAAGCCTTGACCCAAACACTGTTTATTTTAATGCTTGCTTAAATCACTTTGCCTTCTTCAATCCTGACTGAACTAGTCAAGAATATACAGAAACATGATACACTGTTTATTTGTGAAGCACAAATTTACAACCACTGAAGTACACTAGCAGCAATTCAGAAAAGTCAATACGTTTTATAACACCTGTGGAGTCATCTTTGGCAGTATCCATTCCCGTTTAATACCATGGAGATCAATGGGTTTAGGTTGGGCTAACTCTGCAAAGACCTCCAAAGGAAGTTGAGAATACTAAGGGGCCAAAGGTTGAAAACATCAATAGTTATAGTCAAAAATACACGTTTATTTTATATATACATATAAAAACCCTGCAGGGACCCAAAAGAAGCTTCATAAAATTATTAAAGTGAAAATGCACATGAAAGATGCATATATGACCTGACACATTTCAGCCTGCAGAGGCCTTCTTCAGAGGTCAAATACAACAAAGTCCCAGTTACACTTATACATCAATAAACAATTAATACAGGCAGGGCTTTTTTTGTAGCAGGAACTCCTTTGCATATTAGGCCACACACCCCTGATGTAGCCAACCCTCCAAGAGTTTATAGTAGGCCCTATAATATGAGCCCTGTAATAAGAGCCCTGTTTTGTAGCAGGAGTTCCTACTACAAAAAAAGCCCTGAATATAAGACCCAAAATGGAATGTTCCGATATGGAAATGAATGACACAATTTTTGTAAGGCCACAAATCTATCTGGCTTTATACCAGCAGCAATTACGTATACCGCAAATAATAATATTGCAAATATGCACCTTCCAGTTTAGGTTTTAAGAGTAAAATCCCAATGTAACATCAGTATGTATCAGTCATACTTAAGAATGAACTATTTCAAGACTGTAACAGTGTTGCAAAAAAGAACAGGAACATACCACATTCTCCTATCCACATAACAGTGGTTTAACAGTGCTCCAGTAAGATATAACACAGGAGTGGCCAAACTGTTGCTCGGGAGCTACATGTGGCTCTTTCACACATATTGTGTGGCTCTCGAAGTCCCCACCACAACCACATCAGCCAGCTTGGAGAAAACATTTGTCTTTTTAAACCACTTCCCCAAGTCAAGCCAGCCAGTGGCTTGGAGAATGCATTTGAAATTTAAGTTACTTTCTTCCACTTGTTCCCCCCCCCCCCCATCTATTTTCCTTCCTTCCTTCTCTCAAACATCTGACAATCACATCTTGCAGCTCTCAAATATTTGACATTTATTCTATGTGGCTCTTACATTAAGCAAGTCTGGCTACCCCTAGTATAGCAAAATGAATCCAGCAGTCCACTTTGAGACCAAGATTAATTCTTTACCCCATACTAAATCATTAACAGTTTTTTAAACTTTATGAGATAATACATATGTAGCACTTTGAACATTCTAAAACTCTATATAACTGGCAATTCTCTGGGCATAGGTTTGAAGGTGTATGAAGAATAAACCCTCCTGAATCTTAGCAACAGGTCTGGATCTGGTCAGTTCCTAAATGGAATACCACTTGGGAACCCAATGTTTGCAGTCCTGAGTTCCAAAAAGGGTTTAACAATTTATGGTTTTAATAAATGTAAGCAATGATGCTGAAGATAAAATTCATTTAAGTCTTAGGTAAGGAGCACATGTGTGTAAGTAGAGAAGGTTCTCCATTTTAAACATTTTATTGAACACTCACAAGCTATGTTGCTTTTCAATGAAAAACAGCAGATTATTTAAAAAGTTGTTCAATCTATGTTTGCAATCCAAAGTCATCAAACTTTTTTACAAACAGTGTCATTGTAAAGAGGATAATTTTGACCCTGTGTATACCATTATCATAAAGTACAGTTGTTATATTACAAATATATTTTCAGAACCTGAAAGACCATTATTAAGAGAAAACAAAATCTTATTGAAGATTTGAAGTATATTAAAAGATTAATAAAAACATGCACACAAAGTGGTCAGGCATTTTGTTTTCACTTTTCTTGCAAAACTGAAAGTATTGTTCTTGATTTTTTTAAATGTCTATGGCATAGATGTGTAATTGTATATAGTATCTAGTGAGTTGCAACCCACCTTAAGAAACTGTATTGGCTGAGGAATAAAATAAATACCTTAAAGTAATTTCAAAAGAAACTATTTGCTCCCTGTACCCAAACAAAGGAAAACCGTGTCTACACTTCATTAGGGTGCTTGCATTACCTGCAAGCCTCTTCAACTCCTCCCCCTCTCCTGCAAACAATCTCACAACTTTCTCTTTACAAATATCGCTATTTAAATATATAAAGTCCACGCAATTTACTGAACTGTGTAGGTATAATTTCTATTTTTTCATTTGAAGGGCTAGATTTGGCACAGGAAAAGGATGCGCAGCAAGCTTTGAGATGCAGTTCAGCCAGCAGATGCCTGAGAACATTTTCTAGGAAAGTAGCTAATTCTAATTCTTTACTAAACAGTGGCATGACGTACATTACATGCATAGTGTGCAGATTTTTACTTACTAGTTACTTGCATTTGTAGTCTTCCATTACAGTTATTACTGATTCCAGATCTTGGGGAAGCTGTAGCCATGTCAGCAGCAGCAACTTCAGCCTATTTTTTTTTTTAGAAAAATTAAATATTTGAATATGTACACATGCCAGTAATTTAACTGAGAAGCATCTAGTACAATAAGCTATTTATAGCTAATAAACAAATAGGTAGCTACTAATCACTAGCATTGGTACTGCTTCATATGAACATTTGAGTTATTTACAAATAAAACATCAGAATATGTTATAATCACTAAAATATGCTGTACTGTATGTTCACAGCTAGCCTTGCAAATCTGTTCAAAATATTGATGTCATCAAAATATACCTGATCACCTGTCATACCTATCAATTATTAACATGGCATATATTAGTCATGATCCTCAACATCCTGACCATTTTATTGGAACATATTCTCCTCTGTGTCCCACAGTCACCCATCTATGTATCCCTATGTTCATCCTTTCCCATGCTAGCACCCTTTTACCTATCCTACACTCTATCACCCCCACATTCTCCAAAATAGATGGCAAAATAACACCAAATAAAAAGTTGTTCAACTATCAGCTTTTTTTCCCATGGCATAAACAATGTTGAAAATATCTAAAGATAAGTGAGTATGCAAAATCAAAGTTTCCCTAGAGAGGACCATACAAAGATTCACAGTATACTGGTAGAGTACATGATCTGCATGCAAGAGGCCCGAGGCTTAATCTCTGATGCCTCATTAAAGACTGGACATGAGCTCTTTCAGAACTACTGTTAGATCAACCTGATAGTACATGATAGCAGATTCCCAGTATACTCTAGAGCCAGTTTGGTGTAGTGGTTAAGTGTGTGAACTCTTATCTGGGAGAACGAGGTTTGATTCCCCACTCCTCCACTTGCACCTGCTAGCACGGCCTTGGGTTAGCCATAGCTCTGGCAGAGGCTGTCCTTGAAAGGGCAGCTGCTGTGAGAGTCATCTCAGCCCCACCTACCTGACAGGGTGTCTGTTGTGGGGGAGGAAGATAAAGGAGATTGTGAACCACTCTGAGATTCGGAGTGGAGGGCGGGATATAAATCCAATATCATCTTCTTTCACAGTACAAATATAGATCCATACAAGCACAGACATCTGGGGAAATATCACTCTGAACTGTACCTGTCTACATATGTTCAGACACTTCCCTTCTTGGAAAGGTTTCTCCATTTTTGGAGAATACTGGAGAGTTAAGGATTGCATCAGCTGGTGGGCCCCAACTCTGCTTACCTCTCCTGGGATTCTGACCTGAAGGGACCATGGCCTCAGGGTATTGCTACCACCACTGTCCCTGTCTTGGGCTCTGGTTAGGCAGGACAACCCCCTAACTTCCCTCTAGTATCAGTAGGAACCCACCTCAGGTTTCCCAGAGATCTCTGGAACACCTCTGGAGATTGGTAACTGCCTATTTTACCACTTTTCTCCTCCCTAGGGATTCTTTGACCCACTCCTAGCATTTACAAGCAGTTGGGGGAACTATGTGGTACAGAGGGACTTCATTCCTTCAACAATCAAATGACTTATTTAAAACTCACAACTATATACTGGCATTTTAGAAGTGAACGGAAGAAACAAAACATTCAGCAGCTCCAGTGAGTAAACTGACACAGTGAGATAACAAAAGTATGTGCTTGCAAACTGGGTTTATTTTGCCTTTGTGAGTGTGCGTGTTCATTTTAATTTAATGGAAGTACAGTCAGCTGCTGGGGAATGAGGAAATGAAAACTGTACTCAGGGGAATTGTGCTGCTCTATTTTTATTTATTTTAGGGAATGCGAAAGTCTCCTGGCTCCACCCCCAAAGTCCCCAGGTATTTTCTGAGCTGGACCTGGCAATCCTAATAGACATGGCTCATACAAAAAGTTCCAAATTTAATTTCTACTTGTAGAGTCTTGGGTAAAAGACAGGAGGGGAGGAGGGGGGATAAAGTGGAGATTACGTAGACAAAAATGCTTCATTTCTCTCCCTCCTCTAAACTCATGCCCTATCTAGGTGGTATGCAGGGCAGGTATAAACAGGTTGCCTACCTGTAACTGATGATCTTCGAGTGGTCATCTGTGCAGTCACACTGATGGGATTCAGGCGCCTGCGCCGACCACGATCGGTAACTTCAAAAGCTGCGGATTTCCGCGCCCCCGGCCCGGTGCGCATGCGCACCGCCCCTCCTGCGCATGCTCACCGAGCCCGGAGCGGACATCCCGCCAGTTCCTTCTGACCGCTGCATGATCCGCTGATGGACCGGCAGCAGTGGGGAAGGTGGGCGGGTAGTGTGACTGCACAGATGACCACTCGAAGATCATCAGTTACAGGTAGGCAACCTGTTTATCTTCTTCGTGGTCTCTGTGCATCACACTGATGGGAGACTAGCAAGCCAATATCCTACCTGGAGGAGGGTGCTCTGGTCCATCAGCAAGACAGCGACTGCAGCACCGCTCGGCCAACCGAAGCTCCTCGATGCCATCTCAGGTCCAACGCATAGTGCCTGACGAAGGTATGCGGCGAGGACCACGTGGCTGCTTCGCAAATGTCTCTCAAAGGCACTCCCTTCATGAAGGCCGTCGAAGTGGCCATCGCTCTGGTGGAGTGAGCTCTGATGGGACCCGGCAAGGGCCTCTTATTTAGTAAGTAACAGAGTTTAATGGTCTCCGTGATCCACTTAGAGATCCTCTGAGCCGAGACCTTGCTCCCTTGTGATGCTGGGGCATACGATAGAAAAAGTCTGGAGTCTTTCCGTAGCGGCCCCACTCTGTGTAAGTAAAAGGACAGCGCTCTCTTGACATCTAGTGCATGGAGTCTGCGCTCTCCGTCTGTAGTAGGGTTCGGAAAATACACTGGCAAATATATTTCCGTGTTTAAGTGGAAAGACGATATCACCTTTGGGAGGAACCTGACATCAGGTCGCAGCCAGACCCCTTCCGCACTAAACCGTAAGTAAGGGCTGTCACAACGGAGAGCGGCCAGTTCCCCAACTCTCCTAGCTGACGTGATGGCTAGTAGGAAGGCCGTCTTCCACGTTAGTAACTGAAGTGGGCACGTAGCCATAGGTTCAAATGGTCTTCCCGACAAAGCTTGCAAGACTCCCGGGAGGTCCCACGCTGGAGCCGGAAACTTTATTGCAGGGTAAAGTCTGGCAAGGCCACGAAGGAATTTTTTAGTGTCTGGGTGAGTAAACACCGAGTGGCCCTCAATGTGCACATGCTTAGCTGATATGGCAGCCAAATATACTCTGACTGAGGATACTGCTAGACCCTTATCAATCAGGGCGAGGAGGAAGTCCAGCACAGTGGGAAGACCTGCTCTGGAGGGGTCTACCCCGTACAGTGAGGCGAATTCTACGAATTTGGCCCACTTGTAGTCATAGGACTTCCGAGTGGATAGCTTCCTGCAATTGAGAATGACTTCCTGCGCCCTAGCTGATATTGATGCTGTTATAGCTTCCACGCCGTCAATTTCAGGTGCGGTGCGTCGTGATGGGTCACCCGCCCCTGATGCGACAGTAGCAGATCTGCGGCTGGGGGAAAATGATGAAAGACCCCTCTGGAGATGCTCAGTATTGGGGCAAACCAATGTTGCCTTGGCCACCAGGGGGTGATAAGGATCCCCCGCGGTCGTTCGCTGTGAATCTTGTAGACCACCCTGGTGATGAGTGGAATGGGGGGAAACAGATAGATGTGTTGCCCCTTCCAGGGGAATAGCAGGCCGTCCCCCAACGATCTCGGATCTGCTCCCCCTCTGCAACAGAAGTTCTTGCACTTCGAGTTGTTTCGGGTAGCAAATACGTCCACTTCCGGGGTCCCCCATTTCTGAAAAACTGGTTGAAGGAACCGCCAGTTGATTTCCCACTCGTGCAGCATGGCACCTCCACGGCTCAGGGAGTCCGCACGAGCGTTGAGAGTGCCGGGGAGATGTGCTGCAGTCAGTGTTGTTTGAGTCTCTCTGCAAATCTCCCAAATGCGAAGCGCAAGCAGGCAAAGCTTTCGGGACACTGTACCCCCCTGCCTGTTTATGTAGGCAAGGGCTGTTGTATTGTCTGTTAGGATCGCCACTGATTTGTTGGTCAGTAGCTTCCGAAAGGAGAGGATGGCGTGATGGACTGCCAGTAGCTCTAAAAAGTTTATGTGGTACCGTAGATGGCATGGTGGCCACCTGCCCCCAACGCACATGCCGTTCAGATGTGCTCCCCATCCCCATAGGGATGCATCCGTGGTTATCGTCAGGGATGGTGCCGTTCTGTGAAATGGAGCGCCTTCTATTAGATTTCGCCTTCGGTGCCACCATTGTAGGGAAAGTAGAACTGGTACTGGAAGGACCATTCTGCGTGACGGGTGGTCCCTCAGATGGTTGAACGTTCTGATGAACCACAGCTGGAGACTTCTCATGTGGAACCTTGCAAACTGGATGACCGAGGTGGTCGCGGCCATCAGCCCTAGAAGACGTTGGATCTGTTTCGCTCTCACAGTGGGGTTGTGGAGGAACTCTGACACTAACGAGATAATGTCGTTTGCTCTGTTTGGTGGAAGAAAGGCCATGCACCTTCTGGTATCTAGGATTGCTCCGATGAACTGCGTCCTTTGGCAGGGTTGGAGGTGTGACTTCCTGTTGTTGACCTGCAGTCCCAGTTCCTGTAGGAGGGTCAAGGTTATCTGGATGTGGTGTAAAAGACGATCCCTCGAGTTTGCTACCAGAAGCCAATCGTCTATGTACGGGAACACTGTTATCCCCTGTAATCTCAGATGTGCTGCCACTACTGCCATGGTCTTCGTAAAGACCCTTGGAGCTGTTGAAAGACCGAAAGGCAGCGCCCGGTATTGGAAGTGAGATTTCCCGATAGTGAACCTGAGGAATTTTCGATGATCCGGATGTATGCTTATATGAAAATATGCGTCCTGCAGGTCCAACGTGGCCATCCAATTGCCCTGGTTGAGAAGAGGTAGAATGTTTTGCAGGGAGGTCATCCTGAACTTGTGATGAGCGATGAAGATGTTGAGCGCTCTCAAGTCCATGATAGGCCTGAGGCCACCATCCCTCTTGGGGATTATAAAATACCGGGAATAAAAACCTTGTCCTTCCTGACCTGGTGGAACCGGTTCTATTGCGTCCTTGTGTAGAAGAGCTTGTACTTCCTCTTTTAGTGTGGGGGATGAAGTGGTGTAAACAACTGTAGGGATGGAAGGGTATTGCTGGAACTCTATTTGGTAGCCTGATTGAATTATAGACAAGACCCATTTGTCTGTTGTAACTCTGTTTCAAGCTTGGACGAAGGGATAGAGCCTTGTCTGGTTGCCAAGGGACGGGGATGGGAAAGAACACGGTGGGGGACAGTCAAAGGCCCTGTTTGGGCTGTCGGTTTCCCTTTTGGCGGGTAGTTGGGGTTGAAGTTGGTGAGTACTTCGTTTTAGAGCTATATTGAGTTTTGGAGAAGGAACCCGAGCCCTTTGGTCTCCACTGTTGGTCTCCTTGTTGTTTCAAATATGGTTTCTTGTTCCAAGTTTTTGACCAGGGTCGTTTGGTCTGTGACTTTGATGAGGTAGATACTCCTAAATTCCTTGATGTTCTAATACTTTTATCCATTTCTTGTAAAACGGTGTCAGTATTAGCGCTGAACAGTCCGCTGCCATCGAATGGCAGATCTTCTATATAAGACTGGGTATCTGGTTGGAGGGCTGTAGATCTCAACCACGAATGCCTTCTGAGTGTCACAGCCGAGGAGATGGTCTTTGCCATCTTCATACACAGTGAGCCTGCTGTATAGAATCGCCTACCCAAGTTGTCCAGTTTTTTGCCCTCCCTATCGGGGGGGGTAGAATGGGTCTTCCTAGCTTTAGACGAGGAGGCAACCACTACCGAGTTTGGTTTGGGGTGGTTGAAAAGGAATTCAGCAGTAGACTCCTGAATTCTATACATGTGGTCCAGCCTGCGTGAGGATATCGGTGTCGACGCAGGCTTGTCCCATGCAGATTTGGCCGTGTGCATCATTACTGTTGTTAGGGGTAATGCTACTGCTGTGGAGGTGTCGAGTTGCACGACATCAAAAACGTTGTCCGTCACTACCGGTTGAGGTTGGATAGTAGTGAGGGCTAGTGTCTGGGCCATCCGCTTAATGAGGTCACCGTAAGATTTTAGGTCCTCGGAAGGGGATATCGGTTGTTCTTCCCCGACCTTCTGAGAAGGTGATGGTTCTTCAGGAGAAGAAAGGTTGCCCTGTTCTTCCGAGGTTGATTCTCCCTCTGACTTAGAGTCCTCCGGAGACTCTGAGTGCTCCGACCGGGGTTGTGGTGTGTCCGGGGTCTTGCTAGGTTCTGGAGGCACTTTTTTGTGTCCTCGGGGCCGAGGGGAGCTCCCCTGCTTAGGGGGTTTTTCGGTGTCGGGAGGTTTCGACAGCGACGCCGATGGTGTATGCCTTGGTGTATGGTACGATGTCCTTGATCTCACCGACGCTTCAGATTGTTGGTCCCACTCCAATTGTCTGGGGGGCAGCCAAGGGAAAACTGACGGCATCGGATAAGAACCATACAAGTACTGCCACTGTCTCTGGTCCCACGGTATCGGGGGTGGTGGCTTCGGTAGCGGTGAGCTTCCTTTAGGTTTCGACCTCGGTGAGCGAGTGACCGATGATCTGGCTTCGGCCGAATCTCTCGATCGGTGCCGACGTCTGGGGCTTCTGGAGCGACTGTGGGATCGGTCCCGACGTGTGCTTCGGGAGCGGTGGCGTGGGGTAGTAGATCTGCGTGGGCTGCGCGATCGACCCCGTAATGGAGTGGTGCGATCGTCTCCCCTGGGTTGAGGGGATGGAGTTCGCGGGCGACGATCTTCGATCGGGCTCTGTTCCGTTCCCGAGCGTTGCGCAAGCTCGATGTCGCGGTCGGAGTCCGACGAAATCGCTATTTGCGTCGACATGGAGGAGAGTGTCGGTGGGCTGAGTCGCCGTCTCGGGGAGGCAAATAGTTTCAGAGGCGGAACTGAACCTGTTGCCAGTCGCGCTGGCGATGTCGGGACGGAGGCCGCAGAGTGCCCGCTGAGTTTGGGCTTGTCTGCCTTTTTCTTCTTCTTCGCCTCGGTGTGGGCTACCTTCTCCTCTCTAGGCCGTTTCGCAGGCGTAGAGGAGTCCGACTTCGGTGCCGAGCCCGCTCTGTTGTTGGGGCGATCGGCGTCGGTAAGGGCCCTGTCGGCATCGACCGACTCTGATGTCGATGTGGTCGACATCTTCTTTGGCGAAAGCGCTCTTTCCATTAGTGCAGCGGCTAGACGGGCTGCGCGATTTTTCTTTGTTTGCTTCGAGAATTTCGAGCAATGCGAACAGGAGTCGGGGATGTGGGACTCTCCCAGGCAGAGTAGGCAGAGGGAATGTCCGTCTGGTGGGGCTATCTTGCTGCCACACCTCACACACCTCCGAAAAAATCCCCAGCGCCTTTCCATGCGTGGCGGGAAGGATGAGGGGGAGGGGGGGATGGGAGGGTGGAAAAGAAGCGGGAAAATCCCGAAGAAAATCGCCCCCTTTTTCTTCAAGTCCAACACAATAAACTAAAATAAGAAAGATAAAACAAGAAATTGGAAATCCACAATCCTAATATATATAAGGACAAAAGCACCGACCGTAGCGTGAAGATCAACTGATCCAGGCGGCGGTCAGAAGAGAACTGGCGGGATGTCCGCTCCGGGCTCGGTGAGCATGCGCAGGAGGGGCGGTGCGCATGCGCACCGGGCCGGGGGCGCGGAAATCCGCAGCTTTTGAAGTTACCGATCGTGGTCGGCGCAGGCGCCTGAATCCCATCAGTGTGATGCACAGAGACCACGAAGAAGATCTTACTTTGCTACTCTCAGGTAAGCTGGTCAAACATATCCCAAAATAGTCACTATCTCTGGCCTGGGAGCACGGCTATACTTGCCTCTGTCAGTGTAAAATTACTGAATTCGAATCCTATCAAGAAATCTGACAACAGTTCCAAAGAATCTTAAGATTCCACACCTATATCAGGTAATCGGTTTAGCAAAACTAGAGAAATCCAGTTGGTCTCTGTACTTTTCTTGATTGTATCTCAGTGTTACACCATTATATCTCACCTTGTTCTTCCTTCATGTCACGGCCTTTTGATAACTTTTTTTCTCTATAGCAATTATACACATCTTTCAAAAGATACCCTACCTCAAATTTTGAAGAAGTGGACCCTGGCCATGAAACCTTACACTAGAATAAAAACTTGTGAGACCAACAAGACAGGATTTACTTTTGTTTTTGCTGTTAGAAAAAAGATTTAAGATGGAGAGCCAGTTTGGTGTAGTGGTTAAGTGTGCGGACTCTTATCTGGGAGAACCAGGTTTGATTCCCCACTCCTCCACTTGCACCTGCTGGTATGGCCTTGGGTCAGCCATAGCTCTGGCAGAGGTTGTCCTTGAAAGGGCAGCTGCTGTGAGAGCCCTCTCCAGCCCCACCCACCTCACAGGGTGTCTGTTGTGGGGGAGGAAGGTAAAGGAGATTGTGAGCCGCTCTGAGACTCTTCGGAGTGGAGGGCGGGATATAAATCCAATATCTTCTTCTTCTTCTACCTTTCTAGAATGAAAGAAAGAAAGCCAGATATCCTGTTTTTGTAGCGATGTAGTCACATCTTTGACAGGAAAACCAATGTGACTCTCCAAATAAGAAATGCTATAACTACACTCAGGGCTGAAAAATTGTATGATTCTAATGATATGGAAGCACCTTGCATGAAATCTAGATACATGATTAAATCAAAGAACCAAAAGAGTTTTTGACTCAACATCAGGAAAAACTTCCTAACAGTTAGAGCGGTGCCTCAATGGAACAGGCTTCCTTTGGAGGTGGTGCGCTCTCCTTCTTTGGAAGTTTTCAAACAGAGGCTAGATGGCCATCTGACAGCAATGCTGATCCTCTGAATTTAGGCAGGTAATGAGAAGAAGGCCAGGAAGGGTTGCATCAGTGTTGAGTTCTCATGGCCCTTTTTTACACACCCAGGGAAATGATAATCACTGTTTTAGAAGAAGAAGAAGATATTGGATTTATATCCCGCCCTCCACTCCGAAGAGTCTCAGAGCGGCTCACAATCTCCTTTACCTTCCTCCCCCACAACAGACATCCTGTGAGGTGCGTGGGGCTGGAGAGGGCTCTCACAGCTGCTGCCCTTTCAAGGGCAACCTCTGCCAGAGCTATGGCTGACCCAAGGTCATTCCAGCAGGTGCAAGTGGAGGAGTGGGGAATCAAACCCGGTTCTCCCAGATAAGAGTCCGCACACTTAACCACTACACCAAACTGGCTCTCTATTTTAGGGGTCAGGAAGCAATTTTTCTCCAGGACAGTTTGGCCAGGGATCATGGAGGTTTATTGCCATCTTCTGGGCATGGAACAGCAGTCATTGGGAGTGTAGGGGGAGATACTTGTGATCTTCCTACATTGTGCAGGGGATTGAACTAGATGACACTGGAGGTACCTTCCAGCTTTATGATTCTACGATTCCATGGTGTAAATAGAGTGAACAGGTAGAAGATTTTTCTGTCTCTCATAATACTAGAACACTGGGTTATCTATTGAAGCTGAAGGGTAGACAGCTCAGGAGAGACAGAATAGCTGAACTCTTAATAGCTGAACTGTGGAACTCATAAGACATGGTGATGGTCACCTACTTGGAAGGCTTTAAAAGGGGAGTGGACAAATTCAAGAAGGACAAGTTTGTCAATGGCTACTAGTGATGATGGACTTCTACTCCATCCAGTACCAGACACAAAATGCCTCTATATGTCAGTTGCTGGGGAGCACAGGTAGGAAGATTCTGTTCCATCCATCCTGTTTTGTGGGCTTCCTATAGCCAGCTGGTTAGCTACTATGTGAACAAAATGCTGGACTTATGGGCCCTTCATCTGATCCTGCTCCTCTTATATTCTACTGGATAACTTCACCTCTATTTTTTTTCTTTTAAAAGATCAGTGTAAGTCTGAGTAATTGTGGAGCTGTTTGAGAACATTATGCACAAAATGCATAGAATTCATATTCAGTAATAGTCTGTGATAATCTACACTCCCTTCTACCACTACTACAAGTCACTTTCTCAAAATAATAACTAAGAATTAACACTTCCTAACAGAATATTCTAAGTCTTGAGGGGAGGGGAAAGGAAAGAAAGAATGTCCGTAGTGCCTTATACCAACACTTCTCAGCTACAGAGAAGCTCCCAGTGCCTGCTCCATTTTTCACTATTTTGTTGACAGATCCTCTTGATGAATCTCCAAGTTCTAAGTTGCAATGCTAAGCCTGAAAAAGCTGAAGTACTGGACAAAGACAAAAGAAGTATTTCACAACATGAACCCATCTATAACAGCCATAAACCTCAGCTTATTTCTTTGGCCTCACAGCCCACCTACAGAGAAAGGGCATCTGCTCACTTCTTTCCAAGAATAAGCAACCAAAGAATCAAGGGATTTTACTTTAATTGGACAGCGTTTTCCCAAACTGTTATGCCTCAAACACCACAAAACTGAATGTAATTTTATAGTAAAGCACTGAGTTCCATCTAGTAGTAGAAGACTATATACAAAGAAAAAAATTCTATGAGACATGCTTGTTTTAACTAACAATAGAATGTCTTATTCTAAATTACCATGTTTAGAGCAAGTTTAGAGCAATGGTTAAGAGCAGCGGACTCTAATATGGAGAATCGAGTTTGATTCCCCACTTCTCCACAATGCCAATTGGGTGTCCTTGGGTCAGACAGTTTTCTCAGAGCCCTCTCAATCTCACCTACTTCACAGGGTGCCTGTTGTCAGGAGAGGAAGGGAAGGAGATTGTAAGCCACTCTGACTCCAAGTAAAGGGTGGGGTATAAATCCAACTCTTCTTCTTTCACTTTGATTTTGGAGGCAGAGTTTTTCCATTTTGCAAACATTACAGATAAAATATACAGCCAGCAACTGCTTATTTCTTTCTTTTTGAAGGCAAATTGACTGTACCTCTATGTATTTAACACATTATGGTTTAGATAAATTTATGAAGGGTAAGTCTATCAACAACTACCAGCAAAAGTAGCAGCCAAGAACAAAACTTGCATGTTGGAGAAGAATATTATACAAATAACCAGAAAGGGCTAAAATGTTGAGGACACAAAAATTAAAATGACTGTTTTCACTATGCCCTATTTTGGAAAGTTTAGAAGCAACTGACTGGCTGGCCAGTACAGGAAGCAAGCATAACAGCCAAGAATCTTCTTGCACATTCCTATAGTATTTTCATGCACATATGGGGAAAGGCTGGTGGTTTCACCTTCCAGGTATAAGAACCCCCATCTCACATCAAATATTACTTCCGGAGGAAGCTTTAAGGGAGGTGCATGGTGCAGGACTGGGAAGAGAAGGGTTGAAAGACCAGTCTGTATCAAGCTCCTTGGATCCTGGATAGTCATGTAAACATAGCATACAATACACTATGTGCATACAATCTTCCTGAATTTTTAGGGGTAAGAATCATATAAATCATGTACACATACAACATCACATTAATGGAGGCACATAAATGTTAAGTAATCATGCTGTCACCAAAATTTGTTCTTAACACATTTTGTAAAATTAGCTTTCCATAACACCTATACATATCTGACTATAACTGTTTTAAGATGTACTTTCAAATCAGTAATTAGCAAGCATTATAGGTGGTAAGCCTTGTACCATCAATAAAGGAATACATACTTTCTGGAGACAGATGGGGAGCAACAACCTGTTCCAGCAATATTCATTGTCTTCCAGCTGCTTTTGGTACCTGATTGCGAGCAATAATTTCAGTGTCCTTCAGTGCAATCCTATACAGTACTACTCCAGGCTAAACTCACTGATTTCCATGAGCTTAAAGTAACTTTGCATGGGAATACATGGTTTGTCTAGCAGATTCCCCAAGAAACAAAGATATGGTTTGAAATTGTCTTTCCACATACACAGAGCAATCCTAAACAGGTCTGCTCAGAAGTGAATCCCACTTTATTCTCTGGGATAATTCCATAGTCATAGAAACTGGGGTGGGGAGGTGGAATGGGAAATTAAAAAGAGATTCCAGCAATCATTTTTCTTCTGAGAAGGATACTCCATCAAACACAATAAGAAAATAGATGTGAGAGACTTGTCATTTTGGGATGTCTCAAATCATTTTTATTTCAAGTCCTATAAACTTAGAAAAATCCACATAACTTCTACTGGTTCAATTCACTTCAACATGTCAGATTAAACAAACTGTATGTCCCTATGGTGATAGTTTGAACAGGTGAAATAAAACAGTCCCATAGAATAAAACAGTTCCATAGAAGAAATAACACAATCCCAATTGTATTCAGAAGTGTATTGTTTTAAAGCTCCATTTATTGTTATTGTATGAAGAAGGTATTTGAGGATCATCTGCATTGCATAAACACATTAACAATCAAGGACTCAATGGATGTCTTAAGGAGCAAAAATGTACTTGGAGACGCAATGATAATACTGACTAAAGCTACAATCCAAAGAACACTTTCCTGAGAGTAAGACCAACTCTCCACTAAGTAGACCTGTTTAGGATTATTATTATTATTATTATTATTATTATTATTATTATTATTATTATTAGTTTATTTATATTCCGCCTATTCCCCCATTTGGGGGCTCAGAGCGGAGTACATCAAAATAGTAATAAAATCACAATAAAATTACAATAACTTCATAATAAAACCAATTTCAACATTTAATAAAGTGCAACAGGATGGTCCATCAGGATGATATAACAGAATAATATAGCAAAATGGTACTACAGAATGGCAAATTGGTACCACAGACTAGCACAAAAATAGTACCACGAAAAGATTCATGAAATAAAAATAATTGTACAGAAACATACAACAGTCCCATCTTTTTAGGCTGGAACCTACTAATACAGAGAATCACTAACACTGACTAGAACACTACGCAAGAGGGGTTATGCCTGTCGGAGCGGGAGTAGCAGAGTGAGGGAGATGACTTGCCCGACACAGGGCTTCAGGAAAGAAAATCAGGCTTACACGTGCAACTAGTGCCAAAAGGTGTATTAACATATATACACAACAAGTGCTCTCTTGTGCAGTCTATACAATATCACCTCCACGGACAAAGTGCTTCGCCTAACCACCATCTCACAGGGAGAGACCTGTGTGATGCACACACAGATCATATATAGTCCAAGCAGCCAATCCTGGCCGTGCTGACTCAGCAGATTGCATCACTTGGCTTCTGCCGGCTCAAGCCGGTCTGCTGATCAGGTCACTGTGACCTAGCCTGGCAGCTAGATCACCAGCTGTCATACTGTAGCTGTCAGACTGGGTTTATGTAGATTCTTGCTCCAACACACCTCCTAATCTATTTAAACCCAGTGCACCAAAACACTTTACACAGTTTACATACATGTCCACCAGCAACATTACAGTTCATATTTACGTAGCTCGGAACCCTTTCCGGAATTCGTTCAGGAACTCATCATGATTGTAAAACACATCATCGTGTTCCTGTTCAGCCAGCTCTTTCAGACGCTTGGCTTCAGCCTCCTTCTCCCTTGCCTCGCACTCTGCCACCCAGGCTTTCCATTTCTTAGCCTTTTCTTTTAACATTTCCTCAAATCCGGGTGGGTCTGGATTGACAGTCAGAGTGACATAGGGACACTTGTACCTAGCGGGACGTTGGCCTTTGGTGGACCTGGCAGACACCCGTGGCCCTGTGCTTGGACCAGCTTTGTCTTCTTCGGGTTGCTCTGTTCCCACCTCCTGGGCTGGTTGCTCTGCCCCTGTAATTGGGTGTTGAACCTCCTGACTCTCACACTTTACCTCCAGTTCCTGCATTTGAGGCTCTGCCTCCTGACTCTGCTCGTCAGGCTCTGTGCCAGCATTCGGCTCACCTTCTCCAGCCCCACTGGGTGCCACCTCCTGGGCTGGAGTTCTGGGCTGCGCTCCAACATCGTTATCGCTACTTGGCAGCAGGACAAATTGTTTCTGCAAGGAGTGCAACCTTGGCCAGCTGCTTTCTTCATTGAACTGGGCACTCTTACTAAGTGTTATCTTGCTTTTGCTATTGCAGAAACGATAACACCTGGCCCTTGGCTTGTAGCCCAGAAAAATTAGGCTCTCTGCCCGGACATCCCCCTCCCCGCTACTCGTGGAGTGGATGCCAACCCGAGCCCGTGACCCAAAGACTTTTAAAGAACTCAAATCTGGGGTCTTGTTCAACAGTAACCTGTAAGGCACATTTTTCACAGTATTACACCAAACCCTGTTTTGCAAAAAAACAGCTGCATGTATGGTTTCTGCCCAATAGGTCATTGGCAGTTGTGCATCCTCTAACATGCAATACATCACATTCTGCAATACAGCCCCATGCCCATTTTCTCGGGGCGTTGCCGGGTTCGTCAGACGGTGGGCAATGCCCTTGTTCTCCAGCCAACGTTTCATCTGGTTAGATAAGAATTCCCCCCCTCTGTCGGTTTGTACAGCTAGGAGATTAACCCCTAATTGTCTCTCCACTGCTTTGACCCACTTGGTGAATGTCTTATACACCTCAGACTTATGCACCATGGTGAAAACCCACGCGTACCTCGTGTGGTCGTCGGTGGCCACCAAGCAGTATCTCCTCCCCGACAGACTCTTTGGCAATGGGCCAATAACGTCTAAATGGACTAGTTCCAGGGCTCGTGTGCTTTCCCTTGAGCTTTCTTTAGCAACAGCACACGCCTTGCTTTTGGTCTTCTTGCAGACCTGGCAATCCAAGTAACATTTGCAAGGATTTACTTTCAAACTAGGCACAAGCTCCAGGGTTTTCTTTAACGCCCTAAATCCGCAGTGCCCGAGTCTCCTATGGAGCAAATGTATACAATTATTGTGCACAGGCTCATTCGACACCTGAGCCACCTGGGCACAATCACTCTGGACCACATACAGTTTACCTTCCCTCCTTCCTGTCACAAGCAACTTTCCCCCACCTCCCAGGATTTTGCAGCAGGTTTTCTCAAATCTCACCTGGTATCCCTGGTCAAACAGTGTGCTAACACTCAACAGGTTAGACTGCAGTGAGGGTACATACAACACATTTTGCAACATACATTTCAGTGCAGGAAATTCCACATTGCCTGAGCAAACAGAATTGGCAGTGGTCCCATCAGCCAATCTCACATACTTATGCTCAGGACTGTCAATGTTTTTCAACAACTCCTTCTCGCAGCAGAGATGGCTCGTTGCCCCGGAGTCTAAAATCCAAGCAGACCCTGTGCTCTCTACTGCAGACGTGACCAGCCGGGTTGCTTCCTCACACGGGCTGGCGGTCCTCCGCTCTCGCCGCACACGCCCCCGCCTCTTCTCCCTCTCAGGGCAAGCTCGGAGCAGGTGCTGCGACGACCCGCATCCATAGCAGCGACGGACTGCAAACGCAGTCGGCTCCACTTCCTCCACCTTCGGACGCCTGCCAGCAGCAGAAGCTGGCTCATTCTTGGCTGTCTTCCCGGACACACCGATAACAGCACGCTGCCCGGCCGACACCCCCGGACAGCTCACGGCCGCAATTCTCTCTTGGAAGTCAAGCAGGTGGGCACAGACGTATTCCATGGTCAGGGTCGCTACGTCCACCGTCTCCAGAGAAGTTATCAGGGGAGTGTACTCAGGTGGCAACGACGACAGCAAAATGTACACTCTGTCGTCTGGAGCTACAGTCTTGCCTCTTGCCTCCAGCTCAACGAAACAGTCCGTTAGCCGTTTGATGTGATCTTTCACACACCCTCCAGCCGGCATAACGGTGCGGAACATCCTCCTTGTCAAGGCCATGAGGGAACCAGCAGTGGTGCTAACATGCACCGCACTCAACGCGTCCCAGGCAGCCTTGGGAGTGTCCTTCCCTCGCACATAAACCAGCTGGTCATCTCCTATAGATAGCACTATGTTGGCCAGTGCCTTATCCGATAACACAGTCTCGGCAGGAGATAAGTCAGCAGGGGGGTTACTCACGAACAGCCATTGCCCTTCACGCTTGAGGTAGTGTTGCATTCTCAGGCTCCACACCGCGTAGTTGGCTGAGGTGAGCTTCTCAACGGCTACTCCAAGCTGTTGCTGAGCCATCGTGCCGACTCCTCCTCACGGCTGGCTGCCGACGTCCCTCTGGCTCTCAAACAGAGAACGGTGGTGCTTCTGTGTCCTTCACCGGCGTTCCTCGCCTCCGGCTCTTTCCAAACTCACAGTCCGCTCAACTCTCAACTCTCTCCTCCGCGCAGCGGAACCGCCCTGGGCCCATAACCCTGTCGGAGCGGGAGTAGCAGAGTGAGGGAGATGACTTGCCCGACACAGGGCTTCAGGAAAGAAAATCAGGCTTACACGTGCAACTAGTGCCAAAAGGTGTATTAACATATATACACAACAAGTGCTCTCTTGTGCAGTCTATACAATATCACCTCCACGGACAAAGTGCTTCGCCTAACCACCATCTCACAGGGAGAGACCTGTGTGATGCACACACAGATCATATATAGTCCAAGCAGCCAATCCTGGCCGTGCTGACTCAGCAGATTGCATCACTTGGCTTCTGCCGGCTCAAGCCGGTCTGCTGATCAGGTCACTGTGACCTAGCCTGGCAGCTAGATCACCAGCTGTCATACTGTAGCTGTCAGACTGGGTTTATGTAGATTCTTGCTCCAACAATGCCACCCAGAAGACTGCTTGGCATAAACTCAATTGTGTATGTGTGAATGTGTGAGAGAAAACGTCCTGGTATCTGAGGCCTCTCTGAGGTTTTTCCATTCTTTGAATTCAAATTCCTACAGATTTAGTCATACATCAACAAACAACACAGTTTTGTTAGTGGTGAGCTAGCTACCAGACAAGGAACAGTAAGTTGGACAGAAGAACACTGAGAATGTGCAGGGAAGCTGCATAACTGTGGGACAGACCAGCACAAGACTACACAGTAGCCTCAAGTCTCCTAGAGTCCATGGCCATGAATACAGTCTAAGAACTGCCAGGTTTGATTAAACTAACATCTTATCAAGCATTCAGCCGACAGTCCGATAACTAGTGTGGCGTAATGATTAGAAATTTGAACTAGGATCCCCTGCTTTGAATTCCTATTCTTCCATGGAAGTATGCTGGCATATCTTGGGACAGTAACCCAATCTCAGCCAAACCTATCCTCATACAGTTGTTGAGAAAATGGAGAAGAGAAGAACGATATAAAACTGTTTTGAATCACAACTGGGGAGAAAGATGAGATATAAACAAAGCAAATATAAACCTAGAAAACTCACAGGCAAAGCTACAGACAGCCATCTTTTCTTGTTAGCCTCTGGTAGGAGAGTGGAGATACTGACCTGACCTACCAGGTGACTGGAAGAGACAAGGCAGAGATGGGAGGTCAGGGCTGACCCAGGATCTGAGTGTTGAGACAGGAAGGTTCACAGCCACGACAACTGGTAGAGAGACTCACCTGTCTTAAAAAACCCTGCCACCCAATAGCCAGCTGGCCTTGGAGGAGGCAGAGGTTCAAGTAACTGGCATCAGTATACACCTGCCCAGGCCAACACTCTTCCTTCAGTGGAGGCAGGTCTGAGGCAGCTAGCTCAAGTTGGCTACACAGGACAACCCCAGACAAATACTGCAAAGACAAGAAGGACTTGGCAAAGAAGGAGAGTGAAAACAGGAGGTAGAGCTGAACCCAACAACTGGAGGATTAGAAATAAGGATGACAGAGCCTCATAGAAAGATGATGGAGTCTCACAGAAAGGCAAGAGAGTGAGGTGAAAGGTATGGATGGAGCAGAACAGAGGAAAGAGACAGACAAAGAAAGGGAAAGCCTGTGAGAGGTGATGGAAAAGGATAAAAGTAGTATGAGAGCAGGGTGTATCCTCAGCATGGAGCTCAGGCAAGAGACTCCCAAATCACTCAGCCTGGGTGGGAAGGAGATCATGCCAGGTACAGTTCTGTCTCAGAAGAGGAGAAGCAGGAACAAGTATGGGGGATATAAGCTAAATCTCAGATGTCTTGCTTCAGTGCTGTGGCCAAGTTAATAAAGTAGAAAGTACAACTGATGACCTTGGCTAGCTCCATGTATGTCTGCTCATGGAACCTAATTTCAATGTATCACTGCCACATATCCTTAACACAGCTCTACAACGTCACCTCAGAGTTGGAAACAAGTGGTGCTTGCACAGGGGATACCTTTACCTTTATAACAGGGGTCCCCTAACTTGTTGAGCTTCTGGACACACTTGGAATGATAAGAGTTCTGGATATCACAATAAAATGGCTGCTGTGGAAAGACACCTTTGTTCCTACAGGGGTAGAATGAATCTACCATTTAAATTTATTTGAACTTTCATTTGAGGAGCACTTGGTGTTTGTTTTTTTCTCAATTTCCTCTCCTATCAATTTTGACGTTTCCAATTAAATGAAATATTCAAAGGAAAAATAAAGTGAGCCCAACAAAACATTCAGGTAACTGTGCAAGAAGCTGAATTTACTAATATTAATCCAGCTAAAATAAATTGTGGCAGGTGACCTACAGCACTGACTACAGCACTGGGCATTCTGATAGCAGAAACCAATTAAAACAATACTGTGGAGCCCATAAACTATTCAGATGTGGAAGGTACTGGAAAAGTGGGTTTGCCTGTTGGAGGTAAACAGGAAAACTTCCTGCTTGCTCCCAGTTCTTCTCGTATTTACTTTCATTCTTGAACTGAGGATACTTCCCCAGCATCACTTCTTTGCTGCTGCAGGTAGAGCTGTCATGGTGGGGAACTAGTTTCATGAAATGCATGCCGCTAATGAAGACAACTGGAACAAAGCTGCAAATTAAGGAACCCAGTTAAGCTGTTCCTTAAGCAGTTAAGCTATTACCTTGACCTGTCAGGAAATAGGTGGAGGTTGGCCTTCCCCCCCTTAACAGTTCCACTGCTGCCACCTCTCAACCTTCCCATCATTTTTAGAGCACCCTGAAGCTGGGTGTTAGGACTGGTTTACTACCCAGGTGACCCAAAGCAGTCATTTCACAAATAAAAGCTGCTGACCTGAGAAAAAGGCAGCAGGTGTGACTTGCATCTATTGCTGCCCCTCAGTTCTACATCTTGTCTTTATCACCCAAGTCCAAGGCAAGCTCCAGAGCCACTGGCAAGGCAACCAGAGGGGAAAAAGAGAAGGATGAAGGGGGGGGGGGGGGCAGATAAAAGTAGGTTGACTGATTGGTGGGCTACAGAGAAAGAAGCAGGGAAAGAAGAAAGGTTATGGGGGCTTTCAGGGAAGGGAAACAGGAAATACTGGGGGAGGTGAAAATGAGATGCCCCCAAAAGTCCTTGTAGGTTCTTGCACTTGTATGAAATACAAAAGGAAGAAACACTGAGCATGAAGTTCACAGTGCTTCTTATCACAAAGTAAATACAACAACCTTGATAGAATGGGAATAAAAACTACCAGGTGAAACTTTCCAGAATACATGAATCTTCATATGTACACAGGTATGGGCAAGTAACAACTGACTTGTGATGATTTCAGCAAGGGACTTTCAAGAGAAGTGAGCAGAAAGGTGGTTCACCATTGTATTCCTCTGTAGAGTCTTCCTTGGTGGTCTTATCCAAGTACTTATTCACTGCCACAGGAGGTGGTGGCGGCCACAAGCATAGCCACTTTCAAGAGGAGGTTAGATAAAAATATGGAGCAGAGGTCCATCAGTGGCTATTAGCCACAGTGTGTGTGTGTGTGTGTGTGTGTGTATATATATATATATATATATATATATATATATATATATATATATATATATATATATATATATATTTGGCCGCTGTGTGACACAGAATGTTGGACTGGATGGGCCATTGGCCTGATCTAACATGGCTTCTCTTATGTTCTTATGTACTTACACTGCTTAGTTTACAATACCTGAATTGACCAGTCTCATGCTGCCCTCCCTCCCACATGAATGGATGCAACCTTCAATGTTAAACACCAGAAATATGTAGAAAAGAGCATGGAGAAAACAGTTTTGCATTCTTTTTAGTTTCAAAGGGTAAAGCAGAATATTGATTTACAGTGCAACCTATAACATAAAGCCAGGTTTTCCTATCTTCTTAAGTTTAAAAAGTCAACTACTCTGCAATGCAACAACTGTGATTTTTGTTTTAAAAGATCTAATTTTGCCCTATGCAAGTTTCTTTTTTGACTGATCTCATTTTTTCAGTTATAGATGCTTTCATCTAAACTATACATAGAATATTTGCTTAGCCAGTTCACATTTCTATTGTCTAGTCATGCATACAATAGTACCCCAACAGCCATTACTAAATCAGGGGTATCTCACAGACAAAATATGGTCACTAATTACGCATTTAAAGACACTAAGCTGATTTCCTAAGCAGCAAAACCATGGCAGCCTGGAGACTACACTACTGTAATGTTCTCTACCAGAGTTTGCCCTTGAAGCCATCTCATAAACTCAAGTTGGTACAGAATGCTACAGCTCAATTACTATTTAGGACCTAGGTGAAGTATACATATTACACCCATTCCATTAACTACCTATCAGTTACCAGGTTCAACTTAAAATATTGGTTATCACCAACAAAGTCTTGATGGTCTTGAAACCACATATCTGCAGAACAGTCTCTTCCACTATGCTCCTCTGTGACAGTTGCAACTCATCTCAGCATACAAATGGGTAATATCCACAGCTGACTGTTGATTCCCACACTTCTGTTATCCCACAAATTGTATAAAACAGAATTACTTAGGAAGGCATTTTCTTGTAAAAGGGAAAGGACTTCCATACAAAGAAAAGGTTCAGCTGAATGAACAAGTCTGTAGTTGATTTCAATGTTTATTAGATTCATTTAGATTTATTAGCCGTTGTAGGTGGGTAGCCATGCAAACAAAAGCTTATACCCAGAATTAAACTTTGTTGGTTTTATGAGCTTTCATGTGCACACACATTTCCTCAGATACACTGAAATGGAAGTTAACAGTCCATAAGGCAATATATTTGAGGAAGCGTGCGTGCACGCGAGGCTGGGCGAGAGGAGAACACAGAGGTTCGTCCCTAGGGCGTTTTCGATCTTCGCCCTCATTTCCCCTACTGTTTCGGGGCTTCGGACGCCCTGACTCTCGCCCCCCCCCTCGCTTCCTCCTGCTCCTTACTCCTGCTCCCTCCACCTTCGCTCGCCTTCCCCTCCATTTGTCACGCTCCCACTGACGGACGTGGTCTGAAGCGGCGGATCCAACGGCTTGGTTATTCCCCAGCGGAGAGGCCCTGTACGGGGCCCAGGGGAACCCAAGAGCCTGCCGGCCACAAGAGGAGAGGAATATGCTCAATTACCGACTGCACTGGTATCTGCATTCTGCCAACATTCTATCAACCGCACTTTACCAGCTGCACATATTAACTGCACTGACTTCTGCACTTTATCAACATCTAAGACTGAACACGATTTTAAATCCTACAACCCAGAGACAATATATACTGCCACCCCTAAGGACTAGAACTTGAGTTAAACGACTGCTAGCTGCTAATGGAATTTTACTAAAGATATTTATTAATTAATTTATTGGATTTTTTAGCCAAATAATTAGTGATTGATTCCTACAATATATTTATATATATCAATTTATATGTAATTATATTTATAATTTCAGCACATCAATTGGTAAGGGGGAGGGATGGTCTGTTTATTAATGGTGCTGAAATTGATCAATTTAATATTATACTAGTTAATTGGAAGGGAAATTGAGTAGACTACTAAATTAATTACTTATGATAATTGATTAACTGGCAGCAAGTATTGGAAGAACAGACAGGGGAGGATAGAGTGAAAGCCAGGTGAGGATAACTGGGAACAACTGTGAGGAGTATACTGCGAGCCCACTCCAAGTGAGTGCAGATGTTGGCCCAGGGGATTCCAGTGCTCCTGGGGAGGGGAAGATATGACGGTGGGAATAGACAATTATATAAGGGAAGGAGACAGAGACAAACCAGTGCTCGGCCACCTTCCAGTCTATTGCCCATCCCAATGGTGGCAGGTAGTGGGCCTAAGAGGAAATGCTCGTCTCCGTCACTGGTGTTATGCAACGCCAGGTCCATCAATAATAAGACCTCGACCCTTAAGGAGTTCCTGCTTAGGCAGGACGTGGACCTGGCTTGCGTGACCGAGACCTGGGTGCGGGACGGAGAGACAGTAGCTCTCTCCCAGATGACCCCCCCAGGTTACTCGGTCTTTCACCAGTCACGGAGTAACGGGCGGGGGGGAGGGGTGGCATTACTCATACGGGAGGCTTACTCCTTTAGGGCTCTCCCGGCCCCAAAGATCGATGGCATCGAGTGTGTCGGTCTGTGGTGGGATGTTGGAGAGGGGTTGGCGATCTGGCTGGTGTACCGTCCGCCTAACGCACCAGCCAGCGCCTTACCATCACTATTGGAGGCAGTGGCGGGCTGGGCATTGGAGAGCCCGGGACTCATGGTCCTGGGTGACTTCAATGTCCATGTCGACGACACGGCCTCCACTCAGGCGATGGACCTAGTGTCTTCCATGGCGACACTAGGACTCTCTCAATTTGTTACAACACCCACGCATCAGGCCGGACACACACTAGACTTGATCTTTGCGTCTGGGATTTTGGTGGACGATATCGCAGATGAAGCGGTCCCATGGTCGGATCACCTAGCCCTTAAGGCCCGTATGGAGATGCCGCCCCAACCCTGTATGGGCGGAGAGCCTATTTTGGCTCGCCCTCGGGGCCTGATGGACCCGGAACGGTTCCAAATAGCCCTGAGGGATCCCTGGCCCACTGGCGATTCCCTCAATGACCTGGTGGAAGTCTGGCAAGATCAGCTATCCAGGGCCATCGACGAAATCGCACCCCGGCGCCCTCTGCGCCCTCGTATGAAGCTGGCTCCGTGGTATACCTTGGAGCTACGCCAGCTGAAGCAAGGGCTCAGACGGCTAGAGAGGCGGTGGAGGCATACTCGGGACGAAGTGACGAGAACATCCTATAGAACGTTTATGAAGTCATATGAGATGGCAGTCAAGACTGCAAAGAAACAATACTTTGCAGCCAAGATTGCATCTGCAAATTCGCGCCCAGCACAATTGTTTAGGGTAATTGGAGATCTTATAACACTGCCACAAGGCAAACCAAACGCTAGAGAATTGGAAATAGGCTGTGAGGCATTTGCGAAATATTTTGCAGATAAAATCTCATCACTCCGCCAAGACCTACCTATCACATTAGATACAGTAAGTCAGACTGAGGCTCCGCGCCTGTCTTCGGATTTACTGCTGGACCACTTCGACCCACTCAGCCTGGAAGAAGTTGATGGAATTCTCTCCGCTGCTCGCCCAACAACATGCGATCTGGACCCTTGCCCCTCCTGGCTGATTAAATCTTGCCAGAGGGAGCTTAGATGTCCTTTACGGGACATCATAAATAGATCCCTCTTAGAGGGGCGCTTTCCAACGCCTCTGAAAGAGGCCTTGGTCCGCCCCCTCTTGAAAAAATCAACAGCAGACCCGGCCGAATTGGCGAACTATCGACCGGTGTCTAATTTACCATTTTTAGGTAAAATCATCGAGAGGGCAGTGGCGTTGCAGCTACAGAGATTTCTAGATGACGCTTCTGTCCTAGACCCGTGCCAGTCTGGCTTCCGACCGGGCCACGGGACGGAGACGGTCTTGGTCGCCTTGGCAGATGACCTCCAACGGCAACTGGATCGAGGCGGTGTAGCAGTGCTGATGTTATTAGATCTGTCGGCTGCATTTGATACGGTCGACCATCGGCTACTGATCCACCGCCTCGCCGACATTGGGGTTAAGGGGTCTGCTTTACAATGGCTCTCCTCTTTCCTCATGGGTCGGGGACAAAGGGTGGCGATCGGGGGTGAACGATCCCAGAGGCGCACACTAGATTGTGGGGTGCCTCAGGGAGCAGTCCTCTCCCCGATGTTATTTAACATCTATATGCGCCCCCTTGCCCAGATTGCCAGGAGGTTTGGGCTGGGCTGCCACCAATATGCAGATGACACCCAGCTCTATCTGCTAATGGACGGCCGGCCCGCCTCCCCCCCGGAAGACCTGGATCGGGCGTTACAGGCTATTGCAACGTGGCTTAGACTGAGTGGGCTGAAGCTGAATCCGGCAAAGACAGAGGTTCTCTGTGTGGGTCGCGGCGCTCCAGGGGGGGAAATATCCCTCCCGACCTTCGATGGTGTGCAGCTAAAGGCAGCGCAGCAGGTGAAGAGTCTGGGTGTCTTACTGGAGCCTTCATTATCAATGGAGGCCCAGATAACAGCCACTGCCAAGTCAGCTTTCTTCCATCTGAGGCGGGCAAAGCAGTTGGCCCCTTTCCTGGAGCGTCGGGACCTAGCAACGGTGATCCATGCGACGGTCACCTCACGATTGGACTACTGTAACGCCCTCTACATGGGGCTGCCTCTGTGCCGGACCCGGAAGTTACAGCTAGTGCAGAACGCGGCGGCCAGGCTGTTGCTTGGTCTCCCAAGATGGGAACATGTACGGCCGGGGCTACGCGAACTGCACTGGTTACCGATTGTATACCGGGTCCAGTACAAAGTGCTGGTTATCACCTTTAAAGCCCTATATGGCCGAGGACCAGCCTACCTGAAGGACCGTCTCTCCCCGTATGAACCCCAGAGAGCACTGAGGTCAGTAGGAAAGAACAGACTGACTACCCCTGGGCCAAGACAAATTAAACTACAGAACACTCGCTCTCGGGCCTTTTCGGCCGCAGCCCCACATCTCTGGAACCAACTCCCAGAGGAGGTGCGGGCCCTGCGGAACCTTGATCAGTTCCGCAGGGCCTGCAAGACCACCCTTTTTAAATTAGCTTATGAATAACTGGAAATCCGCCATCAGCATCAACTAGAAGAGTGTCAAGGATAGCGTTTAATTATGTTTTAGTTAATTGTTTTAATTCAGGCTTTTAAGGTTAATTTAATGTTTAATTTAATGTTTTTAATGTAACTGTTTTATTGTTGGTGCACCATGGGGCACCGTATTGTTAGCCGCCCTGAGCCTGCTTCGGCAGGGGAGGGCGGGGTACAAATAAAATTTATTATTATTATATTATTATTATATGCACACGTAAGTTCGTACCTTAAATCTTTGTTGAAATTAAAGGTGCCACTGGACTCAAACTTTTTTCTACTGCTTCAGACCAACACAGCTTTTCACCTTGATCTGTTTTCTGCACTGTTTATAATATACAAAGCCTGATGCCTCTTTTTAAAAAAACATTGGTTTCCAACTTCTGTAATCCTCATCCCATTGTATTGCTTACTGTATGTCTTATTACAATGTTTATATTGTGTGATCCTCCTTGAGTTTCATCAAAAAACTAAACATTATATTTTGACCTAAGTTCTCAGAGACTTTGTCTCCCTATAAGTGGTAAATATTTTAAGGCAGACATAGGGAGGAAAGTCAAGTGAAAAGAGGCAGAGGGAAAGCTCTCTCTGCCCTCCTCACTGCAGTTTCAGTACAAACCAAAACCCTGCATACTTGCAAAATGATTTCCTTCATACACAATGTATGACCATCTAAACCAAAGTCAGGTTGGGAGAGCCCAGTCACTACATGATAAAAATAACATGTAGTTCAACCCACAAAGGGCAGGAATGAATATCCCCAGAACTGTCCATCCCCAAAAGTCCAAAACTCTCACCACTCTGAAGACAAAAGTTCTGATAGGAACAATTTTCAAAGGATAAGTGGTTCCTGATCCATATACAACCCACACAGCCTAATGGGTTAAAGCAGGGGTGGGGAATGTCAGGCCGAAGGCCGTTTATGGCCCTCGAGATCACTTGGTCTGGACCCCGGGGATTGCTGAGCCGAGCTGAACCATATGGCAGCCTCCCTGGGGCCTGGCTGGCCGGCAAGGATCATGGGGCCCTCCCATGCTGTGCAGCTTTCCCTCCTTGGGTCTGGACAGTCAGGATCACTGCAGGGCCTGGAAAAGTCACTGTCACAGTTCAGGTAAATTTCCCCCTCATTTCTTTATTTCCCTTTCATTCTATTTCTCCCCCCCCCCACCCATTTCTTTGTTTCCCTTAATTCCTCTTTCTTCCACCCTTTCGTTATTTCCCTTTCTTTCAATTTCTCCCCCCAATTTCTTTATTTCCCTTTCTTTCCATTTCTGCTGCCCTTTCTTTATTTTCCTTTATTATCCTTTCTTCCCCCATTTCTTTATTTCCCTTTATTCCCCCTTTCTTCCCCTGCCCTCCATTTATATCCCTTTCTTCTCCTCATTTCTTTATTTCCCTTTATTCCGCTTTATTCCCCCATTTCTTTATTTCCTTTTATTTCCATTCCTTCCTTCCTCTCTCTCTCTCCATCTCCGTCTCCCTCGAGCCTGAGTGGTGGGCATTGTGAAGGACTGCTGCTGAGGTATGTGGGTGCCTTTAAAGGTCTGCTGGGAGCAGCTGTACTTTCTGTATGATGGGAGAGAGGGAAGGGTGGCAGGGGTGGGAGCCAGCTACCAACAGTTCAATTTGCACTTGATTATCCCAGATGGTGTGGCCTAATATGCTAATGAGTATGTGACCTAATATGCTAATTAGGGGATGCGGTATAATATGCTAATTAATTCCTATTGGGCTTTTTCTACAAAATGACCTAGGCATTTGCTTAGAGCAACAGGTCGGAGTATGTGTGCCAAATTAGGCTCTCCCCACATGACTTCAAATAGAAAAACAATTATTTACATTAATTTTGCCAGCCTGAATCGTTCTCCCTCAGTGGAACACTGTTTTTTAAGTTGATAATATTGTATGGCCCGCAAATGATAGATATCCAAATGGCCCTTGGCAGAAAAAAGGTTCCCCACCCCTGGGTTAAAGGCACAGCTTCAAATCATTTGTGGCATTTATTGTAGGTATGTATTTGGAACTTTATTAAATGTATTTGGAACTTCATCAAATTTGTACTTTGAAACAGTGAATTTGCAAGAGACAAACATTCCCAAACCCAATCTCACCTTCTCATACAACAAACAGAAGAAGAAAATCTCGCCCCACATACATTATACTAATCAGGTTGAGCACCTATTATGCAACCTTCTGCTCACTTAGGGAAGAACCACAGCAGTAAGCCCACTGCGCCACCTGAGTTAACTGAACTATTACACAGTGTGTATGGCCTTCACAACAACAGAACCAAAGTAACAAGATGCGTTTTCCAGGAAAGTTAGTGGTGTACCTTCCATTTTGGCTGCTGACATCACCCAAAGATAATTTATTCTGGAGGAAATCAGACCTGTAGCATTTCAACAGTTTTCTATTTAATTTGCTTCAAGTTTCGGTTTGTTTATTTGCATTACTGAATACCTGAAAGTACTCTGTTTTATTAAAAGATTCTGTATAGAATGTTTAAAAGCTGTTCATCTTAAAGTGCATTGATGTTCTATTGTTATCTACCTAGGGTCTCAAATGTCAGCAAAATGTCAGGCATATAAATATTTTAGGTAAAATATTACTCTTTACTGTGAAGATGGGGAGGGACGGTGGCTCAGTGGTAGAGCATCTGCTTGGGAAGCAGAAGGTCCCAGGTTCAATCCCTGGCATCTCCAAAAAAGGGTCCAAGCAAATAGGTGTGAAAAACCTCAGCTTGAGACCCTGGAGAGCCGCTGCCAGTCTGAGAAGACAATACTGACTTTGATGGACCAAGGGTCTGATTCAGTATAAGGCAGCTTCATATGTTCATATGTTCATGATAGATCAAGACAGGTAGCTGTGTTAATGTAGCAGCAGAAAAGAGCAAGAGTCCAGCAGCGCTTTAAAGACAAACAAAATTTGTGGCAGGGTATGAACTTTTGAGAGTCACTGTTCACTTCTCCAGACACTTTGAAGAATTGAGCAGTATTCATGAAAGCTCACACCCTGCCA
The DNA here is from genome assembly GCF_032191835.1 of Heteronotia binoei. NCBI lineage: Eukaryota > Metazoa > Chordata > Lepidosauria > Squamata > Gekkonidae > Heteronotia > Heteronotia binoei. Next base: position 46,129,829 of record NC_083229.1, read on the forward strand.
CAAATCTTGTTAGTCTATTTGACTCTTTATTTATGTTAGTCTCTTTTCTTTATTTACTATTTTGCTATATGTATGCTGATTTTAATTCTTATATCATGGCTTTTATTTGATGATGAGCTGTTTTGGAGATTTTTTTGTTCAAAAAGATACAAATATTGTAATAAATACAGTGTTGAGTTTCTAAGCAGATGAACAGGATGCTACTAAACCAGTACAATTTATTCCTTTATGGAAAAGGAATTTTACCAGATGTTTATTATTCCCTCCAGCACACACACACAGTATCTCACAAGTTCTTTAATGTTAAAAAATTTAAATGATTTTCCCTCTCAGACTTTGTTTCTCAACAAAAAATATAGATAAAAAGTACCATTGGCTTATAGTATATCTTATCAAGTTGCAGAACCAAAGAACAAGTTATCCAGTATTGGTATAACTTTATAAAGGTCGAAATTTATACCCACTGTTATCTCTGCCCGTTATCATATAAACTTTTACAAAAATATGTAAAATTCCTGAAGGTCATTTTCAAAAAGCAATATTGTTAAGGTAACATCAGGTATTTTTGATTAAATATACTGCTTATAGCTTCTGAACAATATACTCTGTACAAAGTCAGCTTAATTCAAATTTGTTTAAACAGCTGAACATTTGTATATAAAACAAGGTTTACATTCTAGCCCATGTTAAGGGGAAACCTGAGGCCTAAGTTTAAGCTTCCTCATTGAAATCAACATGATTAACAATGAAGAGTTAAACAACTATAAAGCCACTGAAATCAATTCTACATAAGAGTGAACTGTTACCATATTTATTCAGAAGGCAGGCGACTCAGGTTATTCAACCCTCTATCAGCCTCAAATAGGAGGACAGGGAGTAAGAGTCACAGTCCTCATTTGAGATTCTTTCTCCTTCCAAAGGATCTCTGCACCAATGGCCCCCAGATTGAATGTGTCAGCCTAGGATGGGATATCAAGGAGAGGGTGGGTGTCTTGCTGGTTTACCATCTGCATAGCTTGCTGGCTGACAACCTGCTGAGGCTGACAGAGGCAGTGGCTGGGTGGACATTGCACTTTTCCAGTCTACTAGTCTTGGAGGATTTCAATGTCCAAGTGAAATCTGCCCCATCAAAGGTTGCCTCAGACTTCATGGCTGCCATGGCAACACTGTTTTGGCACCCACACATGAAGCAGGCCACATGTGAGATCTGATCTTTTGTGCAGGGGTTGATCAGAGTTCCACAGTGCTTTCTTTACGAACCAGTGCCACAGTTAGATCATTTATTCTGTTTGAGTTTTGCCCCTCCCTCCTGCAGCGGCAACAAGCTTATTTACACTTGCCTGCAGAGACTTATGGATCCAACAGGTTCCCAGAATGCTCTGCAGGATTTGTCCAGACCTGCCAACAGTTCTCTCGGTGAGCTGACTGGGGCTTGGAACTTAGGCTTGTAGGAAACTACGGCTAATTGCTCCCCGATGCCTTCTAACTTACCTAACCCCCTGCTATACAGAGGAACTGAGGGACACTAAGAGAGCACTTAGATGGCTAGAGCAATGCTGGCAGCAAATTCATGATAAAGCATCAAGAAGACTATCTTTATAGAGTTCATCTGAAGGCCTACACAGTGGCAGTGAAGGCAGAAAAGCAATCTTACTTCTCCACCTCTACTGCATCTACTACTTCACATGCAATTAAGTATTGTTTAGATTAAGTTGGCAGCTGACCACACCTGAAGTGGTTCCTAAAATGGATAACAATTTGGTTACTAGCTGTGATTCTTTTGCAACATTTTTTGGGAGACAGTCTCTTCCTTCTGCCAGGGCCTAGCTGCCTGGTTTGGAACCAGAAGCAGATTGGAGGCTCCACCTACCATGATGGGTCCTTTTTGGACTCCTTCAGCTTGCTTTCCCAGGCAAGTTATCAACGGGGTCCTGACTGAGGTTCAACCTACTAACTACTCCTTGGATCCCTGCCTTTTCTGGCTGATGAAAGCCTGAAAGGAAATAGGAGGAGGAGCCCTGAGAGAAATTATTAACCTCTCCCTCTTTCAGCGTTATTGGAGCTCTTTCCCCAGCTCCTTCAAGGAGGCAGTGGTGTCACCTCTCCTGGAGGAAAAAAAACCATTGACATGCTCCTAGCTAATTACCATATAGTGTAAAATTTTCAATTCCTGGAAAAAGTGGCTGAGCAAGCAGTGGCCAAGCAGCTTCAGGAATACCTGGATGAAACATCAGCCCTAGCTCCCTTCCAATCAGGTTTCCAGCCAATTACATCTTGATAAAGGTAAACCAGCACTGCTAATCCTCTTTGATCTGTCAGCTGCTTTCAACACAATTGACCATCTTGTCCTGGTTAATTGCCTAGCCTCCCTGGGGAATGAGGGGCACTGCTCTGGGATAGGCCATCCATGGAGAGAGATCAGCTCCTCAGGCCCTAATCTATCCAGTCCCAGGGGGACTGCTCCTCTCCCAATATTGTTTAATATCTATATGCACCCTCTGGTAGAGATCATCAGAAAGTTTGGAGGACGGTGCCACCAATATGTAGATGCCACCCAACTTCACCTCCTGCTTGAAAAGCAGCCAGCTGACAGGATCTCAGCCTCATGCCTGGACATTGTAGTGAACTGGTAAGATGAGAATTGGCTGAAGTTAAATTCTTCAAAAACAGAGATCATGTGGTTGGATAGGTCTGGGCCCAGGGATGGCCAGTTTTACCTACACTTGACAGAGTCCAGTTCTCTACAGGAGCTATGGAGTGTGGCTTGATTCTTCCCTTATTCTGGACAACCATGTGTCTAAGTGGTATCACCTACTGTGAGCCTGGTATGCACATATAACATCAATACTTCAGCACCTGCACTGGCTTCCAGTCAGCTTCCAATCCCAAGTGCTGGTTTTTAACTTTAAAGCCCTAAGACCACCTTACCTGCATGACTACTTCTCCCATTATGACCCCCCTCACCTCCTTAGATAATTATCACAGGGTCTTCTATAGGTGCCTGACCACTCAATTATCATTCTTAGCCAAGCCAAAGTAAGTTACATCAGGGCTTTTTTTGAGCAGGAATGCCGTTCCAGCTGGCTTGGCATCAAGAGGAGTGGCCTAATATGCAAATGAGCTTCTGCTGGGCTTTTTCTACAAAAGAGGTCCTGTGTGAAACAACGACGTCAAGGGGTGTAGCCTAACATGAAAATAAGTTCCTGCTGGGCTTTTTCTACACAAAAAGCCTTGAGTTACATTATTTACTCAAATGCAAGACTAGTTTTTTTTTTCAGCTATACCATCAAAGAAAGGAGGGGGCAGTCTTAAATTTGCATACGTTTATAGCATTTTGGTAGAGTCATCCTATATTCAGAGTCTTTATTCATTTGACAACCTCCTGCAAACCACTACGGAAAGGAATTTTCAATGGCTACCCCCTCTCTCTGGAACCAGCTTCTGGGGAAGTTCATGCCCTGCAGGATCTTCCAGCATTTTGTTGGGCACACAAAGCGACTTTGGTTCATGCTGCCTGTGGTTAATGTTATGAACTAAGAAGCTAGCCAGTTGTTTAAACCCTTCAGATTGGCTTACATTGATTTTTTAACTGGTTTCTTTGCTTTATACTTATCATATTTATTTGTATTCTATTTATATTTATTGTATTTCAAATGCTTTGAGTTCCCCATGGGGAGAAGGTGGGGGTATAAATTAAATAAATAGTCTCTAAATATAGGATGACTCCACACAAAAAAGTTATAAACATAATTTGTATGCAAATTTAAAACACCCATTTCTTTTGTCTGATAGTATACCTTGAAAAAAAACCTAGTCTTGCATTTGAGTAAACAATGTATCAACTTTGGCTTGGCTAAGAATGATAATTAATAATTGCAGAAGTAACCCTGATCTACAGTGTACCTAATCACATCACAGCTACACAAAGAAGACCTGGAGAAGCATTTTAATGTGTATTTGTGTCCCAGGGCACAGTCTGAAGATATGACACAGTAACTGTGTTGGAGATTTTGCAGGTATGAGACCAGTTACAGGATGGTCTCATATTATGCATGTCACTTTTGTACTGCTTTTAAAAGGCAGGATAAAGCATTTCATTTGCTATAGGGATAAAAATCAAGTTCTCCACTAACCAATGTGACATGTTCACTGAACATATCCTAATTTAAGCATTAACCATAAGAACTATAACCATAATAACCATAATAAGCACCAAAAGGCTCAACTCTTTATATCTCGTTAAGGATATCAGGTAGTAAGTGGGCATTCGATGAAATTGCTGAGCAGACAGGTTAAAACGGATAAAAGGAAGTACTTCTTCACACAAAGGGTGATTAACATGTGGAATTCACTGCCACAGGAGGTGGTGGCGGCCACAAGTATAGCCACCTTCAAGAGGGGTTTAGATAAAAATATGGAGCACAGGTCCATCAGTGGCTATTAGCCACAGTGTGTGTGTATATATAAAAAATTTTGCCACTGTGTGACACAGAGTGTTGGACTGGATGGGCCGTTGGCCTGATCCAACATGGCTTTTCTTATGTTCTTATGTTCTTAAGTGTATGCGAAGGCTTTTATGTGATTTCAATCTTTTGGTCAGGGGACTTCCTCCCACCCTCTATAGTTCAGCTGGACAGCAGGAGGGAAATGCCAGAGAGTATGCCAATGGTGCAACAGCACTTTCAACAATACCAGGAAGTGATGTCATCATGCTGGCACAACACTCTAGGATTCAGCCAAAACTTATAAACATCACCCTGTCCCTGCCTCCTTCTCTCCCTATCTGTTGGCAATCAGAACAGATTAACTTGACTAATGGTGTCTGTATAAGGTAGCTTTAGTTGCTAATTTTATACTTTTTAAAAAAGTATTCTTTATTGCAATATATTTTAAGGCTTCATTACATCTACTTATTAGGAAGTAAGCCCCATCAGACTTCCAAGTTAATGTGTGTGCCTTAAAGCATATTCATACTAACTTCTAATTCAACATGAAAACTGAAAATCTACCCTTGACACTATATACTGTGCAAAACAGAGGTGTATTTGTATCATAACCCACTTAGGCCTTTTGCAGAATACTCCTTTGCCATATTCTTAATTTCTACACTTGAGAACTGCAGTATTTGGGAAAGGGGGGAAGCAAAAAGAAAGGTGACAGGCTGCAGAGTCACAGTAAGTCACTGCAAAGTGAGTGTGCCTCTTCATTCTCTCTCGATTTCACAGAGAGAGAGAAAAGGCAAACAGAAATCAAGATGTAACTAACACTTTCTCTCCCCTTTCTTTTGGATAAAGAGAAGACAAGGGGCCGCCCTTGCAGGACGGCTTCCCAGGACGTTTACGCCTCTTCCAATCCACTCAGCGCTGTTAACAGGGTTCAAGGCTCAACCTTCCGCTGGCCTATCTCGCTTTCCTTCCCCCGTCAGTTAAAGGCCCAGGGAATGAATAAACAAGATCACACCGAGGCAGCAGGGGGCAAAAAAATAAAAGAATTGGCGAGAGTCCTCCAGTCAGACACAGACAGCCTTCGCTCTCCAGGTTACACATCAACAACAGGGAGCTTCTCTTCTCTTCCTCCCACCCCCCCCCCGCCCCGCACGCCGATCTCCACACGGGACGCGCGGGGGGGGGGGAGCGGGGGCGGCGGCGAGAAGAAAACTAAGCGCCCCTCCCCCACCCTCTTCCTAGCCGTCCCCCGCAGCAGGTATCGTGCTCTCCTCTTGCCAGGCCCCTCCAGGGACAGACCGCGCGAGACGGCGGCGCAGGCTGTTTACTTGTCAGTCAGTTCTCTGTCTTACCGTGGCTCTGAGCCCGGCTGACTGGTGGCGGCGGTTGTGCTGCTGCCGCCGCTTTTCACCCCTTTGGTTGTGGCGGAGGGTCCTTTCTCAGCCCTCGGCACCGCTCCCCACCACCTCCGCCACCACAGCGCAGAATGATGCCATCTCACAGCGGCAGCAGCAGTGGCGGCGGCATCGGAGGCTCTCCCTCGCCTCCTCTCCCGCCTGCCACTGGCGGCGCGCGCCCTAACCGCCGAGGCAGGAGGAGGGCCCGGCGCGAGACAGCCCGAACGCGAAGGGGAGGGGGGGGAGGGGGAGAGAGAGAGAGAGAGAGAGAGAGAGAGAGAGAGAGAGAGAGAGGATGTGCGCATGCGCATATTTGTACACACAAGGAATGAAGCGATGGAACTTGTTAGAGGGAAGAGGTAGCAGGCAGTTTGATTTACTGCTCCGCCAGAGCGGAGGTCCTGGACTGTACCAATGTTTGCAAAAAGCAAAGGGGTGGGATACAGGCCTGAACCAACCGCCGCAGGTACAGAAAAGACGTATCCAAATATTTATTGATAGCTTGATTTAAAAAAAAAAGTTAGGCACGACTGAGCCAACCGGGAAGAAAACGAAAGGGGTGTCAATATAAGTTTTAATGGCGCATAGCTGGGCCTCGTGAGTTTTTTATTGTTTATATGTTTAATGCTTTTGTTTGTTTGTTTTTAGTGCTTACGGTTACTAAGTTCAACCTGCTGATTTGGCTGACTGGATGGGGTAAATCTGCCAACCCCAGGTTAGGAAATTCCTGGAGATCTGAGGGTGGACCCTGGGGTATGGAGAGGAAAGCGACCTGACAGCATAATCTAATGTTATACAAATCCACCATCCAAAACAGTAGTTCTCCTCCGAGGAACTAATCTCTCTCCTTTGGAGTAATAGTTCCTGGAGATCTCCAGGCCCCACCTGGAGGCTGGCAATTTTAGATGTTGTGGTCTGTTAAACGAGCCCACACCATGAGTTGTAGTAACGTAAGCAAGCTTCTCATTTGCCAAGGAGATTTGCAAAGCTTTAAGACCCAAAAGCGTCCATTGATTACCAATTCACTAGAGCTTTCTCTGTTTCTCACACACACGCGGGGGGGGGGGGGGGGGCGCAGACCTGAAGTGGAATATATATAATTCCAAACACACATGGGATCAGTTCACACACATGATTCATGCAGAGGTCGACTCTACAGGATATCAGGTGGAGGTTCTAAACCACTGATCCTCATGTTACAATCAGTTTCAATTTTGTCTCCAAACATGCATGCATTGAGTTGCAGCCAGACGCAGCTACCTGTCAAGTGCAACATTCCTTATGATAATATGCGCATGATAATGTCCTTTTGTCAAATTGACACTTGAGAGATGTAGATAGGTGTTCAGTTAAAAATGATATGCAAATATGGACAACCATTGTAAAAGAAAGCACATGAGACAGTATTCCAAAAGAGGTGACCTTTCACATACAATTTTTAATTTATTTTTTCCTATCCTGACTTTCCACCCATAAAATTACCTTTAAAATAATTCAACTGCAATAAAAAATATTAGAAAGCCAGCATCAATTAAAAACAGCATCAGTTAATTGGCTTGAGTTAACATAAGCACTGCCAAGACTGTTTGTACTTCTATTTTGTTGGCACAGCACCTTATCCTTTTAGCTAACACTTGGCCTGTCTGCCTTTGTCACAGTGTCAGATTTTACAGAACTCTCTGGGCTTAAAGAAATACCCTGCATTCAGTAGCTTTTATTAATGGACGATGGATGGATGGACAGATGAAGGTGGACTGGGTCTAAAAATATTGGTTGCCAGGAGACATCAGGGGCCCACCCACAACTATAAGGCTATCATTTAATTTGTATAAGAAATAAAAATTTCAAAAAATACATAAGTGAGGAAAAGGTACAATTAAAACTTTTGCTAAGTAAATGTATATATATCTTTAGTAATTACAATGTGCATATATTGTACATATTACTGGCAGTATACACTAGATACTAAATCTAAATACAGGTTGCATTTTCTCCAGGGGAACTGATCTCTGCAATCTGGAGATCAGTTGTAAAAGCGGGAGATTCCCAGGCCCCACCTGGAGGCTGGCAATCCTAAATACAATGTAAATTTTAGCTGCATTACATAATATTGGGACTTCTGTTACATTTCAAGCTAATAAAAAGGTCATTAACATTTTTAACATATTGTCTAATGCTTAAGGGGGCCCACTTGCCATTGGGCAAGCTGATACCCTGGCCAGTCCACCATGATTAGATAGATAGATAGATAGATAGATAGATAGATAGATAGATAGATAGATAGATAGATAGATAGATAGATAGATAGATATTAGGGTTTGTAGAATCTTTCGGGCTCAAGTGCCGTGTTCTGCTGGAGAAAGTTTTCCTTCCAGACGTTTCATTCTCAGCTGCAGAGAACATCCTCAGTGGCGTTGCAGCCGGACAACGAAACGTCTGGAAGGAAAACTTTCTCCAGTAGAACACGGCACTTGAGCCCAAAAGATTCTACAAACCCTAATGATGTTACCAGCTGTGAAAACCTGAAATCTTTTAGATAGATAGATAGATAGATAGATAGATAGATAGATAGATAGATAGATAGATAGATAGAGAGAGAGAGAGAGAGAGAGAGAGAGAGAGAGAGAGAGAGAGAGAGATGTATATGACTTAGCTGAGCTTTATAAACAAATCTAGGAACTCTTTTAAACTGCTACTGGAATACAGATACCAACATGCAATATTCCAAAATAAATGCAATTAGAACACCATAGATGGCTCATCTCATCAGGGCTGCACTTTTTCTTTATGTTATGGGGAAATGTAATCTGTTTCGTCATTCAGCAATCTTAACTCTTAAATTTACCACAGATGTTACGTGCCTATACATAACTCTTCTCATATTTAATTGATTTCAAAAGCCTTTTTGTCCAAGCAGTTTTGAAAACTTTAAATGAAACACCACTACTGAAGAGAAGACCAAACTCTAATTATGTCTGTTTGATACAGAACTTTTTTGAGCTTTTTTAGTTACTCTACCTCATATGACAAATACTTTATTCATTTCAAAAAATATATATTAAAGACAAGCTGTCAGGGGTTTAGCATAAAAGTACTTGGATTCACACCACAGTAACATCAAGACTAGACCACTGTAACGCACTGTACGTTGGTCTCCCCTCCAAAAAACCGCAGAAACTCCAACTGGTCCAGAATGCCACTATTAACGGAAGCTAGACGCAGCTTGCACATTACTTCCATTCTGCGGATGCTCCATTGGCTGCCCATCTGTTACCAGGCTCAATTTAAGGTACCGACTATCACAAAGTTTTTCATGGCCTTGGCCCCTCTTATTTGGAGGATTGCCTCTCTTTCTATGTTCCATCACAACAATTCTGCTCAAGTCAGCAGGGGCTTCTGCAGGTGCCAGCCTGTAAATGGGCAAAATCAACAACTGCCCATACATATGCCCTTGTGGCTCCCACCTTGTGGAATGATTTTCTGAGAAGATCAGTAAAGCCCCTGCTATCCTGGCTTTCTGCAAACCGTGCAAAACTGAACTATTCAAGAGGACTTTTCTATGCAGGTAATACAGCTGCACTGTACAAAATAGTTTACAAACTTACTTGAATAATATGATTAGGGACTGTAGTGTATTCTACCATGTATAGCTTATTGTGATCCTATTTATGTCATTTCTGCACCACTTAATGTGCCATCTGAATATTTATTCTATGCTTCAGTTCTTTCTGGTGGTTCTAGACTTTTAAAATCCTAACACACTGGTTATTGAATATCCCATTTGGTCAATTGTATTAACTCACTATGTGTAATCTGCTTTCAGTCCCTGTGAGAAAGGAGGAAGAGGAGGAGATTGGATTGATACCCCACCCTTCACTCAGAGTCTCAGAGCAGCTTACAACTTCCTTCTCTTCTCCTCCCCACAACAGACACCCTGTAAGGTAGGTGGGGCTGAAAACTGCTCTTGAGCAGAACAGCTTCTGACAGAGTTATAAGTGACCCAAGGTTGCCCAGCAGGTACATGTGGAGGAATAAGAAACAAAACCCAGTTCTCTCAGATTAGAATGCATGCACTTAACTACTACATCAGTCTGGCTGACACTATACTGGACTGGTAAATAAAAATACTTTCAAACATTTGAAATAATAGACCAGTAGCTACAAAAGTATTTTAAAACAAAACATTGACCTTTTATTGGCTTCCAAATCTATCTAACCAAGTGTTTGTCTCAGCATCACTCTCTTTACAAATCAAGCATTTACCAGGAATTAATATAAAGTATCTTGGCTTTTGGAAAAGGTAATTATTAAACCACTATTTGAGTTATAAATAACCAAGCACTTTGTGCTCTTTAGAGCCTCACATGTTTATTAGGGAATAAGCTTTCATGGACTAGAGCTCACTTCTCGGTTGACAGAATCTAGAAAACAAACACCAGTTAGTATCTTTTATTAGGACTAACCAAAATAATATAAGACAGTGATCAAGCTTTCAAGTTCTCCAGGACTCTTGATCAGCCTGAGTGTTTAAATAAAGGAGGGGAGGGGCGTGCTGTTGAATAGTTCTGAAGATCTTGAAAGTTGTTCATCATATTATTTTGGTCAGTCCTAATAAAAGGTATTGTGTGGCTCAGTTGACACAAAAGGTTTGTAAGCAGTAGGTTCAGAGCTGGCATCTGCATACCCTGAGGTGGGGCAGCTGCTGGAGCCTTCGGCATCTGGCATGGCCCACTGCAGCCAACCCTGCTGTCCACCTACAAACCTTTCCCTGTCTGCTCACTCATGGGTGCTCTGTGACCACCTGTGATCCCAAGAAAGTCCCAGTCTATACAACAGGTGCAACTATGGCCATGGTAGCAAAAGCACCAGTTTATATCAACACGCCATCAGTCTGCATACATACCTACCAACTGCCAGCCAAAATGCATAAAACAAACAGTTTGTATAGTCTGTTACTAAGCTACAATTCACTTGCTTCAGACCCTGTGATGGACTCTCACCTGAAGGATTTACAGCAGGCATTCTGGGGATTACAGAAATAGGCTGCTATGCGAAAGGCCTAACCAGAGCACCACTGGTTCTCACCTACAGCTCAAACCAATTGTACTAGTCCAATGTATTGTTAATGATCTGTAGCACATCCTAGAAAATGATATTTCTTTTTCACAGGCCTTGAGGTGACAAACATGTCACCATTCTGAATGGATTGAATTTTCTTTAACAGGTTGTTGTTTCTAACTTGCCTCTCTTTGCAATGTATTCCTCCATCTCTTGCTTATGCTGGAATACATTTTGTTAGCTGTTAAGGTGCCATTGGACTTTGGCACAATAGCTATCCCTCTAATCTTGTAAGGTTTTATATCGCGTCACATGCAGAAGAGCTTTTGCAAAGGAGATTTCCTTACACTAAATTAGACCCTTGGTTCATCAAGATCACTATTATCACCTCAGACAGGATTTCAGGCAAGGATCTTTCTCATCACCTACTACCTAATCCTTTTACCTGGAAATGCCAGGGATCAAACCCAAGACCTTCTGCAGATGTTTTACCACTATGCCTTGACCACTCCCCAATCTCCAGCGTTCATTTAGAAAGTAAGTCTGTAGCTCCTTTTATTGTGCAGTTATAAGGGGATGGGCATATCTCCACAATGAAAAATACTAAAGGCATACTTTAAAGAAAAAGAAATATGAAAGCCGGGGATTAAGAGGACTTGGCAGACAATTGTTATAATAATATAACACTAAAGCCATATGTCAATTACTGGTTTTAAAATTCTGAAAATCCCTTTGCTTGTGCTAGGGCGGTGGGGACTGGCAGCTGTGCAGGGGATTGGGGCAAAGAAAACAGTGCCAAAGTGGGTTGGAATTAGACTTTTCTGTCCGCATGGCAGACATTCTGACTTCGCTATGATTGTTACTAGAAGATCATAGTGAAGCAGGTTTAAGCAAGATCTTGGAAGAGCGAAGAAAAGCTAGAAGTGCCTAAGAACATGACATGAGTACATAGAAGTGAAAAAAAAAAAAACCCACTTCCCATAAGCATTATGCTTGACCCAGATACTCAGTGTGGAAATTTGCTTGTTTCATGCACTAGTATTTATAAAACAGCAATAAACACTTACTGGTTTTATAAGGGGAACAAAAAGAAAGAGAAAGTGTATAAGATCAATGGATAAGATTCTTGTATGGTTGGCTGATCAGACCTCATTTTGGGCAGGAGCTCATAGGAGCAAAGCTTCTCAGCTGCTCTGTGGGCAGAGATGATGCATTCTTCTGACTCTCCCCCACCCCCAGCTAAAAATTTATTTGTTACATCCCAAGGAGATGCAATGGAAAAACTTCCCACTGCAGGGAAGGGAGGGTTAGATTGCTGCCTCATGGCTGTTCTCTGGGCTGACAGTCACAATCTTACTTCCCACAGAGGAAATTTCTCTGATGCATCCAGTGGGTTGCAAATGAAAAATTCCCCATGGGGTAGGGGTCAGAATACCACCTCTTGGCCATCCTTTGGGCTGAGAGTTGGCATTATGACTCTTCCTTATAGGAAAGGGAAACTTTACCTTCACTTCCCAGGGCAGGGATGGAAAGAGGTGGGTTTGTTTGTTTTTGTGGGGGGGGGGGGGTCAGAATTCTGCTGTATTGGTGCCTCCCTTCTCCAGGGTCATGAGAGAGGGACTGTGGGTTGCACAAAATGGGAACACAAGACCTCATGTAGTTCACAGACCAAATGTGGTCTATCCATGGTGTATCCTCATAAATGCATAGTTGATTTTATATTAATTGAAACTTGTCCAAAAAAAAAAAAGCTTGGGAATTGTACTTTGAGGTGAGTGTTTAACATTCTCTGTTCATGAGCCATAGCACCCTGTCCTCATAAAACCACAGTTCTCAGGGTAACTGAGGAGACTGATCATTAAAGTCTAAGTCAGTCATGTCAATACAGCATTAGTGAAGGAGATTTAGAGCCTCATACAGTAACTTTTTCTTTACTACAGCCCAATAAGCTTTTACTGCCTTAATTTTCTGAAAATTACTTCCTTAAATAAAGTACTTTCCATATTTTTCTAGGCTGCAGCCTAGAGACTCATGCACAGAAGATTTGCATTGCTGTCTATGACTGACAGAGCTTCCAAAGCTCAGGGGGGTTGTTCACTGTTCATAGCCAATAATGGGAAAGCCCTGTTTGCACTGACAGGGCTGCCCTTCTGGCTGGCACTCGGACTGTTTAACAGCATTACCTTCACTCTGCTTGCCAAATTTTGCTGTCATATGTCTTCAAGATGATGACTCATTGGATAAGCCTTAGGAACATTTCAAAGATGTGTTTACAGACAAGCTAAAGTAGCACAAGCTATTGTGCAAATTGTCTGGGATTCTTCCTGGGTTGATTGAAAGCCATCACCTAAAGTGATCGTTTAGATTGGAGCACCAGTTCTGCTTGCCCTTCTGCCCTCCTGCAGCTTGCCTTAACTAATTCTTTGGGAAGAAATGAACATTTATACATTTGAGATATGTGCATTTTTATTCCGCTTTTCCTCCAAGGAGCACACATGGTTCCTTTCCATGCTATCTTCACAACAGCCTTCTGAGCTTGGTATTGTGGTGTCCTTAATGTTAGGCATCAGAATGAGGAGGCAGCATAGTTGCAAAGAGGAGCCCAGTTTAATAAATCAGGTTCTTTATGTTCATAGCCCCACTAAGTGCTGCAGTGGATGGGCAGTCTAAAAGCACTGGCCCAGATTAACAGAATTGTGAAAAATGTTGCAGTAGGCCGGCTGATATATTCAACGTCGCCCTGTAACTTTCATAGTGGGTGAGCATATGAGCTTAGATTTTCCGCAGTTCTAGTCTATCACTACTTTACACTAGAATGACCTATATCTTACTGCTCCACCCAGCCAATTTGGAAGACTTCTTCCAGTTTAAGGAGACTTTCTCCAACTTCTCATCCTCCAAAAGAAAAGACACATAAATTGGAGAAGGGCTCCTCTAGGCTGAAGACAAGCTTCAAACTTGGTTGGGCTCAATGGTAGGATATTGGCCATTAACGCAAACAGTGCAGCCTACTCCAGTTTAAGCCAACTGAAATTGAAGGGTTGGCATAGGATTGCACTTTACATGCACAACCAATGCTCTTTTAATATGAACAGATTGCTAAAATCAGTTTAATCCAAAATATTATTTTTGGCTGAAGAAACAAATCCAAGACATGATTCACCCCTCCTTTTGCAGGAGCTGTGCATTAGGGATGGGCACAAACTGGGAAACTGCTGGTTCATGGTGGTTCATGGTTCATGAGAAACCATGAACCATGGTTCGCAAACCTCCTTGAACTTTTTGGTTTGCCAAACCAGTTTGTGGTTCATTAGGTTCATGACTGAGTGTCCAAAAGACATTCCTGGGCACTTTCTCCACTATCCAGGAGTCTGTTTCTTGATCCCTCCTTTACTGCCACTGCAAGCAAGCCTCCCTTTTGCCTTCTCCTGCCTGCAAAAACACCTTTCCAGAGTGCTGGAGACCCCATTCTTTCACTGCTCATACCTCCTGGCCTTCCTCTACCACCTCCAAGGGTCTGCCTGCTGGCATCACCCCCCACAACCACCATCAAATCCACTGTACTTCCCCTGCATCAAACCTCCATTCCCACCCCCACCCCCCCCATAGAAGCCACAAGTCTCTGCCCCAGACCATCTGACCAGGGCGCTGGAAGCCATGGCTGGTTGGTTACAACTAAGCCAGCTGAAGCTCAATCCAGCTAAGACAGAGGTCCTGCACCTGAGTTGAGGAGGGCCACAACCGGGCATCCGACTCCTCACCCTGGATGGAACACCTCTCGTGCCAGCCCAGAAGGTGAGGAGTTTGAGTATGATACTGGATGCCACCCTTTCCATGGAGGCTCAGATGACAGCAGTTGTGCCATCTGCCTTTTACCACTTTCAGAAGGCCAAACAGCTAGTGCTCTATCTGGCCCCCTGGAACTTAGTTACAGTGATCCATGCAACAGTCACTTCCAGGTTGGATTACTGTAACTCGCTGTACACAGGCTTGATCCAGAAACTCCAGCTGGTGCAGAATGTGGCAGCACGATTGTTGACTGAACTGCCTGTACGGGCAGGCAGTCGACCGATGCTGTACAATTTGCACTGGCTACCAATCAAGTACCGGATCCGTTTCAAGGTACTAGTATTGACATTTAAAGCCTTGCACGGCCTGGGACCGACATACCTGCCGGACCACCTCTTCCCATTTGAGCCCAGGAGATCGTTATGATCAGCAAATCAACATCTTCATCCCTGTCCCAAAGGATGTCCAACTTGCCTCGACAGGGCCATGTTTCATTTGCCATTTCCATTGGCCACATATTCTTAATCCAGAACCCGTGCTAAGGCAATGGCTCACATCCAATTTGCTAACGTCTCTGATTTGCTTGAGTGGTTGCATGCATTGGAGACATTAGCAAATTGAATGTGAGTGTTGCCTTAGCATGGGTTCCGGATTAAGAATACGTGGCCAGTGGAAGTGGCAAATGAAACATGAATTAAACCTGGGGCTCGTGTAGCCACATCTGTTGGATAGAGGACTGCTACCTCTGGATTTTTTCAAGCACTATGATACTACCTACCAGAAAGAGGGATGTAAAGACAGCAGGAGGTGGTACATGCTATTTGTAGCATTCATCATTTATCTCATCGGAATTATTATTTCATTTTGTGGACATTGAACTCGAGTAGAGTCATATAAATTTTGTTAAGAGTGTTTTCTAAGAATTACAATGAATATTGAATATTTTTTAAAAAGTATATAGAGAGCATTTGTTCAAAGCATGTTAATTACACAGTGTTTGTTCTTTTACTTTACCCAACTGGGGATTGGCAACCCTAGGTTTAGAAAAAGCAGATATTTTCAGAACAAAGATTTTTTAAAACCTCTGCTTCTGTCCCTAGCCAGCTGGGGGGGAGGGAGGAGCCAACTCTGTTGTCCCTCCTTTTTTCAGTACAGAGGAGAAATGAGAAATCAGCTCTTTCTCCCTCTCCCTTTTGCAGCTTCACTGTGTAGCTATCTTCATGAGGGTGTTGGATCAGAACCAAACTCCCATCAGTCCCTTGATATACCATGAATCCACTTCTAACCAACTGGTAGCTGCAAACTCCTCTGGCAGCAATTCAAGTTGCTCAGTGCAATCTAAACATATGACTGATTGGCTAATAGTCTGCTCATGAGTGTTGAACAAGGCTTGTAGGTTGTTTTTTATGGTTTGTATTTTAATGGCTTGTGTTTTAATACTGTGGGGTTTTTTATTGTAAACCACCTTGAGCATGGCTCTGAAGATGCAGCATGGAAGTATGACAGACAGACAGACAGACAGACAGACAGACAGACAGACAGACAGACAGACAGACAGACAGACAGACAGACAGACAGATAGATAGATAGATAGATAGATAGATAGATAGATAGATAGATAGATAGATAGAGAAAAGTTGTGAATTTGGCAATGTTCTCTTATTTTACTGTTTAGTTATTTTCCCATGATCCTTGAGGGCCAAAAAGGCTCTTCTGTAGTTTGGTTTCACTTCCTGTTTTGATCGTTGGCTGTTGGATTCAGGGCCACCGCGTCTGGCCGCTGCTAACTTCCCAACCTTGCAGAGACTTGCAAAGCCTCCACAACACTGGGAAGAAAGCGGGCATGCTCAGAGCCACCGACTCTGAGTGCACTTGCTCCCCACCCCCTGACCTCGCCAAAGCTCCCTGCTCCCCTCACCCCGACCTCACCACTGCCACGCCCCCAGCATCGCAAAGTCAGGGAGGCAGCTTGGAAGCGAATGCCCTCAGAGCCGGCGGCTTTGAGTGAGCCCGCTGTCTCCGACCTCGTCAAGGCTTCAGCAAGGTTGGGGGGGCGGAGAGTGAGCATGCTTGGAGCCAGTGGCTATCTTCCTGCTCTTGCCGAGGCTTTGCAAGCCTCGGCAAGGTCGGGGGGGTGCCCGGCTCTCTCCTGCTTCAAAACGGGAGACAGCCGAAAATAGGGGGGCCTGCCCACACAGCCTGATGACATCATCGTGACTTCATTGGGCCACACGCTCTAAAGTCTATAAAAAAAAAGATGGGGCGAGAGACAGATTTTGGCTTGGGGTGCTGGAAACCTCAACGCCGGGCCTGGTTGGATTACATAAAAGCAGAGATCAAGAAAGGCCTTACTGCTCTTCCAGTAAAACTTTCTGTGTTTCAAACAATTTTATTAGTAACATATGGTAGTACATTCAATTTCTTACCTCATTGATAACTACTTTTCCCCTCCATCCAATATATTACTTTCTACCCACCCCTCCCCCCATTACTTGACCCCCCCGCCAGTGTACTATACTTAAAATATTAGTATTAAAGGTACCCTTAATTAATAAGAACCAAAATTCATATCCTCCTCCCTCTTATACTTAGTCATTATCAAAAATTGTCCAATGCCCTTTTATTTTCCACTCTTTTTCTACATATCTTCTGAACTTTTTCCACTCCAACTTAAATACTTCTAAATCATAGTCTCTTAAAGTTCTTGTTAACTTGTCCATTTCACTCCATTTCATAACTTTTACAATCCAATCCCATTTTTCTGGTATTTTTTCTTGCTTCCACAACTGCGCATACAGTGTCCTAGCAGCTGAGAGCAAGTACCAGATTAAAGTCCTATCTTCTTTTGGAAATTTTTCCATTTGTAATCCCAACAGAAAAGTCTCTGCAACTTTGTTAAATTCATATCCCAACTTTGTTAAATTCAAATCTCTTCTTGAATCATCTGCCAATACATTTTCACTCTTTCACAAGCCCACCACATATGGTAGAAAGAACCTTCATGTTTTTTACATTTCCAACATCTGTCTGGCATCTTATTATTCATATTTGCCAACTTTTTAGGAGCCATATACCATCTATACATCATCTTAAAACAGTTTTCTTTGATACTCTGACATGTTGAGAGTTTCAAAGAATTCTTCCACAAATATTCCCATGTATCCATCTGTATTTCTTTATTTACATTAATTGCCCACTTAATCATTTGAGATTTCACTACTTCATCTTCCGTAGACCATTTTAAAAGTATAATCCCGTACTTCAGGATTGAACTTCCTCCATATATCCTCCAAACTCTCTTGTTTAACCAGCTCAAAAAAAGATTTTGGCAATTTCCCTTATTTATCAATTTTTTTCTTCCCAGATCTATCTATTGTGTTCTAAATTGTTCCATTAAAGTCCCCCATCAACAAAATTTGCTCATAAGTCACTTCATCAAGATGTTGCGTAATATTTTTAAAGAAACTGTCCTTTGCACCATTTGGAGCATAAAGTCCCAACAACAAAGTTTTTTTAGCATTCAATAAAATTTCCACTGCTATGTACTTTCATCTTTATCTTTAAAAACCAATTTCGGGTCTAATTCTTTTTTAATATAAAAAATTACTCCTCTCTTCTTCTGTTCAGCTAATGTATAAAATTGTAGTCCCAATTGCTTATTCCATAAAAATTTGTAATCCTTTTGTCTAATATGCACTCCTTGTAAACAAACTATATTACAATTTTGTTTTTTTTTATCCAATGAAATGTTTCCCTGCTTTTTTGTGGTGAGTTTAGTCCATTTACATTCCAAGATATTAATTTGTAATCCTGTCAGAACTGGAACGAACTTCAGACGATTCCAAGACTTGTTGCAAAGTATAGAATCTTTATTAGAGAACTACAGTGCTAGAGCTACGAGATAACAGTAATGCCGGGCCCGGCATTTGGTTACATTTTATGCCTTCAGCAAAAGTATAATAAAACGATTATTCACACGGGTTACAGACAAGTGTCTCCTTTCCCAAGGTCTGTTATCAGGAGGGAGGATGCTCTCCCATCTCGAAGGCCAAACGGCCCGGCTTCAAAGGGCACCTGTGGATGTTGAACAGAGCCTATCTGTCGCCCTTCAGTGAGCACAGAGTATTTGGAATATTTGCAAGGCACTGGTGTTAATTGCTTAGGCTATATATTCTGGGTTAGAGTTAGGTTACAATATGGAGTCAGTTTGGCTAGCAACAGGCAGAGAAAGTTACAAGTTCTGACAAATCCATCATGGTGCAAATTCTTTATTTTCTCCATAAAATCTACACAGTTCCTGTGTGTTCGTAATTGTAATCCTTTTCCCTTGAAGTTCAAAGCTCAAACCTTCAGGTATTATCCATCTGTATCTCATTCCGTTGTCACGTAATTTTTCTGTCAGTTTTTTATATGCATTCCTGTCAGTTGTCTTGGCAATTTTTTCATAATTCTTATCCTACTACCTCCCACTATCAATGTCTTTTCAAAATTTTTGTTCATGATTTTTCCCACCATTTCTTTTGTCATAAATCTTATGACTACAACTCTTGGCAGATTGTTCTTTTTTGCATAGAGTGAATTCACGCTATACATATAATCATACATATTTCTATTCCTTTCAGGATCTTCCTCCAAAAATTCTGCAATTATTTTTATTATGTATTCTTTCAAATCAGATTCTTCATCTTCTGGTACACCTCTCAGACGAATCTGTGTCTCCATCAACTTGCAGTCATGTATTATCACCTTTTCTTGTAATTTTAATAAGGTGGAATCATGTGTTTTCACTCTCTCTTCCACCTCCTGTACTTTTTTTGTTATTACTACAGTCTTATTTCTGAGATTCTCTATTTCTTAATTCTTTTTTTGAGTCCTCAATATCCTTTCTTATTTCTTTTTTAGAGGCAGTTATCATTTCTTTCACCCCCTTCATTATCCTGGCTTCCATTGCATCTAACTGGGCTTGCATTTTCTCTATTGAAGCAGACCTAGTACGAGTTTGCTTCGGATCTGACATGTAAAAAAAATTTAAAAAATTTATCTCACCAAATTAAATTTGGACCATCAGGTTTAATAGAGTGAAGCTTGCCCTTCCCAATAAACCCAATTTCGCTGTCCTCTGAGCCTCCCAGGCTCAGATATTAATGTTTAAAGTTTTTATTTCCCCCAAAATGGCGGACACAACTTTTGCTTCACTTTAAAAAAAATTCCGTCTTTTCCCTTTATCCAATTCAGATCTTCTTCACCACTGTCCAATAGTCTTTATTTTAAAATTACCAACTCAATTAACTCCATCAATTTTTAATGTCCCAGTCACTTTAAAAACGTTGTTAAAACTTTGCCCCTACCAACAATGGCCGCCGATGTTTCTCTCTGATATTATAATCCTAGAGTAGGCTGTTTACTTTTCTTGCTTCCTTCTTCTTCCTCTGGTACTTACTGCTTTTCCTGCCACCAAGTCTCATTTCACTGGTAGAGAAATCTCGTGATGTCTGACGTACTTCCTGTGTTGACTGTGAGTGCTGCAGATCTATGACAATGGGGCTACTTCCTCAACCGCAGATAGACAAAACAATACATTCCTTTCTCCTTTTAGCACTGTCTTTTAAATTTTCAAAGTTCAAATTTAGCCCCTTTCTTCTCCTCCTTTCAGGCTTCCATTATATCCAACTCCCACCTTTTAAGTTTGTTTTGTTTAGCTTTAGTTAGTCCCAAAGTGAAAAGATAGCGATCAATACCTTTTTTTGTAGTTTATCCAAATCGATACCAGTCTTTTGTAGATTAGATGTTTAAAGTTGTAAAAGAAGACTCGGATCCTGTCGAGTTTAAGTCAAATAAATGACTCTGGAAACTTCTGTAGAGGATGAATATGCAACTTCTCTCTGGAGATCCCTCAAAGCCTCAAAGGAGCCCCCTCCGGGACTCCCTTTCAGCCAAGGTAAGTCTCCTCAAAGTATCTGTGCATATCTTGGACAATTCTCCAGCTGAGAAAAGTAGGCAGAAGGCATTAGTTTGCCTTTTACTCCCCTGAACAAAAGTGCCAGCCTGCCCCCGTTAAGGAAAGCAGCTCAGCTCGCCATTTTCTGATCCCGGAAGTCCCCGCTGTTCCAGAAAAACTTTCAGTCCTTTTGGCACAGTGTTCTTGTGGAATTATTACAGTTTTTATTTTGGAAAGCAATATAATAGAATTACAGAAGAGAGAAAAAAGGACTATAGAGCAAGTCATGTTTATCTAAGATTGTTGTATATTGTGGAGTATATCAAACAAGAAGCTGAAAGGTATTTCTCCCCAACATTCTCTTCATTGCAATTTCTATAGGGTAAAGTGATCCTTCAGATATTCTGTCTGTCTATCTATCTGTCTGTCTGTCTGTCTGTCTGTCTGTCTGTCTGTCTGTCTCTATCCCACCCTTCCTGCATATTGGAATTTAAATTTCAAATATTTGAAAAACATTTTGTACCGATTTTCAGTTAATGCCTGGCTGGTTATGAAATTCCTTTCTCCCATAATTGTTCTCATTGTTGCATAGGTATCTGCTCTCTGAAGTTCTGTATCCATTTTATCAAACATTTTTCACATGCTCTCCTTCTGTTTCATACTGTAGTAATATCTCCATTGTAATAAATGGTCTTTCTGTTCTGTATTAAATTGTTTGAATTCAGCAGCTCTCTTAGAGTTCCGCCTTCCATGTTGGTAATCTAGCACAGAACTGGCAAACGTATTTGCTGAGAAATCTGTGAAATCCCTAGCATATCCCTAGCACAGAAAGAAAAAAAGTTATTTCTGTCTTATTGTTGTTCAGAACTGACATGCAGATGGAACTGTCAAGATGACAACTGGAACATCAGGATGGTAGTAAACTCTTAAGGTTCATATCATGACAGACTTTATAAATTAAAACCATGGGGGGGACTTGGGAGGGACCCCATGTTTTTGAAGACTTGTGTCTAAGATAGTAATAACAACAATAACCTTTATCGGCATGATATTGAACATGACAAGGAACCAATTCATCCATCAAATGGCAATATACAAATACATTAAGCGCCTTCTAGATGCTAAATATAAAAATTTTGCAACAGTTTCAATTACCAATTGGTTTTGAGTTGACAACAGGAAGACAATTTTATATTTGTCGGGCTTCACTGTTTGTTCATTCAGTGAGTATGGAGTGTAGGTCAGAATAACAAATACAGTTTAGGAACACTTGTTCTAAAGTTTCTATCTCTGGACATGCACAAGAGCACAATCTTTTGGCATAGGGAGTTTTATGGAATCTTCCAAGAAGTAATAGTAGATAGTAGCACATTGAACCTATCTATCTATCTGTCTGTCTGTCTGTCTCTCTATCTATCTATCTATCTATCTATCTATCTATCTATCTATCTATCTATCTATCTATCTATCTATCTATCAGATTGATATCCCGCCCTCCCCCGACAGGCTCAGGGCGGTTAACAACAGTTTAAAAACATTAGCAATTTGCAACCATATTAAAATTAGATATATAAAAACATTTCCATACATATTAAAAATCCGGGATGGCAAGCTTCTGATTTCCATTATATTAATTCAGTGAGATTGTCGATGCTGAAGGTAATAGCCACCTCCCCGTAACCATTAAAGGCGAGTTTGAAAAGTTCGGTCTTACAGACCTTGCAGAACTGTGGCAGGTCCCGCAGAGCCCTGATGTTTTCGGGGACAGCATTGCACAAAGTGGGGGCTATTACCGAGAATGCTCTGGCTCTAGTGCTGGTCAATCGAGCTTCTTTCGGTTCAGGGATCTTAAGGAGATTTTGAGACCCTGAACGTAGTGCTCTCTGGGGTACGTATGGGGAAAGGCAGTCCCAAAGGTAGACAGGTCCTAGCTAGCGAATAGGCTCTGCGTTGCCAGAGGGCCGTTAGGCAGGTGAGATATTCAGCCCTATACCCAGGAGGTAAAAACCCCAAACTCATGGGTGAACATCTGCATTTAGCAAGGCTCTCAAGAACCTGCAATTCAATATCAACCAATCTTTGTCTGATCAATAAGAAAGCTGATTTTTCTGAATGCAGAAGTAGATCTCCAATATTAACCCCAATTGAATTGATTTTGTTCTCAGTATGGCACAGCCATGCAGAGGACTGAGACTCCATTAAAAAGTAAGCTTATGAGACTACCATCATCTTTCTGTTTTAATGTTTTTTAGAACTGACGTGTAGATGGAACTACGGTATCAAGAGGACAACTGGAACATCAGGATAGTGGCAAACTCTAAGGTTCATATCATGACAGACTTTATAGATTAAAACCATGGGGGAGTTTTGGAGGGGACCCCATGTTTTTGAAGACTTGTGTCTAAGAGTAATAGGAAGCTAGAGTCGAAAATGGAGCAATGCCAAAATGTCCTTTCAACAATCTACTCTTGTCAATAAGTAAGCTATTTTCTCTTGGGCATCCTTCTGTGTGAACCAGTATGCACTTTTATCTGCATTTCCATAACGTCTAAACGCTCATGTGTCTAAAGTTATGTAGGTTATGTACCATAAATTCTAGTCACAGAAAACTGACAGCATCGTTTGCAATTACTAATGACCTTAAACATGAATGTGATCTTCTCTTAATATTATGACTGGTTTGTCGCAATTATGAACTAGGACAAGAAAATCCATACCAAATATATGGTATCAGCCTCTAGTGACTTGTAGCTAGGATAAACTGACAGCTCTTTAGATGACCAATGTAGTCTAGGAAACTTGATAACCAGGAGGCCTATATTCAACCCCCCTGCTCACTGCTCTGCCTTGAGCAACTCTGAATCTCTCAGGCTACTTTCCCAGTCTAGCTATTTGTGAGATAACTATCGTAATGCACCTTATATAATAAAGAATTCACTTGGTATAATAAACATGCTATATACATATGAGGACATGATCCAGCCACACACACACACTACACACACCACCATATTGGTCCTACTCATTCCAACAGCATTTGCTTAACTTTCTCCCACTGAAATCTGTATGATGGAAAAGTGCTTAACTTTGCTTGGATCATGCCCAAAGTAAGTATTTACCAACGATCTCTCATACTGCTGACAAAGTTCAGTTTCCAGCCCAGCATTTTGGCCCAGATTTTTAAAAGTTTAGATTTATTGCCAAGTGCCTCCCTGAGCATTTAGCCATATTACCTTTCCCTACAATAAGTAATAAATCATTAAAATCATAGACAAATGTTACAAGAACGCTAGGGTTCTTTATTGGAACACAATGATCAGCAGTGTCACTCATGGATTTGTCTGACCTAGCTCTGCTTTTGTTAAACTCCCCCCCCCCCTCACTGGTCTATTGATTTTAATTCAGGCATCAAAAAGTGGCTTGAAATAAGTTTCAGATGCATTTTTTTTCTCACTTCAGCCTTCTGTATCACTTCTTCTCTATTAAGAATTTTGGATTGCTTTTGGAAAATCTGAATACAGATTTCAGCAGGAACTCATTTGCTTACTAGGCCACACCCCCTGATGTCACCATTGTTTCACACAGGGCTTTTTGAAGAAAAAGCCCAGCAGGAACTCATTTGGATATTAGGCCACACACCCTGACATCATCATTGTTTCGCACAGGGCTTTATTGTAGAAAAAGCCCAGCATATTAGGCCACGCCCCCTGATGCCAAGCCAGCTGGAACTGCGTTCCTGTGCATTCCTGAACAAAAAAGGCCTGTTCACTATCTTCCAGGCACCTGCCTATCTGGCTAGCTCCTATGCTCTATCCCAGTGAAGCACCACTCACAGTTCTCCCACTTTCCACACTACATAGCCACATTTGTTGTTGTTGCTGCTGTTGTTGTTCAGTCACACTCTTTGCTGTTGTTGTTCAGTCCAACACTTTGCCGTCCCCTTCTTCTTTTGCCTTCTGTCTTTCCCAGCATCAGGATCTTCTCCAGTGAGTGCACCATTCTCATTTGGTGGCGAAAGTATTTGAGCTTCAGCTTCAGCATCTGACCTTCCAGGGAACAGTCTGGGTTGATTCCCCTTAGGACTGACTCATTTGATCTTCTTGCAGTCCAAGGGACTCTCAAGATTCCTCTCCAGCACCACATCGCAAAAGCATCTATTCTTCTGCGCTTGGCCTTCCTTATGGTCCAGCTCTCACAGCCATACATTACTACTGGGAATACCATTGCTTTGACTATATAGACTTTTGTTGGCAGGGTGATGTCTCTACTTTTTATTATACTGTCCAAATTTGTTGACATAATGTGTGCATCACTTTAACAGCATCACCTTTTAGGATTTGAATAGCTCAATTGGGATACCATCATCTCCACTCACTTTGTTGTTAGTAAAGGTTTCTAAGGCCCATTTGACTTCACACTCCAGGATGTCTGACTCAAGATCAGCGATTTCACTGTCATAATTGTCAAGGACATTGAGATCCTTCTTGTATAATTTTTCTGTGTATTCTTGCCACCTCTTCCTGATCTCTTCTGCTTTTGTTAGATCCCTTGATTTCTCCAATTTTCTTGAAGAGATCTCTTGTCCTTCCCATTCTGTTACTTTCCTCTATTGCTTTGCATTGTTCCTTCAGGAAGGCCTCCTTATCTCTCCTTGCTGTTTTCTGGAAATCTGCATTCAGTTGGGTGAATCTTTCGTTTTCACCTTTGCCTTTCGCTTTCCTTCTTTCCTCAGCTATTTGTAAAGCCTCATCAGACAGCCACTTTGCTTTCTTGCTCTTCTTTTTCTTTGGGATGGTGCTGATTGCTGCCTTCTGTACAATGTCATGAACCTCTGCCCATAGTTCTTCCGGCACTCTGTCTATAAACTCTAGTCTCTTAAATCTATTCTTCGCCTCCACTGTATATTCATAAGGGATGTGATCAAGGTCAAACCTGAATGGCCTAATGACTTCCCCAGTTTTCTTCAGTTTAAGCCTGAATTTTGCAATGAGTAGCTCATGATCTGAGCCACAGTCAGCTCCAGGTCTTGTTTTTGCTGACTGTAAGGAGTTTCTCCGTCTTTGACTGCAGAGTATATAATCAATCTGATTTCTGTGTTGCCCATCAGGTGATGTCCATGTGTAGACTCACCTTTAGGTTGTTGGAAGAGGGTGTTTGCTATGACCAGTTTGTTCTCTTGACAAAACTCTATTAGCCTTTGCCCAGTGCCCGGCTTCATTTTGTTCTCCAAAGCCAAACTTGTCAGTTGTTGCAGTTACCTTTTGACTTCCTACTTTGGCATTCCAGTCCCCTATGATGAGGAGGACACCTTTTTTGGTGTTAATTCTAGAAGGTGTTGTAGGTCTCCATAGAACTGGTCCACTTCAGCCTCTTCTGCATCGGTGGCTGGGGCATAGACTTGGATTACTGTGATATTGAATAGTTTGCCTTGGAAACAGATCGAGATCATTCTATCATTTTTGAGATTGTATCCCATTACTGCCTTCCTCACTTTCTTGTTAACTATAAAGGCCACACCATTTCTTCTACAGGACTCTTGCCCACAATAATAGATGTAGTGATCCTCTGAGTTAAATTCACTCATTCCCATCCATTTTAGTTCACTGATTCCCAAGATGTCAATGTTCAGTCTTGCCATCTCTTGTTTGACTACATCCAGCTTACCTTGATTCATAGATCTTACATTCCACATTCCAATGCAGTATTGTTCTTTGCAGCATCAGACTGTTCTTTCACCATCAGACACATCCACAGCTGAGCGTCCTTTCAGCTTTGGCCCAGCCGCTTCACTCTTTCTGTGGTTACTTGGACTTGCCCTCCACTCTTCCCCAGTAGCATATTGGGCACCTTCTGACCTGAGGGGCTTGTCTTCCAGCGCCATATCTTTTTAGCCTTTTGTTACTGTCCATGGGGTTTTCTTGGCAAGAATACTGGAGTGGTTTGCCATTTCCTTCTCCAGTGGATCACATTTTGTCTGGGTTCTCAGCTGTAACCTGTCCATCTTGGGTGGCCCTGCATGGCATAGCTCACAGCCTCACTGAACCACGCAAGCCTGCTCGCCATGTCAAGGCTGCAATCCATGAGAGGGACATAGCCACATATATACATACAAATAATTTTGGAAATAACTGTTTTGTATATAAATATCTAATCCTGAATTTGACTTCAGAATGAGACTTGAAAAATCCACACAATAGGACCAGGCACAGTAAGGGCAGATGTTTCTGTAAACCTGGGAGAAGATTGCAGGAAAAGTCCAAAAGCAAAATAAGTATGGGGTTGTTTTCCATAATAAAGGTCACAGGTTGCCCAAATTATACTACTTCTCTTCTCATCTTTCTCATATCTCTCCTACCTGTGCTGATAAGTAAACAGGCCAAATTTTTGTAAAGTTCTATAACATTATAGCAGTGATGACTGACATTTTTCATTCCTTTCAGTACCCAGATAGCAGGAAGCCATGTCAGATGTATCTGAGGAATTGTGCATGTACACAAAAGCTCATACAGTGAACAAAACTTCATTGGTCTTAAAGATGCCACTGGATTCATACATTGTCCTACTCAGATATCAGTCGGTTTTGGAATCTGTTTTAATGGAAGTAATATGGAATGAATGTTATTTTGGGAAGATTCTAGGCAGTGAGTGATCTAAATCTTTGTTTAGGAATAAAAGGCATAAAAGTTTACCCTACTCACAGGATATACTATGCTAGGGATGGCCAAACTTACTTAACATAAGAGCCACATAGAATAAATGTCAGAGAACCACAAGACATGACTGTCAGATGTTTGAGAGCCACAAGACAGGCAGGCAGGCAAATAGATGGGGGAGGGAGAGGTGAAAAAGTAACTTTAAATGTATTCTCCAAGCCACTGGCTAGCTTGGCTTGGAAAAGTGATTTAAAGAGAGAAATGCCTTCTTCTAGCCAGCTGACAGTGTGCTGGAGGCTTTGAGAGTCACATAATATGTGCGAAAGTGCCACATATGGCTCCTGAGCCACAGTTTGGCCACCCCTGTACTATGCTATTTTGTTTAAATGGATTTACAGTGACCATACAGAATCACAAGGTCTAGTCCCTGTACAGCTTAGAAAAAATGGTTTTAAATTGTTTTATATAAAAACCAATAGCTTTAATATTTTAATTTTTGTTTCATAGTCCACTATTTCCAATATCTACTTTAAACAGGCAACCATTGTCTCCTTTCAGAATTGGACTGTCACATCACTGTTGTTTTCTATAAAGAATGTCTTAACTAGTGATTACATTTGTTTTATTGCAATAAAATGCACAGTGCATAAAAAGGAAGTGCACAGAGTTAGTGTATCAACAAAAACAGAGACAGAAAATGCTGAAGTTCGGAATATTAAAATGGCTAGTCATTTCCTGCTTTATGCAAACCTCAGTATTTTCCTATGGAAAACATTATAACGTTATCTATAGAGGTTATATGAGAGCATAGAGATGGAAAACAGGAGAATGGCAGGTCTCTAGGTTATAATAAGCCTGCACGAAACAATCAGAATTACATTGTATCAGTATTTGTGATGGCTCATTGAGTCAATAAACCCCAATGTGATACCTATGTGTGTCATGGTGCCCACTGGTGTCTACTTGCTTCTTTCCAAAAGCAGAGAGTCAAACCACTTCCTCTACTTAATGGAGAAAATGGCGCTTAGCGCTCAGAAGGCATCAACTTTTTGTCTGCAGAGAGAAGCCATTTCGCAAACTACTGCTCTGTCATTGGTTAGAGTCTCCAACAATATTCTGATTTCTCACTCCCTGATCCATATTCAATTGTACTATTCAACACTGGCATGTACCCAACCATGCAATTCCTCCAGTGCTATTTCCATTTGTGGAAGAGGGGTGGTGATTTCTACTGATTTCCCCCTCCCACTACAGATCCCCACTTTGTCCTATTTACTGTTCCTGGGGGCCTGCTAACCCCCAAAACAAAATTTTGGAGACCTCAATGGGCTATGGCAGAAGAGAGGAGGAAATTGTCACACTGCAGAGTTCATAGAATCATAGAGCTGGAGGGGAGCTCCAGAGTTATCTAGTCTTACCCCCTGCACAATGCAGGTACTTCACAGGTACCTCCCACACACACACATACATCCCCAGTGACCCCTGCTCCATGCCCAAAAGGTGGCGAAAAACCTCCAGGATCCAAATTGCCCTGAGGAAAAATTGCTGGCTGACCCCAAAGTGTCAGTCAACATTTCCCAGGGCATGTAAGAAAGGGCCGCAAGAACTAAACACTGATGCAACCCTTCCTGCCCTCCCTCTCATTATCTGCCTAATTCACAGAATCAACATTGCAGTCAGATGGCTTAAAAGCCTCCAAGGAAGGAGAGCCCACTGAGGAGCCACTGTGTCAGGAAGTTCTTCCTAATGTTTAGCCAGAAACTCTTCTGATTTAATTTCAACCCATTGGTTCTGGTCTGCCCTTCTGAGGCAACAGAAAACAATTCTGCACCATCCTCTATGACAGCTCTTCAAGTACTTGAAGGTGGTGATCATATCACCTCTCAAGTCATCTCCTCTCCAAGCTAAACATACCCAGCTCCTTCAACCTTTCCCCATAGGACTTGGTCTCCAGATTCCTCACCATCTTCATTGCCTTTCTCTAGACACATTCCAACTTGTCCATATCCTTCTTAAATTGAATTGCCCAAAACTGAACACAATATTCTAGGTGAGGAACTAAAAAGAGCAGAGTAAAGCGATAACATCACTTCACCTGATCTGGACACCGTATTTCTGTTGATACAGCCCAACATTAAATTTGCCTTTTTAGCCACTGCGTCACACTTCTGACTCATGTTCAGTGCAGAGCCAGATTAAACCCTGTGGAGGGCCCTAGGCAGTTGAAATCTTGGGGCCTCCCTGACAAATTATCTCCTACTCAACTAGGGTTGCCAAGTCCAATGAAAGAAAAATCTGGGGACTTTGGGGGCGGAGCCAGGGGACTTTGGGGGTGGAGCCAGGAGGCATTGGGGGTGGAGCCAGGAACAAGGATGTGACAAGCATAATTGAACTCCAAGGGAGTTCTGGCCATCACATATAAAGGGACAGCACGCCTTTTTAAATGCCTTTCTTCCATAGGAAATAATTAAGGATAAGGGCACCATCTTTTGGGGCTCATAGAATTGGACCCTCTGGTCCAATCGTTTTGAAACTTGGGGGGTATTTTGGGGAGAGGGACTAGATGCTATACTAAAAATCTGGTGCCTCTACCTCAAAAATAGCCCCCCCAGAGCCCCCAATACCCACGGATCAAATCCCTATTATTCCCTATGGGAATCGTTCTCCATAGGGAATAATAGAGTGCCTAGTAGACATTTCCCTCCCCCCCACGCTTTCTAAAGGAGGGGGAGGGCCTCCATACCAGGGAATCCCCCCTCCCTGCCCCCTCCCTCTCTCTCTCTCACACACACACACACACAAACACCGTACTTGGTCTTCTTCCAGCAGAATGTGCTTGCTGGGAAAACGAAAGCAAGGCTCCACAGGAAAAGAAAGGGAGGGGCCATTCTCCATGGAAACTGTTACTTTCCCATGAAGCTCTTCCTGTTTCCTGTTTCCTGTGCAGCCTTAAAGGGACACATTTTAAAACGGATCAGAAGCTCTACAACATGATGCCTAAAAGTATGTTCTCTCCCCCCTCCCACCTCCAGATTTTTTGAGAGCGGGGGAGGAGGATGCAATTTCGGGGGTCCCCCACTAGGGCGGGGGGGTTGGGAAGCCTATACTCAACCTATATGTTAATCTGGCCCTGCCTGGCCTTGTACACTTACCTGCAAAAGACTCTCACTGAACATAGCAGGATTTACTTTAACAGAAATATACGCAAGCCTCATTTTGGGCAGGAGATCACAGGAGCGGAGCTCTGGAACCTCTAAATTTTATTGTGCTTTCTTTCTTAGCACCCGCCCCCCCCCCAAAAAAAAAACTTGCTTCTGGGCTCCATTGTTCAAACCCTCTTTGAGAACTTTGCTGAATAAGATTGCACAAACATTCTAATATTTTTCCCCACAAAAAAACCCAGGAAAATAACCAAAACATATAAAGCAGACAGATGGAAGTCTTCACCATGCCACTGTGGCCACATAGGAAAAAGTAATTTTAAAAGGATGCTTCTTGAATTACAATTGTCATAATAAAACCTTACTCCCATCCTCCACACAGTGTTTATTATAAAACACTGTGTGGATGATGGGAGTAAGGTTTTATTATGACAATTTTAATTCAAGAAGCATTTTAAGGAAGACGCTGAGCTGATATAATTCAGTATACCTTCCAGTGTTGTCGGGGGCATGTAGCATATGCAAATTAGTTATGCAAATGAGATGCTAATGAGCTCTGGCACCTCTTTTTCTACAAAATGATCCCTGAATATATACAAAATCAGTCTGCGAATATGACAAGGATGAGAGAAACAGCCTAAATAATAAAAAACCCTTCATTTAAATATGAAGAAAAACAATTATATTTTAATTGAAAAATGTACCATAATAATAGTTTACATACAAGCTGGAGAAAAATACATATTACTCTTAAGAATACCACAACTATATTTAATGATTCTGTCCATGAAAAGCATGGCACAGCTGACTTATGGTGGCCCCAGAAGAGGAACTTTTAAGGACAAGTGAGAAACACAGGTGGTTTGCCATTGCCTTCCTCTTTAGAGCCTTCCTTGGTGGTCTCCCATCCAAGTACTGGACCCTGCTTACCTTCAGAGAGGAGATCAAGCTATTCAATGCCTCTTTTTTACTCATGTAATGATTATAAAAGCAATACATTGTAAAAGGAAGCTAGGCAATTCAACCTGCACAAAATGAAAAACAGCCCATATTGCCTGGAGAAGTTCAAAGCCAGAATTCAACCATCTCAGCATGTGAAGTGCTGGATTAACCAAGCAAACACTGCAATAATGCACAATTCTTGTAGTCCGCTTTAACATTATATATTTACAAATGTTATTTTACATTTTTCTCACTGCATAATCAGTTATTTGTCTTGCTTTCAGCTTTTAAGTAAGTTAAAGTCAATAACTAGGAAGCTTTAACGCATATCAGAAAAATCCAGGTGGGCAGCCATGTTGGTCTGAGCAGTTGAACAAAGCAGGAGTCAGGTTGCACCTTTAAGACCAACAAAGTTTTATTCAGAACGTTTTATATCAGAAAACAACTTTTAAGCCTTGTGTTGTTTAGAAGTAGTGGTGATTAGTGACATGGCAGAGCCCAGAACAGTTTTGTATCAACATGGAATATCCCACTTTCATAACTAACAAATCTTGCACTACTAGGGACAATGGAAGAGGTACTGGCCATGCACTCTGAGTGCAGCACAACAACAGCTTGGAAGGGAATTGAAATGATGCTGATTAAAGCAAAGGCTATTAGGGAAGCTAGGTGACTATGGTGGTGAGCTCTGTGAAGCCTTGACAAGAAAGGTGCCCTGAACTCTGCACAACAGAGCAAAGAGAAAGACAGAACTTCCTGTCACTCAGCCCAATCTCACACCACATCCAGAAAAGCAAAGGCTCTGCTAAAAAATCAGCACAACTTGCCTTAGGGAAGCAGGAAAGAAGCAGCACTCCACCATGTTCAGTGGGTCTAGTCTTTCCTTGCCCCTCTGCCAGGCTCTTATCACATTCAGGCAGGGAGGGAGGGTGGGGAGAGAGCGAATCAGGAGGGCGGAAAGGCTGAAGTGGAAGGAAGCAGGGAGAGGCGGTGGCTGAGGAGGGAAAGAAGCGAATTGAGAAGAGGGGGCGAGAGAGTGCAAATTGGGAGGGTGGGAAGGCTGGAGCTGGAGTGTTAGGAGGTGGGGAGAGGCAGTGGCAGAGAAGGGAAAGCAGCAAATTGAGAAGAGGGGGCGGGGAGAAAGCACAGGAAGAGAGTGAATTGGTCTCCAGGACCAGATTGAGTAGAGAGGCAAAGAATTTAGTATCCAGGCAGAACAAACCGGGAGGGGGGGAGCCAGCCTGGGGCCCCTAAAGGCATGGAGGACCCTAGGCCGGTGCCTACTTGGCCTATTGGGTTAATCCGGTTCTGGTTCAGTGTATGGTCCACTGACCTCTAGATCCTTTCTGCCCATACTACTACCCAGGGATTTTTTTTTGTAGACAAAGCCCAGCAGGAACTCATTTGCATATTAGGCCACACACCCTGATGCCAAGCCAGCCAGAACTGCATTCCTGTGCGTTCCTGCTCAGAAAAGCCCTGCTACTACAAAGACAGGTCTCCTCCATCCTATAATGATGCATTTGGTTTTTCCTACCTAAATGCAGAATTTTACATTTATCCCTATTAAAATTCATCTTATTTGTTTTAGCCCAGTTTTTCAGCCTGTCAAGATCATCCTGTCTCTGTCTTCTACTGTATTTGCGATCCCTCCCAATTTAGTATCATCTGCAGATTTAATAAGCATTCCCTCTATTCAGTAGAAATAACATCTCTGTACTAGCTGTATTTAGGGTTGTTCTTTTAAAGGCTCCTTCAGCAAGTAGTAGGGTTACCAATCCCCAGGTGGGGCAGGAAGAAACTGAAGTTCCGAGATAACCGGCCTCAACTTCTAAATGAAAAAATGACACTTTTATTACACATTAACATTAGTACAGTATGGTATTTCCCTTTTTTTGCAGCTGGAAAAAGCATCTGTGAAATGGGTAATTGGAGGACTATCTCATCACACAAAGGTTTTATCATACATTGCTGCACACAGAAAAGGACTGATGCATTCTTGCAATTTGTGAGGACTTTATTCTATTGTATTATATTGCATTATTTTATTGTATTGCATTTATACGTTGTGAGCTGCCCTGAGCCTGCTTGTGCGGAGAGGGCAGGATAGAAATAAAAAGTATTATTATTATATTATTATTATTGTTTTTGGATTTCTCTTCAGGAATTATCCCATTTGAGGAATCCTCTGGTACTTTGTAGAAACATTGTTACTTATATGTAAATTTGTTACTCTTTACTGATTTCCTCCTTTTGTTGTACGTTAATGTGTAGTAAAAGTGTTATTTGTTCATTTATAGGTTGAGGCTAGTTATCATGGAACTTTGTTTTTTTTTCCTGCTCTACTTATCCGTGTATTCTCTTTGGCTGCTTTTAATCCTCAGGTGGAGGCAGGGGATTCTCCAGTTTGGAGACCCTCCCCCACTTCACGGTCATCAGAAAGTTGGAGTGGAGGGAAATGTCTGCTGGGCACTCCATTATTCCCTATGGAGCCCAATTTCCATAGGGTATAATTGAGAATTGATCCACTGGTTTCTGGGGCTCTGGGGAGACTGGGTTTTTTGAGGTAACCATATTTTCCACTTAGCATCCAGTGCCTCATCTCAAAACACCCTCCAAGTTTCAAAAGGATTGGACCGGGGGGTCCAATTCTACGACCCCCCAAAGAAGATGCCTCTATCCTTCATTATTTCTAATAGAGGGAAAGCATTTAAAAGGTGTGCAATCCCTTTAAATGTGATGACCAGAACTCCCTTTGAAGTTCAGTTATGCTTCTCACAACCTTGCTCCTGGATCCACCCCCAATGTCTCCTGTTTCCACCCCCAAAGTTCCCAGATATTTGTTGAATTGGACTTGGCAACCCTAGCAAGTAGTCCTGTATTGAAAGCTGCAGAAGAGATTTGTAGGAAAGCACAAATTCTTGTCTGAAAAAAGTCTTCCTTGCAGTTGGAAAGAATGTGGGTTGAACTTTTGTGCATGGTGAAGCAATTTCCACATCCATATCACCCAAAATAGCATGATCTCCATGCCCCAAAGGCTTTGGGCTTGTCTCCCTCATATACTAGAACTCCATGCCATGTGGCAAACTGCTTTTGCTGCTGGGGATGTATAGTTGGCATTTTTATAACAAAGATCTGAATCACTCCCCAATAGGACTATAATAAAAGTTCCTATTCCCAGCCATGAATATTTCTAATATATGAAATCCATCAGAGGCTTTTCAGTTGAACAGTTTTTTTGGTACCTCATTGTTTGGTTTGGTTTTCTTCAGGCTTTCGGAAGGTGCTGAGACAGTTAGGGGAGACAGTGACTCAGCATCAGCAGATATATGCAGGGCAGGGATACTGTCCAATCAAAATAGTTTCTGACAACCAGAAAAATCCTGATTATCACTTCAGTGTTCATTGTTTCCACTTTGGCCTGTCACTGCCCTGCTCAATCTCTTGGAGAGGGTTTTCTAATTCTGCATAACCACATGTTCTGGTTGCCTGAGGTATTTAGTGCAGCACACTGTCAGGCTAAGCAAGTAAATAAAATGTTCTGCTTTAACTTGTTGTGAGAGGGTAGATGTTTGGGGAGTAGGGGACAGACCCTCCTAACCAATAAATTGACAGAGCCTGTATGCCCTGGCAGTCAAGCAGAATATGGAAGACAAGCATAGGTCCAGGTGACCTCCACCTGCAAACAAAATTATTTCCCACTGAAATCATCAGAAAATATGATCAGGTTGGTTTTCTAATATATTTAGCTTTATTTCTTCTAATAAAAGAAATCTGATCCAAGGTTTTGGGTTTTGTTTTTAATGACATATGGCCTCACTTTGAATCCAGCTTTTCAAAGATGTTTACATACCTCCAGTCACACATTATAAAGGCCTTATATCTTCTCTTCGAACATCTAACATCTTTGAACATCTAACATTGACCATCTAGCTATTTGCCACCTTTAGCATAATAATTGTTGTCTGAAACTACTGTACTAGCACCTGTTGATGTTTTAATAATTGTTCTTATGTTTTTATGCTTTTACTGCTGTTTTATCTTGTTTGGTCATGCTAATCTGATTGCCTGACCCTTAATCTGTGAGCCACCCTGAGCCTGCCTTCAGCAGGGAGGGTGGGATATAAATTAAATAAATAATAATAATCTTCTGTGTTGCTGCCACTGGTTCTGTTTATCAGATGAACGTAAGAGAAGCCATATTGGATCAGGCCAATGGCCCATGCAGTCCAACACTCTGTGTCACACAGTGCCCCCCCCCAAAAAACCCAGCTGCCATCAGGAGGTCCATCAGTGGAGCCAGGACACCAGAACTCCTCACCCTGTTGCCCCTCTCAAGCACCAAGAATACAGAGCTTTACTTGCCTCAGATAGAGAGTTGCAACAATATGCTGTGGCTAATAGCTGCTGATGGACCTCTGCTCCATATGTTTTATCCAATCCCCTCTTGAAGCTGGCTATGCTTGTAGCTGCCACCACCTCCTGTGGCAGTGAATTTCATGTATTAATCACCCTTTGGGTGAAGAAGTACTTCCTTTTATCCATTCTAACCCAACTGCTCAGCAATTTCATTGAGTGCCCACATATTGTGAGAAAGGGAAAAAAGTACTTTCTCTGCCTTCTCTATCCCATGCATAATTTTGTAAACCTCTATCATGTCACTCCTCAGTAGACATTTCTCCAAGCTAAAGAGCCCCAAGTGTTTTAACCTTTCTTCATAGGGAAAGTGTTCCAACCCTTTAATCATTCTAGCTGCCCTTTTCTGCACTTTTTCCAAAGCTATATCTTTTTTGAGGTGCGGTGACCAGAATTGTACAGAGTATTCCAAATGAGGCTGCACCATCGATTTATACAGGGACATTATGATACTGGATGATTTGTTTTCAATTCCTTTCCTAATAATTTCCAGCATAGCATTGGCCTTTCAACACCCCTCCCAGAATCAGCAGTTCTGGAGTGGGCAAACACTTCTCATCTTCCACAGTGAAGACGGAGGCAAAGAATACATTCAGCTTCTCAGCCATTTTCCTGTCATCCTTCAGTAATCCTGAAGGATGTGTGCCTGACATTCTGTACTTAGAACTTGATACAAGATGCGTGCCTGACTTTATATACTTAGAACTTGATACACAGGTCCAATTCAGATTGGGACCATATTGCATGAGGAGAGGGGCTTAAGTCTATTCACCATAGCGTTTTCTCACCCTAAAACAGCCCTAGTTTTGAATCCCCGTGATGGACTCAGGCAAGTTAGCCTGGAAGCTGGGAACAGCCTTGCAATGATTGGCTGGGCCACAGCTATAGTAACAGAAATGTAATGAATTGAGAGACGGAGGGAAGTAAAATGCCTCAGTTTTAGATTGAGTTCAGTTGGGGTTGAAGCCTGAGTACTGTGAGGTGAAAACTGAGTACTTAAGCTGAACGGTTGTGAAGTAACTGGAAGGAGCTGAGAACACCCAGTGGGGCTGAGTTCCTTGGGAGACAGAGCTGAAACGAGCTTCTGTCTGTGAAAGAGTTTGTAGTCAGAAGGGGGTCAAAACCAGCCACCTTCTGTGAGGAGGAACTCTCTCAGAGGATCTGTCAGCACAACAGAGCAGACTCCTACTATACTGAGAACACTCAAACACTCAGAAAGCAGCACTGGATTTTGGTGGCTAGAAGGGAATCCCAAGATTCAGACAAAAAAATCTAGCTGGGTGGGTCATACAGGAGTGAGGGGCTGGAAATAGCACTCAGAAGGTGTGGATCCTGTATGCTAGTGTGTATGTCTGTGAGGGAGACTTTGATCTGGCACGAGTAAAAAGTCTGCACTGTGAGTGGCAAAGAGTGAATGACAGTTTATTATTTTTATGATTTAAGAAGCCTAAGCATAGGGCTATTCCATCTTCACTGCATAAGCTTTCTTAGTGGCCAGTAGGCACTGCCTGCCTGTCCAAGTTTTTGAAAATTTCTAAAGTCTGCCTGTTTGGTAATTTAAGAATCTTCTGCCTGGTTATATTTGTTCAGCCTGACAAATCTCTGGAGTTTAGAGACTGATTATTTTACCAACCACCTGCCTGCCAACTGATTTGTTTTTACTACAGCTGATGAATATTATTTTATCCCTTTCTCTTACATGTTGTGAACTGATAAACATGCTTTTTGGGTTTTGAATTTAAAACCACCGGGTTCCTAGTTTACTTTAGTTCTGACAGGATTTCTGTGTGTGTGCTGAGGAACTGAGGGAAGGTGACTGAGGGGGGAATTATAGTGGTGTCAAACATGTGGCCTGCAGGCCGGATCCAGCCCGCAGAGGACTCCAATCAGGCCCTCCAACAACTGGCTGTTGTCTGCTTCATTCTCCCTTGCCTGCTGTGTTCAGTCGTCATTTTGTGTTTCTCCCCAGCGATCAGCCTGCCAGCAATGCAGCCTTTCTTGGCTCCTTTCCTCTCCCCCTCCCTTTTCTCAAAGGGAGGAGGAAAGAGGAGGAACCTCAGTCAATGAAAGAGCCTAGCTCTATAGCTCTGCTGGGTGATTAAGTTTGCAGACTCAATTAATCACCCTGGAAAGCTACTGAGCCCAGCCTTTCTTCCTTCCTGGCTGAGGCTCCTCCCTCTCCTTGTGCCCTGGGGGAAGGAAGGAAAAAGGCAGACCTTCCTTTGCCCAGTTCTCACCATCAGGAGAAATACAAAGAGCATTTTTAAGACTAGTGAGGTTTTACTGAAGGTATGAGCTTTTTGCCTTGTTACAGAGAGGGGGGGGAGAGATTTCTTGGGCTTGTTATGGGCGCAGCTGGGTTCCCCTCATCTTTTTCATTGTATTCACGCCCTCCAGTCTTTCTCCATAGGAAAGTATGTGAAGTATTTAGAAGAGAAATAACAACAAGCTAGCATTAGGCTGAGTGTATGTGTGTCTAGCCCAGGTTTACCCAGGAAATTTCCATTGATTTTTCTTTCACATTTTCCTTTAATTGGGGATCTTGAATTTAGACTTCCCAGTTAGTAGACTAATACTAATCATTGTACATGGCTGTCTCTGTTCTTGTACTGCCACATAGGAGTTGTAGTTATTTTTCTGGAGAAGACTATAGTTTTGCAGACAAGCACATAACCCTCAGTCTGTGCCATGGTGCCTTCACATAATCTTGACCAGCACATGAAGCAACTTATGTACAAAAGCTCACAATGCCCAGATGCTTCATGTTTTCCTCTAGATCTGAGGCTCAAAGCATTGACTATGAGATCTTTGTAATGAATGTCAATAAATCAAAAGTAGGTTTGTAACTTATAGACGTGCACACTTGAACAACACTTGAACAACATATTCAAGATCGGTACATCTGCAGACATTGTCTGCAGTTTTTGATACAATAATTCATAGCAAGAGATGAGTTATCAGACTGTAAAACAAAATATTGCAAGAGGCCTAATGTTTTAAGGGAAAAAATTGTTTGTCTGCACACCCTTTATGTCCACTACCTGGCATTACATCTTATGACACACATGGCCCGGCCTGACAAGGTCTTATTTATGTCAAATTCAGCCCTCATAACAAATGAGTTTGACACCCCTGCCTTAGACCAATCACTCCCTTTCAGCATAACCTACCTTTCAGAGTTGCTGTGTGCAAGAAAAAAGATAATCCCATCAATTTATGCCACTCTAAATTCCTTGGAAGAAGAATGGAATATAAAAATAAGGATGAGTGAACAATCTTTTCACAAGACAATGACTAATAGCACTTCATCATTGGGGAGGGGGGAGAGGCAGTCATCAGAAAACATCTTTAGAGGGAAGTAGAGATGAAAAAAAAGTCAACAAGATCTTCTGTGTATTGCCTTATTGTTTTGAAAGAAAACCACACGACTGTCTTCAAATTGGTTGGCAGAGGAGGGAACTTTAATTCAGTAATCAGCAGTCACCACAACTTATTGTATTCTGCTTTGGGCCCAGTTTATTCTGCATATGTGCATGCGTGAGCACACACACCAGTTTCAAGGGCATTCTGTTCTCATCATTCCATTTCTTTTCCAAATGTTCTTCAGCTCTACAAGAATGACACTTGTACAGTAGTCTGATCTTTTGAATATCTTGGTCTCCTGAAACACTGTTTGAATAATATATCAGGCTGCATCCCTTGATATTTGGAGAAAGATACAGAAAATAAATTAGTATTCTGCAGAGAACCTTAAGTCACGGGAATAATTTGTTTTGTTTTTTTTAAAAAAAACACTGCTATGTGTGGAATTTAGTATTTATTAGTTAAAATGTTTTACCTTTTCCTTCCTGTTATCTACACTGGCTCAGATGTTTACAGTGTGCAAATGCTCAAAAAGCTCTGTACAAATCATTTAAAACGTTGTAATTGCTAAGAGAGTAGAAACGAGAACAAAGTAACATTGCATAGCCTCTGGGACATTGCACTCTCCTCACCTCCTTTAAGATGCTGTTCCAGAGGATGCCACAGCTAAAAATTATCACACTTGGACTGTGTCTGACCCAAATATACTGGTGGGAGAAAGTTAACCAGGACTAGATATGCAACTGCAAACTCTGGTTGCTTTTACATGGATAGTTTGTTCCAGTTTAACATCTAAACTTGAGTTTTTGGAGCATCTACTTAACAACTGGCCTGCTATCATCCACTTTTCAGTTTTTGCCCTGTTTTGCTGTGATCTTATTTATTTATTATATGTATGGATTGCCTGATCCCTACATTTATAGGCCTTTAGGCAATGTATAACATTTATAAAACATTAAAATCAGTACAAACTATTAATGCGTCAGTTTAAAAGATCAAGTCGTAAAATTTACTGTCCCCCCCCCCCCCCTGTGGGCACTTTGTGGACATGGGAGAGAAGAATCAAATCAATCTGAGGGGATGAAGAGCAAGAATTTAAACTGTTGCTGTCCTCAGTGAAATGCCTGGTGCAATATCTCTGCCTTACAGGCCCTGCAGAATTGCATAAGGTCCCACAGCCCCTGATGTTATTTGGCAGAGAGTTCCACCAGGTTGAAGCCAGGACTGAGAAAGCTCTGGCCCTGGCTGAGGACAGACAGATGTCTCTAGGGCCGGGATCATCAGCAGATTGTTATCCAAAGAGCACAATGCTCTCCTGGGGACATACTGTAGGAGGCAGTCCCATAGATACTTTAGTCCCAGACCACTCAAAACCTTGAAGGTCAGAACCAAAACTTTGAACTTGACTTGGAGCTCCACTGGAAGCCAGTGCAGCTGGTGCAGCACAGGTTGTATAAATATGTGTAGTCCTTAGCATCTCCATCAGGACTTGCACCATTGCATTTTGGATCAGTTGGAGTTTCCAGGTCAGTCTCAAAGGCAGGCCAGCATGAAGTGAGTTACAGTAGCACAACCTGGAGGTGACCATTGCATGGACTACTGTAATAAAGTCAGGGTGTGACAGGAAAGGGGCCAGCTGCCTAAGCTGGCATAGATGGAAAAATGCCAACCTGGCTGTCTGTGCAACATGGGCCTTCATATTCAAGGAGGCATCCAAGGTCATGGCCAAACTCTTTGTAGATTGCACCAGCACCAGCGGTGCCCCATCTTTTCCAAACTTTGTTTGATACAATCTTTTGAAAATATTGCATTCAAAGTACCTTTGTATGCTGTGTGGATGGGAAATGCACATTTTAAAGGTCTTGCTTAGACTGGCAACAGTTTCCTTGCCTCAGCCCTTTGCAGACGCCATTTGAGGGGCTTAAAAATATCTGGCAGTTGCTGGTTTGCTACAGCACAACATAATTATACCACTCTATTGGTGTGATTTGGGGCGGAGCCATGGCTCAGTGGTAGAGTATCTGCTTGGCATGCAGAAGGTCCAAGAGTCAATCCCTGGCATCCCCAGTTAAAGGATTTGGCAGCAGATAATGTGAAAGACCTCTGCCTGAGACCCTGGAGAGCAGCTGCTAGTCAGAGAAGACTGTGCTGGCTTTGATGGACCAAGAGCCTGATGCAGTATAAGGCAGCTTCATATGATTTACTAGCTTTCATCTTAAAAGTCTCTAGAGTCTAGTCCTATATGAGCGTTATGCCTTTCTTCCTGGTGACTCTCAAACATCTGATGTTCATGTCTTGCAGCTCTCAAACATCTGATGTTTGTTCTATGTGGCTCTTATATTTAGCAAGTTTGGCCACCCCTGCCCTTAACTTCAGGAACCCCTGTCAGAAATGAATAATTAGCTCAGAACAATTAATCTAATCAAATGACCTGGGGGGGAAGCCTTTATTGAGAAGAGTCATGCAATCTCTCAAATAACAAGCAAGAACACTCCAGAGTTTCCCAACAACAGGTGTGAAGGCTAACTGCTTTACTAGACAGAAATAAAGTGCTGTACCCATTTGAAGCTACTGGTGTGTGTTACATTCTCAAGGACAGAAAGTGGCTCACAAAGTTATTGCTTGCAAAAATAGGGTCCGTCTTTGGATTTTGCTTAGTCCTTTCTCTGGTGACATGTAGAACATTTCCACAATGTATAAAGAAGTTTGCCATGTGAAGCTCTACACTGTTTATCTTCCTCCTCTTTGCAGTAAGGGATTCTTGAAACTTATGTAACTGAAAGATAAGATTCATTCATAATCATGCAGGGAGCTCCCCAGGAGAAGGGAGAATCAGAAAAATGTCATCTAATCTTTTTGATAATTGTCAAGAAGGCTTTCTGACCTTAAATAAAAATGGTGTGCAGCCACCTTTTTCAAGTTGCAGATTCTTCTTCCTGTAAGGCTACTTGAGAGCTGCATGGAAAGAAATTGATAGCATTGGGCTCTGATGTTCTCAGAAAATATTATCTCCCTTGGCCAGCTGCTCTGAGCTTCGTAGCTTACTGGTATGTTAAGCAGAGCAATCTCTCGAGCCCCTGCCTCTATCATGAGTCATGTACTGAATTAAGTTTATGGGGGTGGGGTGGGGTGGGGGAGCCCTGCCTTTGCACACAACACCTCAAGAAGGCTCAGGCTTGAGGAAAGAAGGGAAAATGAGTCAGCTTTACCAGTTCTCAGGAATACTGAGGGCCCTGCCTGGCTGCAAGCACCTTAATATAATATGGGCCTTTCAGAAATAAAACACATTTCTGTCTTTGTCTCTCTCAATGCAGTCCTCAGCAGAGTTAACACTCTTCTAAGCTTGATGTCAATGGATTTTGAAGAGCATATCTGTGCTTATGGTGCTATCTTTCTATATATCCATCCATCATGTTTTTATTCCACCTTTGCTCCAAGGTGAGTTCCTCACCTTGAGTAGCGAACACAGATCTCCTTTGTCCTGTTGTAGTCCCACAACAACCCTGCAGGGTAAATTAGGTAGCAGGGGAGTGAGCTTTATGGCTGAATGAGGATTTGATTCCAGGTCACCAGGGCTTTATTTATTTATTTCTCTATTTTTAGCAGGAAGGCACAGGAATGCAGTTACAGCTGGCTTGGCATTAGGGTGGGGGGGGGGGGGGTAACATGCAAATAAGTCCCTGCTGGGCTTTTTCTACAAAAAAGCTCTGTGTGAAAGAACTGTGATTTCAGGGGGTGTAACCTAATATGCAAATTAGTTCCTTCAGATCACTCTAACCCAAGTCCAGTGCTTTAACCGATACACCATTTTTAGTTCTTCCTTTCATGACTCGTAAGAGAGAAAGGGTGTGGGTGTATGCCCAAGTTATGTTTGTAATGGTCCCATGGAAACTAAGCTGCCAGATAAATAATGTATCAACAATACCATTGGTATGATAAGCTGGATACACCAATGTATCATAAAGCTCAAACATACACAATGAGCAACATTACATATCATATGGCCAATATACACAGAATCCTCCTTGGTCTCTTTATAATTTTCATCCCACTCTTTTCCCAAATGAGGACTCAAAACAATTTACTACATCATTTTCCCCCTCTTCCATTTTATTTCCACAACCACCACCCTTTGAAGTAGGTTAAGATGAGAGAGAATGACTGGTTGATGGTCACCCATTGAGCTTCCATGGTACAGGTAGGGATTTGAACCTGGGTCTACCAAATCCTACCCCAACACTATAGCAACTACACCACATAGAATTCATAAATGGAACTATGTGCAACTTCTGTGTGGTACTGCTCCAGAAGACAGCAAGTGGGTGTATGGATGTCACAATCATACAAGGAAGACAATCAGGTCTTCCTACTCAGACACCTTTCCTCCTAGTAGGGTGCTGATCAAGTGAGAATGACCTACGTGAGTTTAATATTCACAGATTATTTCTGTGTGAGACAATATTACATAAACATGGTTCCTTCATGTGTGTTCCTGGGTGTCTATGCACATACAAAGGACATGACCAAGCATATAGGCAAACTGGGCAGTCATCTAGAGCACCAAGTTTTCAGGCCCACCAAATCAGATGGAGGTGAATTTCTGTGTTTGCTCATTTCAAATGCTAAGTAAACATGCATTCTGATATTGAATGTGGCTAGGGATAGGGAAACTAAATGCAAGGTTTGCCTAGGACACAAAAAATCCTTCCTTTATGGATAAAGGGCCTTTGTCATCGTCTTTTCCAGGTCACCAGAGAACCTATTGTAAATATTTGGGTTTTTTCTTTCTTTACTAAAATATGCACAGGGAGCATGCCTCTGAATACCAGACAAGCCCCAGGAAGGCCATCACCTTTATATCCTGCTAGTGATTTCCCAGAAGCAACCCACTGGAAACAAACTGCTGGACTCGATGGATGTTGGTTTATGTTCTTATGAATCCAGTCCCTTGGGTGACTAAACAAGTGCTATAATCTCTTTATCCAGTTTTTTAAAACAACAACATTGCAGGCATTTGAACAGTCAGGATATGATCAAGTAGGGCAGAAATGGGCTTTTAATACATAACGTTATTTTGAATATTTGTCCTGAGTTGTCATTAAAGGAAATGCTTTTCACAGACTTAGCAAAACAGCATGGTAAGTGTTAAAATAGATTTTCTTTTACTTCTTGAAAATCAGAAACAAACCA
Organism: Heteronotia binoei; assembly: GCF_032191835.1. Taxonomy (NCBI): domain Eukaryota; kingdom Metazoa; phylum Chordata; class Lepidosauria; order Squamata; family Gekkonidae; genus Heteronotia; species Heteronotia binoei. Next base: position 46,174,181 of record NC_083229.1, read on the forward strand.
GAATTTGTACTAATGGAACAGGCCAAGAAAAATATTTTATTGCATTTTTTCCAGTCCTTTCTCAAAGGAACTCAGAGTGGTATACGGTAGTTTAAACTCCCTCCATTTTATTCTCATTAAAGAGCCCCATGACACAGAGTGGTAAAGCTGCAGTACTGCAGTCGGAACCCTCTGCTCACGACCTGAGTTCGATCCCAGTGGAAGCTGGTTCAGGTAGCTGGCTCCAGGTTGACTCAGCCTTCCATGCTTCTGAGGTCGGTAAAATGAGTACTCAGCTTGCTGGGGGGCAAGTGTAGATGACTGGGGAAGGCAATGGCAAACCACCCCGTAAAAAGTCTGCCGAGAAAACATGGTGAAAGCAATGTCACCCCAGAGTCGAAAACGACTGGTGCTTGCACAGGGGACTTCCTTTTTTTATTTTATTCTCACAGCAACCCTGTGAAGTAGGTTAGGAGGAGCAAGAAAATACTAGACCCAAGGTCAGCTGGCACAGGGAACATTTAAATCCAAGTTTCACTGTTCCTAGGCCAGCATTTTAACTACTTCTACACCACATTGGTCCCAACTTTTATTAAATGAAACAAGTTGCTAAAGACAGAAAAAGACAGCTTTGTTTCATCGACACACACAAGCAAAATTAGATTAGCAAGTCAATAAAGTTCCTACAGTTTAGTAGTCTTGACAGTTTCTTTGAGAACTGTATGCTGAACAACTATAAATACATTTACAGAAGCATTACGGAAAATAATTATACATGCCACCAAAATAGTCCCAAATTCAGTGTCCTGTTATTGAAACATGTTTTTAAAGAAAGCTAATTGTTAGCACAGCTGCTTTGGCTCTTTTAATTTCCTATTGTCCTTTATGCTTCTTAAACAGGGCATTCTAAATTGGATCCTTGAAATTGCAACTTAAGACAGATGCTACTGTATGGTGACCAAATGATATCACGGGGGGATGTTAGGATTTCCATACTGTTATCACAAAACCTTTGTGTTTATATATTTGCAAAATGGTTTGATTATCTGAGGATGTAAAAAGATGAGATTCCCAGATTTTAAGTCATCTTCAGAAGGTAAATTACAGGTACATGTAGCCCATTGTAGATCAGGGCCATGCAAGAATAGAAGAGGGGGATTCATCTTTCAAATCCCTCATGGTTTTACTAACTGAAATAACACCCAGTGGTGTTATTAGCACTTTTAAGAAAAACTTTCTCTCCACTCCCTACGTGGTGGTCCTGATGCAAATCAGAGTTGTGCATCACTAATGAAGATCTCTGATGGTTGCCATGTCGGTTTGGGCCCTGTATGAACTATTTCACACAAACAACTGATCAGATTGACCACTGTAAAATGGGCTTTCCTGGGTGGTCAAACTCCTTTCCCCCTCTTTTTGAATGTCATGACAAATTTGATTTAAAAAGCCAATTTAGTAAGTAGGTACTACTGTTCATATGTATCATGAGTATCCAGTTCAGAAAATAGGTATATAGTTGTTAATTTTTGTTCGGTGCCTCTGGGAGATGCATTCAGCAATCCAGACAATATTTCTGCTCTCTTGCTCTTTCAGCTTCACATAGGCATAAAAGACTCCAAAATGGAACTGGTTGTTGAATGCCAGTACATTCATTCTGACCTATTGAAAAATTTACAAGAAATATTATGTAAAATACTGTGGTAGAAACAGGATAACCAGTTAATTGTATATTATGTCTTCAAAAGGGCTTTCAGCCATCAGTAAATGAAACAGACTTTTCTCACTAGGAGCTGTGTTGAAATAGAATCATATCCAGGTTTTGTGGAGACATTTGTAACAGGCAGCAGAAATGTTAATGAAGAGGTTAGGATTTAAACAAAAATTATGAATACTTCTCTAATGGATGCAGTAATGGAAGCTTCAGTAAGTTGCTATGTAGGGAATCTGACCAAATCACAAATGGTTGGGTCTCTATGCTCATGCTTATAGATGGGATCTATAAACATTAAAAAATTGAGCTAGCTTGTTTGAAAGACAGCAAGAAAGCACACTTCTGCTTAATAATGTTTTTCTAAGACAGGGGTAGCCAACAGTAGCTCTCCAGATGTTTTTTGCCTACAACTCCCATCAGCCCCAGCCATTGGCCATTCTGGCTGGGGCTGATGGGATGTAGGCAAAAAACATCTGGAGAGCTACCATTGGCCACCCCTGTTCTAAGACATCAGTGTGAATAGTGCTCCCTCCTGAAAGTTCATCCGGTTCTGAGAAAAACCACAGGCTGCATTCACACGTTGTTGTATATTGTGCTGCCATTGTGCTATAGCAAACATTCATGACTAGATTTCCCTTTGTTTAGACAAAGCAGTCCAGGAGGGAGTGATTGTGCAGTTGTAGCCATAGTGATAACTGATCTTCAAAAGAGAGAATGAATATCTTACCTCCTGTTCAAAAAAAGCATCTTCTAAGGTTTTTTCACCAGTTCCACCTCCAACCCCTTCAAAGCAAGCTCTGTATTCCTGGAAGTACAACCACCAATGGTTTTTGTTTACCTTACATACTGTTTCTTTTTAGACTTTTGTAAATAGGTCTTTTAGATGTGCACAAGAACAAAAGAGCAGTTGCACTGCATCCAGGGCTGGACCTAGGCTGTCTGGCACCCTAGATAAGACTATCTTCTGGCACCCCCTCCCCTGCACTAATAACGTCAGTGAGTCACATGGAGGCTCGGAAAGCTGGCACCCTAGTAAATCGCCTAGTTTGCCTAGTGGTAGGGCTGGCCCTGACTGGGTCAGACCAAAGGTCCATCTGTTCCAGCATCTTGTTGGCCACAGTCACCAGAGTCATGATCTAGAAAATGCTACAAGCAAAATGCAGAGTCTCAAGGCTCCCTCTGGTTTTACTCCCTTGCACAACAGGTATTGAGAGCTACACTATCTCTAAACATGAAGGTTCTGTTTAGCTATCCTGGCTACTAGCCACTGATAGATCTATCTTTCATGATTTGGTCTAATCTTCTTATCAACACAACTCTGGGATGTTCAGCCCATGAATTCAAAGTATGCTTTTTCTTCTTCCCTTCACACAGGGAGAACCCTGTCAGAGTAATGTCATCCTGAGCTGACACAGACTTGTACATTTTCTAAGGATATTCATGGCTAATGATAAACCAATAAATGGACAAGACACTGGGAGATCCATGAGTATGTCTTCTCAGCATCTTTTAAAGCTCAGTCAAAGCTGTATTAGACCATGATTCTTATCAGGACTGTGCCTGGAGAGAAGAGGAAGTTTAATCTTTTCAGCCTTTCAGCATTTTATATATTGAAAAGGAGTTCCCTGTACTGTTATAGGCCTTTAAAGGAAAAAAAAAAAAAGACAAGTCCTTTGTACTTTCAAAAGGCTAATTATAGCATGGGACCCTAGTTGTAATGAACAAAATGTTCTGAAGATGGAAGGGTTAAAACCTTTCAACCCTTCCCACACATCTCTGATTTCAGTTGGGGCCTGAGCAGCTGTAATTCATCTTTCAAGAACCAACAGAGATATGTTAATGTTATCACATCTAGTTTTACTCAGTAGATACAAGGGCATTAAAGTGTTTAAAAATAACAGGGTTATCTGTGGGTGTCTCTTTATTTCATATAGGGATGTTGTAGTTTTTTAAAAAAGGTAAGTAGAGAATTTCAGGGAAATGTAACCTCCTGTTTTATAGTTTTCTTTCCAGGCAGCATAAATTCAGTTTTCTGGGATGCTACAGGTCCAGAGCCTTTCAAATGTCACTTGCTTAGTCTCCCTAAATCAGCCTGACCCTAACAGATGTGTTCAAAGTGTCCTTGAGTTGGCAGTGTGTTTCTAGGAGCATTGCAATTGTATATGGCCCATCTGCCTGCCTTTAGAGAACCAATGACATGTCACTACAGAAGGAAGAAGTGCACAATCATAGGAGCACATTCCTACTTGGCGTAGGGCCTGACAGTAAGAAGGAATGTATGTCTCCTCAACAAGAATGAAAGAAGAGGCAAAGGCTTTCAGTCAATAGACCCCATAGTGGTTCTGGGCCTTGGCAGTTGACCTGCCCACACTCTCTGGGTAATGATTGTATTGCAGCAGAGAGATGTGGCCTACACAGAACTGAACAGCTGCTCCTTCCCTAGCACTGCATTTCCCTTAGTGAGGCACAGGGAGAATCAGGACTGTGTTTGCTTTTACTCTGTTTAAAACAGGCTGAACAAACACCCAATGTTCTTTTCCTTGGCAGAATGTGCTGTGGAATGTTGTAGACAAAGTATGCTTTTTGTTGTTGTTGTTAGGAGCTATTTTGTATTTACGTACACCATAGTAGTCCGCCACGCCCTTGACTTGCTCATAATCCTCTGCATTGGCGAGCAGAAGTAAGCCTTCTGGATACAGCTTCCCACATTTCGGATACAGCTTCTGCCTGTCCTCTTTGCTTAGTTCGGTGCCAAATGAATTAATTGTGATGATGAAGGCACGCCTGTCTGCTTCAAACTTAACTCATAAAACAAACAACAGGTCCCATCATTTTTTAAAAAAAGTAATGCATATCAGTATTCTCTTAAACACAACCCATAATCCCACTGAAATTCTAGACAGCAAGTCACATTTCTAGTCACATATCATAGCAGGTAGCCAGCAGTTTGTAAAGGATACACTACTCCGGAACCATGCACAAGTTGACCAAGCACATTTTCAACCCAAGTGGGAAACTGCTTATTTCAAGAACATATCAGGGATAAACTGGACAACAGTAACATAGGTACAGCGGTGACCTGTCTGGGCAAACAATTTGACATTCCCATGCATGTTTCCTTGCCTCTGAGTCACACACCTGGTATCATAGCCTTGATGCAATTACAGGGCTAAAGAAACCCAGGGAATACACAATCCAGGCCCAGAATTAAAGTCAGTTAGTTCTTTGCAAGAATGGCATATTTTTACATGAAGCTATCTTATATTATACTGTATTTGGGAATGGGCTGTGGCTCATTGGTAGAGTAGCTAGAGTAGGGTAGCTGCTTTGCATGCAGAAAGCTCCAGGTTCAACCCCCAGAATCTCCAGTTAAAATGATCCAGGAGTAGGTAATATGAAAGACCTCAGCTGAGACCCCAGAAAGCTGCTGCCAGTCATAGTACACAATACTGAACTTCCATCAAGATGGATAGCCATGTTAGTCTGCCTGTAGCAATAGAAAAGTGCAAGAGTCTAGTAGCACCTTAAAGACTAAGAAAATTCCATCAGTCGAGACTTGATAAGATTTAATGTGTTCATGCATTAATCTGCGTAGCTCAGTACTGTCTACTCTGACTAACATTAGCTCTCAGGCACAGAAGGATTTTTCCAAGCAGTTGCTACCTAAGGTTCTATATCTGAAGACTCCAGGGATTGAACATTCTTCTTGCAAAGCATGTGCTGTGTCACTGAATCAGTCCCTTCAGGTTGGCTTCCAGACTATTAGTAGCAATAGGGTTAAAACTGTGAAAAACATAACATTTAATCCCAATTTAATTTATTTGTTAATTTCAGAAGCAAATCTGTCACAATTGTCTACTAAGGCCCCCAACAGCCAAGCTCAATGATTTATGATAGTATATTATTTAAAGCTTTTGTTGCCATCTGCATACATTAGCCATTACCACAAGGGGTGGGGACATGCCACTGTGCAAAGTATTGGGTTAGAACTCATGTACCCCAGTTCCTGATAACATATAAAACATGAAACTCCATTTCCATAGACCCTGGTTTTGTCTGCTACTCTCTTAAGGTCTAAGATGAAGGTCTTTCACATCACCAGCTACCTGATCCATTTAGCTAGAGATGAGGACTGAACTTAGGACCTTGCAATATAGATGTTCTGAGTCTCAGCCTGACCCCAGACATTATCTACTCTTGAATATGTTTGATGTTCTTAAACAAAGGGGCATCCTTAGCAATGTGAAAGAAGGGACTTGAGCAACATGAATTCTGCCAGTTTACAAGTTCAAGAGCCCTTATTTGGATGGCCCAGGCTAGCCTCATCTCATCACATCTTGGAAGCTAAACACAGTTGGTTCTGGCTAGTACTGGTAGGGGAGACCACCAAGGAAGTCCAGGGTTGCTACACAGATGCAGGCAATGGCATTCCACCTCTGATCATCGAGTGCCTTAAAAACCCTACAGGGTCACCATAGGTCAGTTAGAATGTTATGGCACTTTCCACCATGTTCAAGAAAACAATAGAGGACTGCTGGCTGAGCCCCTAAAGGGCTGTGGTGAGAGCTGCTGCAACTATTCCAATTTGCAATGGCTAAAGGCTAAACAGGACACCAATACTTTTGTTAACTGTCCTTTTTAAAAATCTATTTAGTAGTTATTTATTTCTGAGATTTCTATCCTGCACATCTTGCCAAGGCACGCTCAGGATGGGTTATAACATTTTAAACTCTCAATATGATATTAGACTTCTGTGAAATCTTTACCACAGAACCTTATTTTTGCCATCTTTTGATCTGGGTTACGCCAGGTACAAATATGAAACACGATGTCCAAATAACAACAAAATGTTAACTGTTATGATATACCAATTATCAAATACTGTCAAACTTGAAATTATTATATGTCAAATACCAATAAAGAATACTATGCATGCATTCAGAGAATATCCAGTGAGTATCCTATAGCACAGTTTTTGTTCCACTTTTTTTTTTGTAAACTGTTTCTTAATCTCTTATTCCTCTGTTTTCCTTACCTCTAAAAGGGGGCACATTATATCCGCTGTAGTACCACCTAGATTTCTGCAGAATGTATAGAATGCCTCAAGGTAAGACTAAAGAATGAAACAGAGCATATGAAACATTACATTCAAGTCATCTCTGAATTATCAAGCAAAAAGCATTGAAGTTAAAACTGTCAAAGGAAATATTAACGGAGTACTTCTAGTAATTGCTTTGTGTACTTTGCCATTTGCTTACAATAAAAACATTCATTAATGGACACTTAATATGAAAGATGCTATCTACATCTTATGACTGAAAGATGATGCTAGAATTATTATTCGGTGGGGGGGGGGCGAACAGCCTAATTTTCCAAGTGGAACATGGATAGCAAACAGAAAGTCAGCAATGGTGTGGAAGATGTTACAAAGAGAGACCAATTTTTTTTTAAAAGATCCACTACAAAAAAAGTAACCAGACCCATTAGGGTGGGCAAGGACCATTCACAATCGTTGATAGGCCAGAAGATTGCCTTGAAGTCTAATCTAGGAAACAGAAGGATGAAATAAGATAAGCAAATCCAATCAGAAAGTTACAAAGGTATTAACTAACTAGTATTAAACTAAACTAGTTAGTTTAATACTAGTTAGCATCTCTAAGGGGTGGGACATGCAAGATGCTGGCACTTATAATAAGTGAAAAATCTGAAGTCTTTGTTAAGAATGGAAGAGTTACTATTGTCATTTGGATCCCCCTCATTATATTGTTTAAGAATATCAGCTCAATGGATGCACACTTCAAGCATGTGATAAAGTGAGCTTTAGCTCACAAAAGTGTACTCTAGAATAAAGTCTTTGAGATAAGAAGGTGCCACTAAACTCCCATTTTGTTTGGCAGACAAACATGTTGACCTTCCTGGAATTATATTTTTTTCAAAAGGTGCCTTTGACCATTATTGAAGAAGTACATGCAGCCACTTGCACAGTCATTTCCATGATCAGCTGGCAGCACTTTTCAATAATAACTGAGGTCACACTTTGGAAATAATGCCCTGACTGTGTGTTTTCCTGCATGATCAGGTGCACAGGCTTGCAATATACAGTGCCAGCTTATGCCTCTGACCACTACCCATTTGGGATATGATGGTAAGAATAAAGCATTTGCTCTTTCTATTCCTTCCACATCTAAAGCTATCTAAATTCTATGTTTTGCATCATTTTATCACTGATTGCAGCACTGAATTTCATGGAAGCTTCTAAGAAGTCAAAATGTGAATCATTTGCTTCATGGCATGTCCTGTGGTATGCAAGATCTGCCTTAGTAACAGTGGATGCAATCCACAAACCCACTGACATCAGTGAAAAAAACCCCATGCCCTTTGTTCTAATGGTCAGGAATTGTATCTATTGCATGGTTTTCCTAGCTGATTCCAAGTAACATTTACCTTGTACAGTTTGTTGCGCATGATTTCAATGTTTATTTCATCTAGGTCATTTTCAGACAGGCAGTCTTGGAAAAAAGCAGCTGAAAAGAGACATGTTTAAATGACAGAGTCAAAGCACAGATATGCATAAGAATTTTACATATTGATTCTCAAGATTCTTAGTGGGGATGGGATGCTCTAGAGCCCACCTCTGAAGCTGCTGTTTCCTCCAAGGGAACTGATCTCTGTAGGATTGAGAGTCAACTGTAATTCTGGGAAAACTCAAGGCCACAGCTAGTTCAATGATATTCAGTAGCTCAGGAGCCATATGTGGCTTTTCTTATCATTGTTGCCTCATATGGCACCTGTCCCAGGTTTCTGGAAACATGGGCTTGTAGTTGGTGGGTGGTTTCCACCTTGAAAAAGCTGCCTCTGGAGGAACAGGTGAGCTCTGAGCCTCTCTGAGGTACAACTGGGATGGAAGGAAATGTGGCTGTTTGGGTGATAATAATTGTGAACATGGCTGTCCATGAGTACCACTTCCCTAGCCAAACAGTACTGAATTAGTCCCTGACAGAGTGCCTTAGCAATGCTGTGTCAATGAATTTTTACTTGCTTTGACAGATTTTCTGTTACCGGGGTTTCTATGCCAGGGCTAGTGATTGCTCTGGAAAATCTTCTCCTGCTTGGAGAAGCTGGGATCAGCATGGCTGAGCTCATGAGAATGGTCCTGAAATCACATAAAGTTTTATCTCATAGAGCTACAAGGGGGTATAACTCTAAGCAGTGCCTGAACCAGAAACCAGACCACCTGGGAATCAAGGGTTGTATCCAGGGATCATTTTATAGGGGGGGGGGGGGGGAAGGTGCAGGTATCAGTAGCATATCTCATTTGCATAGGCCCTGGGATCAGTGTTCCCTCTAAGCTGAGTTAGCGTGAGCTAGCTCACAGTTTCTTGGCTTCCAGCTCGCACATTTTTGTCTTAGCTCAGGAAGGATGGCCCCAGAGCAAATTCATTTATCCAGTAGTTCACAACTTTAATACCAGTAGCTCATGAAGTAGAATTTTTGCTCACAGGACTCCATAGCTTAGAGGGAGTATTGCCCAGGATCTGTGTGCAGTGGGGAGAGAACTCCCCACTGCATGCAAACCCTGGCTGGAGGTTCAGGAGCTTTGCTCCTGTGAGTTCCTGCTGAATTCAAGTCCTGGTTATATCCAACCAGCTTTTCTTGAGCAAAAAGGAGGGGGGGGGGTCTTCTTGTTCATAAAAAGTGCTATGCAATGGATCATGATCCCTGCTTGTAAAAATGTCATATAAAAAGAGACTGTAGTAAATACACACATTGATTGAGACTGAGTGTAGATGCAGGCTTGGTCCAACCCACGTGTTTCTTGGGGGAAGAGTGAGTTAAAATGTAACAGACACCAGCTAAATGCCTGGCATCCAAGTCAATAAAAGTTTTGCTTGGGTGGACTTCAGAGGATAGAGCACTGCGTCCTAGCATTACCACCTCATTAACTATCATCTGCTTTCACCTTGATGGGACACCAAGTTCTACAGAAAGGATACACAGAAAAACAAGTGCTGATGTGACAAGAAACTAGGTGTCCTGCAAGTGCATGTACACAATTGGGCAACTGTTAACAAGTTTACCTAAAGGTGTGTCTACCAAGATTGCGTTGAACAGCTCTGCAGGGTTTAGGGCAATGCCAACAGCTTCCAGCTGCTCAAATCGTCCCAAAGGATGGCACTTGAGAGCCAGTTCTTCTACCGGGTGCTGATGCAATGTGCCAGTGATGAGGAGAATCACATTGTCAATCATATAGCTATACCTAGTGAAAGAATGCAGCCTTAAAGAAAAGATTCCTTTCTTTTCCGAGAAAGCCAAGCAACCAAGGATCTTTGGCAAAAAGTTAAGCAAAAAGCAGGACTTGCAAAGGAGGAATTCTTTTCAACAAATACTACATTGAGCAACACCTAACATAACTCAGCATCTGTATATAAGAAGTAACTGAACTCAAATGTAAAATTAAGAATTTATTGACTTCATTTATACTCCATCTTTCTCTTAGTGGTGACAACAAAGCTACTTACATTGTTTGCCTCTCTTCCATTTTATCCTTACAACAACCCTGCAAGGTAGATAATGCTGAGAGTGTGTGTGACTGGCGCAAAGTCACCCAGCAAACTTCCACAGTAGACGGGATTCCAGTCTGGGTCTTCCAAATCCTAGTGCAACCACTGTATCAGACTGGTTCTTGTACAGAGTTAAGCTAGGGTTGCCAAGCCCCAGTTGGGGGCAGGGGATCCCATGATTTGGAGGCCCTCCCACACTTCAGAATCATCAGAAAGGTGGGGGGATGTCTGTAGGGCACTCCATTATACCCTATAAAGACCAATTGCCATAGGGTATAATGGAGAATTGATCTGGGGTGCTCTGGGGGCTGTTTTTGAGGTATCAGCACCACATTTTCCACTTTTGCACCCAGTGCCTTTCCTCAAAACACCCTCCAAGATTCAAGAAGATTGGACTAGGGAGTCCAAGTTTGCGAGCCCCCAAAGAAGGTGCCCCTATTATTCATTATTCCAAATGGAGAGAAGGAATTTAAAAGGAGTGCAGTCCCTTTAAATGTGATGAGCAGAACTCCCTTTGGAGTTCAGTCATGCTTGTCATACCTTTGCTCCCAGCTCCACCCTCAAAGTCTCCTGGCTCTGCCCCTAAAGTCCCCAAATATTTCTTGAGTCAGACCTGGCAACCCTAAGTCAGGCAGATGTCGAGGTAAAAACATTTATTTTCTAGTAGTGTTAGGAATGGAAGTTGTATATGTGGCATTAAAATATTGATGTTCACCATTATGGAAAAGAGAAATGTGTGAATGAAGGAGGGGAACGTATTTGACACATCCCTTAGAGTCACAAGTTTAGCTTTCTAATGTGTGCCCCAATGTTTCGGAGTCCTACACCTTGCTTTTCATGTTTGATATGTAAAGTATGGATTTGCCTCTCAAAGTTCAATAGCCTGAACAGACAAAACTACTGGACAGTCTTCCCTTTCTTACGTGACAATAGCAAACCAAAATGGAAAGTGTGTGTGTGTATCTACTTTAATTTGAAAGCCCAAAACCACTTTATCAATTTATTATTCATTTGAAAGATACTCTGCATTTCCTTGAGCAAGTTTATAGAACACTGGGAATAGCTAATAACATTCAAACACAGTATCAAACAAACATCTTAATATAAAGAAATCAATTATAATTTGATTGTCCAAGAACAAGAAACATTTCCTCAAAGAAAACAAGGATGTTTAATAGTGCAATGGTATCAAAATGCATTAGAAAAGGATGAGATGGATTCAAAGCTTCTGTTCTGCTGAGGGCCAAGTCAGAAGTGATGCTGGGAGTTTCACAAATGGGGCACCCAGCATTTTTTTTATTTAACTGGCAGGAACTCAGAGGCCCAATTCAGGCCAGTTTTTACAGGAAAAGTCAATTTTAGGTTTATATATCGGTCTAAAACATCAAATACTTAAAAATAGTCTATATATATTTCATATACTTATATACTCCTCACTTCTCCAAGTAGCAAGGAGTACCAGCAGCAGTGCTCACTTGGGTTGGTTTCTTTGGTAGGGTTGCCTAGTCCTCCTTGGACATTGGTGAGGGGAAGGGGTTCGGTTGCTGCATGCAGGTTGGAAAACTCCTGGGGATTTGGGGGTGAAACCTGGGGAGGACCGGGACCTCCGTGGGGTACAGTGCCATAGAATCCATCCTCCAAATAATCCATTTTCTCCAAGGGAACTGTAGTCTGGAGATAAACTGTAATTCCAGGGCATGAAAAACAGCTCTTCTTACATAGATTTTCTCAACCTATGCTGTGCTTATTAGATACTTCTTGGTATGGACTGCTAGCAATTTACCCTGTGTAGTCCACTTTAAGTCTTAACAAGAAAGGTGGACAATGAATATAAACACATACATACATCTGAAATAAGCTTATATCTACAAAGAAAGCACTTGATTCTCAGTAGAAGAAACATATTTTTACCATCTACGGGCACATTTCCATGTATGAGAAAAGTAATGGGATTTCCTCCTTCATCCAATATTAAGTCTTCTTGTAGCCTTACATGGAATCACTTTACCAGGTTTTCCTCAAGACATAGATAGTAACTAATTTACTTACGTAATATAGTTTAGGAATGTGGAAAGTGGCTCAAACGCATGGTTTCTGAAGTATGTGAATTCTGTGAGTAGTTTGGCTTTTAGTTTGTCATCAATGATTGATACTGTGAGGGGACCAGTTTCATTAGCCAAGAAATTTCCATAGTCTGTAGTCTGTAGGTGTAATTTCAGGTCTAGAAGACATGGAAAAAGATCATTGAAACAAAGAAACATGAAGTTAAAGTGGTCTCTTAGTTTTCCTTTTCTTTGTACACTGAAGGTAAAACTGAGTTCTGTTACACTCAGTGTGGAATTACACACTGTGTAATTCCACAGTGATTCCAACCTGACGTTCCCTTTTTTTAAATTGCTGGAGCTGCAATTTTAAGCAGGCAGCTGTAAGTTTCTCCTCATCAGCTATAAACAGACTGTGAGGGCTGATTTTCAGTAGGATAATTTTCTGAGGTAAAAATGTTAAAAAGTCCCTTTATATCACACATTTCTTCTTGAAATCACAGCTCCACTAGCTTCCTTTTGTAAAAGAAAAAAACACCCTGTTCTTAAAGGGATGACAGAACTAAACATAGTTTCAGGAGGCAACCAGGTTGTTTTGCAGTAGAACCACTAGCTATGAGTCCAGTATTCGATGAAGGGAGCTTTGGCTTTTGAAAGCTCATACCCTGGAAATATTGTCTGCCTCAAAGGTGCTGCTGGACTTGAATCTAGCTGTAGAACTGCACATAGCATTCATAACCTATGGATATATGAGAGTCTGGGATCATTGATATTTAATGAGAATATTCTTGCTTTCTTTCCCAGAGACTAAAGGCACCTTAAAAAAACCCCAAATCAAATAACATTTGGGAACACTCTGGCAGTGAAAGAGAAACTTATGCTGTCATTCACTGGCAGAGATTCCAGAGAAGGTTAAAAGGCATTCTTTCGCACATATTCCATTAATGGCTAGCATTTTACCCTTTCCTTGATGAAAATCACATTGCCTGATTGGGTGGCTTTTATAGGGTTTCTGGTAGTTTGTACAGAGAATGTTCAGTGGTGTATATTTCTGTGTGAAATCTGGGAACGGAATTTGGCAAAGAGGAAAGGACAGAGTGGAGTATCAGTTACAGAAGCTTCTCTTTATTCCAAACTCTCTTTAGAAGTCACACTACAAGGGCAGACTCTGAACTATGGGTCATTTAAATGCTTTGAAGCTCTTTTGCACTCTGTCTGGCTATACAAGTTCTCACCAATGTGTACCTGTGCTGCTGCACTTCTTTCTGCTTTAGACTGCACCATGCCAGTATAAACTAAGGAAGTTTTCGGTTAAACAAGATGCAGAAGAAAGACAAACAAAGCTCTGTTGGTAAAACATTGCAAAGGTTTGCACTCTACAAGCTGCAAAGACTAATGTCATGGGCCAGGCACTAGACTCCTTTCTAGCCTTCTTCACAAGGTTCTTGACAGGATAAAATGCTTAACTGGAACAATGTACCACCTTGAGCTCATTAGAGGAATGACATGAAAAAAAATGTTAGCAATGAATTGCTGAGCACATGAACCCAAATACTCAGGTGGTCCCTATCTCCCTTTGGGAATTTTTCAGCACAGTATGGCTGCATTGCCAGTCATTTCAGTCCTAAGAAGCTGGTCACATGGTAACAGTCTCTTGCATGCAGAACATGTGGTAATTGCTACTGGATCACAATACCTGTAGGGCCTAACTACACATTACAAACTGAACAATTTTGCCATGGGGAGGAGTTTGTGGTGGCAGCTTGCAGGGCCCAATTCAGATAAGTACCACTGTACAGGAGAAGGAGGAATCCCACTTTCTCTCCTGTGCTGTTTTTGGTGGCTGAAACAGCCTGGAGGGAGGGGGACGCAGGGGGAAGTTTGCTCTGTAGAGAGCTAGCATGTGCAAGCTAGCATGTGTTTGCTCTGTGGAGAGCTAACATGTGCTAGCATAATAAAGCTGGAAAATATGTGGTTTGTCGTATTCACATAAAATGGTAACTGTTTATTTATTATTTATTACTTTACATTTATATCCCGCCCTCTCCGCAAGCGGACTCATACAAGGTATATCTTTATTTATTTTATTTGATTTGATTTATATCCCACCCTACCCCACCGAAGCGGGCTCAGGGCGGCTTACAACACAGAGGTTCTAACAATGAAATTCGAATTTTAAATACAATAACAAATTACATAATTAAAACATTAAACACATTAAACACATTAAAATCAGTGCATCAATCCAACAGTGTGCTATCTATAAACTTCCTTCAGTATTTTGGTAGTTTTGGTGCCGGTCAGTTATAGGCCAACCGGAAGAGGACTGTCTTACAGGCCCTGCGGAATTGTCCAATATCCCGCAGGGCCCTGACCTCTTCTGGTAACTGGTTCCACCAGCAAGGGGCTGTTATTGAGAAGGCCCTGTCCCTGGTTGACTTCAACCGGGCTTCCTTTGGCCCGGGGATTACGAGCAGATTTTGGGAGCCAGATTGCAGTACTCTCTGGGGAACATATGGTAGCATGTGTCTCTATTAAGTGAGCTTAGAGCACCAAAATTGTAGTGATTGAAACTGAAATTCAGCAACATCCCCTCTGTGTTTTGAAGACTTCTTTTGTTGGAAGGCAAATCAGAACGCGGGCAGCATAACCAAATCAGAAGGAAAGCAATGGACAAAGAACAACCAGACAGGCAGGGAAATAAGCATAGGACAAGTCAAAAGAAATGAAAGACAGAGAAAGCAGGGTAAAGGTACTGTTGAGGAGCTGCTGCCCATCTTGCCAGTAGCCCCCTTCTATAGGTTTGCCAGCTTCCATGTGGGGCCTGGAGATTTCCCACTTTTACAACTGATCTCCAACTGGCAGAGATCAGCTCCCCTGAAGAAAACAGCTGCTTTGAGGGATAGGCTTTGAAGGCCTCTCCCCTCCCCAAACCATCTGGGAGTATGGGGCAGGATGATGTCACTGTGCATGATGTCATTGGTGCAATGACATCATTTGAAAGTGATATCATCACACCAGGGATGTTGCACATTGATGCTCTATTATTTTGGCCAAAACTCTATGATTACTATAAAGTTTTTAGCCATAGTGCTACAGGATCAATGTGCAACATCCCCAGTGTGATAATATCACTTGTGTGATATCATCATGCCAACCACATTAATGTGCAACAGGTCTCTTCAGGGTGTGACTTCTTCTGCCAGCCAGCTGGCCAGCAGCAGATTGGAGCTCTGAAAATTGGAGGATCCAGGGGTCTGGCAACCGTAGGTCAGACTCAGCAGCAACCACTGGACAACTTGCTACCATGCAATTTGCATTATTCACCCATGCATGGTGGTGACTACCAGACAACCTGATGCCATCAAACTCTTCTGGGCCCAGCAGCAGCTTCCATACACCTTATGCAACATGGCTGTGCCCAGCAGTGGCCAACACACAACTCACAAGTGAGTTGCTACTACATGACTTCTGAAACTTGGCCAGACTTTTCCTAGGGAGAAGCTGCTGGGGAAGGGTGTGAAAAGCTGATAGTAAATGTAGCGTAGTGGGTAGAATGTCAGATTAGGATCTGGCAGTCCCAAGTTAAAATCTCCATGCTACCATGGAAGTTTGCTGGGTGACCTTGTGCCAGTCACTCTCAGCCTTATGTACCTTGAAAGGGTGTTGTGAGGATATCATGGAGGAAGGAAGAAGAAGAAGAAGAAGAAGAAGAAGAAGAAGAAGAAGAAGAAGAAGAAGAAGAAGAAGAAGAAGAAGAAGAAGATATTGGATTTATATCCCGCCCTCCACTCCGAAGAGTCTCAGAGCGGCTCACAATCTCCTTTACCTTCCTCCCCCACAACAGACACCCTGTGAGGTGGGTGGGGCTGGAGAGGGCTCTCACAGCAGCTGCCCTTTCAAGGACAACTTCTGCCAGAGCTATGGCTGACCCAAGGCCATTCCAGCAGGTGCAAGTGGAGGAGTGGGGAATCAAACCCAGTTCTCCCAGATAAGAGTCCGCACAATTAACCACTACACCAAACTGGCTCTGGAGAGTGATGTAAGCTGCTTTGGGCCTCTATCAGGGAAAAAAATAAAGCATAAATGAAGTAAATGAGAAATAAAGTTGAAAACTGGTGGGCATATAAAAGAAAAGTTGATTGGTGAGTGGGAAGGAGAGAAAGAAGCAGAGAAAGGGGAGACAATATGGGGGCTGCCAGAAGCAGAAAAAGAGGAAATAGTGGGGGAAATTAAGTAACCAATGGAAATCCTTGAGGATCCCTTACTTGTCATTTTATAATACATTAAAATCTATTAAAACTTTTAACCCCAATATATATCCTAAAACCAGCTTAAAATCCTATTAAACATAGTACAACAGCCAGATTGCCATTGTGTGGGCAACAACAGACAAGAAGGGAAAGGGTATGTATACTGTAGTACAGCTCATTTTAAACACCTGATTGTCCTACTGCAATTATTCTACTAGTGGGGCACACAATATATCCTAAGCCATATTTTATACAGAAAAAAAAACTGAAGAATTATTGTTTTATTATCTTCCATATCCTGCTGAAGTTCCAAGTTTCTGATGAGATGAAGATAGAAATAATTTGCTTTACAAAATATTTTATTCCATTGGTTATAGGTGTAAACTTAAGGAAGCTGTTTTGAGTAGTGACTAGATATAATGGATGGAAGCAGGACTGGAATGAAGCCTGCAGTGGTTTCTTAACTGTAGGTTACTTACTCACTGGCATAAAAACATTTCCACAAATTCAGTCTGTTTGTTCTTAATATAACTTGGACAAAAAATAGCAAGAGACAGTCATGTTACCATGAACCATTAGCTGACATCCACTGTAAGCAGCAAGCACCATAGACGGTACTTTCTATAGGAAACTATAACTACAAAAGAAACACTTTTAAATAGTGTCCTCCTACAAATTTATACATTTCTAGTAACATCTGTAGCCATACAGGCCCCCAATGGTGAAGTTCGTTTCCATGCCAGTATTGTCTCTGCCACATAGCAGAGGGATTCTGGAGCAGGAGGAAATTGGTTATTTTCCTGACATTTGTGATTACTTCTTACACATAATACCAGAATGACATGGGACCCAGCAATATGGGCAAGGCTCCTCAACCACTCAGTAATATATGGATTAAGATCCAGGTGGGTAGCCATGTTGGTCTGAAGTAATATTAGAAGTTAGAGTTCAGTGGCACTTTTAAGACCAACAAAGCCTTACTCTTCAGATAATTTAAAGATGTGTGCATGCACACGAAAACACATACCTTGAATATAGCTTTGTTGGTCTTATAGGTGCCATTGGACTCTAGCATTGTTATGTGGATTAAGTTTACGAATTGTGGAAGATGCTACATGGTCACCTTGTTGCTCTTCAGTCTAGTGTTGGGAAAATAGCTTTGGCATGTCCTGGATCCCAACAGAACATCCAAGGGAGCTCAAAGCCCTGTTTCTGTTCTCTACTGGTAAGAGGGGTTTATAGAATATGGGATAAATCAGGACATTCTGACAAACCAGTTGATGCTGTTGCTTTAACTGTCGACAGACAAATTCCTAAATAGCACCATAACAGTGAAGGCCATCTGTTGCACAGAATCAGGTTTCCAGTTTTTCCTTTGCTATTGCACATCTAAAAACAATAGACCCATTTTCACCAGTTGTACAAGGATGTTAATGACATCAAATGTTCTGTAGTCCAGATCAAACCACCACCACCAAATTTGGAAAGTCATGTTCTAATGCAACTCACCTTCCAGAGTTTCACATTGTGCTAAGTTGACATAGTCAGCATTCTTCAAGATTCCACCTTTGAAGCCTCGGACCAGTCCTTCTAGGTACCCATGATCCACATTGAAGTAAAATTCTGAACAGCCTGGCATAGTGGACAAGGTAGCTTGGATGTTTCTCTTGGCTTGTAGAGTACTGAGCCTGGTACACTTCTGAAGGAGGTGGCAATGAGCAATCACTCGATTTTGTTGGGACTTGCTGTTTCCTGTTTCATTGTTTCCATCAAAGCATAACTGCACTTTGCATAATGCTTACACAACAAACACTTACTGAACACACACAAATCAAATTCTTTCCTATCAGAAAAATCTGGTGCATAGAGCACAAGGACAAAGGAAGAATTGGGTTGGATTTGTTTGGACAGCATCTTTTTAAAAGCAAAAATAATGTTATGCTTTAAGTATGTATTAAGAACTTGTGTGTCTCTCCCTTCCATCCTGGCAGATCACAGTACATTTAAAATAATATAAATGTACAATTGTTGCAAAATATGCAACATATAATACAAAACTGTTAAATAAAGAGCAAGTTAAAATAAGCTAAAAAGCTTTAAAAGTATAACAACAAGAAGAAAGCAAATAATTCTAGGGACAAACACCACTAATTCCATTAGTAACACAATTTTATTTATTTATTTCATTTATGCCCCACTTGGCTCTCCAGTGGGGCCCAAAGTGGCTCCTTTGCTTTGTTTATCCTCCAAAGAATCCAGTGAGGTAGGTTCAAGAGAGTGTGAGTGGCCCAAGGTCACCCAGCAAGCTTCCATGGAAGAGTGGAGAACTGAACTTGGATATCCCAGAACCTAGTCCAACACTCTCTGACTCTCACCAATGAGTCTGAAGCATGAGTAGTTATTTGTTTATTTATTTAATTATATTTATAGCCTGC
This sequence comes from Heteronotia binoei, assembly GCF_032191835.1. NCBI lineage: Eukaryota > Metazoa > Chordata > Lepidosauria > Squamata > Gekkonidae > Heteronotia > Heteronotia binoei. The sequence continues at coordinate 46,193,162 of NC_083229.1, forward strand.
CCTTCCCATAGAACAGGCTCAGGGTGCATTATACCATTTATAAATGAAAGATACTCTGAAAGAGGATCAAATCCAATATACTGTGAAAGATCAAAAGGCTAGAAAAACAGTCCTCAATTGTGGTACCAGAAAACTTCTTTCATTTTATTTCAGATGGTGGAGGCATAGGAGGCAGGACCTCAGAAGATAACCTTGGTTCCTGGATGAGACCTCATGGAAGAGTTCAACATCACCTTCAGGGTCACAACCAGCAGACAAATGAACTTGTAGCCACACTCATCTAAGGTAGCCCCTTGTAGACCGTGGTGCAATAGTTCAATCTGGACTGGGCATGACTGGGCAGTGAGGCAGCTGTGGGTGAGGTGAATATGGTACAGGAAACCTGGACCTGACTTACAAAAAAATGTAAGTCTCAGCCTGCCAGACCCTGTCAATATAGGAAAACTGGTTATTTTCTTCCAATGTGCTTTGCCTTTCACTTACTTTTGTAAACCAGTATGTCTTTTTAAAAAGTATTAAAGAAAAGCTGTATTTCAGGTAAGAGCCCTGGCAACTAAAGGGAAGCCTCCAAGTTCAGAGGAAGTATACCTAAGACAGAGATGCTGAACTCTTTTGTTATGAGAGCCAGATCTGACAAAATGGGGCCAGGCCATGCGTTTCATAAAATGTAATGCCAAGTAGTGGAGATATAAACTTTATAAAGGACACAGACAAACACAATTAAAGATTTTTTAAAACTTAAAATACAAACATGCTTACAACTCTTGCAATATGTTGTTTAAAATGGAAAGGTGGGGGAATAGTGGGATTTAGCAATGCAATTTCTAAAATAAAACATCAAGAAAAAGCACAAGGATCACAGCAGAAACTAAAAATATAAAATGCTCTGGGCCTAGGAAAACATGAAATGACTGGGCATTGCAAGCTTCTCCCCCTCCTCCTCCCCCAGTCTACTCAGATTGGCAATGGCACTCCAGTGTAATATCCCCCTTTGGCTATGGGTTCCCAGGTTATCCTAATCACTAGGCAGCAGTTCGCAGGTCCATTCAGCAGAGACAAGCTGGCTAAAAGCATCAACCCTTTATTTGCAAGTACACAACTCCAGAAGGCAGCAGCTTCAGCTGGCCATAGGAACACTGGAAAGTGAAACTGAGCTCCACTCCATAAATTGCAGCACAGTCAAAGTTGAAAGAAAAGCTTGGAATGGATTTTCCATTAAGGTCTCTTTGGCCCAGATAGACTATCTATCTATCTGGACACAGAGACTTTAACCCATTCCACATTTTCTTTGCAGCTTTGCAAGGCCAGAAAAGCTTCCTACTGCAGTTGGCAAAGACAAGGCAAAAGGAGCTGAGAACTTTGGCAGCCTCAGAACTTCAAAGGGTGAGAACAGGAGTGGGAAGAAAAGAACCACGGGCCTGTAGGCTGGACATTTGGTACCCCTGACCTAAGAGAACCGAGTTCAGGGGACAATAAGAAATAGTTATGTTATGTTCAGTGCACCCACTGAGCCCGTCTTAAGTACAGCCCTGCCCAGTTTCCAAAAGCATTTGATTCTCAGCTAAAGGAACTATAAATCTGAGTTCATCAGGCTTCTCTAGCAAAGTGATCTGAATGTTTTTACTTTCATTTTCTTGAGATGAGGCTCATGAGCAAAGAATCTAGGCATGGATCAATACGTTTATGGCCTTTTCTTTGATGAAGTGTCTCTTGCTTCCTGATATTCTGAAGAGTTCAGGGTCATTATCTGAACCAACTAGACATCACAATTTGAAAAATGCAGTCATATTTCATTCATGATTAGAAAAATGTATTTGGAAATTTCAAAGTAGCCCACACGCTTTAGCTAAATTAGTGCTTAATTAGCAGACAACATTGTGGAATGAGCATTTCTATGGAGGAGGTGTGGGATCCTCATAAAAGGCTTTCCTCCTGACCTATGTGCATTCATTAGCATGTCTCGTGCCCACACTGGATTCCTCCAAAAACAGTATTCCTCTTGCTTTTTCATGAGTATTTATTCTAAATCCAGTGTCATCTAAAAGGACATGTGAGAAGCCCAGTTCATGCCTGGGATGGACATAAATACAGGGAAAAGGGGAGCTACAGACCCCAGAACATTTTTTCCCCCGCTTCTATCTTTTCCCCATTGGGTTATCTGAAAAACGTACTGCCTTTTGTCTGACATTCTAAGGTCAGAAGAAGCAGAAAAAGTAAGAAACTTTTGATTTTATGCCTATTGATCTATTTACTTTGAAACAGTTTGTAGTGTTGGTGTTCAAATTCTTAGTTCCTGTTCAAGGTAGCTGAGAAGTTTGACGTTTGGACTTGGTTCTGGTTCACTGGAGAAAACATGTAAACTATGTTTTGGAGGCTTGGGTTCGAGTTCGGTCTGGCTTCCTCCTCCAAAGAATATCCATAGGAATAAATATATAACCCCACAATGGCTGTGGAAAATTGTGTGGCAAGGCAGGTCTGAGCAGGGCAGGGAAGCTTTTTGTATTCATGTGTCAAACCACATGTGACTACTAGATTTCTTTCCAACTTATTCTATGTGACAATTAGATATCATTAAATGGCCTGATACAATAGGTGTGTGTGAGAAAGGCACCAACCTCTTGACTTCAAAAGCTGATTACATTTTCCCGTCTTCCCGAGTATATAACGATGAGTATATAACGATATGAGTATATAACGATATGAGATGAGTATATAACGATATATATTGTGACGGCGGCTAGAATCCTTTATGCCTCGGTCTGGAGACAGGACAATGTGCCACAAAGGGAAGATTTAATCCAAAAAATAAGGAGCGTAGCAGAAATGGACATTCTTTCAAATATGGTGAAAGGCTTATCGAAATGTGATGCTGCAAAAAAATGGGAGAAATTTTATTTTTGGGTTGAAAATAATTGTTTATCTAAGTGAGGTGTGATAATTATTGGTTTTGTATAAATAAAATATATTGATAGATTAATATAAGTTAATATTCAATTTATTATTTGAATGTAACTTTAATGTGCTCAATCACTCTCTATTGGATATGTTTTTCTATTTTATGTCTCTTGTAGTGGTGGTGGTTTGTTGATGTTCTTATTTTGTTTGTTAAAAGAGATTTTTTTTTCTATGTGCTGAAATAATAAAAACAATTAAAATGTAAAAAAAAAAAAAAAAGATCATAAAAAAAAAAAAAAGCTGATTACATTGTAAGAATTGTATAAAAATGACCATAAGAAAGATCCTTCAAATACACAGCTTTGGTCTGGGTTGTTTTTTTGTTTGTTTGTTTGGGGGTTAGCAATATGAGCTTGAGTTTATCCAAGAATGGACTTCAGTGCTGGGTGGGAATTTGCCTGCCTTCTAATGAAACCTCGTTGCCCCTCCAGGTCCTGCAAAGAGATCCGCCCAGATGTACCCTGAGGCTGTTAACAGCTTCTCATGAAGCTGCCTTGTAATGAATCAGATCATTGGACCAATCAAGGTCAGTATTGTCTACTTAGACTAGCATGACTCTCCAGGGTCTCAGGTAGAAGTCTTTCACATCGCTAACTGTCTTGTCCTTTTTAACTGGAGATACAAGCGATTGAACCTGGGTCATCCATCACAAGGCTCTTTCATTTTGTCACAGCTCTTCCATACAATAAATCTCTGTGAATTTGAAAACTTATTTACTCTTTCATGCACTTCGATTGGTACTACTAACAATTAGTATTGTTTCACTGTTCTTCTTCAGATTTCTTTTTGTAATAGACTGACATGTCCAGCTATGCCTTTAGCTTTCTGCATGAGAGGGAATATTTATTTTTGACCACAAGGGGACTCCCTAACACCATGAGAAACTACATGTCTTGCTTGTAAGGATGAAAGTACCCTACAAAGGAATATGGAGCAGACTTCTTTTGTTAAAGCTGAGCCAAGCCAATAAGCAAGTTGTTCTGTTTTCCTTTATGATTACATTCACTTCCTCACAGTGTTTATAATTCTCTTATTGCCCTTTCTTTTCGGTGTGTTTTACCTGTAGGAAATTGGAATTGCAAAGAAGCAGCGGACAAGAAGAATCAACCACTTGAGGTTTCCGAGGAAGCAGTATTTTCCCACACAGGTTCATGAGATTATGAATCATGAGAGGAAAAATGGAAGATGTTTCTTGTCTTAACACTGAATCAGCTTAAACAGTCACAGCTCACTTTTGCCTAAAGGTCTATTCACCAATCTATATTTGGAAATGTATTTATGCTAATTCATTTTATTAATATTGTTGCAAGATCAATACTTGCCTCTGTACTGAGGAGTTCCAGGGGCAGTGCTTACTGGGTGAGTTCCCTATGGAGAAAATAGAAGGCTGGAGGTTGTATTTTTAAAATTTATAAATATGTAAAAAGTGCACAGGTAACAAAGATGCACTCCTACAGGGAAGCAGATCCACTGTATCGTATCTCCAGAGAGAGACAGATAGAGAGCACATCCAAGCTAATAGATTGCTATCTCTCGTCCGTTATCTCTCCATCTCTTCTCAAACTTTGTTTTCAAACACAGAGACATTAATCTGCCCCCTGTCTTCAGTAGGGAATGGCCACTTTCTCCAGGCTTCAATGGGTACTTCAAAAGAGCCAGCTTCTAAAAAGTAGCTCATCTTTTGGCAGAGATTCTGGCTGCAGTTCCTTTTCAGCGTATGTGATGCCTTACAATTTTTAGTTCATTACCACTTTCAGGAAAAACACAAGAGTAGTTTTTTCTACAATTAACTTATTTTTTCTTGCAGATTAAAACAAACCCTTTGCAGGTAAAGGTCCCTTTGCAAGCACCAGTCGTTTTTCGACTCTGGGGCGATGTTGCTTTCACAACATTTTCACGGCAGACTTTTTTACGGGGTGGTTTGCCATTGCCTTCCCCAGTCATTTACACTTTCCTCCCCGCAAGCTGGGTACTCAATTTACTGACCTCGGAAGGATAGAAGGCTGAGTCAACCTTGAGCTGGCTACCTGAACCAGCTTCCACTGGGATCGAACTCAGAATGCCCTATACTGCCTGCTTAATTTTTTAATGGCAAAAACCAACCTCCTCTATAAACTCACTAGCAGGATACTATGAAGATAGCTATCTGGTTATTTATTCCCAACATTTGGTATAATATTGTGTTTGTTGTTTGAATATGGGGATTAGCCATCATGGTAATTAGACCCATTTTCCATGGATTATTCCATGGAATATAACAACTACAATCCCTGAGCAAATGAATTAGCAGGTTAGTTCAAATTAATTCTTTCAGAACCCAACTCCCTTACCTGTTGCCTTATGATCCCCATTGCCTCTTTAGGTATTTCCAGATAATAATGCTGCAATCAGATAGAAGCCACAGTTGGCAGAATTCCCCTTCATTCTAGAGCAGGAGCTCTCCTAGAAAAGCATGCAGATGTTTCTGGAATTTTGAGAAATGGTAGTGAGTGCCACAATAAAATGGCTGTCACAAGGGATAGTGCCAACAGGCCCAGCCCTAGACTGTCTGGCACTGTAGGCAAGGCTACCTTCTGTCATCCCTCCCCCCCTGCACTGACAAGGTCACAGAGTCACATGGGGGGATGCCCAATTTTTTGCCTCCAGAAGGCCAGCACCCTAGTTTGCCTAGTGGCAGAGCTGGCCCTGAGTGCCAGTCACAAAACTCCTCAGTTCCGTCTTCTCTGTACTTGTTTCTTCTCAAGTCTTCTTCTGCTCTATCTACCCTTCTCTCTGTTGTTTTTTTCCTCGTTCCATTGCACCTTTACCTTAGTTTTGTTTCTGAGCAACCTGTCCCTTAGCCTCCTTCTCCATCCTGACGTCTTTCCACACAGGAAGTCTTTGCCCCAAATGGTTCTTTTGGTATTACAACACAATGTAGAAAACTTTCTTTTCCCTTGGATTTTTAATTTATATGACTGTTTTAATTGGACATTGACTCCACTTCCATACTCTGCCTGTTTAATACTGTCAACTGAATACTTGCATTCATCTTTTTATGAGTTCTGATGGTATAAAGTTGCTGGATTTTATTGATATAAATCTTTGACATTTATTTAAAAGCACTCCAGTAAAGAAAGAAATAAAATAGAAAATGTGTGTGGCAGAAATAATTTTTATCACATTTGTTGTAATGCAACCATATGGTCTAAAATTCTGCCGTATGTGAACATGATCATCTTCTATCATTCTGTGGCAGTACAATCAATATGTTAATTATGTATTATGTAAAATTCTATTGTTCTCTTGTTCAATTTTTTGGGTGAACCCAACTTACAGTGGGGTTTCCCCCCACACGTTTTGCTGTATGTAGTATTTTTTCCTACATGCTTAATTTTTTAAAAAAAAACCTATGCAGTTAACTTCTTAACTGTGAACACTCTTGAATATTATTACAATAACTTAACAGATAGTGATTGGGAATCGGTGTCTAATATCGTATTTGGTCATGATCAGGGCTTTTTTTTTTTTAGCAGGGATGCACAGGAATGCAGTTCTGGCTGACTTGGTGTCAGGGGGTATGGCCTAATATGAGTTCCTGCTGGGCTTTTTCTACAAAAAGCCATGTGTGAAACAATGGTGGCATCGGGGGTGTGGCCTAATATGCAAATGAGTTCCTGCTGGGCTTTTTCTACCCCCCAAAAAAGCCCTGGTCATGATGATCATGGTAGGACCGTTTTCTCACTGATGCCATTTTTAGTTTACTTGCATTTAGAGAAGTACTTCTGAAAGAAGTACGAAAATTTTGAAGTATATCTTTTGATGAGTAGGGCCCATAAGATCTATTGCTTGTTTTCTACTAGTTAAAGAAAATACTTTGCTTATATCCCAAAGGTAAAGCATGCTTACAGAAAAAAAAATATGATTAAGTATATTTTTAGTAACTCTATAATATTCTGGTTAAGTTGTACCTGAGGAATGCCTCCTGATTTTGTTTAATCAGACATTTTGTCAGCTGTGAAATCCAAAACTCTTCAGTCATTAACCCTGCAACTATAAATATGGGGATTTTTGTATTAATAGGAACATGTATTTTCTGATTAAGATATTAACAGTGCCATCATAGGCAGATTTACACCCTTCTAAAGCTATTGAAATCAATAGAAAGGAGTAACTCTGCTTAGGATTGCAGAGACTGTAAATTCCTTTGCTTTGATAGAAAATGGAATGTACTTAATGTAGTGATATATTTTAAAAATCCCATACCTCTCTATGTGATGATGATTTGGTTCATAACGTATGATTATGGACAGCCTGAACTAAAATCAGTTTGGTAAAAATGGAAATTAATAAATGCTTGTACTAGCCAAACTATAGGAGGGATTGCTAATACAGAGGATGAAATGTGTTGTGTTGTGGATACTCATACTTTTTCCTCAGGGGCATTAAAAATGGCTTATAAGTAGATGAATTTATTTCCTCAGAATGAGACATATGTCTTTTACATTACTTTTATTCTACAATCGTGTGCTTCTGAAAGTATTAGTTGTGATTATGGGAGGAGCAGGAGGAACAGAAAAAACCATTAGTATTGTCTAGGGAGATAGATTAATTAAATCATTGCTTATTTTCCATCACACACTACATGAAGTCTCGACTGGAAGAGCAAGCAAATGTTGGATTGTTGATACAATCTATTTAAAGTTGGAGAAATATTTGTGTGATTTAATTAAATATGAGGGATCCGTATTGTTTGATACTTTTTATGCCATTAGTAGGATGTTGCATGAACACCACAAGACATCAAATGAAAACAAATATTGGACACTCAGTTCTTAAGGGTTGTTGACCTGCTGATACCATTACTGGACAGCCAGACTGGCATCTTGAAATAACATCCACGATCTGGACAGATTTCTTTCTTATGGTACAAAAAGGCAATTACTGTATTGCACTTTGTAATGGCATGGAAAACAGGAAGAATATCTGACAGGAAAGTATGAATGTAAGATAACAATGGGAAGCACTGTAGGTACTCAATACTTGTTCTAGCCTGGAATGCACAAGTCCCAACAGACCCGTAATGCAACATCAGAGTCCACTGATTTTCTTGTGGCCATTCTTTGCCACATACCATGCATAAAAAGAAGCCACACATCTTCATTCGTATTAGATATACAGGATACACACTTGCCTGTTAAAGGCTGAAGAACTGAATACTTTGTTAAGAGGGTGGAAACCAGGCCCGTAGCTACAGTAGGACCTGGGGGGAGGGGAAGGCCACTCAATTCAAACCCTCCTTCCATCTGTATGGCCCCTCCATTGGAAGACCTCCAATCTGCCCCCTTTGCTCACTGCCACTCGCTGCTGCTCTGAACAAGTGCAGCATTACTACTATAGGGGTTTCAGATCAGCACAGGGGTGGGGGTGGGAGAACCCTGCTTGCAGCTGGATCCCCTGGAAGGTTTACTGAGTTAGACAAATTGGGGGGAGGGGGCTGTCGCTTTACTTGAGAAGCAGAGGAAGTGTGTAGGGTCAAACTAGGTGACCCCCTGCCCCCCCCAGACAAAAAATGCTGCTGTGGGCCCCACCAAACTGAAATCCTGGCTACAGCTGTTTATTGGGGAGAACTCTATATTGGAAACTGTATACTGGGAAGGTTTCTGCCTGCCATCTTCTGGTTATTTCCTCATTTAAAAGGTTGCCTTCTTGACATCTACTGGTCTCTTCCTTTAATGACTAATGGATAATTATTGCCATAATTATCTGGCCATAAACATGCAACACCAGAAGTGCTATATAATGTAGAAAATAACAAAAGCCTATATTTAGCTTAATGCTACAACCTCTAGCAGAAAGACCGAGAATTGTGGTAAGATTTGAATGTTTAAGGGAAATCACTTTGTTGCTGATGTAAGAATTCTGCCTGTACAAACCCATGCCAGAAGAGAGATCTTTCTGCTGTCCATAATCTCTTGATACTGCCACTTGCTATAACTTACCTTCTGAGCTCTCCTGAGAAGTAACCTTGGCACATGCGGTAATGTGTTAAGTTAACCCAAGCAGAAAAAATTGAATTAGTTCTTGCCATAAACAGTGTGGTGAGATGAAAGATGTGCTCTGCAGCAAAACCCAGCATGCCTGTAAACAGAATTGTTGATGTTCATTCACCTTGTTGCTGTCTGGCAGGTGGAGAATGCAGGCCCTCAGCTGGCATTTTATCTTTTCAAAAATGCAAGAAGGGAAAATCTGCTAATTAGTTTTCACAGCCGTCTGTGATGAAACAAGAAACTGTTAATGTTACATTAGAAAATCAGAGGGCAAATTGAGAACCAGCATTGTTTGGACCAGTCACACACTCTTAGTCTAACCTAACCCACAAGGTTGTTGTGAGAATAAAATGGAGGAGAGGAGAACAATGTAAACTGCTTATGGTAAATAATAAGTACTTCACACAAATGTGTGACTTACTTGATGAGTGCAGCATCAAGAGGTAACTTGAATGTGTGAATGAGCCATTTGTGGATCAAAGGCCATTACAGTAGAATCCTAGCAGTGGCCTTACCTATGTTGGCTCCGTCAAGTCATAACTGATTCATGGCAAGCTGAGCACAGGGCTTTCAAGTCAAGTGAGAAGCATGGGTGGCTTGCCATTTCTTTCCTCTGCAGAGGCTTCCTTGGTGGTCTCCCATCCAAGTACTGCCCCTGTTTAGCTTCCATGATGAGAGCAGGATATTCTATGATGCCTTTCTTCTCCCAGTGCCCTCAATCTACAGTAACTCTGGGCAGAATTGCCATGATAATAACTGAATTCTATGCATGGGAGGGGGGGATTTACATGTATATGGACTGGTTGATAACTTTACATGCCACTTCACATTTTTTCTGGTATAAAGATTCTTCACACAAAAGGACTGGCCTAGATGTAAAGCAGATGTCAGTTGTTCTATCCATGCTATTCCGAATGAAAGCATTTCCCAGCAGATTATGGTGGTGGTTGGTGTAATCTGTGAAGTGGTTCCCCACCAACAAGATCAAACATATAGCAACTTGACAAAAGGAGACAAAGGCTGCAATCACACACACTAAATAATGCACTTTCAATCTCAAGCAGAAAATGCACTTTCCAACAGGATTTTGCACTTTCCAACAGGATTTTGCACTTTCCAACAGGATTTTGCACTTTCCAACTGGATTTTACCAGTTCACTCAGTAAAATCCAGTTGGAAAGCGCGTTGACAGTACATTTGATGTGTGTAATCACAGCCCAAGTGTCTTTTGCCTGTCTGTGGGGAGAACACAGCTATTTCTGAAATTAAATTCTCCTTTCTCTTATCTATTTTAATATGCAGCAAATAATCATATAGCTAAGAAGAATCTTTCCAAAACAATTTGAAAGGATATTAAAGATTTATACTTAAAGTCGATTTAACTGCTACATCTTTTTTGATAAACCAGTATAGCAATATAATTTTTTTTTAGTCTCTGCATAGAAATGTCAGGAGTGCTCTTTGGTCTGTGAAATTAAACCTTCAGTTCTTTCTATTTATTCAAAGGTATGTGTGGTAACAGGGGCATATATTTTTTTTTAATTTTCTGGTCCTGAAATTGGGCAATTTCACATTATATTGTAACGAAACTCATGAAAACACAGGGTTTCTATCAGGACATGCTGGAGACCAGCCAAATCCTATTCCTCAGGTTTCTGTTTTTCTGCAGAGAGATTATGTGTTTTAGGTTCACTTAATTTTTGAAATGTTTTGACACTAATAAAATGAGATGAACTTGGCAGGAGTGATTCTGCATAATCCACTATATCTGTCCTTGCTGAATAAAGACTGGGCATAAATGAAGAAATTATTGGTGGGTGACAGCAGTGATGAAGCCAACAGGACTCAGACTTCCTTGTTGGTGGAAGGTGGTCTTCATGGGGAAATTGTTAATTATTATTACAGGTATTGGAGAAAGAGAGATAATTTCTGCCATATTGAAATATCAGGAGAAGGGATCAGAGGCATGCCTTGATAGTCACTGCCAGTGTTCCCTTTAAGCTGAGTTAGTGTGAGCTAGCTCACATGTTTTTAGCCTCTGGCTCACACATTTTTGTCTTAACGCAGAAAAAATGGGCCCAGAGCAAACTAATTTATGCAGTAGAACAGTGGCCAAAAACCCCAGGTGCCATCAGGAGGAGTGGGGCCAGGACACTCACAACTTTAATGCCAGTAGTTCACAAAATAGAATTTTTGCTCACAAGTACTCCCACAGCTTAGAGGGAGTACTGCTACTGTTGAACAAATCTGGATGGTCATTAAACATCAGCCATTTGGCTCAATCATGTTTACTTCAGGAACTGGGTGGCTAGTTTTGTGGATATTACTCTGAGACAAATGTGGTGTGGGTGGTTATTGTATCAAATGGGGTCAACTATCAGGTTCTGACTGGATGAAAAACCTGGATCAGAAGCTGTTCATTTGGTTCTAACTGGATATGCAGCAACAGCCACCAAGAACAGAGCCCACAGAATGAGACATGATGACATAAGGGCAGTTATCCATACAGGCATCTTGGCGAAAAAGTGGCATTCAAGTGACTTTCTTTACATAACTGCAACAATATGAAAGGGTCTTCCTGTTATTCTTCTTAGTGTATTTAGAGTCCTGGGCTGCACTAGCTGAGCTGAACTAGAGATCACCAATACCTTTTAAAAACATTTGTTGAACCTTTCAAATTTCAGGACTTCTCCACTACAACTGTAGGTCTTACCCATTTAACACCTAGAACCATAAATGTGGCAAGACATACACAGAGCACAATGCCTTCTATTGCCTTGGAAACAGGTGATACAACTGAGTGGACCTGCTTGCTGGAAACCTTTGAAATCTGATGGAGGGATTTTTCTATTCACCGCGGTAAATTCTCTGTTGATGTTGTGGACATGCAAAACAGCAAGTTGACAGGAACTATCCTCCTGGTAGCTCCAAAGTATCTTCTCTCTCAACTCTGTGTCATGTTTATGGGGAGGTAAGGCAGATAAAGCAGGATAGCTGTTTAACTAGGGCACAGATGGTGCTCAGTTTCAGTGAAAGAAAGCATCAATTAAAATGCTATTGCAGCAATGGAATCTTTATTTTCTACTACCCTTGTGTTAGACAAGTGTTACTCAACAGACTTATTTTAGGTGGTATGCAAGTCAATGAGTCTGGACTGCTTTTGCATGGAAGTTGAATCATCCTCTCCCCTGTTGTGACAAGTTTTGTCACCACTTTTCAGAGAAGAGTCACGCAGCTAAACATAGCTGCCCTCTTAGATACAGACTGTGAAGTATCGGAAGCTTCATCTTGACATGTCTGCTTGGATCTGTTTCAACCAGGATTGCCCAGTGCAGGCTGGTTTGAATTTCCTACATGGAAATTCCTGGACGACTAGGAATTCAGTCAGTAGCTCTGAGACAGAGAGCTTTTATTAGTGACCACTTGTGCTAGGGATTTATCAGTGATCACTTGTGGAGTCAGCCCACATCCATCTTGGCTGATGAAAACCAACTTGGAGAAACTGGGTTCTTTAACAGCACATCAGACAGAATGAAGTCTGTGGTTATCTGTTTCACATTCCCACCCCAATTATACCAGTTTCCTCAATGAGTTACTGAAGAACGTATACACTCTTAATAGTATTAGATTTTTCTTCAGCCTTTGATATTATTTGGGTGGGAGACCTGGCTGACATTGTAGAGCTACTGAAGTGACTTCACAGCCCGTTAGTCTCTGCAATTCTTGTTGCTTATTTGTTTGCATATTTTTACATAGAAGTTTTGATTTTTCTTTATTAATACAAAGTCCCGCTAACTCCCCATATTCTTGTATTTTGGCTAACAGCAAAGGTGTAACTTGTATAGGATTTTCATTTATAAACATTATATCATCTGCAAATGCTCTGTATTTGTAAGTAAATCCTTTTATTTTTAATCCTTCTATTTCTTTATCTTCTTGAATCTGCATCAGCAATATTTCAAGAGTCATTATAAACAACAATGGGGAAAGCGGACAGCCTTTGCTAATTATCATATCTTCTGTAAGATCTGCGTTTATACATAGCCTTCCACATTGTTCAGTATATATTGCTTTTATCATTCTTATGAAGCTTTCTCCTAACTCCATTTTCTCCATTACTGCAAACATAAAGTCCCAATTTAAATTGTCAAATGCTTTCTCTGCATCTGCAAAGAATAATGCAACTTCCTTTTCTGGATGTCTTTCATAATATTCTACAATATTTACAACAGTTCTAATATTGTCTCTTATTTGTCTTTTGGGAAGAAACCCCGCTTGATCTTCCTTTATAAAATTTACCAGATGTTGTTTAAGCCGTTCTGCCAAGATTCTTGTATATATTTTATAATCATTATTTAAAAGCGAAATTGGTCTGTAATTTTTTACATTCATGACATCTCTATCTTTCTTTGGAATCAACAAAATAACATTCTTTCCATGTGTTTGGTATATTCCCTTTTATTCTTATTATGTTCATCAGCTTCTGCAACTTCGGTATTAACTCCTCTTTAAAGGTTTTAAAATATTTAGCTGTATATCCATCCGGCCCAGGTGCCTTTCCATTTTTCATTGTGTTAATTGCTGCTTCAATTTCTATCTTTTCAGTTGGATCATTCAAAACTTTTTGCATATTTTCTGTTAAGGGTTCTATTTTTATCTTTTGTAAATACTCATCCATCTTTTCTTTCTTTATTTTAACACCTTTAAACAATTGGCATAATACTTAAAAAATTCTCTTTTTATTCCCTCTTGGCTAACCACCTCTCTTCCATCTACCACAATTTTATTAATAATTTTATTTTCTGTCTTTTTCTTCAGTTGCCAAGCCAAATATTTTCCAGGTTTATTTTCTCCCTCAAAAGATTTCTGCTGCAATCTTTTCAGATTCCATTCCAATTCTTTATTTAACAAATGTCTCATTTGCGTTTGTAATATTGTAATTTCCCTTATAATTTTCTTTTTCCCTGGCCTTTTTCTGAACTCCCCTTCTTTTTTCTTTATTTCATTTTGAATGTCCAACAACTGTTTTTCTTTTGCTCTCTTATCTTTATTATTCAAAGTAATCAATATTCCTCTCATTACTGCTTTATAGGCATCCCAGACCATCTGAAATTCAATATCCTCTTTGTCATTCATTTGAAAGAAAGCTTTAGTTTCATTTTCTAGAGATGTCACTATTTCTTTATTCTGTAGTAAATCTTCATTCAATCCCCATCTTCTCAGTTTTTTAGACAATTTTGTAATCCACATTATTGGGTTATGATCAGCCCCAATTTTAGGTAAAATCTCTATTTTCCTTGTTATATGACCTTAATCTTTAGTGCCCCACAACATGGCAATTCTAGAAAAAGTTTTATGTCTTGATGAAAAAAAAGTGTAGTCCCGAACTTCAGGATTAAATTTTCTCCATATGTCCTCCAAATTTTCTTGTTTAACCAATTCAAAAAAAAGACTTTGGCAATTTTCCTTCTTTATTATTATCCCCCCTCCCCCCAGACCTATCCAGTGTATTCTTAATTGTTCCGTTAAAGTCCCCCATTATTAAAACTTGGTCATATGTCAGTTCATCAAATTGTTGTATAATGTCTTTTTAAAAAGCATCCTTCTCACCATTAGGTACATACAGTCCCAATAACAACGTGGGTTTTTTTGCATTTAATATTATTTCTACTGCTACAAATCTTCCATCTTTATCTTTAAACACTAATTTTGGCTCCAATTCTTGTGTAATATAAAAAATCACTCCCCTTTTCTTCTGTTCAGCCAATGAATAAAATTCTAGTCCCAATTGTTTATTCCATAAAAAATTGTAATCCTTTGTTCAATATGCACTTTTTGTAAACAAACTATATTACAATTTTGTTTTTTAATCCTGTGAAACGTTGCCCTTCTTTTTTGTGGTGAATTTAGTCCATTTACATTCTAAGACAATAATTTGTAATCCATCATGGTGCAAATTCTTTATGTTCTTCATAAAAACTATGCAGTTTCTGTGCATTTGTAATTGTGATTCTTTTCCCCTGAAGTTCAAAGCTCAAACGTTCAGGTATAATCCATCTAAACCTCATTTCATTGTCGCGTAATTTTTCTGTCAGTTTTTTATATGTTCTTCTATCATTTATCACTTGCCTTGGCAACTCCTTCATAATTCTTACTCTGCTGCCTATCAATATCTTTTCAAAGTTTTTGTTCATGATCTTTCCCACCATTTCTTTTGTCATATATCTTATGACAACATCTCTTGGTATTTTTTTTTTTTTTTTGGCATAGAGTGAGTTCACTCTATACATATAATCATACATATTTTTAGTCTCTTCAGGATCTTCCTCTAAAAATTCTGCAGTTATTTTTATTATATATTCTTTCAAGTCACCATCTTCCTTTTCAGGTACTCCTCTCAGACGTATCTGAGTCTCCATCAGTTTACAGTCATGGATTGTCACTTTTTCTTGTATTTTCAACAAGAAAATACATGAAATGTAAATGAATGTACTTTCATTCTCCCTTCTACCTCCTGCACTTTCTTAGATGTTTCCTCTGTCTCTTTTCTGAGATCTTCCATATCTTTTTTAATCTCTTCAATAATTTCTTTTTTAGATGCAGTTATCATCTCTTTCATGCCTTTCATCATTCTGGCCTCCATTGCCTCTAATTGATCCTGCATTTTCTCCAATGAAGTAGCCCTTGTACGGGTTTGCTTGTGTTCTGACATTTAAAAACACCGAAAATTTTGATCTCACCAATTTCAAATTTGACTATCAAGTTCAAAAGATTAGAGCTTGCTTTTTACAACAAGCCTAATTTCGCCATCCTCAGAGCTTCCCCGACCAAGATATTAATTTTTAAAGTTTTTAAATCCTTCAAAATGGCGGTCGTGACTTTTTGCTTCTCTCTCAAAAAAAATTTTCCTTTTTCCTTTTAAAGGCTTCTAAGGTCCATTATAGACAATATGTCCAATAGTATTTAACTTCTTATTATCACCTCAATTAAAAACCATTTTTAATGTCCCGAGCACTTTAAAAATATTATTTTAATTCTAACCTCCTTGCAATGGCCGCTGATGTTTCTCTATGGTATTATAATCCTAGAGTAGGCTTTTCATCTACTACTTCCTGCTTTACTTGCCACCAAATCTCGTTTTCGCTGGTAAAGAGATCTCACAATACTTGATGTACTTCCTGTGTTGATTGTATATGCTGCAGGTCTGTGGCGATGGTGCTCTTTTTTCAAAACTGCAAGTAGACCAAACAATAAATTCCTTAGCATTTTTTAGCACTGTCCTTTAAATTTACAAAGTCCAAATTTCACCTCTTCTTCCCTTCTTCTTCCAAGCTTTCTAGATTTCCATTTCCCACCTTCTGAATTTATTCTGTTTAACTGCAAATAGTCCTAGAATGAAAGATAGTAATCTGTACCTTTTCTGTCACTTATCCAGATCCACACCGGTCTTGTGTAGCTTTAGATGTTTAGCAATGTCCAAGAAGGTTAGGATTCTGTCAAGCTTATGTCAAATAAATGACTCTGAAAACTTCTGCAGATGATGAAAATGCAACTCTTCTCCGGAGACCCCTCAAAGGAGCCCCCCCCCCCGGGACTCCCTTTTAGCCAAGGTAAATCTCCTCAAAGTTTTCTGTGCATATCTTGGACTAATCTCTAACTGAGAAAAGTAGGCAGTAGGCATTAAATTGCCTTCCACTACCCTGAACAGAAGTTCCAGCCTGCTCCCGTTATGAGAAGCAGCTCAGCTCGGCATTTTCCTCCCCCAGAAGTCCATGACTACAAAAAATTTGGAAAGATGTAAAATTTTAGAAAGTTTTGTTAGTTTGTAAGGCACTACTAGACTCAATTTTTGTTCTGTTACTATAGACTAACATGACTATCTGCCTGAGATTAACAGTGCAATCCTAAACAGGATTACATCTTTGTAAATTAATTACAATAAATGGGCTTGGAGCCCATTAGGACATGCATGGCTTGGCCCCACAAAGACCCATTTATGTCAGATCTGGCCCTCCGGCAAATGAATTTGACACCCCCAGAAAGTTTTGTTAGTTTGTAAGGCACTACCGGACTCAATTTTCGTTCTATTACTATAGACCAGGGGTGGCCAACGTTAGCTCTCCAGATGTTTTTTGCCTACAACTCCCATCAGCCCCAGCCAGCATGGCCAATGGCTGGGGCTGATGGGAGTTGTAGACAAAAAACATCTGAAGAGCTACCGTTGGCCACCCCTGCTATAGACCAACATGGCTATCTACCTGAGATTAACAGTGCAATCCTAAACAGAATTACATCTTTGTAAATTAATTACAATCAATGGGCTTGGAGTGAGAAATTTTGCATAGGACTGCACTATAAAAACCATATAAATATGAACCATGTATTAGGGTATCTTCTTGCGTATGAACCAGCAAGAACATCAAGATCACCATATGAGGCCTTGTTCAGTGTGCCACTATTTACAGAGGTGAAGACAGTTGCTATGTGAGACACAACATTGTCTGTGAAATGCCTTCCCTGTCATATATACCTGGAGGCTTTGCTACATTTCAGGCACTAGGGGAAAACTTTTAATTTTCCTAGTAGTTAAAGTGCAGCTCATTCTCTCTGTCACTTCGATGGTTCTTCATAATTGTTTAATCTTACTGATGCTATTGATTTTTACAGCTGTTAGGAAATAGTAGCTCAAATAGCCTCATTTAATGCAGTGTTGGCAGAGTTTATGAGCATTGGCCACAGTCAATATAGAATGGGAGACCATCAAAGAAGACTGTGGTTGCTATGTGGAAGAAGGGAGTGGCAAACTAATTGTTTTTGTCTTTCCTAGAATGCACTGTGGGATGTGGGGTGAGACAACAGAGGAAGGCTAAGAGTCCTGTCTGTGCAACAGAAGAAGACAACAGTCAGTAGGTTGAAATGAAGTCTGCTGTAGCAATTCCCTTCTGTCCTATGTGCAGCTATTTTCCTTACCCAGAGCATTAGGGGGTTAAACCAAATGCACAGAAACAAAAGCTAATGCTAATATTTTAACTGTAAGCCGCCTTGAGCAGGATTCTGAAAAAGAAGCATAGAAATGTTCTAAATGAATAAATAAACATGTACATGGCAGAGGGAAACTCTACAAAATAGTGTACATACTCAATGTGCTTTTGTCAATATTGACCAGTCCATGTCACTGTTCTTCTATAGCATGCGTGCAAATAAACCATTATAATCTGATTAATGTGGAGATTGGGACATGTTGCTTTTTTGTAGAAAGTTAATTATTCAAAGGTCACCTGTCAAGTTAAGTTCAAATAACAGCATGAAATTAATCCTAATGACAGAGTTTTCCAGATGTTTATTGATACTTTACCCTCACCACTTTAAACAAAAGAGCTCCTGTATAGCCCTGTATGATTGTCAGAATTTTTACATGAATGCCAGATCTGAGGTATACATACAACTGCCTAATTTTCTCCCTATATTCCCTCCAAAGAGCTCAGAGTAACATACATGGTTCTTCTCTCCTTCATTTTATTCTTACAGTGACTCCTCTTTTGTGGTGGGTTAGGGTACAAGTGAATTACTGGCCCGAAGTCACCCTGTTCTTGCCCAATTTGAACCCAGGTCTCCCCACTCTGACCACCACGATGGTTGTCAGTATGCAAGGAGGGAGCAGAAATGAAACAATAATGAGCAA
Organism: Heteronotia binoei; assembly: GCF_032191835.1. Classification (NCBI taxonomy): domain Eukaryota; kingdom Metazoa; phylum Chordata; class Lepidosauria; order Squamata; family Gekkonidae; genus Heteronotia; species Heteronotia binoei. The sequence continues at coordinate 46,211,828 of NC_083229.1, forward strand.
ATCTTCCATATGGATGTGAAGCTGCAAGATTTGCTGCCTCTTTGGAAAGACAAAAATGACCTGACTTGTATTTATTGCCAATGTTAACATTTAAATATATGGCATTTTAAACCAGGCACTGCTGAGCTCTGAGGCAAAGCTAAAAAGAGACCAAGCCAGGTGGTATTAAAAACAGCCATGCCAATCAACCTTTGCTTCTGCTGCTGGCAGCTGTTTTATGAGCATCACCCATGAACAGGATAGACTTCATTAAGTGGGTCAGAAGCCATGCAATGAAGTGTCTATTTCAATCTCATTATATTTCAATGTGAATTAGTATTCGTGATTGCCAGGAATTGGAGCTCATTTTATAAACATGCATTTTTAAGGCCTATAACCAGAAGGTACGATATATGTCAAGACTAAGCCCTCTCCAATTTATGTACATAATCCATGACACATGAGCGCCCTTCCTTCTCTGCAAAGGATTCTGGCATTCAAAACAGCTGGACAAGTTGGCAGTGCGCTATTTTTAGCAGATACTTTTCAGCATTGTACAGATCAAATGAGTTTTCAGTTTCTTTTTTACTAAATCATATTGTTAAGCACAAAGTTCTCAATTAAAATTCATGTTAGGGTTGCTCAAAGCTACAGCAGTTTGGGGGGTGCCATACCATTATTAACAATTTTGAAGAAAGGTTACCTGTTTGCCACGCAAATGAGCATTTATTCCTGGTTTGTGTGCAAAGGTGGAGGGGGAGAGAAACTGAACATCAGCTGTTAAACATAGTACATGTGGTTTCATTCACTCATATTTGAACCCTGAGAAAAAAATCTGTATATGCAAATTAATTGGAATGAATGTTAAAAATATTACAAGTTTCCCATGTTAGCTTGCTTGCCATACATTTGTACGGGGATTAGGTTGGGTCCACACACTGCTGGATTTCTCCAGTTAGGACAGGAAAATTCAGGAAGTAAATGCAGGGAATGCAATAATGCAGAGGTATCCAATGTGACACCTTTTAAATTCATAATGCCTTCCAATGTATTCACTATTTGCTGTTCTACTTCCTGCCTCTTTTTACACTCCTTCCTTCTCTAGTTCCCTTTCCCTTCTCTTCTTTGTTCCCCTTCATTTACACTGTTAGCGTTTTCGCACTGACCTTACTCGGCAGCGACGTCCCTCTTCACCGCGCAGCATCTGCGCGGATTTCGCACACGTTGCTCCGCAGAACCCGGAAGAGCCGCAAAGTCCTGCGGCTTTTGCGTCGCAAATGTAAACTGGCCAAAAACCAGTTTACATTTGCGACGCAAAAGCCGCAGGACTTTGCGGCTCTTCCAGGCTCTGCGAAGCAACGTGTGCGAAATCCGCGCATACGCTGCGCAGTGAAGAGGGACGTCGCTGCCGAGTAAGGTCAGTGCGAAAACGCTCTGTCTCTTTTTTCTACTCTGTCACATTTCACATTCATTCCTGATAGAATCTGCAGTACTCAAAACACATGGTCCAGTGGAGTTACTTGGCGCATGTGTGCTTCAGAGGAAAAATCAAGTTCTTTTTCCTAAAAGAGTGTAACTGTGTATAAGATGACACTGTCATAAGTCTGGCACTCAAAATTTCCAGCACCTTTTCTACTGAGAATTACTTATAAAAGGATGGTTTAGACATACAGTTTCTAGTCCTTTAAGTTTAAACACTTATTGGAGCATCAAAACATGTGGGAAGGTTCTTCATCCTCTGTCCTCACACCCTTCCTAGTTTTCAAGTTAAAAACTAATTTGAATTTCCAACAAAACTATGATTTGGTGACAAACAGAAAGTATAGGTTGGAGGGGGAGAATGTGGAAGCACATTCACGTAAGCCGCAGGCACTAATGGTCGAAGCAATATTGCTTATAGAACACATTAGATCCAGTCTCCAAGATACTCTGGAAAGACAGCCCTATCACCCCAAATATTTTTAGTGGCAAGATCTCTGTGCAACTCTGCTGACTGCAAAACATCCCTGTCAGTTACACATATACTGAGATAGGGGGATAAAAAGGTTTAACCCCCACCACTATGCAGTGGTCATATGAAACTGAACATATGAACATATGAAACTGCCTTATACTGAATCAGACCCTTGGTCCATCAAAGTCAGTATTGTCTTCTCAGACTGGCAGCGGCTCTCCAGGGTCTCAAGCGGAGGTTTTTCACACCTATTTGCCTGGACCCTTTTTTTGGAGATGCCAGGGATTGAACCTGGGACCTTCTGCTTACCAAGCAGATGCTCTACCACTGAGCCACCGTCCCTCCCCAACTGTGTATAAGATGACACTGTCATAAGTCTGGCACTCAAAATTTCCAGCACCTTTTCTACTGAGAATTACTTATAAAAGGATGGTTTAGACATACAGGTCCTGTCATAGATGGAGGGTCCATACAGCTACAAATGAGAAAGAAAAGGGGGGGGGGGAAGCACTTGGGAATTAGGACCCCAGACAACTTTAAAAGTTATATTCAGTTTGTTTCTAAGTTTTATTAGTTTACCTTTCAGATAGAGAAATTGTTTCAAATATTGCTATTAGTTCTGATCTAACTCCCTCTGGAGAAAGTGCATGCCATTGTAAAATAATATTAAGACAGCTCATATGACTGAGAAACACTGTTTAGTAAATACAAGCTAATCATGGAGGCCTCTCTGAGATGAACAAGAATGTCAAGGATGAGAAGAGGAAGAAGTCTTACTAGGCTTACAACCATCTGCTGAAATGATGAAAATACTAGAACTGCTTCAGCAACAGTAGCTGCTTGTATAGACCACAATAACCTAATTGTACAGAGAAATTTTCTCATACATCCTTTGTGTTCTGAATCAATAGCTGCTCTGTAGCCCTGGGTTACTGTGACGCACCACCAAAGCCCAGAAGAATCAAAGTCCCAGAGAGCAGAAGCTGACAAAATGAAATAGACTCATAATACCTAAATTGCATTAGAAGATATCTAGTTCTATGCATAATGATTTATTTTTAGGTTAAAAATATTAAAACAGTTAACAGATATAGGTATCATAGGCACCACAAGTTATTTGATATGTCTGGGTTGTGATTACAAAGAGAATGTAATAATATTCAAGTTTCCAAAATATAGAGGTTTTAAGCTTGAAATTAAGTTGGTATTGTGTTAGGTAGGGCTATTTTAAGGCATGTAAGATTAGGTGGGCAAACCATATGACACTGCAGAGTATTGTAGTTGCAAAATGGAAGACATGGAAGGCCATGGATAAGACAAATCTCAAATTTGTTTCTTCTTCTGGCCCTTTTTTTGAGTTACCTTCTCTTTCTCAACACTGACCTTCTTCTTTGAACCAGTATGGTGCAGAGGATAAAGTCTAACTATCATTGCTGCATAAGACATACTGATGACTCACAGCATATTAATCTCCATCACAGATGTATCTTTTCCAATCTAGCCATCATTGTACTGTACTAGCAATGATGACCTTTTCACACACAAAAATTATTACTTGATGTGGCTGTCATACAGTGATAACACACAGTTTCAAATAATAAAAGCCTCTAGAACAGGGGTATCAAACATGCAGCCTGGAGGCCGAATCAGACCCCCAGAGGGCTCCTATCAGCCCCCTGAGCAACTGGCTGTCATTTGCTTCCTCTCTTGCTCCCTTTTGCATCACAGCTTGCTTTGCCAGGCTTGCTCAATTGCACAGGAGCTACAGAGCAAAACCTGTATTTTCTCCATTGGCTGAGGCTCCTCCCTTGGGGAGGAAGAGGGGAAGGCAGAGCTTGCTTTGCCAGACAATCTCAATCGCACAGCAGAGCTACTGAGCCAAACCTCTCTTCCTTCTTTTGGCTGAAGCTCTTCCCCCTCCTGGTCTCCTGGTGAAGAAGATATTGAAGATATTGGATTTATATCCCACCCTATACTCTGAATCTCAGAGTCTCAGAGCAGTGACAATCTCATTTACCTCCCCCTCCCCAATAGACACCCTGTAAGGTAGGTGGGGCTGAGAGAGCTCTTACAGCAGCTGCCCTTTCAAGGACAACTCCTATGAGAGCTATGGCTAACTCAAGGCCATTCCAGCACGTGCAAGTGGAGGAGTGGGGAATCAAATCCGGTTCCCCCAAATAAGAGTCTGCACACTTAAACCACTACACCAAACTGGCTCTCAGGGAAAGAGCCAGAGTTTCCTTTGCTCAGTTCCCTGGATCCCATGGGAGAAATACAGTGAAAGCACCTTAAAGTCCAGTAAGTGCTAATGTTTTAAGCGTGTTTTATTTTAGTTTTTTTAAAAATCTTTAATTGCATTTCTCTGTGCCCTTTATAAACTTTATATCTCTGCTACCTAATCTTAAATAGGAACACGCTTGGCCCAACCCATCATGGCCCAGCCCAGGAGGGTCTCATTTATGTCAGATCCAGCCCTCATAACAAATGAGTTTAACACTCTTGCTCTAGAAGAAGCCTTTCACCTTTCAGACTAATCTGCCTCCAAGAATTACTGGCTTGTATTCAACCACACAGTTTCTCCAATGGAACATCATGTAGATGTGTTCAAAGGAGGGTGGTGACTTCCACCAATTCCCACTTCCTACTTCAGACTGCCAGCTCTGGGTTGGACAATACCTGGAAATTTGGGGGGGTGGATCCTGGGGAGGGTGGGGAGCAGGGATGGGAGGGACCTCAGTAGAGTACAGTGCCATAGAATCCACCTTCCAAAGTTGCCATTTTCTCCAAAAGATCTTGGTTGTCTGGAGATCAACTGTAATAATGGGAGATGTCCAAGTGTCACCTGGAGGGTGGCAATATGAGCAGAAGACCACTTTGCCCATATAGGTTCCTGAAGGTCTCTTGACTGACATAAATGACATTTTTTGGGGGGGGGGAGGCTCAGTGGCCTGCAGCAGCAGGGAAAACCTGGAAAATCCCGTTCTGCAAGTTCCCCAAACATAGAAAACTAGTGTAATGCTGAGAAAGCCTCAAGCCTCAATACCTCTGAGGATGCCAGTCACAGTTGCTGGTGAAACATCAGGCTTCACAATGCCAGGACCACAGCCACAAACCTGGAAAATCTACAACTACTAATGAACTCCAGGTGTGAAAGTCTTTGACAACATATAGGGAACTGAACCTTTGGCAACTCCTTTTAAACACCCCCGATTTTAATTTTTTAATTCAGCGATCTGAGACCAGCGTTCGACTCATTTTTTTCAACTCATGTCACTTATCAAAAATAAAATGAAAATTTGAAAATGAAGGGGAAATGGAGCTTATATACTGATGAAGGAGTGAGGATAGTAGACAGTGCAGAGTGGGTAGAGCGGCCTCAGTGTGGGTGGGAAGTGACCTTCGAGGGATTGCAAAATGGTTTGGGGGGGAAATCTGAGGGAATTTGTATGCTTTTGAATTACCTTCAGCTTGGAAGCAAAACAAGCAAAAAAATGGCCCAAAAGTACTTTCAGAGTACTCTTCAGAGTACTCTGAAAAAACAGCAACCAGAAAGCAAATTGAGCACTGACGGGAGGAAAATCAATGCAGAATGACAAAGAAAACCCGATGGACATGCACAGTGAAAGTGAAGGAAAACACCCATACATAATAAGCCAGTCTTCACCCAAGGGATCACATTTTCTTTCATCTGGTACAGGAAGAAGCAAAGGAGATAATAAGTGATGCAGATGGTTTGATTTCATTGACAATTAATATCTCAGGTTCTGGTGTTTAACCAAAGAACAATTCCACTGTTCAGTGTCATGATTATTCTTAGCAATTATCTGATGTCCCAAGCAAGAACTGACTATAGGGTGACATATGGTAGGACCGTGAAAGAACAGTTCAGATCAGAGTTATACCATTAAAGACAACAGCCTTAGAATGGTATAAGTCTCCAAGACTGCACTGTGATGGTGCCGAGACTTGAAAAGGGCATTAAAGATATAGGTATTACAGCTCTTACACCTGTTTGGATTTTAGTTCTTTCTCACTTCTTTGCCAGATCCCTTGCTAAAAGACAATCTACACAGACTGTTGACCATGTGCTAACAGGAGTCATAAGACTGAATGATCCTCCATACAAAGAACTCCTTTCACATGGATAAATGAATCAGTAAAAAAACAATTCTAGTGAACCAACTGCTTGATATGTCTGATTGTGATTCTAAGCAGGGACACATAAACATATAAACATCAAGTTCCATGTGAAGTGGAACAGTCCTGCAACAACTATACCATATGATCTTGTGCTTGTGTTGACCAGTTCTGCCCCATTCCCTTCTACTTGTAAGGAATTGCCTTGGTGATGGAAACATTTGGTTCCATAATTATTTGTTTTCTTTATACTGATTCACCTGCAATTTCCACTCACAAGAGAAACTAGTTGGACAGAAGGCAAGATTCAATATTCATTTCTAAACATTTATTATTTGTTTTATAACTCCTTGGTTTTTTTAGGCAAAGAGTAAATAACTTTTTAAACAGGTGTTCTTTCTTTGGCTTTAGAAAATTACTAGGGACCAGAGGAATTTAGCATATATTATAGGGAAAATTATAGGGACCAGAGGAATTTAGCATATATTCAACCACACTTCCCACTGGGTTGTCATAAAACTGAAGTCACATGAAATGTGGCTTGAACCTGGGACATTTCACTAGGCATTATCATGAAGAACTGTTTCCCAGACTGATAAAAGCAATTGAAATCTGCTGCTAGGGCTTTATTAAAAGAGATATGGGAATGGAAAAAGCTATTAGATTTCACCTTGACCATTTAATCTGCTTTGTAGCTACATCTTGGGGCTCTCTGCACATTTTGAGTTTTACTTTGATTATTCTGTCTGAATGTCAGAACAGTTATTTATCATGTTCAATACTGAGCATTCATTTTATTATCTTCACAACAAACTGAAATATCTTCAGAAATTATATTTATTTATATGACTTCCCCATTTATATAACTTCCTGATTTCAGTAAGAGTAATTGCAGAACTTCCTTTATGTATCTCTCAGGATGACAGGATGGCAATGCCAATCTTCAACAGAAATGCTGATAATCATTTTAATGAAACCCATTTATTTCATTTCTATATCCAAAATAATTTATACAAACTAGAGCCAGGAGTATGTTTGATGCTTTTATTCCACTTTTCCTCCAATAAACTCAGAGGGTACAATATCATATTCTCCTTTTTGCTGTTTTATTCTCACAACCAGTTCTGTAATGTAGGTTAGGATGGGAGAAAAGGTGGCCCAACCTGTGAGCTTCAAGACTTAGTGAGGATTATCATATCAGCTCAAGGTACTGCTATACCACACTGGCTTTCCAATAAGAAGATGGAGGCGTGTAAGCAAGGAAGTGAGGGAGCCCCTTTGCAGATGGGAGGAAGCTGAAACATTCAAATAGCTGGAGAAACAACAGAATCCATGGGATCTGACTTTTTTTCTTCTTTAATGTAAAATCTTTTTTCAGATTGATAGGAACTGGGGAGTCATAGGGAACCCTGTTCTCACTGCTGGGTGAGGTCAGCAGGATGAAGATCCTCATTCAAAGACATTATTCAAAGATGTCAGGATTGGAACATTCTGAGACCTGATTCTCTGTCAATGAACCTTGTGAAAACGACTTCAAGAAGCTAGCAATAGCTGTTTCCTGCACAACTTGGCGCTTCTAGAACAATGATTTTGACACTATGACCAGCAGTTCCACATTATGTCAGCCTACATGACTTTCAGAGAGCCCTAGGGAACATTAATGCTAACAGATGACCACAACAAACTAACATTGAAAAAATGATCTGAATAGATTTCAAATGGCCTGATATTAAAACAATATAATGCCTTTTCTTGCCACTTGCAAGGAAGTGTATCCAGTGAAGCTTGGCCCTGAACTTGATGGACCTCCTTGTCTCTTTAAATGTCTTGGAGACAGTGCTGTCCTTTTTTGTTCATCTTCTTGGCTTTCTTCCTTTGCCTACTAGGGGAAAAATAAAGGTTGCATGGTAAGAGAGGAAGTGAAAGTTAATATGAGAAACGTGACTGCTCACATTTCCTCCTCTGTGTTTTGCTCTGGGCAGGTGGTGAGGTTTATTCCACCTATACTTTTCTGGAAGAACACACTGCTGCCCTTCTTCTAAAATGAAGTCAGAATTGGAGATAATTCACACAACTGCCTTTCAAAGTTTATCTTTCAAATCAGCCTGGTGCCATCATACCTGAAGGATCATCTCTCCCCTTTTCAGTGGTTGCATTAGTCATCTTGGGAGCCACATTCTCAGTTACCATCAACCAAAAGAGCCGTCTACTCTGACTATTGTACACCCTGTACACCAACCTAACACACACATAGAATAAGAAACAACATTAAAGGTATAACATTTTAAATTACCTTGTTAATTACCAGAGTACCTCTGAGTATATAGGCTTGTCTTCCTCAGACCTTAGCCAGTCCTTGCGGATCTGGAGTGGTGCATAGCACATGCAAGTCAGACTTATGACACAAAACAGCATCACAGCTTTAAAGTTCACCAGGATTGTTTATTGGACTGGATGCTAAGAGAAAAATGCTACCCTTCAAGTTGACCTCTAATGTTGCAAGAGATGAGGCATTAGAATCTCTCACTATACTAAATGGACTCCATTTGCCAACCACAAGCTCCACTGGGCAACAGCTTTGCTCATTTCCTTGAAAAATGGAGAACAGTACTCAGAGGAACCACAGGCGGCATGTCAAAGAACTACATGAGCCTCCCAAATGACTGAAGGAGTATCACTGCATTGGGCTAAACAGAAAAGACCAGTAGCAGCTCTTGATGTATGCTCAGGTGTGAATCTTTCTTCTTATCTGGACTCAGTGGAGCTGTCCTGATCACTGAAATGTAGATATGCTTTTTGTGAATACAATGCAAATACTCTAGAGCAGTTCCCACTCCTCCTCCATCCATGTGTGTGGTGAAATCTGCCCTAGTCAATACAGAGCATGAGGGAAATGTCATAGTGACACATGAAGTACACAGAAAAGCTTTAATATCTATTTGACCTGTAGCAGTTCTCAGGTATTTAGATCCATGCCATGAAAACCTTCAACTGCTGATTTCTGCATATTAAACCTCTGCTGAAGGGACCAGACATTTTTTTTCCCTGGACAGTTGGTAATGTTGCCAGCAGGCCTCTATGAGACACAATTATTTTAATATATTATAAAATGCGAAAGTCTGTTTTTTTCAGATGCTACATAAAATCCATCACATGGCTATTAATGTACACTAGATTAAAAAGCACATCCATTATCTGTCTTTGTTACATGGTAGATGTAAGTAAAAAATATATATATACAGTCTCTTCTAATCTCATTCAGAGTCTAAACCCTTTGGAGTGAATTAAGGACAACCTATAAGCTTGAACGACTTGTGCAGTTATATAACTGTATCTACTTTTATCTGTGGTTGACAAGGCAAATGATTTGCATTTTGATGTGTTTCCTATATGACTGCATGAAGCTGTTTTATACCAAGCCAGACCATTGATTCATCTAGCTTTGTAGAGTCTACATTGACTGGAAGCAGCTCTCCAAGGGTTGGGCCAAGCTACCTCAGATTTTTAAACTTCAGATTCAAGACATTCAATTTGGGACCTTTTGAGAGTGAAGGGATCCCTTCCCCTGAACAGTTGTGTTTCTTTTTAAAAGTGATTTTTTTTTTAAATTTTTTCAAGTTTATTTCACCAAAGTGCAAGACAAACTACATCAAACAGAAACAAAACATGACATACAATACATACATAGAAACATTCCACCCTTCTCACATCCTAAAAATAAAAATCCCTCCACCCCTCAAACATACTCCCAAACATCCCGGGAGCGATTGGAGAATAAATTACTCTATTTCTATTATTCCAATATCAATCCTTTACTTTTAACCCAGCAGTAAATTGGTTCCCAACTTTCTTTACATTTTAAGATATCACCATTACGGACTCTAATAGTCATCAAGTCCAGTTCCGCAGCTTCGGTAAGTTTAACAATAAATTCTTCCCTTGACGGAGTTTGCGGGGATTTCCAGTATTTAGCAAATAATATCCTCGCAGCAGTAACAATATACATCAATATCTTAATTATTTTAAGTGGAAAATCTTGTCTACATACATTTAGAAGATATAATTCTGGTGAGTGTTCCAATTTAATCTTTAGAATTTTTTGGGTCCAAGTATGTATTAAAGCCCAGTACTTTTTGGCGCGCTCACATTTCCACCATATGTGGAATAGTGAACCTTTAGTTTTTTTACATTTCCAACATTTGTTGGAGTAACTGGGATATATCTTAGCTAACCGGTCCGGTGTTAAGTACCACCGGTATATCATTTTGTAGAGATTTTCCTTATACAAAGCCGGGGTCATTAGTTTAACATTTCGCTTCCATATTTTCTCCCAATCATCTAAACAAATATTAAATCCAAAATCTCTTAACCATTTTATCCATGATTCTTTTACCTGCTCTTCCTGCATTTTTTCTCTTAATAGCCATTCATATATTTTAGAGATTAATTTCTGGTCTCCTTGAATAATTTGATCAAGATCATTTAGTTTCTTGGGGAATCCTCTTTCCTTATCTTTTTGATAACATGATTGTATTTGACATTTCAACCACCAGTCAAGTTGGGTCATTTCTTCCATTTTTAAGTTCTTTTGCTTGTCTAATAGACTTTGGTAATCTAATAAGTTTTCCCAGTTATACAAATTGGGATGTGTATGAGCCTCAACCGGCGATAACCATAATGGAGTATAAGAATAAAATTTTCTAATTTCCATCCAAACTCTATATAAGGATTTTCTTATCTCATGTCTCCAAAACAGACTATTTGGAGGCGGGTTCTGATACCAAAGATATCCATGCCATCCTTTCCCCAAATCTGCCCCTTCAATGGCTAATGTTCTTTTATCTTCCAATGTAAACCACTCTTTCAGCCATACAATACGACAGGCTTTATGATATAAGTTCCATTCTGGTAGAGCAAAACCACCTCTAAGTTTACTGTCCTGAAGTATTTTTAGTCTGATCCTAGGCTTTCTGTTTTGCCAGATAAACGATGAAGTAAAAGTGATTTTTTAAAAACAAAAAACAAAACCTTGTATAGAACTAATGTTTCTGTCTTTAATTGTCCTGTTTGGGTTTCCATCACCAAAGCACAAGAGATAACTGTTCAGAAGCTGTGGAGATGGAGTGGAGGGTCACATGGGAGCCCAGGGTCAATCAAGGACTCTTTCCATTTTACAAAGAATTACAACTTTCCAAGCAACTGAGATTCAGTTGAATGGAGTCATAATTGGAGAATGGTATGTGGTACCTCCTACTCATGTGAAGTAAGGTCAGCTCATACCCTTACACCTAAATGAACAGATATTGATGGAGTTCCTTGTGCACATGTACCCATGTCAAACTACAGCTGAGGTCAGCATGACTGTAACACCAAACCTTGCCAAATAACGTGGAGCCTTCCAATTACAGTTCTAAGATGGCAGCTCAAAAGCTTTCATTAAAACTGTGCCCAGTTTTAATGAGCATGGCCTGAATTCAACTAGGCTGTCCTCAGAGGCACTTTGTGTGTTTCTGCTTTTCAATAATCCATATTTAAACAGAGATGGACTGCCATCTTGTTTAAGTCCATATGAAATGCGGATGTATTTCAAATGAACTGATTTAGCGCTGAGTGTAACCTGGAAAATCCCACATGAAATCATACTTTGGCCACTAGGCCACTAGGGGTGCAGTCCTCCTAAGAACAATTTCTTGGGAGTAAGCCCTATTGGATAAAATGGGACATACTTTTGAGAAGACCTCTTTAGTCTTGCTCTTTTTGTTACCTTAAGATATCTGGTATCATCTCCCCATCTTAAATATGGAAAAATACATGAAGAGCTCTGAACACTTAAAATGCACTTTGTCTTTTGCTCCTTTTCCATAGCCGTGGGCTGCTTTTCATGTAATGATTCCCATTCACTGTAATGATTCCCAAAGGTTATAATGGAGAATGGAAAAACATCCAAAATTTAATGCACTTTGTCTTTTGCTCAAGACTATTAAATACTTCATATTGACAGCATTATTTGACTTTGGGTCATTTGTTGTTGTTAATTCCCACTGTTTTGAAGGCACAACATAACCATCTACAATGCAGGGCTTTCCATAAAATACAGATGACAATTTCCATTTCATAAAAATACCAGCTTAATCCAGGACACTAGAATGCTGCCCAAATACAATCATATCAAGATTGTATGATATTCATGCCCAGATCTTGGCAGGTTGTGATCAGTGGGAAGGTGCAAAAGCATTTTACTCTCTCCCCAATTTCTAGTCAAAATATTCCCAATTTTGAACCTCTCCTCTGCCCCTGCCTAATTGCAAGTTGCCATTGAACATAGCAGGAGTCAAGTAGCACCTTTAAGACCAACACACTTTATTCAGAATGTAAGCTTCATGTGCATGCACACTTCTTCAGTCAGCAACTTATTTTCTAAAGTATAGGCTATTGCTTCATATATCACCACCTAAGGTGGACTGCTATCAAGTTCTGTTGCTAAAGGAGCCTTTTCCCCTGGACTTTTCCCTCCTAGGATCAGGCAGTTCTCTAGATGTTAAATTTGGCTCGGAAACCCTTAGTTGTTGTAATGTCCTCTTCTATTAAAAAAAAAAGTCCCAAATTTCGATATGGTTCACACATTGTGGATATATGCATGCTGTTTTCCATCAATTTCATGAAAATAATTTTGACTAATACAAGTTAGCTATATGAAAACTCTTCTGTCATTTTAGTGGTTTCTTGGATATTATTTCCATGTTCGAGACATTGTCTATGCAGCCACTAGATGGTGCAATTTGGCTATGTATTTCTGTAACTGGACCAGAAATATTTGTTTAATCAAAATGGTCATGGAGACTGGGAAGGAACATTATACGTTTCAGGTTTATTTTTGTTGTGTATAAATTATTGGGTTTTTTTTAAAAAAATAATAATAATAATGGGACCATCTTATGCAGAAAATGCTGTTTTCATATTAATGTCTATGCTCTTTGTTTTTCTGAAAATTCTGCTTTCAATTTTGTAGTCCCCAGAAGGCCTCAGACAAATAGTAGATGCAAATGTAATTAAATAACTGCACCTAATTGCTGACCAGAATTTCTGTGTTGGTTATTATTTGTTTTAAAATTTATGGGCCTGCAGCAATGGTAATAAACAAAAATTGTCTGCTTTGCCTCCATTTACAATCAACATTCTGACTGCACAGTGTGCTTTTAATACTAGGACCATTTGGTGGGTTGCTGAAACTTGTCATTTTTCTTCTGTTTTTGATAACTGAGGGAAAACAACAAAGAATATGTGCATGTCAGATGAATACTGAAGTAGTGCTCCAAGATGCACAGAGCCTTCTATAGCTAAAGCACTATATGTAGTACAAAACCTCAATGAAAAAATAGCTTACTGGGATGGTGTAATATAACAGTAACTCAGAAGTCTCCTTCCAGTTCTTCAACTCAGAAGACCCCCTTCCACTGCCAGTTTTTCTGTGACATATCTGCCTTTTGAACACATATGAAGATGCCTGTTGTTCCATCTAGCTTGCCCTGACTGGCAGTGTTTGTTTAGAATTTCAGGCAGAGATATTTCACTCTAACCCTTTAACAGAAGATACCAAGGACTGAACCTAGAACCTTATGTGTTCTACACTGGTGTTCTACCATTGAGCTGTGGTATCTTTCCATAAAATGTTACCATCATTTCATTTAGGGCAAAAGCACACAACTGGAAATAACCATGTGAATGTTCTCAGATGCCACAATAGTGGATGCAGGAAGGTATAACCTAAAAACAGACAGTCGGCTTGTACTATTGCATGTCAGCTGCGAAATCCCGGATTGAAATCGCCTTGGTTATAAGCTCTTCTAGGAAAGCATCTACTCCCTCAGCTTCCTTCTCCATCTGCAATATGGGAAAATTAACAGGGCCTATTTTATGGCGCTGGATTCAATAAGGATTAGGGAGGAAACAGATGAAGTGCTTTGAACAACTGAAATGCATTCTGTAAATACCAGCTGTTATCACTATCCTAAAGTCAGGGTCAGTCCCTGTACCAACAGTAAAATCCATACAATAGAACTACAATGACTACCATTTAGGACTCTGAAAACTCAGGGGAAATCCCCATTCCCTCCCCCCCCCCCCCCACACACACTCAGAAAACAATATACATTTGTTTAAAAAATGGTGGTGGTGTATGGGGTTAGAAACCTTAGTTGTGATATCTGGACATCCATTTTTTTTTTAAAAAAAAGTTAGAGTTCACCCAACATTGTAGGTCACTGTTGTAAACACAATCCTCACCAGCATGGTATAATGATTAGAGTGTTGGACTGAGATCTAGGAGAACCAGTTTCAAATCTCCTCTCATGCCAGCAATCTTGCATGGCTCAAAGAAGATCATAGCAACCCTTCTGGAAGAGATTCATGCTCAGATTTTTGCAGATGGTTGTCAGTAAAAGTTTCCTTGGTTGCCTTCTAATTTCTTTTCATGAGCAAGCAGAACTTGCTGCTGAGGTGTAGGAAATTTCATTTATAGTTCAACCAATGAATCTTGAACAACTCATAATTTGGTAGTTAAGCTGGTTGCCTTTTAATAAATACTTTGGGAATAAACTCAATTAACTTCTAAAAACTGGGGAAATAGATGCTGACGTTTCTGCAATGTGGGACATAATAGAATAAAATAAGCACCATGGAAATTAATGCTGAAAGCTTTTTTTCCATATGTAAGAGCATTTGTTAGGCTTGTAGCTCATTAGATTAATTCAATGTCTATCTGCTTCTCAGAAAGTATGACGCAGGAACATGACAATGGACTTCAATTCAGTCTGCTTGCAGAAGTGAGATCTCAGTGGAACTCTGAACTGTTTTCTGATTTCCCTTTAGAATCCAAGTTCCTCTTTCTTGATTTTCAGCCCTGCTTCCTGTTCTGTACCTCGTCAGCAGTTGTATTGCTGCAGTAATCTGGTAGTGGAAAGGGCTGGTAATCCATCTCTTGTGAGACAGTAGCTATTTCCCCGGAGGCAAACTGCAGTGTGATGGTGGCAGAGATGAACCCTCCACTTCTCTTTTCTTTAATGAGACTACTATTAACATAGCAGTGCAATCCTATGCAGAATTATTCTCATCTGAGCCCACTGATTTCAGTGGGCTTATATCACAATAACTTTGCACATAGTTACACTATAAATCTTCCAGTTGGCTCCAAAACCTTAATCTAAATACTTATAAATTGTGGGGTGGAGAAAATTGTGTGTTTTTGCCAACAGACCCAAATGCTGATTGGCTGGGTATGGGGGGGTGGGGGGTGGGATGCTGGGTAGTGAGTAAAGCTCAAGGTCAAGGTCAAATTTACGGAATTTCATTCTGATTACACAAGCACTGAGAAAGGCATATATGTGTTTGATAATTCTACGTTGCCACCACTGCCTTTATTCAGAGAGTCAGTGAACACAGTTTTGAAGTAACTTCTATTATTTTACTCGTATATCCTGCCTTTCCTCTGTGAAAAGGCAAGACAGTGAACATGGAGTCCCCAGGACACCATCCAGAAATGCAAAGTTCATGCACCTTGCACCTTCCAGCCATACTGATGGACTTTGTTTATTAAATGCATTTTTATTCCACCTCTCCAGGAAACCGGCCCAAAGCAACTTGCAAAATGAAACATAATAAAAACATTCCTATACCATAAATGTAGTTGATTAAATCTCATTTAAAACCCTACAGGAACATAAAACATTAAGCAGCTTGAAATTAATTTAAGCAGTTTTAAGCCTAAAAAGCAACTACAAAAACTGTATTAAAAACTTCTTCCTTAATTGAAAGCCTATGTAGAAAGAAATCTTTATCCTTGAACTTAGAAGAGTCTAGCAATTTATGAGCATTCAATTCTATTTAAATACATTATTTTAATAACCCTTGCAATAACCTTTTAAGGTACATAATGGTACCATTATCACCCTATTGGGAACTGAGGCTGGGGCAAATTTCCTAAGATTACCTTGTGAGTTCACGGCAGAGATGAGATTTGCACCATGGGGCTTCTGGTTTACAGCTCAGCTATTTGACTAAACTTGAACTACAGTCGCATGCTTGCCCTATTAAACTTAATGGGAGCATCACTCTACAGACATAGGATCATTCACCACTGTTAGGAAAACTTCATTGATGTTAGTTTTAGGAAAGTAGCAACTGGAAGCAGCAGGAGAGAAAAAAAATACAGATGTTTCCTTTAGCCATTCTGCTGGCAGCTTCCTGCTTGTGCACTGGACAGGAAGCAGAGGAAGTTTATAAAGTGAGTTCTTCATGTGAATATTCATAATATCCTTCTGCTATATAGGCTCTCTGCAGCTCATCCTGTTCCGACAATAACCTCAGGAATGTCTCAGTACCACACTTGATAGAATTCCGACACAAACTAGCTATCCCTTTTAATTAGTGAGAGACATTTTGGAAGACTGAAAGCCTCAAAAGAGATAAGCATAATTTTCAAGCCATCTCTGAAACTTAGCGTGAAAGTAAGAGACCTCACCCAAGTTCTTTTCATATCTGGAGGACAACAGGGCAGTGGAATTGGCTTCTCAAGCCACGCTGAATACTGGGCAAAAAGTGAGAGATCCTGACCATTCTTAGATGGGGCTGAGGGGGGGATTTGAGCTCAGGTCTCTCAGGTCCTAACTCCAATCAATCAATCAATGATCATCATCATCATCAACAACATCATCAACATCAGGCATCGTGTGTAAAACAGCCAGGAGATCCTGAGATTGTCTGGCAGCTAGAATTTCTAGCTCTTTTAGCATTATGAACCACTAGGTGGTGAGCTAGGCTTTTTTCTAAGGCAAGAGACATTTCAAAGGTGGTTTGCCATAGTCTGCTTCTGCATCATGACCCTGGTATTTCTTGGTGATCACCCTTCCAAATACTAGCAGAGGCTGACCCTGCTTAGTTTCTGAGATCTGACAGGATTTGGTCTGTGAAGAGTCTTAGGAATATGTGAAAGATTTATTTGCATAAATCCTTTTCAGTGTTTGGGCTCAGCCATACAAAATATAAAAAATTACAAAGATCACAGCAGCAATGAACATGTGCAGAATGCCTTTCTCATACCATTCAGTAACCATAACCAGCTCCCATGCATGTGGGAAGACTTCCTATGCAAGAAAGCATGAATTACTTGCAGGGCTGAACCCTAATATCTTCCATATTAGAAATTACATGCAGGCTGTGTAGTGTCTTGCTGTTTCGACAACAAACAGTCACGTGCCTCAGGAACTATCTAATCTAGTTTTGTTAGTTGTGACAAGATGGTAACCAGTTTCTGTGTATTGAATATAGAAATATCTTTGCGGGTAAATCTACCAACTGTTATCTCTATCCATGGGGGAAACTTAGACTCTTGAAAGAGGCTACTCAAACCAGATTTTTCTGCTTTAAGCACTGAGAATCCTTGTGCTGCTGATATTTCATAGTAAGCCGAGAAAGGTAACCATTTGTTCAACCATCAAACGTGTTTTGTGTGCACTTTGCTGACTCAGGTTTAGCAAAAATTCCCTAGCAGAGGGGAAAAGAATATAAATGCACAGAAAACAGTGATGTCATCTTTCAAAAGCTATAGTTTTCTTAGTTTTAATGAGTATAATGTATCTGTGCTTGTTATATAGCCTTCTTACAGCAGTTCATACTGAAAATTTATCCAGAATGTGTCCTGTCAGTTGATGGTACTGTGGTGCATCCTAGTCTTTTCCCATCTCATCTTTCCTATACCAACACTTTCATGATGTACCAACACTTTCATGATGCATGCAGTCTACTGATTCCACCCCCCCCAAATAAATTGCTCAAGTTCTACAAAACCTTTGTTGTTTTGAGATTACACAGAATGTATCTATTACTATGATATCACCTAAAATGATACTTGACAGAAATCAGAGCTTTAGATCAGAGAATATTAATGCTTTGGAATAAAGAGAAACCTTGTATCACCTTGAAGGCTAATAAAATTTTATTTCTGTTTACTATTTTGTGGAGGCAAGCTCACTTCTTTAGATCCTTCATGTCAGATGTTTTGGATGAAACAGAGAGAAGGGCAAACAGAAAAAGGCATGAAGCTCCTCAGGATTCAAGGCCTATTGTTCCCTCCTTCCCTTGAGTGGGACAGTGGCTCTGACACACTCTAGGAGTTCCTCTTTGCCTTAACCTGTAGTCAACTGTGTATTTGTGAATAAAGTATTATGAAATCACCAGAAATTTTAAATGCTCTCAACCAAAATAAACCAAATCCTTTGGAAAATGGGCAGGTGAGGGACATAACAATGACTTTCTACATGCGAGTTTATCACTGGTCCAATTTGTTCCTTATTGTGGAGCTATCTGGGTTGTGTCAATGAAACCCTATAAAAAAGTACCTGACAAATTGTACATGCTGTGATGTACTCGGAGACGAGACGTGGAGAAAGCAACTCGATTTATTAACAGCACATCACCGAACAGAACGAACGCACGCGGGCCGGGACCCACTTTATATACATGTACCCGGCATGACCTCCCAAGCTGGCCAGTCCAATCCTGGCCAGTCAAACTTCCCGCCACTGATGGTGATTGGTGGGGCCTTTCGCGTGCTGTGCTGAGTCGCCTGGGGACTTCCCCCAGTCACCTCTGCTCCGTGGCCGCGTGGTGCTTGGGTTCAATACAATACACTACACATGCCTTCCCCCAAAATGCATGATCTCATGGGTGAACTCCAGACTTGAGACTGACTGGGCTTATGCTTGGAGTGCAATCCTGGGTTTTCCCCCCATCTAGAGAAGGATTTGAGTCAAGAAAATGCTCACCCTGCATGGATGATCTGTTTTCTCATTTCTTCCCTAGATCATTAGGATTTCCACTCAGTTGACATTTCAGCTCTGCTCACATGTTACAGTGAACACATGTGCAGTCTGAGTGTACATTGGTTCGAAAAAAGAGCCAATGAGTATTCACTTTACAAATGAAACCAGGGATACTTGGAAAAATGCATGGTTTCTATCACATGTTGCCTTGTATGTGAATTGAATGTAGCATAAGAAATAATGCATGTATTTAAAAAAAAAATCTAATGTGCACTGCACCTGGATTGTTCATTAATTCATACCATAACTTGTGAACAGGGCTTACCTGTTCCAGTGGAGACTCATTGACCTTGACGGCTCTTCCACCAATCTTGCTCTTAAATAAGGTGAATGAGATAACACTAATATCACTTTCAACATTTTCTGGATCAACATATTGGACAAATGTACACCTAAAGGTGGGAGATGATAGATAGATAGATAGATAGATAGATAGATAGATAGATAGATAGATAGATAGATAGATAGATAGATAGATAGATAGATAGATAGATAGATAGATAGATAGATAGATAGATAGATAGATAGATGATATTCCTATCATCAAGAAACTTACGATATGCAGAGTTCAGGAAAAAGTCGATGGTAATTATACAAAAAAATATTAAGATATGAGCCGTGAGTTGTTAACCATTAGAGAGCAGTTCCAGCACCTTCCCAAGTTAGCACTATGCCAGTAACTGGTTTCATATTTACTGCCACTTGTGGTCATGTTCTTGTAGTATCCAACAATGGCTATATGCTCCTTCACAAGAAATGTTAAATGATGCAGGAAGGGGAAAGGTGATAATTTCCCCTTAAAGTAGCTTTTAGATGCTGATGTGAGGCTGTGCCCTTCAAAATGAAATCAAGCATTTCTATATCAAGCCTATTTCTACCTCTGTGGGTTGTCTTGATGCATAGTAATTTAGTCCATTATTTTCACAGGGCATGAGAGTACAGTGTTTATAGTTTTAGTTGGCACTCTGACAGTTATTGGTGCTTGACTTTTTCATGACACTTTTAAGACTCAATAAAATGGCCCTTTGCAGTACAATGATGTTGGAGAGTGAAGCATAAAGGGATGAATATTCTTTCATGCTGCACTCTATGTTTTTTCAGAACCGGAATGTAAACCAAGTCAATCCTACCATCCTGAAAAGCGGATGTGACAGACTCAGGCCCTTAGCCTGAGTAGCTGAGAAACAGGCTTGCAGCGATTGGTTGGAACATTGCCCAAGCAATGGAAAAGTATCCTTTTGAGGTTTGAGGTTTGCTCAACAGAAAATCACCTCAGGATTTTCAGTCGGAGCCGGGGGGTCTTTGAGAGAAGACTTCAGTATACCAATCTGAAGTAGGCCGGGCAGTTGTAAAACCAACTGGATGAGGGGCTGAGAGTGGCCAGAGTGGCTGAGCTCCTTGAGGGAGACAGAGCTGAGTGGACTCTGTCTGAAAGAGGGAGTTTTCAGACAGTTTGAAACCCTCTGAGGGAGATTTTTGCCAGTGCATCAGGCAATCTCCAAGTACAAACAAGATCACACAAATACACACTGAGGGGAGAACTGGATTCTGGGGGTCAGTAGGGTTGCCCAAGACTCAGACCAGAGGACTAGCTGTGGAGGCTGAGACGCATCGGAATTGAGGGGTGCGAGTCCTGGAAGATAGCTAGTGTGAAAGGGTCTGTGAGGGAGAATACTGACACCAGTCAGGAGTTCTCTATGTGTGTGTGGTAGAGTGATTGAAGTTTGTTATTTATATGATTTGGCACTGCCTAAGTTAGGGTAAAACATCTGAAGAAACAGCATTCTGAGTGCCCAGAAGGCAGAGACAGCCTATGTGAAGTAGAGTTTAGTGGGACTCTGAAACCTGCCTGGTTTATTGTTTATTTTTAAGATCTTCTGCCAAAGTTTTGTTATATTTTACCTCAGCCTGATTAATCTCTACTCTCTGTAATTGATTTATTCTGCTAACCAGCTGCCAACTGATTTGCCTTTTAATACTGAACAGTTATAATCAATATTATTTCATTCCTATCCCTCGCCTTTTGTTTCTTAATAAATATTTTGTGGTTTTTGACTTTAAAATTGTCTGGTGCCAATTATTAATAGTTCTGACAGGATTTCTGGGGGTGTTACTGAGGGACTGAGGGAAGGTGACCGGGGAGAAATTTAAAGTGGTTGCCTCCCGAGTAATGCCTCTGACGGGGTTCCTCAGAGAGGTGTTAGAATGGTATATCATGTAAAGGAACAGACTTGCAAGCTCTTTCCTGTTGCTTCAGATTGGACTTCTGGGAAGTCAGAGAACTATACAGCCACCCCAAGTCTCCACCTGGGGTGATGTGACGTGTCCTTCCCCTGGCTCCCTGAGGATGCCAGTTACAACCTGGATAACCCAACAACTGCCACTGATGACATCTAGGAGTACCTCCAGTCAACAGAGTCATAAGTTTAAGTTCCTTTTAGAGACCCCTTCCAGTGTCTGCACCTCCCACTATCCTACTACAAGCAAGCACAGGGGCGATCTATCCCATCAATGTGCTCCAGGGATGCAGAACTTCTCTACTGCTTTCCTCAACTACCACACTTTGAAAAGCTAGACCAAATAGGTGTGGTAAGTTTCCAAAGATCAGACTTAGAGAGTTCAAAATATAAGAAAGATTGATAAAAGAATAAAAGAATTAATCTGTTCAAGTTTTTGGGATTAGCAAAGAAACAGAGAGAAGATGAAAACATGCAGCCCTCTTTGTCTCCTCTTGGCACTTCTTCAAATGTTGTTTGATTTTGGATGGATGAACTTTCCTTGAATTTGCAATAAGTTCATCATTACCTTAGTGTCAAGAGAGAAGCCTTCTTAAAGAAATTTTCCAGCTGGTTCAAGCTAACTTCAGTGTTATCTGAATTTATGTAGGTGTCAGTCACTGGCAGTTTTCAGTCAAGGCCATCCACTCTGGCCTGCTAATTTGTTCACACAGTTCAGCTGTGAGTCTGAGGGGAGAGGGGACTTGCTCTTATCCTGAAATGTACCATAGATACTGTCCAGTGATTGGTGAAGGAGATCAGGTGGTTTTGGTCTGCAGTTTCCTATAAGACTAGTTAGAGAGGAAAAGTGTTACCTTTTCTTTTACCCTTTCCTTCCTACTCCTGCTTTCTGCCAAGAAGACAATTGTATTATGTTTTGCTTCAAGAACTGACTGCACTGTGTTAGGACTCAGTAAAGGTAGCTAGTCAACTTTCTTATTTTCTGTGCACTTTACTGCCACTGAACTATATGCCTTGTTTCTATGCCTTTTTTAGAATTTCTTCAATAAAGCTTTTTTTTTGCTTTATGGTGTGTGTTACCTGGAGAGTTACTGAGACCAACCTTGGTACAGCTTGGTTAAGTTACTTCACTAAGAAAGGGTCAGCCTTGACACTTAGGTCTTCAGTTGGGACTTTTCTCTATTGTCCCTTGCCTTGTGGACAAGGTGGAGTCACTAAGTGAAAGCCGAATCCATTATGGCTAGTGCCCATCGAAATAACTGTCCAAAATGGAAGACACCTCTCTCCCTTATGTCCAGAGTTATAAATCAATAGTTTATAAAATAACCTCTCTTTCTCCTTGACCTCTTGGGATGAATTTTCTGTCCCCCACCCTCAGCTATCATTCTGCAGCAGGGCTCCTGTTCATGAACAGAGCATACAATAATTGAAACATTAGGGCAAATTCTTATATGCAGGGTGTTTCTATATGGTACATAGCTGGCAGATTTCCCCAGAAAAAGGATGCCCTTTGCCCCCACAAAAAGAATGCCCTTGGGCAGTAAGCCCAAGTCCTATGTCCTGTCAATTGCTCCACACTGAAGTCAATATTATTCTGGGTTTCTATGGCTAGAATTCTGTGTGTGTGATTTCGTCCTAAAAGACTATGGGTAGGCTGACCTGAATTACAGATTACACTGGAAAAGGGGGAATAGATACTCCCCTTTCCTGATCAGAAATATCTGCCCTAGCGGTCTTAAGCTTTACATAGCTAAACAAACAAACAAACAAACAAAAAACCACCGGATATCCAAATACTATGCCTTTTATTATACCCATATGTGAATCCGAAAGAAGTCTCCAGGAGCATTTCTGCTGAGAAACAGATGTATGTAGGTGTCAGTCACTGGCAGTTTTCAGTCAAGGCCATCCACTCTGGCCTGCTAATTTGTTCACACAGTTCAGCTGTGAGTTCACACAGTTCAACTTCCATATTGCGGACCTACTCCCCTTCCTCCTTAAGGGACAACTTCCATATACGGAATTTCAAGTATTTCAGCAGCATACGTTGTTTGATCCTCATGAATCTGAGGTGGGATTTCTGGCCCAGAGATAACAGCCCTAAGCCACCTGCAGTAGTTTTCCCTCAGAAACACTGTCCTTAGTTTTCCCACAAAGCAGAATGAGCAGTGTGGGAGCAAAGGTCAGTTGGGACAATGAGAGCCAATAAGTTTCAGGTTCCTAGGAGGTGTATTTATTTTTAACAAACGGCTGTTCCAAGTGACCTTGTGTAGGCAGAGACTTAAACCTATGCCACACAAAACTGTAAAACACAGCCAACTAGTTAATATTTTCTTAAAATCTTGTTAAATAAGAGTCATAAAGTGACTTGAAATGGGAGCTGTGTAAAGTTAGTTACCGCAGTTATCCTAAATGGAAGTAATTTCAAAGGCAGTCTTTTATGTCTTCCATTTACGTTATTACATTTATTACACAAATGAGATTAGCATTCACTTGAAAAAGGCTAAATTATGTTCCTGTGCAAAGTAATGGCTAGATTAGGTGATGACCCTGTATGGGCCCTAACAAAGCCTAGCTAGATAATTTTGACAGAGCTGAACTTCTGGTAGAGCTTCAAAAGTTACCATTTGCTCTCTCCTTTTCCTGCACTGTAGCTGAAATACAATTGTGAGAAGGCCCAATGCCTCTGCCAGTTTTTAGATATACAGTAACTGCTTCTCAAATACCTTTATTTAGATATAAATGTTCAGTTAAACCAAGGGCAAGTGGATCTAACATTTCAAAAGCAAGGGAAATTGCTGGGTTTGTAGTGCTTGTTCTCTGGAGTGCTAAGAAACAAAAGGCATTCATTAGATTTAGAAACCAAGGGCATTATGGCAATTTAACCTAGCACTGAAATAGCAGAATGCTGTCCCACTCTCACATCCTTTATAGTATTGCAGAATTTCAGTCACTGTTTCCCATGTTGATTATACTGGGTTGAATCCCTTACAAAATTTCTGCATACGGAAAGGATTCCTAGTGGAGGCCTGCAACCAGGAGTACCATTTTTTCTAGCTTGGTGTGGTACACCCTCAGAGATCTGGTTTCTTTATTCCATGCCTTAGTAGCCTTTAGACTAGCATACTTTAATTTATTTGACATGGGAATGCCTTTTACAAGGGATGGGCATGAACTGAAAAATGGTTCATGAACCATGGTTATGAATTTTTTGATGTTTGATGAACTGGTTTGGTTTGTGAGGTTCGTGATGTGGTGGAATGCCCCCCCAGCATACTAGAGACACGAAACTTGCAGGGGATCTCTGGCTGACTCTCTCTACCTGCCCTCCAAGTTTGGTGACAATTAGATTTACGGGGTCCAAATTACAGCCCTCATCCTCTATTGTTTCCAATGGGGAGGGAGCAGCAAAAAAGCAAGGGCAATAGAAGCCCTGCAGAACAGAATGTAAGTCCCAGAAAATCTCTGCAGTAGAAACTGAAGGTGGGGGGCATTTTTGCAGTTGCCATCAAATGGGAGAACCACTGTTTTAATCCTCACAACTTTTACTATCTACTGTATAATATCAAGCAATTTTATTATTTTATTGACTATGTTTTTAAAAAGACAACCATTCAGGTAACTTCATTAAAGAGCAATTTAAAAACATAAATAAAACCTCTAAAATGTCAGTCAATAGTACCATAAAAGTCTTCTGATTTAGAAGCAAAGTCTGAGCAACATTTGAGATGTAAAATCAAAGAGAAGGTGAAAAGTCTGAAGAAATGAGCTGTTTCCCCAAATAGGACCATCTCAAACAAATTTCAGGTTAATGTTCTGACCCTAGAAATATTTACTTCAGAAACATCTTGCATTTTTATCAATCAGATTTACATATAATAAAGTTAGATTTTACCTTAAAGTTCTTTTTTTAAATTTAACTATAGTCTGATATATGAGGGATCTACAACAGATTTCTTTAGAAGTAAAGTATCCACTAAAGTCAGGAAACAGATTAACAAAGCCAGAATGATACTGAGAGGAAACCTGTTACAAGACAGACCCAAAAAAGACAATAACAGAACACCACTAGGGGTCACACAACTCTCAGCTCAAACAGTTCAATGTATCATCACGACTTACAACTTCTATTGAACAGTGATAGCTCTTTTTCACAAGTACTGGGGGACAAACATTTTCTTGCACACAGACAACCCCCCAATCTCAAACAACTCCTCATCCACAATACTGCAACATATCATTTGAACATGGACATTGGTACCAGAGCTTGCAATAAACCCAACTGCCAGTTTTGCTGCCACATACACCCAGGCAATACTATCACTGGATCTAACAGCATTACTACACCATCTCAGGCTCATTCATTTGCTCATCTTCCAACATTATATATGATATTAAATGCCAACAATGTCCTTAAGTTCTCTACATAGGACAAACAGGACAAACCTTATGTCAAAGGATAAGTGGACACAAATCTGACATCAGGAATTACAAACCTGAGAAATCTGTAGGACAACACTTCAACCTTCCAAGACATTTAATGAGTGACCTCAAAATAGCTGTTTTACTGCAAAGAAACTTCAAGAACAGAATGGAAAGCAAAATTGCTGGATTACAAGTTATTATGAAACTTGGAAGAAACACCTCCCCGGACTGAACAGGGATTTTGGTTTCTTATCTCATTACATATGTTAAACCCATTCTTACCATGTAGAGCTATGTATCCACTGTATTCCAATACATTTTTCTTTTATAATAGTGTATCAGAATAATGTCTGTGATATTATGCAATATAACAGAAAAGAAATCTCTCTGACAGAACTACTCTTAGAAAAAGATATTGTTAGTTTAACCCATACTTGAGGTATACATCCAGTGTATTCTAATGTGTTTTTGTATTCATATTTGAACAGAGTAGACTGCAGTTTCATTTTACAGGAAGATGTTATTTTAACCCATGCTTTAGAGGGGACCAATGGAACATTACAACAGACTCTTATTACTCTTCACAATTAAGAGACCTAATGACATTGACATCAATCTCCAATTCTGATGTTTTTTGCCTTTGCTATTTTTTCCATCTAGTCAACTCAAACTGACAATTACCAGACTCCAACTTGTCATTCTTTTAATCTACTAAAAACATTTCCATTGTTTTGCCTACTAATTCACTGCCCACTCTCTCTATACATAGGACTGCTAATTCCATCCCATACTATTGTCTGATGAAGTGTGCTTTTAGCACACAAAAGCTTACATTCTCAATAAAACTTTGTTGGTTTTAAAGGTGCTACTGGGCTCCAACTTTGTAGAATTGTAGTCTGTAGGTGGTGCTAAAATGCCTTTTTGTCTCAACAGAAACTCCTGATGGGAAGGCTTCCTAAACTGTAAAAAATCAACAGGAGAAGCTTTTTTCTAGCAAAAAAAATCATAGGGTTCAAAACCTTCAGTGATCCCAACCCCACCCCCACCCTAAGTGCCAGCCATAGGTATCAAGTTGGATTAGCGATGTGTGGAGAAATTATGCATTAAAATAATCAAAGTGAGCCAATCAAAACATTTCAAGTTTCAACACAATCCTAAGAGAATCCTTGATATGGAATTTTTAACCTAGAAAGAGAAAAAGAAGGCACTGTTGAAGTGATGAGGAAAAAGGAGAGGCAGAGAGTGAGGTTTAAAAGAGAAAAGACAGGGGAAACCCATGACCATACAGGATAACATTTTTAAAAGCATGAATACTAGTGATTCACTACCCCTTCTCAGCTCTTCTGCCAGTCAGACTTTGGAAATATTGAGTTGCTCTGGAGAATGACAAATTATCCCAGCCTAGAAATGTAGGCTGTTAGATGCCAGAGGAAGAATATTTGAACTGCAGATGCAACAAGGGAAACAGTTCTTGGAAACATATGGTGGGATATTATTAGCAGCAACTGAGATTTTCTGCTCCACCTCTCTTCCCTCAAATCGGTACTTCGGTCTCCCCTCCCCCAGCATGAGACGTTCAAGGAAATAGTTTAACCACCTTTGCTCATACATTTTCTGCTTCATTCCTGGTCTGAAGAAAGCTATCTAGCCTGGCTGAAACTGAGTCAGTATGTACATGCACTTTATGGGGAAAGCCCAAACCATATAAAACATTTACGCCCCACATTTCCAAATTTACACAAGGTGGCTAACCATGACAAATGATTTCATACACTGTGCTCTTGTTTTAGTCAGTAGTCTAGATAAGTAACATGGTTGAAATTGCACTCTAATTGAGCACCAGCCAGCTGACTGGGGGCGGGAAGCAGCCTGGGAAAATGGAAGAACTGCTGCTGCGATCAGGGCTGGGTGGGAAGGGAAGGGCAAGGAGAAGCTGCTGCGATCTGGGGTGGGAAGGGAAGGGACGAGGGGAAGCATCGGGGATCGGTGGGAAGGGAAGAGGCGAGGAGAAGCTGCTGGGATCGGGGCTGGGTGGGAAGGGCCGCCATTCCTCCCCCCCTCGCTTTCCGGATTTTTGACGAGCGGGGGGAGGAGGCTCCAAATCGGGGGTCCCCCGCCCAAGCGGGGGATTTGGGAATCCTAACATATTGTGTGGCTTTCAACCCCCCACTGCCCCATCAGCTGACTTGGAGCAGGCATTTGTCCCTTTAAATCACTTTTCCAGGTCTAGCTTACCATGATAGAAAGCAATGCAATAAAACAGCATAATATATACAATAAACAAAGCAAGAATAAAAGAAAACTGCCTAAAATCTCCACAGACATTTTCCTGTTCATTAAGATGTCCTCCTGAACAAGTCAATTTGACTATATCCCTCTAAACATAGCACACATTAGTTAAAACACCCAGAGAGTCTTTTTTTCCAATTTCAGTCCTAGTGTGGATCAACTCCTGGTCAGACTTTGCCTGGGTCCCAGCCCAGAAGTCCACCCACATCCTAGATCTTGATAATATACCTTCTAAAATGATTAGTGTTGAATATTTCAGCTCTCAGGAACATGTTATCTAAGCTGGAATCAGATTATTCATCTCTGCTACATTATTTGACAGCAAAGCTACAGTCAATGTGAGTGCCCCATTGTAAGAATTATGCACTGCATTTATAGAGTCACATAGTTCCTTGGGCCTATGACAGCAGCTGTGGCCCAGTCTGTTGGAACACTTCCCTGAAGCCCATATATTTGATCATTCATCTAGAAGACACCATCTGGTTAGGAGGCACTAGTGGGAGAGAGAGAACTACTCCGTCCTTTCCTTTACTAAATTCTGTTCCAGACACAATGGAAGACACAGGACTTCAACTGGCCTGCATCCCAGTGAGCCAAACCCATATGCATTGATAGGGTTGTCAGTCTCCAGGTGGGGCCTAGAGATCTCCCACTTTTAAAACTGATCTCCAGCTGGCAGAGATCAGCTCCCCTGGAGAAAATGGCTGCTTTGGACTCTATGGCATTGTACCATGTGGAGACCCCTCCCCTCCCCAAACGCTGTCATCTTCCAGATCCATCCACAAAGTCTCCAGATATTTTCCAACACAGACCTGGCAACCCTATGCATTTAGTGGTTGGGTGCTTTCATATAAAACAAGAAAAGAAAATATGGCAAAAGAATGGGAAGCTGGGATGTGCATAAGAAAGTTGCAAAGCATACTCCCCTCTAAAAGACAGACATAAAAGATTTTAAAAGTGAGTTTATTTCCAAGATAAGGAAAAGTTATTATGGTGATGGTAGAAAGTACAGCTTACTTATGATGACCCCATAGGGTTTTCAAGGAAAGAAATATCTCCGTGTAATGACCCTGGTATTCATTGAAAGTCTCCCATCCAAATACTAGCTAGGGCCAACTCTGTTTAGCTTCTGAGATCTGACTAGACTGGGCTAGCCAGGGCAAAGAATTAGAACAGTGAGAAGATAATGGGGAAAAGGAGTCCAGTAGAAGCTTTGAAGAAGTTATGAAATGTCATTGGCCTATTTATTTTTTTCAATTTATATCCTGTCCTCCCTGGTGGAACACCAGTTAAAGTACTTGTGCTCTGTCTAGGCTCAGACCATTTGCTGCAATGCATGCTGGGATTTATGCAGGATCTGGTAGCCAGGACAGGGCCAAGGATGTGGCCACCTCTGTTCCTGCCATTGCTGGCAGCGGCGCTTACTTAAGTCAGGCAGAGAGCCATTTTGGAATAGTAGGCAGAGAATTTCTCTCTTTCTACCCAACTAGGGTTGCCAAGTCCAATTCAAGAAATATCTGGGGACTTTGGGGGTGGGGCCAGGAGACTTTGGGGGTGGAGCCAGGAGACATTGGGGGCGGAGCCAGGAGCACGGGTGTGACAAGCAGAATTGAACTCCAAGGGAGTTCTGGCCATCACATTTAAAGGGACAGCACACCTTTTAAAATGCCTTCCTTCCATAGAAAATAATGAAGGATAGGGGCACCTTCTTTTGGGGCTCGTAGAATTGGACCC
This sequence comes from Heteronotia binoei, assembly GCF_032191835.1. Classification (NCBI taxonomy): domain Eukaryota; kingdom Metazoa; phylum Chordata; class Lepidosauria; order Squamata; family Gekkonidae; genus Heteronotia; species Heteronotia binoei. Next base: position 46,241,458 of record NC_083229.1, read on the forward strand.
CCTGGTCCAATACTTTTGAAACTTGGGGGGCATTTTGGGAAGAGGCACTAGACGCTATACTGAAAATTTGGCACCTCTACCTCAAAAAACAGCCCCCCCCAGAGCCCCCAATACCCGCGGATCAATTCCCCATCATTCCTTATGGGAATTGTTCATGGAGATGCATAATGGCTGTGGGGGTGGGGCTTCCCCCGCCGGGCAGCTGGCTGGGGGAGGGGGGAAGCCTGTAAAACCGGGGGATCCCTTGCTGGGACCTGGGGATTGGGAAGCCTATACCCAACTTCTGCTGGAACTTCAGGATGTTCTGTCATGGCACTGTGTCTTGGTGCTCCCTATGACATACAGTCCCAGCATGCCAACATTATTATTGGTCCATTCAGTCATGAAAGAGGCAGTGCTGTTGTCTCCTGCAGAACCCTCCCTAGACATAAAGAACCTGAAGAAGCCTCCCTAGACCTAAATGATTTAGACAATTGTTGTTCAATTATACCCTTCTCAGGAAATGAATGATAACTGTACAACTTCCTGGATAATCAAGACTCATTGAAGTCTGGTTTTAGTCCTCGTTTTGGAACTGAAACCGCCTTGATCAACCTGATGGAGGATGAGATTCTAATGATACCCTGGGAAGCTTCTGATATCGTCTTCCATTTAGCCATTCTCAGCAACTAAGGTAAGTAGGTCCCATTTAGCCATTCTCAGCAACCATTTAGCCTGGGAAGCTTCTGATATCGTCTTCCATTTAGCCATTCTCAGCAACTATTGTGAGGAAGTTGGGTGGAGTTCATACCCCCTCTTCCCCACTATAGTGTGCAAAAACATGGGGACCTTGGATAAAAACTTATTCCTGGAGTCTCTGACCACCCAGTTTCCTCCTTCATTCACAGCACTAGGACTTTCTCAAATATGTAGCAATCCCCACGCACCAGGCTGGGCACATGCTAGATTTGATCTTTGCAGTGAGAGCTGAAGTGGTCTGGATTACTGCTGAAGCAGTGCCATCGTTGGACCACTATCCCCTTAAGGCCAGTATGGATATCTCACCTCAAACCCATTTAGGTGGCGAGCATGTTTTGGCTTGTCCACATAGCTGGATGGACCCAATGAGGCTCCAGATCACTCTGAAGGATCCCTGGCCCTCTGCTGACTCATTAGATGAGCTTGCAGAGACCAGTTCTCCACAGCCATAGATGAGATCACTCTCTGGCATTCCAGGATCCACCTTACAATGGCTCTCCTCTTTTCTCCAAGGTTGGGGACAAAGGGTGGTGATTGGGAAGATATCGTCCTGGAGGCACCCACTTATATGTGGTGTGTCTCAAGGGACAGTTTCCCCCACCCCAATGTTATTTAACATCTACATGCACCCCCTTGCACAGATTGTCAGGAGGTATGGGTCATGAATATGCAGATGACACCCAGCTCGATCTAGTGATGGGTGGCCAGTCGACGGCACCCTGGAAAATCTGGACCTGGCAGTCCAAACCACGGTATTTTGGCTCAGGCTGAGTCAACTGAAGTTGAATCCAATGAAGATGGAGGTTCTCTATCTGAGTCATGGTGGCCCAGGAAGGGAGATCCCATTGCCGGCTTTTGATGGAGTGCTACTGTTATCAACACCAAAGGTGAAAAGCTTGGGAGTTCTCCTGGAGTCTTCTCTAACTATCGAGGCCCAGGTAGCAGCCACTGCTAAATCCGCCTTTTTTCATCTTTTTTATTATTTTTTTTTTTTTCATTCGATTTATATCCCACCCTTCCCCACCGAAGCGGGCTCAGGGCTGCTCACAACACAGAATTCTAACAATAAAATCAAGAATTAAAATACATTAATAATTTACACAATAAAAATAAACACAATTTATCAGCATACTATCCTACAGCCTTCCTTAAAATTCAGATATTCAGATGCCGGTCAGTTGTATGCCAACCAGAAGAGGACTGTCTTACAGGCCCTGCGGAACTGCCCAAGGTTCCGCCGGGCCCTCACCTCTTCCAGCAGCTGGTTCCACCAACAGTGGGTTGTGATCAAAAAAGCCCTGTCCCTAGTTGACTTCAAACGGGCCTCCTTTGGCCCGGGGATTGTAAGGAGATTCTGAGAACCTGATCTCAGTACTCTCCGGGGAACATATGGGGAGAGACGATCCCTAAGGTAAGTAGGTCCTAGAACATATAGGTCTTTAAAGGTAATAACCAGCACCTTGTACCGAACTCGGTATATTATTGGCAGCCAGTGCAGTCTCCGAAGCCCCAGCTGAATGTGCTCCCATCTAGGGAGCCCTAATAGCAACCGGGCGGCGGCGTTCTGCACTAGCTGCAACTTCCAGGTTTTGCACAGCCCCATGTAGAGGGCATTGCAGTAATCCAACCTTGAGGTGACCGTTGCATGGATCACTGTTGCCAGATCGTCGTTTTCCAGGAAAGGGGCCAACTGCCTAGCCCGCCTAAGATGAAAAAAATGCAGACTTGGCAGTGGCTGCTATTTGAACCTCCATGGTTAGGGCAGGCTCCAATAGTACCCCCAAGCTCCTGACCCTGTGTGCCACTGTCAGGGGCACATCGTCAAAGGCTGGTAAGGGAATTTCCCCTCCCGGACCACGCCGACCCAAGCAAAGGACCTCTGTCTTCGCTGGATTTAATTTCAATCCTCTCAGCCTGAGCCATCTAGCCATGGCTTGTAACGCCAGGTCCAGATTTTCTGGGACACAGCCAGGCCGTCCGTCCATGAGTAGATAGAGCTGGGTGTCATCAGCGTACTGGTGGCAACCCAGCCCATACCTCCGGGCAATCTGGGCAAGGGGGTGCATGTAGATGTTGAACAACATTGGGGAGAGGACTGTTCCCTGAAGGACCCTGCAATCAAGCGAGCGCCTCCGGGACAATTCACTCCCAATCACCACCCTTTGTCCCCGACCATCAAGGAAAGAGGAAAGCCATTGTAAGGCCAACCCCTGAATCCCTGCGTCGGCGAGACGGCAGGTCAGCAACCCATGGTCGACCGTATTGAACGCCGCCAATAGGTCTAACAACATCAGTACCGCCGAGCCGCCTAGATCCAGATGCCGCTGAAGGTCATCCACCAGAGCAACCAGCACAGTCTCCGTCTCATGACCCGGACAAAAGCCTGACTGATAGGGATCGAGAACGGAAGCATCCTCCAGGAAACTCTGTAATTGCAGCGCCACTGCCCTCTCAATAAGTTTACCCAAAAATTCGAGACTGGCTGATAATGTGCCAATCTGGCCGGATCTAACATTGGTTTTTTCAAGAGGGGGCAGACCACTGCCTCTTTAAGAGGTGCTGGAAAATGCCCTTCCATCAGGGATCTATTTATGATATCCCGTACAGGATACCTAAGCTCCCTCTGGCAGGTTTTAATGAGCCAGGAGGGGCAAGGGTCCAAATTACAAGTTGTAGGGCGTGCAGACAGGAGGATCCTGTCAACTTCCTCCAGAATGAGAGCATTGAAACCATCCAGAACACAGTCCGAAGACAGGCACGGAGCCTCAGGTTCACATACTGTCTCCAATATGGCAGGGAAGTCGCGGCGGAGTGATGCAACCTTATCTGCAAAGAAATTCGCAAAAGCCTCACAGCCAATCTCCAATTGATTAGAATTTGGGCTGCCCTGTGTCAGCATTATAAGAGTCCGAATTGTGTTGAACAGTTGTGCCGGGCGCGAAATTGCAGACGCAATCTTAGCCGCAAAGTATGTTTTCTTTGCAGCTTTGACTGCCATCTCACAGGACTTCATAAATTCCCTATAAGATGTTCTCGTCACTTCGTCTCAAGTACGCCGCCATTGCCTCTCTAGTTGTCGCAACTCCTGGTTGTACCAAGGTGCTAGCTTTAGACGAGGGCACAGAGGACACCTAGGTGCGATCTCGTTGATGGCCCTGGAGAGTCCATCATTCCAAGACTCCACCAGGTCATCCAGGGAATCGCCAGAGGGCCAGGAATCCAATAGAGCCATCTGGAACCGTTCGGGGTCCATCTGGCTCCGTGGGTGAGCTAAAATACATGGCAGGTATGGAAGTTCGCCCCTTTCCTGGAGCATAGTGACTTAGTGATGGTGATTCAGGCTACCATCATCTCAAGAGTGGACTACTGCAATGCCCTTTACATGGGACTGCTTTTGACTCTGATTTGGAAGCTGCAACTGGTGCAAAATGCAATTAACCAGTGCTAAAAGAGCTGCACTGGCTGCCTATTGCATTCTGAATCCACTTCAAGGAGCTGGTATTGACCTATAAAGTCCTATATGCCCGGAAGCCTTGCCTATCAATGGGACTGCCATTCCCCACATGTTCTGCAGAGAGCACTGCATTTGGGAGGGCAAAATCTTCTCTCCATCCCTGGACCAAGGGAAGCCAGACCGAGTTCTACAAGGACCAGAGCCTTCTCAGTGGCTGTGCCAAGGCATACGGGCCCTGCAGGATCTTTCCCAATTCTGCAGGGCCTGTAAAACAGAACTATTTCATTGGCCTATGGCATCTGAGTGGGAGAGTGCTGCCACCCTTATAACTGAGCAAATATTAGCTGTGAGTAATTAGATAATGTCTCAAGGACCACCAATGGATAGACTTACCATATGTAAGAAATTAATAGAAATTGAACTGGCCCACAGAAGAAACCGTGAACTGCCATAAGAAGTTGTGAATAGCACTATAATGTTATATTTTACAGTTTTTAGTTTTGCATTGTTTTAATGATTTAACATGTAATCTTTTTGGGTCATTGTAAGCTGCCCTGAGTCTGCTTGCGGAGAAGGCAGGATATAAATTTAAAGTAAATCAATCAATCAATAAAAGCATATAGATTCTGTTTGGAAACAGGATACAGATTGTGTTTGGAGCAATGAGTAATTGATTTGTATGACAAGTAATGAATACAATTCAGAACCATTTAGGTCAATGTGATTTGTAGCCTGAAGCTGTGTGTGTTAGAGGTTGAGTTAATATCAGCACAGTGCCCCCCATCAGCCACACACACACACACATAAACACTCCATTCATTTAACTTCTGTGACTGACCTGGATTATTTTCTGACCCTCCAGAAGGCAATGTGATTGGAACTGCTCAAGCAAAGCATGATGGGTTATGGCCTTGTTTACTTCACGGAAGTTCAGAAATTCAGATGTGATGGGCATGAGAGCAACTCTGCTTATGGATAAGGCTCTGACTCGCCTCTAGCACAGTGATGAAGCTCCTGATTAGCCATTCACGTCCCCCAGAGAGATTCTGGCAAAGGGAACATCATACTTCAGCCAGAATGCTTCTGACAGTTCCCATTGCTGCAGGACTTTTCTGCTCAACTGGTAATGCTGTTGCATTTCAAAGCAGCTGCAGCACACCGCATAACTGTCTAACACAAAACAGTGGCGACATAAAGATGTAGAAAAAGAAGATCTCATTCCTTTGTGTAGTGGCACAGGAAGCCATTTTGCTGAAGAAAACATCTGTCACTAGCTTAGGTTGCTTCACATATATGTGCACACAGGAACCTCATATATACGTCATAAGCACCTCTTGTCCCATGTGCAAAATGTTTACAGAATCCACATGTTGGTACAATGGTATCTATTTTATTGGACCAATGTTGGAATATGTCAGCCTACCTCAATAGGAGGAATAAAAGGAAGGACTAGGTGGGAGACTGAATCCATCTCCCTTTATTTCTCCCCCAGAACAGGTAACCTGAAGACAACTGATACTGTTGTTTTATTAACAAAGGCTGCTTCCATACAGTGTAGATTCTTGGTGTTGCTTTTATCTCCACTGCATATTGTGGTCAGGGGAAACCTGGAGGCAGAATAATTACAGCACAACATGGTCATAAAGCTCAAAGGGGTGACTTTACTTTTTTTGATCCCAAGGGGGCTAGTGTTATTGACTATTTTATGGTGAGTTTATGGTGAGTTTTGAGTTTCTACATTTGATAAAGAGGTTATCTGTTCAAGATTTCATGGATAGGGATTGTCTACCTGTTTTTCTTATTCTGATGCCACCAACTTGAGGGTCCCCTTTCCTTAAGTGAGCAAGGACAACTGTTGCAGCAGGGTAATGAAATTCATCTTTTTTTATTGGACCCCTCAAATACGAGGGAACATCAGTAGCATGTTGTGTTCAATAGAAGTTAGATTTATTATAGATGAACTCTCTAGAGTTAATTTGGCTAAGTCTTCCATCAGCTATTATATGATCTTTTTACTCTACCTGAGCCTTTTGACTTACACCCACATAAATACAATAATATGTCTGAGCTACTGAATAGAAATAACAGGTTTGACAATGAATGCAAACTAATGAAAAGAAGGATTCAACAACTGCACCATTAATTTAAAAGAGATAATACCTTATACATACTAGGGGAATTACTAGATTAAAAAAAAGCACAAAAACTAATTCAGGTTAAAAATAGGGAAGAAAAGTATAAGGGCTGGCAAGGGGTGACTTATTAGTGAATCCTTCTGAAGTACTGTGTGAGAAGTTATATTTGGATCACGATCTAGCATAAGATAGGGAATAACATCCCTTTGAGAATTAGTGAATAATAAATGTGATAAAAGAGGTAAAACCCGCTGATTCCTAAAAGCCAGTATTAAAAAAAATTCCAGAATTTTATGAAATAAAGTACTATGTTTTATCAACGCCATAAGGACAAAAACAATCTGAATATGGAATATTACAAATCCTCTCACATTACTTCAGAAGGATTCGCTTTGGAACAATTTATTTGTCCTTATGGTGTGGGTAAAACTGATACTTTATTTCATAAAATTCTGGAATTTTTTTTAATACTGGCTTTTAGGAATCAGTGGGTTTTACCTCTTTTATCACATTTATTATTCACTAATTTTCAAAGGGAAGTTATTCCCTAACTGATGCTAGACAGTGATCCAAATATAACTTTGTCGGTTGCTAAATTCTTATCATATTTTCCTTCAGAAATTGAATACTCTTTTTAGTCATTGCTCAAGATCTATTGATCAGAGGAGCTCTGAAAAGGAAAGGAAGGAAGGAAAGGAAAGACATCCCCTTGATACAAGGTTGCGGGGAAATAGCTTCTATAGATTTTATATTGTACAAGGAGCAAAATTACCAAGCAAAGATAAAATCAGTTGCTCTGGTTTAAGCAGCCAGACCAAGTGCAGCACATTGGAGAGGGAAGATTTAGTTCTGATAACATTTCTAGATTCTTCAACTGTTTAGCTACTATATAGTGACCTTTTCAAAGAAGGAAAAGTAATGATCACCACAAATCATTTTGGCTTGAGGGAGTTTTCATAAGCTCTAAAAATATTGACTCTTGTGAGATTGTGTTTTTCTCTAAACCGAATGCAGTATGAATTTACAGAAATTAAATGAAGTGCATGGAACATATGAACTAATCTAATTTAATAAAATCAGCTCTCCTACAGAATTATTTGCTTAACATTTGTTCTCAGGTAGGTAGCACTAATTTTTTTTTTATAGAAATGTAAACCTTTGGGGATCATAAAAACATTTAAGGGTGAGTGACTGTAATCCTTTTCATGTCTACATTCCCTCTGGCTAGAAATATCCAAAAATATCAAAGTGTCTTATTCCCTTCTCCAAAATTTCTTTTTTTCCCTCTGCAAGTCCCCATAGTTTCTCCTAGGTTTGCACGTTGGGGCAGATCCTAGAGAGGGCAGAGTTTGGAGAGAGGAAGTAGCTTAGAAAGGATATGATGCCATGGAGTCCACAATCCAAAGCTGCCATTTTCCCCAAGGGAACTGATCTCTATAGCCTGGTAATCAATTGTAATTCTGAGTAGAACTAGGGTTGCTAATCTCCAGGTGGTGGCTGGAGATCTCCCACTATTACAACCGATCTCCAGGTGACAGATCTGTTCACGTGGAAAAAATGACCATGTTGGCATTATACCCCATTGAAGTTCCTTCCTCCCCCAAACCCCACTATCCTCAGGCTCCACCCCCCAAAATTTCCACGTATTTCCCAACCCTAGGGAGAACTCCAGGCCCCTACTTGAGGTTAACAGCCCTAGCACTCTCCCCTTTTCCTGCCTTCTTCTCTCCTTCCCACCTACCAGCCAGCCTACCTTTCCCCCCCTTTGGTCTTCAGCTTTCCCTCCTTATTTTCCTCCCAAGGGAAACCCTGGCTGAGTTGCATAGTGCTGGCCACCTGTCTGGCCGGGTAAAGTTGCACAGTTGGGAACTGGCAAGGATGTGGGGGGTCCTCACTTTTCTCTGAACACCCCCCCTTTCCTGCATTATTTTCCTGTTTCCTATATCCTCACTTTTTCTTATTTTCTTCCTGCCAAGCAACCTGTGTTTTACCTGCCCTTCTTTCAGATTTTATTTATTTATTTATTTACACACGCGCGCGCGCGCGCACACACACACATATATATCCCAGCTTTTTCCACAATGGATATACAAAGCACCTTACATTAGTCTTTTCTCCTCAATTTTATCATCACAACCATCCTGTGAGGTAGGCTAGGCTAAGCTTGTGTAACTGGCCCAAGGTCACCTAATGAGTTTCCAATCCAGTGTGGAATTTGAACCTGAATCTTCCAAATTGTACACCAGACTGGCTTTTGCTCACTGGCTGCTGTTGTACACTGGCTGCAGTCAAACTTGGGTCAGTCATGCAAATCTAGTGGTAGCAAGTCACCAAGTGGTTGCTGGCAGACCTGGCCCCATCTTCCCTCAAAGGCCAAAATAGACTTGGAAAGAGCCATTTCCCTTCCCTTTGCCTTTCATTGACAGAAAACAAGGCTGGGAGACTGTCAATATCACTATGGTTGTCTAACAATTATCACAATGGCCATCACATTTCTTAAAGCTACAGGCACTTGTTCTATTATTGTGGTATTAAAACCTCACCCCCCACTCCCAACAATACTTTTCCAAATTTCATATTTTTGCACAAATCCAGGGCTTTTTCAGGTTTGCAGTGATGGTGAAATTGTAGCAGGAAAACGCCCGCTTGGTGGTTCTTACTGAGAGGTGCAATGACAAAAGGAGGTCTGAGACGAAAAATCAGGGAAAAACAGCTTTATTAACACACGTGTGGGATCAGACTTCCTAGGCATCTGCCTCAAAGGTGGAAGTCTGAACGCCCGTTACAGATTTCTGCTCTTTTTTATAGGGTTTCTTCACTTCAACTGTAAGCTCAAAACACTCATGTGCTCAAGGAGCCTACGTCATATTTTCACCACAATCCGAGTTGTTTTTCAACCTTCTGGGTCCTTTTTAGGGTCTTTCCTAGGGCCTCTGTAAACCCTGGTTCCTCTTTCTCTAGAAACATTTCAGGTTTCGTCCTATGTTTTTCAGCTTGTGGTTTTAACAAGGTCAATGACCTGTCGCAGTTCCCTTTTTTCTCTAAGCTAACACTCCTTTGTTTCAAGCTGCTATAGAAGATTATTTTTGCAAGCACTCTTATATATACTCTTAATATTGCCAAAGCCAGATATATTGATTAAATATTGGTATTGATTTTTGGATCGATGCTACATTTCCCCTCTTTCAAACGGAGTTTGATTTTTCAGTAGCCTTTTCGGGGTCCGCCTGCTTTGCCACATATTGCTGGCGGATGGTTTTCATCATTTCATACACGGGTTCTCCATCCGAGGGTGAAAGCAACTTCTGACAATGCCTCAGTATCCCTGGTAGGCAGCGGATACATCCATAGATGAGCAGGGCGGCTATCATAAATGTGAGGGCTATAACAAATCCATGTCGTAGCCAAGAGAAGTCTGGGAGCCAGCTGGTCAGCCATTGGAATAGGTCTGACCCAGAATCAAATGCTTTATCGGCTCCCTGGGCCTGCTTGACCAGGCCCCTAAGGGTCTTTACTCCTGAAAGGATCTGACCGGATTTATTGACATAAAAACAACAGACTTCTCCTAGGTACGCACAGGCACCACCCTGCTCTGAAAGCATTTGGTCTAGGACCCTGCGATTCTGGAGAACCACATTAGCAATACTGTCAACCTCTTTTTGCAGAGTAAATAGGGAGGAGGCTGTTTTCTCGAGTCCCTCTTGCAGTATGCGAGAAAGATTTCTAGTATAGATTTGCAAATCAGAGACTCCCCACCCAGGTATGAGGGCACGCAGGAAGTCGAGTAGGCCTGAGCTCTTCTCGTAGGAACTTCGTTTCGTCCTTAAATTAAAGCCTGTCCGGGCTGTGGGGTACCCTAGGTTCAAGGCCTCATGTGCCATTACATCATTTCGGAGGTGCCCTGCCACCGTTAGGTAGCCCACAGAGCACATCCCTCTCCAATGAATGGGTAGGTACTTGTAACCTGTTTTCCCACATATCCAATACACCCCTGGGAGATCAATGTAGATACCGTCTACCAGGGCATAGGAGGCGTTACACATGTTCTTAAACAAAATCAATGTGCTGGAATACGTGCTAGTATTGCAGACTTGTAAATAGGCCAGACCCGTAAGCCAAACAGACTCGTGGGATTTTGTCCAGAGCCCCTCTTCGGTTCCCCAGAGCCCCTCTTTGGTTTCTTCCCACAATGTGCCTCGGGTACCTATCTGCAAGGCATAGTCACCAGTTCGTAAATATGACACTGAACCGGCCATGCTACCCCGTGTCTGCCAGCCGACTTTGTTCGGGTCCAAGAAAAGGACATATCGGCAATTTTCATCTCTCAAGTATCCTACGCTCGGGCCATTTCCACTACCCATGACACACCAGGGGTATTGCTTCTGATGTTTCGCTGCAATGGGGTGTAAGTCAAACATAATGCCATCTCGGCCTTTTACTCGAAAACTGTTGTGGGGGTTCCAAGATGTATTTCTACCGTCTGGGGTCTGGAAAACTTTTAGGCCAAAAGTCTGGAAGCCTATATAAGGGGAGTTGGATGAATTCATTATCCAATCAGGACCATGCAAAGGCCCCCAAGCCAGGGCTCCGCCCGCCTCACGAGTGTGGGCACAGAGCCAGCATTTTGAGAGGTTAGCCACTTTTGACACATACTCTAGTGGAGCCTGATAGGGATGGTCTGGAGTTTTCTCAAAAGGAAAAGGGGCTAAGACCTTTCGGATGTCTGGGGAAAGGAGTTCCTGGAGCGGGCTATAGGTTGAAGCGGGATTATGGAACGCTCGGGGGTTAAAGGACTGCTTTCTACGGCTTCCACAGGTTCGTGGGAAACGCACATCACCCGTGTCGAACGAAATCTGGGTGTCCAGAGGGACCTTCCAAGCATGGCACTTCACGACACGGGGGGGTTTCGGAGCCGAGGGCCGCATCCCTACATCCCTTGGCCACAGCCCCGGCCAGTTCGGTGGGACCCCCATCCCCCATCCCATCAGCATTTCCATCCAGAGCAATGCAATAGCGATGCGGGTGACACGCAGCATCTCTCCTGGGGTTCGTAACCGCTCTAAACCTCTGTTTCAGTTTCTTATTCTCCTTATAGCTTATATAGCACAGCGTAATACAAATAGCAGCAAGAAAAACAAGCGTAAAAACTGTTCCCCCCAGCAGGGGCAAAAGGTAGCCGTGGGTTTGAAAAAACTCTGGGAGCATTTACGCTGGGGGTGGATGATCTCTAAGGAACCTGTCTAGATGATCTCTAAGGAACCTATCTATCAACCTTGCCTGGCACAGTCGTTTCAGATAAGGATAAAATACGAGGAACAGGATTACCAGGACTGCTATGGCAAGCAAAACAGCTAACACTACACTCGCCTCAGGGGTAGCCTCTAGCTCAAACATGTATATACACAGATCTTCGCCGCACTTCGGCCGACGCTCCGTGATGGCTCTTCTCCCGCGCGTAGAGCAGTCAGCTCCTGTGTGACTGCAGCGGAGGGTCGTCTCAGGTGCCTGTGGAATCCTGCTCTTTCCAGTAAGCAAGGATTCCAGAGGGAGTTGCCTGTGGAACCCCACTACTTCCGGTGAGTGAGGTCCAGAGGGTGGTTTCTTCTTGTGAGCTTCAGTCGCAACCCGTCCCCGGGAGCCGGCTGCACCTGCCAGTCAGTGGCCGCTCGCTTCAAGTGTGTCCAATGGATCCACCTGGGCAGTCCTTGGACTTTAACTGCAGTCGGGGTAGAAAGCAAGACAGTGAACGGGCCTTTCCACCGTGGCTGGAGTGGCTGGGTTCTCCAAATCTTTACCCACACGGAGTCCCCGGGTTGGAACGGGTGGACCGGATTGTGAACCTGCAAAGGGAGAGTCTCTAACACATATTTAGATACATCATTCATTGCTTTCCCCAATGACTGTATCTCTTGGAACCAAACAAGATTCCCAATTTGGGCCGGGTCACCTTTTATCCCTTTCACAATAGGTGGTGGCCGGCCAAAGACCACCTCATAGGGGCTAACCTTCAGATCCTTCTTGGGCAGGCACCGCAACCTAAACAAAGCGATGGGCAATGCGTCTGGCCATTTCAGGCCGGTCTCTTGGCACAATTTAGAAAGCTGAGCTTTTATAGACCTATTTGCTCGTTCACATTTTCCTGAAGACTGTGGTCTATAGGCTGCGTGCAGCTTCCAGTTAATGTGCAGCGCCCGTGACACTTCCTGCACCACTTTATGAACAAACGCCGGTCCGTTATCCTCAACCGAAAGGGCGTTTGACCCGGCCCGCCATAGTCATCAGTGAAGCCCTCCTTGAAGTGCGCCAGCATGCAATCCAAGGGGGTGTTAGTGGACTGGGAGCCGCCCATCTCGATGGCTTAACAGAACAACCCAACAAAGGGATCGACTGTCACGAGCTGGGGCTGAGTCAGGCAAAGTCCAGGGGCAGTCCAAGGTCGGCAACTCGTGAGCAAGGAGGGTCCAAGGCGCCAAAACAGAATCGTAATCCAGGTATCACAGGTCAGAGGTTCAGAAGCCGAAGTCAGGGGGTCCAGAGGTCCAAGCCAAAGTCAGGAATCCAAAAGCCAAAGTCAAGAGCCGGAGTGGATGCTAGGATGTCAGGTATGTGACTAGTTGCTTCCACAAAGCCTCCTCCCAAAGCCCACAGCTATATAGCCCTCTGCTGCCTGTTGCTCATTTGGGCTAATTGCTGTCTCAGAGCAGCAGCCAGGATCCTGCCGAAACTTAAGCATCCTCACACTTAGAAGGGCCAGAATCCTTTCACCACTCAGGGCTCAGGGAGCGTCTTGCTTGTGAGCGTGCCGCCCTCCTCCGATCCCTGAGGTCCTGACGAAGGCGGTCACGCACACGAGCCACCCGAGAGGGCGAGGCAGGGGGGCTTGGATCTTCTTCAGCAGGAGGCAGGGGCACTGGTGCAGGTGGCAGGGGCACAGTTCCTTCTGCAGGCTCTGCAGGCTCGGTTTCTTCTGCAGGGTCCCCAGCACCCATGACACTATCCCCCCCCCCCAGGGCCCCCCTCCGTCGAGGGGCCTGGGAGGTCGGGGTGGTCGCTGTGGAATCGTTGCACCAAGTCCGGGGCATGAAGATTGTCCACAGGTTCCCAGGACCGGTCTTCTGGGCCATATCCCTCCCAGTCCACAAGGTACTGGAGGCCTCCACGATGGTACCGGGAGTCCAGAATCTGGCGCACCTCATATTCTTCCTCGTCATCCACCAACACCGGTGGTGGCGGCGGTGGGGAAGGAGGCCGAGCTGGGTCAGGGGGTGCAGCTGGAACAAGGAGGGAGCGATGGAACACAGGGTGAATGCGGAGGTGGGGTGGCAACTGGAGCCTGAAGGCGACGGGGTTTATTTGTTCTACGACGGGGTAGGGTCCAATGAACCGTGCATCCAGCTTGTGAGACCGACCAGGCCGGCGCAGGTAGCGAGTTGAGAGCCACACCTGATCCCCCGGCTGCACTGGAGGGCCTTCTTGCCTCTTTCGGTCCGCAGCCCGTTTATATGCCTCCTTGGCCTGCTGTAGCTGCTCTCGGAGCAAGTCTTGGCTGGCGTGGAGTTCTTGCAGGTAGGCATCGACGGCGGGGACATTCGTGGGTGGTAGGATTGCCGGGAAGAACCGAGGGTGGTACCCGTAGGTTGCAGCAAACGGGGTCATTTGGGTGGATGAATGGACCGCGTTGTTGTATGCAAACTCCGCTAGGGGCAATAGAGTGGTCCAGTCATCCTGCTGGTAACAGGTGTAACAGCGGAGATATTGCTCTAGCGTGGCATTGGTGCGCTCTGTCTGGCCATCTGTCTGTGGGTGGTAGGCTGAGGACAGGTGCACTCGAGTACCCAGGCTGGAATGGAGGGCTTGCCAGAACCGAGAGGAGAACTGAGGGCCCCGATCGGAGATCAGATGGGCTGGGAGTCCGTGCAGACGAAAGATGTGTTGCAGGTAAAGCTGGGCCGTCTCCTGAGCTGTGGGAAGTTTCGGGCACGGAACAAAGTGGGCCATCTTGGTAAATAGGTCGACGACCACCCAGATACAAGTCTGACCCTTGGAGCGCGGAAGTTCCGTGATGAAGTCCATCGAGATGGTCTCCCAGGGTCCTGAAGATGTGGGCAAGGGCTGTAGCAACCCTGAGGGTTTGGCTGGGATGTCTTTGGCCCGTCGGCAGACGTCACAGGAGCTGACATAACGGGCAACATCAGCGCGAACTCGTGGCCACCAGAATTCCCTTGTCAGCAAGTGGGTGGTCTTATGCTGTCCAAAGTGCCCGGCGGGTAACGAGTCGTGGGTCAGGCGTAGCACTTCTGCTCGCAAGGGCCCGGGCGGCACATAGAGGCGTTCGCGGTGTAGCAAGAGGCCGCCTCGAGTCGTGAACTCGCCTGTTGGGTCATCTTGGAGAGCCTGGAGGTGTTGCTGGACCCAGGGATCATTGGCCTGGCTAGCCCGAATGTCCTCCACGAGTGCTGGTGAAGTGGAGGTGGCTGCAAATACTGAGGGTGGCAGGATTGGAGCAGCGGGCACGGTCTCAGTTGAGGCAGGGGCGTATTCCGGTTTCCGGGAGAGCGCGTCTGCTTTCCGGTTCTGGGTATGGGGGATGTAGGAGATCCGGAAGTCGAAGCGAGAGAAGAATAGGGACCACCGGATCTGGCGCTGGTTGAGACGGCGGGTGGTCTGGAGGTGTTCCAAGTTCCGGTGATCGGTGAGCACTTGAACAGGGTGGCGAGCCCCTTCGAGGTAATGTCGCCAAACCTCAAACGCCGCCTTGATCGCGAGCAACTCCCTCTCCCAGATGGTATAGTTCCTCTCTGCAGCAGTGAGCTGGCGCGAGTAATAGGCGCAGGGCTGGAGTGGCTGGGACGGCTCCTCGCGCTGGGACAGCACTGCTCCCAGGGCCACGTTGGAGGCATCAGCTTCCACCGTAAAGGGAAGCTGGGAGTCAGGGTATCTCAGGAGTGGCCCGGTGGCAAAGCGAGTCTTCAGGGTGGAGAAGGCGTTATCGGCCTCTGGGGACCAGCGGAAGGGTTCTTTGGGGCGGAGTAGTTGAGTCAGGGGTGTGGTCAGGGATGCGTAGGCCGGGATGAATTGCCGATAGTAGTTGGCAAAACCAAGGAACCGCTGCAGGTCTTTGCGATTCTGAGGAGCCTGCCAGGTCAGGACCGCTTCTACTTTTTTCGGGTCCATGAGGATCCCCTGCGGTGACACAATGTGCCCAAGGAACTCGACGGAGCGCAGGTCGAAGTCGCACTTCTCCAGCTTGGCGTAGAGGCCATGGGCTCGTAGGCGCTGCAGGACCTGGCGGACGTGCTCGGCGTGCTGGGCAGGATTGCGGGAGTAAATTAGGATGTCATCCAGGTATATGATCGCGAAGCGGTCGAGCAGGTCCCGGAATATGTCGTTCATGAACCTCTGGAAGACAGCGGGGGCATTGGTCAATCCGAAGGGCATCACCAGGTGCTCGTACTGCCCGTATCGGGTCCCAAACGCGGTCTTCCACTCGTCTCCGGGCCGTATGCGCACCAAATTGTACGCTCCACGGAGGTCCAGCTTGGTGTAAATCTGGGCCCCCTTTAAGCGATCCAAGAGTTCAGGGATCAGTGGTAGAGGGTACCGGTCGCGGATGGTGATCTTGTTCAGGGCCCGGTAGTCATTGCACAGCCGCAGCTCCCCATTTTTCTTCTTCACGAAGAGGACTGGAGCAGACAGGGGAGAGGTTGAGGGTCGGATGAATCCGCGTTTCAGGTTCTTGTCCAGGTAGTCTCGCAGAGCTGCCAACTCAGGCTCCGACATCGGGTACAGACGCCCCACCGGGAGTGGTGCCCCAGGTACTAGGTCGATGGCACAGTCATAGGGCCGGTGAGGGGGAAGCTGATCCGCTCCTGTCTCTTCGAAGACATCGGCGAAGTCCGCATACTTGAGGGAGCTGAGGACCACCACTCGGGATGCCGGCTGCTAGAGTGGTGGGAGGAGTCAGATGGGGGCATGGGTCTCGGAAACGTAGTTCCTGCTGGGCCCAGTCCACGATGGGGTTGTGCAGCTTCAGCCAGGAAAGGCCCAAAATCAGCGGGAAGCGAGGCATGCGGGCGACATTAAACTGCAGCTGTTCTTGGTGCTGCTGGACGTGGAAGGTGATGGGGCAGGTCTCCTGGGTGACGGGGCCAGAACGGAGGAGGCGCCCGTCGATAGCCTCCACCAGCGTTGGAGCCTCTTTTGTCTGCACTGGTATCTGGTGCTGCTTTACAAAGGCAGCATCTACAAAACAGTGGGCCGCTCCCGAGTCCAGCATAGCATATACAAACAGCCAGCGTTCATCAGGCAGACGGAGTTTGACTGGTAGCAGGAATGGGCCCGGGGTATCAGTCTGCTGTTCGGAGGACCCAGCTAGTCGCCCCAGGCTGGAGGGCCCACTTACGCCTGGGGCTGCTCTTTTGGCGGCGGTGGCAACGAGGGTCCGGGTATCCGACGCTTAGCAGGGCAGCCAGAGGCATAGTGGCCTGCCGTACCGCAGTAAAGGCACAGATTCTGCGTGCGGCGTCTGGCCTTTTCTTCTGGAGTCAGGCGGGGTCGAGCAGCTCCAAGCTGCATAGGCTCCTCCTCGGCTCTGGTACTAACTGGGGATGGGCGAGGAGCCAAGTGGCACGGCGCAGGGAGCTGGCGCCCTCTGGTCTTGGCTTGGCGGCGACTTTCCAGGCGGCCATCAATGCGGAGGCAGAGGGTGATAAGTCCTTGGAGCGTGGGTGGCGACTCCACCCTGGCCAGTTCATCCAGGACTTCCTCTGCCAGCCCCTCGGTAAACTGGTCCATCTGGGCAGCCTCATTCCACGCCAAGTCTTGGGCCAGGAGCTTGAATTCGGTGGCATACTGAGCCACTGAGGATTTGCCTTGTTTCAGCGCCCTGATCTTCCGGTTGGCTGTGGCTGCTTGGACTGGGTTTGAGAAGGCAGCAGACAGGTGGGCCTCAAACCCCTGGTAATCAGTCAGCAGGCGAGAGGACGCAACCAGCAAGGGTGTGGCCCATTTGGCCGCCTGCCCCTTTAACAGGCTGATGATGAAACACACCTTTGTTTTGTCGTTGGGGAAGTCCCGAGCTCTTAGTTCGAAGTACAGCCGGCACTGCGCTAGGAAAGCAGGAAATTCTTCCACGGCACCCCCAAATCTGTCAGGTGGGGGAACTGGGCACTTGGCTGGAGCACTGGCCACAGGTTGTTGCTGCAAGTGTACTACTGCCTGTGTCAGCTGCTGTACCTGGGCTTGGAGCGCAGCCAGTAGTCCTGTGGTTCCACTTGCTTCTGCATCCATCCTGTGGAATGGGTGTTGGTTGTGGGTGGAAGCAATCTGTCACGAGCTGGGGCTGAGTCAGGCAAAGTCCAGGGGCAGTCCAAGGTCGGCAACTCGTGAGCAAGGAGGGTCCAAGGCGCCAAAACAGAATCGTAATCCAGGTATCACAGGTCAGAGGTTCAGAAGCCGAAGTCAGGGGGTCCAGAGGTCCAAGCCAAAGTCAGGAATCCAAAAGCCAAAGTCAAGAGCCGGAGTGGATGCTAGGATGTCAGGTATGTGACTAGTTGCTTCCACAAAGCCTCCTCCCAAAGCCCACAGCTATATAGCCCTCTGCTGCCTGTTGCTCATTTGGGCTAATTGCTGTCTCAGAGCAGCAGCCAGGATCCTGCCGAAACTTAAGCATCCTCACACTTAGAAGGGCCAGAATCCTTTCACCACTCAGGGCTCAGGGAGCGTCTTGCTTGTGAGCGTGCCGCCCTCCTCCGATCCCTGAGGTCCTGACGAAGGCGGTCACGCACACGAGCCACCCGAGAGGGCGAGGCAGGGGGGCTTGGATCTTCTTCAGCAGGAGGCAGGGGCACTGGTGCAGGTGGCAGGGGCACAGTTCCTTCTGCAGGCTCTGCAGGCTCGGTTTCTTCTGCAGGGTCCCCAGCACCCATGACATCGACCTCCCCAGACGGCGGTGGGGCAGTCTGTTCCCAGGGGACGCAGCAGGACGCTGGAGGGTCCGAAGTTTTTCCCAAAGGGGGTGGCAGGGAGGAGGGAACGGGGTAAGGTATATCAGGGCACTGGGAGCACCGAAAAGAATGCAGCGCCCCCAAGGCCGCGGAAAGCACGGCCGGGTTACTATGCAAGATTTGATACTGCCAAGCGGCAGCCCTAGCCTCTGGAGAATCTGCCAACCCCAAAAGGTGCAAGTCGGGCCGGGCAGTTTGGTTTCTAATCTCCCAGGCCGCCAATCGTCCACCGGCTTCCCACCGGAGAAAGTACCACCGGGACCAATAGGTGTTCCACCGCCCCCCTTCCGCGGATTTCCTCCGGCTCTTTATCAGCCAAGCAGATCCCGAGTGCCCTGGAAGATTCCCCTTCCACAATTGTAGGCTATAATTTTGACACAGCTGCTGCTGCCACACCCAAACCCAAATATTGGTGAGGCGCAGCCAAGGGTAGACAATTCGTCGGAACCTTTGGGGTGGGCTCCAATAGAGCTGATCGTTCTGGCTCAAGGCCGGGGGTAACTGGTAATCACCACTGCTCCTACGCATTGGGCTAGCAGTTTCAGTAATGAGGGGGTGCCCTACTAATTACAGTCATCACAATGCAAATAATGGAAATGCTGCAAGGCTTCGGGGTCCCGGGCCAGCAGTGGAGCCCAGTCTACGTTCCCCCACTGCACCGGCCCCTTATCTCGCAGGGGTTGTGCGGTGCGGTTAGGGATTGTCCAGGCGTGAATGCGGCCACCCTCCTGCTGCCTAAAGAAGTACCAGCGTGTCCAACCGAAGGCCATCCGCGGGTGGAGTGGGTCCTACAGGACCTCCTGCGTCGGTTCAAGAGCCACGCAGTGGTCTTCCTGCTGGATCCCGCCCACAGCTGAATTCTAAGGAAATGGCAAAGAATCGCTTCCCACTTGAGGGACAGCTTGCCGGGCGTGTATACCCAGGGGCCAATCAAGTTGAGAAACCTAATACCAGGGGTCCATGAGTCATAATCAGCTGTTTCATAAAGGCATGGATGAGGCTGCGGCTCTCCCCCTGCTAGACAAACAGGACAACTAAAACAATGAGGGGAGAAGGGAGAACACATACAGGAGCCTATTCAGCCGCTTCTCTGTGGTCCCGGCCTACCGTGCTCGCGCAGGCAGGAAACGCGGTACTGACAGATCCGCAATCGCTTCAATACGAAGTATTTTTGCACAAATCCAGGGCTTTTTCAGGTTTGCAGTGATGGTGAAATTACAAAAAAGATCTGTCTTGTACATTAATGGCTCCAATATCTGGATTTAGATAGCCACAGATTTGGCCATGTTGAGAGATACATTGATGATTATGGA
This sequence comes from Heteronotia binoei, assembly GCF_032191835.1. Classification (NCBI taxonomy): domain Eukaryota; kingdom Metazoa; phylum Chordata; class Lepidosauria; order Squamata; family Gekkonidae; genus Heteronotia; species Heteronotia binoei. The sequence continues at coordinate 46,261,103 of NC_083229.1, forward strand.
TGTACTCATTTTAGACATGAAGAACCTTCCAAGAGTCCTTAAAAATAATATGGTTCTTACATCTGGAATACCTTATATATCAGGGGTGGCCAACAGTAGCTCTCCAGATGTTTTTTGCCTACAACTCCCATTAGCCCCAGCAGCATGGCCAATGGCTGGGGCTGATGGGAGTTGTAGGCAAAAAATATCTGGAGAGCTACCGCTGGCCACCTCTGTTATATTGACTGAAGCTCTCACTTGTCCTGCCTGTTTTAGAAACAAGATGCATGAAGGCAGAAGAGGGCTAAGATGAGCTGGGGAACTGAAGCCATCAGTAGTAACCTGACCAATGTTAGGTCTTCAGCATGCTAAGAACTTGACACTTGATATCATTGGCTTTTTGTAATCACTGTCATCATCATGCACTTAAGTATGTTTTAACTGAAGTTTATGGTGGGTTTTTTGGCCATTAGAAAGAGCTATGCAGCTTAGCTCAGGATACAGTTTTAACACTGATCGAGATATTATGCTGTCCATAATGCATAGATTAACCAATGCTTTTTAGATACATTGAATTCATCCCACAAATATGGTATCTAAATTGATGATTTGTTACATAATTTGGTTAATATATTGATCTTGCCAGATGTACAGTATCAGGAGTAGCTTAATTATTCCATGGTGAATGGTATGCATCCACTATTACATTCAGCACATACAGTGTAACCTGAGATCACCGTAATGCAAAACTCTTGATCTAGCTGACTCACAATGTGCTAAATGTTCCTTGTCCTTGTTTACCAAATGACATCCAAGCAGCAAAGTCTTGCACCTCTTCTTGAATAGAATAAAAATGCACTCTAACCTTGAAACTTTGGCATGCCATGATAACAGAATGGACTGCAGATTGTGAGGCAGTTTTCCCCTTGATTCTTTTTGGCTTCTTTTGGTCTTAGATTATCTTTGAAAATATCCTCTGGTTCATCCTTTGACTTATTATGTTGTTATTATAGGGCTCTCTGTGTGTGTGTCTTCTTATTCTATGGATAATGGCAACAGATGAATTGACAGAAAAGGAAGCATCATATATAATAACTGGAGAAAGTCCAAAGAAAAAATGATCATAGGAAAAAAGCTCACATGGAAAAGAGCCCATACTGAAAGAAGCCCATGTGGAAGGAAGCCCACATGGAATAGGGTTGCCAAGTCCAATTCAAGAAATATCTCGGAACTCTGGGGGTGGAGCCAGGAGACTTTGGGGGTGGAGCCAGAAGCAAGGTTGTGACAAGCACAATTGAACTCCAAAGGGAATTCTGGCCATCACATCTAAAGGGACCACGCTCCTTTTAAATGCCTTCCCTCCATAGGAAATAATGAAGGATAGGGGCACCTTCTTTTGGGGCTCATAGACTTGGACTCCATGGTCCAATCTTTTTGAAACTTGGAGGGTATTGGGGAGAGGCACTGGATGCTATGCTGTGTCAAGAGTCACTCCATCTTGTTCCTCTTGTCATGTGTATCCAATTATACAATGCTAGGCTGTGCTTCAATGTTATGCTGTGCTTGCTATGCCTTTGATATAACTGTAACTTGTTGCTTATCTGGAGGGAGGATGGCATGTCTGGGAATTGTCTGGTTGCTAGGTAACCAAGGCTGAGAGCTGGAGGAGATGCGAACCATGAACTGATAGTGAGCACCTGCAATGATGAGAGCTTTGCAAAACTCCCGTGCAAAACCCCTGCTTTTGCTTGGTGCACTTTGGCTTGAATTATAATGGCCAGGGCAAAGGTTTATAAGTTGGGGAAACTGACAGAGAGGTCAGTTCCGACAACGCGTGTGTATACCCATGAAGCTGGAATAAAGATCTTGAACTTCAATTGTCTTTTCCTTGACTCTGGGTCTGACATTCTGCAAATTTGGTACATCTCCCTCAAAAACCAGCGCCCCCAGAGCCCCAGATACCTGTGGATCAGTTCTCTATTATACCATTTTTATTAATTCCAACTATATTTATTGATTTCTTCCTTTCAGATACTTGCCAGAGTCAGCCCTGCTTAGCTTCTTAGATCTATGACGCCTTAACTACTCCTGCTATTTAAGAAAGAGATCAGGCAGTAATTTGCCTAACCTAAAACCCATACATTTTGACATTCCTGAAAATTATAGGCAACTGATACGTCATGATTCCAGTGTAGACAAATCCAGACAGAATTCTGTTTTTACGTGATAGAGATCTTATGCTTGAATTAAACAAAGATACTATCTATGGAGATGGCACCTTTGATAAAGTGCCAAATATGTTTCACCAACTGTACACATGGCATGCCAAGGTGAGTAATTCATATCCACCAAGTATTTACATTTTATTTCAAAAAAAGAACATGGACGTCTCTAATAGAATGTTTGAAATAATGAAGCTATTGATTCCAGATCTGTTACCTCAAAAGGTTTTAGTGGATTTTGAGAAGGCTTGTATGAATGCAGAGAGGATTGCCTTTCCACATGCTGAGGTCAAAGGGTGTTATTTTCACCTGCGTCAGAATCTCATTAGGAAAATCAACAGTATTCACTTGAAGACTGAACACGAAACTAATACGAACATAAAAATTACACTGAAATCTCTTGCTGCATTAGCCTTTGTCCCAGTCAATGATATGAGAACTGTTTTTGATGAGCTTGCTGCCACATTTCCTGATGAAGACAGCTACAATGCAGTGCTCACATACTTCTTTTCGACATATATTGAGGGTGCTGCAGGTAGAGATCTCAGTTTCCTATAAGTCCTGGAACAGTCACCAAAGACTATAAACTGTTGTGAGGGATTTCACAATGATCTTAATTCCTTGTTCCATTGCAGTCATCCCAGTATGTGGTCTTGTCACAAACTAACATTGGCTAATGCACAGGCAGGTCACCTAGAGGTGAAAAGGGAAATATGAGGCACTACATGACATGGTTGCCACTTCTTTGCAGCAATATGAGCAGGTGGAAGATAAACTTAGTTACTTAACGAGATTGGCTAATTTGCAATGAAGAATTATATCTGAGTTATTGTTGTTGTTAAATAATTGTTGCTTTTACTATTAGGGTTAGATAGTCTTTTGTTGTGGTCACTGGGTGTACCACAACAAATTAACATTAAAAAGTTTGACAAATTGTAAATTAACAAAATTAAAGTAATTAATTTTATTTAAATATATTTCTATGTAGAGTTTAATTTCTATTATTGTTTTTCCTTCTTAATAAAGTTCATTGATAACAAAATGGTCACTTCTTGTTGCATGTAAATATGACATATTTTAATCCTAAATAACAACAAAATATTATTAATGGTTATCCACAATTATAAAAATCTATGGTGCTTTACATATTTTTCAATGTGGGCTTTTTCCATGTGGGCTTTTTTCTATGTGAGCTTCTTTCAATATGGTTTTTTTTTCCGTGTGGGCTTTTTCCCATGTGGACTTTTTTCCATTTGGACATTTTTCCATGTAGGCTTTTTTCCTGTGAGCATTTATGTCCATGGGGTTTCTTCTTTGGGCTATTTTCCTACAACCATAGATAATAATTCCCCTATAGTGGTGTCCAAATGGAGTGCTCCCATTGGCTGATGGATGCAGTCAACAAACCATTGGCCCATCATGCAACAGTCACCACTTCTGGGTTCCCATTGGTTGACTCCCCTGTCCCTCGCCTACTGCAGGCCTGGGAACACTGAACAAACCGCCAAAACACTCTTACCTCAAGAACAGACTCATCTCCAATGCTTCTCTGTGTCCTCCCATCAACTGACCTCAGAAAGGGCTGCTGCTCTACTGCAGCCTCAGGAAGCATTTCCTCAGAGGCCATGGTGGTGCCTTTTTCCTCTCCCTTCCTCCCTCCCTCCTCCCCTCAGTCTCACTGCAGAGCAGACAAGGATTGGGCCACTAGGGAAGCTGTTGCTAGGCAGTAAAGGGAGAGTCATCAGCTGAATATAATGCCATAGAATCCACCCTCCAAAGCAGGGTCTGGGAGAGAGATCTGTTATATGGAATTCAGTTGTGATCCCAGGAGATCTTCAGGCTCCACTTGGAGGCTGGCTACCCTAGGCCTGGCAGCACCCTCTGGGTGACTTGATGCCACTTGACTGTCATAACTTAACCAGGCCTGGCTGCTCGCTCCTGTTCAGCAGCAGCCCCCATGACAGCCAGTGTGACTTAGCAGTTGCCAACTCCAGGTTGGGAAATTCCTGGAGATTGGAGGGGTGAAGCCTGGAGATAGTAGGGTTTGAAGAGGGGTGAGACCTCAGACAGGTACAATGCCATAGATTCTACTCTCCAAACCAGCAATTACCTCCTGGAGAACCACTGTTTCCAATCTCCAGGTGAGGAGTGATGATAACTCAGAATTACAACTGCTCTCCAGATGGCAGAGATCAGCTCCCCTTGAGGTGGGAGTGAATGGCTTCACTTAGGTGGATGGGAATCAGCAAGGGTGGGGAGTACTCACCCAGAACCTATTGTATTTTTCTTCACAATGGGCCTTATTCCCAGTTTCAAATAATATGCTTCCTGCCCCCTGTAATGTGTGGACATTCCACGTTGGACGTTGCAAATAAGATTGGAGACCAGGAAGCACAGATTACTTGTGCTTCTGCCTCCCTCCTTTTTACCCTTTTTTCTTCTTTGTATTACTGAAGATGTCTGGCTTTTGTGGGCTCCCAAAATATGATAACATACAGCCAATTTTATCCTCTGCTCTCATATTACTTCTTCCCTCCCCTATCATTGTGCCCATAGAAAGCAATAACAAATGGCTATTTTGCAACCTATTGTGTATGTTTTCTACTGAGCAAGTTCTAAACAAAAACATGCATGGTGGGACCATGGGTAAAGAAAATCCTGCAGTAGCATTTACACCTGAAATTTATTTTTCTTTTGAACAACTATTTGGACCCCATTAAGCAAGATTTCCTGTACCTATTCTGTCTCTCTGTTGTTTCCCGTTAATACTTTGCTTTTAGCTTTTTCTACTCCATAGCCATTCAGCTGGAGCTAGCCCCAGTTGCTACTGGACTAACAGATCTATTTTGTTGTAATTTGCTGGTGATACAGTCAGTGTTGAATCAAACAGTAATTTCTGTCCTTTTTTATGACCCTCAAATCATTATTCACAGGTCAATGACATCGTTTGATTAAGGGTGCTGTTAGTCTCAGTAGTTGCCATTAGAGTCTGTATGGAAAAAGACAGGTACAGCTATAAGAATCTTTTCCAATAACATATGCAATTATGTATAGGTTGAAGAAAGACAGCAAAACCTCCCCCCCCCTTTCCATAAATATAAAACTCAGAGATACCCAATGAAAATGACAGACAAGTGATTCAGCATGGACAAAAGGAAGGATTTCTTTATTCAATAAGAAATTAAATTGTGGAATTCACTGTCCATGAACATTCTGATGGCCTCTAGCATAAATGAGTTTAAAGAGAAAATCATAGCGGATAGGAACACCAAAAGCAACTAGTCATGATAATTAAGAGAACCTCCATATCCAAAGGCATTTTCACCTCAGAATACCAACATCGGGAAGGCCTTGGCCATTTGGCAGTTGGTTGGCCTTCGTGTGATATAGTATGCTGGATAGGGTTGCCAAGTCCAATTAAAGAAAAATCTGGGTACTTTGGGGGCGGAGCCAGGAGACTTTGGGGGTGGAGCCAGGAGACATTGGGGGTGGAGCCAGGAACAAGGATGTGACAAGCATAATTGAACTCCAAAGGAGTTCTGGCCATCACATTTAAAGGGACGGCACACCTTTTCAATGCTTTCCTTCCATAGGAAATAATGAAGGATAGGGGCACCATCTTTTGGGGCTCATAGAATTGGACCCCCTGGTCCAATCTTCTTGAAACTTGGGGGGTATTTTTGGGAGAGGCACTAGATATTATACTAAAAATTTGGTGCCTCTACCTCAAAAAATAGCCCCCCCAGAGCCCCCAAAACCCACAGATCAATTCCCTATTATTCTCTATGGGAATCGTTCTCCATAGGGAATAATAGAGTGCCCAGTAGACATTTCCCTCCCCCCCCACGCTTTCTAAAGCGGGGGGACGGCCTCCAAACCAGGGAATCCCCTCCCCCCTCCCTCTCACACACACAAATACTTACCAGATTGGGGAACTCTACTTGCTGTGAAAACGAAAGGGAAAAAAAAGGGAGGGGCTGTTCTCCGAAGCTCTTCCTGCCCAGCCTTAAAGGAGCCACACATTTTACAAACGGCTCAGGATCTCAACAATATGAAGCCTACAGGTATGTTCTCCCCCGCCACCCCCCCTTCCCGATTTCTGGGGGGCGGGAGATTAGGCTGCGAACCCAGAAGTCCCCCGCCAGAGCAGAGGGGGTTGGGAAGCCTAATGCTGGACTAGATGGACCACTGATCCATCATGGCTCTCATGTTCATGGTTAATTACTGCTTGGGAGGGGGGCATTTGGGGGATATGATGTGCTGGGAAACTGTTAAATTCCCCCATTCCACCACCATGATGTGATCCAAGTCATTCCTCATTCCCTGGAAACTGTTTTTTTTTTTAAATGTTACAGAATATGTTAAAAAGATCTGATTATAAACATAAGAACATAAGAGAAGCCATGTTGGATCAGGCCAATGGCCCATCCAGTCCAACACTCTGTGTCACACAGTGGCCAAAAAAAAACCCCAAGTGCCATCAGGAGGTTAATGTATAATTTGGTCTTGAATTGACTTAAAGAAGGGCAGGTAGGCAAATAGGACAATACATAATTGCTCAGAGGGCTCATCAGGTGGGGAATAGTCAGGGACTCAGGACTTTGACTGGACTGCTATGTGGGATTACATCACAGGAAGTAGCTTCCATTCCTCTGAGCATAATTGTGAGTTGCTCTGAATTGTATATAGCCAAAGATCAGCATGAGCCAGCATGCAGTGGAGGTCCCTGTGATGAACACTGGAAGAACATGATCTATGTAGTCCACATAACAGGACTTCTACTCCAATAGCATAGTGTGCAAGTACCTAACTGGGAGAATGAGAAGTTCTGTTGGGGCAGGGGGGTCCTTAGTATTTTAAGAACAAAACTTTATGCATTCTTACCTGCATGTAAGTCCTATTTAACAACGTGGATTACTTCTGAATAGATCTGCTTAGGCTTACTTTCTTAACATTCTGTCCCGTATTCCAAGAGGGAAAAGAGCAATTTAAAAAATGCAACATTTTACTTGATCTGCTGCCAGTCAAACTCGGACCAGAAGCCTTATGATCTGTATAGCAGTACTTCTTCTGAGGAGCCAGTCAAACCTGCACTGCTAAAAAGGAGGTAGCAGCATTACTCTCCCAGGCCACAGAGTGGCTCCACTTCCCCAGCTGGTCATTGGTCTCTTCTGATTCTGACTCCTAGGTGAGGCTTAGCCAAACCCAAGCCATTGCCTATATGCCTTCTATAACATTTACCAGCTGTCCTGTCCACCTGTCTGTTCTCCCGACCGCTGGCTCCCCACATCCTGCTTCCAGTGCCCTTTGGATGGGCCTCTCAGCAGAGATCCTTGCCTAGCAATCTGCTTTGCTTCTGAAGTGACCTTCTATGCAGCTGGCCAAGTGTCCCATCATATTCCAGTACAAATCTTGATGGGGGCTCATATTTCAGCTCCCCATGTACAACCCAGGACTGACACCTATGAATGGAAACACAGTCACTGGCAAACCTCATGCTACTGAGTGAAAGTCTTTGGCACTCAGAGCCAGAAATGTGCAGCATGTTTGATTTGTTACCTGCATTTAGCCAAGTTCTGCTTATTTAAGATGGGGGGGGGGGAGGAAGATTATGGATTCAGCACACCAAAATACAGTTTTCATGGTGCTCAGCTGCACCACAAAGAATACTCAGTGCAAACATTCATCAGTGGCTTATGCTTGAGAGAAGCACAGCTCAATTTACATTTAAAATTGCTCTTACAAGCGTAACAGACTCTCCTTGCCTATAAAGATCAGCAAGGGAAGTTCCTTAGAGCACTGACTAATCACAGAGAAGAGTCCAGTGCTCTTTGCTCGACAGCCATGACCTCTGTTTGCCCCCAAGGAGGGCTGTTATCTGCTGCTATGAATATATGCACTGCAGTACTTTCAGCAAAACAGTTTACAGAGTGCAATCCTGGGAAGAATGAAAGAAGGATAAAGGTAAACTTTCCATTGCCTAGAAATCACCCGATCCCCTGGAACAATTATTTGTTGTCCTGCTTTCAGCATTGGCAGAAAGCAATTTCTTGCTGCCTTGTGCACAACAGATGCAACATTATTTCATATGTAAAGAGCAACTCACTTTGAATGGGGGAGGATTATGAATTCAGCACACATGGCTTGGGGTTTTGTTACTATTGGCTGGCTAGCGAAGACCAAAAGTCAGGCAATGAATTCTTGTCCTAAAGTGGCATTTCTAACAGTATGGTATTGGGAATCTTGTGACCCAGATATGCCATGCCTCATTCGCTAGCCCTCAAACCTTGCTCCTTTCAAACATCCCCTGCCATGCTGAGCAGTTACTGATCAAAAGGCAACTCTGCATTGATTCAACTCCTGCCTGTGACTTCCAGCGTCTCCTCCTCTCCCTACAACTGACTGCAGTGCATCAGGCAAGCCAGCTTACAGGACTGCACTGCACCAAGCAGTCCCAGCCAACAAATCCTCCTGCTTTGGCCTGCACAGTCTTCCTCATCAACAAGTCCTGTTGTCCTTGCTTCTTCCTCTATATCTAGCATCAGACATGCTCAAAACTCAGGCTGCAGGCAAAATGAAACCCACTGCAGGAGGCTTTCTTCCCCTCCATTCTTAATCAGGCAGCATCCAGCCCGAGACAAGAAAAATGGAGGGAATAATTAACAGCAGAAATAAAAGCAGAATACAAGAAGTAAATAACACACTTTTGATCCACTTTCAATGCACTTTGCAACTGAATATTACAGTGTTGTAAGGGTTAGAGACCCCTCTCCCAAGAATATTGTTGCTAGCCTCATATTGATTATTGATTAACAAATCAGGTCAGGTGCTGGAGGCAAAAGGACAGGCCTGAACTTTATACGTGAACTCTATACATGAACTCTTCTCTATAAAGAGAAGACAGGCAACTTTTAATAAGCTTAAAAATTTGGCCTTGAAACAACACAGACATGCAGCTGTCTTTTGAAGTCACTAGCTGACTAAACTTGGCACACATAAGGAGCTCTAGTCCTCAACGAGGCTTTTGGACAGAACACCTGTTGCACATAATTGAAGAAAGTAAGATCACCTAAGGTTCAACACGTGTCTTCTTCATTAATTACCTATAGTAAGACTTGCTAGGTAAACTGTATGTCTTTTGAACCCTCGTTATTTGAGATTGATGGTTTGCATTGCTCATTAAGATAGATAGATAAATTTATTGTCATTGTTCTCAAGAAAATGAGAGCAACGAAATGAGGTGCTCTTCCACAAACATACCAACACATCAACACCCACAAAAGGACATATACATAGACCATTTAAATGCATCTAAAAACACATAACCATTCATAACCCTGCATTTAGCTTAACCACGGCACTTGGATAGAAGCTGCCCTTGAATCTATTTGTCTTTGCCTTCAACACTCTATATCGCCTACCTGACGGTAAAATCTCAAATAGCAAGTGGCCCGGATTTGAAGGGTCCCTTAAGATCATTTGTATCTTCCTTCTACATCCCATATCATACAGATCCACCAATGAGGGGAGAGAACATCCACAAATCTTCTGTGCTCTCTCCATCACTCTTTGGAGCACCCTTCTCTCTGCTTCCGTGCAGCTCCCAAACCACACGCAGAGGCAATAAGATAAAATGCTCTCAATGGAACTACGATAAAAGGCAACCAGCAGACTCCCTGACAGTTGTTGTGATCTTAAGAGTTTTAAATAGTATAGTCATTGCTGGGCCTTTTCCTCTAGAGCTAAAGTATTTGCTCCCCATGTTAGATCCTGTTTCATAGTAATTCCCAAAAACTTCCATTCTGTCTGGATAAGTGTCTGGAAATGGAACCTTGAACCATGGTTTGAAATTTTGGCTTGAAACACGGGTTTCCATTTATCATATTATTGGTGGGGTCAAAAGTACCACCAATTAAAAAGTGCTGACAAATATGTTTTGTTGATATATGTCAAGTTTTGAACAAAGAAAGTTCAATTGAGCATGTTCAATGATGTCACAAGGAGGTGTTTTTGAGGAGGCGCAACCTCGGGTATAAAATTGTGTGATACTACTGCATTATCAAGCTCTTTGGTAGCTTCCTTTATTTGCAAATAAAGTATTTTTTTTTCTATGCAACTTGGTCTCTCAGCTCTGGTGTGACTTATTGGGCTCAGCCACACTTGCCTAAGAACCTCTTCTTTGAGGTATTGCCTTCAGTGTGAAATGGCAAAATCCATTTACAGTTGCTGAAGTGAACTGAAACTGTATTATTTAGCATGTGTGAAAGCACCAATAGTTTCATGAGTGTTGACTTGGAATATATATTTTTACATTTTACTACATTTTCTTTCCTACATTTTAATCCCATCTTTCCTCCAAGGAGATCATGGCAGCATACATTGGTATCCTCCATTTTATCCTCACAACCCTGTGAAGTAAGTTAGGATGACAGAGAGTGTGTGATTGGCCAAAGCTTCCATGTCAAAGTGAGGATTTGACCCTGGCTCTCCCAGAACTTAGTCCAGTATTCCAACTGCTATAACAAGATGGCTCTCTGCAATGCAGAACTCATTTCCAGCTTGCTGATAAAAATCTGATTCTGTTTCATAAGAACTGATAAAGGATTGAACAGTACTTATTAATTCCATAATAACTAAGGTTGCCAGCTCTAGGTAGGGAAATACTTGGAGATTTTTAGGGTGAAGCCTAAGGAGGGTGGGCTTTGATGAGGGAAGGGTCTTCAATGGGGTATAATGTCATAGAATCCACCTTCCAAAGCAGCCATTTTCTCCAGGGAAACTGATCTCTCTTGCCTGAAGATCAGGTGTAATAGCAGACAATCTCCAGCCACCACCTGGAGGTTGGCAACCTTGATGTTTTTGTTTCACATGAGTAGTTTATGGTTAAAGTGCTCAGTTCCCCCCCCCAAGGTTCATATATGAACTGTATCTTTATCCTGCCTTTCCCCTCCCCCCCCCACACAAAAGAAGCTCAAGGCAATTTGCTATCAAAGCATACAATAAAACCTCCAACAAATAACAAATCAACATAAAACCATAGGATCCTAGATTTGGAATGGGGTTTATAGGCTCTCTACCCCAATGCAAGAAATCCAAAGCTATAGCATCCCTGACAAATGCTGTTTAGCCTCTGCTAGAAGACATCTTCTTGCCAAACAGTGTCTGTTGCAAATACACAACAGCCCAAACCTGCAGGGGATAATGAAATGTTCTCTCTAATAAAGCAGTAAAAGCAAAGAGCAGAAGAATTAAATTTCTGGTTACTGCTTTTCTTCAGGCCACCATAAAATACACTCCCTGACCTTCTCAGGTGAACCATTCCAGAGCAGGCGGCTGAGAGACCCTGTGACTGGCAAGATGACCAAACAGCTCTAAGTACAGAAAAACAAAAGCTGTTGTGAGAAGTGTCAATCTCTCTCCCTCCCTCTCCAGTTTACCATGAAAGCTATTGTGGTGTAGTGGGGAGAATGTTAAACTTGGTTCTCTGGGTGACCTGTGTTCAGTTCTGTTCACCCCTGAATAACATTGGCCTAATTGTTCCCCCTTAGCCTAATCCACCTCACAGAATTGTTGAAAGATCAAATAAATGATGGAGAGGCTTTTATACTGCCCTAAATTCCTTGGAGAAAAGGTAGAATTTTTTAAAACATTAAGAAACAATCCTCAGATTGATCTGAGGTTATGTTTTGCAGCATCCCTAGTTTATGTAGTCATATATCCATATTCTGTGCACTCTGGAGAAAAGAAAAAGAACTAAATTCATGCATTGTTAGCATCTCACTTAATGACATAGTCTCTTGGCAGAATCTGCTGTCTTGTATCTGCCCTTGGGAGGCACCCCCTGTCATTCATCACCTCATAATGCAAGGTACAGGGCTCATAAACACATCATATATTTAATTTCATGCCTGAATTATCATGCAGTTTTGCCAGCCCTTCTTCTTTGAGCCAATGGTTTTAAACCTCACCTCCCAAGTCTGCTCTGGGCAGGCAGAATATTTGCCAAGGGCCACTCTTTTGAAACTTATAAGACAAACCCATGAAGAACATGAAGACAGTTCGGTGTTCAGAGGGGAGGAGGGACTGCTGCTTTCATGTCCTGCCTGTGAGCTTCTCAGAGGCATCTGGTTGGCTGCCGTTGGAAACTGAACAGACAATTAAATTAGATGGTTGCCTAGTATGATCTAATAGGGAAATTTGTATGTTCTTCAAGAGGCTGTGATGGGAGAATATTTCTATGCTTAGCCTTCTTGAACACTTAGAAAAAATATATGAAACTGTTCTGAACTAGACTGAAATTGTTTTGTACTTGCATTCAATGCTCCCTCTAAACTGAGCAGTCTTGTGAGCAAAAATTCTACATCTTGAGCTAGTGGCATTAAAGTTGTGAGCTACTGCATAAATCAGTTTGCTCTGGGGCCATTCTTCCTGAGCTAAAATAAAAATGTGTAAACTGGAGGCTAAAAAACTGTGAGCTAGCTCACACTAACTCAGCTTAGAGGGAACACTGCTTGCACTGCTCTTCCACACTTGTTCTGTCCTCCTCTACTATTTTCCCAACCCATCTGGCAGGAGGAAAAGTATTAGCTTAGCTAATATTTGCTGGTGCTTTCCCAGCTTGTCTAAATTCTATGTGTTTTGAGTGGGGGGAAACTGTGCAGATTGTCTCTCAAGTAATCCAGCCCTGGACATTCTGCCTGCTAAACTCCCAAAGCTGGGCATATTTCTGTTCATTGTATATGAAACTGGATCAAATGACATTTCCTAAGAGTGCCAGTAAAGCATAGGGGTTAAAGTACCGGACTAGAATCTAGGAGACCCAAGTTCAAATCCCCACTGCTATGGAGGCTTGTTGGGTGACTCACACATTCTTAGCCTAATCCACATCACAAGGTTGTTGTGAGTATAAAATGGAAGAGGGGAATGTTTTAAGACACACTGGATCCCCTGTTGGGGAGAAAAGGAGGGCATAAATAAATAAAGAGTGATATGAGAATACTATACACATTTGCACTCTTGGGAACAGTTGTTCAATTCAGAAAGTTCGACACATGTGCCAATATGACAAATACCACCAAATGATGAATGTGGCTAGCTTTTTTTTTTTTTAAAGACCCTATATTTATAAAAAGTTAAAGATAATCCCCTGTGCAAGCACCAGTTGTTTTCGACTATGGGGTGACATTGCTTTCACAAAGTTTTCACGACAGACTTTTTACAGGGTGGCATTAAAGTTGTGAGCTACTGCATAAATCAGTTTCCCAGTCATCTACACTTTCCTCCCAGCAAGCTAGTCTGCCTTTTTTACTGATATTCAAGGCAGATTGCACAGTGTTAAGTTGATGATGACTCCCAGTTGTGTCTGTGGATGGAGAGCTAGCTAGACTCTGCCCCAGATGTTTTGATGAAAGTATTGAAGGTCATGGTTGGGTGGTTGCCAGAGTCAACTGAAACTGAATCCACCGAAGATGGGGGTCCTGTGCCTGAACAGCAGGTGTTAGGGCTGCCAGCCTCCTGGTCTGGGCAGAGGTTTCCCTGATTTGGGGGGCTCCTTCCCACCCCAGGCCAGCCACATGATGGGGGAAGCCACACCCCCAACAGCGGCTACCCCTCTGCCTCCCCTCCTGCAGAGTATCAACTGAAGGGCTCTTTAAATCTGACAGGAAGAGAGGGAGAAGGGCAGAGGCTGGCCGCACGCCTGAATTCCAAGCAGTAATTTGCTGCTTGGAATTCAGAAAAGTGGAACCAGCTTTATGCACCTGAATTCCAAGCAAGCATCACCACTTGGATTTCAGGCATGGAAGTCTCAGCTCTGCTCACAAAAAGCACTTAAAGGGACCATCCTGTAAGTGCTTTTTGCTAGCAGGGCTTTGCTTGCCTGAATTCTAAGCAGCAAATCACTGCTTGTAGTTCAGGCATGCAGCTAGTGTTGTTGGGGACAGGGCTGCATCCCCAACGTGATGTCATCATGTTGGGGACATCCCACCCCCTCCAGGAAGGCCCCCCAAAGTCCCCTGCCAGGTATAGGAAGCCATCTCCCAGACAGGGCATAATTGATGCCAACACCAATTCTGAGGAGTTTAGTTATGACACTGGATGCCTCACTTTCATTGGAGACCCAGGTCGTGAATGTTGTCAGATCAGCCTTTTACCATCTTTGGCTGGTCAGGCAACTGGTTCCCGATCTATCCACTCTGTAGCCATGGTGATCCATGCAATGGTTACCTTCAGGTTAGACTACAGCAACTCGCTCATTGCAGGGCTAACCTTGTCCCTGCTCTGGAAACTTCAGCTGGTTCAAAATGTGGTGGTACACCTGCTGACTGGGTTGTTTCTGCAGATGCATATGTAGCCAATGCTTTGCCAGCTGCTTTGGCTGCCAGTTGAGTACCAGATCAAGTCCAAGGTTATGGTATTCATCATATCAGCAGGACCAACTTTTCCCATATGTCCCACAATGAGCTTTGCACTCTTCTGAACAGCATCTCCTGGTGGTCCCCAACCCCAAATACATCTGCCTAGCTTTGACCAGGACCAGAGCCTTTTCAGTCCTGGTGGAACTCTCTACCAAGTGAGATCAGGGCCCTGTGGGACTTGTTACAGTTCCCAGGGCCTGCAAAACAGAGTTGTTCCACCAGGCCTTTGGTTGAGGCAGTGGTGTTCAGCTACATTGGCCTCCCCTGCTCCACCTTCTCATTCCACCTTACTAATGTGTTGCTGCCTATCCCAATTACCTTTTCCATCTGGACATACACACAGTGACCTTTGGGAACTTCTGTACTGTAATTTATTTTTGCCATATTGTGTTAAATTATGGGGTATGAATTGATTGCCGTGTAATTGCTTTTAAATGTTTTATCTGATAACATTTGTTGTGAACAATCCTGAGCCTGTTTGTGGGGAAGGGTGGGATAGAAATGTAATAAAATCAATAAACAAAATCAATAGGACAAGACATTAATAAGCATTGTACTTAAACTAAAATTTACATAAATGTGGTACAAGCACAGAATATTAGATTCACAATGTAGACACAATGCAGGAAAATGATATCACATCTGTAGAAAATAATGCAGTGGCAGCAGGATAGTATACGCAGCAAACTGATATTATACTTAGATCCAAGAGGGCAGCCGCGTTGGTCTGAAGCAGTTGAACAAAGCAGTAGTCAAGTTGCACCTTAAGACCAACTTTAAGACCAAACTGTAACAAGTCCCACAGGGCCCTGATCTCACTTGGTAGAGAGTTCCACCAGGCTGGAGCCAGGACTGAAAAGGGTCTGGTCCTGGTCAAAGCTAGGCGGATGTACAGTATTTGGGGTTGGGAACCACCAGGAGATGCTGTTCAGAAGAGTGCAAAATACTTGTTGCTATACACAACAGTATGGTCAAGAAGTTGCCTTTCACTATCTGAAGGAGTCTCAAAGTGGCTTACAATTACCTTCCCTTCCTCTCCCCACAAAACACACCTGTGAAGCAGGTGGGGCAGAGAGAGCTCTGAGAGAACTGTTGACTGGCCCAAGGTCACCCAGCAGGCTTCATGCGGATGAGTGGGGAATCAAACCCAGTTCTCCAAATGAGAGGCTGATGCTCTTAACCACTAGTATACAGTTGGCTCTCCACAAGTTATTTTCCCTTTTTGAACTGTTCCTTTATAGTATAGTCCAATTACCTTTTTAAAAAATGCCCTCCTGAATAACACAACTGTAAAATCGTTCAAAATATCTCCTGTTTAAAATTACAAATTATCAACATGACCATCTGTTGGGTAAGAGAAAACACCATCCATATGCAGGTGAAAACTGAATCATCACTATAGGTTGCAGTCCTAAGAACCCTTTCCTGGGAGTAAATACACTACATAAAATGGGACTTACTTCCAAGTAGGCCTGCTTCAGATTCTACCCATAGTTCTGAACCAAGCCAACTGGTCAATGTGGTGAATATCTGGACAGAAGATGATTGGTCTCTGCACTGAAGCATGTCAGTCTCTTCCTCTACTTTTTTGTTGTGTGTAATGTAACCAATAATTTAAAAATCTGGTTATATTTAGAAACTACATGCAACTGTAAAACCACAAGCACTAAATCATTATTAGAGCTGAAAAATATAACAGCATTTCCAGGCTCAGATTTGTTTTAGTTTTCAGTCTCTTCTTCAGCTATGCAAAAGCATTATATAGCAAAAGTATGCTATCACACTACATCAGTCCTCTGGAAAAGCATGCTTAAAAAGAGTGGATTGAGAATTTTATTTTTACGTTGGGCTTATCTCAACTTTCCCCTAAGATAGTAAACCTGTGAATGTCTTTGCTTTCTCCTTTTATTGTGCCTTATCCAATATTTGTATAGAATAAAAATCAACTATTCCCTATAAAAGAATGTGTGAATGATGCAGGGGATATGGTCAAAATCCTGTCAAGCAACCCATTCTTCATGACAGCGCCATGATATGACACTTGCCACATTGCCTCAAAGTGGCCTTTCAATAAAATAAGTTGCTGGCCAGAAACAGACATCCGTTCAAAATTAGATTCCATGTCAGTGGTCACATTTCTTAGCCCTGTTATGCCAAAATAGTCCCAGGCCCAGCATGTATACCAATGACTGTAAAATTGTTTCCCTTACATGGTTTCTGTTATATGCATGCCAAATGCTGACTGAGTTTTGAACTATAACACCAGTGAGGTATGGTTGATAAAGTGTTGGACCTGGGTTCAAATCCTGTAAAAAAAAAAAACACCCACAAGATTTCCCCTATGACTTTAGACCAGGCATTGTCTAATAGCCTAGTCTGTCCACAAAACAGATTGAATAATCCAGCATGACCACCTGAACTACTTGGAAAAGAGACCTAAATAAGGTACATAGATTATCAAAATATCTATGATATTTTGAGGGACTGTGTATAGAGCTTGCATTGCTTGTAGAAGGCCTCAGTTCTATCCCCAGTTAATGGAGTGAGCACTAGAAAGGACCTTTCTCTGCATGAGAATTTAGGGGATGCCAAACAGAGTACACTGCTGAGCTAAAAGAATGAATGGCCTAACTTCATCTGTGCTGGTATTTCCAAAAGAAGGAATTGTCAGAGTATTGTGACAAAGGGAGCCAATGGTTGATTTGCATACATGCCATCCCTCCCAAGGAGTTACAGGGATGGCACAGACACATTCGAAAAATGTTGGTGCTGAGAGGCTTTAGGGTTTTATATTTACACACAATAATTCATTTGTACAAGCCCAGTAGGGGTAATTGTTCAGAGTGAGATTAGATTTAGTTTGGCATTTGGACTGCACAAGTTAAAGAAACTAATTTTTTGAATGGATAGAAGAATGTGCTGTCAAGGGTGGTAATGCCTGGCAATGCCTACACACAGGGCTTTTTTTGTAGAAAAAGCCAGCAGGAACTCATTTGCATATTAGGCCACACTAGGGTTGCCAAGTCCAATTCAAGAAATATCTGGAGACTTTGGGGGTGGAGCCAGGAGACTTGGGGGTGGAGCCAGGAGCAAGGTTGTGGCAAGCATAATTGACCTTCATCACATTTAAAGGGACCCTTTAAATGCTTTCCTTCCATAGGAAATAATGAAGGATAGGAGAATCTTCTTTTAAGGCTCATAGAATTGGACTCCCTGGTCCAACCTTTTCAAAAATTGGGGGTATTTTTGGGAGAAGCACTGGATTCTATGCTGCAAATTTGGTGCCTCTACCTCAAAACACAGCCCCCCCCCTGAGCCCCAGATATCAGCAGATCAATTCTCCATTATTTCCTATGGGAATAGGTTTCCCTAGGGAATAATAGAGTTCCCAGCAGACATTTCCCTCCCCTTCCTTCGCTTTCTGATGACCCTGAAGTGTGGGGAGGGCCTCCAATCTGGGGGATTCCCTGCCCCCACCTGGGGATTGGCAACATGCACTCCAATGCCAAGACAGCCAGAACTGTGTTGCTGTGTGGTTCTACTCAAAAAAAGCCCTGCCTACACATATGACTGGTTTTGATTATAAACATCTAAGATTAGCTACCTTCCAGACAAGTTGCTTATCCTTGCCTCTTCATTCATTTAAAGGTCAGGTTTAATTATAGTATCCAATGAACATGAGCTTAGCTTATTTTGAAGGAAGGTGTGAATTCTCTAGAAAGTATTTTCTAGTGGCTCCAGTCTTTCTCATTCAGTGCTTGCTGTACCAATGTAGAATCACAGCTGAAGAATAGATGAGACCCTCACATACTCACTGGTGATCTTCACACAGAAACCCTGGAGACAAGGACCTGAGATGAGGGCATGCAGCTGTTGACACAGGCCCTGACTAGGCCAGGGCAAATGGTGACAGTGGCCCACAAGGGACACAGCTGACCAGTCAGCAGCTGTCTGCCATCTCCTGCTTGTAATGGTGCTGTGGCTGACTTCTGTACTGAAACTTGTCAGTCTCATCCTCTACTCTTTATTTGTTAATGATTTTGCCCGATGTAATATCACCAGAGGAACCATAGACCCACTAAAGCATTCAGTGAAGCAAACATAACAAAAATTGCAGGTTGTTTTAAGGTTCAGTCTCTTCTTCAGCTGTGCAAAAGCATTCTGAGACAAAAGACTGCTCTCACACTATATCAGTTCTCTGGAAAGCAAGGATTAAAGGGAGTTGAATGAAAAAATTCTTTTTACTTGGGGTTTATCCCAACTTCCCCTTAAGTTACAGAGGGTCAAAATGTAGCATGTAGTTGGTATCTGATTGCTATGGTGGAAATCATACCATGTGTTAAGTAGGCTGGGAGGAAAAGTGTTGTTGGGGAACTTCTTGTCAGCTGCACACCATCTCAGCTGTGATTTTGCCTCCTCCTTGTCTGAGGGTAGAACAGCTGAACCACAGAGCAAAAGCCAAAGGGATCTGGACTCTTTGGCTCTTCACCTGCAACTCACAGCCGGTGTCTTCAAAGCCAGCCACCGTGTCCAGGATCAGCTCAAGACTGAAATACAGTTTGTTGTTTTCTTTATTTGCTTGTTTATATTGTATGGCATTTTCTGCTATTGATGTAAGCCATCACCTGACATACTAACTTTCAACATGTAGGACATCCTCCCATGGGAAATAATTCAAACATGTAACCTACCACCTCCAGCCTGACAAAGTCTAGTGTAGGTTAAACTTTATCATTTGATTTAACCAACTATGTGAACTAGCCCACACGCTTTCCATTTGACACTGCTTTTGAACTGGGCAATTAGAAAGTGAATTAGAATTAGAAAGTGAATTAGAAAATGTTTTATTGACAACTGTTCAGGCCGAGAATCTTCAATTTAATAAAGCCCAGTGCATTGGAAATGTTAATGCAAACCCTTTATGTCTCCAGTTTCAGAGAGTAGCCATGTTATTCTGCCATAGAACAGCTAGATTCAAGTCCAGAAAATGTTATTAGTCTCAAAGGTGCTACTGGACTTGAATCTAGCTGTTTTAAGAATCCAGTACTTGAGAGCCTCAATAAATACATGGCCCTCTTTACCCTGTGCTATGGGATTGGGAAGCCTGAACAAAATACATTATGCATTCTATTTCTGAATGTGTCAATCTGTTACTTTGTTTCTGAGGTTTAGAGCAGAGTAATTCCCTGAGAAGCTTTTCCCAGGGCTGCAATTTATTCCTGGACGGAGCTCCAAATTGCAATAAATCAGGTATTTTCTATAGGGCTTCCTCAGGAGGCTTGGTACAGTGCTAAGTACACCTTTGATAAAGAATAACAAATAGGAGATTTTCAATGACGGTGCCTTTGTCTAAAGTTGTCTTCTTATTGAGTTAAATTGCAGTCCATAATGTTATATTTAAGACTGGAAAGTCAGCTTGCCAATACACTCTAAATATTTCATGGGTTTTACGAAGGCAGAATATTATTTTGCCTTTCTCTTTCTCCTCTGTCCATATAAGAATTTTCTGACCTGAATCCATTTAGAGAATTTTAAAATGATCTCTTTTGTTTCCTTTAAAAATAACGATTATTTGGCAGAGCTGGAAAAAGTACAGAGGAGAGCAACCAAGATGATTAGGAGGCTGGAGTACCTTTCCTATGAAAAGAGTCTGGGACTTTTTAGTTCTTAAGGTAGCTAATAAATTCAGCATCTTTGGATTTATTCCACCAACCAGCCACGTTCCACGAGATGATCTTAAAGTCCGATAGTGGAAAAGTATTTGGAGTTGAAGACAATGAGGAGGATCTCAGTCAGTCATCTTGGGGAAATTGGTTTGGCAAGCAGGAAGAAACAAAAGTCATACCTTCATTTTCGAGGCCCCTAGAAATATTTTTGCTAAGTTCACAAAGGCTTGGCCAGATGAAATTATCCTTAGGATTGATGGAATTGTCCATAGACGTGGCGGGCGCTGGATGAATTTCAGCAACGACCAGCCTTTCCGAAGGCCGCCTGATTTCAGATTGGGGGTAAGTGGTTAGTGAAATCTCAGATGGGAAAGTAGATATCATATTGTCCACATTCAAGTTTGTTAAAGGAGGGCAAATGGAAATTGAAGAGTGAGGAGGATCTTGATGATCTAGGTCAATCAAAGGCACATCTTGAAGCTCTCTCAACTTGATAGAAGAAGACCCAGGAGAGCTCTTTTGCTGCTCACTCTGCTTCAATAAGTTTAGAAAAGAGAAGACTAAGGGGGGACACAATAGAGCAGGGATGGGGAACCTTTTTTCTGCCAAGAGCCATTCATAAATCTATAACATCATTCATGGGGCAGCAGGAACTCATTAGCATATTAGGCCACACCCCCTAATATTAGCATATTGGGCCACATCATCTGGGATAATCAAGTTCAAGTTGAACTGGTGATAGCTGGCTCCCACTGCCCACCCTGCCACCCCTCCCTCCATGCAGAAACTGCAGCTGCTCCCACCGGACCCAGGCACCCACATACCCACCAGCCATCCTTCGCAACACCCATCACTCAGGCTCCAGAAACAGAGAGAGAGAGAGAGAAACAAAGGGAAATAAAGAAATGAGAGAGAAGAAAAGGAAATAAAGAAATGTGGGAAGGAAATGGGAAATAAGGGGGGAAGAAAGGGAAAGAAATGAAATAAAGGGAAATAAAAAATTGGGGGAAGAAAAGGAAATAAAGAAAGAGGGGAAGAAAGGGAAACAAAAAGGGGGGGAAGAAATAGAAAGAAATGGAAATAAAGAATTGAGGGGGAAACTTACTCTTCCAGGCCCTGCAGTGATCTGGGGAGGCTGCTGGGCAGCACAGAGGAGCCTCATGACTCCTGCCAGCCAGCTGTCCCCGAGGAGGCCATTGCACAGCCCAGCCAAGCTATCTCTGATGGCTTGCCAGCCCTGGGGAAACCCCTGCGCAGTGTGGCCTGGCTCAGCGATCCCCACCAGCCGGGGCCGTGCGCCTGACCCAGCAATCTCCACCAGCCAGCTGGCCCCAAGGAGACTGCTCAGTGTAGCACGGCCCATCCCAGGGATACCCACCAGCCTGCGGGCTTCAAGGAGGTTACCACACACCTGGCCCAACAATCCCACCGGCTGGCTGGCCTTGGGGAGGCCGCTGCGCAGCACAGCCCAGGAATCCCTGCCGGCCAATTGGCCCCGGGGAAGCTGCCCAATGCAGCGTGGCCCAGCCCAGGGATCCCCGCCAGCCTGCGGGCCCCAGGGAGGCTGCCACGTACCCAGCCCAACAATCCTGCTGGCTGACTGGCCTTGGGGAAGCCGCTGCACAGTACAGCCCAACGATCCCTGCCGGTCAGTTGGTCCCAGGGAGGCTGATGCACAGTGCAGCCTTGCCCAGGGTTCCCCACTGGCCTGCGGGCCCCAGGAAAGCCACCATGCGCTTGGCCCAACAATCCTACTGGCTGGCCGACCTTGGGGAGCCTGCCACACAGCATGGCCTGGGGATCCCCACTGGCCAGCTGGCCCCAGGGAGGCTGCAGTGCAGCACAGCCCAGCTGAGTGATCCTGGCCGGGTGCAGGGAGGCCACCATGTGCCCAGCCCAGCAATCCCCGCCAGCTGGCCAGCCTTGGGGAGGCCACTGCACAGCATGGCCTGGGAATCCCCACCGGCCAGCTGGCCCCAGGGAGGCTGCCATGGAACACGGTCTGGCCAAGGGATCCCCTCCGGTGCACATGGCGGCCCATCTGAGCGATCCTGGCTGGGCCCGGGGAGGCTGCCACGCAACGTCCAACAATCCCCACCAGCGGGCCAGCCTTGGGGAGGCCACTGCACAGTGTGGCCTGGCGATCTCCGCCAGCCAGCTGGCCCCGGGGAGGCCTCCTAGAAGTGTGGCCCAGCCAAGCGATTCCAGCCAGCCCAGGGAGATTGCCGTGCAGCCTGGCCCAGCAATCCCCACTGGCCAGCCAGCTCAGGGAGGCCGCCGGTGGGCCATACCAGGGGACCTTGCGGGCCGTAAATGGCCTGCGGGCCAGAAGGTCCTCACCCCTACTATAGTGATACTGTCAAGCCCCTTACTATTTTTGTATCTAGTGGCCTGTCTGGTACCTCAAGGTCTTCACTCCCTCCCCATTATTCACTGCCTAGTTGACAAGTAGGCATAGCCATCTGGCAGGGAGTTGTTTATGCTACTCAATGGTTTGTTGTATGTGAAAGCCATACTCCCTAATTCACAAGTCCCTTATCTCGTAGCGTTCCTGTGAGAATGCTAGTTTATTTCTGTAACCTGTGACCTTTAGAGAGAAAGGTCCTCAGTTGATAATTGTTTATGATGCTCTTTATAATATGCATGCAGCCTTTTGTATCTCAGTTTTTCCACTGACTATCTTCAGTGGAGCACCTCGAATTCTAATAAATGCTTCTATTTGAAATAACAAAGGAAATTATTATTTGGAATATTGGGGCTTGACAGATACCATGTCCTTCCCCTTCTCAAACCCCACTCTCCCTAGGTTCCACTTCCAAAGCTCCAAGGATTCCCCAACCTGGAGCTGGCAGCTTTATAACTTGAATCAGATTGTAAGTAGAGTCCAATGCGGTGCTGTGCAGAGTCATGTTACTCTAATATGGTTGATTTCAATGAAGAAGAAGAAGAAGATGAAGATATTGGATTTATATCCCGCCCTCCACTCTGAAGAGTCTCAGAGTGGTTCACAATCTCCTTTACCTTCCTCCCCCACAACAGACACCCTGTTAGGTGGGTGGGGCTGAGAGGGCTCTCACAGCAGCTGCCCTTTCAAGGACAACCTCTGCCAGAGCTATGGCTGGCCCAAGGCCATGCCAGCAGGTGCAAGTGGAGGAGTGGGGAATCAAACCTGGTTCTCCCAGATAAGAGTCTGCACACTTCACCACTACACCAAACTGGCTTAGTCTGAATAAAACTTAACATGTAATATTCCAAGGGGCAATGCTTGAGCTAGAGATACACCCAGAAGGAGCTAGACAAACTGCAGGCATTATCCTAAAACCATGATTTAGCTGTGATGGCTAAATGGGCTATCTATGTTTAGAAACAGTGTACCTCCTTTGCATTACTTAAAGACTTTGCAGTGACAGCTGGTTGACCACTGTAGGAAAGTGGATGCCGAATAAGAGGGATTGTGTGTCTCATCCTGTAAGGTTTTTAAGCCTGGGAAGAGAATGCATGAATCACTTTTCTTCTGGCCTCTGTTGCATAATGTCCACAACAATTCCTTTATGCTGACTGAATGTGGTGTCTAAACTGAAATCCTTTAGAAAATTATAGTTATTAAGATAAAAGAATTATCAAAATTATTAATAGCAGCTTATTAAAAAAAACTTTTAAAAATGTATTACCTAGTCAAGGTGAGTGACTTGGTTAGTACAAAAATCACATGGAATGGAAGGAACGTTTTTTCCTTCATACTCTGGGAGTAAAGGGGTTTTTTTTCTCCTTTATTTGGGGTATAAACATGACACATTGATTTGGAGAATCTCCAATTTATAACAATGGTTTTGTTGTACTTTCTGGGTTTCTTTTTCCAGAAAGAAGAAAAAGAATTACATTAGATATTGCATAAGAAAAATAAATCCTATTGCATATGAAAAAATGAGATTTTCCACCTACAGACCAACATTGCTAGAATATGATTTCTTCTGGGATCTATAGATTGTGCCAGCTTTAAAACTGTTGATTTTGTTTTTTAGGAAACAAACAGTGCCCTAAAGCATGTGCAGTTCTATGGGGTTTATAGAAGCAGAAACGAATGGCTGGCCGAGTGTGTGCAGACCAGCTGTTCATAGAATCCCCAGTTGTCCTTAGCTGACTTTTAATGAGTGCTACTCTTCATCTGATTGAGGATAATTTCTCATTCTGAAGTCAATAATCAGATTCCACAACAGCAGCAAGCACTGATTACTTTTGTTCTTGATTAATTTGCAGAAAAATTGATGTGTATGCTATTTTGTTTTAACAGGTCATTTCTGATGGCACATGATATTTATCTTGCCTCATGTCTTTATACAGGTCTGAGCAGCGCAACGTTTTCAATATTAAGATATGAAGAGTTGTACTATACTGAGGCAAGCCTGTATTCTATCTGGTTCACTTCTATCAATGATTCATTTGGCCAGTGACTTTCCTTGAGTCAACTTCTCCTCTCAATAGGGTAGCTATATCTGGGCTGGGAAAGAGCATGGGGAAGTTGATGTTTGAGGAAGGAGGATATAATTCCATAGAGCCCCCTTCCAGATTAACCATTTTCTCTAGGGGAACTGGTCTCCAGACATAACCTGGAGGTTAGCAAGTGAGCCCTCAAAAACGGTGGAGGCTATTGAGCAGCCGCCGGCAATTGGCCGCCTCCCATTCCCTCGGATGAAACCACAAAGGTGGGGGAGAGCCTATGTGAGCTCAGCACAGGAGAATTGACCAATAAGGGAGGGGCGGGCCAGCCAGTGCTGGCTGCTGCCGCCGTCTCTGATCATTCTGGGGGGGGTATGAATTCTGATCCTAAGCTTGAATTTGCATCTATTTAGCATACAGAAGGTCCCAAGTATATTCCTTTGGCACTTCCAGGGAAGGCCCAACTAGTGGGTGATGGGGCCAATCTTTAACTGAAAACCCAGGGAGCTGCTCCCTGTCAGAGTGGGAGGTGCTGCACTTGATGGGCTGAGACTCAGATGAAGCATAGAGTAACTTCAGGTGTGTGTGTCTGCCATTTGTTGAAGGATTTACATTGCTTTTCAAGGTATATGGCTAATGCATTTTCCTTTCTTTTGCTCCAACACCGTTATACCAGCCAGGAAAGCTACACAGAGGTCAGGGGGCTGAGACGGTGCCCAAGTGGGTACCACCAGCCATTTCATCCTTCCAGGAGGTGGTGGACATGATCAAAGCACTGGAGAGGGCCATGGCCAAGGACTGGAAACATGGTAATGATGGCACATTGGGTGCAGCCATGGTGTCCACGCAGGATGGATCACCAGTACATAAGTAGGGGTTGCAGGCCCTGTTGGCTAATGGGCCATGTGGGTAATAATAATAATAATAGTAATAAAATTTTATTTATATCCCGCCCTCCCCGCCGAAGCAGGCTCAGGATGGTAGCTCAGGATGGTAGCCAGGATGGCTGGCAGAGTACCCACTCCTTGGCACTGGAATAGCTTCAGTAGCTGCTTGGCGTGGGTCTCATCCCTCGGAGACCAAATTGGTCAGGGAGGCCACAAGGGTGGCTGGATGGCTGGTGAAGGGTAACTTCGGTACCCACTCCTTGGTGCTGGAATGGCTTGCCTGCTTGGCAAAGGAAGGCAACTTTGGTACTCACTCCTTGGTACTGGATCAGCTTGCCTGGAGGGTAAGTGATGGGTAACTTACCCACTCCTTGGAATTGGAATAGCCTTGATGGCTGCAGGGTGGGGGTCTAGTCTGGCATTGGGCCATGAGGACCTTGGTGTGTGGTGTTGGAGGACACAAATGGTGCTGGCTTATGGTGTATTTCATTACAGGATCCAGCACAAGCTCTGACTGAGGTGCCCAGCTGGGCATCAGAGACTGAGTCCCTGTTGAATGGCTGGAGGACAACAGGGAAATGCTTTAGAGGCAGCCATTATGCTTTATGATCGTCAGTTGGCAGAAGCACCTCCCCAGGCTGTGATCATGCATTTAGGCAGTGATGATTTGGGCACTAGGTCGGCAGTCTCTACCCCGAGATCAAGGCCTTGGCACTGCATTTTTCCCTCGAGGGCAATGGGGTTATTGGGTCAGTCACTTGCTTAGCTGATATGCAGGGTGGTCTGTGACCAGAGGGTCTCATGGTTGGCGGGAGGGGAGTTAAACCAAGGCTAACCCCGCTCTGTGGCGGGAAAAGCACGGGTTGAAGAGATTTCAAGCTGGCGAGCACCCTGAGATATCAGCGAGGGGGGGGGGGTGGTCCTCAGTTGGGCTACCTAGAGACTTCACAGTCCGGGTGCCCTGGTTGGGGGCCTCTTCAGGGTCAGGGGAGCATATGACTGGCCTTAAAGCTTTGCAGTCATGGGCTTTGCCCTGTTAGGAAGCTTGCTTTGCAAGCTCAATTCAGGCCGTGCTTTAAGATGTATGTAATGGTGCAGATCAGGTTATGTGTAAATACAGTTCCCAGTTTAACCCATAACTTGTGTAGTGTTTCATTCGAGGGGTAGGTGGGCAAACATGCAAGCGAACAGATAGTAAAATCCTTCTTCTGCAGCAAACAACACTCATAGAATCCATTTGAGTGGTAAGGCTCATACCCATAATTATGTGAAAGAAAACCCCTTTTAAAACATCACTTTCCTTATATTCATATGCACATGCAGATGCATACACAATAAATCTCCTTGTACTCCAGAATATCTAATCCATATCAGATACTACATTCCATAGATATTTTCACAAGACTGTTTCAAACAGACTTGCAGCCCATTCTTATACATCTTTCTCAAGCTTTAGCTATTATAATTAATTACAAGTACTGAATTGTGCAGAGTGATGAAAACAAACTTGAATAGCTTGTAGGTAAAAGCAACGTGCACCCATTTTGGATTCAGATGAAAGATTTACAAACCCTTGGTGTGAGCCACAAGAAATCCCAGCATTAAGGTCTATGTATTACCAAAGTCAGGTTTCTTGGTTACCATTATTTTGGGGCTCTATGCCACAATCTCAAGACTAGACATCAAATAACAATGAATATCCAAACAGACACATTTACCTGTATGAAATGGCAATTATTTTTTTTAAAAGATGACTCATTCCCATACGGATCCAGAAAGGAGCATGTCTGGTGATATTTCCTTCCTGAGTGTTCACTATTCTCCAATTAAAAATCTCAGGAAACATCCTTTCTGAGAGTTCAGATGGAGGAAGAGCAGGATTGTTGTCCAGATCTGGTGGTGTCCTAGCTGGTAACTCTGTTCCATCCCCTGTTCCATTTCCTTGTGTACTGAGGAACTTGAGAGTTTTCTGAATTCCTATGGAAGTGCCTTTCCTGAAATAGGCAACCAGGAATCCATTCCTGCCATCTCAAAATTTAAGTAATTTCTTAAGTGTCTGTACATTCCACATTTATTTCATTTTTCAGATTTGATTTCCCATCCAACTATTAGAGCAGTGCTGTTTTGAAAACAACACATACAAATAAATCCTAAGGTAGCCAGAGAATTACAGTTTAAATTGTTGAAGAGTCTTGCAACGAGGAGACCCTGAGAGACCTGTGCCCCGGGAGGTGGTTTCAGACAAGACCAGCGGACTTTGTTCTAAGAGACTTCCAGAAGAACCCGGTCCAGACCGCGGGGTGGGCCCGGGTGAATGTCGAGCGGGGGTCCTTCAAGGGGCGGTTGGACATTTTGGTGGTCAAGCGCCAGCTTACCACCCTGTTGGGGCTGGCGTGGTTTAAACCCCTGGGAATACGGTTGGAGGGGGTGGGGCAAATCCTATCCACCAGCGGGGTCGGGGACGTATGCCAAGAGTTCCCCGATGTGTTCGATGGGTCCCTGGGCAGTTACAAGGGGCCGGCCATCTCCTTACTGCTGGACCCCACAGTCCGACCCATCAGGCTCAAGGCCAGGCGGGTGCCGTTCGCGCTCAAACCTAAGATTGAGGCGGAACTGGACCGATTAACGGCCCAGGGGGTACTGGAGCCAGTAGAGTACGCCACGTGGGAGACCCCAATAGTCACACCGGTCAAGCCCAACGGAGAGGTGCGCATATGCGCCGACTATAAATGCACCATAAACAGGGCACTTCAAGACAACCCGTACCCAGTCCCGGTAGTAAGCCACGTCCTGGCGGCCCTAGCCGGGTCTAAAATCTTTGGGAAGCTGGACCTGGCGCAGGGCTATCAACAGCTCCCAGTAGACGAAAAAACAGCAGAGGCCCAAACTATAGTTACGCACAGGGGGGCTTTCAGGGTGCGGAGGCTACAGTTCGGGGTGAGCGTGGCTCCGGGGATTTTCCAAAGCATAATGGATGCTCTCCTTAAAGGAATCCCCGGAGTCCAACCGTTTTTTGACGATGTTCTAATCGCCGCCCCGGACCCAGAGGAATTCAACAACCGCCTCCGAGAAGTACTCCGTCGGTTCCAGTCAGCGGGGCTCAAGGTCAAGCGGGAAAAGTGCTTACTGGGCGTTCCGCGAGTGGAGTTCCTGGGGTTCGCTGTAGACGCAGCAGGGATCCACCCAACGGAGGAGAAAACACGAGCCATTGTTCAGGCCCCAGCCCCAAAATGCAAGGCCGAACTCCAAAGCTTCTTGGGCCTATTAAATTTTTACCACACGTTCCTCCCACACAAGGCAGCCCTGGCGGAACCCCTACACAGCCTGCTAGACAAAAACGCCCCTTGGGTCTGGGGCAAACGCCAAGCCGCCGCATTTCAGGCGGTGAAAGATACGCTGGTTTCCAATGCGGTGCTCCACCACTTTGACGAGAACCTCCCGGTCATACTGGCTTGCGACGCATCGCCATACGGGGTGGGCGCCGTCCTCGGGCACCAACTCCCGGACGGGAGGGAGGTGCCAGTAGCATATTACTCTCGCACCCTCACGCAGGCGGAGCGGAATTACGCGCAGATCGATAAGGAGGCGCTGGCCATAGTAGCGGGGGTCCACAAGTTCAATGATTATCTTTATGGGCGCAGGTTTACAATCGCCACCGACCACAAACCGCTCTTGGGTCTTCTAGCGCCGGACCGCCAAACCCCCCAAATCCTGTCCCAGAGGGTACTGAGGTGGAACCAGTTCCTGAACTCCTACAGGTACACGCTGGTCCACCGGGCGGGCAAATCCATGGGCCACGCAGACGCCCTCAGTAGGTTGCCGCTGCCCGAGGAGGGGGCAGACCCAGCCCTCGCGCACCACATCATGCTAGTGGAAAGCCTCCCGGAACAACCCCTACACGCGGCAGAGGTCGCCAAGGCCACTCAGAAGCACAAGATACTGGCACGGGTGCTCGACTGGGTGGTGAGGGGGTGGCCGGAGGGGAACATGGGGGAAGAATTCAAACCCTACAGGACCAGGAGGGAGGAACTGACGGCCCACAAAGGGTGTCTCTTATGGGGAAGCAGGGTGGTGGTGCCGCCCCAGTTACAAAAGCGGGTACTAGAGTCCCTACATGAGACCCACCCCGGCATAGTTCGCATGAAGGCCCTGGCCAGAAGCTACGTATGGTGGCCGGGGATGGACGGGGAAATCGAGAGCTGGGTGCGGGGGTGCCAGGCCTGCCAAGAGTCGAGGCCCGATCCGCCTAGAGCGCCCGCCACACGTTGGGAACCCTCCAGGAAGCCGTGGTCGAGGCTTCACCTCGATTTCGCCGGGCCCTTTCAGGGGCAAATCTTCCTGATTCTCATGGACGCCTACACCAAATGGCTGGAGGTTTTTCCCGTAGCATCCACATCCTCAGCCTCTGCCATCCGAGCCCTACGCAGGGCATTATGCACCCACGGCATCCCGGACACCATCGTCTCGGATAACGGGGCGGCGTTTACCTCGGGGGAATTCCAGGCATTCCTCCAGAGGTACCTCATCAAACACATACGGTCCGCCCCATTCCATCCGGCCACCAACGGCCAAGCCGAGCGCATGGTGCGCACGACAAAGGAGGCCTTAAGCCGGATAGTACAGGGAGATTGGGAACACCGGCTAGCGGCCTTCCTATTCGACAACCGGGTGATTCCCAACCCTGCCACCGGGGTGAGCCCCGCAGAACTCCTAATGGGGCGCAAGCTCATTACACGACTCGACAGGCTGCACCCAGACAGGGCTTCAGACATTCGCGGGGACCCTGAGGTCAGGGACGCAGCCCGGGGGTTCTTTGCGGGCGATCCGGTGTACACACGAAACTACGCCAGGGGCCCCGAGTGGGTGGCGGGACGAGTACTGAGGGTCACGGGTTCCCGCCACTACGACATATCCACAGAGGGGGGCCAGGTAGTGAGGCGACACATCGACCAAATACGCCGCCGCACAATACAGGAGGAACAAGTGGGGTGGGAAGAAGGGAAACCCAAGGAGGAGCCGCCCAGGGCTCAACCGGAGGACACAGCCCCCCCACCGAATAGCCCGACACCGGAAGCGGCCGGGCCGGCAGCGACCGATAGACCAGCAGAATCGGACCAGCAGCCGCGGCCGACACCAGCGGAACCACCAGCCGAGGTCCCCCCGGAAACCCTACGCCGGTCCACCAGGGAACGGCGACCCCCAGCTTATCTTCAAGATTATGTGCATTCACTAGGAGGGGAGGGGTGTAGTGTATCCGCAGCGCGTCAGGCCTTGCGCGACGGCGACCAGGTGGCTGGACGCCCAGCGCAAGGCACGACGAGCTCCGCCCCTCACCAGCAGCGGCGGGAAGTTCAACAGGCCACTATTGGCCTGACCTGTCCAGTGGGCTGAACCGGGGTTTGTATATAAGCGGGACCCGGCCCGCGTGTTCCCCCTCTTGCAACGTGCTCTCAATAAAGAATGTTGCCCGACTCGCGTCTCCTGACTGAGTACGTTACAAAGAGTATTATATAATGGATTCCAAATATGATTAAAACAGGAGGTGTGTGGAACATACTACAGCAAACTCTGAGATTATCTAGAAGGTAACTTAGGTTTGACTGAGTATTCTATTACATGGTAGAGAGAAAAAGTGAAAGGGAGTGGGAATGCAGGAAAACTGGCTTCTGTTATAACAAATTAAAATTATTCTAAAACACACATTTGTCTCAGTTAACAATTCTGCATTACAGGGAGAAAAAAAAGAGCAATGCCTCCAAACCAATCTACCTAAACAAAGTCCCTTAAAATATCTGCTTAACAATCTGTGGTCAGGTTGTCTATAATGTTCCAGCTTCCATTAGTACATCCAGCATAAATTAAAAGAATCTCTTCTCATTGTATTAATCACTTCATTCATCTTTCTAATGCAGGGCTGCTGCTGCCTCTGAGCCAATGATTAATTTGTGATCAATAATTATCCAGTTAATGCCAGCATGTTATTGCAAATGTATTAATTAAAGCAGTCATGCAGATTATCTCATCCTTGAAAAAAAATGAGAAATTATAGGGGTAAAAAAACCTGTTGTTTTTTAACAATACGGTTCTGACCAGCCAGTTTGCAAGTAAATCATTAAGCAAGGGGAGTATGTCCTTAATTGCACAATAGCATATCATGGCTCTGCAGAAACCAAGACCAGAAATAGCTTGTGGTTAGACCAACTGTACGGAAGGTTCTCTGAAGGCTAAATTGTGGTCTGAAGCAGTGATAAGCCTGTGACAGGTTTAGAAATTAGAGTCAGTTACAGAGCAAGGTCCCTCTGCTTGACCCATGTGGACAAATACTTGTGCTGACATGATATTCTACTGGTCACATCCCATTTTGCACATGCCACTGACAGTGATTCTGATGCAGACAAGACCATTACAGAGGCATGCCTGCATGATTTTGTCTGAGTGACTCTGTAGATCCTGCACTAACCTGTAGTCCTATAATTTGTGGGCCATCTGAAAAAAGGGATTCAACCCTGACAGTTCCCCATGTCTAGACATTTATATACCTCAAGCAAGGATAAAAAATCCACACCTACACATGACTGCTGAAAGCCAGCACAGGCCCCCAGATTTCTTTTGGTCCTTTCAGCATACCTGGGTCTGGCCCTAGTCTGTCTGGCACCCTAGGCAAAGCAAGCTTCTGGTGCCCCCCTGCACTGATAACATTCGGTGCCCCCAGAGGGCCGGCACTGTAGGTAATTGCCTAGTTTGCCTAGTGGCAGGGCCAGCCCTGAGCATACCACAAAGGTCTGATACATACATCAGATGAAAATAAATTGTATAATGTGGTTGGCTCCCCCAAATTATCTGTGATTCCTGGATTTTGTCCCCCTATATGAGAGAATGAACCAATTTAAATGTGCAACATGGATATGCCCTGTGTGCTTGAGAGGCAGGAAAATGTGTGTTGTTAGGGTATGAACTGGAAAAATTTTAATTATGTGCCATAACTCAAGAAAGAGACGATATATTGGAAATGCTGTTATATCATGAACACTCATTGTGTTCCATTTTTATGTTTATTTATCCATTTTATGTTATGGATTAGAATATGCCCATTGTTTTCCGTGCATGGAAAATGGCAGATTTTGCTGAGACTTTTTTTTTAACTGAATGGTACCAACATAACATGAAACCTAGTCTACCCTCTATTCTAAAGACTCACCAAGGGTGCAGTCAGATGTACCATTAGTGGCGACACAGCTCTGTCTCGCTGATGGATTAAATGTGTTCGTTCAGACATCCACATCTGGCAATCGAGCGTCATCCAGGGTCATTCCGGTTTGCTGCGGATCAATGTAAAAAGCGGCACAAGATCGGCTTTTTCCTGTTTGGACAACTCACGCGCGATACTGCCCCTTGGAATGTTTACCGCCCCTCCCACCCTTTTTTTTTAAAAAAAGCTCCAGCAGACATGCGCATTGCCAGATCATCCGGGAATCTGAGGTGACGCTTCTACTTCTCCAATCAACACAGGATCGGGGGGGAAATGTTATCCCACTATTCAGAAGAGGAAAAAAAATCTTTTTTTTTTTCAATGTGGAGAATTTCCAGATATCATTGTCACTGCCAATTTCTAGGAAAGTAATTCCTGGCAGTTCTCTGGTTTGAATCGGCAACGTTAATTCCAGAAACTTTCCCCCCTTCCCTCCCGCCTCTGAAGTAACGTTTGATTTCCCACTGTCAGATGATGGGATCTCAAATTGACCAGACCTTGAATTGTTGCAAAGTTAGGCTTTATTTAATAATCCATAAGCATTGAAACAAAGGAAAATTGAGACTGATACATTGTAGTTTTAGAGGGCAGGCTATATTGGGGTACATCAAAGAGAACTATACAAAGCCACATTTCTAAACATTGCTGAGGTGAGGTGCAAAGATTTACACGGTCTCTCTCTCTTATCTTATTGTTACTGTTAGTCTTCCGGGGATGGCCAGGCGGGGGGAATTTCTGCCTTTGTTAGTATCAAGCGAAAGAAATGTTCACATCAAGCATTGGCAACATCTGCACTTTCTACTTTGATATGCAAGGTCCTTTCTCATGGTTAGTAACAACGTTTAAAGATGGCGTCAGTTCAGCTAAGCATTTTATTCAGTAAAGTTACATCGGCTGACACCCATTTCCAAACAGTTGGGCGCATGTTCAATGGACCCCTCCCCTCCCAGAAATCACCATTTGATCATGCATGCTCCAAAAAAGAGCGTGATAGTATTGGATGTCTGATCGCTCAACAACAGAATGAGTCGCATTCTGCATCGAATCAATATCAATATTGCATCAAATCAATATTCAGCGGTTCAAATTTGAGTGCTACACACCTGCTTTTAATGTGATGAGTGACCGCACCCCAAGTTTCAAATGAACTGTTTTACAGCCCCTTCTAAGGTGCTCCCTCAGCCATCCTCTCTGCATAATGGAAAAGGCACAAAAATGGTCTGTAGTTTTCTGGAGCTGCATTTTTTTAATTTTTTTTGTTTCTTTTAACCAAACTTAGTAATTGTGAGCAAAAGTTGCCTTTCCAGAGTGTCTGCCTGGTGAGAAACCCACCCGCCCTCCCTCCCTGCCAGGGGAATGAGATACCTATCCAAGCTGCAATAAGAAATGTGACACTCACTAATTAATCTGCAAAAAGGTAGAAAACAGGTAACCCACTAACTGAAGGTAAGCAGAAAAGCCAAAAAACCAAGAGGAAAAAGTCAGAATGAAAAACAAAAAACAAACTCTTCAAAAGCACACACAAAAAAAGGAAAGGCAGAAGATCAAAACAAACCTAATGTTAAACCACACAAAACCCCAAACAACAACAAAAATAATACCTCCCAAACTCTCCCAGTCAATGACCAAAAGTGCCTGCCCTTACTAATCATCCCTGGGAGGAAAAGTCAAAGCGAAGGCTAGCTAGTAGTAATAATAAATTAACCAGATCAGTTTGTTGAGAAGGCAGGATCCACTTGGTCACAGTCTAGCATCATCCAATCAAGGTGGAACAGTGAGTGCAGCACACTCACAGCACACGTGTCTCAAAATGTCTACCATAATGCATAGCAACATTTTAACATTTCTCTCCCCTCCAAAAAGCTGTGTGATTGATCAAGGAAACTCACCTGATCTGTCCCAGGACTAAGACTGGTTGGACTAAATGCTATTTCCTGGGGAAATTGGGAAATGGGTTTTTTAAAAAAATGTGGGCAGGCTCTGTTAAGATTAGTATCCAACTGCACACCCATATCTGCTACCTCAGAATAATGCTGACATGTAAAACAAGATATTCATTTCCAATTTCTTTTTAATAATATAGATGGGTCATTTTGACATTGATATATATATGTATGTGTATATATATATATATATGTATGTATATGAGAGTCAACAATTAACTATACTGGCTAGGTAAATTGGCCTCTTGGTACTGTTTCCCCCTCAAACTGAAGAAAATACTTAGGGATGTTTGAAAGGATTTGGGGAGAACTGGTGTTTTTAGGAAAGATCCCATCCAGTCTAGTCCAGCATTCTAGTGTCCAGCTGCTGCTTCATAGCATAGTCACATCTTATTTTTAACCTCTAGAATCTGATATTCAGAGTTTACCTAAATAGAATATGTTAAGTTCCATTTTAACGAAAGTAAGTGTATATCTATCAACTGTGTGTTTCCTTTGTGTGAATTTGCCTTTAATTTTAATTACTCATAAAATAAATGTAAAGGTATTGGATTTATTAGCACTTGAAACCCTCTGTTTATCCAGAATGTCCCAGGAGAAGAAGTTTGCACAGCAATATAATTATGCAGCATTTACTCTGGCACACAACTCTGGCTTCTGCCCCAGAACATAATCTAGTTACATCATACACTTATGTGACAATTTGCTATTTTGCATTTACACACTCAGGTTGATCCAATAAGGGATAAACAGTGCAATCTACATTATTTTGATTAACAGCAACTATCCTATTGATTTTAGTGATTGTGAATTGATTTTTCATTTTGCTAAGCCAGCATGAATATAGCTTGCAGCACAGCTGTAACCTGGCACTTCGAGAATGGCTGGTATTTCCTTGTGTTCACATTCTAAATCAAATTTGTGCCAAGCTTATTATGCAGAATTGATTAGGCCCTACTGTTTGGAAAGGAAAAGTGAAGGACCCTTATGGATTTTCTTATTTAGGCTTAGATGGTTAGTGCTGTACTGAATCTGCATTTACAGCAAATTGGTATAATGCTGTACAATATATAATGTTGGCATTCTTTTTTAAACTTCTCAGTACTTGACTAATTAAGAATGTGGTTCTTTTATTTGTTCAGTTAAGAAGCAAACCTAATGTATGGTTTACAAGTAAGTTACTGCAATATCCAGCAAGATATTTTCTTTAGTATCATCCGTGTTTGCCAAGCTAATGAAATTGTAGTTTTAAAGATTTAATCCATTTTATCAATTAGCTTTTATTCCATTACCCCAATAGATTTTAAAATCTCTGATCTTTTACCCCACCTCTATAACACCCCCCCCCCAATCTTCTGTGGAATTTATGGAATTTGGATTCTTTTAATACTTTTCACAGCAGCACTATAAAACCTTATAGTGAGAAGCTGGAGATATTCAAAAGCCAAGGTCAATTTGATTCAAGCTAGCCCAATGGACTTATGCTAACCCTGTGGAACATTTGACCTTTTTTTCTTTGAAAAGCAGACCCTACCTCCGTAACATTCTCCCTATTCTCCATAGAGAATGGAGAGAGAAGGGTGGCTAACAGGCTGCTTACAAAGTTCATTGGAAAACTGTAAACAAAAGAGAATCTTACTAGTGTTAGATAAAAAAGAGACCTATTCATCAGGGGATGCCTGGGGAGAATGTAAAGCACAAGTAGTCATCCAGTGTTGACTGGTGTTGTCTGACAGGTACCATGAGCACAGTCACTGGTAAAGAAGACCCATAGCCTATTGTTTAGTATTTCTGAACAGAGAGCTTCATCTCAGTGTATTTCAGTTTTCAAAAGTGTCGCAGAAAAAAAACAGAAAACATTTACCAACCATAGGAAAGGCAGCAAAGCAAACTTACCCAAGAAATATTTCTTGTAATCAGAAACTCATTCCAGGTTTATGGGGCTGCTGACTTTCCTCATCCTTATGCATGACTTCCTAATGTGAGATTTTGCCAGGTAATACCCAAGAAGACTTCATCTATGGAGACATAGGAAAGCTTTATTGAAATGTTACAAGTGTAGACATCTGCATTAGGCAGCCATTGGCTGAAGTGAAGGCAACAAGCATAAACATTGTTAAGTAATTGCAAAAAGAGCAGGATTCCTCCCCTCCTCCAGACCTTCAAAGGTCTAATTGTTTCCCACACAGGTCACTAAGATCCCAGCCTCTTATCTCCTGAGAAACCAAAGTCATTTTCAGCCAAATGATATAAGGAAGGCCCCCACATTCCAAGACAGTTGCTAATGTCTCCACAGCGGGACAGGCCCAATAACCTTCACAAAGGCATGATATTCTGTATAGTAAGATAACAGCACATGACAGGAGACAGAGTGTGGATCCTGAAATTCTGCCCCCCCCACCAAACATTATTCCCCACCCAGTTTGGAAAGGTACCTCCAGGCCCAGTGCATGGGAGTAAGCCAGGTAGGCCACCGCCTTGGGCGCCACATGGCCACAGGGGCAGAAGACGGGGGCAGGTGCCCCCTCACCGTCCCTATTCGTGCCAATGGAGCTGCCTGGGAAGCGCCCGCCTTCATGCAGCCAGCAGCTTCCCAGGCAGCAGAGTCCCTCTGAAGGGGGGAGAGTGGGCTGGGTGAGGGATGGGCCAAGCATTCTCACTTGGATCGCCCCTTGCCCAGCCGTTCTGCCTCTTCAGAGGGACTCAGCTGCCTGGGAAGCTGCCGGCTGCATGCTTTTTCCTCCATTCCAAATCAGAACGGAGGAAGAAGCATGCAGGCGGCTGCTTCCCAGGCAGCTCCCTTTGAAAGGGGCTGGCGGGCTGGGTGAGGGGTGGGCTGAGCAAGAACGGCCCTCACCCAGCCCACTCCCCCCTTCAGAGGGACTCAGCTGCCTGGGAAGCTGCCGCCCGCATGCTTTTTCCTCCATTCCAAATCGGAACAGAGGAAGAAGCGTGCAGGTGGACGCTTCCCAGCAGCTCCCTCTGAAGGGGGCAGAAGGGCTGGGTGAGGAGCGAGCCGAGCAAGAACACTCAGCCCGCTCCTCGCCCAGCTCTCTCGCCCCCTTTGGAGGGAGTTGCCTGCACCAGCAGAGCATGCCAGTGCGATGACGTCACTTTTGGTGACGTCATGCTGTGCATGCTGCACGCGCGTGATTTAAGTCCTTGGTGGACCGGGGGCAGGGTTCTGCCTGCAGCGGCAGAACCTTTAGCACCAGGCCTGGGTACCTCTTATGGAACTGTTCGATCAATTGTTTAGCATTTACATGAGATGCTTTGACCCATTCATTATGACTCTCAAAGAAGTGTTTCCACTGAATCAGATAACACAGAATGCCCCCTTTTCGTTTAGAGTTCAAGATTAGTTCAACTTCTTGGTGTGGCTGCCTACTCACCATGATGGGGGGAGGAGCAGCTTGTTCAGGATGCCATTTATCCAGACCTGGATCTTTCTTGAGCAAGCTGAAATGAAACATGTTTCAGATTTTGGTGCAATTGTAGCTTGACAGTCACAGTGTTAATAAGATGTACTTCTTTAAAAGGTCCTAAGTATTTCCAGCCTAGTTTTTTCCTAGGCTGCTCTTCTATCAAATGCTTTGTTGAAACATAAACAGAGTCCCCAGGTTTGATGGCCCATGAGGGAGACCTCTTCTTATCAGCCTGCTGTTTGTAATCCATTTTTGCTTTTTCCAAACTTTCTTATACCACATCCCATTGAGAGACTAGCTTGGACCACCATTCTTGTAAATCCTCCTCCCTTTATCCTTTGGCGCTTCTCCCAGACCAGGTAGTGGCTGCCCTCAAACCCCTGTACCACTTAGAGAGGGGTGGTCCCAATAGAACAGTGCAGACTGTTATTGAAACAGTACTCAGCATAAGGTACAAAATCAACCCAGTCATCTTGCTGGTGGTTGATATCTGAGGACTTGTTCCAGTATCTGCTTAGTCCTCTCCATCTGACCATCAGTCTCAAGGTGGCAAGCCAAGCTGAACCCTTGCTCAGTGGCAGTTAATTTAAGGAACAACCTCCAGAATTTAGCCACAAACCAGGAACCCCAGTCCAAGATTATTTTGACTGGGAAAGGATGTAAGTGGACCACATGCTGCATCAATAGTTTGGCTAGCTTCTTTGCTATGGGGAGCTGTACACATGGCACAAAATGAGCTTGTTTAGAAAGCACATCAATTACTAATATCACAGTTTCCCTTTGTTGCGGGGTAGATCTGTGATAGTCCACTGAAATCAGTGACCAGAGCTGCTACTTTCTCAAGTCAAGAATTCTTCACCTTGATGTCAGCTGTCATCATATGACAGTACATTAATTAGAATTATTCCCTGTAGCAAGCAAATAATTGTAGTAAAAATCCAACTTGTGGTGCAACAATTCCATAACAAATGCGAATGCAGGAATCAACCCTTAGACTACAGTTCCCAGCATTTAAGCCACCATAGGCCATGTGAAGATTTTATTGCAGATGTAACAGATAATTTGAGTTGCTTTTGAAAAAAAAACATGGCAGAATAATAATAGCTCTTTGTAATTTGAAAGTCAAAACAGGCATTTTAAACACACTGTGACTTCCTCTGCTTGCAAAGTCACCTTTTGTGATCTTGTTTTGAGGTCTTGGTGTGCTCAGTTTGATTTAAATTTAGAAATTAAAAGCTAAATACACAAGAAAGCATTTCTGTGACAAATGCAGAAAGCTGACTGTATTAGCCTTGGTTCTAGTTGTCCAGCTTTGCATATGCTTATCATCAGAGTAAATGAAAAACCCAGTAGGGACGTTTCTCAGATTTGAACGTGATGTAGATTTCCTTTTTTAATTTCAAACATGTCAAGTGTAAAGTCCTGAGTATTCACAGAATAAGAAAGAAAGGAAGTGCTAAATGTTAGGAGATTGGAGTTTAAGACATATAAAATAGATGAATCATTTTTTTTCTTATTTTATATTACATTTATACTGATTTCTACACAACTATGAATTCTTTTAATGCTTTTGAAATAAACCTCACCCCCTAAGATTTAACAGAATATTCTGAAAAGCCTTTGCAAAGTCATCATTCCCAACATATGACAGGCATGGCCTACTGCTGTAATCCTGCTTCCCTCTCTTTTCTGTATTCCATGTTTGGTTGCAGGGAAAAGTGCTCTGAATTAAATGGATAGTTTCACAAACTGACAATTAAGAGTATTCGCTGCTTGTTTTTGTATTATTTTCCCCTAAATCATCTTGGCAGGGTAATTAATTAATTAATGAAAACAGAGTGTTTTCTGTGCTATTAAAATTTGCTTCAGGTGGAAGGGCAAAGTCACACATGCCATTTGAAGTGCTCTTTAGTCTCTCTCTTGCTTTTTGCTGTATTTGTGAAAAACATAGTCATTTCTAAGATCAAATTTCAACATGTGAAAAACAAGCAGTTTTCATTGTGTTTTTACTACTGATTGATATAATACGCAGAAAAGCTGATTTTAAAAATAACATTTCAGCCTTCCTGCACTTGACAGTGCACCTAGGGTTGTCCAGTCCAGGTTGTTAGATTCCAGAGGGTGTGGGGGTGGAGCCTGAGAAGAGGAAGGCTTGCAGAAGGAACAGGGTACGAGGCCATAGAGTCCATCTTTCAAAGCAGCCATTTTCTTTAGGGGAACGGATCTCTGTAGTCTGGAGATCAGTTATAATTCCAGGGGATCTCCAGGCTGCACCTGACAGTTGGCAGCCCTCTGCACCAGCAATTTCACTCAGAAAGTTTGTGGAGACCCAAAAAAGACAAATGAGAATGTAATTGTAGTGTAAGCCAAATTGCCCTCAAAAGAGGTTGGGGAATTACTTGAAGTTTTAGCTTTATCATAGCAGCCTTTGAGCCTTTGGGAAGTGTGGTGGCAGGAACATGCTTTGTTGTTCAGCTTATCTATATTTAGACCTCTACAAGCTTTTGTGACAAGAATGAAACTTTGTTCAATTTATCTGGTTCGAAGGCAGGGCTGACATTTGCAAACAGGCAAATCAAGAGCTCTGTCATGGTCTGATAATCAGAATAAATGTTAGCACAGGACTCGAAACAGGAGGATTTGAAAAGGCCCTGCTGCACTGGGAAGGGCTCCCTTGTCATTCTCTCTTGAGTGCCATATAAAAATTATGAGGAAAATGCTTTTAAAATAATAATAACCC
Organism: Heteronotia binoei; assembly: GCF_032191835.1. Taxonomy (NCBI): domain Eukaryota; kingdom Metazoa; phylum Chordata; class Lepidosauria; order Squamata; family Gekkonidae; genus Heteronotia; species Heteronotia binoei. The sequence goes on from NC_083229.1 coordinate 46,302,067, forward strand.
TGATATACTTTGCTCAGTCACTAATTTTCAATAGCACAAGAAAAGCTTCAGTAGTTTTATGAAGAGACTGAGATGAAACAAAAGGTATAACTCCAGAGATCTCATTTCTATAAGGACAAAGAATTAGAAGCAGTACCGTTTTGGCTGACATAAATTACAGGGTGTCCAGCAGCACCTACTAAATATAAACACTGCCATGAACAAATGCTCTGTGGAACTGGTGTAAATTACGAGGCAATTCAAAATTCTACCTGCTTTAGAAGAATGCTGAGTAAGAACAATAGGTTTCACCGCCTTCATTATCCTGTTGCTAGCACTGTTTTTGTTTCATTTTTCTCTGCTTATGCCTCTCAGTTTCCTGGAAAGACTCATGGGGCAAGCATATTTTGGCATTTTTAAAGAGGGTTAAGGGACAGAGGGAAAGGGGGGGAGAGATGTGACTGAAGCTGGTGATAGGCAGATGGAGGCAGGAATTGTCTGCCTTCCAAAATCTACTGGACTGTTTCAAGTGACTTAATGGCACAGCCCTGTCTGAAACCTTTCCCCAATTGTTTGGCTTGCTATCCAGTTGCATTTTCTGGGGAAGATTAATGTACAATATACCATTTTCTTCTAATCTTCTTAAAAGTTTTTCTAGACAAGCACCATCAGGGTTCTTGGTTAAAGTTGTAGTCCAGTGGCAACAAAGTTTTATTCAAAGTGTTACACAGAAAGTCTGTGTTTTGTTGTGTTTCCCCAATCCAATCAAGGAACACATGGATAGGTCCTGAAGGAGAGAAAAATATCTAAGAGCTTTATTAATAAGAATATACCAGTACTAGTAGGAGAAGCCTGAGCCCACAGAGCAAAAGGACTTCATGAAATCCCAAACTCCTCAGAGAAACAAAGGGTTGCAGACCCTCTTGTACTACCAATGATGCATGAATACATTAAACATCCAAACAAACATTATTGGACCCAAGATAAGGCCTCATAGTCTGGCACCTCTTCATTGGCAGGACTTACTTTTTTTTGAGGGGGGCGGGTTTGGTGAAACCAGATCTTGTTTACCCATCCAGGAGGGATGCTCTGATACCCTAGAAGGGGCAATAAAATATACTGTTTTCCTGCTTTTTGATCTCTATGCCATTTGGTGACAGTCCAGGCTCCTCTCTATAGGAATGCAGATTGATGCCCACATCAATGTATTGCAAGGATGTTCTGTATCTCTATATTGCCCTGTTTCTCAGGACATATGCCTTCTTTTATGGTGTTGCTAGGAAACCCAGAGTCTTGGTGCCAAAGGTGGAATTTCACCCCCCTCCCCTTTTCTCTCCAACCAGGGGCCAGCTTCTGAAGAAAGATTTTTAAAAAGAACTATTTGCCTAAGCATTCCACCTCACCTATTTTCCTATATTGTTACATGCATTGCTACTAACTATTGCTACAAATTAAAATTGTCATAGCTGATCTATAGGTAGTGATAAGAAATATCAGAATGTGCTGGATCCGTATCTCAAAAGTGTGAGCTTTCATGTGCAAAGCACACTTCCTCAGACAGAATGAAATGGAAACAGAATGACTTATGCCTACATAATTTATATTCTACAATTCTACTTTTAAATTACATAGTGGTATTACATGGACTGCTAAGCAAGAAGGATTCTTGTATAATAAAACAGGGAGCAATTTCCTACTGATTTAAGTGACACCAAAGATAAGTACAGACTATTCCTATTGTTTGCAAAATGATTGCACATTTCAAATTGTTTGCTGCCAGCAGGGCTTTTGTTGAGCAGGAATGCACATAAACACAGTTCTGGCTGGCTGGGTGCCCGGGGGTGTGACCTAATATGCAAATGAGTTCTTATGTGAAACAATGGGGACATCAGGGGTGTGGCCTGATATGCAAATGAATTCCTGGCTGCAAGAAATGTAGACATTGTTCTGTGCTCATGTTTCTGTTAAGGAGAAGAACAATCCACAATTGGATATTGTTAGCTGAATGTTTAACTCCCCTGCCCCAGCCTCAGTTAAGGCCTGGATGAATATTTCAGTGTATACCATGATGAAACAACTATTGCAGCCATGCATTGGAAAACGAGATTGCACACTAACCAAACCACAGAATTTTCATAAACAGGATGGCAACTGCTCTCTGAAATATATGGCTCCTGTCTCAACCTCTTGTTTTATGGGAAACCTGGCTGAGCTTGGTTTCCAAAGCATGTGCATATATTTTGGAATTTAAAGATATTTGTACTGGGATGTATTTTGGCCATGAAGTGACTGACTTCGCATTCCACGCATCTTTACTAAACAAAACTGATCAGCAGTGCTTCCTTGATAGAAAAACAAAAGTGTTGTGCTTGGTGACTCAGTTTTCTGCAGCCTGCTGTTCATAAAGCCACTCACTTGATCCTTTTATTTGCAGACTGGGGGAGGGAATGCTTTTCGGAATATTTTATCTACTTAGCTTCTAATTGGTAACAGGAGGTAGCACTTCATACATATAATGTTTTATCTGATTAAGCCATTCAGTTACCAGACAAGTTTCCTCATTTAATCATGTTGATAACAAGGTTTACATTTCTCAGCTTCACAGCCAGAGAAAAGAAGGACAAGGAAGAATTTTCTAACCGTTTCCTACAAAATATACCCACAATCTGTGCATGCTGGAAGTACACTGATTGACTGACTATATCTCTAAATATGAACCCTACCTCCATCTAGGTTTTTCTCTGATAGAATCTTAATAAAACTCCACATGATTGCTGGGCATTAAAATTGAACAGTAGAATTCAGACTTCCCATTCAAAACACAAGAGCTGGCAGATCTGCAAGGGACGTTTGTGTGTATATTTTCTATAGAGCAAAGCATGTTATTCCATTCTCTATGCCTCCATGGGCTGTGTGAAACAACCAGGTCTCTATGCAATCCTATCACCTTCCATACAGGAAAAATCATCCCGTTCCACCATTTGTTGCTGCTCCAGTGGTAGTAGCTCCCTTTCCCATTCCCAACTTCAGTTGTAACAGCCAGCTCATTGCTTTCGATAGGCCACTCAACTGACTACAGTCCCAGGGACAAGGCATTTTTTTAAAAAAAACCCCCAACAACCTGGCTACAGCACCCTCTGGTTGGTGTGCAACAAAAGTCTAGTTCACAATGGGGGTGAGCGCACAGTGAGGAAGGTAACAGGGCGGCGTCTGAACATTCCTCTATGGGGCACTAGATGAACAGATCAAATTAGAGGTGCGGTCAGAGGGCAATGAGCATGTCATCTGACCGCAACCTCAGCTGCTCTAACACTCCCTCCTTTTTGAGTAGAACATAGCTGCAAAAGGTCAGGAAATAAACACTTTCATCCCAACATTCCAACCTCATTCATTCATTCATTCATTCATTCATGCAAAACGTTTATTAGCTGCCTTTCTACCTTGCAGAACTCAAAGCAGCTTACAAAGTAAATTAAAAACAATTATAAAGGATGTGCACACCAGATGTTATGGTTACAGGTTCACCAACTGGTGGCCAGTTGTGACAACAGCCCTTTCGCCTCTGTGATGCTTGAAGTCTTATTTTCTTGACAAAGGAGGTTTGACTAACAAATTCCAATGAGATGTCCGGAGTAATCAAATGCGCAATATAACAAATCTGAACTGAATTTAAGAACATTTTTGTTTATCATCCTTAAAAATAAGGCGCAGCAATTTAATAGCAGGTGGGATAACACTACTGAGGAGAAACTGTGCAGTGTTCATCAGTACCAAGTGAATCATTTCCTGTCTTCAAGGCTCCCATATTTTTCACTTGCACTTGTAATGAATTGAATACTGTTGGACCATCATACAGTTCCGTACATCTCTGACATAAATGTTCACTGACACATGTCCATCAACTCTTGTCTTTATAATATTCAAAAAACAATATTTCATCATTTCTTCAGGCATTTTCTTCCAGTGCTCAACAATTTTTGTCATTAAGAAATGTTTCCTCTTTAGTAACATCAGTGAACACTATTCCCCTTGTCTCACACGTTGTTTTTTGACATCCTTCATTCCTATCACCTCTTCATCCCTTTGTGATTTTAACTTTTCTGAAGCAAGCTTACCTACAGCCCAGTTCCAGCTTTAGTCATACAGTATTGCCTTAGGTAAATAATTCACCCTGAGTTTCCCATGCGTGAAATAGGAATGTTAATGCTGGCTAGCCAACCTAACGAATGTTGGTATTAATGAGAACTTCATTTTGAAGTGTTGTTCCTGTCAACCTTCCCTTCCCTTTCTAAAAATCCCCAAAAACTCAATTTCCTCCAAACTTTATTCACATGTCAATTTTTCCAACCCCTTTCTTTGCTTTGTTAATAAATCTCTTTCTTGAAAACTGATGGCCAAATCTCAGCAACCCCTTTCCTGTACCTCTAATATTAGTTTGCTCTCCAGAAATCAGTCAGTGAGGAGAATGGTTATTATCACCTGCTGTCTAGACTGAGCAGTTATTAAAGATGCTGACCAGAGCAGATAACTGTTCTTACTAACAGTCAACATCTTATTCAACTGAAAGGTAATGACCAGGTTTGTTGGTCTTAAGACTGCCGCACTCTTCTCATCTTTATTGTAATTGTTTCTGTGCATTTTTTTAAAAATATACTGAATGAGTTCTGATAGAAAAATATTTCACTGTGACCATGACAACAATATGGTTTCTGTTTTGATTCTGCCAGCTATGGTGAGCTTATAAGTGGGCCAGGAGACCGGAGTTCAAAGAGCATTTCTGCTTTGCTAAATGCCAGGTCTTACATAATTCATATATTCACCCAACATTTCTACTCTCTGCATAAACAGGATGTATTATTCAAAATGTTGTGGGAAGATAAACAGGACATTTTTTGTGTGAGGAAAGAGTGTGTTCTAGAACAGGGGTGGCCAACGGTAGCTCTCCAGATTTTTTTGCCTACAACTCCCATCGGCCCCAGCCATTGACCATGCTGGCTGGGGCTGATGGAAGTTGTAGGCAAAAAATATCTGGAGAGCTACTGTTGGCCACCCCTGGTCTAGACTAAAGGTTAGACAACAGCTGTAAGCTTTAAAACAGAACTATATGGGCAGTGTATGTGTGTGAGAGAAAGATGAATGAACACAGGCAGGCAATAAACTTCTGGGTATGGGAGGGAGAAAGAGAAGCCCTTAAAAATACAGCTATGGTTACCATATTTTGAAAAGCAAAAAAGTGGACATATTTCCCAACTGACTACTTTGAACAAGTGATCACTACGACAAATCTCATTTTAAATTCTCCTACTATTTAAGCTGCGATAATTGCTACTGACTAGGAATATTCCTAACTTTTCAACCCAAAAAGATGTTTTCAACATTTTTTTTAAGAAGAGCCCAAAAAGAGGACAGATACAAACAAAAAAGGACGTGTCCTCTAAAAAGAGGACATCTGGTAACTCTAATATACCATATTTTTACCTTTCATAACACTGATAGGCAGGGCTTTTTTTTGAGGAACACACAGGAATGCAGTTCTGGCTGGCTTAGCCAGGGCCAGCTCAAAGAAAAGGTCTCTAGCAAAGGGCAGGCACTAGGCAGCCATGCACTCCCAGACCACGTGCTCCATTCTTTCTGCCACGTTCAGCCTGCAATGGGCTTGGGAAGAGAGCAAGAGATGCACTCACAAGTGCCTCCTCCTGGGAGAAGCTGGGCTGCCACTGCCTGCACCGCAGCATGTCTCTCTCTCTCTCTCTCTCTCTCTCTCTGACCATGTTGAAGGGTGGGGGCTAAACAAGTTCTCTTATTGGGCTGTGTGAGAACACACATCCATGAAATGCAGCTGATGACACTGTACTGTGCTGTGTCTATATGCAAAAGTAATCTACTGAATGGGTGACATCATTTCTGATGACATCGGGGTGTGTGGCCTGATATGCAAATGAGTTCCTACTGGACTTTTTCTATTAAAAAAGCCCTGCTGATAGGTAAAGGTATCCTTCAGACACAACCTCCTTCAAGTGATATGTGATGTACAGAATAACTCCCACATTCAGTTGTAAAATGGAGATAAGACTGCTGTACATGGTGATCCATTCAAGAATAATTTATTGATGAAGTTTATGAAGGAATCTGAGACAGCTAAGGATCAACTGATAGCGTTAAGGGCATTTTCTCACATGGGGAGCTCTGGAACATGACAGGGCTTCATAGTCCTGCCCTACCCACAAGTTACTTTCAAAAACTGATGGACCCTTTGAATGATAGCTCCTTTAAGTTATTTTGAAAAGATAAAACTCACAGTCCATGTATGGAAGTTTTTGAACAGTTCAGACTTAGTTTTAAATATGAAATGACAATTTCTTCCCAGTGTGAAAAAAATCATACATTAAAGTATAGCACTAAAGTCTGATTCTTGCAAAAAAACAACAACAACCAGACAAACAGCTAAGACTGTAATGTTAAGCAAATGTCATACTTTATCACTTTAGAGTTCTGGTGGGACTTGACATGACATCTTTATGCAAAAAAGAAATCCACTCCCAGTGAGAGCCTAGGAGCTGTCCCTTTAGGAGAAGCTAACCAGAACTGGGCACAAGCAGTTTAGCTTGGTGCTTCACTTTCCAGTATACAGGTTTTGCCCTGTGTTAGAGTGGCTATATATAGGGTCATGAGGCTGGTATGGGCTTTCACTTTTTGCTGCCTGCGGCTTAATATTTTATTTTTTGCCACGCACATGCCCGGGGTGGATAATGGGGTGGCTGACGCTCTCTCTCGCAAACAGATGCAGTGGTTTCGTCAGCTCGCCCCAGATGCAGATCTTCTTCCAGCAAGGATGCCCCCAGAGATATGCTGATTGACAGGTTGAAGCTGGCAGGGAGATAAGTCTTGCCATTGCTCCTAGCACCAAAAACTTGTACAAAAAGGCAGTAAGCCAGTTTGAGGATTTTAGGAGCAGAGTTGGTTACCATGGTGTATGGCCTCTTCTGGTGGAGCATTTGCTCCACTATAGCGGGGTGGCCAACGGTAGCTCTCCAGATGTTTTTGGCTACAACTCCCATCAGCCCCAGCCATTGGCCATGCTGGCCGGGGCTGATGGGAGTTGTAGGCAAAAAACATCTGGAGAGCTACCATTGGCCACCCCTGCACTATAGCATATTATTAAAAAGCAGGGGCTTGGCTGTTCGCTCTTTTAAGGGTCAGCTGTCTGCTTTGGCCTTTGCCAGCAAAGCTATGGGGTACCAGGAGCATACCAGTGACTTCCTTGTTTGGAAGATGTTTGAGGGGTGGGCTAGAGAGGCCGTCCCTCGATCGGATTCTAGGCAACCAATTTCCCCTGTGATTCTTAGGGATTTATGTTCAGTTTGAAGCCAGGTGTGTTTGTCCAAGTTTGAAATGCTGCTTTTTTCACACTGCCTCCCTTGTAGCATTTTTGCGGGCTCTCCGGGTGAGTGAGCTGGTGGCTCAGTCCAAAGGGGATATTTCTGGAAGGGCCTCAATGGCTCAGGACATTTGCTTGGTTGATGGATCTGCTTATATTACAGTCCATCATTCAAAAACTGACCAATCTCAGCAGGAGAACACTATTAAATTAGGTTCCTGTTCTGAGTGGGAGCTATGTCCTGTAGCTGATTTAGCGCACTATCTAGCCACCCAGGGTTCTGGTACCGGGTTGCTGTTTTGCCATGGGGACGGTAGCCCCCTGACCAAACATCAGTTTTGGCCATTGACTGTCAAACTTTCTCTAGGCTTGACCTGGAGGGGGTGAGATTTGGCACTCACTCCTTTTGTATAGCTGTGGCTTCTATGGCTGCGACTTTGGGTTACTCACCACCGGCTATCCAGAGGCTGGGTAGGTGGCATTCCTCAGCTTATAAGGGCTATGTGCACTCTCTTGCTCTGCATTAGCTGGCTTCAGGTTATGGGGCTGTTTGTTACTCTTTGTTTCTTCTTACTCTTTGTTTCTTCTTCTTAGGTGCTGTGTTCGTGGAGAGAGATGGCGCGTCCTCATATGTGGACACAGTTTCGTGTTCTGGGCTGCCTATCGGGCCAAGAGGACTTCGGCCGGTTCACAACTGGGGCTCAGCAAGTGGGCTTCCATAGAATGGCATGGATGGTGTGGTCCCCATTGGTTGGGCTTGTTGCCCTTACTATTTGAAAATGACTATGGTCAGCCACCACAGGTTGTGGTGATACTTTTAGGAGGGAACAATCTGGGATTGCTCAAGGGGAAAGCCCTTGTGCTGCAGACCAAGGATGACTTTAGAGTCATTAAGAGCCGTTGGGTGCAGGCTTTGATCATGTGGTCTGCCATGATCCCGCGCCAGGTATGGCGTGGGGTATGGGACCCACGGGCGATTGAGAGAGCTCGCCGCAAAGCTAATTTGGAAATAAAAAAAGCCACTTTCTACCTCACCCTGGGATTCATGCTGATTGCATGGATTTATACAGGATTGATGGCCTCCATCTTTCCAATAAGGGGAACGACACCTTTTTGGATGACTTGAGGCAGGGGCTTAAGAAAGTTCTGGGTGTTTAGATGAGCGCAGTGGTCTAAGCAGAGGTTTGCCCTCGTGCTGGCTGGGTTTTTGCCTAACTTCTGTTATGCAGCTCAGTGAGCACCATTAGCACCCCAGTTTTGGGGCATGGGGTCCAGCTAAATCATTCCTGAGGTGTGTGGACTGGTTGAGTGATGAAGTGAACTGCCTTGGGTTTGCCTGGATTGATCCGCCCTTCAGCCATGCGGCTGGGGTTGGAACTCCAGGGCATGACCTTTGCTATGCCAGCCAGGTACGAGCCATCCATTTGGCTATACCTAGGAACAGGGTGGCTCGCCCATCATGTGGCAGGGGAGGGGTGTTTTGTCTCCTGGCCCTGCCATGCTGCCTGTTATGTTTATAGCCCTTGCTGTTATATTAATAAATAAAGTGGCCCTTAGTTTACCCAAACCCTTGCGTTCGTCTCTTTCTTCCGTCTGTGGGGGCAATGCAGCTCCCAACCAGAGGCAGACTGTACAGCCATGCTGACGGGAGCCATTTTTGCCTCCTTGTGAGCAGGAAGAGTGGGCAGGGCATCATAGGAGTGAGGGCAGAGCTTACATGCCCTAACGTCTAGCTCTGCTCTCGCTCCGCCTCGTGCTCGGGCCACCTTCCCACCCTTGGTGCAATGTAGGCGACAGCTGGTTGCTCTTATTTTGTGGGACCGGGTAGGAATTTTTTCACATCTTCCTGTTTGGCTATTGGAAGATGTGTTTTTCACCTACCTCACACTGAATTGTGGAATTGACTAGGGTGAGGTTGGTCACTTTTCAGGTTGACTGGATTTTTGCCTAACTTCCTTTATGCCTAACTTCTGCCTAACGTCCTTTATGCAGCTCGGTGAGCACCATTAGCATCCCAGTTTTGGGGCATGGGGTCCAGCTAAATCATTCCTGGGCTGTGTGGACTGGTTGAGTGATGAAGCGGACTGCCTTGCGTTTGCCTGGATTGATCCGCCCTTCAGCCGTGCGGCTGGGGTTGGAACTCCAGGGCATGACCTTTGCTAAGCTGGCCGGGTATGAGCCATTCATTTGGCTATACCTAGGGGCAGAGTGGCTCGCCCATCGTATGGCAGGGGAGGGGTGTTTTGTCCCCTGGCCCTGCTGTGCTGCCTGTTATGTTTATAGCCCTTGCTGTTATTTTTATTTATTTATTTATTTATTTATTCAAGATTTATATCCCGCCCTTCCCACAAGTGGCTCAGGGCGGCTTCCAAAATTGATCAAACATGAAAATTAAACAATTTTAAGTATAAAAACAATTAAATATTTAAGCAATTAAAACCTTAAAAACCAATAACATTTCAATTACATATAAACAGATGGCTGGCCAAGTTACATCAAGTTTTCATCCTAGCTAGGTGTAAGCTAGCCGGAAGAGGGTCGTCTTACAGGCCCTGCGGAACTGAACCAGGTCCCGCAGGGCCCTCACCTCCTCTGGCAGCTGATTCCACCATGTGGGGGCCATAACGGAGAAAGCCCTTTCTCTGGTGGATTTCAAGCGGGCTTCTTTTGGCCCGGGGATAGTGAGGAGATTTTGTGTTCCTGACCTCAGTGCTCTCTGGGGAACATGTGGGGAGAGACGGTCCTTCAGGTAGGCAGGTCCCAGGCCATATAGGGCTTTAAAGGTAATAAAGGTAATAAAGAAAGAAAGTGGCCTTTAGTTTACCAAACCCTTGTGTTCATCTCTTTCTTCCGTCTGTGGGGGCAAAACAATTCAGTTATGCTGCATGCTCACAATCTGAGTATTTGGTGTTGGAGTAGACATTACATGCTGCCAAGAGTAAAGGGAAGAAGTAAAAGAAGTCCACTTAGCCTCAACCAGGGCCAGGGCTTTTTCTGTCCTGGCCCCTACCTGGTGGAACAAGCTCCCACTGGAGATTAGGGCCCTGTGGGGACTGATGCAGTTTTGTAGGACCTGTAAGGCAGAGCTGTTCCACCAGGCATTGAACTCAGGCAGTGGACGTTTTCTTAATCTGTGGCCTCCCTGCTGCAGGAGCCCTGGTGAAATAACTCTGTTGAGTGATTTATTTTATACCAGCTGTGGGACGTATGGGTGGAGTGGAGGCAACTGATACCACCAACTGCAGAATTAGAGTTTGGTTTTAGACTGTTATATTGTTTTATTATATGAATCTAATTTTAACTTTGTATTAATTTATTGTTGTTACCCGCTCAGAGTCCATTCGAGGAAGGGTGGGCTGTAAATATAAATAAATGACCTTGCTAGAACAGAGTAAGTGGAGCCTGGAGATCTCCCAGAATTACAATGACTTTCTAGACTATAGATATCACTTTGCTTCAAGAAATGACTGCTTTGGAGAGTAGGCCTGCAAGGCTGACCCTGAGAACTGGCAAGAGGGCTGGGGACAAGGACATTGAGGGATGTGTGTGGTGTCAGTGATGTCACTGATGTTGCTTCAGGTAAAACACAAAAGAGATATAGTGACACTGCTGACATCACTGTTTTTAATTTTATTTTTCTCATGCCACCACTCAGAGAAGCAGTGAGCAACTGGACTTTCTGGCAGTTGGCTTCCTGCTATTGTGGGAGACCTGTAAACCTAGCAGCATTATACCCACTGAGATACCCCTCTTCTCCAAATCCTACAGACCACATCATGAAAACTAGGCCTAAATCAATAGGCTCAACCATGTCTATATGCAGTTGAGATCATACAAAAAACATGGTTAGTGTTATATTAATGAAGAGGCATACACACCATTGTCATCTTAAGCAGGAACTCAAATTGACCACTGGGGTTCTTTCTTTTATTAAGTCCTCTAGGAACTGTTGAAATAACAAGATTCTATGATCACTCCACAGTTAGAACATAAACCTCCAAAGCAGTCAATGATTCACTACTGTGTTTAAAGCATTTTTACTCTCCTGTCATTCCAGGACCCTTGAAAATACACCCACCAGTCCAGCTTCAAAGCATGTGTACACAAAAGCAAGCTTGTGTGTGCATATTGCTGGTTTGATGATGAAGTCCACACAGAAATGTGTGGTTCTTGACCACAGGCTACTACAGGCACACAAGTTCAGTTGTAATAGAATCAATAACAGTGGAGAAGAAAAGAGAGTTCAGAAGTACTTTAAAGACGAACAAAATTTGTGGTAGGGTATGAGCTTTCATGAGTCACTGTTCACTTCTTCAGATTTATTTAGTTGTACCCCCAGTCCCTCATCAGTCCTGAACATGGGATTGTCCCTGTTCTGATTGTCTGCCATGCAGGCAGCCTTGGCTGTTGTATATGTAGGATTGGGATTTGTCAATCAATCAATCAATTTTTATTTGTATCCCGCCCTCCCCACCGAAGCAGGCTCAGGGCGGCTAACAACATAATCAATACATTAGTTTTACAAGGTATTTGAACATAACTAATTAACACATTAATTAAAATTCTACTAAAACTCTAAAATCAATAAAATCTTTAAATTAATATACTGGTGCTATTGTATAGGTTTCACTAGCAGTTTCCCTTAATCGGTGGAGGCCAATCGGAACAAGGTGGTCTTGCAGGCCCTGCGGAACTGTTCAAATTCCCGCAGGGCCCACAGATCCTCCGGAAGCTGGTTCCATAGGCGTGGAGCCATAACAGAGAAAGCCCGATCACAGGTGCTCTGAAGCTTTACCTCTCTCGGTCCGGGGATAGTCAGCAAGTTCTTCCCAGCTGACCTCAGTGCTCTCTGGGGTTCATATGGGGAAAGACGGTCCCTAAGGTAGGCAGGTCCTCGACCATATAGGCCTTTAAAGGTAATAACCAGCACTTTGTAACGAATCCGGTATATAACTGGCAGCCAGTGCAGTTCACGCAGCCCCAGCTGTATGTGCTCCCACTTTGGGAGCCCCAACAGTAATCTAGCAGCCGCGTTCTGCACCAGCTGCAGCTTCCGGGTTCGGCACAAAGGCAGCCCCATGTAGAGGGCATTACAGTAATCCAGTCTCGAGGTGACCATTGCATGAATCACTGTTGCCAGATCCCGACGCTCTAAGAAGGGAGCCAACTGCCTTGCCTGCCTCAGATGAAAAAAGGCTGACTTGGCAGTGGCTGCTATCTGGGCCTCCATTGATAATGAAGGCTCCAGTAAAACTCCCAGGCTCCTGACCCGGCATGCCGCTTTCAGCGGTGCCCCGTCGAAGACCGGGAGAGGTATTTCCCCTCCCAGAGTTCCCTGACCTAGGCAAAGGACTTCTGTCTTCGCTGGGTTCAGTTTCAGCCCACTCAGCCTTAACCAGGTTGCCACAGCCTGCAGAGCCAGGTCTAAGTTCTTTGGGACGCAGTCAGGTCGGCCGTCCATTAACAGATAGAGCTGGGTGTCATCCGCATACTGGTGACACCCAAGCCCATACCTCCTGGCGATCTGGGCAAGGGGGCGCATATAGATATTAAATAGCATCGGTGAGAGAACTGCTCCCTGGGGCACCCCACAATTTAGTGTGTGCCTCTGGGACAGCTCGCCCCCGATTGCCACCCTTTGTCCCTGATCCTCGAGGAAGGATGAGAGCCATTTTAAGGCTGACCCCTTAACCCCAACATTGGCGAGGTGGCGGGTCAGTAACCGATGGTCGACCGTGTTGAACGTGGCTGACAGGTCTAACAACATCAGCACCGCCACACCGCCCCGATCCAGATGCCGCTGGAGGGCATCTGTCAAGGCGACCAGCACTGTCTCCGTTCCATGGCCCGGACGAAAGCCAGACTGGCAAGGATATCAATGTTCTGTCCCATTAACACAGGATTATTTTGCCTCAAGTTTGTTAGCAGTTCTGTGTGCTTGTGAGCTAAGTAGGGTTGCCAGTGACCCACAGCCGCAATTGAGTGGTGGGGATAGATGTCATGCTGAAGCCACAACATCTATCTTGAACTCAAAAGTAGCATCATTGTGCTGATATGACACATCAGGGTTCATCTGAAACTGGTTTGACTGGGCTTGCGCTTGAATTGATGTTGCCTTGTCAACACAATGTCTATTTTCATCACCCCACCTGCTTAAATCTCCCTCCACTTGCCAGTATTGGACTGGCAACCCTCTTGGCTAAAAGCCATGAAAAGAATTCTCTCTCGCTCTTTTTGCTCATGCAAATAAAATTCATAGCAAAATATGTGTGATCTCTGAGATGTAACAGGTAGCGAATCTAAATATATATACCATCACTATGAACACTTTTGAATGTATTTAATTAACCCCCCACCCCCCCGGTACATTTGGGAAAAGATACATTTTTTCCTTTATTTCTGTAATGATAGACTTTATTTTGGTTTCCTAGAGAAGAGCCACTTAACAGTGGTTCTATGGTGTGAAATTTGCAATTGTGCCAACAAACACACATTATCATATTATCTCTGCTTAGATTAAAGACAGCCTGAAGACTTGCATTTTTTGTTACTCTATACAACGTGGCGTGTGTTTGTGCTACAAGGGAAAAATAGTTCACACATATCAATGAGTTTATCCAGGGATGTCAGGCCCAAAATACACTCCATATTTTATTTATTTTCTAAGCGCTGGATAAAAGCTAAGAAATCAGCCCTGATTTGCAGTGCAATTCCAAACAGTTACATCTTTCTAAATCCTTTTAAATCACAGGGCTGAGAAGGGTGTAGCTCTTTTTCAAAGAGACTGTTGATTCGTTTTGTAATTTAGATTTCAGGCCATGTGTGATTTAAAGCTGCAGTCCTATGTAAATTTACATAGGGACTGTTTCACTGAACTCGGTGGGCACTGCAACTATGTACATAGGATACTGCAGCATGAAGCTGTGCATATGTTCCAAACTGTATATGAAATATGTGCTTGGAGATAAGTGGTATTATGACCACTGGCTTCACTCCTAATCCCTGCCTGTTTAATCAAATAGGTTACATTCAGCTGCTTGCAACTGTACACAGACATATGCTTTCTTCCAGCCAGGGCCCCAGGGGAGACTTTCCCTGTATTTAAGAGGCTTCTGAGGCTTGTTCCACCAAAGAAAAGTGTCCTTAGATACTGCAGGATCCAGTCCAGAGGCAAGAATCAAATAGCCACTGAGGGAGCTGGAGGGAAAGGAAGCTACCATAATAGGGTTGCCAAGTCCAATTAAAGAAAAATCTGGGGACTTTGGGGGCGGAGCCAGGAGACATTGGGGGTGGAGCCAGGAGACATTGGGCGTGGAGCCAGGAACAAGGATGTGACAAGCATAATTGAACTCCAAGGAAGTTCTGGCCATCACATTTAAAGGGACAGCACGCCTTTTTAAATGCCTTTCTTCCATAGGAAATAATTAAGGATAGGGGCGCCATCTTTTGGGGCTCATAGAATTGGACTCTCCGGTCCAATATTTTTGAAACTTGGGGGGTATTTTGGGGAGAGGCACTAGCTGCTATACTAAAAATCTGGTGCCTCTACCTCAAAAAATAGCCCCCCCAGAGCTCCCAATACCCATGGATCAATTCCCTATTATTCTCTATGGGAATCATTCTCTATAGGGAATAATAGAGTGCCTAGTAGACATTTCCCTCCCCCCCATGCTTTCTAAAGGGGGGGAGGGCCTCCATACCAGGGAATCCCCCCTCCCTGCCCCCTCCCTCTCTCTCACACACACACACAAATACTTACCGTACTTGGTCTTCTTCCAGCAGAATTTGCTTGCTGTGAAAACGAAAGCAAGGCTGCACAGGAAAAGAAAGGGAGGGGCCATTCCTGTTTCCTGTGCAGCCCTAAAGGGACACATTTTAAAAACCGATCCCAAGCTGTAAAACAACATGATGCCTACAGGTATGTTCTCTCTCCCCCCGCCCCCAGATTTTTTAAGAGCGGGGGAGGAGGCTGAAAATTCGGGGGTCCCTGGCCAGGGCGGGAGGGTTGGGAAGCCTATACCATAAGGCTGCAACAACAGCCCTGGAAAAGGAAGCAGGAAAAGGAAGTTGCTTGGGGTCTGGCCGTAGGCCACATATTTGACACATCAGTGTAGACATTCCTGCAATAAGTTTATTTCTTTCTTTACAATAACTATATTAAAATGCTATTTCCAGAAGAAAAACTTCACCTCCACTTAAAGTCATAATTCTTCCTACTAGTAACTAGTGGGATTTTTTTTTTGCCTTTAGTCATTCTCTTCCATGCATTGTCTCTCTTCTGGCTCAGCACTCGTTCAATCAACAAACAAAGAAATCATATTAGCTGCAGGAAAGGAAAGCCAGACAGAGATAATAAATGAGGCTTTTTCTGTTGTGATATCTGCCTAACACTCCCAGAGAGATATGTGCAGACTAAAAATTTTCAAAGCTGACCTCACATAGATTCTTATGAGTCTTTGTTCACATGTTAGAGCTAATGCACACACATCCTACCATTATGTGTGGACATCTGTCTTTAAGAAACAGCCAACATGCATTCAGTTTACAAATGAAACTGTGGACCATTACCTGGATAAATGTTGGGTTTGTATCCCACACATGTAGCCATACAAGTGTTGACTGTGACAGAAGAATTATTCAAAGCATGTATCAAGAGTACACTGTAAAGGGTTTGTAAATGCATTCACTGTAACTTGTGAAAAGATACAGCACTTTGTGGCACCACTGCAAAACCTAGAGCTAATTCATGGATCCTTGTGATTTTTATATGTAGATTCCAGAAATCTGGCACCTAAAACTAGATCTTAGGTGATGACATGATGACTGTACGACAACTATGCTATGCAACAACTGCTATCTGAGTCACAGTGCAGCTGCATGATTTTTACATGAAAACACAGCAGAGTCTAAGTACAGCTCACAACCATGCTCAGGGGAAAACTAAAAATCACAGGTCTAGTGCTTTGTGCTATGACCCAAAATCAGCTTGGATCCCATGGACAGGGGATCATTACTAGGAACAGCATTTCAGGAGGCATTTTAAGCTGTTGCTGAAAGATAGAGGAGAGGTTCTTTTGACTCGGATTCATTTTTATTTGTGATTTGTAATGCAAAATATCATATCTATCGCCCTGGAATTGGGCCTCCTGGTTTTTCCTTAACTTCCCTACCCCTTTGTGTGTATATATACTAACTGAAGATGACACCACTTCATGTAAAGAGGTTTCTGGGTCACAAAAACCTATGCTACAATAAATCTTTTCATCTCCAAGGTATCATAAGATTCTTTGTTGGGCCTTATTCTTGGAGAAATCTTCAAAACCCTAATTTTAGGCCCTCAGAAATATAGTTCCTCCATCACATGTCACAGAATAAATCTGGAGCTGATTCAGGAGGAAGATCATTTCTTGAGTCATAAGCATCTGCCCAACAGCACGTAGATGCATCATAGAAATCTCCAGGCCAAGTAGTAAATAATGTCCAATCATTGTGTCTGTGGGACTGTAGTGCAAGTTGATATAGTGTTCTGGCTGTATTGATTCTCCATTTACACTGAGTTTGCTTCCTCTGCAACCATGTAAGATGGTGTCTTATTGCAATTCATGAACAGATGAAGCTGACTTACATCTAGTTCAGCAGGTTGCCAACTTTGGGTTGGGAAATTCCTGGAAATTTAGGGGCTGAGCCTGGGGACAGTGGAGTGTGAGGAGGTTGGGAGTGTGACAGGGATGTCATAGAATCCACCCTTCAAAACTGACATTTGTTCCAGTGTAATTGATCTCTGTAGTCTGGATCAGTTGTAATTCCAGGGAATTGTTTCCCCATAGATTGTAATGAGATGCAATAAAATACCATCTTAAATGGTTCCATAGGAAGCAAACTCAGTGTAATAGAGACGTAGTCCCACCAGAATACTGTGTCAACTTGCACTACAAAAGACACAGTGATGCTCTAGGAATCCCACAGGTCTCTATGACCCTACTCAGGGTTATCTCTCAGGTCATCTATCAAAGCTCCCTGTGCTACAATTATGACTACACTATGCAAACTGGCACATGTGTTACTGTGGCATAGATTGACCTGCTTTGAAAGACTTTGATCCTTTCTAACTTCATAACAAAGGCTACAAGCACAGACAGAAGAAGAAGAAGATATTGGATTTATATCCCGCCCTCCACTCCAAAGAGTCTCAGAGCGGCTCACAATCTCCTTTACCTTCCTCCCCCACAACAGACACCCTGTGGGGTGGGTGGGGCTGGAGAGGGCTCTCACAGCAGCTGCCCTTTCAAGGACAACCTCTGCCAGAGCTATGGCTGACCCAAGGCCATGCTAGCAGGTGCAAGTGGAGGAGTGGGGAATCAAACCCGGTTCTCCCAGATAAGAGTCCGCACACTTAACCACTACACCAAACTGGCTCTCCAAGAGGTTCAAGAGGGGATTGGATAAACATATGGAGCAGAGCCCTATCAGTGGCTAATAGTTACAACGTATTGTTGGAACTCTGTCTGGGGCAGTGATGCTCTGTATTCTTGGTGCTTGGTGCTTGGCGGGGGGCAACAGTGGGAGGGCTTCTAGTGTCCTGGCCCCACTGATGGACCTCCTGATGGGACCTGGGGTTTTTTGGCCATTGGCCTGATCCAACATGGCTTCTCTTCTGTTCTTAAATAATATTGTTGTGGACAGCACATAGTGGTACCATTTACTATTATTGTATGCTATTAATAACAAAATAATGCAAGACCTGAGATGATAAGAGTAATACCAACTGAGATACCTCTGTTTAGGTAGTCTTAACTATAGTTAAGTCTTAGACTAAACCAGGAGTGGCCAATGGTAGCTCTCCAGATGTTTTTTGCCTACAACTCCCATCAGCCCCAGCCATTGGCCATCCTGGCTGGGGCTGATGGGAGTTGTAGGCAAAAAGCATTTGGAGAGCTACCGTTGGCCACCCCTGAACTAAGCTATACTTACAGCTTTAATCAATGTAATGCATATTAAGAGAAGTCTGTTGCAGCATCTTTACCAGCATCTCCAGTCATTGTTGTAGGAATGACCCACACGGTACGTATCATGATACTCTCATGTGCTTCAGGGAAATCTATCAGAAGACAACCATATCATGGATGCAATCTATAGTTCGAGTAGCTGCAACCACAAGGCCCTTTACTGGATTCAGGACTTGATAACATTCTGGACTATGCTTGATTTTTCCTTTCTCCAGTGAATTTTCTTCTCAGAATTTATTCAGTTTAAAGAGACATTCTTTTGTTTCTAACTCCACACCCAACTGCCAGCAAAGCCCCACTGCCAACAAAACTTCACAAAAGCCATTGGACACTTCCAAATGTTACATCCTTCCCTGAAAGCAAGTCTCAGTCACATCTCCATATGTCTTTTGTGTGTGAGACTAGATTTTTGACGTTTTCATTGGCATTTAGTTCTTGCAATTTCTCTGTTCCTTCTACTTTTTGTTTCTTTTTATCACTTTAGGTTTAGCTCCAACAATATGCCTAGGAAAGTCTATTATTGCTAACCATATATTATTATACTGTTTGATCCAGTGAAATTATATTCTGGAAGGTAACTAGGCCAAAGGACTGGAACACTGGATGATTTCAGTCATGACCCAACAATGTACTTTGTTTAATTTCCCCATAAATTTGCCAAGTTTACACTGTATTTTACCCACCCAACTTAGCTCTTCTCTTCCCTGATCCGGATCCTAGCTCCTCCTCTTGAGATAAAGAGCACTACAAAGTGCAGTTTCTAAGATACTAGGGCAGGACATCACTGGCCAGTAAATAATGTGGTGGAGGGTTCAGATAAGGAGCTTGTTATGTAGTGCTTCTACATCTGGAAAGTATTATTTATCGGCAGTGGGCCATATGTACCTGCGCTACAGTTTTTTTAGATGCTTATTCTTGATTAGTATGTTGTTATCTTATATCCCAGCTATCAGAACATTTGCATGGAAATCAAATTGCAGTGATGTCCATAGAACTCTTTCAAATAGGTACACTTAAACCTAAATCAAACATTGAGCATTTCATTACAAAGTAGCATTTCTTTCTGCATATATATTATTTCTGCATTAAAAGTTCTCATGTAACAAATCCCTTAGATATGTAAACTGATGCAGGTTTTCCACTGTATAGCCTTACAGCAACTGACTTTCTATTCTTAGCTGTCATTCATTTTGTGTCTCACTCTCTCGTTCTCTCTTTTACCCACACAAGGATATATGTTTGCTCAGCGCTCTGCTCATTTATCTTGTGGGTTCAGAAGGATTTATTTCCTTATTGCATGAATGTGAAATTGGTGCTCCACAATGGCTGAGAACATGAAAGGGAAAAAGATTAAGGTAACCCGTTTTAAGCCTCCTGGTTTTGATAATTTCTCCAAAGACTTTTACTTTCTAAGTGTACTTTTAAAAGTTGGCTTTAATGTAGGAACAATTATTTGCTGGCAGCTTCATGGAAAATGCACAGTTGGCAAATAGTATGTGACTCACAGTGTGATCTTGTCCTTGGACTATGCTTGCTGGATGGGAACAGGATCACCATGATATTCTATTGCAAATGGTTTATATGAACATAACTCTACTGTTTACCAGTAAAATACAAGGCCAGCATACTCATACACTCCCAATGAAAAAGAAGAGTTGGTTTTTATACCCTACTTCTCACTACCAGAAGCAGTCTAAGAGCAGCCCTCCTTTCCTTTTCCCACAACAGACACTGTAGATGGGGCTGAGAGAGTTGAAGAGAACTGTGACAGGCTCAAGGTCACCCAGCAGACTTCATGAGGAGGAGTGGGGAATCAAATCTGGTTCTCCAGATTAGAATCTGCTGCTCTTAACCACTACACCACTACGGCTAGAGCAATGTGAAAGTATGGCATGCAACGTGCAAATCTAATGCAATATGCTTCCAATGCTCATGAAGAATCTTATGATCTTCAGAAGATCCATTTTAAACTGTGGGATACTGTTCTATTACAAAAGAGATAGTCTGTGTAAAAATAGTACCTGGAGTCAATGGAGACTCTTACATATTCATACATTAAGAAATATCCTTAGTATTTGTAAAACTGCCCATATATTGTGTAATTATAACAAAGCTCACAATAATGCTTTTCTATTTTCCCTAATTTTCTTTTTTCTGTATCCCCATTAAATTAAAAAAAGGAAAAGAAACGTGGCTCATATCAGAATCTATGGCATAGGGA
The DNA here is from genome assembly GCF_032191835.1 of Heteronotia binoei. Lineage (NCBI taxonomy): Eukaryota > Metazoa > Chordata > Lepidosauria > Squamata > Gekkonidae > Heteronotia > Heteronotia binoei. The sequence continues at coordinate 46,322,651 of NC_083229.1, forward strand.
TGCACTGTTCTGCTACCCTGGCTATAATATCACAGACAAAAAAAGAAGTTTGGCACAAGGAAGCACATTGCACAAGCAAATAGCCTAAGATAAGAACAAAACAGGAACGGCAGGCAAACATTTGCCTGCTCTCATAATTTCAATGGCTCTGCAGTCATTATCATGCTGCAGAGATCCATCAGACCTGGTTTTGGTAATGAAGACTGCCACAGTGATCCTACTATGCCAATAATGATCAGTTTGGTGTAGGAGAGCCAGTTTGGTGTAGTGGTTAAGTGTGTGGACTCTTATCTGGGAGAACTGGGTTTGATTCCCCACCCCTCCACTTGCACCTGCTGGCATGGCCTTGGGTCAGCCATAGCTCTGGCAGAGGTTGTCCTTGAAAGGGCAGCCGCTGTGAGAGCCCTCTCCAGCCCCACCCACCTCATAGGGTGTCTGTTGTGGGGGAGGAAGGTAAAGGAGATTGTGAGCCGTTCTGAGACTCTTCGGAGTGGAGGGCGGGATATAAATCCAATATCATCTTCATCTTCTTCTTCTTCATAAGCTCCTTCCTTCCTTCCTTCCTTCCTTCCTTCCTTCCTTCCTTCCTTCCTTCCTTCCTTCCTTCCTTCCTTCCTTCCTTCCTTTCCTCCTTGATCAAATTCAGAAGGAACAGCTGAAGTTCTGAACTGGCACTTACACTTAGTCATGGACTGTATATTGAAATTTAATCTAGGCAAGACCAAAGTAATGACTGGGAATTTTTCTGATCCTGGAACAAGTTCCCGGCTTGAGAATGGTCTTGAATCATTTGATGTTCAATGATACCCAATGGTGGCAGTAATCAGCTTTTAAACTAATGCAACCCAAACACAGGTTGTCTAAGTCCATGAAAGTAAATGCTTAAAATGGCACTATAAGCTACTTTTCCATCTGCGCATGGATCAAAAGGATCTAGCTGCAATAATTCATATCCCAGTGACACGTAGATTAGATTATAATATGATCTTCATGTGGGCTTCCTTTAGAACTGTCCAGAAACTGCATCTGGTTCAAAATGCATCTGCCAGAGTGTTGATTGAAGTGGGCATCACGTAACATAATGTCAGTTTTGCAACATCTCCATTAGCTTCCAATTGGTTTCCAGGCTCAGTGCCAAGTGCTGCTTTCAACATTCAAACCCCTAAATGGTTAGAGACCATGATACATTCAGAGACCACCTCCTTCTGTAGGGACATAACCATTCTTTAAGCTTTTCCTTGGAGGTCCAGCTATGTGTTTCTCAGCTGTTGAAAGCAGCATCAAATGTACAGAACAACTCCCCAGGGATGTTCCTTCTGTCATATTGTTGTCCCTCAGATGCCAGGCATACAGCAACAGAAACTGGTTGTACCTTTTAGAAGCATATTATAAGGCAGGAAAAATCATATATATAAATATGATAGTGCTACATTTATTACATTTTTTTAAAAAATACCTTTTGAATAGAATGTTCATTAGTCCACCACTCAGAAACATCTGGGACAATATGCTGGCAGCAGCAAGGAAAACAGAAGCACTATGGCCATTTACTTACTGGAAAAGTTCCCAGTAGGTTGCTTTCCTGGAAGACCTTGGCAGCCAAGACCAAGTCAAGTTGAGTTTATAGGCCCTGGAATTTCCTCAAGATCCCCTTGAACTGAAACCAGGTGGTAGCAGGGCAGGAAGGAGCAACAGACAACCCATGTCATTGCTGGCTGAACTGTTCTGCTTGGTTTGACCTTGGCCCTCTATAACTGGCTCATTTAAGTCTGCTCTTGAAGGAGAATCACAGTCAAACAACACAGAGCTTGGTGGCCCTGTAAAATTAAGCAAATCTTTTAAATTGGGAGCATGCATACACTCAGTGCCACAGGAGACAAGTTCTTCCTCCTCCTAAATGAATGGTCTTTTTTATCAAATTATAAAGAAATTGGGACAATATTAAGGTGGCAAGACATATTCATTTCTCTGACATCTCTGCACCTTTAGGATTCCATCTTTCATAAATCATGGGCTCCAGAACATGAAACACTGAAAGCATTATAAACACAGAACTGTTGTAAGAAGGAATGGCTGAACAGAACATTATGGGAAAAAGAGAGCAGCAGCAGAAAAAACACAAGGCTGGATGAATAAACTGAGCTAGCATTAAAGTGAACACTTGAGGGTACACCAGAGATGTTCTTCTTTCCACATTTCCATCTATAACAAAATTTTAAGATTTTGATTTTCCCCTTAAAACACCTGTCTGTGGCTAGCTCACTGTTTTTATCAACTTTGTAACTGTTGTTATAAACAAATAATTAAATGGACACATATACTAACAATGCATGACAAAAGTAGAAATTCCTGTGCTGAAAATAAGGAGGGTGTTGTTTGAACTAAGGTATTCAAAAATAAGCCAGGACAAATCACCTACAGAACAATATTATTGCTGAGAATCTTACCATATCTTCCATGAAATCTGACATGACACCCCCATGGTAACAATTTGCACTTCGATCTGGAAGTACTGAAGCTAGAACAGACTTATAGCAGCAAGTAGTTCATCAGTTATTTAAGTACTGTATTTAGATTTATTGCTAATCATGCATTAGTTATTTGGCCAAAGGCATAACCAAATATTGGCTGTGGGGCAGTTCTGGTATTTGTACAGACTGATGACTGTTTGATGACAATTTCCAGGATATGTGGGTATATTTAAGATAATGAAAACTATTAACTTGAAAATTCACTTTAAAGAGGACACTGAGACCATAATTTTGGATGCAATCAAACCAAATGAAAAGCATGTCCCTAGGATAAAGCTATTACATTTCTCTTCAATACTAAAAGAGAGATTTTCTTGAGTTACTATATGGAGGCCATTGTTTTCTCTCCCACACCTCAACTTATCAGAGGCAGGAATTTGGGGCCGGGGGCTAATAATTCCCTGCCCTAGGCAGGAAATGGGGAGGCCTAAAAAGGAGGTGGTCTTCCTATGAATTCTTTGATGGGACTAGTAAAACTGGATCACTTATAACAACATTCCAAGTAGCACTTTTTTCTATATTACATAAAGCTGAATTCCAATTATTATCCTCCAGTGTTGTACCTATTTCTCACAGTCCTGTGATTCAGATAGGTCAAAGATTGCTTGTTTAGGCAGCCATGGAACTTGAAAAGGAAGAGGAACTTAAAATTATTTGTTAAAGTTCATTGAAAATGCTGTTATCACATCATCTCAACTGACTTTATTTTATTGGCCTGCTTCATCCACCCTCCATGTGTCCCTTGCCTGTTACATTTTACTTTGTTTGTTCTCTTCTTTGATCTGGTGGAAGAATGGGCTAGGGCACACAGAGTCACTTTTCCATACCATCAATCTAAGCATTCCCCAGGCACCTTTTTGACTTAGCACTTCCTCAATAACCTTTCAGTTTCAGTGAGATGTCCAGAAGTGAGGAATGGAATAGTTAGATGTCAGAGGGAGGGAGGGAGGAAGGAAGGAAGGGAGGAGGGTGGGGAAAGGGAGGTGGAAAAAAAGCAACTTTAACTGTTAATGCATTTTCCATGCTGTCAGCTGGCTTGGCTCAGAGAATTGATTTAAGGAGACAAATGCCTTCTCCAAAGTGGTCGATGGGGTGTTGGGGGCTTCGAGAGTCACATAATATGTGTGAAAGAGCCACATGTGTCTCCCAAGCCACAGTTTGGCCAACCCTGCTCCAGGGCACTTGGAAGAGGTGGGCTTAAGGAGAGAGTAATGTTATCAACATCTGGGTGGGGCCTGGACAACTCCAAGAATTATAATTGATTTTCAGACTTCAGAGATCAGTTCACCAGGAGTTGGGAGCCCCATGAGAGAGAGGGGTCTTGCTTCCCTGAAAATTTGGTGCTATTTGCTCTAAAGGCACACAGAAATATCCCTTTTGCACCTACATTAAGTTGGGGGTGGTTCCCCATAATTCTGGAAAGTTTCATAATTCCATTTTTTATTCCATAATTATACAAAATGAAGCCCAAAAGCATTATTTTCAGCTTAGGAATCTCAATATGAACACTTCTAATCACAAAAACAGCACAATGAAACTATCTACACAGACAACGCAGGGTTTTATATATCTTTGGGAGGGGCCTCCTGGATATACAGAAAAAGATGATGTTGCAAATTTGTAAAGTACTGGGGTCGGCGCAGTAAGAGACCAGAGTCGGAGAGTGATTTCAGCAAGTTTTACTTCAGGAACACACACACAGACTGAGCTCTATTCAAACTTCCCGCTCCTTTATACAATTCTTGCCCCTTTTCTGATTGGTCCTTAACTATGTACATGGATTGGCTATTTACAGGGCCCTAAGGGCTTATCAGGGTACAGTATGAGCCTAGATGTTGATTGGCTACTTATGTTTCAATCCTTCCCCTGATTGGGCACGCTTAGGCCTTCTCTGGAACCCTGGTGTGGAGTACAAGCTTGGGCTTGTTCAGCTTCCCTCCAAAAGTAACAGTTCCCTCCAAAAGTAACAGTTCTCCCATTTGAGCCTAGGACACAACAAAATTAATCACAAGACAAAGGGAAAGCCATAAAAAAAAAGTCCTGATGGAGACACAGCATACTCCAGGAGCACAGAATAGTGATCAGCTGAAAATCAGTACAAAGCTACAGAGGGAAATAGCTTGTACCAACCCTTGACATCGCACTGTATCCCGGAGGGAAAGATTTGAGTGTGTGTGTGTGTATGAATGAATTGATGGATGTGTGTCTGTGTCATTCCACCTGCAATTTAAATGTATAAACATAATAACCAGAACAGTGGATTAAGTAATAGCTTCTGTTATTCTTCATTTCCATGTAGAAAAATGTTTACTGACATAAAGCAGGCTGCTGGTTAAAATTAGAGCTATGGCATACAACTATTTATCCAGCCCCTTGCAGAGCTCCAGAGAGGCAAAAACTGCTTCCAGATTTTGAGGCCTCTAGCTAGGATTTAAAATTTTTTAAATGACACAAGATGTATATAAAAACAGTTGTGAAACTTTTCAAATGCCAAAAGTAAACAAGTTATCTAAATCTGAGCCCCCTCTAAGCTTGAGGCCCAAGCCAGATGGCCCCCTGGCCACCCCTCTGATGGGTCCATCCTTCCTCACCTCGGATAAACCCAATACTTCCTTCAAGGAGCTCAGAACTGCATCCATGAGGGTTATCACTTTGTACCCTCACAACAATCCTGTGAGGCTAGATTAGGCCACTCCGTGAATTTTATCTATCCAGTCCACATGCAAGCTGTTTTCTCACACTCTTTCCCTTCCTCTCCTTCTCCTTAAAGAGACTGTGACCTTAGCTGAGCACCACTACAACCATAAGATAGTGATCTTCATAATAGGCTGCTGGCAGGCAGGATGGGATGCTGTTAAAAATAAAACCTACCAAAATACTGTTTATATATGAGCAGTTTTCATAAGCAGTGAAAATAAGGAGGAAGGGGGAAGAAATACAGGAAATAGCTGACATGTGTATCAAGCTGTTTCTGAACAAGTGTTTCCCTGAGGCAGCAGCAATTCCTTGAATGCCTCAGTGAAAGAAAGTCTAAGGAAAGAAGCACATGTTAAAACATTCCTGATATGAGATACATCTGCAGTGTTAACTACACTGAGTTAACTACATAATGATCCCTGAGTTCTTAGCAGGGTGCAGATTTAACTTGATAAATCGGTTATCTGTACAGTGCTACCAAATGCTTAAGAAGTTTTTCCCATACATCTTCATCTGATCCAGGGCATGTAAGATCTGGCCAATTTGCCTTATTACTTTGCAGGACATTTCAGAGACAATATAATCATTTACCAATTAGCAACCAACCATGGTATGCATGAAGCTGTTTGTTCTATAATCCCCAGTCATGTTGTTTAAAGAATCTAATGATCTCTTTACTGAATTGTGATCAGGTGCAGATGCCACCAAATATTCTCCTCAGCATGAATTGATGTAGAGAGTTGGTGTACTGCAGTGGCTAAGCGTCTGGGGCTAGGGTTACCAGATTCCCCTTGGCCACTGGCAGGGATGTGGGAGTAGGGTTGCCACATCCAGGTTGGGAAACTCCTGGAGATTTGTGGGTGGAGCCTGAGGAGGACAGGGACCTCAGTGGAGTACAATGTCATAGAGTCCATCCTCCAAAGTATCCATTTTCTCCATAGGAATTGATCTCTGTAGTATAGAGATGGGCTGTAATTCTGTGGAGGGTGGCATCCCTAGCTGAGGCTGCAATCCTAAAAATGCTTTCCTGGGAATAAGCACCATTTACTAATATGGGACTTACTTCCAAGAAAACCTGCTTAGAATTGCTCCCTGAGTTATGTACCAGGAAGTTCCTATCTTAGTCTTCGTTGCCGGCCTGAGACATCAATGCTCAGCTTTAGGACATCTCCTATATCAGCAATAAAGGAATAATAATTTTTATTTTATTTACAAGCTTGTTGTATAAATTACATGATAACAGCTAAACATCCTGAATACTTGAGAACATTACACTATTTGCTGGACTTTATTAAGAATCCAACGAAGACAGAGGTCCTTTGCTTGGGCCGCGGTGCCCCGGGAAGAGAAATCCCTCTTCCGGTTTTTGACGGTGTGCTAGACTAGATGGACTGATCCAAAAAGCCTCTGCTTGTGTTTGTATATTCTTATTATTGATCTATTAATTTAACATGAATTACACTTTATTTTGTTTGTGTATTTAATGTTCCACCTGTAGAAGGCCCACAAGCAGTTCATAACATAGACTAAAACAACATCCAGTATGCTTCAGCAGTTATATCATTTTAACGTAAATGGAGGCGGTGGTCCTATGTCTACAGAAGAAAATCTATTTTTTTTTTAATTTCTATAGATGGAACAGTAAAGAAGTTTTAAAATTAGCACATTTCCCTTTTACTTTGGGTCTTGTACTCCAGATTTATTTTTGCAAATTAAAACAAAAGGTTAAACCGTTCACTAGAAGCAATAATAGCATGTGCATGTAATAAACTGATCTTTTCTGGTAATTAAATATCTGATGCAATCCTTTATTATATACTTCAAAGTGTTCAGAGATGCAATTATACAGGGACATTGTGGACACCAAGTCATACACTGAAGAAATGGTATATGCCTATAAACTTCCACCACCACCCACAATCTGCTGATCTGCTGTTGGCTCAGTGACTCTTGATATGCACATATAACTTCACTTTGTGCACAAGGGCTCCATTAATTTCAACACAGAGAGAATTTAGGAAATCTTATGCATGGACTTGCTCCCTTTACTGAAAGTAGATTTACCCACACAAACCCTACAAAGAAAAGAGTGTGGTTAATATTTTGTTAGTTTTTGTTCCGTCACCAGCGTATTACATTTTTACAGACTGTTCTTCCAGAACTTGAAATTACAACGAGGGAGGAAACTTTACAGTGAGTTAATAATCCTGAAACCAGCCTACTGTGTAGGTCTTTCGCAAAGAACATAATCTAACTAATGAAAGACCTCATTCACAAAATAGATGCCTGAATTCTAAAATGCATGCAGCTCCATCAGCACACTGAATCTAAAAAAATATTATCAAAATGCTCTCCATGATTATTTTAGTTTCACAGTCTGGTTTTCTGGGTCAAGGGGACAGAAAGGAATATTGTATATAGTAGGGTAGAAACAGGTCACAAATTAATATAAAGAATATATTACTCAATGTTCTGTGAATAGACTAGCTCAAGTGAACATTTCCACACCCTCTCAGCTTTTATGACTACATTGCTTTTATGCTTTCATTTTAGGGTTACCAGGTCCATGTTGGAAAATACCTGGAGACTTTGAGGGTAGATCCAGGAGAGAGCAGGGTTTTGGAAGGCGAAGGATCTCAGCATGGCACAATGCCGTAGAGTCTACCCTGCAAAGCAGACATTTTCTCCAGGGGAGCTGATCTCTGCCAGCCAGAAATCAGTTGTAAAAGCAGGAGATCTCCAGGCCCCACCTGGAGGCTGGCAACCCTATTCCAGATTTTTTTTTTTTTTTGCTGGAAGTAAGAGTAAACACTAACACACTACACTTTTGATATCAGATGACTGGCCTGAACACCAAAATAGTTTGCCCGCAGTTTTATTTTCTTCTTCAGGAACTCTACTCTTGGTTCATTCTGTTGTTGACTGCGTCTAACATCTGACAACTGGTAGAATACAAGAATGTAAAGTTTATATATTGTGTTTTGTTTAGGAAGAAACCAGTCTATAGAGTGGCTTTAAAAAAGGACTAAACTCTTGAAAAACAGAATTTTTCTGTGCATATCATTGTTTGGAATTATTTTAACATCTTTTAAGGAAAAGTGAGGATATGTACTTGAATGAAATTTTCTCTTGCTTTTTAATGACCCAATAATAGATTATAGAATCATAATGTTATGTCATGTTCAAGCCAGCTGAACATTCATCCAGAGGATCTACTGCTAGTTTTTGTTTGGGCAAACCATTAAAGGTGGCTTGTCCATTTGCTTTAGGTTTTTCATCTATGTGTGGTTCTTTCCTTAATAGTGTTAATAAAACCCAGACAAAGATCTATTTTCCACTTGTGTACACCATGAAAGCACATTTTAAAAAAAAAAAAGGCCATGAAAGCCAGCTTTAGAGCTAATCTCTTTGCATGGAAAATGACTCTTAGCTCTTCATAACAAAATAGATGAATAGCCTTCAATCATACTCTGATATTTGTTATTACTCTGTGAAAACAATTGTAAAATTGATGCAAAAGAGTTAAGACATTTAACTGGCAATGTTATGGATGAGCACCCCTAGCCTGAACTAGTGTGCCACAGCTTTCCTACAATACTATCCATAAATCCAACTCTTAGCCAGTTTCATGTGTATTCATGGTGTACAAAATATCTCCCCACCACTCGCTCTTTGCATGTGCTGTGGCTAAGACAGCTGCAGTTGACGCTTTTGTGGCATGGGAGGATGATTGAACTTTCCACAATAATAATAATAATAATAAGTTTTTCTTTATATCCCGCCCTCCCCGCCAAGGCAGGCTCAGGGCGGCTTACAAAACATGATATGATATCATGATATAACAATACAGGTAAAATCAATTCACAATATAAATACAAATATAAGTTAATGTTAAAAAGCTAAAAAACAATACGGTGGTGCTACAGTCTCTATTTATCCAGGCAGCGTAATATTCAGTCTGGTTATGTCTTGAAGGCTTCTTGGAAGAGGGCAGTTTTGCAGGCCCTGCGGAACTGGTTGAGGTCCCGCAGGGCCCGCACCTCCTCCGGCAGCTGATTCCACCATTGGGGCGCTTTTATAGAGAAGGCCAGCTTCCTAGTTGTTTTAAGTTTGGCCTCCTTAGGCCCAGGGATTTCCAAAAGATTTTGTGAACTGGAACGCAGTGCTTTCTGGGGAACATATGTAGAGAGGCGGTCCCTAAGGTAGGCAGGTCCTTGGCCATATAGGGCTTTATAGGTGATAACCAGCACCTTGTAACGAACCCGGTATACAATTGGCAGCCAGTGCAGTTCCCGCAGCCTAGGCCACACGTGTTCCCACCGGGGTAGTCCCACTAGCAGCCTGGCTGCTGTGTTCTGCACTAGCTGTAGTTTCCGCGTTCGGTACAGGAGCAGCCCCATGTAGAGGGCATTACAGTAGTCCAATCTCGAGGTGACCGTTGTATGGATCACTGTTGCCAGGTCGCCTCGCTCCAAGAAGAGGGCCAACACAATGAGGTCATGAGCATTTAATCTCAGTCAGAAAGGTCACCCACCACTGAACTTCTGCTTATTATGATCAAGAGTCAGTCTTGGATACTAGTTTCAGAACAACAGCAGACTTCCTCTATTAAGGACACTAAGATTGCAATATATTGCCAATAGGGACTGGAGAAAATAATTTTGTGCCCAAGTCTATTTTTGTGTCTTTTCCAAAGTAAGTGGGATCGTCCATTTTCATTCTTCTACCAGGGCATGGCCAGGAAATGGTAAATGGGGCTAGTCATTGTGCAGAGCTATGGAGAGGAAAAGGAATGCAAGGAATCCCAGTGGCTGCCACTGCCAGATTGTCATGTTGGGCTTCCACAATTCATGCTGCCTTCCTCAGTTCTACCGAGACTGCAAGGGACAACAAGGAACAAACCACAGACACACACTCTACCATCTCACATTCAGCAGAAACAATAGCTTACGAAATGGTATCTGGGACTGCTGTGCCATCTAGCACCCTAGTGCACATGCACTGGCTACACAATGCACACTGAGTATACACACTGAGAAAATTATGATAATTTTTGTTCAAAATTCTGGCAACTGGTCTAGTGGTCAAAAATATTGGCTGGGCTAGGCTATTGAGAGAGCTTGTCTTAACTCTTAATATTTATCCCTATTCTGTTCAGGATGCTTCACACTGCCAACCAGTGCCAAGGGTAAACTATTTGTCCTTGATAGAAGGACCAGCCAATTAGTATTGTGCACATTCTTTTAAGTTCTCAGCAGGGGAAATAGCTTTCCACAGAGCTATCATCTGGGAAGAAGGCTTGCATAACTGTCCCAAATGTGGTAAATAGTATTTAATGACAGGTTGACTGCTAGATTTTTAATGTCTTGGTTGAAGCACTAGATTATTTGTGACAGTTACTCACCTACCTAAAAGCAGAGGAGCTTCCCAGAAAAAGGTAGAAATTCCCAAGTGAGCTTCCTGAGCAATTTAATCTTTATGAACCTTTTGTTAAACAAAATATAAGCCATTTTGTGATTAACTACTGTATTCTTCAAGTCCAAGTACATTGTTTTCTTTTTTCTTTGACTTTGGTTAACAAACTGAGGACAAACTGGTGGGAAAGGTAATCCCAAAAGGATTTTACTGTTGTTTTCCTATTACTTTAATTAAAGATAAATACAGTCCTTTTAAAACCTCACTGCATTTATCTAAATCAACAATGAACTACAGAATAGGCCACCCAGTGTGCAAAGCCATTGAGCTAACAGGAATGAATATCTTTCAGACTTCCCTTTGCTGTGATATTGATGTGCTCTCAGAATAGCTGTAATTTGGACTTTGCCCTGAGCAAATGGTTTTAACTCGTGGACCTTATAATTTCAATTAATTTGGATTTTCCTTCAGTGCTAGCCCGTACAGTTCATATTTTTTTCTCTTGGTTCATGGTTTCAGCTGCTGTCTGAACTAAAACCAAATTAAATTCCATTTCATTGTTTGCCTCTGTTCTGTAAGCATCTGCATGGGCACACCACCATTAATTAAAGGATTCTAAGTGCAGCTCATAGCATTATGCCACTTGCAGCCATTACTGATATATGTACCAGAGTGTTAATATATAGCTAGCTAATTGCCCATCATTCCGTATGGGAATGGAGTCATAATGATTTGTAGCTGAGTGAATACCAACACCTAATGCCCAAATGATTTTGCTTCATGTTTGCTTTCCCTTGGTCCCAATCCCTTTCTCTCTGAAGATGCTTACCTTGAAGGAGGATAGGGAAATGGCATTTTTTGCCACCATCTTCACTGTGGAAGATGAAAAGTGTTTGCCTACTCCAGAACCACTAATTTTGGAAGGGGTATTGAAGGACCTGAGTCAGATTGAGGTGACAAGAGAGGAGGTCCTACAACTGATAAACAAATTAAAAACTAATAAGTCACCAGGCCCAGATGGCATACATCCAAGAGTTCTGAAAGAACTCAAAGGTGAACTTGTGGATCTCCTAACAAAAATATGTAATCTTTCATTGAAATCTGCCTCCGTTCCTGAGGACTGGAAGGTAGCAAATGTCACTCCCCATCCAGAGGAGATCCGGGAAATTACAGGCCAGTCAGTCTGACTTCAATACCATGAAAGTTGGTAGAAGCCATTATCAAAGATAGAATAAGTAGGCACATTGATGAACACAAGTTATTGAGGAAGACTCACCATGGCTTCTGTAAATGAAGATCTTGTCTCACTAAACTGTTACAGTTCTTTGAGGGGGTGGATAAAGGGGATGTTGTTTACATTGACTTCCAGAAAGCTTTTGATAAAGTTCCTCATCATAGGCTCCTTAGTAACTCAAGAGTCATGGAGTAAAAGGACAAGTCCTCTTGTGGATCAAAAACTGGGTAATTAATAGGAAACAGAGAGTGAATATAAATGAGCAATTTTCTCAGTGGAGGGTGGTAAGCAATGGGGTGCCGCAGGGCTCAGTACTGGGTCCCATGCTCTTTAACTTGTTCATTAATGATTTGGAGTTGGGAGTAAGCAGTGAAGTGACTAAGTTTGCAGATGACACTAAATTGTTCAGGATGGTGAGAACCAGAAAGGATTGTGAAGCACTCCAAAGGGATCTGTTGAGGCTGGGTGAGTGGGTGTCAACATGGCAGATAAGGTTCAATGTGGCCAAATGCAAAGTAATGCACATTGGGGTCAAAAATCCTAGCTATAAGTACAAGTTGATGGGGTGTGAACTGGAGGAGACTGACCAAGAATTATGGGGTTATGGTAGATAACTCACTGAAAATATCAAGACAGTGTGCGATTGCAATAAAAAAGGCCAACACCATGCTGGAATTATTAGGAGGGGAATTGAAAAAAATTCAGCCAGTATCATAATGCCCTTGTATAAATGGATGATGCGATCTCATTTGGAATACTATGTACAATTCTGGTCACCACATCTCAAAAAAGATATTATAGCATTGGAAAAAGTCAGAAAAGGGCAACTAGAATGATTAAAGGTTTGAAACACTTTTCCTATGAAGAAAGAAGAAGAAGACATTGGATTTATATTCCGCCCTCCACTCAAGAGTCTCAGAGTGGCTCACAATCTCCTTTATCTCCCTCCCCACAACAGACACCCTGTGAGATGGGTGGGGCTGAGAGGACTCTCACAGCAGCTGCCCTTTCAAGGACAACCTCTGCCAAAGCTATGGCTCACCCAAGGCCATGCTAGCAGGTGCAAGTGGAGGAGTGGGGAATCAAGCCTGGTTCTCCCAGATAAGAGTCCGCACACTTAACCACTACACCAAACTGGCTCTCACCAAAAAGGTTAAAACGTTTGGGGCTCTTTAGCTTGGAGAAACGTCGACTGCAAGGTGACGTGAAAGAGGTTTACAAGATTATGCATGGGACAGAGAAGGTGGAGAAAAAAGTCCTTTTCTTCCTTTCTGACAATACAAGAACTCATGGACATTCAATGAAATTGCTGAGCAGTCGGGTTAGAATGCATAAAAGGTAGTACTTCTTCACCCAAAGGGTGATTGACATGTGGAATTCACTGCCACAGGAGGTGGTAGCGGCTAAAAGTATAGTCGGCTTCAAGAGGGGATTGGATAAACATATGGAGCAGAGGTCCATCAGTGGCTATTAGTCATAGCGTATTGTTGGATCAGACTTTTCCCTGCAGCCACCGTGGCCGGACCTGCCTGTCCCGCATTGGTCTTGTCAGCCACCAGCGAGCCTGCAGCAGACGTGGACTGCTGCACCTTTCTTAAATCTTCGTTCGCGAAGTCAAGCCGAGAGAGAGAGATTGTTGGAACTCTCCTTATGGGGCAGTGATGCTCTGTATTCTTGGTGCTTGGCGGTGGGGGGGGGGGCACAGTGGAAGGGCTTCTAGTTTTTTCTTGTGGCCACTGTGTGACACAGAGTGTTGGCATGGATGGGCCATTGGCCTGATCCAACATGGCTTCTCTTATGTTCTTATGACACTTAAGCCAATTCCTCCTTTTCCTTTTTCGTTCCATCCAGTTAACAGAAACCATTCCTATGGGCATGTTAGTAAGATACTCCCAAAATCTTGGGGAAGAACAACATAGAAACATAGATCCTTATCTAATGTTTGCCATATATCTTTCCTATTTATTCCTAAATCTTAGGGTATGTGATTCTGCTTCTTCAAGTCTTGCACGGACAGTCAGACCAATTTCACACAAGACTATTAATCTTGGTCTTGCCCTGTCCCCAAGCTGACATTCTACACTAAAATCATAGAACTGTAGAGTTGGTATCTCTGATTCTAGTGTAGCATGTCAGTTTGGGGACAGGGCTAAACCAGGATTAAAGGTCTAGTGAGAAATTGGTTCAGAGCTGCTGGCTGTTGCTTACTGTTGTATGCCTATATTTATTCTGAACACTGTGTTCCTACATCTGTTAATCATGACAGACATTTTAAAAACCCTCTTTCCTTAATGTAAGATTTGCTAGTTATTAAACATGCAAATAAGTTTGAGATGAGATCAGGGACTGGTGAAAGCATTGGCTGGTGTTATAAAGACAGAGGATTGTATATACTATAAAGTATCAGCAAGCAATGCTATTCATCTATGCAGTACCTTGAAGGAAGAAACATTTGAGGAGTTCTGTCTAAAATGAAAGGTTGCAAGTTTTCCAACCATGGTCTATTGCCCTTGCTTTTCTCAAAGACACACTGAAAAATTGTATAGAAAACATATAACAATGGAAGAACTTGCCAAGGAAAGGTAGCATGTTTATGCATGCGGGCTAAAGTGCGCACAGCGTGTAACTTGCTGTACAACCTGTACTTCAAAAACTCAGCTTCTGATCAGCTTTAATTGCTTAGCAACTGCTTAATCACAGAACACAATGACATTCTAAGAAAAAATATGCTACTTAATATTAGGTTATAGTGTATTTAATTAATATGTTCATTTTTAAAAGGTCCTGCTGACATATTAGTTCCATTTACTTCCAACTTTGTGATGGGATCTGATATTGATGGTTGGTGTTAAACTTTAGAGTGAAATGAGTTTCTAACAATCTGTGTACCTGTGTATATATTTTTGTCCCATCCTTTCTCTGGGACACAAAGGGTGGTGTGCAATGTATGAAGTCCAAGTCTATGCATGGAAGTCAACCCTGCTCTACAATCAAGATGTGAATGTATAAAGAAACTTCTTGAAAAAAGTATAGTGAGCCAGTGCCAAGTTTTTGTGGGCTTTGACCTGTTTGTAGCCCAGCTGATACACACTAATCAGGGAAGTGCCTGGGAATCTAGTCTTGTTGAGATTACAGGCTGTACCAAGATCAACATCCTCCTCCTGCTGCTTAGCTGCTTTAAAGAGAAAGAAAAAACTTTAGCAAAGTTATTTTTCCAAGTCACCAGAGTTCCTTTTCAGTGGAGTTAGAAGACTATAGCCAGGGTAGACCAATCTTGTCAGATTTTGGAAGCTCAGCAAGATTGGCCTTGGTAAATATCTGGATGGGAGACCTCCAAGGAATACCAGGGTCATGGTATGGAGCCAGGAAATGGATTGACAACCCACTTCTGAATGTCTCTTGCCTTGAAAACTCCATGGGGTCGCCTTAAGTCAGCTGTGACTTGATGGCACTTTCCATTTCCCCAGCTCTCTTCAGGATTGTATTGCAAGTCTGTATTCTACAGATAATTCCTGTGTGCTTGTTTGTTTGCTTGTTTGTTTGTTTTTAAAAAACCCAAACTCCAAACTTGCAATACCCTCTTCACTGCAACCCCACCTCCCACCCCGGTTTGCTTCTGCTGCACATTAGAACAGTGAGAGCCAGGGGATGAAGGGCAGGAGGTAGCCCACCAAACCAGGCAGCCTAGTGACCCTACAAATAGAGACTTTCCCAAGAAAGGGGGATCAACTGAGATATTGGGAGGCACAGGATGGCAGTGATGCAGCACAGTGGATTACTATTCCTTTTCATTCAGGTTGTCAGGTCCCTCCAGGCAACTGGTGGATGGGAAGGACTTACCAGGAGAAAGAGAAAGGTCCAGACTCCAGACCACATTGCTGGCATTACATAGGAAGTAGTGTAATAAAGGCAGTGATTTCTGGATGACACTTTAGTATTTGGGCAAAAACTCTATGGTAAAACTAGCATCTAGTTTTTGCCCAAATACCAGAGGGCTGACCAGAAGTCACTGGCATGATGACATCACTTCCTGTGAGACACCAGCAATACGTGTCAGGCTATCCACTTTTTACTAGTCTTTCTGCCAGCCAGTTGATCTCTGGGTTACGGCCAGGCATTTGGGGACCCCCACCTCTACCAGAGGGGGTCTGGCAACCCTACTTTTCACTAATTGAGTCTCCTTGGCCAATGAAATCTCTGTACTATTCTGTATTCTCCATACAACAGCAAAATGACAGCCATGGGAATCTCTTCTTCTTTACCGCTATCTACCCTTCTGCTGCCTCCTTAATTCCAGATGAGAATTTTCCCTTTCTTTTCAGAAATGTGTTCCTTGTTTCACTCTCCATTTGGAGTCTTCACAAAAGAATCATTCAACTTCTTAGTGGTACTCTTTATTTATTTTTATTTTTTTGCAATTTTGTGTGATTATTTCTTGTATGTTTTCTGACTACTTTGCGGTTACATCTTGAGATTTCTACCCTCGCTTTCTAAACACTTCATGTAAATTACTGGAATTTGCATTGATGCAATTGCACAAATTCATGGTTCTATGAACAAGGGAAATTAAAGCCCGAAGCCATAACTGGCTGAAGAATTGCATCCATTATGTGGGATGTGCAAAGATTATTACTGAGACTCTAAGTTATGACAGGGAGCAAACTTGCAAAAAGCTAAATAAGAAGCAATAAGGAATGCCCTGCAGATTTACTTCTGCTTCTCAGCTTCCCTTTAAGGCTACCACAATACAGTGGTTCAGACACACACTTGGATAGCAGAATGTCTCAGCATAGCAGTCACTGAGTTCTGTTTCTCAAAAACTCAGCACAGCAGCGTGTTTTCTGTTCTGCATTATCAGCTGTTGCAAGCAGGGAGGAGTAGTCATTTGGCTGGCCAGATAAGACACTTGGCCTTACCCGGCCACATTTGAGAAACCACAGTGTGAAATGCCAATCATTGCCAGTTAACTCTGCTGGGGGCAGGGGATGTTTAATACTTTCTGAAGAATTCCACTTAATTTTTAGTCATTAAACTGACGTGAATGTGTGGCCTTGGACATCAGAAATAAGAATGCAAATGTCAGTTGATAAAATTCAGCATTGGGCAGGAATACCTCTCCCCCCATACACACTATCTGCCTTTGTGCAAATTATCAGAAAATCCTCCTGTATCCATCTAGTCAGTTTATTCTTTGCAATTATTACAACCATTCCAGAACAAACCGGGAGGGGGGCATTACTTTCTGACTAACCCAGGATGAACCCAGATCAACTAGGGCCATAACAAATAATGTATTTCTTTAGATTTAGCTATATATCCTGCCCTTCCCACAAATGGGCTCAGGGCAAGTTTCATCAATATGTTAAAACAGTACAAACAAGCACAACAAATGTCAGGTAATAAAACATAAAAACAATTTAAATTAATAGTATTCCAATCATGGG
This sequence comes from Heteronotia binoei, assembly GCF_032191835.1. Taxonomy (NCBI): domain Eukaryota; kingdom Metazoa; phylum Chordata; class Lepidosauria; order Squamata; family Gekkonidae; genus Heteronotia; species Heteronotia binoei. The sequence continues at coordinate 46,339,972 of NC_083229.1, forward strand.
TTGGAATTGTGTTGGTTGTAGTATTAATGCCTAATCTTGGAATTGTTGGACCATAACCAAATGATGTAATGGTTATTGGTGTCCTAGCATCTGAGACTGTAACTGGGAGGCCAACTGGTGGACGCCCACCATCTCAACCATAGGCCTGAAAGAACAGTATAAACATGCTGTAGGCAGGGTTGCCAGGTCCAACTCAAGAAATATCTGCAGACTTTGGGGTGGAGTCAGGAGATTTTGGGGGTGCAGCCAGGAGCAAGGGTGTGACAAACACAATTAAACTCTGAAGGGAGTTCTGGCTATCACATTTAAAGGGACTGCATGCCTTTTAAATGCTTTCCCTCCATTTGGAAATAATGGATGGGGCACCTTTTGGGGAGGCTCATACAATTGGACCCCCTTGGTCCAATCTTTTTGAAACTTGGAGAGTGTTTTGAGGAGAGGCACTGGATGCCATGCAGAAAATTTGGTATATCTACCTCAAAAACAGCCTCTCCAAGCCCCAGATACACATGGATCAATTCTTCATTATACCTTATTGGAATTGGTCTCCACAGGGTATAATGGAGTGCCCAGCAGACATTTCCCTCCCCCTCACACTTTCTGATGACCCTGAAGTGGGGAGAGGGCCCCTAAACTGGGGGATCCCCTGCCCCCAACAGGGGACTGGCAACCCTAGCTGTAGGACAATAGTCAGGGATTTAGGTACAGAACACATCAAAGTGACTTGTTTCTCTCCCACTGCTTCAATTCAGATGCTTGCATTTAGACACTAAGGCTAATTTAGGCTGCTTCCTAATTGGGTTGGAGGTGCCAAAATGTGCCTCTGCTTCAGTAGCAACAAACAATGTGAGAACAGCACCCACATGCCCCACTCCCATGTGCTTGCTCTTGCCACTTCACCACTCCTCCCGATTGCACACACATATTGCACAACCCCCTCTCTCAGCCTGTTTGTAGAAGAAGATGAAGATATTGGATTTATATCCCGCCCTCCACTCCGAAGAGTCTCAGAGCGGTTCACAATCTCCTTTACCTTCCTCCCCCACAACAGACACCCTGTGAGGTGGGTGGGGCTGGAGAGGGCTCTCACAGCAGCTGCCCTTTCAAGGACAACCTCTGCCAGAGCTATGGCTGACCCAAGGCCATTCCAGCAGGTGCAAGTGGAGGAGTGGGAATCCGGTTCTCCCAGATAAGAGTCCGCACACTTAACCTCTACACCAAACTGGCTCTCCCTCTCCTTTAAAAGGCTTTCTTTCTTTTTTCCCAGCAGTGCTTTAGTGCTACAGTGTGGTTTAAAAAGGCTGAAAAGGGCTGAAAAGCAGAGTGGAGGAGATAGCACTTGCCACTTTGCTGACTGTGGGACCGTGGAAGAGAATCCAGATGAAGGTTTATATTTTGTCCAGAGTAAAAAAGAAAAATGGGTGCCAAGCAAGTTGGACATAGATTGGGCAGGATATTGGGGATACTAACTGAGAAACACCACATGTTTGCAGGGATATTTATGAGTTTCCTGTGTATGCACCTCATTCTTAATTCTAATTGGGCACTGCACACACAGTAATTGAAGAAAACCCATAATTCATATGTGAGTATTACAATGAACACAGTGTTGGGGTCTATCTGTGTACTCTGTATACTCTGCAATATGTAAGATGTCATTAGCCATGATGTTGAAATGTATGTGTCTTAACTAACTAAAGATAGTTTTTTGTACAGCCACTAGAATTTTTTACATGGATTAAACTTAAGTTAAGAATTCTGGATACTGTAAAAGAAACCAGCTGCAATCAGTTAAGGCACATTGTACATTCTTATGTCATCACGAATAGAAGTAAGTCTTCAATCTCAGCATATCATGCAAGAGGAAGGGGGGAAAGGAACAGAGAATATGGATCCAACTGTTATCCAGGTTTCTGAACATCACAAACTCTGGTTTGTTTCTTTAAAACGTTTATAAACTCATCTTTCTCCCTGGTTATTGGGGCCCAAGATGCATAAAAACAATAAAATCAGCATAACTTAACAAAATTCTATAAACAACATTAACTGGAGTCTCTGCCTTTTGATCTTTTGAGGCATCTTGTGCAAAGTGAAAATGGTGCTGTTATTAATACAGTGGGCCCTTGGCCCATCTCTAAGCACACAGCTGATGTATTTCAGTAGAACAAGATTATGGTTATTCCTTAAATCTACTGAAATGTAAAATCTAGTTGAAGGTCTATAGGTGTTCCATCAGCAAATTCATATTTTGCAGTTAGTTCATAAAAACAATTTATCTGAATGAAATTAAATACCAGATAGGATTACAGTGGCATTTACTATTAGCACATTTCATTTGCATTGCAGTGGTATACTGAAGTTTTGGATATTTTGGATATTTGTGTGTTTAGTTGCTCGTTTATTTGCCTTCACCAAGGTGGATTTGTAAAAGTGATGCAACACATTTTATTCTTGTTTCCTGGTACAATGGGGAGGGTGATGATCTTTTCCTATTTTTCTTTCTCCTCTATCAGCCAATATTTGCATTGTAAATAACTGCCATGTGCTAAGAGGTGGACTACTGCCAGTAGCACTAGATCAGATATTAAAACCACTGCGGCAATTATTGGCAGACTCAGGATCTTGGAAGAAACCAAAGAAGAATGATATTATTACTAGAAACAAAGCACCTTGCTTACTGCATGATCATTTGTAAGATAATGGTATGATTACCAGTCTCAAGGTGGGGCCTGGAGTATAGCTGGTGTTACAACTGATCTTTACTGCTGCACAACTCTGCTGTATCCATGTTTCTACTCCCAACCTGGACCATAAAAGGTAAAGGTAGTCCCCTCTGCAAGCACCAGTCATTTCTGACTCTGAGGTGACATTGCTTTCACAAAGTTTCCACAGCAGACTTTTAATGGGGTGGTTTGCCATTGACTTCCCCAGTCATCTACACTTTCCCCCCAGCAAGCTGGGTACTCATTTTACCGACCTTGGAAGGATGGAAAGCTGAGTCACTTACAAGGAACAGTTTCAACAACACTCTGCCCCACTCCACGCAGCAGCCTGCCTCCCCTTCATGCCACTGGTCATCCATAGAACAACTCAATCTTCAAATGAAGACAAATTCAACACACAGAGCTTCAGACTACATTGTTAGCTCCCAGATTGCACCAGACACCTGAACTGAGCCCACTAATTTTGTTCTCATCTGAATGTTATGCCAATGAACAGATGGCCAGGGGCCATAGAAATGGAGCAGGTGTAGTTCACATGCAGGAGGTAAGAGGTACCCTTGCTTCTTCCTCACTTTGCTTACCATGTGTGGAGCAGAGTACTGTCTGAAAAAAAATGTCCTTTTAGTGTGAATTGCTAACATATTAGATACCACCAATGTGAGAGATAACACTACAATTTTACTCCTTTGAGTGAGAGGGAGAGACGAACCACCATTATTTTGTGTTCAGCAGTATTGTTAATTTCCACTTTCTTTTCTTGAAAGCATCTGTGAGAATATCAAGTGGAGTTTCCTGTGGACTTTGTGTGAAGTGCTTATAGAGTAGACCAGGAAGGAACCAGGAAGCAGTTGTCAGAAAGGCTATTTAGTACTGGAGTCAAACAGAAAATGTGTCAGTTTTGATTTAACAAGCTGACATTCAAAAAGTTAGAAGCAGGCAACCTATGCAGATAACATTAATTTTCTGTGGCAGTTTTCAAGGACGTAGCTTCCTAGCCTTGGAGCAGTGAAGTTTCCAGAATAGAAGGGATGCATGCAGAGCATCCCAGCATCTATAATCTCTCAGACAACCAGCATTTGTGTTGGAAAAGTCAGTACAATCCGTACATATCTTGCCCGATTTATACCCTTGGCCCACCAAGTTTTATCTTGTTTCTGCCCATGACCTACTAAACATTGCTGTCTGACTTGGCAAAATCTCTCATAGTTCTTCCTTCCTTCCTTCCTTCCTTCCTTCCTTCCTTCCTTCCTTCCTTCCTTCCTTCCTTCCTTCCTTCCTTCCTTCCTTCCTTCCTTCCTTCCTTCCTTCCTTCCTTCCTTCCTTCCTTCTTTCTTTCTTTCTTTCTTTCTTTCTTTCTTTCTTTCTTTCTTTCTTTCTTTCTTTCTTTCTTTCTTATTTTGCCCAGGTGTGGTTTTAGCCAATGGGCAACCAGGGCAGCTACCTCAGGCCCTGCTCTGGAAGCCCCTGCCCACCCACAGTCCTGCACTGGAGGCTAAAGAGGAGGCTGCCCCTGCTGCTTACTCCCACCCTCTTCAGTCCTCAAGCAACTGGCCCTACAACAGCCACTTATACTCTCCCCATCAAGACCTTGAGTAGATGGCACAGTGGTAGCCCCCTTTTACTTTCTTGGGCCTGCAATGGATTTGGCAGGGGAGGCAGTATTTGGGGGATGGCGGCAGTGATTCTAGGGGGCCCTTTTGCCCAGAAGCCTAAAATCACTAAGACCACTCCTCACTTCTCACTGAAAAAGGTGGAGGGAGGGGGATTTTGTAACCTTCAAAGTTGTCAATCCTCCTTCTGTGTACTGCAAGTGAGTCTTAATAACCTGAAACAAGGTACAACCCCTTAAATAATATACGGCTGTATGCTGTGGAATAAAGGTAAATCCTTTAAGAATAAGATGCTATTAAAAACAGTCTTCAGTTCAATCCAACAAAATTGAATTATCTTTATGCTATCAGCCTGTTACATAACAACACGCAGGTTAGCTATGTTCATTACAGGAACTGCAGCTTTTATTTGGCAATGATCCTCCATCCTTACATAACTGAATGTCTGCTTGTCCCACAGCTGTTAAAAGAGAGCCAGTCTGGAGTTGAAGTTAAGACTCTCAGACTAGAATCTGGGAGACCTTGATTTGAATCCCCGCTCTGCCACTGAAGCTTGTTGGATGACCTTGGGCCACTCTCACACTCTCAGCCTAACCTACCTCACAGGATTGTTGGGAGTTGGGGTGAAATTCTAGCAGGAGCTCCTTTGCATATTAGGCCACATACCCCTGATGTAGCCAATCCTCTAAGAGATTACAAAAAAGAGCCTTGTAAACTCTTGGAGGATTGGCTACATCAGGGGTGTGTGGCCTAATATGCAAAGGAGCTCCTGCTAGAATTCCACCTCTGATTGGGAGAAAAATGGAGGTAGGAGAACAATTGGCCTGGACAGTCCAAGCTAGCTTGTTCTTGTCAGATCTTGGAAGCTAAACAGGGTTGGCCCTGGTTAATACTTGGATGTGAGACCACAAAGGAAGGAAGTACAAGGTGGCTAAGCAGAGACAAACCACCTCTGTTCATCTCTTGCCTTGAAAACCCCAATGAGTCACTTATCAGTGTTCCCTCTAAACTAGGCACTTGAGCAGCTGCTTATTAACACAAGAAGCCCCACTCAGCAGCAATCTGGAGCCACACAGGGTTTTGCACTGCCCATTGCCCATTTTAAGATCGCAGCAGGTATATTTTGCTCAAGATGTGAACTGCTCCACTCAGTGAGGGGTGGGGGGATTTAAGAGCAAACATTGACTTGATGGCACTTTTCACCACCAGGAAAACTATATAAGTCATTATGGATACCTGCTAAGGAGAAAGGCAGAGTATAAATGATTTTTTTAAATTAACAGTATAGCAGTCTTGCCAGATAGCCAACATGATGTTGTGTAGGAAACAAATAGATTAGCCTATATTTATTATTTACACATTTGTATCCAGCTTTTGTCCTGACCTGGATAGTCCAGGCTAGCCCAATCTTGTCAGATCTCAGAAGCAAAGCAGGGTTGGCTGGGTTAGTATCAGATGGGAGACCATGAAGAAATATCAGGGTCTGATGCAGATGCAGGCAATGGCCCTCTGAATGTCTTTGCTTTGAAAACCTCATGGGGTCACCATAAGTCAGTTGTGACTTGACAGCACTTTCTACCACTACCAATGAGAACAGTATGAATTCACAAAAAAGATTATGAAAGAGAAATATATTATCCTAACACAGTGAAACAGGATTGAGGGGTAATGTGCCTCCCAAAAGCAGGTGATCTTTACACTTTGAATTCATTCTCTACTGTGTTTATATTCTCTTCTATAGCACTGCATTAAAGCTGTTCTTCCACACACTAAATAATGTATCCAGTCAGTTGTAGCTCCGCCATCTGGTTACACTGAGGGCTGTGTGTTGAATTACAATAGGGAGCTGCCAGACTGTAAATTGTAGGAGCTGACTTTCCACTTTTGTTAGTGTTTCTTACACACAGGACAAGGAAGAGGTCAAATGAGCTCAGAATGCCCTCGAGGAAAACTAGTTTTTCCAGAAACTGACATCACAAAAAATTGGAAGAAATCAAGCGAATAAGAAATCAGCCAAAAGGAGATTTTGGCTTCTGTTTATCACAAAAGGAGCGGGGGAGTCCCACTGCTCAGAAACCCAGAAGAACTTTGAGGAAATCCATCTTGATTTGCAGATAAACTAAAGCACATTTCTTGAAAAGCACATTTTAATACTAATGAATAAGTGCTTTTTATCGTATTAGTTTAATCTGCTGGAAGGCCAGGCATCAGGGTTACAAAAAACAAAAACAAAACCCTGCTTCCCTCTGGGATTTCCTTTGCAAGGTTATCTAAGGCTATTTCATATTATGAGAAAGACAAGTTTCCACAGGGTTGCTAACAACCTGAACAAAAAGTGTTCTGTCCCTTTAATAAAGGCTTAATGAAGTGTTATTTACCAGGTGATGTTACTGACCTCCATGCCATGAAAAGCTTCACCTCCTGATTTTCACACATTAAGCCACTATTAAAGGAACAGAGTGTTTTTTCTTCAGGTTATTGGCAATCCTCTTTAGCTACTGTGCACTTCTGTGGTGACCCATGAATAACTTGTGCTGATCCAAACTGAATGCATTCCTGCACTGCAGACTGCCACGTTGTCAACGAAAACAGGACGTTTATCAAGGGCTTGACTAGTAGGCTGTATTTGGCATGGTGGGCCACACACTCTGCGGACTGCAGTAATGTATGGAAAGGAATTGTGCATCTCAAAACATATAGCAAATATGACCCAAAAGACTGCTGACTACCACATGTCTTCAGGCACGTAGCTTCCTGTCATTCAGTACTTTGGTTACTATGGAGATTTAGGGTAGACCAATGGCAATTTATGTCTCCTGTGATGTGTCAAGCAGCATTAATCAGAACACTCCGTTGCTATTATGCAAGGATAGCTTCTTAAACTTGTCTTTGGAAATGACTAACAACTTTGCCTTTCATCTTTTCATCTCCTTGATCATTTCGATCTATTTGGGCTGGCTGTAATAATTCCTTTTGGATAATCCACATTCTTGTTGAAACAGGCTTAGAATTAGAAGAGGAGAAAATACAATCAAGACACAGCCCCAGAATTTGTTTCAATGTTAGGACACTGCTGTAGGGGGTTCCAACCTCCAAGTGGACACTGGATTATAACTGAGTGATCTCCAGTCCAGACTACAGAGACTGCAAACTACAGTGAGAAAATGGCTTTTCTGGAGAGTGGACTCTATGGCATTATAGCTCATTAAGGTCTCTTCCCTCCCCCAAACCTTGTCCTTCCCAGGCTGCATCCCCAAATCTCCAGGAATGTATTGACCCAGAGCTAGCAACTAATTTATTGTAGAAAAATGTGAAGGCAAACAATGTTTAAAATACAGCACTTATAGACATCCACAGTGCCTGAGCAGGTCTCACATATTTTGACCTACATCTCTGTTCTACATAAACAGCTCCAGAAGATCTTCCACTTCAGAAGCTCCGAGTCAAGAAATGTGTTAGTCGTTAATATGCCTCTTGTTGTGTACTGCCTCTTTAATCTTATTAGCTAGTAGATAGTAAGGTCCTCTTTCTGCATAAGAGTCCCAAGAGGTGGGTTGACTTACATTAAATTCCTCTGTATGGCCCAGTGCAGCCATTTCTGTAACGAGTCAGCACTAATGTGGAAGGAAAGCAACAAGCTCGTTTGACCTCATTTCCACAGCTTCCTGGGTGTTTCAATAGCAGGGGAATCACATCCTCATTGCCATTGGTTATGTAGGAGCAACAATAAACACCCAGTTCTGTTTGGCTGAAGGCCTCTTTATTAACAGTAACTTGGATATCGGAATATGGAATAACAAACTTTAAGCTGCTTGTAGAGTTCTGGGCCATAATTGTCCTGGCCTGGTTCTGCAGATTCTTATTAGGCCCTGCATTCCTGCAGTCTGCTAGCAGGAAGACTGAGAAGAGAAGCCCTGAGTCCCTCCTCCTATCCTGCTTAGGGATGAGCATGAACTGGGAAAATGTGGTTTGGTTCACGATTCATGGCTGGCTCATCCACTAGGCAAACTAGGCATTTGCCTAGGGCACCTGGAGGGGGGTGCCAAGTTGGGCTCTCCCCCCTCCTGGTGCCCAAGACAAATGTCTAAATTTGCATCTCTCCCTCCCCCCACTGCCACCACCACCACCCACCCCTTCCTCCCTTCCACAGTGCAGTGCCATGCTCCCCCACCCCCACGATCAGAGGAGCATGCCGTGACAAGGCTCGGCCCTACCAGCCAGCATCTGATCATTTTTAAAGAGAGTGCTGGAGGAGGCTTTGCTCCCTCCTTACTTCTGGTATGCTCCTTCGATCAATCAAGGGGGGGCAACAGAGTGCAATTTTGCATTGTGGTGCAAGGGAGGGAGACAGGGCGGTGGGAGGTGCTGGGCAGGGAGCCTGCCTGGGGCACCAAGCACCTTAGGGCCAGTACTGGCTGAACCACAAACCAAACCACAAACTGAACTCATTCATGAACTGAAATGGTTCATGTGATCCATGACTCTGCAAACCCTGGTTGAAGTTTAAAGGGACTGCAGGAGACAGCCTGAAAAACAGCTGCAGAGTGGGAAGGCACACTCCCATGGTGCAGCTCTTTTGGGCTATCTTCTGCAGCCCTACTGCACAAGACAGCCCAAAATAGCTGAGCAGCAGGGAGCATCTCTCCCACTAAGCTGTTTTTACAACTTTTGAGGGAAACAGAAAGCAGGGGGTTAAAGACTCTGAGTCCCTTTAAACCTTGCTTTGTGCTGCATGCACAAACTACCATGAACTACATGAACAGCTCTAAAAATGTATGGAAGTTTGTGACAGTGGATGAACTTCTGTTCCTAAACCATGAACAGAGTAAAATCTGCCATGAATTTTGCTTCGTGGTTCAGTTCATGCCCACCCCTGCTTGCCATGAGGCCTACTGGGATAGCCTCTTAAAGAGGCAATACACAACACCACTTTTTATCTAGGTCTAAAATTCTGTTCCACAAGCCAGAGGAGGGCAACGAAGATGTAAGGGGTCTGGAAACCGAGAACTATGAGGAAAGGTTGAAGGAGCTTGGTATGTTTACCTTGGAGGGGAGATAACTGAGAAATATGATCACCATCTTCAAGTACATGAAGAGCTGCCATATAAAGAATGGTGCAGAATTGTCTTCTGTTGCCCCAGAAGGTTGGACCGGAACCAACGGGCTGAAATTAAATCAAGAGAGTTTCTGGCTAAACATTAGGAAGAACCTCCTGACAGAGTGTTTCCTCAGTGGAACAGGCTTCCTTGGGAGGTGGCAGGCTCTCCTTCCTTGGAGGTTTTTAAACAGAGACTAGATGGCCATCTGACAACAATGCTGATTAGGCAAATCATGAGAAGGAGGGCATGAAGGGTTGCATAAGTGTTTCGTTTTCTTGGCCCTTCTTACACACCCAGGGAAATGCTGATTGCCACTTTGTGGTCAGTCAGCAATTTTTCTCCAGGCCAGTTTGGCAGGGATCCTGACATCTTCTGAGCATGGAGCAAGGGTCACTGGGGATGTATGTGTGTGGAGGATTTATTTGTGAAGTTCCTGCATTGTGCAGGGGGTCAAATTAGATGATCCTGGAGGTCCCTTCCAACTCTGGTGTAGAGCTGGTTTGGTGTAGTGGTTAAGTGTGCAGACTCTTATCTGGGAGAACCGGGTTTGATTCCCCAATCCTCTATTTGCACCTGCTAGCATGGCCTTGGGTCAGCCATAGCTCTGGCAGAGGTTGTCCTTGAAAGGGCAGCTGCTGTGAGAGCCCTCTCCAGCCCCACCCATCTCACAGGGTGTCTGTTGTGGGGGAGGAAGGTAAAGGAGATTGTGAGCCGCTCTGAGACTCTTCAGAGTGGAGGGTGGGATATAAATCCAATTTCTTCTTCTTCTCTATGATTCTATGAATTGGTATTGTATTTTGCAACAAAGGAAGTTAAAGGTGGTCATTAGCTATGGAGTAGAGGCTTTCCAGATGAACAAAATTATTTTATTGATTCAGACCACATCTCATGCTGTGTGTGTGGGAGTCTGTTATAAAATACTACCAGTATTTTTTTTATGCTGTTTTCCAATTCCATCTTGTAATTCTTTCTTCATTGTCTTGAAAAGTTTGATGTTTGGCTCTCTTCTGAACAGAACTGGGATTTTCATGAATTCTTAGTGAGCTGTAGTGTAAATGGATTGCTGAAAAAATCAAGCTATGCTGGAGTTTCTCAGAGCTTCCAAACACTCATTTTAAACAATAGACGGTTGTCAGTGCCTTTAATAAATTATGAAATATGTTTTCCAGAGAGAACTGCCTGCTTCTGCTAAAGCCTGCAGTCTTTTTGTTGTTGTGTGTGTGAAGTGTTAAATGCTATCCTTTCCAAAATGTTTTTAGAAAACTTTTATGGGCACAATCCAGCCATACTCTTCAGCACCTTGAAGTTTACATAATTAAAATTGGTTTGATTATTAATTTGCTTCATTTATACTCCACTTTTCTACCCAATGGCGCCCCAAAGCTATTTGCATTGTTTTCATCTTCTCCGTTTTATTCTAACAACAACCCTGTGAGATAGATCAGGCTGAAAGTGTACAAGTTCACCCTGTTAAGCTTCCATGGCAACATGGAGATTTGGACCTGGGTCTCCCAAATCCCAGTCCAATAATCTACCACACATTTGCTAGGTATTTCCTTAGTTGTCCTGATAAAATTCATGGATTTTTAAAATTAACTTTAGCTGCATTGTGTGTTATGATTTTGTATTGTTTTAATAACATTTTAACAGGAACTTGTTAATAGCCACCTGGGTTTTAATTATTTAGTCATTTTGGAACTGTTTGTATTCTATTGTTATGAGTTTGCAATATGATTACTGTGGATGGTTTAATATCTATAACACTTAAGTGCTGCCTGATTAAAGTCTGGGATTTTACAACATTATACAAATGCTTCTTTAGTGGCTGTGGATGATCCCTTGAATGGTGTCTGAAAGATAGACAGGACACCTGGGTATGTCAGAAACAGCAATATGGGAGGCAGGCAAAGAAAGTGGGTGGACTGACTCTACTCAATTTCTTTTTCTTTGTGGTGGTCATGTGATTGCCAGAGTGATTGTTGCTCTGTTCACACTTGCAATATAATGCAGGGTAATCCATTCTTCTATCCCTGTTACCTGTGGTTTCCCTTTCACATTACAGTAGGGTTGCTAGCTCAGGGTTGAGAAATTCCTAGGCAAGGAGAGGGTTTGGAGTGGGGAAAAACCTCAGCAGGGTATCATGCCACAGAGTCCACACTCAAGAGGTGCCTTTTTTTTTTTTAGGTGAACCAGGGCTATAGTTGTCAAAAAAACCCAGCAGGAACATACTTGCTTATTAGACACATCACCTGATGCCAAGCCAGCTGTAACAGCGTTCCTGTGCATTTCTACTACAAAAAAGAAAAGTCCTGAGGTGAGCTGAGGTAAGCAGTCAGGAGATCCATTGTAATTCCATAGTAATTCCAGGAGATTTCCAAAAGAAGATGCAGATTTGAAAGATATTAAAAATTATCGTCCAATCTCTCTTTTAAATGTGGATTATAAAATCTTTGCTGCAATATTGGCACAACGTTTGAAGAAAGTTCTACAGTCTACAATACATCAAGACCAGGCTGGATTCCTTCCTAGAAGATACTTGAAAGATAATGTCAGAACAGTTTGTAATATCTTGGAATATTATGAAACTCATCCAGAGAAACAACTGGCACTAATCTGCTTGGATGCTTAGAAGGCCTTTGATAATGTTCGTTGGCAATTTATGTTACAGCAACTGAAAGGTATGGAATGTGGTGAAATTTTTTTGAGAACAGAAGAAGCAATATACTCTTTTCAAAGAGCAAGGGTAACAGTGAATTAACAGAAGCAATTAATATTCAAAAGGGTATAAGACAAGGCTGTCCACTGTCACCACTACTTTTTATTCTATCTCTAGAGATATTAAACAATCAGATAAGAGAAGACACAAGTATCAACGGAGCGATGATAAAAGGTGAACAATACAATACAAATTGAGAGCTTTCGCAGATGACCTAGTTTTTATATTAGAGCAACCAATAGACTCAATAGACTGTCTTATAAACAAGATCACTCAATTTGGTTATTGGGCAGGAATGAAGATCAATTACCACAAAACAAAATTTTTGACAAAGAATATGACGATGGAACAAATCCAATCTCTTCAACAAAAATCAGGGGTTTTGTATAAGAAAAGAATAAAATATCTAGGTGTACTTATCTCAAATAAGTACAGCAGTTTAAAAATAGATAATTATGATAAATTACTTAAAGAAATTAAAAAAAGATTTGGAAAAATGGCATGATTTGAATTTATCCTTAATGGGAAGAATAGCCTCAATAAAGATGAATATCCTTCCAAGGTTACTATTTTTATATCAAATTATTTCAGTATTTCTAAATAGTGGGGTTTTTCAAGAATTGAGTAAGATGGTCTCCAAGTATGTTTAGCAAGGCAAAAAACCTAGAATCAAACTAAAGACATTGCAAGACTCCAAATTAAGAGCAGGTATGGGCCTCCCAGACTGGCAATTGTATTACAAAGCTTCTGTGTTTTTGTGTGTAAGAGACTGGATATTATTGAATGACAAGAGACAACTGTTGTTAGAGGGATCTCACTATGGGTTATGTCGGAAATCAGTCCTAAAATGGCTTACTGTCTCCATCTTAGTAATAGTGATGTTGTTTCTGCAAATGCCATGCTGAGTCATGCTGCATCATGGCCCAGCTGTTTCTTGTTACTGAGGTAAGGTGGAATGACCTCACCTGTAACTAGGCTTTGTGCTGACTCTGGTGAGATTGCATGATTGATGTGTATATTAGGGAAGCCTCTGGTGAGATTGCATGATTGATGTGTGTATTTAGGGAAGCTCAGTGAGCTTGCTCTTCCTGCGTGTAAGGATTGTGTGTACCGTGTTACATACCGTCCGGGTGGCAGCGAACACTGCTTATGTTAATCCTGTGCTACTGTGCTTGCATCGTTCTGTGTATACATACTGGTGTATACTGTTATCTACTGCAGTGTGAACTGATTACTGTGTATGATCGTGGCCTGGCAACGACTCTGAATATTGGATACTGTCCTGGTAAATATATTCTACTGTTGCATCCAGTTGTCTCTCTTGTCTATTAATTCCTGTGTTTGCTTGTCCCTTTTTCTTCAGTGTCTTCTGCTGCGTATAAATTCTTTAACATTGGTTATGGGCCCAGAGCTCCCAGTACTCCCAGTGTTCCCAGTGGTGGTGCTGTTCTGAAGACAGAGGAGGTGACACAGTGTTTTGGAAGAGACGGAGGCAGACTGCCAAGTTGCCCAGGTGTCCAGTGATAAGTAGCAGAGATGGAAGCGGCAAATGTTGTTTCTTTCTCTGGGCTCAGCATTACTAAGTTGAACGGGACTAACTATGCCACATGGTCCCAGAAGGTCAGTCTGTTATTAAAGCACCAAGAGCTATGAGAGGTGGTGGCTGCTCCTTTAAGTAGGCTGGAGGAAGAGGCTGAGGACAGAAAAGCTGTAGACTTTTTGCGTAAAAAGGATGTTAAGGCTTTGTCTTTAATAGGTCTTTCTCTAGATGACTCCCATCTGGTGCATATAGCAGGACTGGAGACGGCTAATGGCTGTTGGAATGCATTGAAGCAAATTTACGTCCGAGGCACAGTCGGCTCTCAGATACATCTGGTGAGAAAACTCCTGCATACCAGGTTGGCAGCTGGTGCAGATGTGTTATCTCATATAGAGTCTATTCGTAGAATGCTTCTAGACCTAAGAGAGCACAACCAAATGTTTTCTGAATCACAGGAGGTGTGCATACTTTTAAGTTCCCTAGATGCATCATATGATGCCGTGATAACAAGCCTGGAGGGTTTGCCTGACACAGTGTTGACAATGAATGTCATGACAGGAAGGCTTCTTGATGAGTATAGCAAATGATAATGCAATTCCTCTCTACATGCGAAGAAAAAGCCTGTCTGGAAGCCGGAGAGGGGCAGTGGATTTACTGTTAAGGAGGATCCTGACTGTCAATCCGGTAATGTCATGGCTGTACGTAAAAAATGTTTCTGGTGTGGGTCAAATAAACATTTGTTTAGGAACTGTCTCCAGAAAGGGAAGGAGAGATGGTCTGAAAAAAGTTCAGCTGCTGGTAAGAGTGGCAGTGTGCATTTCGTTGCGACTGGTAAGTCCACTAACCACACTCAGTCTTTCATAATTGACAGTGGCATGTCGGAAAACCTCGTTAGAGAGAGGAGTTTGTTTACTTCTTACACACCTGTTGATAACCAGTCTGTTATTTTGGCAGATGGCGTTAGAGCAGCTATTATTGGCAGAGGGAAAGTGTTCCTGCCGAGCCTAAGGAAGAAGCTGCATGTGGGTTTCGTTCCTGCTGTCTGTGTCTGCTCTGTGCAGGGAAGGTTTCAAACTGCAATTTGACACCTCGTGCTGTGAGCTGAAGACCAGAGACGGTGTGTGTGTAAAAGCCATGCTGAAGGAAGATTTATACTTCTTGCAAACCAAGGTACAAATGTGTAATAACATCTGTGTAAATAAACCAGTGCATGATAATTGCTGTCATCTTTTACACAGGAAATTAGGCCACGCTGGTTTTCCTGCTCTAAAGAAGACTGTGGAACAGGCAGAAGGCATTAGTCTTAAACCATGCAAGGAATTTCTTGACTGTGAAATCTGTAAAGTGGTTAAGTCTACAAAAGCTCCTGTTCGTGTTCCAAGTAAATTCAGTAGTAAAAAACCTCTTGATCTGGTGTTCATGGATCTGAGCGGGCCCTTTAAGGAGTCTGTAGGAAGGGCCAAGTTTGCACTAAGTATAGAAGATCACTACTCCAGGTATGGTTTTGTTTACCTGTTGAAAGCTAAAACAGAAACCTTTCAAAATGTGCAGAATTGGCTAAGGTTTGTTAGGAGAAAAACTGGAAATGTGCCTGCTTGCATTTTATCTGACAGAGGCTCAGAGTTTGTTAACAGACAATTTCAGAATTTATTTGCAGAGCTTGGAATAGAGCACCGATTGACTGCTCCATACAGACCAACCCAAAATGCCTTTTGTGAAAAAAGAGGCTTTACATGGCAAGACATGTGCCAGTGTATGTTACGTGATGCTGATATGCCCTGGAGATTTTGGGCAGAGGTTATGTGCTGTGGCAATTATAACCTGAACAGAGTTTGGTGTTCCTCTACTGGCCAAATACCAGCAAGCCTATGGCATAACAAGGTAACTAATCTGGCAAATTTGCATGTATTTGGTGTTACAGCTTTTGTTCATATTCCTCAACAGCTCAGACGTAAAGGCCAGATACACCGCAGTATAATTGTATTTACTAGACTGGTTTTTAATTTAATGTTTTAATGTTTTATTGTTCTATATTGTTCTATATTGTAATTCTAATGTTTTATTTATTATGATGTGTTTTTATGGATTGTTGTTAGCCGCCCTGAGCCTGCCAAGGTGGGGGAGGGCGGGATATAAATGAAATAAATAAATAAATAAATAAATAAATAAATAAATAAATAAATAAATAAATAAATAAATAAATGAGGTTTCTCGGATATGAGAGAAATGGGAGCTTTTATCGTTTTGGTACGTTAGACAGCTGTGAGGTGGTGATTAGTGCTTCAGCCACGTTTCTGGAGAGATCTGAAGGTTGGAATCGTTGCACACAATCGCCAGCATTCTGTCCTGAGGGTGACCAAGGAGTCCAGTTACAAGTCAGCTCGATGCCCAGTAACCCAGAGGAGGGAGAGAAGAAGAAGAAGATATTGGATTTATATTCCGCCCTCCACTCCGAAGAGTCTCAGAGCGGCTCACAATTTCCTTTACCTTCCTCCCCCACAACAGACACCCTGTGAGGTGGGTGGGGCTGGAGAGGGCTCTCACAGCAGCTGCCCTTTCAAGGACAACCTCTGCCAGAGCTATGGTTGTCCCAAGGCCATCTCAGCAGGTGCAAATGGAGGAGTGGGGAATCAAACCCGGTTCTCCCAGATAAGAGTCCGCACACTTAACCACTACACCAAACTAGCTCTCCACACCAAACTGGTGATAAGGATAGTAAGTACTATCCTTATCAGCAATGCAGGCTGATTAGGCATGCTAATTAGAGAAAGCTAGGAATATTTTTGGAACTACTGGACCTGGCAAATTGTACAACACTTATAAGAATGGTCCCTGGGAAAAGGATCTGAGATCTGAAACGGCTTGCAAAGCGTACTGGTTCTCCCTTGGACCACCTACTTTTAACACTGGACTGAATGTTATTTAGTGGCTTTTAGCCATATAAGGACAGTAGGAGCATTGAGTAACGTATGAGGTTTTAAATTGGTGATATGTACTGATATTATTCATTTTGTATTTTGATACTTATTATTCACAACAAGTTAATTGCATTTTACATGGAGAGCTTTTTCTTTCTGTTGTGGCTTAGTCTCTCCTCCATGGTCCCATTTACATTGTGGCAACACAGAAAGTAGCTGTGGTCTTTCAATCTTGAAACTGTAGCTGTGTTTCTAACTGTCCACAGATTGGCTTCCTTCTCTGAGGTAGGCTGCAGATTTTTTGCTAAAATCTCTACAGTACTCAGAGTGAGGTCTGTTTAAATGCCTTCTCCAAGCTGGCCTGTGCTGCTACTGCAGTGGCAGCAATGCAACTTGGTGAGTAAACTTAGGCATTTAAAGAGACTCTTTAAATGCCTAAGTTCAGTTGCCAAGTTGCACTATCACCATGACCACACAGGCCGACTTGGAGAGGGCATTTAAAGAGGTCTTTTAAAACACCTTCTCCAAGCCAGTTCGTGCTGTCACTGTGGAGGCAGCAAGACTTAGCAAGTGAACTCAGAAGGCATTTAAAGAGACTACAGTGTCCAAATAAAAGCTGAATAATATTGGCTTTTATTCGGGCTCAGATATACCAGTAGTCGAATCTGATTAGAGAATCTGTATTCAGCTGAGTAAGTACCTGAAAAATACCAATAAGGTATTTTTCACATATTTATTCGGTTTGGTTTATACCAAACACACACCCTTCTAAGCCAGTATTGGGAGTGAAAGAGATTACTTCAGAATGGGGCGCTACTTTCCTGAGAAATCCATTGTTATAAAATATGTATTACCTTTAGGGTGCGAAAGATTTGTTTGCAATTCAATTCCTTGATTCATTTCCAGATAGTTTCCCAGGCTGGTATTTTGACTGGCATTTCCTTTTGGGGTTATTTTTGGGCAAGGCAGTATGTTAGATTTAATGTTTTTAGGAGTGATATTAAATAAAGGATGTTTGGGCTTATTCTCTCTCTGGATGCCACCTAACCATGTGCAAGAGGGAGCTAAAGAGAGAGAGCCAATTTGGTGTAGTGGTTAAGTGTACGTACTCTTATCTGGGATAACTGGGTTTGATTCCTCACTCCTCCACTTGCTCCTGCTGGAATGGCCTTGGGTCAGACATAGCTCTCATAAGAGTTGTCCTTAAAAGGGCAACTGCTGTAAGAGCTCTCTCAGCCCCACCCACCTCACAGGGTGTCTTTTGGTGGGGGAGGTAAAGGAGATTGTGACCACTCTGAGACTCTGAGATTCAGAGTATAGGGTGGGATATAAATCCAATATCTTCTTCTAAAGGCTAACATGGGCACATTGCTGAAATGATAGGTGTTCATCCCTGCTTCTGGTAAGTGCACACACATGCCCCAAATCCCCTGCCAGCTTCTCGGATGGACCTGGCAACCCTATCAGCTAGTGAGATTACACCTAATTCCAGTAGTAACTCTCCTGCATTTCAGGCAGAAGGTCTGTTAACAGGAAGAAATTAACATATGGTTAAAAAAATATTTCCTTGCACACATACAGCTTACCTTTAGTCATGCAGTGAAGATCCTTGTGCTGTAATGGCAGTTTCTACCAAAGCAACATTTTAAAAAATCTGTGAAGCTAATCAGATTTCCAGTGGCCAGTCAGAGACCCTCCTATGCTTTCTAAAAGCACATGGTTGGCAGCAGGAAAGGTGTTGGTAGCACTATGGTGCCAGGGTGGGATCCCCCTGACATAGACATTGTAAGTCTACAGTTTTCTTTACCTACTGGAACTTGACCTGGTAGTGCTAGCTGTGGAACTATTCATTTCTTGGGAAACTAACAATGACATAACAGTATGCTATTAGCAGGTATTCTAGTTTTAAATGTTATCAGCCACTTTGAAAATTTGATGAAGGTACAGTATAATCATAACATGTAATCTAAAAGTCCCCCATAGAAGGATTACAAATGTACTCTGGCTTGTACAACTTTCTACTTTCCTTGTGAGCCATCCCATTCAAATAGTAAGACTCCTGGATGAGCTTTTCAGTGTGCGCAGTGGTACCCAAAGGATAACTTCTCCCCATATTTCTGCCATCCTGCCTGAACTGCAAATTGTTTGAAGCTTGCTCAGCACACAACTGTTTGACATTATTACTTATTTAAGTATCAATACAAAGTTCTTGCATAGCAATTAGGTATATTGCTGTTGATCTATTTTATAATCTCTTCTCAATGTAAACAGATAGCTCAGCAACTCTTAACGGTTTATGAAGATGAGTGACCAGAGATGTGGGCTGAAGTGATGTTTGTTTTTTCCCCCTATCATCTCTGTCCAAGTGGATTTGTTGCCAGCTGGATTTCTGGCAGGAACACATCTTGGTGTATATAATTTATTTCTTGTTATTTAAATTCTTGTTTACAATTATATGGGTATGCTGTGACTCTATGAACTACCTTCCTGTAAAGAAATTTTTTCCCACTGTGCCTAGGACAGATTCTTAGGATCTGGACCTTACCCTGGGATGCTAAAAGAAGTCTCACAGAGGTCAATATTACACTAGAGCAAGTGGCTTGGGAAGATCACACCTTTGCATCGCACATGGGCCTAAAACTGCATTAGTTCCTAGCATTAACATCTTCTATTTTATCAGTCATGGACTTCATAACTCTCACAAAACAAGATAGGGGTGGCTTAATCAGAGCAAGCCTTACTAATGCAAGATTAAAAAAAAGCAGAACATTTTTCAGATCTTTACCCACTCTTTGGTACCTACTTCACTCTTGTAACAGGTCGCATAGTGCCCATACCTAGAACACTGGTTCACCATGCTCAAGTTTTTAAAAATGGTTTTCATTCATTACAAAATTACTTGTTTTTAAAATGGTAAGTTTCCAGGTAAAAATAATTGCCAGATAACAGTCATCTATATGTTTATTTGTTTATTCCATTTTGACCCAAATCAAATTAAAATACCATAAAATGTCATTACATTTACAATCTATTAATTATATCAATCAAGAATAAGAGGAAGACAAATTTTGAGATAATAGAAGAAACCAGAGCAAACCCTGAATTAATGAATTTATAGGTTCTGTTAAGCTATTTAAAAACCTTTGATGGAAAGGTCTTCACCCTTTTCTTTTAAACTGCAATGATAATTTTCTTTGGAATGAAGCCACAACTGAGACGGCCCCATGTCTGGCAACTACCACTGGCTTCTGATGTCAAGGACAACCAGAATACAGCTTCTAATGACACAAGAACATAAAAAGTGTCTTGCTAGGTTAGTCCATGATGTAGCCCAGTGTCCTATCTCAGTGGCCAAATGTCACTGGAATGCCCACAAGAGAGTATACAGTGGAGTCTGAAGTATATTGTTCTCAAAAATTGATATTCACAGGAACGGTGTTCCGGATCATAATGGTTCCATATAGCCATCATGGTAAATAGCCAGTGGTAAATGATGCTTCATGAATTCGTCTAACCCACCCAATAACCGACACTATATCTAACCCTATCCAGTAGCCGACGCTACATCTCAGGTCATTGAGTGTTAATTGTTAATTTTTTTTCAATTTTATCTTTTTATTTCAACAAGAAAAGATACAGGAGATATAACATCAAATTGTGCAAGAAAGAGATATATACCATATTTTTCGGACCATAAGACGCACTTCCCCCCCCCCAAAAAAGGGGGGGGAAGTGTGTGTGTCTTATGGAGTGAAGGAACGATAAGACGTACCTTCCTCCGGGGGGGGGGGGCGATCCGCTGCCTCCGCCTCCAATCCCGGCACTTCCCCCACGCCTGCCTGGCTCCAGCTCTGCTTCCAGCAAGTGCTGGGATCGCTCCACGCTGCCCCCACCACAAACCCAGCGCTTCGTGAGCACCGGCTGCGGAGGGGGCGGTGTGCTTCCTCCATGCCTGTCTGCCTGGCTTTAGCTCTGATGCTTAAAGCAAGCGCCAGGATCGGAGGGTGGAGGGAGCAATCCTGGTGCTTGCTGTAAGCGTCAGAGCTGGAGCCAGGCAGACAGGCACGGAGGAAGCATGCTGCCCCCTCCGCAGCCGGTGCCTGTGAAACGCTGGGTTTGCAGTGGGGGCAGCGTGGAGCGATCCCAGCGCTTGCTGGAAGCAGAGCTGGAGCCAGGCAAGCAGGCGCGGGGGAAGCGCCGGGATTGGAGCCGGAGGCAGCGGATCACCCCCCAGGAGGAAGGTGCATCCTATGGTCCGGAGCGTCTTATGGACGGAAAAATACATACAAAAAAAATAAGAAACAAGAAACAATTGAATCAGAAGCCTAAAAACAGAAACAAATAAGATCATAACAAAATATTACTTTGAGTGCAGAGATTATTCAATAAAAACCAAAATTTTGATCATGTTTGGGTACCTTACAAAATTTCTTATCGAAATCTTCAATATAGTTTAAAAAAGCAAACCATTTTTCAACAAAATCATTTTTGGCTGATGGTACTTCCTGTTGAAAGATTTGGAATGCCACTTTATCCATGATCAGAACATCCCATACCCACATGTTCAGAGAAAGATTAGTAGAGGTTTTCCTGTTGCAGGTTGTGTGAACAGCATTTTCTCAACCCACTTTATTTTATTTGCTGTGGAGAAAAATAGGGACTCAGGGCAAAGTGAGGCATATTTGGGAGGAGATATACTTTTATTTATTCAGGGCCCTGATTAAGAATTTTGAATTGGGCCCAGACTCAATGACCATCAGCCCCGGTGCCAACTAAACAAAGTTTGAGCCCAGTGGCACTTTTTTTGATCAACAAAGTTTAATTCTGGGTATAAACTTTGTTGGTCTTAAAGTTAATCCCAGACTCAAACTTTGTTCTAGTGCCAATTTATTAATTTCTCATTTAGCTGGATAATTCTTAACTCTAAAACCCAAATTATTTCAATTTTGAAATATGCGGCTCCCAACCGGAGGCAGGCTGCACAGCCTTGTCTCCGGAGGCCGTTTTGCTCCTTCATAAGGAGGAGGAGCGGGCAGGGTATTATGGGAGGTGAGGGCGGAACAGGCTTGCCTTAATGGCTGTCTCCGCTTCTGCCTCCCAGTCTTTGCCTCATGCTTGAGGAGCAGAGAGCTTGGACAAGCTCCTCCTGTCTTGCCCAGCACGGGGCCTTTCAGTGCGTTGGTTTTCGTGCCGCGGCGAGCCACGGCGGCGATTCCTTGGCTGAGCTTCAGAGGAGGGGCCTGTAACTCAGTGGTGGTGATTTCCTGGTGGCCGCAGCCGCTTTTGGGTGTCGAGGGACGGAGAGCACCCAGTTTTCGGCTGCGTGGAGGCGGTGGGAGCACTTTTTGGCGCTGCAGTTTGCTGCTGGCTGGGTTCTTTAGCTCAGTCAGCGTTTTTTCTCTGCCTTTTCCCGGGGGTTGTCCCCCCTCTGTAACTGGGAATATCGGGTCTACTTTTGGGGCCCTCTTCAGTCCCCCATCCTGATTGTTGGGGTGGTCTGCACTGTTGCTGGGCGGGCCGTTCAGGGGGTCTAGCTTTGAGGCCCTCTACATTCACCCCATCCTATTGTTGGGGTGGTCTGCACTGTTGCTGGATGGGGCGGTGGCCATTTTCCCTGCTTATTACTCTCCTGTTGCTGGGCGAAGCGGTGGCCATTTTCACTGCTTATTACTTCCCTGTTGCTGGGCAGGGCTGTGGCCATTTTCTCTGCTTATTGCTTCCCTGTTACTAGGCAGGGTGGCAGCCATTTTTTGTTAGTCTCTGCTTAGAGCCACCCCTCCTCCCCCCGTTTTTTGCAGGCTAGATATATGGGCTAGCCATGCCTAAGGGGCAAGCAAAATCACAGGGCAAGAGCCCTGCACCAAAATCCCAGCCTCGCTGACCAGTTTCATATAAGTGCCTGGTGCCTCAGCCTATGTTGTCTGAGGATGAGAATGACTCTTTTGAGCAGTCCGTATTAGCTAGGTTGGCTGCTTTGGAGGGTTCTTGTGGCAAGCCCCATATCACAGAGGTTGGGGGTAAGAAGGACGTTTCATTCAAAGCTGTCAAGGCTGCTGATAGGAAATGGTTGCAAGAAGAGATTCTTAACCGCTTGTCTTCTCTTGAGAGCACGTCCAGCCCTGTTGAGACAGATGGAGCGTCACCTCTCCCGGTGGAAGTTCCTGATGTGGACGCCCGGCAAGGTGTGCAGTTTGGTAGGGGCGAGTCTGTACAACACACTAATGTAGCTTGGCCCTGGGGTCCGTGGGGGCAGTCAGATACATTTGGGCCTGTGGCCAATAGCCAGTCTGCAGTGTTTACTAATCCTCAGCCTTGGGCTTGGGGTTTTAATTCAGCTAACCCTCTAGCATCTTGGGGTGGCCTGCCTGGCCAGTTTCCTGGACTATCCTTGGCCCCTTGCAGGGGCTAGGGTTTCCCTTATCCCTGGGGCCCATCTTACTCTTCGGTGCCTGCTAAGGTCTTACCTTTTGGTGATCTGGCTCTTCCCTTAGGGGATCACTTGTTGCCAGCCCCAAGGATAAAATATTAAAGGGTGAATTTGTGGACCTTTTTTCTCTGCTCTACAGGGAGCTTGAGAAAAAGGATAAGGAGGACCTTGATGATACGGAAAAGGAGAAAATCAAACGGTGTAAAGTTGATAGGACCTGGGCAGTTTGGGTGCCTGGTTTCATTATTTACGCCGGAATAATTTCCAGGTCTCATCCATGGAGGGCCACTTCCCTTTTCCAGTATTTCCATATCATATACAAGAGCTACACCAGCTTTAGTGGTCCTGCCTGGCTTCAGTATGATGAGGAATTCAGGATGAGGGCCACCTTGAACCCATCCCTTCAATAGGATCAAATTCAGCCATAGTTGTGGCTGTAGGTTATGTCTCCAGCGAGACCTAATCTCGGAGATAGGTCAGACAGTGGACATGTTGTGTAGCGCACAGCCGCTGCTTCTGGTTCCCATGGTAATGCAGGGCAGGCGGTTCAACCCCGCTTGCTCTGCTGGGAGTTTGGGTCGCAGGGGGTGTGTGGAAGGAAAAACTGCCCATTTAAGCATGAGTGCCCTCTGTGCGGAGAGTCTCACTCCTTTATGAATTGTTCTCGGGGTATACCCAGGAGGGGGCTGCACAGGCAGAGCTCTGGTGGGACAAATAAGCCTTTTGGAAAAGGGCCCCAGCCCAATAAGGGTGATAGTGCTTGAGGCCTGGCTCCGTAATTATCCTAAGGTTGAGGATAGAGTTTATTTGTTCAACGGTCTTAAGTTTGGTTTCAGAATTCCTTGTCAGGGACCCAGAAGGCTGTTTATGGCCAATAACCTGAAGTCAGTTACAGGTATGGAGCATATAGTTCTACAAAAAATAGGGAAATAATTGGCTGAGGGCAGGGTGATTGATCCATTTCCTGCACCTCCTGTGAGTTCTCTGCGGGTCTCTCCTTTGGGCATTGTGCCTAAAAAAGACTCCAGGGGAATTTAGATTGATCCACCATTTATCTTACCCTCATGGGGAGTCAGTGAACGATGCCATACCCGAGGTATTGTGTACCATGCAGTATACATCTTTTGATGCAGCAGTTCACATGGTGAGGCCCTGTGGGGTAGGTGCTGAGTTGGCGAAATGTGATATAAAGTCTGCCTTTCGCCTTCTCCCTGTTCATCCTTTGGATTTTGAATGGCTGGGTTTCCAATTTGATGGGCAGTTTTACATGGATAGGGCCTTGCCCATGGGGTGCTCTGTTTCTTGTGCTGCGTTCGAGCGCTTTAGCTCTTTTTTAGAATGGGGTGTGTGCTGTAGGGCTGGTTTAAGCAATGTGGTGCATTACCTTGATGACTTTTTGTTTGCTGGCCCCTTGGGCTCCAGCCAGTGCGCCCGCTTGCTAGCAGCATTTACAGTGCAGTCTGAGGAGTTGGGTGTCCCCCCCAGCCCATGAGAAGACAGAGGGCTCTACCCAGCAATTGACATTCTTAGGTGTTGAACTAGATTCCTTGCAGCAAACTTCTCGCCTCCCAGGGGAAAAAAATTTGAGGCTCCAGGGGCTGGTTGCCCAGTTTTTGTTGTGGTGGAAGGCAACCTTGAAGGAGTTGTAACAGTGGGACACCTAAACTTTGCTTGTAAGGTGGTCGCTCCTGGTTGTCCTTTCTTGAGGAGGCTGTGTGATGCAATGGCTGGTCTATGCCAGCTGCATCATAGAATTAGAATTTCCAGATGCATACGGGAGGACCACTTCTTGTGGCAGGAGTTTTTGACCTCATTTAATGGTGTCTCCTTTTGGAGGGAGGATTTGAGGTTGGAAGCCGAGCTTCAAATTACATCCGATGCTGCAGGGTCCTTGAAATTTGGCATCTATTTTTGTGGACACTGGTGCACAGAGGACTGGCCTATGGAATGCGTAGATGCCAGGTGGACCAAGGACTTGACCTTCTTAGAGTTCTTCCCAATCTTGGTGGCCGTTTGGTTGTGGGGAAATGAGTTGGCAGACCACACAGTCCACTTTTGGTGTAACAATTTAGCTGTGGTGCATGTCATCAGTTCCCTCACTTCTAAATCACCCAGGGTTATGAGGTTAGTTCGGGCTTTCACACTGCAATGCCTGCGGCGGAATATTTTATTTTTTGACAGGCATGTGCCTGGGGTGGATAATGGGGTGGCTGACGCTCTCTCTCACAAACAGAGGCAGAGGTTTCATCAGCTCACCCCAGACGCAGATCTTCTTCCTACAAGGATGCCCCTGGAGATTTGGATGATTGGCGGGTCGAGGCCGGCAGAGCAATAAGTGTCGCTATTGTTCCTAGCACTAGGAAATCATACACAAAGGCAGTGAGCCAGTCTGAGAAGTTTAGGAGCACCATAGGTTACAGCATGGAATGGCCTCTTCCAGTGGAGCATTTACTCCACTATTGCGTATCATTGCAGCGCAGGGGCCTGGCAGTTCGATCCATTCAGGACCGGTTGTCTGCTTTGGCTTTTGCCAGTAAAGCCATGGGGTTACATGAACTAACTAGTGATTTCCACATTCGGAAGATGCTCGAAGGGTGGGCCAGAGAGGCGGGGGTTAGGTTGGATGCAAGGCAGCCGATTTCACCTGTAATTCTTAGTGGTTTATGGTCAGTCCGGGGCCAGGTCTGTCGGTCAGAGTATGAAACACATCTCTTTCATGCTGCCTCCCTGGTGGCATTTTTGGGGGCTCTCCGGGTGAGTGAGCTGGTAGCTCAGTCCAGAGGGGATGTTTCTGGAAGGGCCTTATTGGCCCGAGACATTCGCATTGCTGATGGAGTGGCATATATCACAGTGCATCGTTCTAAGACTGACCAGTTGCAGTGGGGGAACACTATTAGTTTGGGCACCTGTTCCAAGGGGAAACTGTGTCCTGTAGTGGCTTTAACGTGCTATCTTGCTGCCCATGGTTTTGGGGCTGGTCTCTTGTTCCAGCATGGGGATGGTAGTCCCCTGAGGAAGCATCATTTTTGGTCTCTGACTGTCAAAGCTCTCGCCAGGCTTGGCCCAGCAGGGGTTAAGATTAACACTCATTCTTTCCGCATAGGGGCGGCTTCTACGGTGGCGGTACTGGGGTACTTCCCACCATCCATTCAGAAGTTTGGTAGGTGGCGTTCCTCGGCCTATAAAGGCTATGTCTGCCCTCTGGCGCTGCAGTAATTGGTTATTGAGGGTGTGGTTATTCACTGTTTTCTTCTTTTTTCAGGTGCTGTGGGGAGAGACGACATGTCCTCATATACGGGCACAGCTTTGTGTTCTGGGCTGCCCATAGGGCCAGGAGGACTTTGGCCGTGTCACAGCTGGGGCTAAGCAAGTGGGCTACCATAGAGTGGCGTGGATGGCGGGGTCTCCATTGGTCGGGCCTGTTGCCCTTGCTTTTTGAAAACGTTCATGTTTTGCCACCACATGTTGTGGTGATACATTTGGGAGGAAATGATCTAGGCTTGCTCAAGGGTAAAGCCCTTTTGCTGCAGGCCAAAGATGACTTTCGAGTCATTAGGAGTCGTTGGCCTCAGGCTTTGATTGTGTGGTCAGCCATGATCCTGCGCCAGGTATGGCATGGGGCATGGAATCCACGGGTAATTGAGAGAGCTCACCGCAAAGCCAATTTAAAAATTTAAAAAGCCCTTGAGGGGGGGTTGGGCCACTTTCTCCCTCATCCTGGGATCCATGCTGATTGCACGGATTTATACAGGATTGATGGCGTCCATCTTTCCAATAAGGGAAACGATGCTTTTTTGGATGACTTAAAACTTGGGCTTTGGGAAATGCTAGGCGTTTAGTGGGCGCAGCTGCCTAAGCAGAGGCTTGGACTCGCGGTGGCTGGGTTTTTTGCCTAACTTCCGTTATGCAGCTCGGTGAGCACTAATAGCGCCCCAGTTTTGTGGCACGGGGTCTAGCTAAATCATTCCTGGCCCGTGTGGACTAGTTGAGTGATGAAGCAGACTGCCTCAGGTTTGCATCGATTGATCTGCCCTTCAACCATGCGGATGGGGGTTTGGAACTCCAGGGCATAACCTTTGCTAGGCTAGCCGGGTATGAGCCATGCATTTTGGCTAGACCTAGGGGCAGGGTGGCTCGCCCGTCATGTGGCAGGGGAGGGGTATTTCGTCCCCTGGTCCTGCCGTGCTGCCTGTTATGTTTATAGCCCTTGCTGTTAATTTAATAATAAAGAAAGTGGCCATTAGTTACCCAAATCCTTGTGTCCATCTCTTCCTTCCATCTGTGGGGGCAATGCTACTCCCAACCGAAGGCAGGCTGCACAGCCTTGTCTCCGGGGGCTGTTTTGCGCCTTTGTAAGGAGGAGGAGAGGGCAGGGCATTATGGGAGGTGAGGGTGGAGCAGGCACGCCTTAACAGCTGTCTCTGCTTCTGCTTCCCAGTCTTCACCTCGTGCTCGGAAATATGCACATTTCCAATTCCTGTATAATTCAATGAAATGTGATTGCCCATAGTCCCCCCCACACACAGACTACCTATCTGTGCACAGTAATGAAACCTTCTGTCAAGTGAGTTATGTTCTTTAAATTTTTATGGGAAATGGTAATATTATTATTCTGCCAGTGCCATTTGTGTAATTCCCCAAGTGTTTGAATTAGTCAGCTTCAGCATGATGAATCACTCACATTACTTACACTTCAGTTTGGCATTCAAATGATAAGCCACTCCATTTAAGACTTCACTGAAAACAACTAGCAAGCCAAGCTTTGTCAGAACTTTCTGCTAAATTAAAAATTCAGTAGCTCCTAATTTATGCTGGTATTCTCCTTTTGAATAAGAGCTGATAAATATAGGCTTGGGGATGTGATGTGGGTGTCACAGACAGTATAAGAGCTTACCTTGCTGATTGCGGGATGTATTTCTCAACCACAGTGTACTCTTCATTGAACTCCATGTTGGGAAATTTCTGGAGATTTGGTGGTGGACCCTGGAGAGGGCACTGTTTGTGGAGGGGAGGGAAACCTTAGCCAAGTATAATACCGTAGAGTCCACCAAAACAGTCATTTTCTTAGGGCTGCCAACCCCCACTCAGGAAGGCTCCAACCCACCAGCAGGGAGCAGGCTGCCAGGGGGATTCCTGCCCCTGAAAAGCCCCATTGGCACAAGCTGGGGATGCTCTAGAACTCATGCTAAAAACTCTATGGTATCATAGATTCCTAGAGCATACTTAGCACGATGTTCCCAGTATGATGGCATCACTTCCTGATTACACCATTATGCTGGTGCACAAAGCGTGTGCGAGGAACAAGTCCTCTGCTGCAGCAGAAGAGGGACTTAAAACTCTACATTTTCTTCAGGGAAACTGATCTTTGTTCTGAAGAGCTGTTGTAATTCTGGGAGGTCTCCAGGCCCCACCTGGAGATTGGCAACCCTATGCCTCAGTGAGTTGCTATGTTAGCAGCCATTTTGTAGAAAAATAAGTAGTGGAGCTCATCCAGGGATTGTTATGCTGCTGCACATACTATTCAATGGACAAGGACAGAAGGAGGAAGTGGATCTCTCAGAAAGGTTCAGGAGTTGTGCTCCTGTGAGCTCCCACTGAATCTGAGGCCTGTATGTTTCTATGATTCCTAGTACTCATATATTAAAGGCTGAGATCAGAAGAGTTGTAGCTTTGCAGCTAGCCCTCACAAACACACACACATCTTTTTTAACTGATTATGTGCTAGGACTTCTTTGAGTGAACATCTGGTAGACCTCAAGGCTGGAATTTATCTTCAGTACCTGGACTAAGGCCTATAATCCTTGAGGTAATAATTAAGAAGCTGTTTGTTTTTAAAGTGGATACTTTGAAGGGTGGACTTCACAGCTAGGGGTCCCAACCCTCCCGCCCTGGCGGGGGAAACCAGGGTTTCCAGCCTCTTCCCCCGCTCCCCCCAAAAATGGAAGCGGGGGGAGGGGGGAAGGGCGCCAAAAAGCATGGCGAGCCGCCCCATCTAGGAGCCGCTTCTCTGCTTGGGAAGCGAAGAAGAGGCGGCAGCGCAGCGGCATCGCCCGCTTCGTCTCGCCCTCAGCAGCATTGCCCGCTCAGAGAAGGGAAGGGTGGAGGGAGGCCAGGAGCGCGGCAAGCCTGCAGCAGCCGCCGCAGCACCCCCTCTACGGCCGGCGAGCCCGTCTTCAGCGCCCCCGCCCGCCTACGGGAGCATGCCGGCCAGGGACGGAAGTGTGAGCCCCTCGCGGGCTGCCGGCCGCTGAGCCCTCCCTGGCTGCCCGGGGATCGGAGAGCTGGCCCGGGAGGCGGTCGGGCGTTGCTTTCTGCCAGATGGGCGATGAGGGCTGTGCCTAGCTGCAGGGGGGGGGGGTCGACGGAGCGAAAGCGGGGGGGGCGTGCAGTGCCGCGCTCAGGGGTGCAGGGGTGGGTGGCCTGCCGTGGAGGGCAGGGGGCTGCAAGGGCGGGCGGAGATGCCCGCGGTTTGGGGTGCTTAGTTTTCAGCCACGCAAAGACGCGCCACTTGGCTCTGCAGGGGATGAGGAGGCAAGGAGCAGGGCGGCCCGTGAGCCGGGGAAGGGCTTGCGTTTGGCAGCTGGGGAGCGGGAGGAGGCTCTGGGGCATGTGCAGAGTGCGGTCTCGGACCAAGGGTCTGATTCAGTATAAGGCAGCATCATATGTTCATAAGCAGCTGGCCGCCTCCCGTCACCCCCAGCTGCCGCTGCCGCGCCTCCGCCAGCCCAGCCTGCAGCAGCTCGGCCACCACCCCCACCATGCCGAGGCCGCCGCTTTCGAGGCCCAGGAGAGCGCCTGGTGGAGGGAATGAAGACATTTAAAAAGGTGTGCCGTCCCTTTAGATATAATGGCCAGAACTCCCTTTGGAGTTCAATTATGCTTGTCACACCCTTGTTCCTGGCTCCGCCCCAGTGTCTCCTGGCTCCACCCCCAAAGTCCCCAGATATTTCTGGAATTGGACTTGGCAACCCTATTCACAGCATTGTATCCCACTGAGGTTCCTGTGATCCCTAGGCTCCACCTTCAAATTTCCAGGAATTTTCCAACCTGGATCTAGCAATGTTATGCCTCCTACCAGGGCTTTTTTGCTAGAAAAAGCCCACGAGGAACTCATTTGCATCTTAGGCCACACCCCATGATGTCACCACCATTTCATATAGGGCTTTTTTGTAGAAAAAGCCCAGCAGGAATTCATTTGCATATTAGGCCACATCCCCTGATGCCAAGCCAGCCAGAACTGTGTTCCTGTGCATTCCTGCTCAAAAAAAGCCTGCCTCCTACCCTTACTGGTGGCCAAGTAGGACCTGGCAACCCTGTCATGCCATCATGCCATTCCATCGCCACTGCAGCTTATTCCCTTAATTTTAGAACTTTTTAAAACATAGTTGATAACATTGTTTTCATAGGGTTACCAAACTTCAGGTAAGGCCTGGTGCTCTCCTGGAATTAAAACTGATCTTCAGACTACAGAGATCAGTTCTCCTGGAAGAAATAGGCACTCTGGTCAATGGACTGTATGGTATCACATCTCACTGAACTCCTCCCCCTCCCCAACCTTTGCCCTCCTTAGTCACTCCCCCCCCCCACAAATCTCTAGCAATTTCCTAAATTGGAGCTGGCCACCTTAGAACCCCATCACTTCTTGCTTTAGAACATAAAGCAATGGATTGCATGCATTGGCTGAGGAACAAGACAGTATGTACGTATTGAGCAAACCTCAGAAATTGGGAACAACTTCAGTTCTTATACAAAAAATCCAAGAATAAGCACAGCTATTCATAGAGGAAAATAAAAGATCAAGTGCATCTATCTTCATTCATTCTAGCTCTACAATAGTATGCCGAGCGAGATCTGATTCCAAATTTGGGATCTGTGGAATTTCAGTGTGCTTCAATGTTTCCCAGTCAAGTCAATTGAAATTCATTGCTTCCATTATATTTAATAGGCCAAAGAGCTCCCATTGTTTTCAGTGGGCTTTCTTGTCATTTCATTAAGTACATCCTTCTAGATATTTAAAAGTTGTTAGTTTGCATACAATAACTTTAACAGTTATTTGGCTGCTTACTTACCATTCAGTCACAGACATAGGCTCCTACTGGAAAGGACAGGTTAGGAATTTCCTCAGGCCATGAAGCTTCTTCACAAAGGCAATGCCAGGGACAGAAGGAATTTAGCTTCTAATTGCATGACCCAGTCAGCTTCCAGGCTTATCCTCACCTGCTAATTTGTGATCAGCCAACATTAACAAGATTTAACAACATTAACAACTTTAACCAAGGGTGGCAGCAGTAAGATCTCTTAAGAGGATGACTGTGGGTAAATTTCTTCCCCACTGAATGTCTATAGAACAAGAGTGCTGGATAATCCTTCTATGAAATACAGAAGACACGGAATGTAAAGGTTCAGCAAAGGAAGTTCATTTACCTTTGACCTCTCAAGAGAGGTCCCAAACAAAAGAATGGTTATTGCTTAACTGAAATCACAGTTCACAGGACTGTCTTTCAGCAGGGCATGTTTACAAAACAAAGACTACTGTGTTGCTATCTCACCCAGCTTCCAGGGCGACCTTAAATCAGTTTGGATTTGCAGGTAGGTGGTGGTGACTTGATATCTCCTAGGAATTCAACAGATCTCTAGGTAGCAGAGATCAGTTCCCCTGAAGAAAATGGCTGCTTTGGAAGGTGAACTTTATGGCATTATACCTCATTGGCATTATACCCATATCCTCCCCAAACCTGACCTCCCTAGGCTCTACCTCAAAAATCTCCAGGAATTTCCCATCATGGAGCTGGCAACTCTATTTGCAGGTAGCTGGTAATATCAAAATGATGTTCATGAAGGGTCTCTGTTATCCTGTTCATGGTGCTAACTCTTGTGATTTTTTTTCTAATAAAGCAAAGGCTTCTCAGGGGACTGACCATAATGGATCCCCTTAAGACGAAACAGGTTGAATTTGTATGTGGAACAGGGCAGCTGCAATTGTGATAATGACTTCTGGGACCTAGAAGAAGAGGCTGAGATAGAAGCTCGTAAGACCAGTGGTGGTGAGTGCCACGAAACTATGCAGTTAAAATAGTCATTAGAGCAGCTTTATTTAAATCTACTTTGCTATGTGTTAATCTGTTTGCCAGCACTGTGACACTAATACATGGAGGGATTTCCAGATCACTGTTCTTTAGTGTAGAAAATGTAATGTTGGTTAAAAAAAATGTTGGGGGTGGGGAGTCTGTCTGCCTTTCTTCCAGGAAGTGTTTCTGTCACAAAGATAGTAGGTTCAACCCAACACAAAATTTTCACTTGTTAGGGTTGCCAGGTCTCATTCAAGAAATATCTGGGGACTTTGGGGTGGAGCCAAGAGACTTTGTGGGTGAAGCCTGGAGCAAGGGTATGACAAGCATGATTGAACTCCAAAGGGAGTTCTGGCAATCACATTTAAAGGGACTGTGCTGCTTTTAAATGCCTTTCTTCCATTGGAAATAATGGAGGAGAGGGGCACCTTCTTTTGGGGCTCATAGAATTGGACCCTCTGGTCCAATCTTTTTGAAACTTTGGGAGGGGTGTTTTGAGGAGAGGCACCGGATGCTATGCTGAAAATTTGGAGCCTATACCTCAAAAAACAGCCCCCCCCAGAGCCCCTGATACCCACAGATCAATTCTCCATTACACCTTATAAGAATCAATCTCCATAGAATATAATGGAGTGCCCAGCAGACATTTCCCTCCCCACCCCCCACTTTCTGATAACCATGAAGCAGAGGGAGGGCCTCCAAACTGCGAGATCCCCTGCCCCCAACTGGGGATTAAGCAAATACAACAGAAAACCACAGTTTACAGATAATTAAACACATAGAACCACAGCTGTGAACAATATATTTCTCAAACACTTCTGTTACAACGTTTATTCACGCAACTTTTTACCAACACGCTAGTGTCCTTATAAGTTTTTTCAGAGTCTTACATAGTCCATTTCATTCCAAAAAATTTTAAAAAAATCCATTCCTGGATGCCAAATATGATGAAAGGTACCAAATACAATGAAAGGTACAACCACAGTGTAGCTCCTACTCGCAGATAGTACCATATGATCAAATTCCTTCAGGCAGCAGTCCACTGTTCACCCAGTGCAGCAACACAATTCCGGCTATTCCCGTGTTTCATTTATACTTCAACAGGATGCATTATTATACTAGGAACTAACAATATCACAAATTAATATGTCAACATACCATATTCAATACACAAAATAAAATGATACATTTTATACACGTCAGCAGTTATAAAATCTCACCCTGTGCTCAGGCAACTGCTCTCATCAGCTTTACGCTCCACTCACAATCTGCACGCAACGGTTCTCTGCCACAGACTTTCCATCATTCATTATGCAGAATACCACAGGTATCAATTACCCCACCCTAAAGCTTCTTAGCAACATATAATTTTAAAAATAATTTTAAACAAAAACAGATAAATCCAAAGAAGCATTTAGTCCCGTAGCAGGCATAGTATGGAATTTATGTATGAAAAACGCTTATTTCTGTAGCAAAATCCATGTGGCGTTTTCAACATTATAACAGTGTCCTTTAAGGGCATACACTACTGTGCATTTAATTTCATCAAATGTATGTTTCATATTTATACAATGTTGTACTGTTGGAGCTTCAAGAATGCCCTGGCGAACCCAAGAACAGTGTTCCAGGAAATGTGCCCTCAAACTACGTGTACTGGACCCCACATAAAATAATAAACATGGACAATGCAAAATATAAATAATTCCTGAGGTACTGCACATACTGAAATGATTTAATTTCCATGTAAATCCATTAATAGTGATTTCTTTCCTCTCCAAAGTGCTAGAACAAATAGAACAATTTTTACATCTGTAATGTCCTCCTGGTAAATTCTGCCTTAAAGGAACCTCTATTCCCAAGTCCGTATGAACCAAAATGTCCTGTAACGTTCTGCATTTTTTCCACCCAATAACAGGGAAAGTGGAACAGTCTGGCAAATCCTTTACCATATGCCAGTGCTTCCTCATAATCCTGACTAACTGCTGGGACCTATAGGAATACTGGAAGGCACATGTCAAACCCTGGTCACTTTCACTGCTCAACCCTGTTGAATCTTGCAAAAGCTCTTGTCTTTTCTTGTGCTTAACTTTGACAATTGCATCTCTAAGTGTGCCCTCTGGGTATCCTCTCCAGGTATCCTCAGCTGCTCACACATCATAATGCTAGCTTTCTCAAAGTCTTCCTCCTTAGCTGAATTTCTTTTAAGTCAACATCTGTCCATAAGGCAAATTGGATATAATATGAAATGGATGGAATGAATCAAACCTAGGAAGGGAATTGCGATCAGTAGGTTTGGTATATGTCCTAATACCTATCCTATTATTCTCATCTTTAAACACCACAGTGTCTAGAAAATTAATTTCATTCTAATGGTAATGCATATCAAATTTAATCGTGGGATGTAAGCCATTGCACCAAACTATAAATGCCTCCAGACTCTCCTGATCTTTATACAGAAAAAAGATGTCATCAATATATCTGTAATATTTTAAAATATTCTTATGAAAAGGATTAATATCCGAATTCATGAAAAAATTTTTCCAAAAATTTCATATACAAATTGGCAACATCTGGTGCACAAGGTGAGCCCACAGCTTCTCCTTAAGTCTGCAGGTAAAGGAATTGTGCTCAAAAATTAAATCCAATATATCTAACAAAAAATTATTCGGAAGGTTCTCTCTCTTCTCTAAGCAATTCTGTATCACCATCCTTGATTGCTCGTGAGGAATGTTGGTATACAAAGCACGTACGTCCATCGTAACAAAAATAACATCCTTGTCTAATTCCAGACCTTCACCTATTTGAATATTTGGTATCTTTAATATACAACTCTATGTTAGGAACAAAGGGATGTAGAAAAAAACTTAGATACTGCACTAAAGGTTCCAATATGGAGCCCGGCCCTGATATTATGGGACGCCCTGGAGGCGGGTTGCCATCCTTATGTATTTTCGGTAACGCATAGATTATAAAACATCTTGGAAATTCATTTGTTCGTTAATGTACCCTAACATCATAGCTTCATGTACCATTGTCTTTACGATATTCATAACATGTTTAGTTGGATCTGACAACAGCTGCTTATAATGCTCAGGTACCTCCAATAACCTGGAGACTATATTACAGTAATCTACTCTATTCATCACTACCACCCCACCTCCTTTATCTGCAGATTTTATGATAATGCTGGTATCAGTTGGCAAATTTTTTAGAGCCAGATGATCCTCACGATTAAGGTTATGTTCCCGTCTATATGGAATGGCTTCTATCCTTTCTATGTCACGTAATACAATTTTCTTGAAAGCCAACAACACTGGCTCACTTACATTCAGGATGAAGGAAGATTTAACTTTAGAGCCACCCCCTTGTGAACTATTTCCAAATAAGATAGCTTCAGTTTGAGCATACGAATCAACTTATAAAAATCTACTCTGGTTTTAAATGAATCATAAATTTCAGTAGAAGCATATCTCAAGCCCAAATTCAATACCCGACACTCCACCAAAAATAGTGTGCAGGATGAAAGACTGATGTCTAA
Source organism: Heteronotia binoei (assembly GCF_032191835.1). Taxonomy (NCBI): domain Eukaryota; kingdom Metazoa; phylum Chordata; class Lepidosauria; order Squamata; family Gekkonidae; genus Heteronotia; species Heteronotia binoei. Next base: position 46,375,611 of record NC_083229.1, read on the forward strand.
GTTTTTTTCTTCACTTTTTTTGCTTGCTGCTTGGAATTTAGCACCTGTGTTCTTTTCTTTGAGTTTTGGTCTAAAAAAGGCCTCCTAAACCTGCTAGATGTTCCTTCGTCCCCTGAGCTCAAAGTAGTATCGTCTCTTATTTCAACTTCAGAATTGGTTATACTAAGATCTGCCCACGATACCCATTTCCTGTTTCCAACATTCCCTATGGCATACCATTGGTATACTAGAGAGTTCTCAGTCTCTCACATCCCTTTTGTATTTCCTGATCTTTACCTCTTTTATTTTTGACTCAAATTCTTTTAACATATTTTGGAGATCTGCTACCTTCTGATCCAATTCATCTTTGGACTAACTGTTCTCAATTTTTTTTTGCAAAGTCTCAATCTCTTTATCCAATTTACTCACCTCTTCCTGAGATTTCTGTATGATTTAAAGCATTAGATCTGAGAACATTTATTGAAAATGGCTATCCACCTTTTTTTGAAATCTAAAAACATTGCGGGCTCTTTCTGGAAATGAAGCCCCTCGGAATCCAGGAAGTAGTCAATTAAAGATGCAGCATGAAGCTGCAGATGTATCCTTCTCTTATTAAGGATTGTGATTTGGTTCCATTCCTCAGATTGTCGACGTGTATAAAATATATTATTTTAACTGTTGACATGTATAAAATGTATTATTTTATTTTGTTTATTGAAGATGGTATGTTGACATATTTATTAATTTGTGATCTTATCAGTTCCTAGTATAATAATGCATCCTGTTGAAGTATAAATGAAACACGGGAATAGCCGGAATCGTGTTGCTGCACCGGGTGAACAGCGGACTGCTGCCTGAAGGAATTTGATCATATTACCTGTGAGTAGGAGCTACACTGGACAGCAGGAGTTGGTACCTTTCATCGTATTTGGCATCCAGGAACGGATTTAAAAAAAAAAATTGGAATGAAATGGACTATGTAAGACTCTGAAAAAAGTTGCATAAATAAATGCTGGTAAAAAGTTGGTAAAAAGTTGCATAAATAAATGCTGTAAAAAAAGTGTTTGAGAAATATATTGTTCACAGCTGTGGTTCTATGTGTTTAATTACCCAACTGGGGATTGGCAACCCTACTACTTGTACTAGAGTTCTTGCACAAGTGGAAATGGAAGTGCCTATTTATTTCCCAGCATTCCTGTTTCACAAAGTAGTCAGCATGAGCTATATAAAGTCTCTTAAAACAGCCCTTCTGATTCCAGTGCAGTAAGTGTATTACTGTTACATCCTACTGATATCAATGACTATGTCTCCAGTTAATTCAGTTCCCATTCATCTGTCAATAAGCTTTCAGTTTCATTCACCTTTCTCTAAACTGGTGTTTCTGAATCCTAAAACATCCTCTTCCCACAGATTCCCATTATGCAGGAAGATTGATACCATTCCAGAAACTATCACATTTTAGAAGAAGTTTGATGATCCTCATTTTAAACCTTTGTCTCTAATTTTCTCTTATGCAATGCATGACAGTTAAAGACCGATTTCTCACTAGTGTTACTCCACCCCTAGGCTTCTGTTTGCCCCCCAAGTCGGAATAAAGAGACGGACACAATTAAATTGGTGAAAATATGGGCCACTTTTATTAAAATAACTAGCAACGGCAAGGGCAACCGAACTGCGGCCAGGTCAGGGCCAGGGGTCTCCTCAGACCGCTCCCCTGCCTTTTTCAGCGGGCGAGAGACCCGGCCCCCCAGCCGGAGCTGTGAGCCACAGCTCCCGTTAGGCAGGCCCAGCAGGGAGGCTCGCACCGGAGGGCCCAAACACCAGACGCGAGTCTCAGCGAAAGGCACCCATCCAATCGAGTCTCCAGGACAGTCTGCATTCACAAACCTCGAGCCACACCCAAGGTTGATCCTGACAGACCCCTAACTCCCCAAAAGGGGGAGGCTAACCGGTCCTCCCCAGGCCGCATGGTGCCATAACCCCGTAGAACCTGCCCTAAAAAGTGACCAAACTCTACCAAGGCACCAACCCTAAGCCAATTCCTCAATCCACTGAAATGTTATGCAAGGTAGGCAAAAAACATCCCCCAGTCACATGCCAAAACGCCGGGGAGTGAAAAAATTCCTACCCGGCCCCTCCAAACGGAAGCGACCAGCAATTGCCTGCATAACAAACAGGGCGGGCGGGTGGGCCGAAAACGCCGGGAAGACTGCCGCGGCGCCGAGCGGGGCTTCAGCAACAGCGTTGAAGCCCCGCCCCCTCAGGACGCGCTCAAAAGCGCGCTGAAGATTCCGCTCTCCCTCCAAGGGGGGGCAAAACTTCCCCTTCAGCCAGGCTGCGATGCAGCGGGCTTCAGGAGGCTTCTTTGCCCCCCAAGTCGGAATAAAGAGACGGACACAATTAAATTGGTGAAAATATGGGCCACTTTTATTAAAATAACTAGCAACGGCAAGGGCAACCGAACTGCGGCCAGGTCAGGGCCAGGGGTCTCCTCAGACCGCTCCCCTGCCTTTTTCAGCGGGCGAGAGACCCGGCCCCCCAGCCGGAGCTGTGAGCCACAGCTCCCGTTAGGCAGGCCCAGCAGGGAGGCTCGCACCGGAGGGCCCAAACACCAGACGCGAGTCTCAGCGAAAGGCACCCATCCAATCGAGTCTCCAGGACAGTCTGCATTCACAAACCTCGAGCCACACCCAAGGTTGATCCTGACAGACCCCTAACTCCCCAAAAGGGGGAGGCTAACCGGTCCTCCCCAGGCCGCATGGTGCCATAACCCCGTAGAACCTGCCACAACTAAGGCCAAGTCTCTACTTAGGGCTTAGCACCCACAAAAAGACCCAAAACCCAACAAAAGCCCTTGCCGCAAATCACTCAGAAAAAGCACATTACCCTTTTCCGAGAGATGCACACCATCCCCTCTGTAGAGGTCTTTAGAAATATCCGGATGGGGCAAATAGTGGCCCAAACCACCCTCCATAAACTTGCAAATTTCCTTATTCGCTCGGTGGGCAACAGAACTGCGGCCAGGTCAGGGCCAGGGGTCTCATCAGACCGCTCCCCTGCCTTTTTCAGCGGGCGAGAGACCCGGCCCCCCAGCCGGAGCTGTGAGCCACAGCTCCCGTTAGGCAGGCCCAGCAGGGAGGCTCGCACCGGAGGGCCCAAACACCAGACGCGAGTCTCAGCGAAAGGCACCCATCCAATCGAGTCTCCAGGACAGTCTGCATTCACAAACCTCGAGCCACACCCAAGGTTGATCCTGACAGACCCCTAACTCCCCAAAAGGGGGAGGCTAACCGGTCCTCCCCAGGCCGCATGGTGCCATAAACCCCCAGGCACAGCGCCACACCAAGCGCGGAATCATGGCCGACCAAACTATAATGGTACCAGGCCATCTGTTCCTTATGTACCTGAAATCGTCTCGAGCCTGCAAGATCAATGCCTTGCCCTTAATCAGCCCGAGATCATTCCCTCCCAGGTGAAAAATCAATACCTGCGGAGGAGGGCCCCCAGACCCATGAAACAAAAGGGGAAGCAAGCCAGGCCACTGAAGACCCAGGCGCCCCCTCCATTCTATCGTGACATGTTTGCTGCGCCCCAGCTGAGAGCCAACAGCAGTTCTCCGAGCTTGATGTGCCTCCCAAAACACATAACTGCGCCCGCAGATGAGAACTCTGCTCCTCCGGCCAGGAACAACAGCATCTAAAAGGAAGAAACAGACAAGTTATACAACCCAAACCTCAAAATACCCCCAGCTCCTAACCAAAACTTATTAGCGGAGCAAAGGGCGAATATAACCTTTGTAAGCTGGAGAACGCCAACGGCCCAGGCGCTGAATGGACGAAGTAGGATAACCCAGGGCGTGAACGGACGAAGTAGGATAACCCAGGGCAGCAGCCGTCGAGGCTGCACCGATTCTGAAGGAATGGGTACCAAACCTCAATCCAGACAAACCCAACAGGGCTAAAGCCTTTGATATCACAGTCCAAAATTGATGCTTTGCCAACGGACTGCCCCCAGCGTGACAATACAGCGATCCTTCGCAGCCCTCCCGCAAAGCCAAATAGTCAGCTAATGCGGAAACTGGGCAAAGCTCCGCCTCCGAACACGGACCTAACTCTAGCACAGTCCCCGTGCCCTCTTGGGCAACGTAATATCCTTCAATAACAACGCCCTACCCGAAACATCATTCTTGGAGCTTGCCACCAGTTCACTAACCCTCAGAGCCCCAAAGGGGTACCAAAGAGGCTGCATGGAACAAAACTGCCTCGAAATGAGACGCACACACTGCGCTCCAAACCCCCTTTCAAACCCCGAAGAATATCAGGAGACAAAGGGACCCTAGTATCAGGCATAGGCCTAGCCTCCCTAGGACCACCCTTCCAGCATCTTTCGAATACGAAAATCTGCTGATTCCTCTTAAACCCCAAGGCCTTGCTAGCGAAGGCCAGCGCAGACATGCGTCCCCGAATTGATTGCATGGCCAATCCCTTACCTCTCAAGGAAAGACAATAATGGAGCAACTGCTCCACTGGGAGGGGCCAACAATGCGATACCCTACCTCAGCCCTAAAGTCCTCAAACTGCCACACAGCACGCTCATAAGACTTCCTGGTGCTAGGTACAATGGCTAAGCCTATACACTCTGCAGGCCTCGGCTCTCCAATCAGCCATAGCTCCTGGGGCATTGGCGCCGCTTCCAGATCAGCGTCTGTGGCCAGCTGAGGTGACATCACCTGCAGCCACACTGTTGGTGAATCCGATCCCAAGGGAGTGAAGGGTACAAAGCGGCCCTCATCCTGAACTCCTGGTCATATTGGATCCAGGCCAGGCCGCTGAACATCGTATACCCCTTATATATGATGTCCATATATTGAATCAACGCGGCGGCCCGCCAGGGCTGCGCACGAGCTATCACTCCCGCATATATGAAAAACCCCGGAAGCCAATTGGCCAAGGTCAGATAAACCTTCCTCTTCCAGAGCTTCTTCTTCTCTTTATCGTCCAACTCCTCCTTGTCCCCCTTCTCCACTTCCCTAATTAAAAGGGGGAATACGACCACATATTCCCATTATAAGATTTTCTGTCTTGTGGCAGGCAGCAGGTGATCACCCAGCGGCAGAGCCACCTCCCCAAAAGGCATAGCACTAAAGGGGACCGCCCCGTATGGAGATGGGAAACCCCAACCTCCAGGCCAAGTCGCTGCCGATCCCTGCTGACCAACCACGGGCCAATTACCCAAAGGACCAACTGACCCTGTGGTTACATTCGGTTGCTCTGCTGCTCTAAGCCCGGAGTAGAAGGAGCCCCCAGCACTGCCCAATGGAGCACCCACCCCACCAGGACCAGCAGACCCCCAAGCCCCCCAAGGCCACACAGGCCCAGGATGAGGCAAAGAGCCTTCCCCCGACTTACCAGCTGATAAAGCAGGCACCAAAGCTGATCCAGTACCTCCCGCACCGGACGACGTGCCCGCACCAACATCAGAGCAAGCAGGCCCCACAGCTCCTCCAGCAGCAACTACAGCAGATCTGCCCTCCAAAAGAGATAAGCGGGTCAATACATCTGCCTGCAAAGCACGCTTGGACAACCGACCCATCTTGGGCAACTGAGAAGGTGGAAACCCCGATGCCTGCTCAAGTGCCCGCAGCCTCTGAAAAATGGCTGCATTAACTTCATCGTCCCCTTCAGTGTCCGAAGACGAAGGGGGGGGGGCTTAAAAGGAGGCTTAGGAGCCTTAGGGGCAGGCTGTTTCCCTTTTGATTTTCCACTGCCTTTGCGACCCGACATGTTTGCCAAAGAGCACAGCAAACAGCAGACTTTCTTTAACTAGCTTAGCCAAGCCTGAGGCCAGCAAAGGAATAAAAGGAGGAAAACAGCCCTCAAAATGGCCACCACCCCAGTGACTCTAAAATGGCCGCTGCCTAAACACCTCGTAAAATGGCCGCCCCAAGAGCAAGGGTGTGATGAAGAAGAAGCAAGGCCAAAATGGCTGCCAAGCACCAGGGAGAAGTACAGCACCTCAAAATGGCCGCCCCAAGCACAAGGTGTGAGGGAGAAGAAGAAAGGCTAAAAATGGCCACCCAGCCTCAGGGAGAAGTACTCTTACCAGCACCCCCGAATTTCAGCCTCTCAAAACAGCCGCCCAGCCCTGCCGTTCCCCACAGTCCTGGTCAAATGGCTACCCAATCCCCTGACAGCACCACAGTCCTGAATAAGGCACCTAAAAAAGTCTGCTATGAAAACGCTGTGACAGCAACGTCACCCCAGAGGCGGAAACGACTGGTGCTTGCACAGGGGACCTTTCCTTTCCTATGCTAAAGCAGCAGCCCCGTGGCACAGAGCGGCAGAGCCGCAGCACTGCAGTCTGAGCCCTCTGCCCGCGACCCGATCCCGGCGGAAGCTGGGCCCAGGCAGCCGGCTCAAGGTCGACTCAACCCTCCATCCTTTTGAGGTCGGCCAAACCAGTCCCCAGCTTGCTAAGGGGAAGGTGCAGATGACTGGGGAAGGCAATGGGAAACCACCCCATAAAAAACTCTGCCATGAAAATGTGAAAGCAACGTCCCCGCAGAGTCAGAAACGACTGGTGCTGGCACAGGGGACCTTTCCTTTCCTATGCTAAAGCAGCAGTCCCGTGGCACAGAGCGGCAGAGCCGCAGCACTGCAGTCTGAGCCCTCCGCCAACGACCCGATCCCGGCGGAAGCTGGGCCCAGGCAGCCGGCCCAAGGTCGACTCAACCCTCCATCCTTTCGAGGTCGGCCAAACTAGTCCCCAGTTTGCTAAGGGGAAAGTGCAGCTGACTGGGGAAGGCAATGGGAAACCACCCCACAAAAACTCTGCCATGAAAATGTGAAAGCAACGTCCCCGCAGAGTCAGAAACGACTGGTGCTTGCACAGGGGACCTTTCCTTTCCTATGCTAAAGCAGCAGTCCCGTGGCACAGAGCGGCAGAGCCACAGCACTGCAGTCTGAGCCCTCCGCCCACGACCCAATCCCCGCGGAAGCTGGGCCCAGGCAGCCGGCTCAAGGTCGACTCAACCCTCCATCCTTTTGAGGTCGGCCAAACTAGTCCCCAGCTTGCTAAGGGGAAAGTGCAGATGACTGGGGAAGGCAAGGGGAAACCACCCCATAAAAACTCTGCCATGAAAATGTGAAAGCAACGTCCCGGCAGAGTCAGAAACGACTGGCGCTTGCACAGGGGACCTCTCCTTTCTTCCCATCCAAGAGCTAAACAGGGCCGTCCCTGCTTAGCTTCCAAGACTGGGCAGTCCAGTAGCAAGCAAGGAAAAGGGGGGGGATCCAAATGGACTACTCTTTACCCCAAAAGGCGACGTTCCTAGAGCCCCTGCAAAAGAACAACCCAAAAGAACACCCTATAACAGCCCCCAAGACAAAAATGCTCCAGGGCACACAGCAAGCCCCGGCAATCAAACTGTTCAAGAAAAATGCTCCCGCGACGCGCTCCGCTCCTCTCAGCCGCTCCACAAGACGCTCCACAGGCTCCACGGCCCAGACAGCCCCGACGCGTCAAGAGCTTGCAAACATGCTGCGAGCCCTCCGAAAACGCCGGGAAGACTGCCGCGGCGCCGAGCGGGGCTTCAGCAACAGCGTTGAAGCCCCGCCCCCTCAGGACGCGCTCAAAAGCGCGCTGAAGATTCCGCTCTCCCTCCAAGGGGGGGCAAAACTTCCCCTTCAGCCAGGCTGCGATGCAGCGGGCTTCAGGAGGCTTCTTTCCCCTGGTGCAAGTGATCAATTTCCCATCAGTTGCTCCATGGGTACATTTTGATGCAGGGCTCCCTCCAGTTCCCCGCACGGTTTTTTGATGCTGTCTTTTAAGGATTATGATACCGTGCGGGGAATTGGAAGGAGCCCTGTGTCAAAATGCAGCTGCGGAGCAACTGGTGGGAAATTGATCGCTTGTGCCAGGGGAAAACAGAAGCTTGGGAGGCAGAGCAATGCTAGTGAGAAATCAGTAAAAATAAATGCCACATTTCTCAACAACTCACATAGCATTTGGTTTTTTGGCCATTGTGTGACAGAGTGTTGGACTGGATGGGCCATTGGTCTGATCCATTATGGCTTCTCTTATATTCTTATATAAATCCTTTCTATGATAGTGTAATGAGAGCCAGCATGGTGTAGTAATTAATGGACTCTAATCTGGAGAACCAGGTTTGATTCCCCACTCCTCCACATGATGCCACAGTTCTCTCAGAGCTCTTTCAGCCCCATGTATTTCACAGGGTGTCTGCTGTGGGGAGAGGAAGGGAAGGTGATTGTAAGGCACTCTGAGACTCCTCCGGATAATGAAGAGTGGTGCATAAAACCAACTCTTCTTCTTTCTAACCATGGGCCATGATATCAGCAAAGCAAATACAGTTACTTAGCATGTAATTTTGGTATGGTATATTTTGCTTTTTTGTTCTTATGTTCTTTTGTTCCTTTTTTCCCCACTCTTATTCTCAGCTTTTACAGTATTTCTCTGCAATATATTTTACCAACCATTGCTGGAGACAGGACACTGGTCTGGACAGTTGGTATGGTATGTTATAAGAAGGACTTTGCTACTGTTCTCATACTTTTTCAAGGTGTTTGAAATTCCTTTTAGTGATGATATGCTTATTCTATTTTTTGTGCTTACATTTACCATTATTTGATATCATATAAATAGACATGTCATAATTTTGATGTGGTTCTGAGTAATTCTATTAGCTGCCTTTCAGAAATATATCGATATTGGGGGGAGTTGCTCCCAGTTTTTAGAGTAGATCCAAAAAGCTGAATTAATTGTTAAAGACAACTAGCCTTGTCAAGGCTTAGCCAGAAATGTGACAGGGAGAAAGGATACTTTCTTTTCCTATGGTTCCCCCCCCCCCCAAAAAAAATATTTTTATTTTTAAAAAACTAAATAATAAAAAACAAAGAATAATAACATCTTTACATATGAAGAGCAAGTAATAAAGCATTACAAACAATCTATAAAATAGTATAATGTCTTTTTTCAATCAAAACTCAGTCTTTTGTGAAGTATTTTTGCATCAGTTTTGACTCTGTTGTTTGCTTGTCAGAAATTTACCTAGATGCCTTTGCATACAAGTGCATAACTAAGAAATTATGCTTAAATTTAAGGTGACATTTTCACTGTTGATATGACTTTCAAATTCAAATAGAAGTAGGGTGGCCAGACCGTCCCGGTCTCCCGGGACTTTCACGGTTCTGGCCCCCAATTCACGGCTCCCGGGCTGGGTATACCGGGACCATTAAGAGGTCCCGGTTTAGCCAGCCAGAGAGCCAGGGGCCGCGCGCCCGGGCGGGGAAGGCGGCGAGGGAGGGAGGGAGCGACCCTGCGCGTGCGCAGATCGCCCTGCGCACGCGCAGGGACGCTCCCTCCCTCACTCGCCGCCTTTCCCGCCCGCGAACGGGGCCCGGCGGTGGCGGCGGAGGCCCGGGAGGGCGTCGGAAAGGCCCGCGGTGGTCGCTGGAGGGCCTCCAGCGACCCCCGCGGGCCTTTCCGATGCTTCCCGGGGCTCAAAACCCCCACCCCCCGTCCTCCACCCCCGGGAGGGCGTCGGAAAGGCCCGCGGGGGTCGCTGGAGGCCCTCCAGCGACCCCCGCGGGCCTTTCCGAGGCTTCCCCGGGGCTCTCAACCCCCACCCCCCGTCCTCCTCCGCCCGGGAGGGCTTCGGAAAGGCCCGCGGGGGTCGCTGGAGGCCCTCCAGCGACCCCCGCGGGCCTTTCCGACGCTTCCCCGGGGCTCTCAACCCCCACCCCCCCGTCCTCCTCCCCCGGGAGGGCGTCGGAAAGGCCCGCGGGGGTCGCTGGAGGCCCTCCAGCGACCCCCGCGGGCCTTTCCGACGCTTCCCCGGGGCTCTCAACCCCCACCCCCCGTCCTCCTCCGCCCGGGAGGGCTTCGGAAAGGCCCGCGGGGGTCGCTGGAGGCCCTCCAGCGACCCCCGCGGGCCTTTCCGACGCTTCCCCGGGGCTCTCAACCCCCACCCCCCGTCCTCCTCGCCCGGGAGGGCGTCGGAAAGGCCCGCGGGGGTCGCTGGAGGCCCTCCAGCGACCCCCGCGGGCCTTTCCGACGCTTCCCCGGGGCTCTCAACCCCCACCCCCCGTCCTCCTCCCCCGGGAGGGCTTCGGAAAGGCCCGCGGGGGTCGCTGGAGGCCCTCCAGCGACCCCCGCGGGCCTTTCCGACGCTTCCCCGGGGCTCTCAACCCCCACCCCCCGTCCTCCTCCCCCGGGAGGGCGTCGGAAAGGCCCGCGGGGGTCGCTGGAGGCCCTCCAGCGACCCCCGCGAGCCTTTCCGACGCTTCCCCGGGGCTCTCAACCCCCACCCCCCGTCCTCCTCCCCCGGGAGGGCGTCGGAAAGGCCCGCGGGGGTCGCTGGAGGCCCTCCAGCGACCCCCGCGGGCCTTTCCGACGCTTCCCCGAGGCTCTCAACCCCCACCCCCCGTCCTCCTCCCCCGGGAGGGCTTCGGAAAGGCCCGCGGGGGTCGCTGGAGGCCCTCCAGCGACCCCCGCGGGCCTTTCCGACGCTTCCCCGGGGCTCTCAACCCCCACCCCCCGTCCTCCTCCCCCGGGAGGGCTTCGGAAAGGCCCGCGGGGGTCGCTGGAGGCCCTCCAGCGACCCCCGCGGGCCTTTCCGACGCTTCCCCGGGGCTCTCAACCCCCACCCCCCGTCCTCCTCCCCCGGGAGGGCTTCGGAAAGGCCCGCGGGGGTCGCTGGAGGCCCTCCAGCGACCCCCGCGGGCCTTTCCGACGCTTCCCCGGGGCTCTCAACCCCCACCCCCCCGTCCTCCTCCCCCGGGAGGGCTTCGGAAAGGCCCGCGGGGGTCGCTGGAGGCCCTCCAGCGACCCCCGCGGGCCTTTGCGACGCTTCCCCGGGGCTCTCAACCCCCACCCCCGTCCTCCTCCCCCGGGAGGGCGTCGGAAAGGCCCGCGGGGGTCGCTGGAGGCCCTCCAGCGACCCCCGCGGGCCTTTCCGACGCTTCCCCGGGGCTCTCAACCCCCACCCCCCGTCCTCCTCCCCCGGGAGGGCTTCGGAAAGGCCCGCGGGGGTCGCTGGAGCCCCTCCAGCGACCCCCGCGGGCCTTTCCGACGCTTCCCCGGGGCTCTCAACCCCCACCCCCGTCCTCCTCCCCCGGGAGGGCGTCGGAAAGGCCCGCGGGGGTCGCTGGAGGCCCTCCAGCGACCCCCGCGGGCCTTTCCGACGCTTCCCCGGGGCTCTCAACCCCCACCCCCCGTCCTCCTCCCCCGGGAGGGCTTCGGAAAGGCCCGCGGGGGTCGCTGGAGGCCCTCCAGCGACCCCCGCGGGCCTTTCCGACGCTTCCCCGGGGCTCTCAACCCCCACCCCCCGTCCTCCTCCCCCGGGAGGGCTTCGGAAAGGCCCGCGGGGGTCGCTGGAGGCCCTCCAGCGACCCCCGCGGGCCTTTCCGACGCTTCCCCGGGGCTCTCAACCCCCACCCCCCGTCCTCCTCCCCCGGGAGGGCTTCGGAAAGGCCCGCGGGGGTCGCTGGAGGCCCTCGGTTGGGGGTTTGCCTTCCTTTCTTCCCTCCCTCCTTCCTTCCTTCCTTTCTTCCTTCCCTCCTTCCTTCCTTCCTCCTTCCTTCCTTCCTTCCTTCCTTCCTTCCTTCCTTCCTTCCTTCCTTCCTTCCCTCCTTCCTTTCTTTCTTCCCTTCTTCCCTCCCTCCCTTTCTCCCTCCCTCCCTCCCTCCCTCCCTCCCTCCCTCCCTTCCTTCCTTCCTTCCTTCCTTCCTTCCTTCCTTCCTTCCTTCCTTCCTTCCTTCCTTCCTTCCTTCCTTCCTTATGTTCTTATGTGACACAGAGTGTTGGACTGGATGGGCCACTGGCCTGATCCAACAGGGCTTCTCTTATGTTCTTATGTGACGCAGAGTGTTGGACTGGATGGGCCACTGGCCTCATCCAACAGGGCTTCTCTTATGTTCTTAAGTGTGACACAGAGTGTTGGACTGGATGGGCCACTGGCCTGATCCAACAGGGCTTCTCTTATGTTCTTAAGTGTGACACAGAGTGTTGGACTGGATGGGCCACTGGCCTGATCCAACAGGGCTTCTCTTATGTTCTTATGTGACGCAGAGTGTTGGACTGGATGGGCCACTGGCCTCATCCAACAGGGCTTCTCTTATGTTCTTATGTGACACAGAGTGTTGGACTGGATGGGCCACTAGCCTGATCCAACAGGGCTTCTCTTATGTTCTTATGTGACGCAGAGAGTTGGACTGGATGGGCCACTGGCCTGATCCAACAGGGCTTCTCTTATGTTCTTATGTGACGCAGAGTGTTGGACTGGATGGGCCACTGGCCTGATCCAACAGGGCTTCTCTTATGTTCTTATGTGACGCAGAGTGTTGGACTGGATGGGCCACTGGCCTGATCCAACAGGGCTTCTCTTATGTTCTTAAGTGTGACACAGAGTGTTGGACTGGATGGGCCACTGGCCTGATCCAACAGGGCTTCTCTTATGTTCTTATGTGACGCAGAGTGTTGGACTGGATGGGCCACTGGCCTGATCCAACAGGGCTTCTCTTATGTGACAATACTGACTTTGGTGGACCCAAGCACTGATTCAGTGTAAGGGAGCTTTGTGTTTGTGTCTTCTAGTGCAATTTTGTTCTCAGATCCTGTATTTACTTCATCAGTATATGGGATAAGGCACTTTCTCAACTGTGCTGCATAATGCAGCCTATTTATTTTGTCCTGTTGGCTCTGTTGGCTCTATCTGCGCCACCTTCATCACTTTCGGGGTGTGGATCCCCCAGTGGAGTGGTCTCCCGACTCCCTCCGCCGGCTGTTTCTGATAGCCCTGCGCTCCCTCTTTCATTTGATATGTGTCCCGTGCGGGTGCCACCCTCCCGCCGGGAGATGCCGCAAAATGAGCCCCCTTGAGGCTTATGGCGGCAGGGCTCGGGGGAAGCGAGCTAGACTGCTGTTCTTTTGAGGGGTTATAGAGTGTTTCGAGCCCGTCCCTGTGGCATCGGTCCCATCATTGTGGGGCCCAGGGGGCCGGCGCAGCGGCCTGCTGAAGCAGCCTGTCGGTCACTTCCGGGTTCCTGTCCTGCATCTCGTCCTGTGTTATTAGTGACAGGCTGCTTCGGCGGGCCGCTGCGCCGGCCCCCTGGGTCCCACAATGATGAGACCGATGCCACAGGGATGGGCTCGAAACACTCTATAACCCCTCAAAAGAACAGCAGTCTAGCTCGCTTCCCCCGAGCCCTGCCGCCATAAGCCTCAAGGGGGCTCATTTTGCGGCATCTCCCGGCGGGAGGGTGGCACCCGCACGGGACACATATCAAATGAAAGAGGGGGCGCAGGGCTATCAGAAACAGCCGGCGGAGGGAATCGGGAGAGCACCCCACTGGGGGATCCACACCCCGAAAGTGATGAAGGTGGCGCAGATAGAGCCAACAGAGCAAACAGGACAAAATAAATAGGCTGCATTATGCAGCACAGTTGAGAAAGTGCCTTATCCCATATACTGATGAAGTATATACAGGATTTGAGAACAAAATTGTTTCCGGCGGTGATATTTGGGGGATTTTTGGGGACGTCACAGGAAGTGCTGTGAAGTCACTTCCTGTTTCCGGCAGTGGCATTTGGGGGAAATGATGTCATTTGGGGGAAGTGATGTCAGAGGAAGTGATGTCACTTCCCGTTTCCGGCAGGTGACGCGGGGGAAATGATGTCACAGGAAGTGGTGTCACTTCCTGCTTCCGGCGGTGGCATGACATCTCCGGAAGTGACGTCACCGGAAGTGACGTCACTTCCTGTTTCCGGCGGCGCGCGCTCTTTGCGCGCGCGCACCCCTACCTCCCCCCCCCCCAGGTGTCCCTGGCTGGCCTTCAGACATTATGGTCACCCTAAATAGAAGACTCTAGGGAAGCTGGAAATTAACCAGATTTAAGTGCCCTACATAATTTGGAGAGCTGATTCTGACCTAGAAATGAACCGTTGCTCTTTCATGCACTCACATACTGTGGTGAAGATTTAGACTAGCATCTATTTTTGCTGTCTTTTCTGCCTCCCTCACAACTCCAGACTCTTGAGCATCCAAATCTAGCTAAAACGTGATACCATGGGAGATCACTTCTTGAACAGAAAAGTTCTTTCAATTTATGGGCAACCTGAACCTAATAAGCAACATTTAGTCTCAGTTTTGTATGATTCAGTGAATGAATATATTCAGTTGTCATCTTCTAAAACAGGGGTGGCTATCCCTCCAGTTGCTTGGAAACAACATGCTGAACCACAGCCTTTAAATTACAAATTTATGGGTTAGTGAGGAGCAGTGTTCCTTCTAAGCTGAGTTATTGTGAGCTAGCTCACAGATTTTTGGCCTCTGGCTCACACATTTTTGTCTTAGCTCAGGAAAAATAGCCCCAAAGCAAAATAATTTACACAGTAGCTCACAACTTTAATGCCAATAGCTCACAAAGTAGAATTTTTGCTCACAAGACTCCATGGCTTAGAGCAGGGGTGTCGAACTTGTTATGAGGACTGGATCTGACATAAATGAGACCTTGAGGGGTTGGGTTAGGCCGAGTCATGTCAGACCAGGCCATGTGTGTACCTATTTAAGATTAGGTAGCAGAGATTTCAATTTTATAAAGAACAAAATACAAATACATTTTTTTTAAATTAAAACATGCTTAAAACGTTAGCACTCATTGGTGTTAAAGGTGCTTTCTTTGTATTACTCCCATGGGATCCAGGGAACTGGGCAAAGGAAGCTCTGGCTCTTTCCTTCCTTCCCCAGGGGATCAGGAGGGGGAGAAGCCTCAGCCAACAGAAGGAAGAGAGGCTTGGCCCAGTAGTTCTGCTATGTGATTGAGAGAGCCTGGCAAAGCAAGCTCTCCCTCCCCCCTTCCTCTCCAAGGGAAGAGCCTCAGCCAATGGAGAAAACAGAGGTTTTGCTCTGTAGCTCAGGTGCAATTAAGCAAGCCTTGCAAAGCAAGCTGTGATGCAGAAGGAAGCAAGATACGGGGAGAAGGAAGCAGATGACAGCCAGTTGCTCGGGGGCCTAATAGAAGCCCTCTGGGGGCCTGATTTGGCCCCCAAACTGGCTTAGAGGGAACATTGGTGAGGAGAGAAAGGTACTTTGCATATGTTCAGAGAAGACCTTTGTTATTGTTTACATACTATGGAGATCACTCCTGGTTGTAAAAACATGTATGACTGTTGTAACCAGGGGTCATTTTGTAGAAACACAGGTGGTGGAGCTCATCCAGGGATTGTTATGCAGCTGCACCTACTATTCAATGACAAGGAGGTGCAACTCTCAGAAGGAGGAGGAGGAACTCTCAGAAAGGTTCAGGAGCTGTGCTCCTGTGAGCTCCCACTGAATCTGAGGCCTGGTTGTAACAATTTCTTTTACTTATTATTTTCAATATTTATACCCTGATTTTCTTCCAAATGGGGGCCCAAAGGGAAGGCAAGATAAAAGTGAATAAATAAGCAAATCAACTATGGCATCACAATGCTGCTCTTAGTAAGTTTAGCAGTGATGCGTTAAATATTGGCTGTAGGATTGCCAACTGCCTGGAGAAAAAAAATATACCCTGTCCCTTTCATAAAGCCTTAAGGAGATATTTATTATTTGCCAGGTGTTGTTATTTATCTCCATTTTATGAAAAGCTTCAGCTTCCCTCCAGCAATTCCTCCGGTTCTTTTGTATATGGATTGGCTATAGAAAGCAGTGTGTTGGAATAAGATACTGTGTCCTGTTTGAGTATCTTATTCCAAGGCAGTGTAATGCTGGACAACACATCCAATTACCATGTTAGATCACACAGAGAAGCCATTGAAATCCATAAACATAAACACAATTTCAACAGGAAAGAAGAAAGTTTAAAAATGAATAGGGTATGGCTTCCAGTTTTGAAAAACACAAAATGCCCTGTAGTTTACAACAGCACTACAGATAAGATTAGAATTTCTATAGCCAATCCATATACAAAAGAACCCCCGCAGGTAAGCTCTTCCATTAGCATGTCACAGCCCAGGAAGCTCCCACAAGATAATGACTCAGCCCTATCACACCTGCCTGAGTAGATATAAATTACCTGCCTACCATCTTGTTCTCAATTTGACCCAGAGATAACTCCAGTTTTCTAGGTTACACCTCTGAGGATGCCAGTCACAATTGCTGGCAAAACGTCAGGTCTCACAATGCTAAGACCATGGCCACACAGCCTGGAAAATCTGCAACAACCAATGGGCTCTGGCCGTGAAAGCCTTTGACAACATACAATATACCATCTCTTTACCCTATGTACTTTTCAAGACCCTAAAAGTCTATGAAATTGGTACTTGAGCTAAATTTAAATACAATCCCCAAAATTTGTCGTTTCCAAAATTTAATTTCAAAACAAGCCCATGCCAGAATAAAGAAGTCATGTTGATGCTAGTGTGTTTATAAATGAGAGATGAATAATCTCCTTCATACACACTGAGAGGCCACTAGTGCATATTTTACATTTAATCACATATGAACCAGGCTTGTGTTACTGCCTTTCCCACTGTGTTGATAAACATGACCATCAAAGACCTCTAAATTGCCAAAGCAAACGTTAAAATGCTGTTAGCAAACAAACTTCCCAAGATAATTATCATTACTCTTTTTAAAAATGCACACACAATGTCATCAAGTGAATTTCATTTAAAACCTACTAAACTGTTGGTTCTCACATTGTGAGTTATCAAATTAAGACAGCAATCCTGAGCAGGTCTGCTCTGAATCCTACCCCTGCTTATTCAATGGGGCTTACTCTCAGGAAAGCGTCCTTAGGATTGCACTGTAAGTTGCAAAAAGTGGGGGTCCTTAATAAAAACATAGGTCCCAAATCCTGGCTTCCCTCTATTTCACCTCCTCCTCCTTGTCCTCATAAGCCACTCAGCTAGGGGAATTGATCTTGGTAGTCTGGAGATGTGCTGAAATTCCATGGATCCCCAGGTCCCACCTGCAGGCTAGCTCAGGTTTATGAGAGTATGCCTAGCTCAGAATCCCTAGCTCAGGTTTATGAGAGTATGCAGACAACAATCAGAAAAGTACCTAGGAATCTTATGCAATCTTCAAAGCTGTTCTGCTCAAGAGCAGTTCTCTCAGAGCTCTCTCAGCTCCACTTACCTCACAGGGTGTCTGTTGTGGGGAGAGGAAGGGAAAGGAGATTTTAAGCCACTCTGAGTGAAGGGTGGGGTATAAATCCAATCTGCTTATCTTCTTTTTCTTGCTGCTGGCAGCCCCCACCCCACCATACTCAGGCTTTAAATATGGCAGGAGAGAGATTCTTCTTAATAAACTCTGGAGTAGCATTTTTATTTGCTAGTAGGGAGGGGTTTGCTGTCTTCTGAAGTTATTTTTGCCCACTGCTAGGTCATCTTCAATTCTAAGTGTGCACAAACTTAAATAAATACCTAAATGGCATAAAATAGCCATACTATTGAACCAGCCAATCATATTGATGACCACTGGATGCTGGACTAGATGGACTATTGGTCTGACACAGCACAACTGCACTCCAATTTTTAACTAAATTTATATAGCAACAGATTTACAACAAAACTGAATTAGTCTCATCAAACTGTTGTAGTTATTCCAGTAAAGGGTTACAGATCAGCGTGTAAGTAAAGTCCTAAAGAGATTTGCACTCTCAGTTGTGATGTCTGAACTGGGCAGAACAAAATGCTGTAGTTTCATTTTTTCTACAAATCAAGATTTGTGAATCAGGATTAAATTATGGTTTAGAATCCCAGTTTTAGGCCAAAGCAACACTTGGTTTGTTTTGATACCTGATTCTGTCCTCACAATAAACTGTGGTTGATATCAGTTTATGAACGACCCTTGGCACTTACCGTGAGGGATCCTTCTCCTAAGAGGACAGGAGGACATCTTGGGTGTTTCCCACCATCCAATCAGGGAGGCAAGAATCTTTAAAAACTTCCCCTTCCTGTGGATGTGGGAACCGCCCTCCTTCCAGTTCGGGTGACTCCGAGAAGCAGTAAAAAACTCTTGCAACCATCGCTGCTATGAAAAAAGGTGAGCTAACTGGTGGTCGGTACAAAAACTTGGCATGAGCCTCCCATACCGACTGAAATAAACTCATATAGAAACTGAGAAAACAGGTAAACTACAGGTAGCCTGTGTTAAAGAGTAACCAACAGCTGTAGACGAGACTACAGGAGAAGAAGCTAGATCCAGGTACATAAAAGATAGATGCTGCCCAAGGTAGGGCGATAGAAGAAGGGGAGGGCAAGATGTCCTCCTGTCCTCTTAGGAGAAGGACCCCTCACGGTAAGTGCCAAGGGTCATTCTCCCTAAGAGGCGGAGGACATCTTGGGCGCTCCCAAAGCAGTATGTCATACAGGGTGGGATCGTCCTACTCAGGCAGCACGTGTTGCAGGATCCGTCTGCCAAAGGCTGCGTCCGCCGACGCATATGCGTTCAACTTATAGTGGCGGATGAAAGTGGAGATAGATGACCACGTAGCTGCCTTGCACACCTCCTCTATGGAAGCACTCCTGTTGAAGGCAGCATTGGTGGCCGCACTCCTGGTTGAGTGTGCAGTGATCCCTGGTGGTACCTGAAGGTTTAACGCCTTATACACCTCCGATATACACTGCTTGATGGCGTAGCTAATTGCTGATTTGGACATCTTCTGCCCCAGTCTAGGAGACGCTATATTAATGAACATGAAGTCTGATTTTCGGATAGATTCAGTTCTTGTAAGATAGACCTTAATTGCTCTTCGCACGTCTAAGGTATGCCATGTGCGCTTCTTGGGATGCTTGGGATCCGGACAGAAGGATGGTAAGTTGATCTCTTGACTCTGATGGAATCTAGAAGAGACCTTCGGTTGGAAGGTAGGGTCCGAATAGAGGACCACCTTGTCCTTGTGGAACACACCCAGTTCCCTCTTAATCGATAAGGCCCCGATCTCTGAGACTCTTCTGGCCGATGTTATTGCCACCAGAAAGATGGTCTTCATACGCATGAACTTTAGGGATACAGAACTTAAGGGCTCGAAAGGAGGGCCTGTTAGGGCCGAGAGTACCAAGTTCATTCTCCAGGTAGGAAACCGATGTACTTGTGGTGGAGAACTCATGGAGGCTCCTCTAAGGAAGCATCGAATATGGGGGTGAGATGAGAGGTTCACGCCGTCCACCTGCTGGAGAACTGAGGATAAGGCTGCCACCTGACGTTTGAGGGTAGCTGGCTTCAATCCAGAATGGAGACCGTCCTGAAGGAACTGTAGGATCTTGGGGACAGAAGGATGCAACGGGTCCACGGCTTTTCTCCGACACCATCTGTGGAAGGCTTTCCAGGACATGTCGTAGATCCGCGTTGTGGAGCTTTTTCTGGATGCTAGGATGGTGTTCGTCACGTCACTTGCATAACCAAGATCTAGGAGAGAGCGCCGTTCAACCTCCAAGCGGTCAACCTCAGCCAGTCTGGATGAGGATGCCACACCGGGCCCTGTAACAGCATGTCTGGACAGATTGGTAAGTGAAGCAGCTCCGCTACTGACATCTGTTGGATCGATGAGAACCAGTGACGTCGCGGCCACCAGGGAGCAACCAGAATGACGTCGGCCCTTAGCAGCCTGATCCTTCTGAGCAACCTCGGAATGATCGGGATTGGGGGAAAGGCGTATAGAAGGCCTTGCGGCCAGGGAGAAGTTAATGCGTCCGTGGCCTCCGCTTGATAGTGGTAGTACCTCGTGTAGAATCGAGGAAGCTGGTGGTTCTGAGCAGACGCAAAGAGGTCCAACACTGGCGGGCCGAAGCGTGTCGCTATCGTAAAGAAAAGCTTCTTGTTGAGAGACCACTCTCCCGATTGAATGCTCTCCCGGCTGAGCCAGTCCGCCTTGATATTGCAAGTCCCCTTGATATGCTCCACCCTTATGGACTTCAGATGTCTCTCCACCCATTCGAACAGTTTCACGGCCTCTTTGTGAAGGGAAGTCGACCTGGACCCCCCTTGATTGTTTAAATAAGCCTTGGCAGCGATATTGTCCGTTCGAACCAGGACATGCTTCCCAGTCACCTGGTTCTGAAAGTACAGGAGAGCCAGTCAAATGGCACGGAGTTCCAGAAGGTTGATGGGAAGACTCGCTTCCTCGGTTGTCCACTGACCCTGGGTAGGTATCTCGTTGAGGGTTGCCCCCCAACCTGAAAGGCTGGCATCCGAAAAGAGCTGTATTTCCTTCTCTACGAGGAACGTTCTCCCCTGACACAGGTTGTGATCCTTCGACCACCACAGGAGACTCTCCTTGACCTTCTTGGGAACAGTCAACGACATAAGGCGCTTCTCCATGATCTGGATCTGATAAGGACGCAAAAACATCTGAAGTTGTCTAGTGTGAAAGCGGCCCCATTGAAGCGCCTCTAGATTTGAGAGTAGAAGACCCATAAGTCGTGCCAGGGTCTGGAGAGACGACGATGGCTCCCGCACTATCTGGAGCACCAATGCTTTGGTCCTCAGTATCTTGTCTTCTGGGAGGAAAACAGAGTTCATCCTTGTGTCGATGACCATACCCAGATGTTGTAGCCTCTGGGACGGCCGTAAATGACTCTTGGGAATGTTGATTATGAACCCGTGTTGTTGAAGGCAGGATATGGTATGTATAACGTCCTGCTCCGCACTCGCCCTCGACGAGGATCTTATCAGCAGGTCGTCAAGGTAAGGGTGCACATGTATCCCCCTCTATCTGAGGATTGCTATCAGGTTCACCAACACCTTGGTGAACACCCGTGGTGCCGTCGCCAGGCCGAAAGGTAAGGCTCTGAATTGGTAGTGAGTCCCGTTTACGCAAAAGTGAAGAAACTTGCGATGTGCTGGGAGGATTGGAATGTGCAGATATGCCTCTGTTAGGTCCAGAGATGACATGTAGTCCTGATGGTGCAGGGACTCCGTTATAGATTTGATGGACTCCATCCTGAAGTGACGGAGGTTGATATGTCTGTTTAAAAATTTTAGGTCTAGAATCGCTCTCCAGTCCCCGTTTTTCTTGGGCACCGTGAAGAAGATGCAATAGACGCCTTGACATCTCTGCAATGGAGGAACAGGTTCTATCGCTGCAATTTCCAGTAAATGTTGAATTGCTTCGAGGGTGATGCTTTTTCGTTCTGGGTTTGAGCGAAGAGGAGACACCAAGTAACGATCTCGAGGTGCCCTTTTGAATTCTATGGGGTAACCGCATGAAATGATTTCCAACATCCAAGCATTGACCCTCGAGGCCGCCCACGCCTGCTGGAAGTGTAGCAGACGGCCCCCCACTGGAATAGAATTCCAGTCATGCTTTGTTGGGCTTGGGGCCCTTCTCGAATTTGTCGGACCTATCGGGCTGATTCCTCTGGAACCAGGAATTGGAGAAGCCCTTTCGGAAACTCTGTTTGGACTATCCCCAGGCTGTTCTTCTGAAGTCCTGTTTTGGTTTGGAGAAGCTGGAGGAGGCACGAAAGGAACCAGACCCGAAGCTTCTCTTATCGGAGCAGCGCAGATACTTGGGCATGGCCTTTTTCTTATCCCGTGTTTCCACCAGGATCTTATCCAGGGTGTCTCCAAATAGCTTTTCTCCCTGGAATGGGTATGCTGACACGATGGACTTGGAGTGCACGTCTGCCGGTCAGGCCCGGAGCCATAGCCCCCTCCTTGCTACGGTGCTTGATGCCATTGCTCTAGCGGAGAAAGTGAGGGCATCCAATGAGGCATCCGCTGAAAATTCGGAGGCCCTAAGGAGTCTGTTGGTACCTTCCAGGACCCGTTTATCCACGTCTGGCAGTAGCTGGGTAAGCCGTCTTATCCAGATGATCGCTGCTCTGGAAACTATAGAGGTGGCCGCAGCTGCCTTGATGGCCAGAGCCGTAGCTTCGTGGCTCCTCTTCAAGGCCAAGTCTATCTTTTTGTCCCAGTTGTCTCGCACCGAGCCATGACCATCCTCAGCTAACAGACCGTGTGACTGTAAGGCTGCAATTGGTGCGTCCACCAATGGTACTTGCAGCATATCGTTAGCAAAGGCAGGTAATTCATAGAGCTTCTTGATAGAATTGGGTACCTGCCTGTTGGTACTAGGTTTGGCCCACTCAGATTTCAACTGACGCTCAAAGAACTCAGGGAAGGGAAAAACCTTGTCAGAGGATCTGAATCTGGGGGAAAACTCCGTATTTCCCTTGGGTTTGTTTTTGGGGTTGGCTAGTGGGTGGGGAGACTCCTGCTCCTCGGGTGATGTTTGTAAGTCTAGAGCAGACAGCACCTTGGCTAAAAGAGGTTGGAACTCTTCTGCCTTGAAAAACCGTGATGAGGGTTCCAGAACTGCAACGTCCTCTATCTCCTCATCAGATAAGAATTTGCCCTCCTCCCGATCTCCCCCATAGGAATCATGAGAGTGGGTCTCAGAAATGGATCTTTCGCTCTCCATCTGGTCACAGAGCAGAGGTTTCTTTGAAGCCCTATGGTGGCTGGAGCTACCTCTGGACCTCTTTGGAGAAGGGGATCTGGAGGAGGAACTGGACCTGGGGGACCTTGGTCTCCTATGGCCAGATGCCCTGACTGCTGCCCCCACCGTCTGCTTTATTGATTCAAGAAACTCAGTAAAAAAGGAGGGTCCCATAAAGGGTACGTTACCCAAGCCCGTCTGGGGCTGGTAGGTCTGCGTGGCTTCCAGTGCAGGTTGGGTCTCATCCGCAACTGAGTCTCCCGCCAGGAGGTTGGCATTGGGACGTTCCTGCATCTGGAAGCTGCATGGCTGAGGTCTGTCCCCGTTTCGCGCCTTTTTGCACTCTGCAAGATGGCCGCCGCTAGTGGGGAAGAGCCCTGACGAGGAAGCCTCCTCCGCGGCTGGGGAAGACCAGCGCCGCCTGCGTTCGCCTTTGGGCTTCTCGCCCCTACAGGGCACGTTGCCAGTAGCCAAGGCAAGCTGAGAAGTCATGCCGGCTCTGGAGGCGGGTCTCTCGGTTCTGCGCCAGGCGTCAGGAACCAGGTCGTCGTCCATGAACGCATCTCTTGACCGACGCGTCATTTTCCCTCTCCTCTGCGGCTTGAATGCTGTGCGCTTGGCCGCGGCTTGAGTTTAAACAGCCGCGCCGCTTCTGAAGCGCTGAAGAAAGCAGGGGTGGGGGAAGGGAGGCAGAGGAGCTGAGAGGGACTGAAGGACGGCTTGAAAGGTAGAAAAAAGGATCTGAGGTAGAATATCAGGATACAACAAGGTAGGAACTGAAGGGGAAGAAAAATATCTTTTTTTTTAAGAGATAGGCAAGTAATGAGAAAGGGTAGGAACCTAGCCTAAACGCTGCTACTCCCTGTCGAGGCAGGAAATAAACTGGAAGGAGGGCGGTTCCCACATCCACAGGAAGGGGAAGTTTTTTAAGATTCCTTCCTCCCTGATTGGACGGTGGGAAACACCCAAGATGTCCTCCGCCTCTTAGGGAGAAGTTTTTAATCTCAACAAGACATGCAGAGCCAAGGTAAAGAGCTTGAGGACTTCAGGAATCCATTGCTTGGCCAGGATTTTCCATGTAGGTTGATTACAGGGTCCATGCTGCTTAGCTACAGCAGCAAATAGCACTGAAGCCCTTAGATGACTTCTATATATATTCACGTTTGCATCTTTGCATCTTACTCTGTATGTAATGCATCCACCAGCCTGAACTGAGGCTCTCTTGAAAACAACAACCACAGTTAAATTTGTCTGTCTTGGAATCAATTAGTACTTCTCCATATCAAACTCAATAAAGGAATTTTAGAGCAAACCAGAATGACACTACCCAACCTCAGACACTTCTGATTATGCAGAACCCTGAGAGCTGTTTTGCAGGGTACACCAGAGGTCCAGCATAAACAGGCTTCCTCATTCTCCTCAGTAAAGGGAGCAATTTGTGAAGTGCACCTTTTGCAGGTACAAAGCTGATAACTTTGCCTTGTCTACAAACTACAATGGTATTGAAAATGAGTACTGTACTGAAAATGGTTTTTGGATGGTTCAACAGAAGTTTTTAAAATGTATTAGTTAAACTCATTTAAGTCCTGCCCTTCCCTTGTGGCTCAAAGTGGCTCACTCTACTAAGCTTAAAAATATAAACTTAAAAAACCCCCTCCTGAAGAAAAGTCCCATTACTACTACACCTGCTGGAAAATTCATTAGACCGTATCATAGCAGCAGACACTCAGAAAATGGAAGGGAAAGGAATATTCAAAAAACAATTTTACAGACACATGAGACCAGCAATTTTACAACAAAACTTCATTAGTTTTAAAGGAGAGGAATTTGTTTGCACTCCCAGATACTCCACTGGTTCCTAAGTGGTCCCTTTCTCTGCAAATGTGTGTGTGTGTGTACACACATACATATTTTGTAAATTAAAACTCTATGAAATACGCAGCACTAACAATGCAACAGCCCCAAACTCCTACAGTGTTGATTCCATTGTTGCATCAGTTGGGTTTCTGTGGCATTATTATTTACTAGGAATAAGGCCTGTTGTGAGGAAAAATTCAACAAGCTCTAGAACAGGGGTGGCCAAACTGTGGCTCAGGAGCCACATGTGGCTTTCACACATATTGTGTGGCTCTCGAAGCCCCTACTGCCCCATTGGTTGGCATGGAGAAGGCACTTGTCTTGTTAAATCTCTTCTCCAAGCCAAACCAGCTGATGGCTTGGAGAAAATATGTAAGTTAAAGTTGCTTTCTTTTCACCTTTCCCTTTCTCTTGCCTCCTCCTATTTGCTTTCCTTCTTTCATTCCTCCCTTTCTCCCTCCCTGTCTTGTGGCTCTCAAACATCTGACATTCATGTCTTGTGGGCTGTGGCTCTCAAACATCTGATGCTTATTCTATCTGGTTCTTACGTTAAGCAGGTTTGGCCACCCCTGCTCTAGAAAGAGGCTCTTGGTGAGTGCCCCCTGACCCTTGCTGTCTTCTCACCAACCCAAGGTGGCTGTTTTCTATAAGGAAATTGATCAGCTTCCATCACCTTTCCCTTCCCTGCAGCCTCTACATAGGAAAAGGACAGCCTGTGAGGTAGGTTAGGCTAAAAGTCTGAGAGCGGTCTGAAATCACAGTGTGAAACAAAGCAGGAGGGAAGTGATCTCAGCAGAATGTAATGATACAGAGTCCACCCTGCAAAGCAGCCATTTTCTCCAGGGGAACTGATCTCTGCCATCTGAGTGATCTCCAGCCCTCCAGTTGTAATTCTGAGTGATCTCCAGCCCTCACCTGGAGATTGGTAACAATGGCTCCACAAGAGGAAATGGCTAGTTTGAAGGGTGGAGTCTATGCCATTAGACCTGAAGTCCCACCCCTCCTCAAATTCCACCATCTAAAGGCTCTACCCGTCAAATCTCTAGTAATGTCTGTGACTGGTCAGAAATTATCCAGTCAGCTTCCACAGCAAGAACCTGGGCCTGGCAGAGCCTGCTCTGAAGCATTAACTGCTACATCACATTGGCTGCTATAGCAGGGCTGCTGCTGAACAGTAGCAAGCAGCCAGATCTAGGGTAGCCAACCTCCAGGTGGAGCCTGAAGATCTCCTGGGATGACAACTGAACTCCAGACAACAGATCTCTTTCCCCATCCATGAAAAAATAACTGCTTTGGAGAGTGGGTTCAGCTGAGGCCTCTCCCCTCCCCAGGCCCTGCCCTCCTCAAACTCCACCACAAAATCTCAGGAATTTCCCACCAGCCTGGAACTAGCAGCCATAGTCAGGAGTAGGCCTAATGAGTTCTCCCTCAAAGGCCAAAATAGGCCTGGAAAGGGCTTCGTCCCCCTGCCTGACAGACCCAAGCTTGGTTGCTTTTTACTGAGAACCAAAGTTGGTTGCCTAGCAACAGCCACTACCTAGCAGTTCCCCAGTGGCCCAATCCTGGTCTGTGCTGTGCAGCGGGCAAGGAAGAGGAGCAGAGTCAGCCAATGCCATGCGAGTGCACTTGAGTGATGTTTGATGAGCCAATCATTAATGTACACACCACAGCCAATGGGAGAACCATTGGACCAATTCCATGGTGCTTTTATATTTTATAGAAAACTACTGGTAGATCTTTCAACTGATAAATAACTGAGGCTTCTTGAGTTGCCATGGGCAAGTAGAAACCAAGACATATTGTTTTGCCTATTTGACTTATTTATATTATATTTTTTCTTTTGTTGTTGCAAACCACTTAGGGGTTTTTTTTGGGGGGGGGGGATTGATAAAAATGTTTTAAATAAACAAAGAATTCTTGAAAAATAATGCTCCACAAGAAGCCATTGGAGGGAGGCCTTTAAAGAGCCCCGGGAATGCGGAGCTTCACTGCCGGTTACGGGGATTAAAATCAAGAGGAGGGAGGGAGGAGGAGGCTAGGGAGGCAAATAGGCATATGCCTAGGGGGCGGGGGGTGAAGGCCGAATTTGGCATTCCTGCCCAGCCAGCGCCCTAGGCAATTGCCTAGTTTGTTTAATGGGTGAGCTGGCCCTGATTATATCCTATAAGAATTTGTCTCCATAGGGAATATGGAGTGCTCAGCAGACATTTTCCTCCCCCCCCCCTTGTTTTCTGATGACCCTGAAGCAAGGGAGGGCCTCCAAACTGGGGGGATTCCCTGCCCCCTCCTGGGGATCGGCAGCCCTAGGTGAGAGTTAAACCACCTAAGAACTAAGCTCTATATGCTACTGTTGGAAACCAAGACCAATTTCCCACCAGCCTTATGCTGTTCTCATGATCCTCTTCTCAGAGGGGCTTCAATCAGATTTCATACTATCTGCCCTGGGGCTGCAACTAGCTTTGCCTTTTTCACACAACAAACAGAAACTGGTTTTTAGAGGATCTTGTTTGCTGTGTGAAAGAGGCTGAGCAGATAGTGTGAAATCTAAGGGAAGCCTAGCAGAGAAGAGGAAAGTGAGAGCGGCATAAGGCTAGTGGGAAATCAGTACAAAGCTGCTTGGGAGCTCCACCTGTGGGCTTCCTAATGGCTTGCCTAGTTTGACCGTTAGTTATCACTGTAGTTTCTAAAGTAGGCTGTGGCTTTTATGAACTTGATCTCTCTATTTCCTGTTTGACTTAACATGCACACCTAAGTAAATGTTGCCTTTGGAGAAAAAATATGAGTCTAGAAAAAAGAGAAACATGGAAGAAATCTAACCATTCTAAGGAGTTCCTTTCCCATTTATATTAGCACTGCTTTCCCTGGAGATAAATAACCACAGAAGAACAGGAAAGATTCCTCCCCAATCCATTTATTTTGGCTGACACCTGGGCTCCCTCAAGGAATTGCAGCAGCATGTGGACAAAGCTACATTCCAAAATAGATCTAAACTATCACAAGAATTCTGAAGCAATGTAGACCAACAAATATGACTTTTTCCATCAGCAATTTTTCTTTGGAGCTCAGTGGTCTCTTCTTAGTAAGGTCTTTTCCATTCAGATCTTTTGCTTTTGACTCTCCCACCAAGTGGACTTAGCCAATGGGCAATTGGAGTGGCTACCCTGGGCCCTGCTTTGGAAGGGATCCTGACTACCCATGGCCCCACCCCCTGAAGGAGGGGAGAAAGATGAGCAGACTCCTGCTGCCACTCACACTTAACTCATGTGGGGCTCAAGCGGCTGGCTCCTCACAGCAGTTCCCACACACCTCATATATTGCAAAGGCTACCTTGGTTTGGGCCCAGTGGGAGTAGATGAGGGCAATGATTCTGTGGCCCCATTGTAGACTTTTGCCTGGAGCTTCAGAATCCCCAAGATTGTCTCTACCTTCCTGCCCCAGTTGCATTTTCTAAATGAAATACGATGAGATGAAGGGCAAGAATCAAAAGGGATTCTTGCCTCATGCCTTGCAGCCATTGCTTTGGATGAACCATCTGTTGAATCTCAGCCTACCCAAGATATTGTTTTGCCTATTTGACTTATTTATATTTTTTCTTTTGTTGTTGTAAACCACTTAGGGTCCTTTTGGGGGAAAAACTGATATAAATGTTCCAAATAAACAAAGAATTATTGGAAAATAATGCTCCACAAGAAGCCATTGTTTACTTTTGGGTTTGGGTTTTTGGTGTTTTTATAGAATATTATTAAAAGGTATTAAAAGGTATTGTTAATATTTGTAAATTTGTTTAAGGTATATTTTTGTAAGCAGCTTTGGGTCTCCATTGGGGAGCAAAGTAGGATAAAAATACATCAATTAACTGGTAAAATGTCTACAACATTTTATGGCTTACATCAATGAATAATTTTATTTATCTGTGGGGGAGGGTTTCCCCCAAGACTGAAAACTGTACTGTTTTATTCTGCATTGCTTCATTTTCTAGGGATATACAATAGGTTCTGGTTTCCTTGGTGTTTGTAATTATATATTGAGGCAGAGTAGGCAGAATGGGCTTGAACAATTTTGTATTATGTACCAACTCTCAGTTGAATTGCAGTGACAATTTATGAGATAGTCACCAAAAGTTGTGAATGTAGATGTCTCTTAATTTGTCAGCAGTGGCATATTCACTTCTACAACACCCATCAATACTAATCTCCTAAAAACTCACATATGCTGATCAGGTACATTTAAAGCCATGGTAGTAATAAACTGAATTCTTTCTCACTCCTTTTATCAGAAGAAAAATACTTTTGTTCTGATGCAGTAATCCATCAGATGAGGAAAAAAACTATTCAAATGTCATTGGGAGGTTTGCTTGTTATCATGTGCAGCACTGCACCAGAAAAAATTCAAAGTGTGATCAAGGAAATGTCAGTTCTGTACATTTAGTACATTTTATATATTTGGCAAATGTGCATATATAAGCAGCAAATGCCACCCGTGGTTGTTGTACTGACAACAAGCTGCTCAATTGATCTGACCCAACTGGTGTCATTCAAAAGTTCATGATATCTAAAACTCCTTGTTTAAGAAGAAGAAGTTATTGGATTTATATCCTGCCCTATACTCTGAATCTCAGAGTCTCAGAGGAGTCACAATCTCCACTACCTTCCCCCCTCCCCACAACAGACACCCTGTGAAGTAGGTGGGGCTGAGGAGCTTTTACAGCAGCTGCCCTTTCAAGGACAACTCCTGTGAAAGCTATGGCTGACACAAGGCCATTCCAGCACGTGCAAGTGGAGGAGTGGGGAATCAAACCCAGTTTTCCCAGATAAAGAGTCTGCGCACTTAACCACTACACCAAAATGGCTCTCTTAATTGATATAACAAAAGTTGTACAGGTGGAGAGAAACTCTAAACCCTGCATTTCATTCCTAGTCTAAAATGCTAAGTGATCTTTTATAGAAACTGAGGATTTTCCATATGGGGGTCTCTGTCCACTGCAATCAGTATAAAGCTGTCAGTTGTAATCCAGGCTTCTTACCCTCTCCATTCAGTGGTCACTTCTACTATCCCATACTTAAACTGATTTATTTCAAGGGCCATAAATGCACTTTCTTGTTTGGAAATGTCTGCTATCAATCCCATACCAACTTGCACTCCTTTGCTGTGCCAAATGCACATCTCTGCTTACTGATGAATAGATCCAGGTGGGTAACCATGTTAGTCTGAAGCTGCAGAACAAAGTTTGAGTCTAGTGGCACCGTTAAGACCAACAAACTTTTATTCAAAGTATGAGCATACTCATTCAAAGTATGATTTAGAGGATTAGTGCCTCTGAATGTGGAGGTTCCCTTCAGTCACCATGGCTAGTAGTTACTGATTGACTTATCCTCCATGAATCTATCTAATCTCCCTTTAAAGCTGTTTATTCCTGTGACCATCACTACATCTTCTGGCAGTGAATTCTATATTTTATTCACTCTCTGTGTAATGTAGTATTTCCTTTTGTCTGTCCTGGACCTACTTCCCATCATTGGATTTTGTAGTATTTTGGGAGAGGGAGGAAAACTGGATAGTATTTTGGGAGAGGGAGAAAAATTTCTCATTGTCAACTCTCTCCACCACATGCATCATTGTACGAACGTGTATCATGCCCCCTATTAGTTGTCTCTTTTCTAAACGGAATAGTCTCAGACTCTTCAGCCTTTCCTCATAGGAAAAGTGCTACAACCCTCTAATAATTTTGGTTGCCATCCTGTGTATTTTTTCCAGCTTAGATATTCTAAAGCTGCTCTAACTATGATACTGATTTTTGTGGAATTGTTGATACATAAAGAATTTTTTCTTACTTGTATGAGTCAAAGTTCATCCCCATGATCTCTACATTTTTTCATATTGCAATAACAGCTGATTCAACAAAAAGAACAAATAAAGGCAGTGATAGAGAACAGTCCTGATGAGTTCCCACCATGAATGCAAAGAGATTTGACACAATTTAATTAGTTAAATTATTAACAATACCCACAGTTTGAACCTGCTTTCTAAAAATAATCTAGAACTTGCATTCAGTAAAATTAGTCTTCATACTGAAATCCAGTGGGATGTAAGGATGCCATTCCCCAGTTGGGGTAGGGGGATCCCCAGGTTTTTTGGGGGCTCCTGTCTGCTGCTGGCCAGTGGGGGGAAATCCTGTCCCCAATGTGATGTGCTGATGTCATGTGGAAGTGACATCATCATGTCAGCAATGTGGCACAGCAACTCAGGTTTTTGGGCAAAACTCAATGGATTGAGGGCAATTTTACTATAGAGTTTTGCCCCAAAAGCAGAGTATCACTAACATGATGACATCACTTATGCATGATGTTAGCACATTGCGGCACTCTGCCCCAACTCCTGGAAAGTCTCTCTTTCACCTATGCGATCATCAGACCTGGCAACCCTAGTGTGGTATAGTGGTTTGAGTATCACACTAGGACCTGGGAGACCCAGGTTCAAATCCCCGATGTGCCATAGAAGCTTACTGGGTGACTTTGGGCCAATCTCACACTCTGAGCCTAACCTCAGAGAATTTTTATGAGCATGATATGAGAATGGAAGAATGCTGTGAACTACTTTGGGCCCTTATTATGGAGTAAAGTAGGGCATAACCAAAGCAAAGTGTGTGAGAGAGATCTAAAAATACTATTGCATATTCCAGTTTAAAATCATTGACCAAATCTGTTCGGTTGGATATGATTTAAAAGATATGTATAAATGGGGGGTGGAGCAGGATTTCTCCTTGTTGCAGCCCTGCAATGCCCCCTCTGGGGCATTTAAATGAGAATTTAGATGTGATCCAATCTGTTGAGTCCAATGGTTTGTATATATCCTGATTTGATTTCAGCCCATGTATTTAGAAATGTATCTATTTATCCAGTTAGCTACCACCATTGTCCAGATCTCTTATGAGGGAAATTCGATGACAGCATTCCATACAGGAGTGGTCTAACAAGAATTTCTGCTTTCTTCCAGTTTTTGAGTATAGTTAATATATATTTCACAGTGTTCACCAGGAGATCCAATAGAATGTCTGAAAATACTTTATAAAATTCCTCTGGAAATCCATCTGGATCTGATAATTTAGTATTTTTATATCCTTTATCACTGACTTTACTTTCTTATTATATTAGCTCCTAAAAATTCAAGTCTGATTAAAGAAAAAACTGGAATATTTAGGTTTTTTAACATTTACAAACAGAACATTGTTCATGAAACTAGATGTATATAAACCATGTGTAATAATTTTAAACTACTCAGGAATTTCCTGAAAGGGTTTGCCTTTACCTTTTGTCCACTTTAATGTAATAAAGTTAGAGTCCAGTGGCACTTTTAACACCAACTAAGTTTTATTCAAGGTATGAGATTTTGTGTGCATGTAAACTTCTTCAGATATAACAAAATGGAAGAAAACCATTCAAACTTATAGACAGAGGCTGAACACCAAATAACATGCTGAAGATACTTTAAGATATGCAGAAACCTATTTTGTCTTCATATATCTTAAAATATCTTCAGCATGTTATTTGTTAATTATATGCTAATTTGCTGTTCAGTCTCTATAAGTTTGAAATATTTTGTTCAGTTTCATTATATCTGAAGAAGCGTGCATGCACAAGAAAGTTCATACCTAGAATTAAACTTTGTTCATCTTAAAGGTGCTGCTGGATTCTAACTTTATTCTGTTGTTTCAGACCAACATGGTTACCTACCTGGATCTAACCATTTTAATGTAAGAAGAGACTAACTTATTTTTTTCATGTCTTTAATAGTTTTGCAAATACTTTTCAGGATTTATTCCCAAACTCAGAAATTAATTGTTTCAAATATGTGCAGTTTTTTCTAGTTCATAAGCTGTTTTCAACGCCAGTTGTTTCTTGAAATTTTCTAGCTGCTCATATATTTGTCCATCTCTAATTCTCATGGCTGCGTTTTAAGTTGCCTGATACAAGTCAAAAGCTGCTATTCTTCCAATCGGTTTCTTTAAAAACTTTCGCTACTTTTTACAAAAAAGAAAAGAAAGTCTTATATAAGCCTGACTAGCACCACAAATAGTAAGCCAATTAATATCGACTTATTGAAATTTTCCATGATGTAGATACTTTTCATCCAAAAGTTATTTAATTTCCTCCATCAAAATCTCATTATAAAGCAATGAATTATTTAATTTTCAGTGATTATATGCTGTTATTGTAATTGAAGCATGATCTTGGTATGTCATAGCACCTAAACTAATATATACTCTTGGGGTCAAGAAGCATGGAAAGACCAAGAACATGCCTGTTCTTTAATAAGAACTGTGCAGAAGCAAGATAAATCCTTATTTTCCAGGTTTTGAAATCTCCACGGGCACAATAAATGAAAAATTATGTATTGATTTAAGAAAGTTTTTTTTGTAAGCTTCTTATTTTGATCAAGCTTGGAAAAACCAGTGGAACTTTGCATTTAAGCCAAATTAAATCCCATGCAATAATAGGCTTCCCAATCCCCTGGTCCCAGCAGGGTAACCTTGGTTTTCCAGGCTACATACTGCTCTCAGCCAGCTGGCTGGTGGGGGGAAGGCCCGCTCCCACAGCCACCATGTGCCTTTAGTTCTCCCACAGGTTCAGAAGCCTTCAAACATCTCACATTTTAAAATGTGTGTGTGCACCTTTAATTTTAAGCAGGAAGTGAAAGCTGCAGAAACCACTGGCACCCTGATAACTTTCTTCTCCAAAAGGTGCTCTGACTCTATGCATAGGGGCCAGCAGCAGAGCCATGTATGTGTGTGTATGAGAGAGAGAGGGAGAGAGCAATCCTTCTGCTTGTTTTGCTTCAGAAGTCTTTGTATAAGAACCAGAGCCAGTATGTTTGTGTGTGTGTGAGAGAGAGAGCACAATCTCTGTGCTTGTTTTGGATTTCTTTCAGACATCTTTGTATAGGAACCTGTTTATGGGATGGAGAAAAACTCCACGAGCGTTTTCGCACTGACCTTACTCGGGAGCGACGTCCCTCTTCACCGCGCAGCATTTGCGCGGATTTCGCACTAATTGCTCCGCAGAACCCAGAAGAGCCGCAAAGTCCCGCGGCTTTTGCATCGCAAATGTAAACTGGTTTTTGGCCAGTTTACATTTGCGACGCAAAAGCCGCGGGACTTTGCGGCTCTTCCGGGTTCTGCGGAGCAATTAGTGCGAAATCCGCGCAGACGCTGCGCAGTGAAGAGGGACGTCGCTCTCGAGTAAGGTCAGTGCGAAAACGCTCCATCTCTCTTTCTTTTCATTTGCCAGTGTTAGTCTGAAGAATTTGGTTGGAAATACAGCAGCTCCTGTGTGTAAATCCCTAGTGAAATCACAAAAGTGTGTGCTTGTAAACTCTGTTTATTTTGGCTGTTTTGTCAGTATATGTTCACTTTCATTGACTGGAATTGCTGGGGTGGTGGTGAAAAAATGAAAACTATTCAGGGGAATTTTACTCCTGTATTTTTATTTATTTTGGGAAATGGGAAAGTCTCCAGGCTCCACCCCCAAAGTTTCTAGGTATTTTCTGAGTTAACTTGGCAACCCTATCCAATAATAATGTAACCTAAGTCTTATTTATTCATCTGTTCTGTATGTGTTCTAAAAATTTAGTGTATCTAGAGTGTAGGATTGGGTACAGATAGAATGGAGTGTAGGACCCGGGGTCCTATTCTATGAGCCCCAAAAGAAGGTGCCCCTATCATCTATTATTTCCAGTAGAAGAAAGGTGTTTAAAAGAGTGTGGTTCCTTTAAATGTGATGGTCAGAACTCCCTTCAGAGTTTAATTGTGCTTGTCACAACCTTGTTCCTAGCTCCATCCCTGAAGTCTCCTGGTTCCACACCCAAAGTCCCCGGATTTTTCCTGAGTTGGACCTGGCAAATCTAGGGTGTCTAGGAAATATATTAATTTATAACAACTGGAAATTAATATTCTACCAAAAATGTGGTCATTACCACAGAGTGGATTGGAGTAGAGTAACAGTTGCATATCTGCCTTTGGTTAATAACTGGAGAGAGGATATCCAACATCCATATTTACTCAAAAGGTAGAGAACCCTGAATATCATATGACACTCAAAAATGTCATATGCACACAACCACACACACACAACTAGTATGCATATATAACAGGGGTGGCCAACGGTAGCTCTCCAGATGTTTTTTGCCCACAGGTCTCATCAACCCCAGCCATTAGCAATTCTGGCTGGGGTTGATGGGAGTTGTAGGCAAAAAACATCTGGAGAGCTACCGTTGGCCACCCCTGACATATAAGATGACTCCTCTTTTTTATAGAATAATAATAATAACACATTAATAAGACCTATGAATAGAGTTAGAGCATCTTTTGGAGAAGAAAGTTATCAGGGTGCCAGTGGT
The DNA here is from genome assembly GCF_032191835.1 of Heteronotia binoei. Lineage (NCBI taxonomy): Eukaryota > Metazoa > Chordata > Lepidosauria > Squamata > Gekkonidae > Heteronotia > Heteronotia binoei. The sequence continues at coordinate 46,410,284 of NC_083229.1, forward strand.
TACTGGAGCTCTTGGTGCAGTGCCTAGAAGTCTCAAGAAACACTTGGATATTCTGGGCACTGAGCAAATAATACCCTCAAAAGACAGTGATGCTGGGAACAGCAAGAATCCTGCAAAGATACCTCTGCAATTCCTAAGAACATGGCTAGATCTCAAATTGCAGAAGACCATCTACCAGTCAAATGTCTAACTGTGACAACGGATAATAATTTTAATAATAAATTGCTATTAAATTATAACCATTTTATAGTGACCCCATGACGTTTCCACCTCATGGAGTTTTCAAGCAAGAGATGAGCAAAAGTGACTTGACATTGCCTTCCTTGGCACAGCAGCCCTTGTCTCCCTTGGTGGTCTTCCATCTAAGTACCAATCATGGCTGATGCTGCTAAATTTCCAAGCTCTGACAAGCTCAAGCTAATCTGGGCTGTTCAGGCTACTAAAAAAGAACATGTTGCCAAGTCGCAACCAACTCATGGCAACCCCATCCATGGGGCATTCCATGCAACAGATGAGATGGTTCATCATTGCTTTCCTCCATACAACACCCCACTCTTTTTGGTGGTCTCTATCTAAATGCTGACCATGACTGGGCCCTGCTTTAGCTCCCAAGGTTTGAAAAACCCAGGCTTTGTGGGCTACATCTAGGCTATGTGGGCTGTTTTGATACCAGGGAAGGGGGAAGTGGTCTTGCGTTTGAGTAATACTATATGTGATTGTCCTTCATATATACATAAAACCCTGCTTTTGCCACAATGACACAAGCCATGGTTGTGCCAACATGGCCAAAGCCAGGTTTATTTCTTTGAATAATGCATCCTGCTGGCTTCAGTCAAGCTGAAGTATTTTAAAGAATGTTTTTATCAGGCAGAGATGCTAGGAATTTTGACAGGAATGTGACCACCAGTTAAACTTAATACAATCAAACCTCTCATTTGCATGCAAGCTGCACCTTTTCACCAGATCAACTCAAGGTTTTGGCTCTAAATTCTGTTGAAATGTTGTGTGGAGCATTTACACATGCACAATAACCACTTCTGCTACGCAGTCATAGCCAGGTCATGTCTTGATAAATAAGCTATATTTGCAACAGTCTAGACTGCTTTTGTGCTTGCACTGTTGGTGAACTAAATCTTAGACACTGGAAGTGAAGGCACATATCCCCCAGGTTCACGGCTGGGTCATTGACCTATTTCAGGGGTGGCAAAAGGTAGCTCTCTGAATGTTTTTTGCCTACAACTCCCATCAACCCGAGCCAGCATGGCCAATGGCTGGGGCTGATGGGAGTTGTAGGCAAAAAAAATCATCTGGAGAGCTACCATTGGCCACCCCTGACCTATTTGACAAGCACAGAATCACTCATAGTTCACTCTTTTGCACTTGCATAGTCTAATGTGTCATTTAAATAATCTGCAGTGCAGGCAGTTTGCAAACACAGATCCACCAATTTATTGCATTCAAGATGATCTGGCTACCTTTTGAATGTGGCTGCTATCTGTCAAGAGTACTATGGTAAACACATTTTGTTAATGGTATAAAATTGAATAGCAATTCCTATGTAGATGCAGGAGATAACAATTCCCATGAGGTGGTGTGAAAATGCCCATGCAGAAATTTATCTGGACTGCTTAGAAACTATTAAGAAATATCAAGAAAATCTCAACTTGGAAACTGAAACATTACTTCTTTTTTGCTTTTAATAATGTGCCCCTTTATTTGGCAGCAGATGCAGATGCAGTGGCTGGGGTGCAAGGAGGTACCTGCAACAAAGCAATATATAATTGCACATTTACAGTCACTTTTCCCAGTTAAGCACATTTGAGGCATTTGGTCACTGGTGATGTGTTAGATGTTTAACTTCAATGACAGAAACTTGTGAACAGGCCACCTGCCAGGCTGGTTGTTGATCACCCCTGATATCAGGCTGTGTGCTGTTTTCATGGGTTATGAACATCCTCTGAACTATGAACCAGTAATCAAGTGGGACATAATTTCATTCACTGCTATCACAGACCTGTTACCAGTCTTCTGCATTTGCTTCAGAAGTAGGCCTCTACAAAAATAAAACATGACACATAGCGCTGGCATTGTTCCCTGCTTTGAAAGAGTGGGTGCTTAAAATAACAAATTGTATATTTTGTTAGCACTCAGCACTTATGCTGACGTCTGTTTTGCAAGATGCACTGTCAGAGGAGGATGACAGAGAGTTCTCAACCAGTAAGACCTTGTGTTCTTGACCTCCTTTAAAACTCTTGGATGCCACCCAGTTCCACTCAGAACATGTAAATTAATTTCTTGAAGGTAAATCTCCACATCTCAGACAATGCGACCTTTGTCTTTAATACACTTCTATTAATCTAAGGCAGAAAGTTTTCTTCTAAAACTAGAGAACAGCAGATGTGAAGTTCAGTGCCTTGATTTTTAGCTTTTAAAAAAGAGGGGGGGGGGCTTTTGATATTATGAAGACTGACAGGTCATTGTGACATAAACCTGCCAGGATTAGAGCCCACTTCATGATGAGATATCCTTATGAAGTGGTGCATGAAGTATATCCTCAGCTGGTTTAAAAATAGTGCAAAGAGTGGGATGCAAAAGGCCAGGAAATGCAAGAGGAACCGGGCCAAGATAGAAAAAAACACAAAGATTCATTATTAGGCTTCTTTAAAAGCTAATTAGCTGCCCCCATACAACTGCTTTGAAGGAACAGGAAGGATGGGGGGGGGGGGAATAGAAATAACTATTTTCCTCCTGTGCTTCTTGCACAAGTTATATACCCTACTCAGGCTGCATTTAGCTCAGCAAGAAGGCAAAGGCATAAGCACTTCTGTGAGCCAAATTAGGAACTCAGGCTCATAGCAGCAAACTTGATGAGATGCCAGAAGATCCATGATCAGCTCTTGCCACAAATTTTTGTGTTAAATTGCATTGAAGCAATAGTTTGCAAGAGGAAAGGGGTTAACCCTTCCTTCCTATGCCTTCCCCAATGAAGCGTATTCCACCAAACATGCTGATTTATCCTAACTACCAGATAGGAGGCAAGTCCCAGCACCCATAGTGTCTGACATCAGGGGTTCAACTTCCCAGGTCACACTCCAGGGTTTGATAATTCTATCAAAGCCAAGGTCACCCCAAGGACCACAATATGTATTCCAAAAACAAGGTCAAAAGTGGTCCAAGAGCCAGCTAACACAAATAGCTGCAAAGCAGAGCATGCAACTGTAGAGATAATTAGCAAGACCACGGACAAGTTGGTCCCATACTGATTGCAGCCTTATATAGGGGATTTCCCTACAGGTGCTGCTGGTTTCCAAGTTAGACTCTTCCCCACAAGCTGAGTCAGCTCCTCTACTTATGAGGTACTAAGAACCAGATGCTGTGGTGATTTACTGGTTTCTTCTAGCTGTAAGGCTGGTAGGTGCACAATCCTGTGCCTGGTCTATGCCTTGGCACTAGTTCCTCACCTTCTCTGCTCCTGGAGTGCTTCAGGAGACCATGGTTGGTCTGGTCATGGGCAGATCCATGCTGTGAACTCCAGGCCTAAGGGCCCTGATGGCTCAGAAAGTAGCATAGGTGCTGGCTTAGGGTTCCTTTATAGGGTTGCCAGCTCTGGGATAGGACATTCCTGGAGGATTTGGGAAGGGAGTCTGGGGAGAGGAAGGATTTTACTGGGGTATAATGCTTTAGAATCCACCTTCCAAAGCAGTCATTTGTTTTGAAATGCATATTTTCTCTTGTTTATCTCTGAAGGAAGAGTATAGTTTTAAGACATTAGTGGTTATTTTTATTTATTTATTTGATTTATATCCAGCCCTCCCCGCCAAGGCACGCAGCCAGTATAATGGTACTGACTTGTTATTGTTTGTCCATGTTGCAAATAAGAGAAAGATTCTCATTTCGGAAAATATGGAAGGAAAGAGCTGTCTCTCTCCTCCCTGAAGCCTGATAGAACAAATGTCAAACCATGAAATCCAAGTCAAACTGTCCAGGCAAGCCAGTACCAAGACCTGGCAAGAAGATACTGACATAGACACTGTGAAATTGAAGGGAAACAGTCCTGGAAGACTTAAAAAGCCAGTTCTGAATATTCCTGCTGTTATTAAATATTTCCAGCTTTTTTTCAGAATCCATTTACCATCATCCCAAAAAATCCTGAATACCATCTAGATATCCAAATCTATATCTACATGCACATCCCTAGTGAGAACCCACTTACCTGCTCATGCATACTGCTGTTGCAGGAAATATGTTCAATATTCTCTCTTTCCATGGAGAAACTAAAGCCATGTGCTCTTTCCATGCAAGTGGAGAGTAAAAGAAACAACTGTTTTAGGACTGAATATACATTTTTCGGTGGCATATGGTTTGAATGTGCATTGTAGGCATATCTCTTGAATAAAACAGAAAAGTAATGTTTCACTAATTTTCAGGGTGGGGAAAGAGCTGTATCTCTTCTCCCTGAACGCATTGCACCAGTCTGATTTTGGCCTAGCTATAGCTACTTTTATATTTTAAAAAAACCAGAAAGATCCAATCCAATTTCCCTGCATCTCAGGCCCACAGACAACCATTTTTAGTGCTTGCCTTTAGGGTTGCCAAGTCCAATTCAAGAAATATCTGGGGACTTTGGGGATGGAGCCAGGAGCAAGGTTGTGACAAGCATAATTGAACTCCAAAGGGAGTTCTGGCCATCACATTGAAAGGGACTGCACACCTTTTAAATGCCTTCCCTCCATTGGAAATAATGAAGGATAAGGGCACCTTCTTTCAGGGCTCATAGAATTGAACCCCTGGTCCAGGGGGAGGATGTTTTGAGGAGAGGCATTGGATTCTATGCTGCAAATTTGGTGCTTCTACCTCAAAAAATAACACCCCCCCCCCATTCTCCATTATACCCAATTCTCCATTATACTCTATGGGAATCGGTCTCCATAGAAAATAATGGAGTGCTAGCGGACATTTACCAGACCACCTCACATGCCTTCTAAGAAACCTGTATAAGGGTTAAGAAGCAACTGTTAGAATGGGATATGAAACAACTGATTTGGTTGTTGGTTTCAAATAGGAAAAGGAGTTCGACAAGGATGTATATTGTCACCCTGCTTATTTAATTTATATGCAGAGTACATCATGCGGAATGCTGGCCTGGATGAAGCACAAGTCAGAATTAAGATTGCAGGGAAAGACATCAACAACCTCAGATATGCAGATGACACTACTCTAATGGCAAAAAGTGAGGAGAACATAAGAACATAAGAGAAGCCATGTTAGATCAGGCCAATGGCCCATCCAGTCCAACACTCTGTGTCACACAGTGGCCCAAAAAATTTATCCACTGATGGACCTCTGCTCCATATTTTTATCTAAACTCCTCTTGAAGATGGCTATGCTTGTGGCCGCCACCACCTCCTGTGGCAGTGAATTCCACAGGAGGACCTAAAGAACCTCTTGTTGAGGGTGAAAGAGGAGAGCACAAAAGTAGACTTGAAACTCAACATCAAAAAAACTAAGATCATGGCATCTGGCCCCATCACACCTTGGCAAATAGAAGGGGAAGACATGGAAGTAGTGACAGACTTCACATTTCTGGGGTCCAAGATCACTGCAGATGGTGACTGTAACCATGAAATCAAAAGACGTTTGCTTCTTGGGAGGACAACTATGGCGAACCTGGGCAGTATAATAAAAAGTAGAGACATCACCCTGTCAACAAAAGTTTGTATAGTCAAAGCGATGGTATTCCCAGTAGTAATGTATGGCTTTGAGAGCTGGACCATAAGGAAGGCCGAGCGCAGAAGAATAGATGCTTTTGAGCTGTGGTGCTGGAGAAGAATCTTGAGAGTCCCTTGGACTGCAAGAAGATCAAATCAGTCAGTCCTAAGGGAAATCAATCCAGACTGTTCCCTGGAAGGTCAGATGCTGAAGGTCAGATACTTTGGCCACCAAATGGGAAGGGAGCACTCCCTGGAGAAGATCCTGATGCTGGGAAAGACAGAAGGCAAAAGAAGAAGGGGATGGCAAAAGATAAGATGAGTGGACAGCATTACTGATGTAACAAACACGAATTTGGGCAGACTTCGGAGGATGGTGGAAGACAGGAGGGCCTGGCGTGACTTTGTCCATGGGGTCACAAAGAGTCGAATTGACCGTGCGAATGATCAACAGAAGCAGACATTTCCCTCCCCCTCCTGCTTTCTGATGACCCTGAAGTGGGGGGAGGGCCTCCAAAAATCCCACCTGGGGATTGGCAACCCTACTTGACTTTCACTTCAAAACTCCTTTGCTTCAATCGTGCCAAAGCCTGGGATTGGATCGCACATGTATATTTAGTATTTCCTATCTCAAAATTTAATTTTTACCGCATTTTGATTCACAAGTGAACATGCAGATTGCCTCAGTTAAATTTAGAGCTGTCTGAACACTTGTGGATTCTGCTCAACCGCTGGCTCTGATCAGTTGCAAGTAGGGAGTATACCCCTTATGGCAGGTGGGCTGTTCAGCTCTGCCTGCTGGGCCCAATAGAGTTTTTCCCATGATGCTGTTAAGGAATGTAGCTTCTTCCACTGTATCTCCTCACTCTCTTCTCCCTGGCAGACTTGATGCTACTATTCAGCAGCTGTTCAGGATGGTCAGGTATAAGATGAGCACATGTGACGCTCAGTTCATTTAAGGTTATGATAGTCAAGCACAGCCTGTTCACCCACCAAACTAGCCATCCACACAGTTGACCATTACTTGGTATTGTGGGCTTCATGCGAGTACCATGAACTCACCCTGACCTACACCTTCCAGAAGTTGGATTCAAGATTCAACCTTCTTTTTTTTCCAGCACAGTATTGACTGATGCTTAAATATTAGTTAGATTTAATATTATTTGATTTTTAACTTGAGGCTATGAGAGGGCAGATGTAACTATAGAAAGGAAAGGTCCCCTGTGCAAGCACCAGTCATTTCTGATTCTGAGGTGATGTTGCTTTCACAATGTTTTCACGGCAGACTTTTTTATGGGGTGGTTTGCCATTGCCTTCCCCAATCATCTACACTTTCCCCCCAGCAAGCTGGGTACTCATTTTACCAACCTCGGAAGGATGGAAGGCTGAGTCAACCTGGAGCTGGCTACCTGAAAACCCAGCTTCTGCCAGGGATCGAACTCAGGTCATGAGCAGAGCTTAGGACTGCAGTACTGCAGTTTTAACACTCTGCACCACAGGGCTCTTCAATATATAGCTATAGAAATGTAGATAAAACAGCAGGGAACTTAGGGCAGGGGCTGAGGCTCAGTGGTAGAGCATCTGATTGGCATGCAGAAGGTCCCAGGTTCAGTCCTCAACATCTCAAGTTAAAGGATCTGGCTATAGTGATGTGAAAGACCTCCACCTGAATCTCAGGAGAGTTGCTGCCAATCTGTATAGACGACGCTGTCCCCGATAGATCACCTGTCTGATTCAGTTCATTGAGTTCATATGGAAAGTTGTGGGTCTTCTCTTAAGCCCTGGAGTTTCTGTGTAAATGTGTTTCACTGAGCTCAGAGGGCCCACTGGCTGTGTCTGTAAATGTATTACTCACATACCCAAGTATTTGCAGGAATGGTGCCATAAAGACCATCACTTCTTCTAAGTGTACTATTCAAACTCAAAGAGGCTCTTTGGGTTTATACTTACTTTTCTTTGAAAATATTTGCATTTTTAAAATGAAAAGTTCAGCAAATACTTTATACTTAATGATCTGCACCTTTCATCTTTTTTAACTCTTCAAAGAAACGGGGGGAGGGGGGAAGGGGAGTGCAGCCAGACTGCTTATTATCCAGTGTTCCATCCAGAAAGAAGGGATTGCTTTCTGGATGTTACAAAGATTCAGAATTAAGGATTTATAGTGGACATAGTGTCTAATATTAAATTCTAACTGGGCTATATAGTGTAGCTTTCTTTAGCTCTGGTTGCCACATTAGGTTGCACTTCCATCACATTTTGCTTTAGATGAGAAGCTGGAGAGACTGTAAGCCCCATAAGTTCAGAGTCATTGGCTCACACACTTTTAATTAAGGTGTACTGCAGTACACAGTGCAACAATGATTCATCCAAAATGGAGGCTAGACCAGGTGCAAAATTGCCAACCAGGCTTGCGACTCTGGTGCATTTCTGTGCTCAACAACATATGTCAACCTGCCCTAGAGAAGGAATTAAGGAAAGTTGGCAAACCCACCTACTCACTTCATGAGAATGCTGACAGAACAACAAATCCTTGGATATGTATTACTGACCTGTGCAGTGAGTCACCAAGCTTGCAGAACAGAGTGTTGTACTGGTAATTAGGAATGGGCACAGACGGGGAAAGCCCGGTTCAGGGTTCATAAGAACATAAGAGAAGCCATGCTGGATCAGGCCAATGACCCATCCAGTCCAACATTCTGCGTTACACAGTGGCAAAAAAACAGGTGCCATCAGGAGGTCCATCAGTGGGGCCAGGACATTAGAAGCCCTACCATTGTTTCGCACCCAAGCACCAAGAATACAGAGAATCACTGCCCCAGACAGAGAGTTCCATCAATTATGCTGTGGCTAATAGCCACTGATGGACCTCTGCTCCATATGTTTATCCAATCCCCTTTTGAAGCTGTCTGTGCTTGTAGCTGCCACCACCCCTGTGGCAGTGAATTCCATGTGTTAATCACCCTTAGGGTGAAGAAGTACTTCCTTTTATCTGTTCTAACCCGGCTGCTGAGCAATTTCATTGAGTCTACATGAGTTCTTGTATTGTGAGAAAGGGAGAAAAGGACTTCTTTCTCAACCTTCTCAAACCCATGCATAATCTTGTAAACATCTATCATGTCACCCCTCAGTCGACATTTCTCCAAGCTAACCACACAGCCCCAAACAAAAACCCTCAAACAAAAACCTACCCAAACTGACCAGCTTGGGTCCCCTTGGTGATGCATTCTTGTCACTTTCACATTGCATTGGGTGCTGCCCCTAGTGCACTTACATCATCCAGAAGTGACACAAATGTGTCACACCCTCGAAGTGCTTACGTCACTTCCAGGTAGTGTCGGGTGCCACCCCTGACAGGCCCACATTTCCCAGAAGTGATGTGAGCATGTCAAGCACTTCCAGATGAAACAGGCATGCTGGGTGGATGGCACCGATGCCACCTAGAAGTGGCATGCATATGTTGGTGGCTGAACACCTGAACCGAACCAAGCAGAAGCTTGGGCTTGATAAGCCAGTTTGGTGTAGTGGTTAAGTATGCAGACCCTTATCTGGGAGAACCGGGTCTGATTCTCCACTCCTCCACTTGCAGTTAAGAACATAAGAGAAGCCATGTTGGATCAGGCCAGTGGCCCATCTAGTCCAACACTCTGTGTCACACAGTGGCCAATATATGTGTGTGTGTGTGTACATACATATATATACACACACATATACACACACACACACACACATATATACACACACACACACACACACACACACACACTGTGGCTAATAGCCACTGATGGACCTCTGCTCCATATTTTTATCTAATCCCCTCTATGCTTGTAGCCGCCACCACCTCCTGTGGCAGTGAATTCCACATGTTAATCACCCTTTGGGTGAAGTTGCTAGAATAGCCTTGTGTAAATCGTAGTTCTCACAGAGCTGTCCTTGAAAAGGGTAGCTTCTGTGAGAACTATCTATCCTCACCTACCTCAGAGGGTGTTTGTTGTTGGGAGGTGAAGAGAAAGGAGATTATAAACTGCTATGAGACTCCTTTGGGTTGTGAAGGGCAGAGTATAAATCCAATCTTCTCTTCTTCTGGTGACTATTCAGGGAAGGTCCCTTTTTTGTACTTTGGTTCAGGATTTGCAAACCAGGCAACTCCAGCTCGGGCTCCGGTCTGTGCCCATCCCTACTGGTAATAAAGACTTGGACATGATCATTACTTTTATTTCTACACAGTCTCATCTCTTTTCATACCAATCAGCCAAAATGGCAAGTCTGGAACATAGTATAGGAAAATACTGTGTGTGTGTGTGTGGGATGGTGTCATTAGCTGTGATGTTTTGGGAAAGATCACAGCAAAGCCATGGTGGCATTCATGTGCTCAGTCTTCCTGGTCCTGCCCACATCAGCACCATTTCCCCTGGGCTAATTGCCTACAGTGGCCATTCCCACCCCCCACCCCCAATAGACCTCAGTGCTTCAGAAGAGTAATATTAGTTTTATACCTCCATGGAGTACCCAAACTGGAAATAACTGCCTTCATCATAGGAGATCCTTTGGCTTGGAATCCCCCAAAGTTTTGTAATTTTTCCTATGACTGCTGTTTTGTGATTGGTCCCCAGCTCCCATGGCTGTCATTTTGTGGTGGTATCTTTTGTGAAGCGGAGCAAACAACAAATACTCAGTTCTGTTTGGCTGAATAATCTTTACTAACAATAACCATAGGGATAGCAATACTTAACTAACCTGTTTCTAGAGCTCTGTGCCATGGTTGTCCTGGCTGCATCGCACATATTCTTAGTAGGCTCTGCACTCCTGCAGGCTGCTAGCAGGGAGACTGAAAAGAGAAGCACTGAGTCCTGCCTAGTCTCCTGCGACTCAGAGGCCTATTGGAATAGTCTCTTAAAGAGGCAGTGCACAACAGTACCCACTAACCTTGGAATTCAAAATGTGCCCAAACAAGGTTGAGACCTCCAATTTAGAAGATCATCTGATGGATTTTGCAAGGTTTTTGGTTAATGGGTGTACAGACTTGATACTTACTTCGAGTACACCTGTGATTATGTTAACAAGATTGGCCTACCTAGAACTTGCAACAAGGTCATGGCAGCATTCTTGAAGTATTATTAAAGAGGCATCTTTACCTAGTCTTGTATTGGGATACCCAAGAACTGAGCCTGGGAACAGTTAAACTATAGTTTTATTGTGCATTTTACCATATATCTGCACCTCAGGCATTATTTTTTTTTCTTCAAAATTCCCTTACCATTTGATAGACAAAGCTATTGTGGAATGAGAAAGTTCACTCAGGAGTCCTTTGGTTGTCAGAGGCTCTGAATAGGGCTTTTGTTCCTGGAGGAACGTGATGGAACAGAGTTCCAGAACCTCTTTGTGGACACAAAATTCTAAAAAAAAACGTTTAAAAGTTCATGAGGGGTACCTGCGTGTTTCTCCTTCATTTCCCTCTTGAGAGTTCCAGCACCTTTTTCCAGAATAAAAGCCCTAGCTCTGAATCTGACTAGGTTGTCAATGCAGCTTGACCCATTTCTGTCTCTGCAACTGCCACTTTCCACTCACCTACTATCATTAAATTCTCATGTTGGCAGTATCAGCCTTCCTGTTTCTGGTTCTGCTGTCTTGCCCAATTAAAGCTTCCATCTGCAGTCTGGTTTCGTTATATCTGCTGTAATTAGTATTACAGTGAGCGAGACTGGAGGTGTGTTATCACATCATCTGATTCATCACAGTGTAGATCTCTGGCACATGAAAAGATCTGAATCCTTAATTCACCTCTAAACAAAGGCATATAATTCTGGAGTCAAGGACCTTGTTCTTGTGAGCAGGGGAATTATCAGGTTTTCTCCACACATCTTGAAAAGCTGTTCTGGTGAGTTCTGATCCTATGGAACTGCTTTTCAGAGCACACAAGGACTGTAGGTGGTGGTGAGTCTGGGAAGAGACTATTTTAAATAAAAAAACTGAGTGCAGGGTGGACTAGGAAATGAAACCAGCCATGAAAGAAAGCCAAAGTCATTTCCTGTCCACAGCCCAGGTGAAAGATCAGGAGTTGCTGCTGTATCCATGTGTCACACAGCAGAGGACCAGGAAGGGCCTTCTACTGGCTGCCAACACTCTGGCAAGGGTTTGTCTGACAGTGCCCAGAGCACCCAGCCAACCCCTGTGTCTTCCTTCTTAACACACCTCTGTGACCAAAAATAGAGGCAGTAGAGTTGCCAATCCCCAATACAGCAGTGCAGCTCCCCTGATTACAGTCTTCATTTCCTCATTCCCCAGTAGCTGCACTTCCACTAAAACTGTCTTGGCTTCACCACCAAAGTCCCCAGATATATTCTGAGTTGGACCTGGCAACCCTACCAGGAACAAGTGCAGCTGAGGAACCTGCTGAAGTTGGCAAAAGAGTCACAGAAGCCACCTGGTTTTCTAAGGTGATTGCTGACTCTGAGTCAAGCAGCACTATTGAGCTGTAAACCTGGCTTTTTAGGGGGAGTATAACTACGTTCAAGACAGGAGAGACCTCAAGTCCCAGGTCTGCCTTTCTACTAATGCAGAGAAGCTCTGTCTTGTCAAGATTAAGTTTCAGCTTGTTCACCCTCATCCAGCCCATTACTGACTCCAAGCACAGGTTCAGAGCAACAACAGCATATTTGGAATTAGGTGTAAAAGAAAGGTAGAGCTGGGTATCATCTGCATACTGGTAACACCACAGCCCTAACATAATCTCTCTCTCTCCCCCTCTCTCTGGATCTGGTGAAGATAATGGAGCTGCTGCCTTAAAAGTGTATCTGCTCCCTTTCAGTTGTAGATGTATAGATGAAGCAAATATTACAAAATCACTCCACTAGCTTCCAGTATCCTGGCATCTAAAAACAAGAGCTTCTCATCACTCAGGGAAGCATTCAGTACGTGACATCACCCTAGTATTTTATAAGCTCTTATGTGGTTGGCCAAGAGTTGCCTTGGGGCAGAATCCACCGGGAAGTTCATTTCTGCATGTCCTATTCGTTGTAGTGAAACTTGTGCAAGAGAATTTCCCGGAGGAACATACATACCCTTTAAGCTTTACTGTAACTTGCACCATTTACAAGGTGGGAAGATTGTCCTTCTTACCTAATAATTTTTTTGATACCAAGGGAATCTTTAACAAGTGTAATTTTACATTTGAGCCAGTATGTTGCTGTGGATAAGAGCAGCAGATTCTAATCTGGAGAACCAGGTTTGATTCCCCATTCCTCTCAGAACTCTTTCAGCTACATCTACCTCACAAGGTGCCTGTTATGGGAAGAGGAAGGGAAAGGTGATTCTAAGCAGCTTTGAGATTCCTAATGGTAGGGGAAAGTGCCATAAAAACATTTTTCATATATGAGTAAGTCTAATGTAAAGTCTATTGAAGCTCTTTAGTAGGATTCCTAGATTTGAGGTTGACAGCTCTCATAACCACTCAGCAAGCTGATATATTTAAAATACAGATTTCTAGTGAAATATTATTTATGCATTTCATCCCCTATTTTCCTAGGTGCTTGGCTACCCAGGATAATTAATGGCTTCATTTATGCTTGATTACTTCATGAGATTTTTTTTTCTCCCTAGACTGAAGAAAGCTTTTGAAAAGGATGAGGTGTGTTCTGCAACACAGAAAGAAGGCCAAGTTAACCCCTTCTCAATTATGAAGCGTAGGTGCACCTCAGAATGTACAGGATGCCAGCCTATAGATAATATATCAACATTTAGTGACCTAAGTCACAATGCAATATCAGTCAATTGATGGATGGCCTAAATGCAGAAGCAAGTTTCTGTGCATTGTCTATGCATTTCTTCATCATGAACAAGATGCTGCCAAAGAGAGTGAGACTTGAGAATCCCTTACATTTATGTGTGTGTGTGACCTCTGGTAATGCATGTCCTGTGTAGAGGACTCTCAGAGACTGAAAGAAAAATGTAGATTAAAAAAAATCTGGCATTATAAAAACAGTAAATTTATATATACATTTATCTATACATGCTTTGACCTGGATAGCCTGATCTTGTCAGCTTTCGGCAGCTAAGCAGGGTTGGCGCTGGCTAGTATTTGAATGGGAGATTCACCAAGGAAGACCAGTGTCTCAGCATGGAGTCAGGCACCTCTGAATGTCTCTTGCCTTGAAAACTCTACATAGTCACCCTAAGTCAGCTTAGTCTTGATGGTGTTTTCCACCACCATCATAAATACAGAAAGATATATTTTAAGCATAACTTTATAACAATTGAGTGTTCTTGTACAGTCCAGAAATTAGAATTTCACTGTTTGTTGATGCAGTCTCTTGAATTAGAGTGAAACTCAAGCTTTGGAGTTTTCAGTGTTCAAATGAAGTCAAGGGTCTATATTGCTTAGCTGGAAGCCTATACTTTGCTTCCACATGTACTTGTCTTTGTGGAGGTAGGTTTCCACTGCAGAGCATTTCCCTCTCATGCTTCGCATGTTTCAGCTCCTTGAAAGACATTGTCTTGTGAGAATGGAAGTGCCTTGTGCCACACACTCTACAGCAGAAGACTGCCTTTGCAATGGAAGAAGAAGGATGCAAGCAGAAACAGCTCTAGGAACCAGGACCTTGCTATTTTTGCAAGCCCTGGGGGACCAATTTGCTGTACTGGAAAAACAACCGGAGGACTAAGTCATTCATAGAGCAAAGTTTGAGTCCAGTGGCACATTTAAGACCAACAAAGTTTTATTTTGGGTCTGTGCTTTCATGTGGAATCACACTTCATCAGGTACATATGTGTGCACACAAAAACTTATAACATGAATAAAACTTAGTTAGTTTTAAAGATGCCACTGGACTCAAACGTTGTTATGCTGCTTCAGACCAACACAGCTACCCCACCTGAATCTATGTAACACATAGTTGTAGTCATGGCTTTTTTTTCCTTTTCTTTTTTTAGCAGGAATGTACAGGAATGCAGTTCCAGCTGACTTGATGCCAGGGAGTGGGGCTCAATATACAAATAAGTTCCTGCTGGGCTTTTTCTACAAAAAAAGCCCTGGTTGTAGTTAAGACTTCAGGGTCATCTTGCTTCTGAATTTCAACCAAAAATAAATATTGTATAACTTGTGTGCAAGTACAAGATCTTATGTGTTAGAAGAAGAAACCTAGATTTTTCAAACAAATATTTGCATATTTGATAGAGGCACATTGGAAAGAGGCAGCCAAATTCAACTTCCCAGGATAAAAAATCACTTCAGGGCTTGAGAAAGTGCTCACACAGTGTCTCAGAGCCCTTTAAGAAACAATTTATAAGTGGTGCTTTGGGGTGTTGGGTCATGGTAGACTTGGATGTCTTATCTTTCAGATCTTAAACACAAATATAATTGTGCAAGTATATGAGGTACTTCATCATTGTACATGAGCAGGAATGAATATATAAGCTTTCTTACCATGCAACATGATCTGACCCAGCAAGAACCTCTGGAAAATGCTCTACCTTCCTTCTTAAAAAACCAGAAATTGATCACTTGTACCTTTGCATGTGGAGCAGCTGTGTGGAATCTGACAGTGAAATACAGCCACAAATGCAAATATAGCTGACCACTCTAATCCCTCATCACCAGTGCTGGCAAATTTGTGAGAAATGGCTCAGTTGCAGGGAATGAACAGTGTCTGTAGGAAGGGGGAAAATCCAGAACCTACAAACTGATGAAATTATTTGCATAAATACATTTTGAACATTTCTCTGTATTTGGAAGACTTAATCTTTTCCCTTTTGACTAAGCACCTGGCATTTCTCCAGATATAGATCTGGTTAGAACACAAAAGTTCAGAAAACACGTTCAAACCAGGCACACCCTTCCCTCCAGTGAATTTGTATTTAGCATCAATTTGTCACATTTATTGACTGCGTTATGTTGCTATATTTTCATAGCTCCATTAATTGACTTCAGACTCGAATAAAAACGTGCCATGAGTTTCCACATACACGGCCCATTATAAGATTGTGTAGCTAAAGGGTCGGCAGATTTTTACCAGCGGCAAGCTGTGCTATCAAAGTATCAAGGGACAATTCAAATATTGACTGGAACCTTAACCTCACATTTTGTAAAGACCCCGGAAGGGCCACTGTTGTGCAGGAGGGAGGAGGAAAATGTCAAACATGTTTGTCAATGGGAAGATGGTCATTTTGTGTCTTTGAAGTGCACATAGGCTACTTTCCATTTGAAATGGCAGCATATTCTAAGACTATTTATTGTTTCGTGGCAATCTCTTACTATTTGAATACAGAATGTTATCTATGGTGAAGGCAGTCTCTGATTCAGTTTTCACAAAACACCAGTACGAGTTCTATATTGAAGTCCAATGGAGACCAGCCCATGTGTTCACCTATATAAAATACTCATATGAAACTGGAGCTTTATTCATGGCTTTCTATGGGGAGGGATGTAAATAGTAATCACTGTCCTGGGAGCTCTAAGCATGGACCTTGCAGTAAAGAACTGGATAGAAACATTCCTGCTGCCCATCACAGAACTCTGATAGCAACTGGATCCAGATGTCTATAAAGATCTGTAGATGTTTTGAAATACTTCCAGAGGGATTCCTTCCCCACCCCCCAAAAAGGCTTACTTAGAGATGAAGAAAGTGACAATTAGGGATGTGTGCCTGGGAAAACAAACAGTGGGGGCGGATTTGGGTTTTGGGAAAGGCACAAACACAGGTACTATTGGTTGTACGGGTCCCCCTGATACCATTTCAGTATTTGCATCCAGTATGAGTTTGGAATCCCAAAAAAATTCAGGTCTTTTTTTCCTTATGGTAGCCTGTAAGACGACCCTCTTCCGGCTAGCTTACATCTAGCTAGGATGAAAACTCGATGTAACTTGGCCAGACGTCTGTTTATATGTAATCGAAATGTTAACTGGTTTTTAAAGTTTTGTTTTAAATATTTAATTGTTTATATACTTAAATTGTTTAATTTTTATGTTTGACCAATTTTTGGAAACCGCCCTGAGCCACTCGTGGGAAGGGCGGGATATAAATCACAAATAAATAAATAAATAAATAAATAAATTTTCTCAGGAGTGGGGTTGAGTGGCTGTTTTTTCAAGCAAACGACACCAATATTGCAGGGATCCTAGCCCTGTCCACTAAAGATTCCCCAAATGTCAAGTGAACTGAATTAAGTGGTCCAGTTCGACAGGCCCCTGAACTAGATGCCCTGAGCCATTCTACCGGTCTCTGGTATCTCCTATAAAGAAATAATTCAATGCTTTTTCCAGGGCAAAGAAACCAACAGCAAAACACAAGAGTGTCCACTGGCCAAAAGCCTTCAAATGTAAACAGAACCAACAAGCCTGACAGAACCAATGTCATATCAGAGACTCTCAGCAGCACCACAGGCCAATGTGGCAAAACCCAACAGAAATAATGTCAAAACAAAGAATGAAAGCCAAACCAACTCAAGCAAAGAACACTGTTGGTAGCCTGATCCAACAAATGTCAAACCATGAACTCCAAGCCAAACTGTCCAGGCAAGCCAGTTCCAAGACCTGGCAAGAAGATACTGATATAGACACACTTTGAATGGTTTCCCACTCACCTTTTTTTGGTCTCGTTGCTCCTTTTCCCTGCGGGGCTGCTGCTGAATTTCGCACAAGCTGCCCCAAGACAGTGAGTTGCCCCATCCCTTTTCAAGTTCCCTCCGCAGCAGATAGAAACCGGTTTTCAGAACATCCTGTCTGCTGCGGAGATAACTTGAAAAAAGGCGGAGCAACTTGCTGGTCCAGGACAGTTTGTGCAAAATCTAGCAGCAGCCCCGCGGAGAAGAGGAGAGTGAGAGCGGTGTAAGTTTAGTGTGAAATTGGTCTGTGAAATTGAAGGGAAACAGTCCTTGAAGACTTAAAAAGCCAGTTCTGCATATTCCTGTATGTTACTAAATATTTCCCATTTTCTTCAGAACCCATTTACCATCATCCCAAAAAATCCTGAATACCATGTGGATATCCAAATATATATATGCTTGCACATCCCTAGTGACAGCCTATTCATCTGCTAATGCATACTGCTGTTGCAGGAAATATGTCCAATATTCTCTCTTTTCATTGAGAAACTATAGCCATGTGCTATTTCCACACAAGTGCAGGAGAGTAAAAGAAACAACTACTTTAGAACTGAAAACACATTTTTCAGTGGCATATGGTTTGAATGTGCATTGTAGGCATATCTCTTGAATAAAACAGAAAAGTAGTGTTTCACTAATTTTCAGGGTAGGGAGGAGTTGGTTAACTAGAACAACATGGCTACCTCTCTAGAAATATATCTTGGATGTCATTCATATATGAACATTACTTTGGGAAGTGCCCTGGTTGGGTGTCTGTATCTTCTGTGCATTCAGATGAGATCTTGTAGCCATAATACTGTAAACTGTGGAACTCACAAATTCTGAGATGTTTCTCAGTCTATCTCCATTAAACTAACAAACATGCTTGGTACCGGATCTATTCAGCCCGATCTGCTATTTTAGTTGTTAACATTCCATTCTGCACCACAGGAGAAAAACGTCAGGAAAAGGAAGCAGGACTTTCTTTCTGCGATGGAACACTTCAAAGTGTTTGTCCTGCCCTAATGCCACCATGCTGTTTCTGCATGGAGGTGTTTTTCCATACAGAGCTGAGAAATGTGAAGCATAACTGTGATCTCTTGTCATAAATAAACAGGAAGAAAATAGGTCAAGAAGAATGCCCAGTATTTCCCATTTCATTACATGTGGACAAAATTAATAATGAGGATAATGTGTTTATATGATGAAAAGCCTGAATTATTTTTATTCCAGCTGCTTTTGTCTAATGTTGCTTCAGGCACAGGTTCTGCAATGTACAGTTGACTTTACCACTAATACAGAGTAGACTGAATAGCCTGGTTTTAGAAAGGTAAAGACTAGTGAACAAAGGTGGTACACAAGCTTACCTAAAGGGTACATGGATCTCAGTAATTCTTATTTTAAACAAACCTTAATGTTGAATCTAAGCAATATCTCTCCCTCTAATCTATCTCTATTCTAGTAGAACATTGCAATTAAAACAGGATTTGCAACATCCTTTCTTTATTGCATAGTGCAAGCATGCAAATTTAGCCCAGGCTCTCCTGACCCAGTTGTGCATTCCATTTGACATCATCAATGGCTTGTGATTGTGAACTATTAACTTCCTTCCTTTCCTATTTTCACATCCCAGAGGTCACCTTGGGGCTTAATAGCTGATGCTGTAGTTAGGCCACTGTTTAAAAAGACATCAGCACACAGCATTTTAATAATACCTTTTTTTTTTTCATCAGTTTGCCCAGCCTATTTGTCTACAGATTTGATGAATTTTCAGTTAGTGTGTTGTTACAGCACCCAGATGCTTACATTTTGGAAAAAATCTATTGTTCCTCCACACCCCCCCCCCAAAAAAAAAATCAATAAGAGCTTCTACAAGACCAGCAGTTTTATAAAGGCACTTAAGAAAACCCACAAAGTCACCCTAATCTAGCAAGGATTATGTACACTAAACAGAACATGGCTCAGTCTTCTGTGAACAGTCCCATAAATGCCAATGGGAATTTGCTGGGAATGTTTGCAGTCTTCCTACAACAATGACCAATAATGGTGTTTGAAAGATTTGAGAACACCGCAGTACCTGTGTGTAGACCAGAAGAGAGACCCCAGATACCCTATTTTTACTTCAACAAGTAATCAAGGTGGTTAGTATTTACTGTGGCAACAATCAGTTTGGCAGAAGAGATTCTTATTATCAGCCCATTGTAGTAAATTAGGATGGTTTTTAACCATCCATTGATAGCTCAAGCATCTGTTTAACCATTAACACCCAATGCTATTCATTCTTTATTTAGAAAAGAACTAGTTTCACAGGGATGCAGTCTGTACTCTTTGCCTGAAGCCAAAAGCCTAGCTTTATTAGAAGAGCATCATTACGAACTGCTCAATATTCTATTAAAAGTAGCAGTACTAGATTATTGATTACAGATTTCAGTTAGTCTCTTACAGCCAAAATAGAAAGGAGTCTTGTGGTTATCTGAATAGACTGAAGGATATGTTTTGCTTCACTGCCATTGCACACTGCACAAGATGAAACCAGGCAACAATAATTTAAAATATCATTCCTGGCTATAAAAATATGTGTTTTTTTCCCAGTGTATGATCCCTCTGTTATCATTTGAGTTTATATACAGTGATCAACATATAGTTGCACATGAAATATAATTCAGTTTGCAAACGACAATAGTTTTGTTGGTTTCTTGATGCATTGCCATAAGTCTATTTCTAAATTCTCCAGTACAATGCTTTCAGTATAGCAGACATTTCTCCTATCGAAAATCATCAAAATAAAGATTCCAATATCTGCAACTTTCTCAGAGATACTTAAACTGCATGCAGATGAAAATAATATGGTCAAGAAAAACTACACAGAAATAGTTATTGTATTCATAATGCTAGTGGCTTTTCCCCTTCATCTACTTACATTTTGATGAGTAAAAGAACATGGAGGAAAAGGAGAGAAAATCCAAAATCCCAATGAGTTTTGATTAAAAATCATTCCTAAAGGGAATGAACAGAAGTATGGATTATATCCAGGGCTTTTTTTGTAGAAAAAGCCCAGCAGGGACTCATTTCCATATTAGGCCATACCCCCTGATACCAAGCTAGCCGGAACTGTGTTCCTGGGTGTTCCTGCTAAAAAAAAGCCGATTATATCTCATAGTCTAATGTTACATAAAAACCTAGGGCTGGTGTAGTGTAGCAGTTATAGTGACAGAGTAGGGATGTGCAGACCAATGTTCCCTCTGAGTTAGTGTGAGCTAGCTCATGGTTTTTTAGCCTCCAGCTCACATATTTTTATCTTAGCTCAGAAAAAAATGGCCCCAGAGCAAACTAATTTTTGCAGTAGCTCACAGCTTTAATGTTGGTAGCTCACGGAGTAGAATTTTTGCCCACAAGACTCCCCAGTTTAGAGGGAACACTGGTGGAGACCTTGGGTCAACCCCCCACCCCACTCAACTGTGGTCCTTCAAAACTGGAATGAGGAGACTGCAATTTACACTGCCATAATTTCCTTTGAGGAAGAATTAGGTAAAATGATTGATACATACATAAGAGCACACATCTTGAGCTCCACTTTTTCAAGAGTGGTGGTGCAATTTTGGCCAGTTCTGCCTTCCTGTTGCAGTCCCCTTTTTTTGTGTGGCGTATTGGCCTAGAAGATCTTTAAATTCTCACCAACTGCTTTATAACACTATGCTATTGCCTTGCCTTTTATTTTAATTTTAAAACAGGTTTCTTTAAATTATTTACCCTGGGAACTGCTTCCATTAGGTGATCCATGTGATGGGGAAAATACTTTCTGGTATCTTGCTGCTGTGAACAAGGGTTTATGGGATCATGGGATCTTCAATTATCAATAGGACGTAACAGAAAGTAAAAGGAATTCTGTAATTCCTTTCCACCATGAATCAAATTTCAAGATTTTTCATTTCTAGCTGTAATAAATTATGCACACATCATCAATATATCTCATTCTCAACATGGCCCCATGTGTGGATACTTAAGAATGTCCAGAGAATGTAGCCATGAGCAGGCAAGGCAGATCTTTGTACAAATCTGAAAAAAATCTGAAAGAAAAAACATAAGGGGTTAAATCCCCCCAAATAATAGAAACAGCACCTATACCTTTAAGAAAGATCTCAAGGGCCATTGGGGGGTTGCTAGGAAACCATAACAATATTTCCAGCCTTCAAACTTTGGTTTCTTTCAGTAAAAGGCATTTCCAAGGCTATTTCAGCTTTTCATCTGCTCCTCTCCCTCCTTCCCTGGAAGAAGGACCAGCTGCCCCCAGGCAACTTGCTACCATGAAATTTGTGCAATTCACCCAGTGCTAATAGATGACTTGAAGCCACATGATTTGCCTGGGCCCTGAGACAGCCTCTGCACAACTTGCATGGCTCAGCCAGACCCAGGAGTGGCTACTACACAACTTTCATGAGTGTGACTTGTTAGCACACAGCCTTTGCCATTTTGCCAGACTTTCCCCAGGGAGGATAGGTAGGGAAGGAGGGAAAATAGGCAGCTTTAGCTGTTAAAGTGTCAGACTAGGATCTGGGAGGGATGTTGAATGATACAGTATAGCCTGCCCTAATCAGATCTCAGAAGCTAAGCAGAGTTGGTACTTTGCAATAGAAGCCAATAGCAAAATACCTCTGCTTAGTTACACTTGCCTTGAAAACTTGTGATATGATACACTTTACACACAAACACGGGATCTGAGAGACCAAGGTTGAAATCCTTGCTCTGCCATGGAAGTTTGCTGGGTGACCTTGAGCCAGTCCCAAAACTGGAAAATTTGAGGGGGCAGAAAAAAGAAAGGTTGGATGGCAAGGGGGAAGCAAAGTAAGAAGCAGGGAATGGAGAATATGGGGAATGCCAAGAGGAGAGAAAGAGGAAATCGTATGTGAAAGGAGGGGGGGGGGGGATGAAGTGATTCCTGAAAATAATTTTTGCCCAACTTCTATTTTCTTACATTGCAATAATAGACAACAGCAGAAACATAAATATATATCTTCATTTATTTATTTAGAGAGTGTATCTAAAATACAATATATTTCTTTAATTTAAATTATGGCATTATTTTTAAATGGAAGGATTCTCTGTATTATATCTATGGTATCCACAGCTTTTACACATAATGGTACTTAATTTAGATCAGTTGACATTTTGTAATTTTTAAAAAAATATACTAACATTAAGACATGATTCAAATGTATGGCTAAAAAGGAAAAGAAATATTTACACTTCAAACTTTTTAAAAGCTAAGACATTTAATTTTTAATATTACTTTCACATTTTAATGCCTATGATGATAGAAGGTAATGTTCCAAATCAGATGTAAAATATCTGTATTAGACTGCATTCCTGTGCTTTTACAAAAGATTCAAGTTACTGAGTACAAGTAACCTCATATGCTCTATGAGGTTACTTTCTTCAAAAAAGAAATGGCTTATTTTTTGTTACTTTTCATCATGCCCCATAACTAATGGCCACAGGAAGAAATCCTATGAAAGTATCAGCAGCAATCGCACAGTAATTCTCATCAAGCATCATGCCATGTTTCTATTCACACCCTGCACACTACATACATACCCACCAGTGTTCCCTCTAAGCTGAGTTAGTGTGAGTTATCCCCCCGACTCACACATATTTGTCTTAGCTTAGGAAGGCTGGCCCCCAAGCAAACTAATTTATGCAGCAGCCAAACTGCTTGCTCACAACTTTAATGTCAGTAGCTCACAAAGTAGAATTTTTGCTCACAAGATTCCACAGCTTAGAGGGAACATAGATACCCACCCTGCAGCAAATATGTTTTCCTTTCAGCCTGTGGCCTTTCACATTTCATGAGTTAGAACTACAGAGGATGATAGGAAGTAAAGAGAGCACTAAGGGAAAAAAAGAAATGTTGCCAGTGCGTGTATGGCAGTAGCTGGATTTGTGCTTAGCAGAAAGAACTCATCCCTCAAGGACACGGCAACGTTTAATGAGCACAACTTATTGGAATGAGGCTCTAACTTCTCTGCCCTTCTGTGGCTGGCACGGGCGCCAGTTGTCAACCATGGGACATGGTGGCTCTTTCTCATCAAAGAAGGAAAGGGAACGGAGTCTGTCAATCTAGGAGAGAAAAAAAAGAACCAGGTGTAAATCAGTATGAGTATCTAACTAGTGACTTTCAGCTATGGACCAGCAGCTGGAAAGTTCTTTCTCTTTTTATGTGTATATACATGGCAGATTTCCCAGATTTCTCCTTTTACCTTTTGTTAGTTGACACAGCAGTTTAATTTTTAATTATAATGCCCTCAGTCACCTTATCACCATGTTTTTTCTCTTGTGAAGAAAGAGGTTAATGTGATGTGAGAAAAGTATTGAAGAAGAATAGACTAGAGCATATGCTTTGTATCCATTTTAATCCTTGATTTCACCTGTTAACAAGATCTCAGGCACCAGGGCTACCTGCCTAAGAGACTGAATGGCTGCTAAAAGTCAGAGTTGAGAAAATAGATTTAGATGTACTATTTATCTGACTCAGCATAAGGCAGCTTCATATCTTCATACGCTAAGTAAAAACAATGTTAATATGCTGTGTCTGTTATGTGTTTGACACATAATCCATATTGGTTATAGCATGTGTGAGATACTGTATGTTTAGAATAGCTTGACAAGTGTTAAAGAGCCAGTTTGGTGTAGTGGTTAAGTGTGTGGACTCTTATCTGGGAGAACTGGGTTTGATTCCCCACTCCTCACAAGGTGTCTGTTGTGGGAGAAGAAGATAAAGGAGATTGTAAGTCTCTCTGAGACTCTGATTCAGAGAGAAGGGCAAGGTATAAATCTAGTCTTCTTCTTCTTAAGTACTGGCAATATGTTCTTTTAAAAACAACTGGATAATTTTGCTAAACATCTAAAAGAATGAGATTTATTCAGCTACAGCTGCAATGTCTCTAGGAGTCCTCTAAGATGCAGTCTCCAAAGTTCCCTCTGTGATATTAATTTATATATTTATTCAGATCTATCTCCAAATTTCTAAACAGATGGATTTTATTATGCAGAACTCATCCATACATGATGCTGTATGTGACACTGTTAGTGCACAGATTCAGGTGGATAGGTATGTTGGTTTGAAGCAACAGAACAAAATTCTAATCCAGGTATAAGCTTTCATATGCACACACACTGACTCTGAAGAAGTGTGTGTGAACATGAAAGCTTATATATCGAATAAAACTTTGTTGGTCTTAAAGGTGCCACTGGACTATGGATGTCTAAATTCAATGTCAGTTGTTTATTGCTCAGAAATATCCTTCAATTCATTTAACTCATTGAGGGTAGTCATGTCTATGAACTGACACAAGTGAACTAAAACCACATATGCAAAAACAAAAAGAGCTATGCCATACAGCAACATGTCTCTCATAGCTGTTGAAATACAAGGCATTGGGCAATAATGTGTTTGTGTGTGTGATGGAGAGGTGTGCATCTCAACAGATGGTACAGGGGATACTGGCTGTGTACTTTCTATACTGACTAAATTATCTACTCACCTGCTGTTTTCCCCTAAAATGTTTGCTTCCATATCCATCCCTTAAGGACATTAGCTGTACAACTGTAAGCATAGCAATGCCCTTCTAAGCTACTGACTGCAATGGACGATGAAAGGCGTCACTCTGCTTAGGTCTGTACTACCAAGCACACTGAGATCTCCTATGATCATGCTTACTTTTTTGTCTTCCTGTGCAAGCATCACCATGGACAACTACTATGGTTTAGAAGCTAAAGTATGTCAAGGACTAGAGACCTGGCCTCAAATCCCACCTAGCCATGAAGTTCACTGGGTGATCCTGGATCAGGCTCTCACAGCGAAGGTACCTCACAGGGTTGTTGTGAGAATAAAATGGAAAGGAAAATAAAACCATGTATGCCATCCTAATCTCCTTAAAAGAGCAATGTAAAAATGTAGTAAATATACAGATATGTCTGGAATGAGACTGAAAGCATATGTTTTGACACCTATATTGAATAGGTTGGCCAAACCTGACACCTGGCAATGTTCTATAAGAGTCTGTAATGTCTGAAATCCACCTCCCATGCAATTTCGACCCCATTTATATGTGTTTATTCTTAACAATGCTGTACAGTATTAGTGGCTAATGGACATTGTATGATTCAGTCAAATGACATTAAAATATTGTGGTTCAAATATTATGGCCACCATGTTAAGAGCAGATCAAGAGAACATGGAACATATAGAAGCATTCTAAGATTTGAACCAATTGTCAATGCTACTAAAAAAAATGCTAGACAGTTGCAGCTTTACTTATTTGAGTGGTTACTTATTTTCAGTAAGGCAGCATGTGTGGGTTTGTTGGTACTAGTGTCCTGCTGGTTTGTTTGCCCACAGAAATACTTAGCATGTTGAGTTTTGCTTCATCCTTGTTTTTCTGTGATTCATTTTTTCATTTAGGCATTAATGGCTAAATTACATAGAGAGATTGTGTAAGAAGTGCTACATTCTAAGAAATGGAGAGTGGAAGAAACATATATCAGATGGGTGTGGTGTTACAGCAGACTTATATCCAAGTCTGGTTACTGCAGAAAATGCTTGCTTGCTCCCAACTGAGACCTCTGAACCCCCCCCCCCACACACACACACACACCCCGATGTTGTTCCTGGTAGACTCCTGCCCCCAGGAGCAGAATTCTGAAGATCATTTTGAGTTGCACTGAGCTAAGGGAGGCAAATATGTCTTTTTCCATTTCCTCAGTGGAGATTTACTGTGGGATCCAACCTACTATGTATTAACATCTGATTCTGAAGATAATTTGATTTTTTAAAGTGGGGGAGAAACTGAAGTACCTAATGGCCTTTTCTATGATTCACATAGGCTCAACTATAGTTCCACACATCCCAGGTTGGTCCTATTAACTAATATTTTACAAATTATATTTTACAAATACTAATGTTTCACAAATATTTGGCATGACTGTGATTCTTTACAGATATCTCTAGCATGGCTGGAAGAAAGAGAATCAATTTTCTGATGAATACAAAGTTTGCAGCAAAAATACCTACCTGTTCCTTGCTCATGGTTACAGGCTGCTTCAGAACAATCCAGATGACACATTCAAGCAGAGGAGGAGTAGTCAGAGATCCAAGGTAAGTCCAGAAATCACGGGAGGCAGGAAGGAGACATGTGGGATCAAAGTTTGTGAAGGCAGCCTGTTTGCCCTAGAGCAGATAAAATAATTCCATAAGACAACCTACTGTGTGATTAGATGATACATACATACCTTGCTAGCAATTATGGAATTTGGAAGGGAGACTCCTTAATTCTTGCCAAAAATAAAGTGTGCTGCTATTGGAGAATAAGGCAGAGGAAGAAGAGAAGGGAGGCCAGAGCTTGAAACCAGCTCCTATGCATTTAAAATTTGCATGGCAAGTAGAGAGTGGCAGATGCAAATTTTTAAGTCATCGCCATAGGAAAAACTGCACCTCCAATTTTTTCCAGAAGCCTCAAGTGCATGTGTATCTAGGGATTACTGCCAGTGATGGGTTATAAAATGTAGCCTAGAGAAGGTGCAATCACCTTCCTTGAAACAGCTGGTGACTATAAGAGTCAATTAAAATCCTATGAGTAAGAGCAGGCTGGGTTCCCCCCCTTCAAATAAGCAATATTCCTCAAGATGGCTGTGAAAAAAAAACATGGTTGAAAGCAATATTACAAGTTTCTGCTGCATGAATATAGTTTATCCTATCCAGTTAAGGTGGCCTTGTCCAGCTAAAATATATAGTGTAAGAAGCTGAAAGCCTTGTAGTTTTGTACTTGGAGAAAACACAGAGTCCAACAATGCTATACCACTTTACTACCTTACAGACAGAAGCATTACCTTGTGTTTAATGGAGCCCAGGGCATCAACAACTTTCTGCATTCCAGGACAGGCACTTCCTACCTGTGATATAAAAGGTATGGAGAGAAAGTTATATATCAGCACATATGCCTAAAGTTTAAACATATCTTATCCATAACCAGGGCTTTTTTGAGCAGGAATGCACAGGAACACAGTTCCAGCTGGCTTGGCTTCAAGGGGTATGGCCTACTATGCAAATAACTCCCTGCTGGTTTTTTTCAACAAAAAAAGCCGTGTCGGTAACCATTTATCTCAGTTCTACAGGAGTTAATCTGTCAACTGGATTTTAAAAGGTAATTTAAACATTTCAGCCTGGTCATGAATACATTTAAATGGAAGTAATTCTCATTTATTTTAGTAGGATATCATTCCAAGTAAGGGTAATAATCAGGCACAAGATAATTATGTATACATAAATATGAGATACATATAGATAATCTCAATGGTAAACAGCACAGTTATACAGTATTTGTCATTTGTCTCTTGAAATACTTGAAAGCCTTCCTGGGTATCAACTTTTATATATTATAAAAGGAAAAGCAGCAGATCAAACTGGCATGCACCCTGTATATATGCAGTTACTTTCTATTTTGTGCTCATCACGCCTGGACTCTTGAGAAACAAAGCTGCCCAAAGAGTGCAATCCTAAATATTTCTACTTTTCTACAGTTAACTCTGCTTAGGATTGCACTGTACACATATTTAAAATCAGATCCTAATAATTAGCATTTGTGAGTGCAGAAGTAAAATTATATGCATCTTCTGAAGTTTGTGGTGTGGCTCAGCTGCATTAGTTATTGATCTATTTTTTGCAAATAGCTTTATAAAGTGCATGGACTTGTATCCTGCCACTCCGCTCAGCAAAGTGTGAGGCCCTCCTCCAGTCACTTCCATTAGTGGAAGGCCCATTAAACTGCAGGAGGACTTCAAATTTTGCTGTGGAGAGATAAGATAGAAGACACTGTGACTTAGCTTTGTTTCAGAGAGCAGCCATCTTGATCTCCAATAGAAAACCTAGATCTGGGTCCAGTAGCAGAGACCAAAAAAATATTTGAGGTATGAGCTTTTGAGACTCAAGCTCCTTTTGTCAGCTGTGTCTTTGTTTATCACACATGTGTTGTGATGAGTGATTTGTGATGAGAACAGACCTGGGTTATAGCAGCTGTGTCACAGCAATTTCCTGCCCCTTTCTGACCCTATGATTTCTGTGATATTTGTCATATTCTTTTCTCAGAAGAAGATGAAGGATTAAAATAAAATGAACACAATGTAGACACACTTAATGGCTTTGGAAGAGTAAATTATCTTTGCAGACTAGGGATAAATCATCTTAGAGACAAACTTCTGTGAAGTAAGCAAGGATGGCAATAATGAAGATTAAGGAACTAACCTTCAAAAATACACCCAAGACAGCCAAACCATCAGGATGCTTCACAGCTTCTGCAAATTTACTGTATTTGGTGTTCCAGTGAACCAAATGAAGCTGGAAGGGAAAGAAAGAAAGAAAGAAAGAAAGAAAGAAAGAAAGAAAGAAAGAAAGAAAGAAAGAAAGAAAGAAAGAAAGAAAGAAAGAAAGAAAGAAAGAAAGAAAGAAAGAAAGAAAGAAAGAAAGAAAGAAAGAAAGAAAGAAAGAAAGAAAGAAAGAAAGAAAGAAAGATTGTTAGAAAAGGCCTTATTTCAGCTAATAAGTCATATGGTCATTTTATGGCAACACATGAAAAAAAAGAACCACTCATAATTTGCTTTACTAGTGATTTGCTTTTCCATGCAGTAGAAACGCAAATATATAGAGATATTTGTGCTGTTTGCTCACACCATTTAGATAGTGCCTAAATGGACAAACCAACAAAAAAGATAAAATGCTTATTAGATTCAGTAATAAAAATATCATTTGGACACTTCATGCCCAATCACATTCATGCCAGATCACATTCAACTCCTGACATAATTTTTTTTTAACAAAACCTTCTTAAACAAAAATAGGAAGAGCCCTGCTTGATCAGAATAGCAGTCCATCTAGTCCAGCATCCTGATTTTCATAGCAGCTAAGCAGTTGCCCTGGAGGGCCAAATGTTGTAGCTTGTGGCCAAAGGACAAGGGAAACTGGTACCACAACTTTTAAAAAGAAAGCATTTATTTCAAAAAGAACAGGAAAAAAGAACAATAAGCTGTTGTCATGGAGGACCAAATGTTTTAGGCTGTGGCCAAAGGACAAGAAAAACTGGTGCACAACTTTAAAGACCCTGCTCCAAGCCATATATTAGCACAATTGGGGGCAGGGTGAGGGCTGGCACAGAGCAGCACCACCCATGATTAACAATGTGCAAGAGAACTCAGATCCTATAATGTCTAGCCCTAAAATCATAGAATCATAGAGTTGGAGGAACCTCCAGGGTCATCTAGTCCAACTCCCTGCACAATGCAGGAAACACACAAATACCTACCCCAAATTCACAGGACCTTCCATCGCTGTCAGATGGCCATCTAGCTTCTGTTTAAAAACCTCCAAGGAAGGAGAGCCCACCACCTCCCAAGGAAGCCTGTTCCTCTGAGGAATCGCTCTAACGGTCAGGAATTTCTTCCTAATGTTGAGCCGGAAACTCTTTTGATTTAATTTCAACCCATTGGTTCTGGTCCTACCTTCCGGGGCCACAGAAAACAATTCCACACCATTCTCTATATGACAGCCCTTCAAGTAATTGAAGATGGTGATCATATCACCTCTCAGCCGCCTCCTCTCCAGGCTAAACATCCCCAGCTCCTTCAACCTTTCAACATAGGACTTGGTCTCCAGACCCCTCACCATCTTTGTCACCCTCCTCTGGACCCGTTCCAGCTTGTCTATATCCTTCTTAAAATGTTGTGCCCAAAACTGAACACAATACTCCAGGTGAGGTCTTACCAAAGCAGAGTAAAGTGATACCATTACATCACGTAATATGGACGCTATACTTCTGTTGATACAGCCCCAAACTGCATTTGCCTTTTTAGCCACCGCATCACATGTTGACTCATGTTCAGCATATGATCCACTAAGACCCCTAGATCCTTTTCGCACATACTACTGCTAAGTCAAGTCTCTCCCATCCTGTAACTATACATGGGATTTTCCTATTGAATTGCAGAACATTACATTTATCCCTGTTAAAATTCATTGCACTGGTTTTAGCCCAGTTTTCCAGCCTGTCAAGGTCATCCTGTATCCTGTTTCTGTCTTCTACTGTATTTGCAACCCCTCCCAATTTAGTATCATCGGTAAATTTAATAAGCATTCCCTCTATTCCTTCATCCAAATCGTTTATGAAGATGTTGAACAAAACAAGTCCCAGGACAAATCCCTGAGGCACTCCACTTGTCACTCCTCTCCAAGAGGATGAGGAACCATTCACAAGCACTCTTTGGGTGCAATCTGTCAACCAGTTATAGATCCACCTAATGATAACACAGTCCAAACCACATTTTACCAACTTGTCAACAAGGATAGTATGTGGAACCTTATCAAAAGCCTTACTGAAATCAAGATAAACGATGTCTTTATGTGTGTTAAGGTTGCCAACTTTGGGCTGAAAAATTCCTGGAGATTTGGTGGTGAAGCCTGAGAAGAGCAGTGTTTGGGGAGAAGAGAGGCCTCAGCAGTGTATAATGCCACAGAGTCCACCCTCCAAAGCAGCCATTTTCTCCAGAGTAGCTGATCTCTGTTGTCTGGAAATTACTTGCAATTCCAGGAGATTGCCAGGCCTCATCTGGAGGTTGACAAACTCAGTGTGTGTGCTTTTAAAGCCCAGTTTTGATTTGGACCATTTCTAAAGCATCTTGCTGAATATTTAATGTAGAAGATGGAAAAGAGGTCTTACCTCGGCATCATATTTCACACCATCCACTGTGTGCTCAGATCCTTGACCTTCACGGGATCCCCAGTGAATGTGGAATTGAATCAGCCTGTAAGTTCCTTCAAGTGGGCCTCCTTTCAGCACTACAATTCAAATAAGCCACAACAAACCTTATCTCCTGTTATAATGAAGACTAACTCAAAAACACAACTCAGAATTTCTAACAAATATATATGGTTGTACATATGCTTCTATCTTAACAAAAAATGTGACTTGAAAAAGATGCAAAAATCTAGACATTCTTCCCCCCCGACAATATTTTTCCAAGATATGTTAATTATTTTCTTGCAACTAATTTTGTCCATAACTAATATGCTAGAATTCACTGCTGAAGAACTCACTGTTTTCAATTGTAAACTTTACCTCAATATTGAGACATGCTACTAGTCCTCTTGAAAGTATAGTAATCTGCTCATATAATACATTTTCTTTTGTTTTTGATAAAATTTATTTTTTATTCTTTCCTGCCCGTCAGATGGCAAAAATTAAACTTCACGTACTAAAGTAGCATAAGATGTAGCAGTCTGCAGCTCTCTCAGTTTCTGCTTGCAGAACACCAAGGTATTTATATTTTAAATTCCATAACATGACAAATAGTACAATTTCAATGCTAATTATAAGTGATTAAGAACAAAAGACCAATCCTGCTGGATCCCACCAGTGGTTCATCAAGTTCAGCATCCTGTTTCATACAATGGCCAATCAGTTACTCTGGAGGGACAACAACAGAGCATAAAGTCTGAGGCCTTCCCCCTGATGTTGTCTCCTGGCCCTTGTATTCAGAATGTGGCAGTTCCCTTTAGTCAGTGTGACTAGGTGCTCTTGTTCCCTCCAAGTCTGTGATTCACAGCTGGCTACCCAAATGCACATAGTCCCAATTGTAGGGAATGTAGAGAAGAGAATGTACATAGAGGGAATATATGTAGAGACACGTAGTCACACTTAAATCCTATTGAAATTAATGGAGTTTAAGGCATTAAAATAACAACAAACACCGCATTGATTTCAGTGAAATGCACTTAATTTTCTCTGGATCACAGCCAAAGAAGCTTACCTGTAGCTAGCCATATATGCAGTGTAAAGTTCAACTAACAGTGCAAACCATATTCCAAAGAATGGTAAAAAAGATATCGAACTGTGAGTGTACATATGTTTAAATATTTGCTTTTCTAACATCGATTTTTTAAAGTTCCATATTACATAAACCTTTGTTGTATGCTTCAAGACTCACAAAGATGTCCCTGTACAATATTTTCTTTTTCTTGGTTACAGCAGTAATAAATATAGTTCTGATTCAACTGAAGTCAGTAGCAAATTTCCAGACTTAATTTTGCCCAGATAGTATGTTTAAAAGCCCTCATCCTGTAATCTTTTTGTGATGTAATGAACTGCCTAAACCAATCAGCAGGGAAGTATGTAGGGAAGTGCAACCAAGTTGCCTTGCTGAATTTATGTGCAGTTTTTTTTCTTGAAGAATCCTGTGAAGATTTCTGACATACTGTGCACAAATCCAAAGCATGTTCTATTTGACAGAATGTGCTTCCTCCAAAGAAAGCAATTAGATAGGTACTGATGGACACCAATGAAATAGGATTAGCTCACATATAGCTAATTAACTACCTACACTTTTTGCAACATCTCAGTAGTTGCCAATGAAATAGGTTTAAAATAAATCTAGGTGAAAAAGAAATGCAAATCATGTTCTCTCCTCATTTGGGGAGTGACACTAGCCCATGCTGCATATTCCAGAAGTTCTCAGCTTTATTCCCTAGTATCTTCATTTAAAGAATCTCAGGTAGCAGATGCTGGTGGAAAAGACCTTCCTCTCTGTGAAACCCTGGATAGCTGTGGACAGCTAAAATAGATAATACTGAGCTAGTGTACCAATGCTGGGATCCAGTACATAACAGCTGCATATGATCATACGGCTGTTTGGTATTAAATGTCTCCACTGATAAACACCATCTTATTTATTTATCCCTGCTTTTATCCCTGTGGCAGACTGGGCCTGCATCAGCTGGCAGGTCCTAGCTCTGCCCACCCCTCCTGGGATTCTGAACCTGAAGGGGCCATTCCAATGTATTTCCTCCAGGTGTTGCTGCCACACTGTTCCTGTCTTGGACTCTGGTTAGGCAGGACAGCCTACTAACCTCCCTCTGGTGTCACTAGGAACCCACCTTGGGGTTTCCCAGATGTTTTTGGGGCTCCCCTGGAGAGTTAGCAACTGGCTGTTTTGCCACTTTCTTCCTTTCTATGGATTCCCTGCCCCATTTATAGCATTCCAAGCAGTTGGGGGAACTAGGTAGTACAGAAAGACTCAATCTTTAAACTATCAAAATATTTATTTAAAGCTTACAACTATTCACAGACATATTCATAAATAAACAGAAGAATTAAATCAAAGTAGGCAAAAACACTCCATCTCTCTCCCTGTTTAAACTCATGCCCTATTTAGAAGGTATGCAGGGCAGGCACCTTACTTAGTTACTCTTGGATAAGATGGTTGTATATACTCTCCACAATGGCCACTAACTCTGGCCCAGGAACAGAGCTCTGTCTGTTGTTAACAATTTAGCACCAAACAATGACTGAATCTCAGCTGAACTATTCGCGCCCAGAACTCATTAATATAAACAGCAGTTCCCTCCTATGAACTGGTTCTCCCTCCTTCAGCATTCTGGGGCAGATCTCATCTAACCTCTGATGGACTTCCTGTCCTCTCTTGAGAGCTGCCCTCAGATTGGTTATATACAGGAGGGGAGGGGGGAATGAGGAGGAGGATAGGCCAAGGCCTACCTCAAGTTTGATAGTTCTCCTCATCCAACTCACAGTTCAATACACACAAAATGGTGTTTCTGCATAATCCCCAAAGGGAAACCAAATTGGCTTACAACCTTGTTCTATCTTCCTCCAGTTTACACTAACAATCCTATGAATTAAGTCAGGCTGAGAGAGTGACTGGTACAAGGTTACCCAGTGACCTTCTATGGCAAGGTGGGGATCTGAACCTGGGCTTCCCTGATTCTAGTATGATACCTAATCACTATACCACACTGGATCTTTAACACCTCCTCAGTTATGCCATTTGTTCTGTAATGGTTCCTACAGAAATGCAAGTCATCAAGTGATGTACATGAAGAATAATGTTGAAATAGGAGAAATATATTAAAATGCATCAGTTGATTTAAAAGTTCGCAATGTGAATACAGGGAATTTAGACTACTCAAATATCACTACTCATATGTGGTCTTTCTTTGAGGAATCATGTGTCTTCAGTAACTCAGAGGATGTCTGGTTGAGAAAGATCACTTGAGAGTATATTCATTGATTATATCTTCTCACCATCTGTATGAATAATCCAGTTAATGCCAGTGCCTTTTGTGTATGAATTGTATGTGCAGGATTTGCTCTTCCTGTCTTTTCTTTTCTAGTGGTGCAGATGGAAATAAGAACCCTAAAATTAATAGTTTATAACCAAGCAACAAGCACATGGATTTTTCATGCCACTTTGCTACTGTATGAAATTTTAGCCAGTGCTAAAGTCATTAGATCATCTGAAGAGTAACAGTATTAAGCCAAGACATATGAGTAATGCCAAGCTGAGAACAAACTCTGTTACCATCCTTCATCTTGATGAGAATTCTGATGAATTATGCCTCAATTCACATAACTGCTTTTGCGACTTCCCAAAACAGGCTGTGGCATAGGAATCCACAGTGGTATCCATGCGCTCTCCAATGAACAATGTTTTCCTTGAGTAGCAGCCTTCTGCCCAAGCCAATCTATCTTGATCTGCATGCCAATCAATTACCTATAGGAGTTCTCATTTGCAATTGGGACCTGCAAGAGGTTTTATTAAACATGATGCTTTCCTTAAGAAAAAAAAATCACCACCTCAGTAATTAAAATGGGCAGAATGCATAGACCTAGTTCAAACATCAGAATGAAGACCTCTCTTTTCCACACACTTTATACCAAGTGGAAATAGGGAAAATATCTTTGTTTGATAATGTAAATTATCTTTGCTATTATTTTGCTTTCATTTAAATGCATACTCATGATATGCAATGATTTATTATATAAGCACATAAGTTCTTTTACATGTGCAAACACACACAAACACAAACTGTGTGGCTAGAATAATATAAATTAGGTGGACAGCAAAATAAATAATTCTTCCCCAAATATCCCAGGCTTGAGTCTATTGTTCTAATGATGAGATGAGACACAGTAATAAGGATCTTAAAGGATTAAACTGTGTTGTCCCTGATTAACCCACAGGCCATTATTGACAAGTTCAGTCAGGGTGAATTCTAATCACTATCCAGCAGCCTATATACAGGACAGAATATCATATTTTGGAGAACATTTATTCTCAAAAATATACTATCTGCCACAACTTATGTTCAGATAAACACTTGGCTCTCAGTGATTACAAACAGGACCTCATTTAAGCAAAGTCCCTGGTTCAGAACCAACAGAACAAGTTAGGCCACCACGAAACATTCTGCTATACCATTTACCCACATGCCATTATTGATGAGTTCAATCAGGGTGAATTCTAATCACGATCCAACAGCCTACATACAGTACAGAATATCATATTTAGGGAAAACATTTCTTCTCAAAAATATGCTATCTCCCTCAGCCTATGTTCAGTTAAACACTTGGCTCTCAATGATTACAGACAGGACCTCATTTAACCGAAGTCCCTGCTTCAGAACCAACAGAACAAGTTAGGCCACCATGAAACGTTCTGATATACCACTCACCCTAAAAAAAACATCTGAGTAGTTTCTTCTGATAAACAGCTATCTACCTTGATAATGGGGACTTCAAGACAGCAAGAAGGGTTGTTCCAAAGAGATAGCATTAAAAAAAACCAAACATATCCAGCTTTCCTCAAACGCCCCTTTTTGCACATACTGCATTTTTGGCAGTTTGCCAGGGATTATGACTGGCCTTGAATGAACTATTCAACATAATCTGGGGAAACAGGAGAAAGCCTACTTTCACTTGGGTATCCTGAATCTTCATAGGGTACAGGTAATGATGCGATTGTGTTCTACCTCTGGTACCTTAACCCTTTCACTGCCCCCCAAATCCTAAATGCTATGAGAAGAAACATGTCTGTTTAATATGCATATGTTAAAGATTCTTGTTTAGCTGTGGTTTCCTGTCTACAGCTGTACATACAACAAAGTAGATACATAAAAATATAGATAAATATAAAATAAAATTACATACGATGGTATATGTGTGGTGTAGATAGATAGCTGTCATATCTGAAGCAATTCTAATAAACTGAATGTTTGCAAATGTGTCTTCAAGTGCGTACCTATGAGCGTGTGCACACTCAATATTTACTTATTTACAGTGTCCCTAAGAAGGAAGGGAAAGAAGAGGAAATTAGCTTCTCCTTTGTAATACATACATTCTGATTCCAGTGAGACTTACTTCCAAGTAAGGATGTTTACAATTTGACTATCATGTGGACCTATATCATGGATGAAGTGTGAGTCCTTATATCCCTTTGCATCTCCTGACCCCACATAAGATATCTGTTCATATTCACAGATGCTTATGCACATCTGGCCATTGGCCACTTGTTAGTAGGATGATGAGAAATTTCAAAAACATATTGAAGTACAGAAGGGTAGGCTCTCCTTGGTTGACACCCAACTGCTGTATCAAAGAGTTCAGACAGGGTGCGGCTTAAGACCTGGCAAATAGTCAATATTTAGTGGGTTCTAACATTGGGTGCCTAGGGAGTTGTTCCATAATTTTTTATCATCCAGAAACATTTATTCTCCCTTATCAAGGTTTCTACTGACAACTTTAGAGCTAGAAGTGTACAGAAATAACTTACTTTTCCGCCTGCTATATCTAACCGAATACTTACGTTTATGTCCATTAAATGTTAATAAATAATGTATTATGAGCCATTAACGAAAATGTGAACAAAGTGCATCTGTTTTAGTGCATCTTGTAATATTTTGCAGAAGCCTCTATGTGTTTTCCCCCTTCCACAGCTCTCACCACTGAAAATTGTAATGGTGGGAATGGGGGGAGGGGGCAAATAGAGAACTCTGCAAAAGATTACAAGAAAGCTTGTGGAACACATTTTCTCTAACAGCACACTGACAAATAAAATGGCAGCAGGGGGAGGGGGGAAGCAAAGTTTGAGTCCAGTAGCACCTTCAGACCAACATGGCTACCTACCTGAATCTATAATGACATGGGAAGAATGAAATCCTTTCAGTGCTGTATATAACTTAGCAAATTAATGTGCTGTATTGATTTTCTACCATTTGAAGGCTTTATGGTATTTCTGATGCTGTACTAGAAATCATTAAATGTTAAGGATGTGCTTTAAAATGCCAAGTGCCAAATCCTACTCACATGGGTGCTAGGAAGGACAGTGTTGAACAGATGAGTGCATGCATCAAGGTCCCAGTAATATTTTAATTTCCTTAAATTCTGTATTCTCAGCATTCTCTCAGCAAAGGATAGACCATTTTCTAAAGAAATGCTAAACAATTTTATTTTAAAACAAGGATCAATGTTTACCATAATGTCCATAAGAATTATTGTTCTGATGGGCAAAAAACTTCAGGGGATTTTGTAATAATGGAAGCAAGAGTCCACTCCATCACTGATAAACAACTATATCTGTCATAAGACAATGTGTTTTCTAAAATGTTAAAATGTCATTAGGATAAAATAGTCACAGAATGTCACTTCTATTGAAGAGAACTGTTACTGTGGTTTAAATTTATTATGCTATGAAGCACCCTGGTGTTTTAGTAAAGAAGTGGCTGGATCTTGAAATGACTGATTTGAGGAAATTCAGCAATCTGACTCAAAAACTGTATAGGCCATTTAAGTGTACACATCATACAGCCAAAAAAAAAATCCTGTGATTTTCTCCTTTATCTTGAAAATCTTTCTTTAAAATCTTTATGTCCTGTTTTATCTCCTTAGACTCAAGGCAGCTATAAAAGCATTAAGTCGTGAGGGCATAAAACACAATGCAACAATCAGATAGCAAGATAAAAGCAGCAAAGGCTGATCTGCGAAACCAATTTATCCTCCACCAAATGACCTTTGATCTAAAATAATTTCAGGTGCCTTCCTGAACAGGGAGTGAAGGTGCCCTCTGCATCCACTTTGGTAAGCCATTCCAAAGGACTGGTCCTGTCACAGGAAAAACCCACCACTTGTTAACAAACAAGAGAATTCAGAGAGAGGACAACACAAAGAGAAGGCTGGAAAGGGCAGTTGGTGCATGAGTGTATGCAAAGATATATGATTCAATAAGCATGGCATCCTTTAAAGTAAAGGACTTTAAAAGGAAAACCAACATTTTGAATTGAGCCTGGAAGCAAACAAGTAATCAGACCAGCTGACACTGCACTGCAATAATATGTTTCAAATGACTGACCCTAGAAAGGGGCCCAGATTACACTCAGCTAAATTGGACCTGATGAAGGGAGTTTTGCTTCTTGAAAGCTTATACCCAAAAAATCTTGTTGGTCTCTAAGGTGCCACTGAACTCGAATCTATTTTATTTATTTATTTATTTATTTATTTATTTTATGATTTGTATCCCGCCCTTCCCACAAAGATGGCTCAGGGCGGCTAGCTGTTCTACCAAAGACCAACACAGCTACCCTGTGAAACTGGATTAAGCTCCAGTTTGTTCACTCTCAGCTATCTCACCACATGCTCAAGTCACTGGCCTTAGACCTTCGCAGCCACCTCTGGGGGCTCAGTGATAAAGAAAGCTGAATGCCATCTGCATATTGGCAAGAAGGACCCACTCTAAATATCTGGATGATCTCAGCCAAAGTTTTTAACATTATGGTTAAAGAGCACACTCAATGTACTCTTGATTAATTTGTTTAATTGTTATGTCCTCTAATGGACATAAAACACATCTTGGAGAAAACAGAAATGGACAATCAGGAATCCCCCCCCCTCCCATAGAACTGGATTACTGAACTTCAAGTAAAAGTGGCATATAAATATGTTAAATAAATACATTTATATCTTGTATCCATTTTTCTATAATCTATAGGTGGATCCATTCTGCTAACAGTGCCACTTCCCTTTGACACAAAGCTGCAGTAAGCAAAACAGATCCACAGGGTAAAACCTACACTTTTGTGGTTAAATAATTTTATACAATTTTTTCTACTTACTGTTTCCTGCTATGTGACATCCTTTCAAATTTATGAAGCCATCTGGTGCATAAGAACACAGTTTCTTTTGTTTTTCTAATATTGTAAGATGATGCTGGCAACAGCAACTAGTATTTCTGAAGTTTGTGATATACAGAATTGCACAATAATATCTGATTTCTTTTGTATTCCCCTATGCAATGAAAATGTAAACAGCTTGCTTTTACAAGAGCATTGAGACTATACTTTTAAAAATAACTCATACTAAGCTTTTAACGAAATGAAATCTCCTATATATGCAGGTATTGGAGAACTATAAATAAGCAGCCCAGGAAATTCAATGGGGACAGCTGCATTTTTGCATCTCACAACGGGAGAAATGGCTACTTTTTTCACAGCAATTTAGGAAGATATTGAGCCCAGTGTGACCTTGTCAATCTGGCAGTGGCTGCAGGATCTTAAGTAGAGATCTTCCCCCATTCTGCTACCTAAAACTCTTTAACTGCAAGAAACAGCAGCTGAATCTAGCAAAACACATGCTCTGACAAAAAGTATAATTATGCATGCAGGTAAAATTTCCTGTGTTGTGGTTTTTGAAAGCCTGCCAAAAATAAAAGTAGCTACTGCTGAGTCTGTGTAGCTTTTGCTTCCCCCCTCCGTCAGTCCACACGTGAGTGGCTGAGCTACCCTGCCTGCTTCCACTCCAGTCCTCCTCCGCTCTTTCCTCCCACTCTCTGCATACTGAGAAGTGCTCACTGCTCAGAATGAAAATGATCCATGCCTGTGCTGCCGTTTCTGACTGAGCCACTCTGCCACATCTGAAAACTTCCACCTTCCCCTCCCATTTGCTATTTCAGAATAGCACTTTATAGAACAGTCACACAACAAATCTTCCATCCGCTAGACATGTTGCTCTTGATATTCAGAGGTGCTATGTGTACATTCACAATGTCCTCATCAAATGAAGATAGAAAGAAAAAGAGACACAGAGAGAAACTCTGAGAGACTCCCAATCCTAAGCAAAAAGCAACAGAACCAAAAGAACTAGAATTGCACCACAGTCCCAGTCACACTATGTACTGCAAAGTACATCTGCTTAAGGCAGAATCTAGCAATCCCTAAAGAATTTTGACTCAGTTGTTTTAAAAGCAGTTTTCAAGCCCACATAATTACAGAGGGGGGGGAAATAGTAAGGTAACTCTCTGTTAAAGCCAGAGTCATTCAGAATATTGGGTTGGATCCAATTTACACAATACACGGCTATCACAGAATCTGCATTTAAGAATTCTAAAACAAATTCAACTCATATGTGTGTACATGCACAAATACAGCACAGCATAAATGTGACGTCTGATTCCTGCAAAAAAATGCCAATTTCAAAACTACACCGCTATGATTAAGGCTTTGTAGATCTGTATATCTTACTGACAGAATTCAGCTTCACTAAGGGTTGCCTTTTTTTTTTTTGGCTTCATCTCCTGGGTATTGCAAGCCAAATAGATACCCAAGAAGCTATGAGTAACAGAACTAAATAGCTATCCCAGCTGAAAAAGTTATTCTGAATTTAGCTCTATGCCTACTGTGGCTCTATTTTCCCAGCAAATACTGACAACAAAATGGGGTATTCCAGTTTAAGTACACTTTGGCTATAGTCCACCAAACCATTTCACCACCAGAGCTGGAAAAGAACCATGGACTGTAGCCTTTGACAGAGTCGCAGTACTGTTTGGGAAATTCGTAAGACAAAGCTGTTCCAGGCTCTTTGAATTTGTTTTCAGGCCCATTCCCTCAATGGCACTGCCAACATGGAGAAAAATAGGGCAACTGCACAAGCAAGTCAAATCAGGCAGCATCTCAAGGAGGCAGCCGCTCCTGATGGTAGTTGTTGTTGGGTGGTTTAAAAAAAAAGTGGCACCATTTCCTACATTAAAAGCTGATTCACATTCATTGTAGCTGAGAGCTGTGGCACATGCAGCCAGCTGAAAAATTACAATGATTAAAGAGCATGTCTAACTCTTACTCACAGGAGCAACCGCAAACATCAGCTCTGCTTAGTGTTCCACTGAAAGTGGAATCCTGATCGCAATAGGGGCTGGATTTTTTTTAATTTTTTTTATTTGGCATGGGTTTGCAAAGTGCGCAAAAGAATGACTAACCAGTCCTTGATAAACGATGTGGGAATATGGGAAGAACGTACTGCTGCCTGTATTGAAAAGCTCAGAGACTTCTCAAAGGAAAGCATTTCAACCTGCTAATAGCTCCCCCCCCCCCCCCGCCTCTCTGAGATAACCTTGGCATGACACACACTCTTGAATGCCAGAGGCTGCCTGTCTTGAAGAACTTCCCCTTATTTCAGTTTGCAAGAACATTGCACAAGTAGTATTTCCATGCATCTGAACTCTTCTGGAGGCGTTCTCTGACCTCCACACAGGTACTCCTCCCCTCCCAGATATTTTACACTTTAGATTTTTGTTTGACCTGGAGTCCTAAACTGCACACAAAAATTACTGAATACTGCCAAACTGCTGTCTTATTTTTAAAATCTTTGTAGATTACCCCTGACCTCCCACCACAACTATTTTAAATGATGTGGGACATATCAGATACAGTAGTATATTTTCCAGGTGGAAGACTATAAAAAGCATACAGCTAGAAAGCTTTTGAAACGCACACCCTTGGACCCATTGCATAATGACTGCTCAGACAGAGATCATTCTGCATCATGCAGGTTGAATGTTCTTCCTGAAACCGTGTCAGACAAATTAATTTGTGTTTAGCAATGAAGAAAACAGAAAAGGTCAAAAAGAAAAAGTGGTGCTGGATCTGTGCACTCTATTGAAAGGGACAGGGGGAGGCTCCATCTAATGTATTTAGACTGTTATTTGAAAAACTAATTAATATAACATATGGTGAACAGCCTATCCAGAGAGCCTTCCATGTTAGATAAAGAGAAACTTCCAAATCAATAAAACTGGGGTTTCCACTTCGTACTGTTTTCAGATTATATTGATTTCTGGCTAAAATAAGGCAATACAAGAGAGCAAAATATCTGTTTACAATTGTTAGTCAACCTCCAGCAAGGTTTCTTTCCCATTGCTTTTGCTGCCCATCTCTCCACACAAAGTATTGCACTCTCAAGTTTAAAGGAGGCAAAAGTGCCCACAGACTTACCACATTTATCAGTTGAATCCTCAAACTCCACATTGAAAGAGTGGCCATTATTGAGTATGTTTTTGACTGCAGATGGGTCATAAGTGATGCTCAGTGGCTTCAGTGAGGAATCATGCTTAGCAGATTTGGTCTGAATGTCAATTGGTGACTGCCGGTCTCCCTTGGCAATGGGGAAAACCTCATGCCAGGTAGAAGGTCCTAGAAAAAGAGGGGGGGGGGGAGAAAAGAAACCACAAG
Organism: Heteronotia binoei; assembly: GCF_032191835.1. Lineage (NCBI taxonomy): Eukaryota > Metazoa > Chordata > Lepidosauria > Squamata > Gekkonidae > Heteronotia > Heteronotia binoei. Next base: position 46,452,950 of record NC_083229.1, read on the forward strand.
TGAAGCCCCAGCACAGGCTGAAGAAAGAAAGCAATTGGTAACAAATTCAAAGGAGGCCTTTAATGCCTTAAGAGCAGCTGGAAGGCTTTAACATTCATCTCATCAATATTGAATAGGAGAATGAAGCAATATTGGCCAGCTGGAATTAGACTCTCTAACTGCCAGGCAGAGAGGGGTGTTTTTGGTTGCATGGTACAGGAAAATAAGGCTCTCTAAGCAAAGCAAAGGATCTGTGTTTTGATGGATTTAGGATATGGGAGGGGTATTGAGTGGTATCCCAGAGGAAAACATTACCCTCTTCCCTACAAAGTGAGTGTAAGGAATGGTTTATTGAACTCCTAAGAAAAAAGCAAAGGTTGCTCAAGAAAAGTTCCACACAGACCAATGAAGAAACCTTTCTGAGATGTATAGGTGCATTAAGCTACAGAAGGAAAGTCCACAGGGAAAACACAGGATAAAAAATTTTACAGGTCTGAATCACAATTAACATCTTCATTGCCTTGTCAAGCACAAATCTAGACCAAAGGACAGTAGATTCTCATCTGCTTTCCACAAATGTTCTGGTGGCAGAGAGAGAACCCTGCATAGGAACAGGAGCTGGGAAGGGGTGGTTTCAGGACTGCAAAGACAGGAATCTTGACCCTAGGATACTCCTTGGAGTGACCAGAAAAGTCCCAAGAGGAAACCCTGAATTTTATGGTTTGTGACACTCCAACAGAGTTTCTGAAGGGAAGGTTCCCATGCATCCCAGTGGAAAGGTGAATATAAGGACAGACTCAAATTGCTTTGAAGCATATAGCATAGCAAGAGAGAGACAGGTGACTGTAAGTTTGGAGAATTGAGTCTATGGAGTTTATCTCTCAGACACCCAGGGCAGGGATATGGAGACAAGTCCCCTTTTCTGGCACACTGCAGCTCTCCTATAATTGGTGGCCTGGGATGTTAAACCAATCCTGGATCAAGTTGGACCAAATGGTTCCTAAGGAGATGGCAGCATCTCTGGGGCCAAGGGGTCACATCTACAGTGGGCCACTGTCACAACCCCGGGCTCCAAGACGAACGGCCCGCTGCAGCTCCACCAGCACTGCAGGTCCAGTTCGCTCTTGGTCACCCGTGAACTTTCTTAGTAAGTCGAAAGGGCCAATCATCCACCTTTGCCACCCACTGAGAAAGCTTCCGTCTCTGCATGGACTGAGCGTCCCGTTCCGGCTCCGCGCATCCAAGCCCACATCTCTGCTTCGCATTAACTAATGCGGAATAGCTGCCTAACCTCAGTTGGGGTCTGGGGAGCGCAGCCCTGCACAGCGCGCGCCCCAGCCGGCCGCAGCCGCTGCCACAAGCAAGCACCACGCCGGATAGCGGCGGCGGCGCTCGCGCGCCCCTTCTGGAGCTCAGCCAGCAGCAGGTACCCCCGCGTCGGGGCAGGAAGCCGGTCTCGGGTAGTGTGAGGCAGAGCGGCGGCGCGGGCTCCTGTCAGGACTCGTGTGGGTCAGGCTGGGCAGGGAGGAACTCACCGTTGTCCTTGCCGTAGCCCCAGTGCTGGGACATGGTGATGGCTCAGCTGCGCTGGTGGCGGCGGTGTTGCGCGCTCTGCCTGTCCTCGCTCAGCTCCGGCTTGCCCGGTGGTGGTGGCAGCGCTCCGGTTCTCGTCAGGGGCTTTTATAGGTTCCGGCCAACTCCATGCCCCTCACGGACATCGCCGACGGGAGGGGCAGCGAGGGAGGAGGAGGCTCCCAGCGGAGCGCCGCGCTCCGAGCCGGCCGGGGGGCGGGGAGAGGCGAGAGGGGAGGCAGAGGCGCGCGGGCTCTTCGGCTGTGCTCTTGGGAGCCGCCGCCGCCGCCTCCCTCGTCGCCTCGGCTCCGTCTCCGTCACACAGGCGCTACTGCAACAGCCGCCACAGCCTCGTCACGCGGAGCAGGAGGCTGGCACCGGCAGGAGCCCCAGCGAAGCTGCTGCCGCTTGGCCCGAGCAGCGAGCAGCGCAGGCCCGCCGGACGAGGGAAGCGGCAAGAGGAGTTGGGAGCCGGGGGGGGGGGGGGGTCCTGGAACTGCGTGGAGCCTCGCTTCTCGCCGCTGCGGAGCCTTCGGCCGGGCTACTGCGAAGCCGCCCATACCCAGCCCCATGCGCCGGAGCCGTCTACTCCGGGAGGCGGGAAGAGCCCTCCCGGCCGGGAGTGACCTTGGGACGCCTCGGCGCGCAGGCCCCGGGCGGGGAGCGGCGGTAGGGGAGGCCTGGCACGCGAGGGGCTGGCTGCTGCTGCTGCTGTTCCCGACTTGGCGGGGAAGGGAAAGGGGGGCAGCCCGGGTCCGCGCAGCAGCGGTCAGACAGGGACGCGCTAGCAACTGCCCGGATTTGCCTCGGAGCTGCCGCGGGCCCAAGAGCGCGGTGCCTCGGTGAGTTGTGCTTGCAACAGCCCTCTTCCGCTCGCCATCAGGGCGCGCAGTGATTTCCCCCCTTCGCCAGTCGCCAAGCCTTCCAGTCTTACAGTTTACATGTGACATTGGGAGGCCAAGCATCGGTGGGAGTGTTGGGGAGGGGGGATTCTTTCCTTTGGTAACGTGTCTGCTGTCACGAGTGCGTTTACATCCCAGACTTCTGTCTCGTTCTGCAACCTGTGTACCACCGGCAGAGGTTAGTTAGGTCTCGTGTTCTTTCTGTTTTGTTTAAGGACATTAACAGAAATACTGCATAAGAGGACTGTAGCTCACAGGTGACTTGTTTCAGTTGCATCAAGATTCATTTGAGAACATGGCGTTGGTCATGGCTCTCTGCAGTCGTTTCCTTCGCAAAGGTACCCTTGAAAATCTTCAGTTCAACCTTACTAAGTAAGAATGCAGTTGTGCACTGCAAAATGGAGAGCGATGATTACATTGGCTGATAATGCAGAAGGTTAGTAGTCAGCAGCTTTTTCAGACCACATACACAATTGACAGCCAAACTATCCTCCCTGAAGGAATGTATACACAGGTAAAAGGGCTAGGTACAAACAAACTGAGCAAGCTACTAATCTGCTGCAAGGTTCCTTGGGTGGAAGCAGTGGAAGGGAACTCTTATAATAGGTGCTGTTTTTCCACTAATACTTCTGCTTCACCAGTCTGTCTCTTAGGTGCGCACGCTCACACACACACACCCTCCAAGGATGCATCTGTAGGAAAAAACAGTTGAAGGAGTTTCAGGGTGAGAAGAGGGTCAAAATATGAAGCTATCTGCTCCGCAGCCACTTGTCAATTGAAAATTACCCCTCTGCAAGAACACTTTGCAGTACATGTGTCATGTTTGGTTCTTCAGGGTTGGAGGCCCATAGAGAGCATCCAGTTAGTCTGGGCTGGAGAGATGTTAGCGATTAGCTTGGAGACTATGTTAGTGTGGAAATAACAGTAAATGGAAAGGAGAAATGCTTCCCTGTTCCCTGTATTGTCTAAGAATTGGTCATTGCTCCTGAGCAGTAATGTGCCATATTGAGGCTTATCCCACACCTTACAGAAATGTTAATTCAGTTATATCTCTATAACTTCCTTGTTGGTCTGAAGCAATAGAACAAAGTTTGAGTCCAGTGGCACCTTTAAGACCAACAAAATTTAATTCTAGTTATAAGCTGTTGTGTGCATGCACAATGAAGTTGCATGCATAATGAAGTGTGCAAAATGTAAAACCTAATGCAGGATGAAGTTTGACTCCAATGGCACCTTTAAGACCAACAGAGTTTTAATTCTAGGCATAAGCTTTTGTGTGCATGCGTAATGAAATGTGCATGAACATGAAAGCTTATACCTAGAACTAAACTTTGTTGATCTTAAGGGTACCACTGGACTCAAACTTCATCCTGCATTAAGTTTTACATTTTGCTTATCTAATACCCATTCTTTCTTAACTGATTACTGTTTGGGTTGGATCTTGTTTCTTTTTCAGTAGGCTTGTCTTTGTAATATTCCCCACCATCTTTGTGTTGTGCATTCCAATTGTTCTGATGGGCTTTCACTGCAGTACATCTGATGAAGTGAGCATTGATTCACATAAGCATATGCTGAATAATTGCTTTTAGTCTTAAGGTCCTACTGTACTCCTACTTTATTCTGTATGTTCAGGCTCTAAGGTCTAGCAGAGCTTGCTACGTGAATCCTTGTGATTGGCAGGGAGAGTTTGCTTATTGTTTGATAGATGCCTCCACGAATGGCAGGCTCTAGAGTAGAAATTTAGCACTCAATCCAGAGGATTCACACAGTAAGCCTCATTGGGGTTTGAGAAACAGGGCTGTCAAGTCACTTTTTTATTACTGCTAGCTAAAAAGGTATTGTTATATTTTTGTGCAAATTGTTCTTTATGCTTATTTTTGTTTGCCCATCTTAATAGCCCATCTGCTCAAATATTCTGAAGCTGCGTCTTTCAATTTAAAGCCATCAGCTGAACATGCATTTGTGCATAGTTAGCCCCTGGAGCAACCATTTAATCTTAAACAGAAAATTTCCAATGCTGAGAAGTCTGCTGAAGAGAGTAAAATAAAATACTGGTAGGATGAAAGAAAGAGATGGGTTGCATTGTTCACCTTTGTATTTAATTACTGCAAAGAACAATAAAGATGCATGAACAAAAGGTTCTGCAAACTCATTTGGGAGGAAATTTACTCTGGGAGCAGTATAAATTATAGCCACAAATGACTACCTGATGGTTGAAGCAACTCATGGGCATATGAGATATCGTGACTGGTTGATAGGTCAGTAGTTTTTAAATTATATACTATGGCTATTTTGGTTTTGGAAAAGTATTGGACAATAAAGTGTGCTGTTATACGTGATATAGAATCATAAAGTTGGAAGGGGCCATACAGGCCACCTAGTCCAACCCCCTGCTCAGTGCAGAATCAGTCTAGCATCCCTGACAAGTGTTCATACAGCTGCTACTTGAAGATTGCCGGTGAGGGGGAGCTCATCACCTCCCTAGGAAGCTGATTCTACTGCAGAACTACTGATACATTTTTAAAAATGCAGAAGAGGATGCAAAATACACAGGCAGGTAATAGACTGTTGCTATTGGGCCCAAACAGAGTTACATAGAAGAACATTGACACGACATTATGGTGTATACTGTGAGGAACCCAATCAGAGGCTTTTCTCAGGAGATGACCACTTTAAATTTCTCCCTGGTCATCTTCCTTCAGTCAGACTCACAGAAACCCTGTCAAAACTAGTAATAATTGGCACCAGAAGGTTTTAAAGGCAAAAACCACAAAATATTTATTAGGTAACAAAAGGCAAGGAGGGGGATGAAATAATATTGATTATAACTGTTCAGTATTGAAAGTCAAATCAGTTGGCAGCTGGTTGGCAGAATAAAATAATTACAGAGAGTAAAGACTTTTTCAGGCTGAGGTAAAAATATAACAAGACTTTGGCATAAGATCTTAAAAATAAACAATAAACCAGGCAAGTTTCAGAATCCCACTGGATTCTACTCCACACAGGCTGTGCCTTCTGGGCACTCAGAATGCTGTTTCTTAGAACATAAGAAGCCATGTTGGATCAGGCCAACGGCCCATCAAGTCCAACACTCTGTGTCACACAGTGGCAAAAAAATTTATATACACACATACACTGTGGCTAATAGCCACTGATGGACCTGTGCTCCATATTTTTATCTAAACCCTTCCTGAAGGTGGCTATACTTGTGGCCGCCACCACCTCCTGTGGCAGTGAATTCCACATGTTAATCACCCTTTGGGTGAAGAAGCACTTCCTTTTATCTGTTTTAACCTGTCTGCTCTTTCTTCAGTTGTTTAACCCTAACTTAGGCAGTGCCAAGTCATATAAATAACAAACTTCAATCACTCTTACACACACACATAGAGAACTCCTGACTAGTGTCAGTATTCTCCCTCACAGACCCTTTCACACTAGCTATCTTTCAGGACTTGCACACCTCAATTCTGATGCGTCTCAGCCCCACAGCTAGTCCTCTTGTCTGAGTCTTGGGTACCTCTGCTGACCCCCAGAATTCAGTTCTTCCCTCAGTGTGTAATTGTGTGATCTAGTTTGTACTTGGAGATTGCCTGATGCAGTGGCAGAATCTCCCTCAGAGTTTCAAACAGTCTGAAAACACCCTTTTCCAGACAGAGTCCACTCAGCTCTGTCTGCCACAAGGAGCTCAGCCACTCTGGCCGCTCTCAGCCCCTTGTCCAGTTGGTTTTACAACTGCCCGGCCTAAGCCCACTATCTTCATTTCAGACTGGTATACTGAAGACTTCTCTCAAAGACCCCCTGGCTAAGACTAAAAATCCTGAGGTGATTTTCTGCTGAGCAAACCTCAAAAGGATACTTTTCTGTTGCTTGGGCAACGTTTCAGCCAATCGCTACAAGCCTGTTTCTCAGCTACTCAGGCTAAGGGCCTGAGTCCGTCACATATACCAATCCTGCAAAGTAGAATAAGGAGCCATTAGGCCTCTGTCTATTAAATAAAAATGTGATTATATAATTTTTATTGTTCCTAATACAAAAAAAAGGGAAACTGAAATTAATTGGAAGAAAGGAAGGCATTTATCAGGGCTCTTTGAAGATTATCAGAAATGTTTCACAGGTTGTTACTGATTAACCACAATGCTGTGTTCTTTCCCATTTGCCTGGTTCCATTCAGACTGTAGAAGTGACCTTAAAGGTGCAAATCAAACAATACAGATATGCACATGGGAAGCTAACTCCCATATTTTCATGAAGCATAGCTGGCTACTAGCAGGTCATACATCTTGTCACAGTCCTTTCAGCAACAAGCAGCTGTTGTACAGTGGACTCAGTAGATAATGTAGCCATAAAGCTCATGATTTGTTAACTTTCTCTCCTGCCTAGCCTCCTTCAAAGAGTTGTAAATCGCTATGTATAGCACTGAAATCACTTAAATATTTGCACTTCTAAACAAGGCTTTATATTACACAAACAAAGACAGATTTATTTATTTGTTTGGGGTATTTTTGTAAAAAAAAGGGTGAGTGTACGAATTTGAAAGTCATAGCGACCTTTGGTGACTGACCCCTACTGGGGGCATGGAGGATAAGAACATAAGAGAAGCCATACTGGATGAGGCCAGTGGCCCATCTAGTCCAACACTTTTACAGGGGTGGCTGGATAAAGCTTGTCCCTGCCTCGCAGCTCTGGTGAATTCCAAGGAGGTCTCCCATCCAAGTACTTTTCTTGCATCATAAAACATAGAGGTTTGCATAGGATCCTGGTAGGTTGCTTGTCCAAGCAGTAACTGACTTAAACCAGCTTATTTCCAGGCAAGGTATTCTACCCTGTGTCTTAGGAGGACCCTCTCCTCTTTTCTTTCTTTCTTTCTTTCTTTCTTTCTTTCTTTCTTTCTTTCTTTCTTTCTTTCTTTCTTTCTTTCTTTCTTTCTTTCTTTCTTTCTTTCTTTCTTTCTTTCTTTCTTTCTTTCTGTCTGTCTGTCGTGGGCAAATAGGGAAACAGCTTTCTTCTCCCCATTTCTAGTGAAGGTTCCATACAGTGAATGAGTTTAGGCAAGAGTAATACTGGCTTGTCCTGAGGATAAAATGGAGGTAAGGAAATCAGTGTATGCCATCCTGAGTTTCTTGACAAAAAGGCAGGATTTAAAAATATACTAAACAAATAAATGAATAATAGCATTATTCAAACACAATTTTGTTCTGAATCAATGGACAAGAATGTTGTATTATCCTACACATAGCAAGCCCATTCTTTAAGCTGTCTGGATGTTTGTTTTACAAGACTATATGCTGGGTATGTAAATATACATTACTATATAGGTGTACACATACAAAAGAGGCACTACTTTTAAACTAATCTGTGCTGATTGAAGCATGATGTTTAGCCTGTGGTGGTATTGAGCCATGTCAGAGATAGGCAATAGTGTTTCTTTTAGAAGATCTCAACATGCATTAGTTAGTCTCATTACTTACTCAGTTCTCACAGTAGATTCCTTGTCCTTAGCATAATCCTGATTCAAGTAAACCTGAAAATACAGTTAAATTTCATTTGCAGGTATCTTGGCTGACTCGCTAATTGCCTTTGTGAAGTAGTGAGTTGAAGCTACCAGCTATGAATGTTTTATTTCAACAGACAGGCAGAAGGGATTTGATCAAAGAGTCTGTTATTGATAATTCATTATCTATTGCTAGTGAAAGAAGCTGATCAACACAAGCTCACACCTACTCTTAAAAGTTCAGTCATTATTTCAGTGGGACTTTAACCTCCAGGTGGAAATATTTAGTGTTTAAATTGCTCAGCTAAGTTTATCAGGCTTTTCCAGTTTGTTTCTCACTATCTTTGGCATACAATCTTTCATGTTTTATATATTGCCTATGTAATACAGTTAAATATGGTGTAAATTTATAAATACTATAATATTTTAATAAATATTCACAAAATTTTCTGTATTCCAAGAATATTTTTATTATGAACATATTTTGTTATAAATGTAATCTCATAGACTTCACTGGGATAAATTATCATGCCAGCTCTTGTACAGAGGAACCTAACTCATAATCAATAAATGCTGCTACATCCTCTGATAAGTCCACCAGAATTCATACATTGCATTGCCACAAGCAGAAATGATAACTGGGCACTGCCATCTCACAGTCTGTTCACTGGAACTGAATTGATCTAGCCGACTTTTCCCCTCCAGCTCTAATTCCTTCCTTATTCCAGCTACCCATTTTACGTGGGCTCTATCTATGCAGGCCCCATGGTCCCCAGGATAATCAAAGGGGATCCTCTTTCCTTTTTCACTAGGGGAAAAACAGGTTGGATCCAACATCATATGAAGACCTGGTCTTTGACTGAAATAAATATTGATTTTGATTGAGGATTGATATTGAAATCCTCTTGCTTTGAACGAACTGGAGGTTGTACAGTGGCTGTGATTGACCGGGCTGTGTACCTGCACCACAGTGGACCCGACTGAAAATACTGTTATCTTCAATAATGTTTATTGCATTCAGGCAGTTACATGAGGGCAGGAAACAGTTGCTCAAGGGTAATAATGTTATGCAAGCAAGGGTTTAGGAACCTGAATAGCCACTGGTGGGGTCCTCTATGCCAGTCTTTTCCAGCACCTGATTGAAGAACTTTGCCAGTAAGCATTCTTCATTTCGATAGCATCTTTAAGCAATGTTATTTTAGTAAATATTTATGAACACAAATACAGCCAGAGGCTCCCTCGTGCATTGTACACAGTTTTAATAGGTACCCAGTGTTGTGAGTTATGGGTTGAAGCAAGGAAAAATGTTGCTGTTTTTATAGGCCTGCTGAATTTTGCCATCAGTGTGTAACTACGTGATCCCCTTAACTCCATTATATATTGTCTGGATTACAGGCCCTTCATGTGGCACTGCTGAAGACTACATTGGCTGGCCACAACATGCTCCTCATTAATTCATTCCTTTGGAACACTCCACTTAATCACCTGTTTATAGCATTTTTATCGATTTGACTGTTTATCTCAATAGCAACACAATTGTTGGTCTTTGGAACATTGAGATTGACTTCAGTCTTTCATTTGACTTTTTGACAGCTTTATCATACTCAACAAATCATACAAGGGGTTGGTATCGGATCATACTAACAATGCATGTGACAATAAAAACTGCAATATTTGTTCTTTAGGAACTCATCTATCTTGATCAGTCTTTTTTCCCCATTTGAAGGATTTTCTTTCATTCCCAGGAAATAAATTACTATCTAGTGGCAGCATATAATTTGGAGATTTTACACACCAAAAGAGGGAACTGGACACATGCACAGAGAAAGGGCCTGAATTTTCATTCTTTGTACTGGGGAGAAATTTGTAATTCAGTTGTCTACACAAATAAATACATCCTGTACAATTAGATGTTATTTTTAAAAATCTATTTCTGAAATGACATAAATAGTTCTTGCAACCTGCTCTGCCCAGCAAAATGTACCCTCCCTCCTGCCTCATGTTTGGGCTGGGCATGTAGGAGATTATGGTCCCTGGCATCTGCACATGAAGAATCTCAGCACAAAGTGGGGCGGGGGGGGCGCTTTCTAAGAGCCAGTTTAGTGTAGTGGTTAAGTGTGCGGACTCTTATCTGGGAGAACTGGGTTTGACTCCCCATTCCTCCACTTGCACCTGCTAGAATGGCCTTAGGTTAGCCATAGCTATCGCAGGAGTTGTCCTTGAAAGGGCAGCTGTGAGAGCCCTCAGCCCCACCCACCTCACAGAGTGTCTGTTGTGGGGGGAGAAGATATAGGAGATTGTAAGCCACTCTGAAACTCTCATTCAGAGAGAAGGGCAGGGGGTATAAATCTGCAGTCTTCTGTGCCTGAGAGCTGCTGGTAATTAGAATAAAGCAGACAATACTGATCTAAATGAACCAAGGACTAACTTGGTATAGGGCAGCTTTATGTGATAACTAATCTCTAAGCCTAAGGGTTGGATCCAGAGTATTTTGTTTTGTTTTGTTCTATTGGATTTATATCCTGCCCTCCCCATTACAAGCTCATGGAGTAATGTTTCTGCAGGCACAAGGTTTTCTATGCTATTTTCCTGCTTCCCCCACTCCCAGCAGCCTGGAGGGCCCTGAACTCCTGTTCCTGGAGGACCAGGATAGGATTTCAGGTTGCTGCAGGAGGGGGAGGGCAGGAAAATTTCTGTTCATTAGTAGAAACCGTTGTACCCATGGAAATGTTTAGTCTGGATCCAAGCCTAAGTGTTTAAAATGCCTACTTCGTTTTACTGCAGCATTTACCCTACTTTTTCCCTTGACATTTGCCTTTCAGACTTAGCTTGAAAGCAATGCCAACAACACTTGTAAGACACATTATTTCACCCTGGTCTACCCTGGTGTGTAGGTTAAGTAGGTGTGTGCTGCTGCAAGTCCATTCAATTATATTACAGCCAACTAGTGGCCGAGCAGGTCTGTTGGCAACATGAATGGCTCTGTTGTGCTCCCTTATGATTTCCTAATCTTTAGAATGACACGTGAGAGTGATGTCCCCAGTCCACCCTCTGTCATGGCCATCTCTTCTTACAGGAAAATACAGCCATAAGGAACAATATTTGAAGTCTACCCAATGATACCATGAAGCAGAGATGGGACCTACCATGACAACAACATGACTTCATAATGTGATAAATGGTAGCTTCTATCACACACACACCCCTTTTCAAAAAAATAGAAATGTGTAGCATCTTAAGTATTTTCTCAAAGTATTAGGCAATAGCATAATTAATAATAATTGTGTTATATATGCTTATTTCTAGTGCAATGATCTTTAGGACTGGATCTTGAAAATACTATGTGAATGTAAATAGAAAACAGAACTGCCATGATTATTGGTAATACTGCTACAGTAAGACTACCATTTCCTGATCCAATGATTCTCATTGTGTCTGAGTTTTTCCCCCTTGATGACTACCATTTGCTGAGCTTGTTAGGAAAACAGCCGTTAAAAGACTAACCAAGCAAAATTTCCTGGGCAAACCAAGCAATGTATGCTCAAGTTAACTTTTGGGCACTGAAACGTGGGCCAGCAGCTTTCAAAATAAGACCTAGTTCCCAAGCTGATTTTCTGCAGTACCGTTTGGAATATTGCTGCTTGTGAGAGCTTGGTGTACAATCAAAGCATTTCAAAGCCACCTTTAGTCTGCTATTGAAGCTACGCACTGCTCCAATCCACAATGAATTGCTCTGCCATACACAGCAATGAAGACTCAATCAACGCTTAAGTACACATACAGCACTGATAGCTGCTTATGCAGAGAGAAAAATAATGGTAATCGTGCCATCGTTGGTAAAAACTGACAGGGTAAGTTTGTTCACTAATAGCTGGGGTACAAAAAGCTGTATCTGGCAACTAGAACAAAGCCACCCAGTTTTGCCCTACATGCCATGCAACCCTACCTCCATCCTGATCAGTGGTCCCTCTAAGCTGAGTTAGCGTGAGCTAGCTCACAGATTTTTAGCCTCCAGCTCACACATTTTTGTCTTAGCTCAGGAAGGATGACCCCAAAGCACAATAATTTATGCAGTAGCTTACAACTTTAACATCAGTAGCCCACAAAATAAAATTTTTGCTCTGCAGTTTAGAGGGAACATTGATCCTGACCAACCAGAACACTGGCAATTTACCAGCCATTCTGGCCCACTGAAGCCCATGTAGTGGAACCATTTCCAGCCTTGTGCTCTCTGGTGCCATCAAAGTGCCTTAGCAGCCCTGCAGTTCTCTGAATCAGAGTGTGCTGGTGTGTTTTTGCTGACTTGTAGAGCAAAAAGGAATCTGATGTGTTCATGCAATCACATGCACCTGTATACTTTTTGGCTTCATGATTGAATCATGGTGTGTATACCAGTAAACATGGAACGTACATACTAAAGACATAGTGATCTTTGAGCAGCATGCAGAAGGAGGAATCATTAATAGCCAAGTCGACCAGATCTGAGGATATGGTGCTGTGGGTGGGGCAAGGCAGATCTTTCTACAAGCCTAAATATGGGGGAAGTGAGGCCCCCACAACAAGTTTTTGAGAGTTCTCTACCATGCAAATGAGCCTGGCCCAGTGGCCTGCATCACACAACTGTACCATAGTTTCCCTAGAACTACTGCAAGGGAAGGGAAGTGCTTGCAGGAATACTGCAAGGGAAGAGCTGAAAACAGGTACAGTTAAATGAAGGTTAGTGGTTGTGTGGGAAAGACAGGAGGAAGCAGGAAAAATGGAGAAGCTATGAGTGGGGCTTTCTAGAAAGGAAAAGAGGAAACAGTGGGGGCGGGGAAAATGACATGCCTCCCACAAGTCTTTATGGGTTCTCACTTGTTCTCTTCTAATTTACAAAAGTGGTGGCTATTTATATGCTGCTTCTTATCACTGGTGAACAGTAAGCTTTACAATGCACTACATTTTATAATAAGATGTATTTACTTCACAGTCTAATTTTGCCTAAAAGTAAGTTAGTTTCTAGTGGAATTGCATAGTTAGAGCAAAGGACTAAATAAAGGCAATTGAAACAGAAAATATATTGTTTATGTACACTTTAAGAAAAACCTGTGTGAGTACCTAGTGTTTGTTGAATTAATAAACTTGAAATAATGGGAGAAATTTTGCCTTACTTTAAGGGAGCAAAATTCCCTTTTTTGATGTATTCTATACATCTTTCATTCAGTTGCCTGCAGTGGAGAAGACTGATGGTTGTGCTTTGGCAAGTGGTCCAGATGGTGCAATAACATAATCTATCCTAATGTAGCTGAAAAGCACTGAGGTTTCCTTATAGGCAGTTTTCACTTTATGGTCCATTCCCTAGTCTCCCTGTTGGAGAGAAAGGCAGAGTATAAATTAAGTAAGTAAATACATAAGCAGAATTATCTCAGACCTGTTCACTGAGGCCTGGTGTCAACCTTACATCAAACAGCTGATTTCCACCACAAATTTAGCTATATTTTAGATAGGAAAGAAGGCTTAGATTCAATAAAGAAGGTCTTCCTTCCCGCAGCATTACATAAAAAAATGTGAATTACAGGCAAAATAGAAATTGATGGCTGCATTTTTGTAAAACTTGAAGCAAGAGGACCAGATGGTAACTGTTTATGAAGTAGTCATTACTAGTTTAAATCTTGTTTGTTTCTTTCAGTGGAACATTCAACAACTTTTTCTGTATTAGCGAGAACACTGGAAAAACTGCTGCATCTAGCCAATGTTCCATTTAGTCCAGCAATATGTTTCCCAGTGAGCTGGAGGGTCCAGCAACAGAGACACACAGGCCAAAGATTCCCCTATTGTTATCTCTCAACAACTGGCAATCAGAAGCTGGGATCCAACAATATATTTGATTTATATTCCATCATGAAAATGAGAAGTTATTGACTGCTTTAACTCTTGCCCATCATTCCTCTTATGTCCATTGAATATACCCGGCTGGTACATGCTTTGAGAAACCTGTCCTTAGCCCACAGCAGCAGATCCATAGCATAGCCACATCCTGGTGATTTACACACCTGTGTGGATGTTGAGTTTATATAAGCATGCACATGAAAAGTTTTGTCTCTCACACTAATATCGCTCCACCGTCACCATGGGCACAATTAATAAGAAGGGAGGGACGTAGTTGGGGTGCAGAAATAGCAGCTTATATGTAAGGCTACTTGGCCCTCTGCTGTACCATTTGCTTCCTCTTACTGCAACTTCTCTGGCCTGTCACTCTAAACCCTTCCCCCAGTATCAATAAGATACAGGGTAAGGATTGGCACCTGATTTTGACAGTTATTTTCAAAACCAAAGATATCAGTGCCTTACTCAAATGCATTCCATGGGCTGGAACCAGTGATGTGCAAATGGAAAAAGAAATCTAGTGCAGTTTTGTTTGTTGAAGGGATGGCATAAGATTTTGTGCACCTCTCCCATCTGCCATCCAAGTTTGCTCATGCACACAGTGCCATACACACACAACATCTTGCGCTTCAATCACCTCTTCCAGCCAACCAAAGAGCCAGTTTGGTGTAGTGGTTAAGTGTGTGGACTCTTATCTGGAGGAACCAAGTTTGATTCCTCCACTTGCAGCTGCTGGAATGGCCTTGGGTCAGCCATAGCTCTCATAGGAGTTGTCCTTGAAAGGGCAGCTGCTGTGAGAGCCCTCTCAGCACCAGCCACCTCACAGGGTGTCTGTTGTGGGAGGAAAAGATATAGGAGATTGTAAGCTGCTCTGAGTCTCTGATTCAGAGAGAAGGGTGGGGTATAAATCTGCAGTCTTCTTCTTCCCACGTTGAACCTTGGGGAGCCATTCAAGAATGAAGGGGCAGCTATGTTCACTCCCTGAAACTTCAGGAATTGTTGCACAATATCTTGGGCAAGTGGAAAGTAGGGACACAATAAATCTGACTTACTGCAAGCAGATTTTTTTTTTTTGCTAGGCTTTTCGCGGCAAGAGACGTTCACAGGTGGTTTGCCATTGCCTGCCTCTACATCATAACCCTGGTATTCCTTGGTGGTCTTCCTTTCAAATACTACGATCCTGCTTAGCTTCAAAGGTTTGATGAGATCAGGCTAGACTGGGGATACATTTTTGCTTGTACAAGTGCTCCAGTGCAAACAGGTAGTGGCATAACTCCTACTGGCCATGCTCCCACATGTTCATTCTGTAGTGAATCCCTGTGCACATATAAGTATGTGCATACAGGCTCTTCCATGCAGTTGGAAGAGCTGCATTACTGCCAACTGTGTGGTGAACTCTGTTCACCTATGCTTGCATTTGTGTAGGGGCTGGTTGCTGTTGGCTGAACATGTGGGTATGAGAGCTGGTGCCAGCCTGCGCAGTGCCACTTCCCTCTATACACATCACAGAGTATTCCAGTAAACACCCCAGAAAAATCCATCCTCTTCCATCTGCAGTTTTACACAGCACTGAGTCAATCAGTCTCAGATCCACGTAAGTTCAATTAAAAATAATTAAATAAATGCCATCTACTTTTCACAGCCAGCTCATTATTTCAGTATCCTAATTAAGATGTAATACCTAATGAAGAGGCAGACATGAGATGGCAAGAGATCATTTTAACTTCTGCGTAAATGATGACCGAGTGCAAAAACAAGTGAAACAAGTTCAATACTCATGAGCCTGACTGTAGACAGCGACTCAGTCTAATGCCATTCTGCCTCCTGCCACTCCCCCTAGTTTTGAAGCAAGGAATGTCAAGACACTGCATTCATTATGCTTCCAAGGGGTCCCTCTTCCTTTTTGGATCCTTCTCATTCCCAAGCATTGCAATACTCTTTCATGCATCTGATGAAGCGGGCTCTGTATCACAGAAGCCAAGGGCCATAAAACTCTGTTGTTTTGGCTGCAGCTAATACAGCCATCGCTATGGAATGCAATATTATTCATATTTAACCCACAGAGTTGAGGATGGTATATTTGGCCCCCTGCCTCGATTTGCCTCATTGTATTTACATAACAACTTTGCAACAAATGAAGATAAGAGAGTGACTGGCAGGCTTAGGGCAGAGTAAGGTTGCCAATCCCCAGGTAGGCCTATAATAGAAGAAATGTCAAGGTGAAACTATACTTTCAAAACATATATATGTAATAGGGAAAACCTTTTTGGCCTCTACTTCTGAGTAGACTCTGCTCCTAAATAATCTAAGATGAACAATATAAATGTGCACAAAAGGCACTTTAATATTCCAAAGCTTCTACCTTAAACAGACTGCAATATGAAACACAAGGGTGCACGCAGGCACTTAGACATAACCTCTATACCCAAACAGGCTGCACTAAAATGAATTCAAACAGTCTGCAGAAAAAATAAATCAAAGTGCACACAGGCACTTTTTGAAGGCTAAGAGTCTGCTATTAACTCATAAACCAAAATCATGAGAAAACAGTCTGTAATGAATTCTTTCGTCCAGATTGCACACTGATACTTTAAGAAACAAATTATCCCACTTCACAGTCTTGCATGTTCAGTCCACTATTTTTTCAGTGAGGTGTAGGATAAAGAATAAATTCATCTGCATAAAGCCAGTTCACATTAGCTGGTCTCAAACATTTTGTTGCCTTTTTCAAGACTGATGACTTTTAAGTGGAACCCAAAAATTCTGTCTCTTCCACACAAGGCTCTAGCTCATTCTTTGTAAAGATGGAGTGGGTTCTCAAAGGACCATTGCACCACTCTCTCTTTATGAAGGTTGCCTTTTTCAAGCCATCAGTCTTGAAAAAGGCAACGACACGTTTGCTGCTTTCTGCTTCTTTTTAGGCTCGCCAACTGTATGGAGGCGGGGGGGGGGGGGATGTCCCATCCCATAAATAGAGGTTTAAGGTAATGTTAATGACCTCCATGCCATAAAAAACTTAAACAGCCTATTTCCATAAACCTCTGTTAAAGGGACAGCACATTTTTCCAGGCCTGCTGGCAACCATATTTCCAACCTCTGCAAAGTTCTGTCCTGTTTCATGAATTGTCTCTTCCTATGGGAAATGCCTTCACTTCCCTTGTAATTTACGTATTATGCACAAATCATCCTTGTTGCAGTAGCATCATTAACAACCTAGGGAGCCTTTGCTTTTCAAAATAAGCAAGCACCTTGGTGCACCTGAAGTGCTTAACACGTTCTAGCATAAACTTTCCTGTAAGAAAACCAGCATCGTAAATGCCCGTAGTTTTGCTGCCATCTACTGTTTCTGAAAGGAAACACAAGAGTCTCAGTCATACTTTTTCTTTCTGCTTCTTTAGCTTTTGAATTGTGATTCCAGGAGGGAAAGTTACAATCTTAGTAGCTCTGGCTACAGAATTCATGGGACGAAGGGAGGCAGGGGAGTTGCTTTGCTGCAGAGGACACACCCTTCGTTCTGGAGGTAACTATGCTGCAGTGCACCTTAAGATTTTACAAGTTCTGTTTTTTAGCTGGGAAGTCCAGCTGAAATCTTGAAGTCCTGAAGACTCCTGTAATGGGACAGACTCTGGATAGTGCAGCAACAATGACTTCTACAAGTTCTCCTTTGTCCAATCCACTTCAGTAATTTTGCTGGTATACACATCATTTTAAAATTATTTTAAATGAGATTTAACAGAAAAGGAGTTACAACGTAGTGCGGAGGGAATGTATCTTTTTTGTCTGTCCCTGAATTGGCACTTTCCGATAGGTGCTTATTTGACTTATGTGGTAGACTACTTAGTTTCTGTGTCACACTAACAGTATCTATGTACATATTGCCCACCTTTCTGGCTGAGGCCCAGGATGGATTACAGAATAAACAAAATGCGATCATACAGCATAAGACATCCAATAGCAGATAAAAGTTCCACCAGGCTTTTGGTTGAGGCAATGGACATTCAGCTATCTGGCTCTCTGAAAAAAACGCCCATCCATCTGCCCATATGGAGCACTAATATTGTATAAATCTTATTTGACTCCATTCCATCTGTTCAGCTCATGGACTTATACTATGATTGTTATTGTGCTTTGCCATCTTTTAGTTAATTTTAAATTGTATAACTGTGTTTAGGATTTATGTGTTGTTACCTACCCTGAGCCTGGTTGCAGGAAGGGTGGGATAGAAATTCATCAAATAAATAAATAAACAAACAAAAAAACCCTCTGAAATTATATAAAAGGGATGAGAGCCTACAAGGATTTAGAGGTATCTAATTTCCACCTTCTCTTTCCCTTTCCTAAAAGCCCCCTTAGTCTCTCCCCGCTCTTCTGCTTCCTTCTCTCCTTATAGGTTGCCAACCTCCAAGTAGAGGCTGGAGATCTCTTGGAATCACAGTAGATCCCCCAGCTACAGAGATCAGTTCTGCCTCAGGGTTGCTAGCTCCAGGTTGGGAATAACTGGAGATTTGGGAGTGGAGCTTTGGGTGAGGTTTGAGGAGGGAAGCATCTTCAACAGGGTGTAATGCCATAGTGTTCACCATCCACAGCCATTTTCTCCAGGGGAACTGATCTCTGTCATCTGGAGAGCAGTTGTAATTCTTGGTGACCTCCGGGACCAAGAGGTTGGCAACCCCAGTTCCCCTGGAGCAAATGGCTTCTGGAATGACATCTCACTTTCCCCTGAATCCCCCTGCCTGTACTATTTCCTCTTTCCCTCCTTCTGGCAACCCCAATATTATCTCCCCGGCCCCTGACTCATTCTCACCTTCTCAGCCATTCACCAACCTACCTTTTATCTGTCTCTAGGCTTGCCAATCCCCAGGTCCCAGCAGGGGTTCTTCTGCTTTCCCAGGCTGCTTCCTGCCCCCAGTCAGCTGGCCGGCAGGGGGGGGGAGCCCCGCCCCCAGAGGACCATGTGCGTTTCTACCTCCAGAGGCTTCAGTCTCGATTGAAAGGCTTCCTCTTGGGATGGTGTGTCTGTGTTACTTTGAAGAAGTTGGCACCAGCTCATGAGTAGAGAGGCCAATCCCCCTTCAGAGTTGCCAGAAACGGGGGGGGGGGGGGGAGGAGGTGGGGAAACGTCTGCTGAGCACTTCATTATTCTGTATGTGAAGATTGATTCTCATAGGGTATAATGGGGAATTGATATGGAGGTTTCAGGGGCTCTGGGGGAGCTGTTTTTTGAGGTAGAGGCACCAAATTTTCAGTATAGTATCTAGTGACTCTCCCCAAAGTATCCCCCAAGTTTCAAAACGATTGGACCAGGGGGTCCCATTCTATGAGCCCCCCCAAAAGGTGTCCCTATCCTTCATTATTTCCTAAGGAAGGAAGACATTTAAAAAGGTGTGCTGTCCCTTTAAATGTGATGGCCAGAACTCCCTTGGAGTTCAATTATGCTTGTCACACCCTTGTTCCTGGCTCTGCTCCAATGTCTCCTGGCACCACCCCCAAAATCCCCAGATATTTCTTGAATTGGACTTGGCAACCCTATCTGTCTCCCATCTTCAGCTATTTTTATTATTTATTTCCATCATTTATATACCTTACCTGTCTTCACAGTGGGGACCAAAGCAGCTTATATTATTCTCCTCTCTTCTCCTCCTGTACAATAACCCTCTGAGGTAGGTTAGGCTGAAAGTGTGTGACTAATCCATAATCACCCAGTGAGCTTCCACAGCAAAGCGGGGATTCAGATCTGGGTTTCCCACATACTACTCTGAAGTTCAGCTGCTGCACCACATTCACTTTTATAGGGTGGCTGCTGTTGAACAGTAGCAAGCAGCTAGGGCCTAGTTAAGTCATGTATGTCTGGTGGTATCAAGTCACCCAGAGGTTGCTTCCAGGCCTAGGGTTGCCAACCTCCATGTGAGACCTGGAGATCTCCCAGAAGTACAACTGAACTCCAGACACAGATCTGTCCCCCTGGAGAAAATGGCTGCTTTGGTGGGTGGACTGTATGATATAATATCCAGCTGAGGCCTCACCCCAAACCTTGTCTCCCTCAGACTCATCACAAAATCTCCAGGAATTTCACAACATGGTGACAAAGAATGTGACAAAGAGAGAAGTCCAAGATCCATGGTGCCTAAGTTGTTAGTTTAATCTTACCGCAACTAGACTGAGTAGGGGAAGGCTGGCATTTTATAGGGTTGCTGGAACCTGGAGAAAAAAAATACCATCCAGGCCCATTAATAAAGGATTAATGTTGCAGAGCCCACCTATCAAAGCTGCCATTTCCCTGCAGAAAACTGATTTGAGCAGTCCAGAGATCAGTTGTGATTCCAGGAGAATTCCAGCCCTGCCCTGCAGAGATTGTTGACCCTAATGCTGGTGCTCTCATCATATCTAGAGCAAAAGTGCATGCAGGTTTATGCCTTCTTCTCAGGAACAAAAAAGGACAGGGATACTGCCACAGTAAGCTTTAAATGGATGGATAAGAAAGTGATCATAGCACCTCCAAAGGAGGTGCAAAGAATTACTCTTTAATTGCTTGGAAAGGGGCATTCCTGAGCAACCTTCTGCATGCTTCTGAATCTGATGGATGCTTATTATACCAAAAAGATCAACCTGTTTGAAGCCATCTTGGGTTTACTATTTCTATCCAGGACAACCCAAAAACTGTAGAGGCCATGAAGCCTAAAAGAGAAGTAAAGAAGCCATAAATAGATCATTTGGGGCAATGTTAAAAGTAATGTGAATGAATGGATAATAACTCTGAACATGTGCAGAGTCCCTTTCTCTTTCCATTAATTATCACACTATATCCATCATATTAACATATGGTGGTGGAAGGTGCTGTCAAATCACAACCACATTATGCTGATCCAGTCAGGTTAAGAACATAAGAACAAAAGAGAAGCAATGTTGGATCTGGCCAATGGCCCATCCAGTCCAACACTCTGTGTCACAGTGGCCAAAAAAATTATATATACATACACATGCACACATATGTATATATATACACACACACACACACTGTGGCTAATAGCCACTGATGGACCTCTGTTCCATATTTTTATCTAACCCACTCTTAAAGCTGACTATGCTTGTAGCCACCGCCACCTCCTGTGGCAGTGAATTCCACATGTTAATCACCCTTTGGGTGAAGAAGTACTTCCTTTTATCCATTTTATCCATTTTAACCCGACTGCTCAGCAATTTCATGGAATGCCCATGAGTTCTTGTATTGTGAGAAAGGGAGAAAAGTACTTCTTTCTCTGCTTTCTCCATCCCAAGCATTATCTTGTAAACCTCTATCATGTCACCCCACAGTCAACGTTTCTCCAAGCTAAAGATCCCCAAGCATTTCAACCTTTCTTTATAGGGAAAGTGTTCCAACCCTTTAATCATTCTAGTTGCCCTTTTCTGGACTTTTTCCAATGCTATAATATCCTTTTTGAGGTGCGGTGACCAGAATTGTACACAGTATTGCAAATGAGACCGCACCATCGATTTATACAGGGGCATTATGTTACTGACTGATTTGTTTTCAGTTCCCTTCCTAATAATTCCCAGCACGGCATTGGCCTTTTTTATTGCAATCGCACACTGTCTTGACTAAGGTAAAAGACTAAAAGAGGGGTTTGCCATTGCTTTCCTCTGCATAACAACCCTGGTAGTCCCCCATCCAAGTACTAACCAGAGCCAACCCTGTTTAGCTTCTGAGAACTGATGAGATTGGGCTAACATGGACATCCAGGTTAGGGCATGTTTGGTGTACGAAATGTCAAGATATTTCCAAGTGTAAGGAAAAGGTTTTCAGGCCAAAAATATGACTTCTAAACTGTCATTACATTTTGTAAATATGCCCAGAAACAAAATTAGGCCAAGCCTTCCTTCCAAATCCATTGTGTATGGAAATTTGTCCACTGAAATCTGATCAAGAATTGAGCCTACCTATGGATTTACATGGGTTTATATTTTTTTTCTGTTACAGACACAAATGCACAAATACCACCACCATCCCAATATATTTAAGGCCATTGTTGTCTAAATCTTTCTAAAAGAGAAGGTAATTTTATCATACATTTACTGGGAGAAACATGAATATGATTTTTCTAAAAGAAAATCAGATTAAGAAAAAACACAGCTAGTAATTTTTGTAATCTCTTTTTGATGAAATGGCCCGTGTTATCTGGATGTGGGATCTTTTTCTTTCCATTATGTGATTGAAAAAAAGTAATCTTTATTTGATTACCCATTATCAAGCCTCAGTGGCTAAACCCTCAATTGAAATTCACTGTCCGTCTCTCATGTTGCTCTCTTTGTATGTTCAATAGGATGCCTGTTTGATGTGATTATCCCACCATGCTTTGATTGTCTTTGAGGGCACTAAGATAAATGTGATTGTGCTTTGCATTGTTCAATATAGGATACACTGATATCACCCACAAAATCCAAAAGGTATTCTGTTGTTGCTGACAGACACGTTGTCGAAGATTTATAGTACAAAAAAGGCAGAGTGGATAAAGTGTGTTTTTCGCTTTGCAACACCCATGCCACAATCACATTGGCATTTATTTAACTGACGTCATACATCAGGGGATTTGTGATTAAACTCACCTATATTGAGGTGCAAGGCAGTACATTCACTTCATCGTATAAAATGCCAAACACTTTTGCAAGCAACTTGGCTCATTTCCAAACATGGATTTAAAAATGGGCATGAAACTAACATTATGGAAAATATTGAGAGAAAATCGAGGTTATACATTGTCAGTAAAGAGACTGATCCTTGAGAATAAAGCCTGATATCTTATCCTAACTTTTGAGTGAGGAAATTCTGTCAAATGAGTATGATTTATTGCCAAGAAAACACAGGATTGGACTGCTAGGGAACAATCCTGACTCATTACTGCTGGTAGGAGTTTTATCAACAGAAGAATGATGATACCTTTCACTGGCTTTGAACAACCAGTGGTTTTGCTTCAAACAAGGATCTGTGTTTTCTTCAGGCAAGAGGAATGGATTTCAACTTTTAAAGACCGCTATCAATTCAGTACATTTCTATAACCCAAAGACATTAAGAGCCAGTTTGGTGTAGTGGTTAAGTGTGCAGACTCTTATCTGGGAGAACCGGGTTTGATTCCCCACTCCTCCACTTGCACCTGCTGGAATGGCCTTGGGTCAGCCATAGCTCTGGCAGAGGTTGTCCTTGAAAGGGCAGCAGCTGTGAGAGCCCTCTCCAGCCCCACCCACCTCACAGGGTGTTTGTTGTGGGGGAGGAAGGTAAAGGAGATTGTGAGCCGCTCTGAGACTCTTCGGAGTGGAGGGCGGGATATAAATCCAATATCTTCTTCTTCTTCTTCTAAGTCTCTGAATAGCAGTGCTGGCTGGGATATTACAGGAAGGACCTGAGGGCTCGCTGCTTATAGGCCTTCTTAGGGGGGAGATCCAGTGTGCCTGCTCTTGTGTTCTCTATGCTATTATATTAATTAACATATAACTAAACTAAGTAAAATGCATGTTAAATTATCTAACACTGAAGCAAAGATACTGCCTCTTACTGGGTTCAGTTGGCATGCTGTTAAAATGGCTGTGTTAACAGTCTTGGGCCGAGGTCAGACGCACATTAAACTGACAAGATGGGCATGGATGAAAGCCAGATGCATGTCGGATTTGATGTGGTTGTCCAAACATCAGCATCTGGTAATGGTCATTGGCTCGTTCATGTCCCAAACTGCCATGACTGAGACGCGGACTTTTTAAATAGTACATTAAATCCGGAATAAGAATGCTTCCGACAACTCCCGCGCGTACTTTCTATGTTTGAATGCTCCATTGTAGCTGACTCATCACAAGCGCACATCTGCTTCCCTCCGAGAACCCACTCCAAATGATATCATTGCGCCAGCAATTGTTGACTCAGCCTTCCAACCTTTCGAGGTCCGTAAAATATGTATCCAGCTTGCTGGGGGGGGGGGGGAGTATAGATGACTGGGGAAGGGAATGGCAAACCACCCCGTAAAAGGTCTGCCATGAAAACTTTGTGAAAGCAGCATCACCCCAGAGTCGAAAACGACTGGTGTTTGCACAGGGGACCTTTCCTAAATGGGGGGGGGGAGGCAGATCACCCACCTTTGCTGTCTCCCTGCCAGGGGAGGAAGATGATCCATCTTTGTCGTCTCCCCGCCAGGCGGAGAGACAGCAAAGAGAGTTGCCGTGCTACCCCCCATTTAAACACCACATCGGGGTGTTTAAATGGGGAGGGGATGAAGATCACCCACCTTTGCTGTCTCCCCACCAGGCGGAGAGACAGCAAAGAGAGTCGCCGTGCTCCCCCCCATATAAACACCACGTCGAGGTGTTTAAATGGAGGGAGGAGGAAGATCACCCACCTTTGCTGTCTCCCCGCCAGGTGGAGAGACAGCAAAGAGAGTTGCCATGCTCCCCCCCCATTTAAACACCACGGCGAGGTGTTTAAAGGGGGGGAAGATCTCCCACCTTTGCTGTCTCCCCACCATGCAGAGAGACAGCTATGCCCCCCCATTTAAACACCATGGTGGGGTGTTTAAATGGGGGCGGGGGAGGAAGATCACCTACCTTTGCTGTCTCCCCGCCAGGCGGAGAGACAGCAAAGAGAGCTCCTGGGCTTCCCCTTCCTTTCTGGGTGTTTAAATGGGGGGGGGGGGGCAGATTGCCCACCTTTTCTGGAACTTTTTTTTTTTAAGCCAAGCACAATATCCCACGTACTGCGCTTGTGCGAGTGTGGAATGCCATCTCAAAAAATGAGGTCTGGTTGAGACCTCTGATCAACCAGCGACAGGACCAACGCTGCTTAGAACTGAAGGATGGAGGGATGTCTGATCAGGAAATTCATTGTAAAAAAGCTGTGGGGTATAATAGCGACGGGTTAGGGATGGATTTAATGGTGAGTGTGACCGCGGCCTTGATTACTTTATTCTAAGGGATGAAGTATGCTTAGAACAAACCATGACTGAAAAATTCCACTGGGATTCAAACTTACCCCTCCTCTGGCCGAAAAGCCTTGCTCCTCAATACCAGCTGTTATGTGACAGGCGTTAGTTACATAGTTGTGAGTGAGAAAAACATATTCTTATTCTTAAAATGTCTCTTTTATCTCACTTTACTTGGCCTAGGGCTGCCTTGCATCATTGATTATTAACAGGAGAAATATGGGAACCTGGGGATGATCTGAATATTGAGGGTAAATGTGGGGTCTTTGGGGAATGTAGGCCGCCTCTGATCTCCACTTCTGACATCAAGCACAGAATTGTTTTATAGTATTTACTCCACCTTGAGGATAAAATCCCAGATCCTAGAATTCTCCCCCAAACCCCACATGCAGCAAACAGAAATCAAACCTAACATTAAGGAGGTAGCTGCTGGCCATCAGGTACAAGGAGGGCTGCCAGCAGTCTGGGAGAAAAAAAAAATTGTATCCCTTTAATAGAGAATGAAATGTTATTTACTTCCATGCTATAAAAAGCTCCAGCTGCTCATTTGCACACATTCTCTATTAAAGGGAAAGGAATTTTTCTCCAGTCCTATTGGCAAGCCCTCAGCACAAGGCTCTTACTGAATGTACACTTGACATCTGTGTATCATATGTATCATCTATCAATAGAAATAAAGTTGCCTTGTGTGGAATGCTTTTTCTTTTTCTTTATCTTAATTTTTTCCCCCTGTGGCTGGGCATGGGTGTGGGGGGTAGGCATTTACTACTGCCCACTATTAAGCTCTGCATGTTCTGTAATTGGAGCTGTATGTAGGAGAGCCTATGAGATAGCCCAGAATAGGGGCTTCCCTTTAATAGAGGTTTAATATGTGGAACTGGACAGCAGAAGATTTTCATGACATGGAGCAAAGATGAATAACATCATCTGGTATTTGCTGCAGTTCAGACTAATATTAAAAGAACAGGATTTTTTAATTTCCAAAGCAGTTGGCAACCTTAGTCCAGAACAGGAATGGCCAAACTTACTTAAGTAAGAGCCACATAGAATAAACGTCAGATGTTTGAGAGCCACAAGACATGAAAATCAGATGTTTGAAAGTTACAAGGCAGGCAGGCGAATAGATGGAGAAGGGAGGAGGGAAGGAGAAGTGGAAAGAAAGCAACTTTAAATGCATTCTTCAAGCCACCAGTAAACTTGGCTTGGAGAACTTCTTGAAAGAGAGAAATGCCTTTTCCAAGTCAGCCAATGGGCACAATATGTGTGAAAGAGCCACATGTGACTCCTGAGCTGCAGTTTGAACACACCTAGTCCAGACTGAACACAGAGAACCAGAAAGCAGAGTCTAACAATGGAACCCAGAATTTTTGGTTCACTGGTATGTATTAAAATACTTATATTCAGCCTTTCCTCATAGCTCAAGGCAATTTACAAGTCATACATGTATATGTTTTCTTACTTCCAGGAAAGGAAAGGTCCCCTGTGCAAGCACCAGTCGTTTCCGACTCTGGGGTGACGTTGCTTTTACATTGTCATGGCAGACTTTTTACGGGGTGGTTTGCCTTCCCCAGTCTTTTACACTCCCCCCCCCCTCAGCAATCTGGGTACTCGTTTTACCAAACTCGGAAGGATGGAAGGCTGAGTCAACCTTGGGCCAGCTTCCGCCAGAATCGAACTCAGGTTGTGAGCTCAAGGGATGAAGTATACAAGTCATAGATGTATATGTTTTCTTACTTCCAAGATAGGTACAAAAGGTTTTTAGGAGGCTGTAATGTACTGAGTTGCGAGACGGTTTGAAGGCAACATGCTTTATTCAGTGGTACATTACAAGAGAGGGAACACGTGGGCCCCGCTTATATACATTACCCGGAACTGCCCCCGTCTGACCAGTCCAATCCTGGTCAGTCAAACTTCCCACCACAGATCTTGATGGGCGGGGCGTCTGGCGAGCTACATCCGGGGACCCATGGGGTCGCCTCTGTAGCGATCGCCATGTGGTACATCAGCTTATGTTTCAAGACATAACACTCCCTCCCCCTAGTTCAGGACACATAGTCTTGCAAGTAAGCAGGGGCCTTGCATTCCCTGGTCGACCTCCTTGGGGTTACTTGTGGAGTAGGAGCAGTCACCGGGGCCGCGGCTGCTGCGGCGGATGGGGCGGCGGTTTCCCCGCTTGGGAGTAACGCCGGCCTATGGTTGTCTGCGCCCTGCTGCTCTTCTGGTGTCCCTACTCTTGGGGTTTCACCCCTGTTCCGGTGTGGCCCTTCTGCCTGATCGGTCGGAGCGGTTGGCAGGGGCGGGGTAGCTCTCAGCGGTGGTGCGGCTGCTGGTTCCTCCTCGTCCCGTACTGCAGCTGGCTCTTCCGGCAAAGTGCGGTGGCGCATCTGATCTATATGCCTCCGCAGAATTTGGCCCCCTCCGTTGAGACATCGTAGTGGCGGGACCCTGTCACGCAAAGAACCTGACCAGCTACCCACTCGGGGCCACTAGTGTAGTTCCTTGCATATACCGGATCCCCTGGAAAGAACCCCCTAGCTGCTTCCCTGATCTCGGGAGAGCTGCGGAGATCGGTGGCCCAGTCAGGATGCAACCAGTCCAGCCTTGTGAGCAGCTTCCTTCCCATTAATAACTCTGCTGGGCTCACCCCTGTGACTGGGTTGGGGGTGATTCTATTGTCATATAGGAAGGCAGCCAGGCGATGGTCCCAGTCCCCCTGTACTATGCGTCCCAGGGCCTTAGTGGTGCGTACCATCCACTCTGCTTGGCCGTTGGTGGCTGGATGGAAGGGGGTGGACCGTATGTGTTTTATTAGGTATCTCTGCAAGAACTTCCGGAATTCCCGGGAGGTGAACATGATCCCATTATCCGAGACGATGGTGTCAGGAATCCCATGTGTGCAAAGGACCCTGTGCAATGCTAGGACCGCCGCCGCCATTGAGGTGGAGGCTACCAGGATAACTTCCAACCACTTGGTGTAAGCGTCCACCAGAATGAAGAATGTTTGGCCCTGAAATGGCCCCGCAAAGTCAATATGTAATTTAGACCACGGCCTCCTATTGGCTTCCCAGCGGTGGACCGAGGCACTGGGCGGTTCGGGCCGGGACTCCTGGCAGGCTTGGCACCTTCGAACCCACCCCTCGATCTCTTCGTCCATTCCCGGCCACCATACATAACTGCGTGCTAGGGCCTTCATCCGTACAATCCCGGGATGAGTCTCGTGTAGGGCCTCCAGCACTTGTTTCTGCAATGGGGGGGTGGGGACTATCACCCTGCTTCCCCAGAGAAGACACCCCTTGTGCGAGGAGAGTTCTTCCCTGCGAGATGTGAATGCCCTGAATTCTTAGGCCTGTTTTCCCTCGGGCCATCCCCTCCCCACCCAGTCGAGAACCCACGTGAGTATTTTGTCCCGCCCCATGGCCCTCGCTATCTCAATGGTGTGTAGGGATCTCTCCGGTAGTGTTTCAATGAGCATCACATGGTGGGCTGGGGCTGGGTCCGGATCCATGGAGGGCAGCGGAAGGCGACTGAAGGCGTCCGCGTGACCCATCGTCTTGCCCCGTCGGTGGACCAGGGCATTTGAGTAAGAGTTCAGAAAATGATTTTAAGACTGGACGTTTTTGTTTTAGAAAATATGAATGACAAACCCCGCCCTACCCCTCCCAAATTCGTTTTCATTGGGCTTTGAGCTTCACTTTGTAACTTTACCCCCTTTGCATATGTATATTTTCCATGTAGTCCTAATAGGGTTGCCAAGTCCAATTCAAGAAATATCTGGGGACTTTGGGGGTGGAGCCAGGAGACTTTGGGGGTGGAGCCAGGAGACTTTGGGGGTGGAGCCAAGATCAAGGCTGTGACAAGGATAATTGAACTCCAAAGGGAGTTCTGTCCATCACATTTAAAGGGACGGCACACCTTTTCAATGCCTTCCTTCCATAGGAAATAATGAAGGATAGGGGCACCTTCTTTTGAGGCTCATAGAATTGGACCCCCTGGTCCAATCTTTTTGAAACTTAGGGGGTATTTTGGGGAGAGGCACTAGATGCTATACAGAAAATTCAGTGTCTCTACCTCAAAAAACAGCCCCTCCCCGAGCCCCAGATACCCGCAGATCAATTCTCCATGATTTTTTGTAGGAATAAATCTCCCTAGGAAATAACAGAGTTCCCAGCAGACATTTCCCTCCCCTCCCCCCGCTTTCTGACGACCCTGAAGTGGGGGGAGGGCCTCCAAACCGGGGGATCCCCTGCCCCCACCTGGGGATTGGCAACCCTGTCCTAAACAGAGTTCCACCCTCTTAAATCCATTGAAGTTAATTGTCCTAGAAGGGAGTAGCTAAGGGGTGGCCAAACTGTAGCACAGGAGCCACATGTGGCTGGCTTGCAGAAGGCATTTCTCTCTTTAAATCACTTCTCCAAGCCAGCCGACAGCTTGGAGAATGCATTTAAAGTTAAAGTTGCTTTCCTTCCTTCCTTCCTTCCTTCCTTCCTTCCTTCCTTCCTTCCTTCCTTCCTTCCTTCCTTCCTTCCTTCCTTCCTTCCTTCCTTCCCTGCATCCCAACATCTGACATTCATGGTGTAGCTGCTAGGACTGTACTTATTTACCTGTATTTATTTACTTGCTCAACAGGAGATGAGCATCTTACCTAGGGAACTCTACCCACATGGCAATATATTTGTCACTCTTAATTCACGACAGGATCATTTGGGATTTTATTACACTTGACTAATGCAGCTAGCTCTCTTCATTTTATGGAAAAGGAAAGGAAAGGTCCCCTGTGCAAGCACCAGTCATTTCCGATTCTGTGGTGATGTTGCTTTCACAATGTTTTCATGGTAGACTGTACGGGGTGGTTTGCCATTGCCTTCCCCAGTCATCTACGCTTTAACACTCTGCACCACGGGGCTTTTTATTTTTATGAGGGATATTTAAAATCTTTACTTCCGAATTGTTCAGGTTCAGAGAGAACTTTCTTTATATCATTCTTCAGTCATCTAATATAAAATAATAGTTTGCATTAGAAAAATGTCTGGAAAATTCTGCTTCTCAGAATAATAAGATTTATTAATATTTATTCTTTTACAAAAGCCAATATATTGCCATTATGCCATGCTATCTTAGTTGTTCCTACTACAAAGCATAAGATAAATGCAAAAAAGAAAAAATAACCACTAGAAAATACCTTGGTAAATATTAACAACTTCAGGTGGTAAAAAGCCTGTTATTTATTTTCATTAAAAGTTTTGAAAATGCCTTTCATGTTTTGGAACAAAGAAACTATGTTTTCAGATGTAAAAACTATAATTTTAGAACTACACAGATACCAATTCTTGGTTTTTATTATTTTTTTGAAATCTGATAACAATACAAACATGTTAAAATTGGAACAGAGTGTATTCTATCATCTGTAAATTATTGACTGAAACATAATGGAAAAAAGAGATACAAAAAGTCTATTTCAAAAATCGTAATGGTGGCATTTAAAGTACGAATTTATTAAAAAAAAATTCCCATTTCAAAATTCATCCAAGTATTTAAAAAGTGAAATGGTTTCCCCATCAAAATTTCAACCCATTTCTATTAGCAGCCTTGGATAAATGCACAGTCTTCTCTGGCACAGTACAAGTGTAACATTAAGGGATTTTCCTCAATCAACAGTCTGTTTGATACATCTTTACAGGAATTTGTAGAACAGCCATGATTTTATACAATTTACTGCATTATACAAGATCTTGACTAATTATTAGCTACATATTCAGTTTGAAAGATTTCTATAATTTCAGATCACACAGCATGAAATTGTTTTAAAGTTGAAACTTATACAATGCATACACTTGTACAATAAAAGTAAATATTCATTCTATATACCATTTGAACAAATGTCTTACTATAATTAGTTATTTGAGTTTGTTTTTAAGTCACAATTCCATTATTGAAATGGTACATTTCAGTGATTTCTATGGATGCCATCATAGTACATGAATACTATAAAGAAACACAATTTTTACTATGCTCCTATATCCCTCATTTACACTGATGGAAAAATACATTTGAGTAAAATGAGAACAACTAATTGTGTGTGTGTGTGAGTGAGGGAGAGAGAGAGAGAGATCTTTAATCTTTGAAAGCAAATTATGGGTGACCCTTTTCCTCTCCAGAATTATTCATACAAATTCTGCTATAAACAAAGATTACATACATAGATTCTCTGTTTTAATACAATTTGCCCCACAATCTTTTCTTCCCTCTAGAGAATAGACTGATTTAATAACCGGTCCTGTTTCAACGCCCAGAGTTTCTGACTCAGAAACACAGATCCTGATGAACAACAGTAGATAGTATTAAACATGAGTTTTGAAGACCATGAACTTCAACGGAGCTTTTACTGGCATGGAGTTCTCACCATCCTGTTATTGAGAGGCTGAAGAGGCCGCCAGTTATCCACCAAAGGGCAGTGGGGTTCATCTGCAGTCTTGCTAGAAAGGCTACGAAGATTTTCCATCTGCAGAGAAGTAAAATGAATGTATTTTCACAGTCAAGTCCATAGCCTAACTAAAACTGGTAATGAGATCACTGGATGCTAAGCAATCACAAGTGACAAATCTCCTCAGAAAAATGTTATAGTCATTGCGTAGATATACTGCAACCCTTTTGTGGTTCTTTCTTACAATCATACACTACTGAGTTTGTTTGCTAATATTCTTCTCATCCACACAGAAATTGTTGTTGATTCACTCACGACTCTCCCACAGAGGCATAATTTCTGAGAGACATAGGTGGCTGCCCCAGGACGGTACAAGATAGGAGGCTACTTCTTAAACTCCAAAAATTATGTTACAGGAATAAATTCCATTGAACCTGTTGAGGCTCGTCTCAGAAGTGGGCTGAAAATATTAACAGGATCACATAGCAATAATTGATTCTGTATCCACATTGAATTCATTTGTCAGTCTATGAATTGTAGTACTTTCAATTCTTTGCACTTTTTGCTATCGACTCACAGCTGACTTATGATAATGTTGTAGGGTTCTTAAGGCAAGAGACATTCAGAGATGGTTTCCCATTGCCTGCCTCTGCATAGTAACTCTGGACTTCTATGGTAGTCTCCCATCCAAGTACTAACCAGGACTGACTCTGCTTAGCTTCTGAGATCTGACTATCCAGGTCAGGATATTACTTGCAGAGCAAATATTAAATATTACCTAGGCATTTTCACCACAGTCAGTATCTTTTAAAAATATCAGGTAATATTTTGCTAGAAAACATTTTAGATAAAAATTAAGCTGTGATTAACATTTTGTAAATGAGGGTCTTTTTTGAGGGATTTCTCAAATTGTCCCTCCAAACATTATCTGATATTAACTCCTGTGATAATCTAGAAATGAGTATTGACTGTGAGGCAGGCAAGACGCAATGCTCTGCTGAAACTCAATTATGACCTGCAATCTTTTATAATGCAGGCAGGTCAGGTTAAACCAAAGGGCTGAGGGGGGGCTCACTCTAGATCATGGGAAAACATAAGCCCTATAAACCACTACTGGACTGGATCCCAATAAAGCCCAAGGCAGAACCATGTTCTTTATCCCCTGTTCTTATTTTCTTCATCTACTGCCTGCTGGCAAAGGCTGCCGCTCAAGCCACTTATTCAGTTCCTCTATTAACAGAGATCTTTGACATGTATTAAGAAAATTGCATTTATTTCACTGGTCAGATATGAAAATACAGAACTGAACTGAAACCTGGCAAATTCTTCAGTTCTTGTTTGTAATTGTTTCTTTTTCTATAAAAAATAGCCCAAATTTAATCAACATTGGATCTTGGATGAAAATTCTGATGAAGAGCGTAAGATTGTCAACAAAATGTATAGTTTATTTGATATAGATACATAAGGAAACCAAGATGGTTGTGTTAATTTCTAGTATTTACCTGATCCTCACTGGCGATGATAGGTTCTTTCAGAATAATCCAGGTAACACACTCTTCACAAGAAGGTGTGGTGAAAGAGCCCTGGTAGGTCCAATAGCTCCGGTTTGTAGGGAAAAGAATTGATGGATCAAAATTTTGAAAAGGAGCCTCTTTTCCCTTAAGCAAATAAAAGAAAAAATATAATTGTAACAGACTGTTGAAGGAAGAAGTTGAGCACAATCAATGCCACCATCAAGCCTGGAAGCTGTTTTAAATCAGAGCATTCTCTCTCTCTCTCTCTCTCTCTCTCTCTCTCTCTCTCTCTCTCTCTCTTTCACACACACACACACACACATTTTGTGGCAATGGGTGTACAAAACAAATCACTGGGGGGGCACAGACATAGGAGATGGTATCAGCAGCAACATATCACTTCCTGGGGAGGCTTGGAAGTGATGTCACATCTCTCTAGTAAACAGGAAAACTCTATAGAAGAGATTGAATTTATATCCTGCCCTTCACTACCCGAAGGAGTCTCAAAGTGGCTTTCAATCTCCTTTCCCTTCCCTCCCCACAACACATATCCTGTGAGGTAGGTGGAGCTGAGAGACCTCTAAAAGAAACTACTCTTGAGAGGAACAGCTCTGTGAGGACTTGTGGCTGACTCAAGGTCACATCAGCAGGTGCATGCGGAGGAGTGGGAAATCAAACCTGGTTCTCCTAGATAACAATCCATACACTTAACCACTTCACCAAACTGGCACTCAAGGACAGGTCATCACCTTCTGGACAGAGTTTCTGTGTTCTGAACATGTCTAGCAGGTCACCCAATTTCACTTTAATTATGGTCCTGAGGGGTATTTCACATTGATCTGAGTCTTTAGATTCAACTGAATTAGACAAAAAAATAATGATTTGTCAGATAGCCCAGCCTCATCAGAGCTCATGAAGCTAAGCAGGGTCAGATTTAATCAGTACTTGGATGGAAGAGTACCAAGGAAATCCAGGGTTGCTACGCAAAGGCAGGCAATGGCTAACCACCTCTGAACATCTCTTGCTTTGAAAACCCTAAAGGGTTGCCATAAATCAACTGTGACTTGATGGGGAGGGGAACAGATGTTAGCCCTAAAATATGGGAGGATTAAAGAAAATACCTTTAAAGACTTCGCCAACTTTTTTTTTTTTTAGAAATTTGGGCAGAGCTATAAAAACTCCTGGGGATTGAGGACTTCCGGGGTTGGAAACTGCCGAGCTGAACTGCTTCTCAGAAGGGGAGCAGGCTGGAACTTTTGTTTGGGGTAGTGGAAGGCACTTCAATGCCGACTGCCTACTTTTCTCAGTCAGAGATCAGTCCAAGATATGCACAGGAAACTTTGAGGAGATTCACCTTGGCTAAAAGGGAGTCCCGGGGGGGGGGGGCTCCTTTGAGGGGTGTCCGGAGACAAGTTGCATTTTCATCATCTGCAGAAGTTTCCAGAGTCATTTATTTGACATAAGCTCGACAGGATCCTAATCTTCTTTGATATTGCTAAACATCTAAAGCTTTACAAGACCGGTGTTGATCTGGATAACTACAGAAAAGGTACAGATTGCTATCTTTCATTCCGGGACTAATTAAAGTTAAACAAAATAAAGGTGGGAAGGTAGAAAATTGAAATCTAGAAAGCTTGGAATAAGAAGGGGAGAAGGGGTGAAATTTGGACTTTGTAAATTTAAAGGACAGTGCTAAAAAGTGGAAAGGAATTTATTGTTTGGTCTACTTGCGGTTTTGGAGAAAAAGCCCCATGATCATAGACTTGCAGCTCCCACAGTTAACACAGGAAATACATCAAGTATCATGAGATCTCTTTACCAGCGAAAATGGGATTTGGTGGCAAGAAAAGCAGGAAGCATTGGATAGAAAAGGGAAATCATTGAAGGAGCCAGCCTACTCTAGGACTATAATATCATAGAAAAACATCAGCGGCCATTGCAAGGAGGCTAAAATTTAAATAAAACTTTTACAGTGTTGATGAAGTGACATATGATCAAGTTTTGATAATGGGGGACTTTAATGGAACAATTAAGAACACACTGGATAGATCTGGGGGCGGGGAATAATAAGGAAGGAAAATTGCCAGTCTTTTTTTGAATTGGTCAAACAAGAAAACTTGGAGGATATATGAAGAAAATTTAACCCCGAAGTGTGGGACTATACCTTTTTTTCAGCAAGACATAAAACTTTTTCCAGAATTGACATGTTGTGGGGCACTAAAGATTTAGGCCTTATAACAAAGGAAATAGAGATTGTACCTAAAATAGGGGCTGATCATAACCCAATAATGTGGATTACAAAATTGTCTAAAAAGTCGAGAAGATGGAGATTAAATGAAGATTTACTATAGAATAAAGAAATAGTGACATCTCTAAAAAATGAAACTAAAGCTTTCTTCCAAATAAATGATAAAGAAGATATAGAATTTCAGAAGGTGTGGGATGCTTATAAAGCAGTAATGAGAGGAATATTGATTACATTGAATAATAAAGACAAGAGGGCAAAAGAAAAACAGATGCTGGGCATTCAAAATGAAATAAAGAAAAAAAAGGGAAACTGAGAAAAAGGCCAGGGAAAAAGAAAATTATGAGGGAGATTACAATATTACAAACACAAATGAGACATTTGTTAAATAAAGAATTGGAATGGAATCTGAAAAGATTGCAGCAGAAATCTTTCGAGGGAGCAAATAAACCTGGAAAATTTTGGCCTGGCAACTGAAGAAAAAGAGAGAAAGCAAAATTATTAATAAAATTGTGGTGGATGGAAGAGAGGTGGTAGATCAAGAAGGAATAAAAAGAGAATTATTTAAGTATTATGCCAAATTATTTAAGGGTGTTAAAATAAAGAAAGAAAAGATGGAAGAGTATTTACAAAATATTAAAATAGCACCCTTAACAGAAAATATGGGAAAAGTTTTGAATGATCCAATTGAAAAAATAGAAATTGAAGCAGTGATTAATGCAATGAAAAATGGAAAAGCACCTGGGCCAGATGGATATACAGCTAAATTTTTAAAACCTTCAAAGAGGAGTTAATACCGAGACTTCAGAAATTGATAAACATGATAAGAATAAAAGGGGAAATACCAAATACATGGAAGGAAGCTCTTATTTCGTTGATTCCAAAAGAAGGCAGAGATGTCATGAATGTAAAAAATTATAGACCAATTTCACTATTAAATAATGACTATAAAATATATACAAGAATATTGGCAGAATGGCTTAAACAACATCTGACAAATTTTATAAAGGAAGATCAAGCGAGGTTTCTCCCCAAAAGGCAAATAAGAGACAATATTAGAACTGTTGTAAATATTGTAGAATATTATGAAAGACATCCAGAAAAGGAAGTAGCATTATTCTTTGCGGATGCAGAGAAAGCATTTGATAATTTAAATTGGGACTTTATGTTTGCAGTAATGGAGAAAATGGAGCTGGGGGAAAACTTTATAAGGATGATAAAAGCAATATATACTGAACAATGTGCAAGGTTATGTATAAATGCAGATCTTACAGAAGATATGATAATTAGCAAACGTACAAGACAAGGTTGTCCGCTTTCCCCACTGTTGTTTATAATGACTCTTGAAATCTTACTGATACAAATCCAAGAAGACAAAGAAATAGAAGGATGAAAAGTAAAAGGATTTATTTACAAATACAGAGCATTTGCAGATATTATAATGTTTATAAATGAAAATCCCATACAAGTCACACCTTTGTTGTTAGCTAAAATACAAGAATATGGAGAACTGGCAGGACTTTATATTAATAAAGAAAAATCAAAACTTCTGTGTAAAAATATGCAAGTAAATTAAGAAAAGGAATTGCAGAAGCTAACAGGTTGTGAAGTTACCTCTAAGGTAAAATATTTGAGTGTGGCGATAACAATGAAGAATATTGATTTGTTTAAAAACAATTATGAGAAGCTATGGCGTAAAATGGATGAAGATATGATAAAATGGAATAAACTTAGTTTGTTATTGCTGGGTAGAATAGCTGCAATTAAAATGAAAATTCTACCAAGAATAATGTATTTGTTTCAAAATATCCCGATTGT
This sequence comes from Heteronotia binoei, assembly GCF_032191835.1. NCBI lineage: Eukaryota > Metazoa > Chordata > Lepidosauria > Squamata > Gekkonidae > Heteronotia > Heteronotia binoei. Next base: position 46,489,712 of record NC_083229.1, read on the forward strand.
GAAAGACAGTAAACAATTTAATAGATGGCAAAGAAAAATTTCAGAGTTTATGTGGGCTAGGGAGAAACCAAGGATTAAAATGAAAATTTTAACAGATACAAAAGAGAGAGGTGGATTCCAATTACCAGACTTAAAATTATATCATGAAGCAGTTTTTTTAGTGTGGATAAAAGAATGGATGATGCTGTTAAACAAAAAACTCTTAGCGTTGGAAGGTCATGGAAATAAATTTGGTTGGCACGCTTATATGTATTATGGGGGGGGGAAAGATGGATGGTTTTATCTCTCACCATTATATAAGAAATAATTTGCTAAATACATGGATGAAATATAAGAAATATGGAGATGAGAGAAAACCATTATGGATAGTGCCAGCAGAAGTAATAAAAATAACAGGTGAGATGGGTGAAGAAAAGTGGTTGTCATATAATCAACTATTAAGAATACAAAGTGGCAAAATAGAATTGAAAACTGCTGAAGATCTGAATAATAAATATGATTGGTTCCAAATACAACAAATAAAGAGCTTGGTGGATAATGATATTAAAACTGAAGAAATAAGAAAAGAGCAAACAGAAATGGAAGAGTTCTGCTTGGAGACAACGAAAAATTAATTTCAAAATTATATAAATTACTTTTAAAATGGTCTACGGAAGATGAAGTAGTGAAATCTCAAATGATTAAATGGGCAATTAATGTAAATAAAGAAATACAGATGAAAATTTGGGAATATTTGTGGAAGAACTCTATAGAGCTTTCAATGTGTCATAGTATTAAAGAGAACTGTTTTAAAATGACGTATAGATGGTATATGACTCCTAAAAAGTTGGCAAAGATGAACAATAAGATGCCAGACAGATGTTGGAAATGTAAAAAACACGAAGGTTCTTTCTACCATATGTGGTGGACTTGTGAAAGAGCAAAAAAGTATTGGCAGATGATACAAGAAATCTCTAGGATCTTGGAATATGAATTTAAGAAAGTTGCAGAGACTTTTCTGTTGGGATTACAAATTGAAAAATTTCCAAAAGAAGATAGAACTATAATTTGGTACTTGCTTTCAGCTGCTAGGACATTATATGCACAGTTGTGGAAGCAAGAAAAAATACCAGAGAAATGGAATTGGATTGTAAAAGTTATGACATGAAGTGAAATGGACATATTAACAAGAATTTTAAGAGACTATGACTTAGAAGTTTTTAAGATGGAGTGGAAAAAGTTCAGAAGATATGTAGAAGAAGAGTGGAAAATAAAAGGACATTGGACAATTTTTGATAATGATTAAGTCTTAGAAGGAAGAAGGATGTAAACTTTTGATCTTATTAGCTAAGGGTACCTTTTAATATTAGTATTATAAGTAATAACACCGGCCAAGTAACGGGGGGAGGGGTGGTTAGAAAGTAATATATGGGATAGATAAAAAGAAGTTATTAATGATGCAGGAATAAGATATTGTTAACATATGTTACTAAATAAAATTGTTTTAACTCAAAAAAAACTTCTGGGGATTTTGGTTAAATGAAATGCTTTTTAAGACAACATTTACCATGGCTTCAACATTTTTTTCAGTATGGCTTCAGCATTTGTTGAACCAAATCTAACCTCAGATGAGCCTTATTTTCATTGGCCTTCACAATCCATTCTCCACTCTTCAGAAAGAAAAAGAGGATACGGGGACCTGTCAACTGTTCTTCTACAGAGATCTGATCTACTAAGTGTCCTTGAGTATCTTCTCACCAGTCCAGAGGTTTTACTTACCATCTTGCCTGCTAGGGAAATTAAAATGCCATTCATGATCTTGGTGTGTAATGGGAGCATATTATTCATCTCATCATTGAGAAATATAAAATCCTCCTAGTTACCTTTGTCTTAATAGCATTAATTTCTTCAAGAATTCTCTTCATTTCTGGCTTGGGAGTCTTCCCTACCTGTAATGTGGAAATTACAAAATGAATAGCTGTTGAAGCTGATTTTTCTCAAAGTTATAAAGGATACCAACATACAAGTTGCTCTTCAGTCATCCCATCTGTCAGTTTAATTAGTGAACTCTGAGAACATCTATTGATAAAACAACAAAAAGTCAGTTGGCTTAAAAATTAATGAAAACTATCTAGGTTTGCTTGATGGTTCATTTCACTTGATTTGCTGTCATTTAATGGTATTCCAGTTAATGTGAATACATAACTACTACTATATTCTGTGTATGTACTAGAGTTTCAGAGGCCTTTGAACCTCCGAGGGGTAGAGCTGGTAAAAGACAAGATCATGGGGAAACATCACTTTTGGCCAAACTAGACATGATGTTTCTCACATATTCTGCTTAGGGACTGGCAGCCACACTCCAGCTACCAGTCCCCAGTGGCTGCTACCCATAAATGGACTACAAGGGCCCAATTCTGATCGGGACCATAAAGTGTCTGTGTATAGGAGGGGTGAACAACAGTATACCACAAACTAGGCCAGCTCATTCTGCCATTAAACTACTTACGTTCTGTTTTTCATACTCCTGCCATCTGAATGGGCTAAAGAAAACAACTCAATGTGTTTATTTATACTCTGCCTTTCAGCTCAGTGGAGACCCAGAGTGACTCACATCATTCTTCTCGCCTACATTTTATCCTCAGAGCAGCCCTGTGATGTTAATTAGGCTTGAGTGTGTGTGAATGGCCCAAGGTCACTAAGCCAGCTTCCATGGCAGTGATGAAGCTATGTCACCCAGATCATAGCCTAGCACAATAACCACCACACAACACTACACTGAATTGAACTTGAATGCTCATGCTGTTCAGTAGAAGGAAAGTAATCTAATAGAATATAATAGAGGACAGATTTGTGACATGACTAAGAGAGGCAGGTTACAACCACTAAACCATATTAAAACTAGTTATTTTCTTGGAGCAGGCTGTATACCAGGAGCAGACTGTATGAGCTGCAAATTCCTGGATGTTCTCCTTCCACTGAATAATCAAACATTTGCATTAAGTCTAACATTCATGTTGTGTGTGTGTGTGTGTGTGTGTGTGTGTGATGCCAGTGTAAGAAATTTCTTATGTCTGTAATAGCCATATATCCCACCAATTTCAGTGGACTTTACTAAAGATTGATGTAAAACAGATTAGTAAACTATACATCCTCCAGAAGGAAATGCAGGACAAGCTAGTTAAAGACGTAATGGTCAAATGGGCTAGGAATATAGGCCATACAATCCATTTGGCACAGTGGTCTCAGATATGGCAAACAAATATAAAAATTACTAAGTCAACATCTTTTAAAGAGAATATCTACAAAATGATATATAGATGGTATGTGACCCCAGCAAAGTTGGCAAAAATGTTCCCAGGGCTGTCTAATAAATGCTGGAAGTGTGAGAATAATTTGGGAATGTTCTTCCGTGTGTGGTGGTCTTGTAAGAGAGTCAAGGAATATTGGACGAAAATTCATGAAATACTCCAAAAAATGCTAAAAACTGTTATTCCTTTTAAGTCAGAGCTCTTTCTTCTAAATTTAATGCCGGAAAAAACAGGGAAAGCTGAGAAGCATTTGATAGTTCATGTTAACAAAGCAGCGAGGATTCTGTTAGTGCAGTTTTGGAAAAGAAATGAAATGCCAACAATGGATGACTTAATTGTAAAATTAATAGATACAGCTGAAATGGATAAGTTTTCTAATTCGTTAAGAGCAAAACCTAAGAAATTTGTTGATGTAAATTGGAAACTATTTTATGAGTGGTTAACGAAGAGGTGAAATGTTAAAAAATGAGAGAGATAAATCAATGCCGCCAGAATCAGGGTAGATGATGTTAATGCTAATTGAGAGGTAGCAATTTATTCTTGATGATGAGGTATTTTATCTAAGGATACGGGTTGTAGGTGATAAGTTTACAGCGGATTTTACCGTATCCTCTATCTCCATTTTTGTTAATGTTGTAGTGTACATTTGTCTTTGTTTGTATTGTCGGTTATTGTTTGTCATTTGTTACCACAGAATAAAAACTAAAAATATTAGCTATATACAACTGAGTATAGCCCAACTACATTTTGAGGAAAGAACTAACATTAAACACACCTCAAAACTCCATAAAAGTTCATATAATAATTAAATTTTTAAAAGAGGGGGAATGTTCACCAAAGTTCAGAATATGTAAGCCTTTAAACTAAACAGGAATGTTAAGCATGTGCTCAAATCTATCAGTCAAATGTATGCAGCTTAGAAACATCTAGCTTTGGATTGCGCCACATATTCTTAAAAGCAGATCAAAACCACTAGTCACCCCTCAAAGGTTCAAAAAAGCTTTTACAGCTCCTACTTAAAGGTTGGCAAGGATGGGATCAGAAGTAAGTTGCAGTGTGTTGGATTGGGTCTTTTATTTTAAAGTCTGCTGCAGAAATTGATCTTCCTGCTATCTAGGTTAACAGCTAGCTCATGGAGTGGGGCTGTGGCTTGGTGGCACCACATCTGCTTTGTATGCGGACAGTCCCAGCAGCTCTAGTTAAAAGGATGTAGGAACAAGTGATATGAAACAGCAGTTCCCAATTTTTTTGGCATGGTGACCCTCAAGTTCAAATTTACTTGGTATGGTAACCCATCCAGCACTGGCCCAATGTTTTTGGTGCCCTAGGTAATCTATGACCTTGGCAACCATCTAGTTCAGCAATCTGCTTTCTACAGTGACTAATAGGGGTGTGCATTCAGCTATACCCAAACCAAAAATATACCAATACTTTATTGGTATTTTTAACGCATATTTGGCATCCCCAATATATCTGGGATTTTTCAGTATCTCCTATAAAAATGGTCCTGAATAATCCTGGAAATATTCAGGATGAACTGGAAATATCAGGATTTGCAGGCTCCCAGGGATGTTCCCCCCTCCAAAAAAAAACTCACCTCCCCCCAATTTCCCTTTGTTTCTGTGTTTCTTGAGCTTGCAGGCTTCTTCAGTGTGTTTGTCAGTTACAAGACTTTTTTTTTCTTTGCCAGAATTTCTTTGTGTCCCATTTATGTTCTTTTCAGTATTGCTCAGTGCTTGCAAAATGCCTCCCTCCTTGCTTGAATTTGTTCTCCTGTGATTCTCTGGTTTGACATTAATCCTGTTGACCTTACACTGCTACACTGACCAGGGATCTGCTGGACTTCTTCATATTGCCATTGGTTCTACTGGGCTTGCAAAAGTGACCCCCCACACGTATTTCCACTGCAGAAATTCTCTGATTTGACTTTGGTTCTGTTGGACTTGCACATCACAGTGGCATAAGGTACTGCTGGGCTTTTGCAAATCGCCATTGGTTCTCTTGGGCTTGCCAAGTGCCACCATCTTGAGTTTCCACAGCAGAGATTCTCTCCAAGCAGTTGGCATTCCAACATAACACAGGCTTTGCATATGGAGATTTTGTTTCAGCCTTTGACCACCCTCCATTACTCTCTCCACCCCCCTCCCACCCGATTCTAAGAAACTTGTTTTTAGGCACCTCAGGACAAGTTTTATTTGATCAACATGTACATGCAGTGAAGAAAAAATACCAACTAATGTATGACATGGAAAATACTATTTTCATGGTTTCCAAAATGCAAAGAGAGCAATGGAAAGAGAGGGACAGCCATTAGGCAGAGCTGGGATGTGACCCACTTTCAGAGGCTCCACTTTTGGGTCTCAACCCACAGGCTTGGAAACACTGATGGGAAAGATCTCCACCTGAGACCTGGAGAGCCTCTGCAAGTCCAACTGTACTGACTGAAAGATTAATGACTCAGTTGAAAGCAACTTCATGTGCTACTTGCAGAGATCAGCTCATTACTCTTCTAAAGAACTGAATGATTTTTTTAAAAAATGTATGTGCTCACCTTTCTCCTGAGCATCCCAGGACTCAAGGTAGTTTATGTTTAAAATATCTCTTTAATATTATTGCTATGTGTATAGTTAAAAATCAGCCTTCAGTGATGAAGACTAATTGTTTCATTCACATGATTGTGGATCAAAGTAGAAAGAAGCAAGGTGGATTTTAACTATTCATAAGAACTAAGAGAAGCCATGTTGGATCAGGCAAATGGCCCATCCAGTCCAACACTCTGTGTCACACAGTGACCAAAAACACACATATATACACACTGTGGCTAATAGCCACTGATGGACCTCTGCTCCATATTTTTATTTAACCCCCTCTTGATGCTGGCTATGCTTGTAGCTGCTACCACCTCCTGTAGCAGTGTTAATGTTAATCACCCTTTGGGTGAAGAAGTACCTCCTTTTATCCATTCTAACCCGATTGCTCAGCAATTTCATTGAATGCCCACGAATTCTTGTATTGTGAGAAAGGGAGAAAAGTACTTCTTTCTCTACCTTCTCCATCCCATGCATAATCTTGTAAACCTCTATCATGTCACCCCGCAGTCGACGTTTCTCCAAGCTAAAGCTCTATTCCTTGGTAATAGGAGTGGCGTTTCGGTAGGATGTGAATCAAAAACTCTAATTACTTTGACAGATCTGTGTTGGTAGTGTGTGTTTTGTTTTACTACACTGTAGATACAAGATAATCACATTTTTATTACCTTTCTCTAATACTTTATGATAATACAACATAATGTAGTACTGGATGTAATGGCAGATCTGAATGGAAATACAGCTAAGTATAATAATATATGGAAGAAAGAATAGTTTAGAGCTTACTTGTATAAGAATGGCCAAAATCGCCACACCATCAGGTTTTCTCACTGCATCTGCATAATTACTGTACTTTGAATACCAATGCACAACATGAATCTGGAAACAAAGGAAAATATTATAAATGCCATCATGCATTAATATGGCAGGAAAACATAATCTTGACAGTGGCTTTCAAATAAATGCATAGGACTATTTTTGTTCCCATACCCATTCCCCCAAAGTGATTTTTGCAGTCATTGGTGTAATCCAGGTGGAATATTGCTTCATGACGAACTCAGAAGAGTTTTGTTGTTTGCTTCATACCTTATGCTGGAAAAGCAGATTAATTAGCTGGCAAAAAGTGCCTTTTGCCAGTTTCATAAGGCATAGAAGTGGTAGTCTTTTTAAAATTCAGCCCATCTAGTCATGCTAACCCACGCTCCAATATCCTCTAGACGACTACTGAAATATGGGGCTGCCTTTGAAGGCAACACAAAAGTTACAATTGGTTCAGAGTGCAGCAGCTATATTATTGACAGGGGTTAAATGTTTTGAACATGTAACTATAGCCCTACTCACACAGTAACAGTGAACAGACATACATACTACCTGTATTTGCATACATCTGCTTGTAAGAAGGAGGCAACCCATATTTACTTCATGAATGAAACAGGTGACCAGCATCTGGATAAATGAGGAGTTTGCACCACACATTTACCTGTGCATGTGCTGACTGTAACATGATAATTACTCAACACACATACAAAGGACTATGAAGGATATGCAACACAAATTGTATGTGCATTCTCTGTAGCTTGTGAACACATCTTTTGAGTTTAAGATTATTATAGATCTCTTTGCCTTCTTATTCTACTTTCCCTGGTCATTCCCTTGCTTTGGGGGTAATTCACCAAGTCGACCAGCTGATCTGTAGTGGAGAGATGGAGCCTGGCAGCAGGGGAATCCTGCCCACATGAAGGGGGTGGCTGGCATCCCTAGCTTCTACATACTATGACTCACAAAAGTTCTTGGTACAGCTTGTAGCATTCCTGATTTTATTGTGATAGAAACCAATACTTTCTTAAAACAGATAATGGAACATTTGAGTAAATGTTCTTCATTCTCTACTACAAACATTAGCAAAAATACACAGTCTATGCTATACATCACAGGCCACAGCCTTTACTCCTATATATTTGGAGAGGGGGAGTGCAAAGATGCAGATAATATTTGTTTGTTTACTTCATTTATAGCCACAGTACTGTAAGATGATACCAGTACATGAGGAAAACAACACAGTTCAATTCAGATACAGATTCAGAATTGCTTTTGAAGGAGCATGTGACAGAATGCACTTTTTAAGAGGCTTAAAAGTGCTGTACATACAACAACAGGGTGTAAAGGGTTACTTCTTCACAGAACCAGAGAGTCTTGAGTAACAGGCTGCTCCAGGCAATCTGATTGGTTGGCATAAGCTGAGGGGGGAAAGGTCTTGTGAAAGCTGGATGCTGAGGGAATTCAGTGAGATTCTTGCCTTAACTGAGAAGAGACATGTACTGAGACCATCTGTAAATAGCCCTAACAGGAAAGAGTTTTGTGCTGACAAAGTCAGATTTCAGTCCTGACTGAGTGCTGTTTGAATTCAGCATTAGCTGAGAACAGTTTGAACACAGAGAACTGGGGGAAAGTTTGGCAAAGAGGTTTGGGTAATACAATAAGACTCCCATTCAGGCCAAATGAAAGGGGAAAAACCTTCTAGGGAGAGAAGAAGAATCCATACTCAGTCAAACAAGGAGAGTTATCTCTGAGGAGTACAGAGATCTTTGGTCTGGTGTGATTAGAAACTGCCTTTAGAGATCTAAAAGTCAATGAACAACTCAAGAAGAGTACTGGTGTTCCAAAGAGAAGGGATTTGGGTACTAGGTACCAGCCTTCTGGGCATCAAAGGAGCCAGTGATTGTACATATAAAGTATATTGGAATATGTGGGAAAACACTGGAACAAAAACCTCTCAATACAAAGATCTAAGGACCTGTGAAAAATTTAAGAACCTCTCATTAGCCTGATATATAAGAACAAAAGTCTTTGCATATATGGTTTTTACCTCAGTAATTTCAACCCCTGATTTCAACTGACCTTTCCCCTAGATGTTAAATAAAATCTTTTGTTATTTTTAATTTTAAAAGCATTTCCAATGCCATTTTCAGTTATTTAAGTTAAAGGGTGATCCTATCCCTAGGGTTATCCTATCCTTTCCCTCAGGTTCCTGGGCAGAGCAAATAGCCAATATATATTCCTGACACTGGGTAGGACAGCCAAAGTTACTTCATCGGAAAAGAAAACATGTCACCAGGGCTGCTCAAGTCAGTGATGGTGCAAAAAACAAAACCTATCGTGTCAAGAAACAATTGACAACTTCCAAAAAATTAATACATTGTATTATAGAAAATATGCAGACCAAATACCAATATTCAGACATTAAAGAACAAAGAACAATCCCATATAAACATTATCAAAGGATGACTCCAAAACAATCTTCATACAGTCTGTAAGAAGTACTAAGACTCAAGTGTAAAGTTCAAATAGAGTCCTTCCATGGCGGCATCAAAGGAGAAATTCTTTCCTTCACGCAACCACCGGTTTGAATTGCGTTCCGCTGCCTTTACAGCTTCTTCATAAGCCAACTCTAAAACCAAATGTGACAACACATATAATAACAAAATACCTAATATACAATAATTAAACACATAAATAGACATAGAAACTACTCCAACTTACAACCTGAAAAGGTCCTCAGACCAATATCTTTCCCAGCACATACAGGATAATCACATTAATGACAAGACTCTCTGTCCTAAAAAGACAAGTCACAGCTGGTAACAATAAGAAACTCAAGGGGATCTCAATAAATTTCTGAAAGCACCTACCCCAGAATTACACAAAACATGAGAGATCATTATATAAATTAAGGCCAAAGGGTTCTATTGTATTTAGGCGATGTATCCACCTAGCCTCTTTCTGTAACATAATGTTTTGTATATCACCGCCTGTAGCCTTACAAAGTTCAACCTTCTGTATCAACAATTCTAAATCATGGTCTGTTTCCTTATAGTGTTGGGAAAGAGGAACGCCAGGAATTTGGTGATGAACCCTAGAAATGTGCTCCAAGACATGAGTCTTAACAGCTCTCCAAGAGCATCCTATGTAAATTTTTGAACAAACCCCACAAATTAAGGCATAAATGACTCCCTTAGAGTCACAGTTTTTAAAACCAGTTAGCTTAATAGTAATTCCAGTCCTTACATCCACATATTCTTTCAGCTGCAAAGAATATTTACAAGCTTTGCAGCCCTTGCAACGATAATGCCCAATAGGAAGGTGGGATAGTCTTGGCAGTTTCTGCAAGTCAGTATCACATAGATTCCATGAGCACTGAAAGCCCACTGTACGTGGGGACCTACATCCTGTAATACTAGAAACAATACCCCAATGGCGATAAATAATACTTTTTATAGCTAATGCCTTAGGGGTATACTGTAAAGACCAAAAAATATTTTTTGTGTCTTTAAATCTCCTTCTCTCCTCCCGCCCCTTCCAACCTTGTATCATCTGAGCCCGGTTTTGTCCCATTGTCCTCATTCTTGCTTTATTAATAATTGCTTCCGGGAGGGACGGTGGCTCAGTGGTAGAGCATCTGCTTGGAAAGCAGAAGGTCCCAGGTTCAATCCCTGGCATTTCCAAAAAAGGGTCCAGGCAAATAGGTGTGAAAAACCTCAGCTTGAGACCCTGGAGAGCCGCTGCCAATCTGAGAAGACAATACTGACTTTGATGGACCAAGTGTCTGATTCAGTATAAGGCAGCTTCATATGTTCATATCCCCGTTCTACAAATTGAGCCACTAATTGGTTACTTGCTTGCACATAATCAGATCTCAATGTGCTATTCCGTTTCATACGCAAGAATTGGCCATAAGGCACATTATTACGTAAATATGGGGTTGAAAGGAAGTATAGTGAAGATAACCATTCTTGGCAACCGGTTTCTTATGGTTCTTAATTGCCAACGTGTTGTGGGTGATACGAAACACATATAATAACACATATAATGTTATTATATGTATCTAAAAATACAATCATGTCTTGATCCTCTTTGAAAGAAAACGTAATGCTAGAATGGCATGCATCCATCCATTCCACTAATGCTTCTACTCTTACCCCATGTTTCAAAATCAAAAAAATGTAGTCCACAAACTCTAACATGGCCATAAATAAACAAGCAATAGATGGCGCCAGAGAGCTACCCATCGCTACCCCCTTGCGTTGCAGAAAGAATTCTTCACCAAAACGAAAATAGTTTTTTTCTATTATAAGATCTACCAATTCAAGTAAAAAAGATGTAGGAGGATCGAGATCTTCCCTTTGGTCTAAATAAAATTGTGCCATTATTCTCAAGTCCTCAAAGGGAATATTAGTATACAATGACTGTACATCCATAGAAACTAATACTGTATCAGATGGAATAGATCGATCCTCAATTTTTAGAACAAAGTCTGTTGTGTCTTTAACGAAACTTGGAATTTTATTCACAAAGGGCTTCAAATAATAATCTACAAATTTAGATAAAGGTTCCATTCCCTGACACTATAGGACGACCTGGAGGAGGGTTACCCTCCTTATGTACCTTTGGGAGGGCATAAAAAATCGGAACTCTAGGATAGGGATTGTTAAAAATTCAAACTCTTTTTGTGACACATAACCCATCTCTCTGGCATCTACTAAAACCAACCTTATCAACTTTCCTATTTTTTCAGTAGGATCAGAACATAATGGTACATAATGGGCCACATCTGATAATCTCGTGTTTTGTGTAATTCTGGGGCAGGTGCTTTCAGAAATTTATTGAGATCCCCTTGAGTTTCTTATTGTTACCAGCTGTGACTTGTCTTTTTAGGATGGAGAGTCTTGTCATTAATGTGATTATCCTGTATGCGCTGGGAGAGATATTGGTCTGAGGACCTTTTCAGGTTGTATGTTGGAGTAGTTTCTATGTCTATTTATGTATTTAATTATTGTATATTAGGTATTTTGTTATTATATGTGTTGTCACATTTGGTTTTAGAGTTGGCTTATGAAGAAGCTGTAAAGGCAGCGGAACACAATTCAAACCGGTGGTTGCGTGAAAGAAAGAATTTCTCCTTTGAAGCCGACGCCATGGAAGGACTCCATTTGTACTTTACACTTGAGTCTTAGTACTCCTTACAGACTGTATGAAGATTGTTTCGGAGTCATCCTTTGATAATGTTTATATGGGATTGTTCTTTGTTCTTTAATGTCTGAATATTGGTATTTGGTCTGCATATTTTCTATAATACAATGTATTAATTTTTGAAAGTTGTCAATTGTTTCTTGACACAATAGGTTTTGTTTTTTGCATCTTTGCTTATATTGTGTTGCCATTGTTTAATTGCAAGTCAGTGATGGGGCAGAAAAACAGCCTCTGAAGGAGGGAAGTTGAAGGGATCCATCATAGAGCACTTATAAGATTCAGGATCTGTGATTATGTCCATTGCTGTGTTGAGGAAAAAAAACCACCTCTCTTTTCCACCAAACAGATGGTACAAAATTACCACAGAACTGTATTCTGCGGGGGGGGCAGCTAGGATGTTGATGATAAATCACTTGCTTATGATATCATTAATCTGCTTTAAACTGTTTCAGAACTTAGAGTGGAAATGGAAATAGAATCAGAGCCTGGTTTTTCCACTTAGATGGGGTGGGTGTGACAGGCAGATATTCCACATTATTTCCCATGCAAACACTCACCTCTCCTGCATACCTTGTTGCATCCACAACATGCTCAGAGCCTTTGTCATCTGTAGAACCCCAGTGGATGTGGAGTTGACGCAGCCTGTAAATTCCTGGGAGTGGTCCACCCCTCAATACTGCAATAAAGAGCTTCCGTTAATACAAAACTTTCCACTGCCAGAACAACAGTACAACAGTATACCTCTGTTGCAACAACAACTAATTTAATTGAAGGTGTTTTCTCTTCTTGATTATGGCTTCTCACTTTTCCAAAGGAAATATCCATAACACTCTTATTCCACTTACTTCTCTAATGAGCAGAAATTATTGTTGTTCTTTCCCTTCAGTAATTTGGGAGGGGGCGCTAATCACAATCCACCAACATGGTAATTTAAACAAAGACAAATTTATGGTGACCTGAGCTTTCATGAGCCAAAGTTCTCTTCATCAGATGTATAATATACTATTTTCAGTTAATATACAGGAATAAAAGTGTGGGGGGAGTTATTACAAAGAGAGGTGAGAAGCGCCAGCATTCCGGGACATGAGCATGTTGCATTTAGGGTTGTCTTCCTCAAGACGGGGCTTGGAGATCTCCCAGAATTATAAGTTTTCTCCAGATGACATCAAAAAGTTTCCCTGGAGAAAAAGGCTGCTCCTTGAGGTCCCCTCCCTCTCCAACTTTTGCTTTCCCCAGTTCCACCCCACCATATCTCCAGGAATTTCCCAACCCAGAATTTGCTACCCTAAGTAAAGAGCAAAACAAGGCTGCTTCCACAGGAGGAACTGAAAATATCACCTGATTAAGGCACAGCCAGCAGCAAGCTATGTGGGGGTGAGCAGGAATGGCATCCACACTTCCCTATTCTTGTACCACTCATAGCTGTCCCCTGTTGATCACTTTTTCTTCACTGTGCCTGTGCAAAAGCTCCAATGTTTCTCTTTCCCTGTTGAGCTGCACTAATGATACAACATAGCTCAGCAGGGAGGTTAAAGAGCTAAAAAGGAAAGGGGATGGCATGGCAGCAAAGTGTCCCTTGTCAGTTTGAAATCAGAGTTCCGCTTAACCTACAGTAGCAATCCACATTTTTTCCATAAGAACATAAGAGAAGCCATGTTGGTGTGTCACACAGTGGCCAAAAAAATTACACACACACACACACACACACACACTGTGGCTAATACCACTGATGGACCTCTGCTCCATATTTTTATCTAACCCCCTCTTGAAGCTGGCTATGCTTGTAGCCGCCACCACCTCCTGTGGCAATGAATTCCACATGTTAATCACATTTTGGGTGAAGAAGTACTTCCTTTTATCTGTTTTAACCTGACTGCTCAGCAATTTCATCGAATGCCCATGAGTTCTTGTATTGTGAGAAGGGGAGAAAGGTACTTCTTTCTTTACTTTCTTCATCCCATGCATAATCTTGTAAACCTCTATCATGTCACCCCACAGTCGACGTTTCTCCAAGCTAAAGAGCCCCAAGTATTTCAACCTTTCTTCATAGGGAAAGTGTTCCAACCCTTTGATCATTCTAGTTGCCCTTTTCTGGACTTTTTCCAATGCTATAATATCCTTTTTGAGATGCGATGACCAGAATTGTACACAGTATTCCAAATGAGATCGCACCGTCGATTTATACAGGGGCATTATGATACTTCCACATTCCACATTCTTTCACAGCTGTTCTGAGTCTATTCTTGAATTTAATTCAAATTCAGCACTTTCTTGCTCTTGAAACTCTACTGCATCATAAACCAGGGCATCTACCTAACTATACAGTTATCTTTATCAGAACTTTGACATGAGCACAAAGTACAGTATTGAAAAGGTTTTTTAATGCACATTTCGAGCACATTTTCTTAATGTACATTTCTAGCAATTGCCTTTCAAGTGCTCCTCTCCCACGTATAGCATTTCCCACATGTTAGCAGGCCTAAAATGCTGTACACATAATGAGTTACCAATTACACAATGCCATAAAGCTTTTGAGAAGACTGGAAAGCAGTGAGCAAACGAGTGGGCATCTCCCTCTTTTCCCAAGGTAACAACCAATCTACACATTTGGAGAATGTTGTAACCCGCTTTGTGCCTCCATTGGGATACAAATGAAGTAGATAGACAGACAGATAATTAGATGGCTGGCTGGATGGATGGATAGAAGCAATAGTAAAACTTCCCAGCACAGTCAAGAAGGCTCCTTCACGTTAAAAATGCACACATACAGACACCCTTCCTGCACACAGAAATTCTGGCAAAGGGGAGGGGGGGGGGAGTCTTGAAACTGCAAACTCAGATAAGCATACTGGCAAGCCCATAGAAACCCCCAGAAAACACAAAAACAATGAGAAAACAGAAAAAAAAGAAAGCATTCCCAGCAGCCTGCAAACACTGACTCCCAATCTTTCTGGTTAATCCCAAATATTTCTGGGATTTTTGGGGACCATTTTCAGTGACTATGCGGGGGGGGGGGGGGGGGAGTTAGCGAAAATTCATTACCCTGTAATATTAACTTTCCTCAGGCAGACTATATGATGCCAACATGCATTTAGTCCTGTGTCTTCTGACTGCACTGTGAAATGCGCTGTTTGGGGAGGGCTGTCCTGTTGGGGGGGGGGGGTGTTGTATGTAAATTTACATTCAAATCAAAGAGATGCCCATAGCCATAAGTGCTTGGTCATGGAACTTTACCAGTTTTAGAACTCTGTTTGGCTTTATGAGACATGATGAGACCAAACGGTAGTACTGTGGCCAATAGTTGTGGACAGCAATCATATTTGAGAACAATAATAACTCATACTTGTCATTTGTGAGCTAAGTACATGTCACTTCGAGGGTAGCAAGTGAGGCTGAGTTTTTGCCAAAAAGTCACACTTGTCCCATTTATAAATAGAGTCTACCTTCTGCCTAAATGAACAGTGAGATACAATGGCAAGAAAGAAACCTGGAAAGCATGAGTAATCCTTCCACAAAACAGGAAGGGCATTTGAAACTGTCATGACAATGTATCTGGAGATGTCTCCTTTTTCTGATCAGGGGTAAATGTTTCATTTTTTCCATTTATTGTGGCAGAATTGCACTTTGCAAAGAGCTGAAGAAGCACAGTAGGAAAAAGCAAAAGTCATTAGCCCAGGCTTTTAATGGAATCCCTCCCACCTTTCAGTTCACCATTTTAGGACAGATTTTATAGCTTATTATTTCACATTTCCTGCCTACCCTGTCTATAATTATTTTAGTTCTGTTTTATGTACTGTGCTTCTGCAATCAAGCTCTTCTGCTGTTTTGGTGTTCATTGTTGCACTGCTTCTGGGCATGTTATTTATAGGTGGTGTTATTGCTATTGTTATTAAATTAATTTATTTATTTCAATGAATGCATGAATGAAATACCTTGGGCTGGCACAGCACAGAATGTTCCATTGCTGAATATGACCCCTCTATATAAATCTCTCAGCATTCTAGTATTTTGTTCAGACCAATATTAAAGCACAAGTGGGGCACCCACAAGAACTTGCAAGGAATATCTTGTTTCTCCATTGCCTTTTTAGTCTTTCTTTCCCTCTTTATCTTCCCTTTCATTCTCTCCTACTTACCTTTTATTTCTTCTCTCTCTAGCAGACTCTGTACCCCTGCCTCCCCACCTATCTTTTTAAAAATCCTCCTTATGCATGAGGATTTATTTCCCCCTTTTGCCTGTTTTTTTTTCTTATTTTACTTACCCCCTCCTATATTTTACTACTTTTAAGTCTTTCTCTTTCTCTTCCCCTCCCCCGCACTGATTGACACTTGGACTCCTCAATATTAGGTGCAGATTATCTAGATACCTCAAAAATGGCTGCTAAGATTTCACAATGTAAACTTGCAAGATTTCAGCAGCACACTTTTCTTAAAGAATAAAACATTAGTTTTATTATATTTAGGTTTTTCTAAACCTTGATGCATTTTTTTTACATTTCGTATTTTATGCAAACCTGGGGCTTTTACCAAACTTGTAGAACAATATTTCTTGTCTCTCCCTGTCCCCATTGTGTAGATTTTTTTAAACTACACTCTATGGATTTTATGATTCCACAAGTGATATTTATCTGGGTTTGTAAATTCTGTTTGTCCCAAATTATATTAAATTGGTTATAAACATCATCAAATGGATACTTGTCTGGCTCAGTATCTGAAAATTTCATTTGAAAAAATATAATGCTTGAAGTACGCATTATGAAGTATGCTGATATGATTTCTGAATTTGTGAAGTAAATTTTTCCAGAAGTGTCATATTCCTTGTGACCGCCTCTCCCCATATGAGCCCTGAAGACATGCTGCGATCTGCCAATCAACATCTTCTGGCCATCCCTGGCCCAAAGGACGTCCGTCTTGCCTCAAGGCTTTTTTGGCCTGTCCTGGTGGAATCAGCTCCCCATAGAGATCCAGCCCCTACTGGATCTGTTGCCATTCTGTAGGGCCTGTAAGATGGAGCTGTTCCGCTGGGTCTTTGGTTGAGGCAAGCGAGCGTCCTCTTCTCTTCTCTTATTGTTCAGTCATCTACTGCCTCCCCGCATAATAACTTACCATCTGAATTATTATACTACGGCTGATAACTGTGCTTAATCTGCAAAATGTGCCCATCCTGCCTGTATTACATTTTTATTTAGTTATGTGGTGTTGTTTAGTTGTAGAGTATTAATTTTATTGTTATATTTTAATTGTTTTTATGCTTGTAATCTGCCCTGAGCGCTTATGGGGTAGGGCAGAATATAAATCTGCTAAATAATAATTAAAAAATCTTCAGAAACCTTTAAATTTTAAATTAAAATTATCACTGAGCAACTATATGTATTTTTGCCACAATTTCTACATGTATTTCTTCTCTTCGGTGTTCTACAGGACCTTAGCCTCAGCATACCCATGCATCATTTTCCTGCCAAAAATTCAGAAGGGATTTGACCAACAACACAGAGTGCTATTTTTTAAAACAGGGGTGTCGAACTCATTTGTTATGAGGGCTGGATTTGATATTTGATATGTATGTCATAAAATGTAATGCCAGATAGAGGATATATAAACTTTATAAAGGGCACAGACAAACAAAATTATTATTTTTTACTTAAAATATGTTTAAAACATTAGCATGCTTGCAATATTTTGTTTAACAGTCTCTGATAACTGACATGTCTTGCTCTGAATTATTGCATAAAAACTGGAGACAATACCTGTGCTGTAGCAATCTTGAGTATGCTATTCAGGTGTTGTTTAGGTGTGTAAACGTAAGTTACAAACCTACCTTTGATTTACTGACATTTATTACAGAAATCTCATGGTCAATGCTTAGAGCCCAAGCCCCAGAGGAAAACATGAAATGGCTGGGCATTGTGAGCTTTTGTACATAAATTGCTTCATGTACTGGTCAAGAACATGTGAAGGCACCATGTCAAAGACTGAGAGGTATGTGTTTGTCTCCAAAACTATAGTCTTCTACAGAAAAATAACTACAACTCCTATGTGGCAGTGCAAGAATAGAGAGATAGCCATATATAATGGTCAGTATCAGCCTACTATCTGGGAAGTATAAGTTCAAAATCCCGTCAATCAAAGGAAATCAAAGGAAAATGTGAAATGTAAAAGAAAAATCAAAGAAAAATGTGCCAGATGAACTTGGTCTGGATGCACTCCCAGCCTAATCCGGGTTGTTGTTATTCCACTTCTGGATCATGAAGACATGAATACAATGAAAAGAGGGAGAAAAATCCAGTTGCACCCAGGAGAGCCCTGGCAAAAAAATTCTCTCTCTCTGAAAGCTCATACCTTGAATAAAATATTGTTGGTCTTCAAAGTGCTTTCTTTGTATCTCTCCTGTGTGATTGATAGAGGGAACTGGGCAAAGGAGGCTCTTCCTCTTTCCCTCCCTCCCCAGGGTTAGGGTTAGGGTATGAGGAGGGGGAGGAGCCTTAGCCAACAGAAGGAAGAGAAACTTGGCTCAGTAGCTCTGCAGTGTGATTGAGAGCACCTGGCAACCCAGGTGCTTTCAATCACACAACAGAGATACAGAACCAAGCTCCTCCATTGGTTGAAGCTCTTTTTCCCTTTGGAAAGAGGGAGGGGGGAGGAGGGAAAGAGCAAGAGGCTGCTTTGATCAGGTGCCTCATTTCAGGGAAGGAAACTGGCAAGGGAGAAGGAAGCAGGCAATGGCCAGTTTCTGGCAGGCCTGATTGGAGTCCTCTAGGGGCCAGATTAGGCCTGCAGGATGGATGGATGATTCCCCTGTCTTAAAGCTTTCAATCTGTATGAAATTTAACTCTTGTCATGTATCACATACTTATTTCCTGCTGTTCAGCTATGCAGCAAGCAGAAAAGAAAGAGGAAAGGCAGGAACAAGTAAAGAAGTGTAGTAGGGGATAGAAACTCTTCGGGCTAGCAAAAGTGTCAAATGCTCATATTTATTATATCTATCAAGGGTTGGAAATAGTCCTCACCCACTCACAATGAACTGGTTACTGTTTTGATGGAAGCTGTTTGAAACTGGCTTGTTTTTGTAACATCGCTCCTCACCCCTGCTGTTTTCTGTTAATATTAATGGTGGTGGTAAATGCCATCAAGTCACTGTGGATTTATGGCAGCCCTATAAGATATTCAAGGCAAGAAATGTTCCATAGGTGATTTGCCATTGCTTGTCTCTACAGAGGTGACCCTGGACTTCCTTGGTGGTGTCCCATCCATGTACTAACCAGGATTGGCCCTACTTAGCTTCTGAGATCTTATGAAGCTGGGCTAATCTTGACCATTGAGGTCAAGATGTTAACATAAATGCATTAGCCTAATCAATGTATTTTCATGCATCAAATGAAGTGAGCTCCAAATCACAAATTGGGGAGGGACAGTGGCTCAGTGGCAGAGCATCTGCTTGGGAAGCAGAAGGTCCCAGGTTCAATCCCCGGCATCTCCATTGAAAAAGGGCCCAGGCAAGTAGGTGTGAAAAACCTCAGCTTGAGACCCTGGAGAGCCGCTGCCAGTCTGAGTAAACAATACTGACTTTGATGGACCGAGGGTCTGATTCAGTATAAGGCAGCTTCATATGTTCATATGTTCAAATGCTTATGCTGAAATATATTTTATTAGCCTCTAAAATACTGCTGGGCTTTTGTTTTATCATCCTATTACAGATCAGTGCTATTATATGCAAGGGGGAAGGATATCTAAATTCAAAGTTTGTTTTTCTTAACTGTGATTTTCATATAGTCTCTATTGCTAGACTCTTACTGAAGATGACAGTCAAAATAAATTTTGTCCTTTGGGGGTTTTGACACAAAACCAGCAATTTTTGTCACAAGGTCTGCTGATTGTATTCATCAAACATGAAAATATAGCAAATTCAGACCAGCAAAAATAAGAAGGTGGCAATCTGTGCCACACAACAGACAGAGATAGGCTTGCCAATCCCCAGGTCCCAGCGGGGGTTCTTCCGCTTTCCCAGGCTCCTTCCCACCCCCAGTCAGCTAGCTGGTGGGGGGGAAGCCACGCCCCCAGAGGACTATGTGCCTTTCTACCTCCGGAGGCTTCAGGCTCCGATTGAAAGGCTTCCTCTTGGGATGGTGTGTCTGTGTTACTTTGAAGAAGTTGGCAGCAACTCATGAGTAGAGAGGCCAATCCCTCACTTCAGAGTCACCAAAAACGGGGTGGGGGTAGGTGGGGGGGGGGGAGGGAACGTCTGCTGAGCACTTCATTATTCCCTATGTGGAGATCGATTCTCATAGGGTATAATGGGGAATTGATCTGGAGGTTTCGGGGGCTCTGGGGGAGCTGTTTTTTGTGGTAGAGGCATCAAATGTTCAGTATAGTATCTAGTGCCTCTCCCAAAAGTACCCCCCAAGTTTCAAAACGATTGGACCAGGGGGTCCAATTCTATGAGCCCCAAAAGAAGGTGCCCCTATCCTTCATTATTTCCCATGGAAGGAAGACATTTAAAAAGGTATGCTGTCCATTTAAATGTGATGGCCAGAACTCTCTTGGAGTTCAATTATGCTTGTCACACCCTTGTTCCTGGCTCCACCCCCTAAGTCTCCTGGCTCCAGCCCCAAAGTCCCCAGATATTTCTTGAATTGGACTTGGCAACCCTAGACAGAGAGAACAACTGATTCTTCTATACATCAGACGAGACAGGTAAAAACAAACTCTATCAACCAAGAATGTAGTTCTAGTTATATATAGTCATGGGGAAACCAAGTCTTATAGATGTGAAGGCCTCACCTGTTGCCAGATTTGCAGTGACAGGTGATAATCCACAAGAGAAAACAATGAGTACCCTCTTCCCCCAGATATAAAATGATGGCTCTGCCATGTTATTTCATGATAAAAACAAACTAACAGTACAGCACAGTTGGCTGTGTCAATAAGGATGCATTAACAGGTCCATAAATAAATAAACATTGCCTCGGCACACTGTTTTGGCACGTTCTTTGTCATTATGGTCAATAACGTTAGCTATGTGTGTTTGCCAATGTGTAATTACTTGGCTTGCATTTCCAAGAAGGACATTTCCCATCAAAAGCAATGCTATTTGTCATAATTGAAAACAACTGTTGATAGAAATGAGGCTTTTATTGTACAATCATTGGGCATAGAGACTGAAAAAACACCTGCAAAAGGATAGTCTTTATTTCTGATCTCTAGTGCCCCTAGTGTACTGTTCTAGCCCCAGGCCTCTAGAGCTACCAAATGTCTTTGTTCATAGCCTATAAAAGGAAATGAACCCATGTCTCCCCGAGGAAGAAAGCTGATAACCCAATTTACTGCGGCAATCCCTGAAGGCCTTTGTTTGAACAACGTTCAAGTTTTTTTGACCTCCAGCAACAGCACGGAATTTCAAAGTTAATGCTAACACAGGTCTTAAAATCCTTTTGTGCCAGGACACTGCTGGTCACATGTCAGTGATTGATACTCTATGTGCTGGAATTCCCAAAGATAAAAGATGTGTTAAGCACAGAGTGAAAGGCTTAACTTGGACTTTTCTTTCTGTAGTTGGTGCAGAAATGCCTGCACCAAGTGCCATCTCCCTGTTTCAGCTGTGCAGTTCTTCTCAGTCTGATAGGAATGCATCAATACAAAAATAAATCACCATCAACAACATGCTGTTATGTAAAGATCTCAAAGAGCTGCATGAAGAACAGATAAATTGTGTCATGCCCATAAGATAAATGAGGACAACAAGACGAAAGGGGCCAGCCTGATTTTCCGCACTGGTATCAATAGCAGAATTTCCACTGGGATGAACATTATATCTAAATAGCCACATCCTAGAACTTGATGCTCCAGCACAGGTCCATAAGATAGGACGTAACAACAACTTTACTAGGATCATGTAACAAAACACGAATATATGACATCTTGACTGTAAGTGGTTGCAAATATATAAAACAAGCAATCAGTGTTCTGCTCCTTAAACATCTGATATTTGTCCTATTGAAAACAATTATCCCCCCCCCCCCAAAAAAAGGTAGTCCCCTGTGCAAGCACCAGTCGTTTCCAACTCTGGGGTGACATTGCTTTCACGTTTTCACAGCAGACTTTTTATGGGGTTGTCATTGCCTTTTTATGGGGTTGCCATTGCCTTCCCCAGTCATCCACACTTTCCCCCCAGCAGGCTGGGTACTCATTTTACCAACCTCAGAAGCATGGAAGGCTGAGTCAACTTCGAGCTAGCTACCTGAACCCAGCTTCCGCCAGGATTGAACTCAGGTTGTGAGCAGAGCTTAGGACTGCCAAAGCATCCCCTTATTAAACACTTTGGCTACTGCAGATATGGACAAAACAATTACTTAAAAAAATCTTTATTCTAGACAGAGTGATTAAACGAGACATTACATGGAAAATGCATGTATCAGTCTCCCTTTATTTCAAAAATATCCAAATCAGATCCAAAGGCTTCCATCAGGTGTGGTGAGAGAAGTGACTTAAAACTCTCACTTCCAGCTACTTTCCCAGCCATGGGGGCAGGGGAGAAGCATGGAAGAAAATTCCACTGGAATAAATGAGAATTGCTTCATCATAAATGAGGTCAGGATTGTGATCCTAGTCCTTGATATTAAACCAGCATAAGTGGAAGGACATCCGCTGAGAAGAGTTGTGAAATGCAGGCACTGCCCAATTCATGCTTATAAGTATTGTACAGGTCCTTCCAGAAGGGTGAATGAATAGTGCTAGTATTTTCAGAAGACATTCTCCAGTCCCTAGTCAGAGTAAGATCCATGTGTATTTAGATTGACTTCTGGAGTAGCCAGTTCTCAACATAGCCTACGTTCATTATAAAACTAGAGCAGGAACACAATATTTTAATACAGCTACTTATTCAAGATTACTTGGCACAGATTACTTGGCACAGATTTTTGTCAATGCTTGCTCTGTAAATTACAGCCTACAGTAGTATTCTTTATACAACAGATGCTGAAATTCTTCCATTGAAGTAACAACATAGCAAATATTAATTTATTTTCACTTCACAAAGCTTCTTATCATTTGGAAAAATTGCATTCTATTTAGTTCATTTTTTAGGAGCAAACTGGGCATTACAACAGTTCTTGAGCAAGCTAAGCCAAGTGAGCCCAGGGGTGGGGGGTACAAGTCTGCACCTGCTGCCATCATTGCCATAGTATGGTCCAAGCTGCATAGACCCTGCGACGCCACCAGCACCACAGGGCCACTTGGCTCGGCTTTCTCCTGCCCCCTATTAGTCCTCTAGAGGAATGGACCCTAGGGAACTTTTCCTAGTAAATTAAAGGGCCGGTCCACTCCCATCAGTCTTCATTAAGTCACAAAACATCCCCAGGTTTAAAGGATAACATATCCATGAAGTTCTATGTCACAATGAAGATGAAGGTGCATGGCATTTTATGTGATATATATTGCAGTTATATATATATAATTACGCTAGCACATCATGATCTGGTCATATGCATTTCTGCATATGGAAGGCCTTGTTGGCTCACAGAAGAACGATCACACAAGAACATTATGCAAGAAAAATCCAACTACATACAAAGGTGTACTTCCACACACAAGAAAAATCATGAGAATGGCTTTAGAATCTTCCTTTGTCCCCAGTGTGAGTTCTTGCCCAAGTTATTGTACAAACATCCAAGGAACAGTGCTAGGAGATAACTTGTACCACTGATATATCCCAAATATCTTAATATATTAATTTATTTCGTTTTTATCCTGCTCTTTCTATAAGGAGCCCAGACAGAGTGGTCCCCTCCTCTTCCCATTTTATTATCATATGATAACATGATATGATATCATATGTTGTGACTACCCTGAGCTCACTTGTGTGGTATGGCAGCATATAAACCCAATCAAATAAATAACAAACAAATAATCACAACACCCACTACCCCTTTACAACACAACCCATTGTGTCATCATGGAAATCAGTTCCGACTGTTAATGATTAAAACTATACTTTCTTTTGATTTGAGGTTTGAGGTTCAGCAGAAATATTATAGGTTCAAGTATGTAGTTCTTTACAATAATGTGCTACAGGCCATGGGAGGTTTGCTAAAGTTAGAACATGCCTTTCTGCTTGTTTTTGAGCTTTGAATAACAAAGGCCTTTGGCTGAAATATTATCCATTGTGGCCAATTCTTTTTTTAATCTTAGATCAGGTATGGACACTTGAGTTCAAAATACATGCACAAGTCAAATGTGAAGGCAGCACAGTTGTAAAATTTGACTTGGAAGAGAGAACAGGGAAGAGATCAGTCTGCTGCTTACTAGTATGTAAGGCACAAGGCATTTTGAAATGGCAGTCAGCCCCTTAGTTTTATTTCATTGGCATGCATAATAATGACATTATCCAGTAAACAGGGTAGGCTGTTACAATAGCCAGAGATAAAGAAGAAACATGATCCAGAAGAGACCACAAGAAATGAACTGTAAACATTCAATGTATCTTGAGTTTAACTTTTTGACAGAGATCTTTGTTCATATCAAAGATTGATAGCAGCAACCTTAGAAGAACACTTTCAGTACTCAAAAACACTCATGAAATCTTGTTATACTGAATCAAGCCACTAATCCATCAAAGTAAGTGCTGTCTGTTCATATTGGCAGTAGCTCTCCAGCATCCTGGGACTAAGCCTTACTGAATAGGCTTGAGTTAGATTCTCAGTAGACCAGTTTAGGATTGCTCTCTCAGTCTCAAACTGGACATTATATTTGGTTCTGAGTCAACCTGGGGTTCATGGCCTAACAGAACGTCTAGGCTGGGGCCTTTGTGTTTTCCCTCTCTGATATTTTTTGTCTCCTGTTACAAGAGAGGGAGATAGATGACTGGAATGTTCTCTTGGAACAGAAAGGAAGTTCCTCTGGGAAATATTGCTCAGCTCAAACTTCATGATTACTTACATTCAAAATAAACACCATATCAGTACCTGTGGCATCACTAGCCATGTCAGGGTCAAATATTTACAGGTATTGAGTGTTCTTTACATTTCACTTCACACTTGGAAGAGCAGTCTGACATTTTCTCTGTAGTGTTCAAAGCATATGAGACCATTCCATTTGCTTTGAATCACTCTTAGTAAGAGTAAAGAAGGTGGCCCCCATGGTAAACATGAAAACAGCATTCTAGGGCCATCTGCAGATGAGCTAGAAATTTCTACATGTTTGGCGAACTCCCTAGGTATAATGATATGATTTTGTAAATTAATCAAAAGAGAAAAACAGAATAGAACCATGAGCCTGAATCTGGAAATGTTGGGAAATGGTTAAAGGTGGGGGGGGAGGGGGCTAGCCTGCACAAAATCCCAAGAGTTTATAGATTTCTAGAAGCAGAGATATTTTTTTTGGGGGGGGGGGGTTTTGGCCTCCTTATTGGCCTCCAACGTGTAAATAAATCATATTGATTCTTTCCTGCATCATACACAGCATCCAACTGGGTGCTGTTTCTTTTCTACATTTTCATTTTCTACAAATGAAAAGATTAAATACCCAGGACATTTTTTGTAGAAAAGTCCAGCAGGAACTCTTTTGCATATTAGGCCACACACTCTGACACCAAACCAGTCAGAACTGCATTCCTGCTCAAAAAAAGCCCTGCAAATCCCGAATCTGCCTACAATGCTCCCCCTGGGACATGGCAATGGCTATATTTTTAGAGTCTAAATAAAGGAGAAAGAGGATAAGAGAAGGTGAGAATGACCACACCATCCCCCAAGACCCAAATAATGGCTCTGGATGTGGGTTGTACCTGCATGATTCTTTCTACCAGTTGGTACTGTTTCCATGTGGCAGAGGTCACTGTACAGGCATTAGGACACTGGAGTTAATAGTGTCGGCTGTGCAATATAAGGAGCCTCAAAATCCTGCTTGTCCTGCTCACAGGGCTTTTTTTGA
This sequence comes from Heteronotia binoei, assembly GCF_032191835.1. NCBI lineage: Eukaryota > Metazoa > Chordata > Lepidosauria > Squamata > Gekkonidae > Heteronotia > Heteronotia binoei. The sequence goes on from NC_083229.1 coordinate 46,515,536, forward strand.
GCAGGAACACACAGAAACACAGTTCCAGCTGGCTTGGCATCAATGGGTGTGGCCTAATATGCAAAAGAATTCCTGCTGGGCTTTTCCTGCAGAAAAGCCCTATGTGAAGCCATGGAGACATCAAGGGGTGTGGTCTAATATGCAGATGAGTTCATGCTGGGCTTTTGCTACAAAAAAAGCCCTGCCTGTTCACATTACAGTAAATGCATGTACAATCAGCCTGTAAGAACACTTCAACACATATTCACTATACAAATGAAACTGGGGTCCAGGAAAAATTAGAGAGCTCCGTGGCACAGAGTGGTAAAGCTGCAGCACTGCAGTCAAACTCTTTGCTCACAACCTGAGTTTGATCCCGGTGGAAGCTGGATTCAGGTAGCCAGCTCAAGGTTGATTCAGCCTTCCATCCCTCTGAGGTCAGTAAAATGAGTACCCAGCTTGCTGGGGGGGGGGGGGGTGAAATGTAGATGACTGGGGAAGGCAATGGCAAACCATCCCATAAAAAGTTTGCCATGAAAACATCATGATGCGATGGCACCCAAGAGTCGGAAATGACTGGTGCTTGCACAGGGGACTACCTTTACCTTTTTGCCAGGATAAATATGGGGCTTAAATCACACATTCAGCTGTTCATATGCTGAACATAACCTAGGCAGTATGCAACGTACATATAAATTAAAAATCAACAGTACACTGTGCACCAATTGTACATGTGGTCACTATGACGTCAACAGGACTACCAAGGGAGGTAGGAAGGGAGGTTCTGCTGTCCCCTAATCCATAGTGCAGTAATAGATTTAGAGACAAATGCAAAAACTGAAGAGTTGCTGATAAAAAGATTGGAAATTGCAGAAGGCAAAGGGCTTCCTTTTTTCTCTCCTTCCCCTTGAACAATTGGGGGGAGGGAGACAAAGAAATTTTCTAAACTCCTTTGACTCTGCCAGCATCCCCCATAGTTCACTTCCCACCTCCCCAAATTTAGCTGAGATGTGCAATTGTTAATCACAATTATTTGCCCAAAGAAAACTGAAACTAACCTGAACGATCAAAGGTGTCATCAAACGCGATCCGGCAAGTTTTTCCAGTGTTTGTTATGGTCTTGGATGCCCCTGGATCATAACTTGTAAACCAAGGTAGAAGAACGGGGTCTTTGAAGACATCTTTGGTAAGGATTGCAATTGGTGACTGATTATTTCCTTTGGCCAATGGGTAAGTTTCATGCCAACGATCAGGCCCTAATCAAAAGAAGCAAGGAAACTGTCATGGTCTGAGTAGATGCCAGAAGGTAAATACTGTGCAACAGTTCTCCTGCTTGTTTAGTTGCAAACTGTTCAGTGTTGCATTTGCAGCGTAATACCGTGTTCTGCTAGCTGCCATTCCTTATTAGGCAAGAATAGTTAATTACCAGCCAGGCATGCACAATTTTTATTTCATTGTAATATAAATGTAACCTGTAAAGTTATTGTTCTGCACTACTAAAAACTTCATGACTGGAAAAGATGAAGGGCTGAAGGTACAACCTGCCCAGTATCTCTGCTATGAATCCTCATTTATTTAAGGGAACTTGTACAAAAATATGTGGAAGTCCTACTGAAATGGATTGAACTAACACAGCTACAATTAGCAACTGGTGGAATGGTGCCCAGTTGTTTTTCACTGAATCAATTATTTGATGAAATGCAGAAAGAAAAAATAGCTTAAGCAGCACTATGATTCATTTCACTTATTTGCAGAACGTGAATAGAATATATAGCATAGTCTAATGACAGAGCACAAGATTCAGCTGTGTTACCTTTTTCATTCCCATTGATTTCAAAGTAAAGTATTTAAGCATTTGCTCACCTGGCCTATGAAAACAAATGGATTTCAATAGTGTACAAATGTAGATCGATCATGCCCCAATCATTTCACAGTGACTCAATGTTTATTTACCAGAGTTTGGGGAGGAAAAAAAATAGAATCTGCTACACAAAAGTCAGGAACCTTTTGCAAGTAAGTACACTTGCAATTTCAATGTTTTTCAGGTGTTTAGTTCAATATCTTGAATGAGGACATGAAAGATGAGGACATCTGTTTTAAAAAAATATGGCAGTTAACAAAAATGAAAAAGAGAGAAACAATGTTTGAGCAACCTCTACCTTCTTATGCATCCATATAAATAACCAACGTTTTTGAATCAAGCACCAGCACTGGTGTGGCTGGAGCACAGAAACAAGAACTTGAGAAGTGTCCTCCAAGGTCACACTCAACGTAGTCCCAGCCAGCCAGACATGCTGAAGCCAGCAAGATACTTCTGGGAAGCCTATAAGCAGAGCATAAAGACAACAGCTCCCTCCTGCTGTTACCTCCTGGCCACTAGTATTCTGTGGCATACTCCCTCTGATCCTGGAGGTGCTTTGGCTTGGACAGTTTAGCCCATTTTAAATCCTTCTAAACTAGTGCCCACAACCACACCTTATTGCAGTGTTAATAGTGATGACTTTCTAAAATGAGAATGACCACATTTAGAATAAGAGATGGGATTTATAATACTACTTTTATAGCCCACCTTTCACTACCCGAAGGAGTCTCAGAGCAGCTTACAATCTCCTTTCCCTTCCCCTCCCCACAACCAACAGTCTGTGAGGTAGGTGGGGCTGAGAGAACTCTGACAGAAATTGCTCTTGAGAGAACAGCTTTGAGAAGACTTGTGGCTGACCCGAGGTCACATCAGCAGGTGTATGTGGAGAAGTGGGGAATTGAACCCGGTTCTCCCAGGTAAGAGTAACACACTTAATGACTACACCAGCTGGCTCCCAACTTACTTAACTACATTTATTTTTCACTTTTCTCCTCCAAAGGTCCCAAAGCGATTTACAATGATACAAAACTATAATCCAAATACAGCATTTAAAAGTACAATTTAAATAAGACCAAACCCTGGATCCATGTTCAAAGTCAAAGGTCATGAACCAGGAACCAAGAGTCTTTGGCTGTTGCTTTTCAGGTTGTGCCCAGTGGCTCAGGCCTGGACCTGCATTGAGACTTGACACTTAGAGACAGGAGGAGCAAACAAAAGCACAGACTGGATGTTACAGCTAGCAGCAACGTTCTTGCCTAAAAGCCCCTGGTGGAAAGTGCCATCAAGTCACATAGGGGTTTCAAGGCAAGAGAGATTCTCCAGATCATGACCCTTGGAGGTGTCCCATCCAAATACTAGCCAGGGCCAACCCTGATAAACTTCTGAGATTTGAAGAGATTGGGATAGCTTAGATTATCCAGGACTGAGCTACTTGGTTGGCTGGCTACCATCAAATGGCCAAGGCATACTTTAGTCGTTTAGAACAGAGTAATGTGACAGGAACACTAAAGAACTCAGAATGTTCTGAGGCTCAGAGTAATTCTTAGTCTGAAACTGAATGGAATTCTGGAAGTTGTACGTTGTGCTGGAGACAGAGAGATTTTGTGTCCTTGCAACTTGGCGGCTGCATTGTTTCCTGCCTTGAGTCCAAGGAAATAAGTTAGGATAGATATATTTCAAATAAAGAAGTAAATAACATAGCCATAAACTTACAAAAATACACATACGTAAAGAGGAAAACAAGTTCCTGCTGTGCTATGTACAAAAAAAAATTAGCCAGAACAGGCAAAAGATAGATCACCAGGAAAAGGTTAGATTTGCTAAGTTTCCCAGACTCTCATGCTACAGTGAATAAATTGGTCTTTATTATGGTACTCCACAGCTTTTTGTGGTTCCCTTGCTGTTGAAACGCCTAATGTTTCCCTAGAAACATATGCAGGGGTTTTTTTTGGTTAGTCTACATAACATGCAACTTGTGATTCTGTTTATTTAGTTGACTTTGTTATGTATAATGCTAAATAAATATTTGTTGTTGTTTTGAAAAAAGTCTCTAGAAGCCCTGGATATGACCTCCCTCCGTTTATTCCACTGGGTGGTGTATTTTATCTGGCTGGGTTTCTCCCTCCTCCCCGCCCCCCCCCCACGAATTTTGGACTGTTATAAAACTTTAATTTTTTAAAAAAAATCTTATAATTGAAAACAAATTTGCTATTTCATGATAGCTGAATAGTGCTTTTAACAAGTATCCATATTGTAAATAAGCAGATACTGCACCGCGCGCACACCGGAACATCTTCGCAGGCCACTGGCCAGAGATGCTACTCTCTCCTCGCGTTGAGAAAGCCCTGCCTCAGCCAGACGCTGCGGCCAGAGAGTTCTGATCTCCGCGCTTGCCAGCCTCCCTTCCTCACCCCCCTTCCTAGACTCAGGAGGGATACCGTCCGCTAAGCCACCTCCGGCCGAGGACTTCCGGAACTCACCGTTTTCCTTGGAATAGCCCCACGGCTGCTGGGTCATTGTCTCCGCCTGAAGACTCGGCGCTTCGCAATCTGGCGCTGGCTTCTGCACCCGGGGAGCCGCGATCGTTGGGCGCCAGGGCCATTTATAGGGCTCGGCCAACGCCGACCCTCTGCGTCTGGCTGAGGCAAAGGCATGCGGAGGGGAGGAGCGAGGAGCATCCGGCAGGGGCCCCCCAAATTAGTCTCAGAGGTTTCCCTTGCCGAGCCACCGTCCGCCAAGCTGCCGCGGGCTGGAGTTCAAACGGACCATTCTCCATCCTGCGCTCCGAGGAGCTAATAGGCAAATAATAGGATACGCCCGATTTACATGCTGGCTGAGAGAGGCTCTTTGAATGGCGTTTTCTGGTTCGTTTCTCCAGTTCAGAAATAGCTAAAACCTGGACACTGTAAGGGAATTCCTTCCTCCCCAAAGCAGGAGTTTAAAACAACATCTACATCTGCTCAAATTAGATTTACATTCAAGTAGCCTATGAAATGTGATGATATAGAGGAAGGGTTAGAAACATCATATATTATGTTTATTATATGAAATGTATGGTTTTCTACAGTTTTGTCCAGATCTATCTGAACTGATACCACCAGGAACTTCTATGAAACAAATGTTTGAAAGTTTCCTAACATGTGAACAGAACAGATTATATTACACAACCTAAGACACTGTGACAATATCAATATGAACAGATTTATTGGTTCATGTCATTTTCTCACCGATAAGGACTTGAAGTGGATTTCATTGTCTCCTTTCCTCCATTTCAGCCTCACAATAACAGCGCTGTGAGGTAGGATAGGCGGAGAGTGTGGGAGTAGACCAAGGTCATCCCAGCAAGCTTCCCAGGCATAGTGAGGATTCAGACCTGGATTGGAACACCAGATCCTAGTCCAGCACTCTAACCAGCTATATCACACTGACTCTCATACTATTTGTTAAAGATACAGTTGCTATCAAAGGTACAACATTTACCAAATGAAAGAAATTAGCCTAAACACTCTTAATTGATTTACAGTACCAACACATGAGATATTTCTTACATTTCATCCTCTTTAAAAAGTAATCCACGGGAACACATGAAGCTGCCTTATCCTGAACCAGACCACTGGTCAAAGTTAATACTGTTTGTTGAGTGGTAGCAGCTCTCTGGGGTCTCAGGTAATCTTACATATATATAAAAGCCCTATGAAAATGGCCCAGTATGGCTCTCTCATTGGCTGTGATGTGAGTTGCATCAACCATTGGCCCATCAAACATCACTCAAGTGCACTTGTGTGGCATTAGCTGACTCCACTCCTCTCCCCCACCCACTGCCGGCCCAGGGTTGGGCCACTGGTGAACTGCTAGGCAGTGGCTGTTGCTAGGCAACCAATGTTGGTTCTCTCAGTAAAAAGCAACCAAACTTGGTTCTATCAGTAAAAGGCAGGATGGGGGAGGCCCTTTCCAGGCCTATTTTGGCCTTTAAGGGAGAACTCATTGGGCTCACTCCTGACTATGCTGCCAGTTCCAGGTTGATGGGAAATTCCTGGAGATTTTGTGGTGGAGTCTATGGAAGCCAGAGTTTAGGCAGGGGAGAAGCCTCAGGTGAATAGAATGCCATAGAGTCTACCCTCTGTTATTTTCTCTGGGGGTGAGAGATCTGTTGTCTGGAGTTCAGTTGTGATACCAGGAGATCTTCAGACTCCACCTAGAAGTTTACTACCCTAGGCCTGGCTGCTTGCTACTGTTCAGCAGCAGCCAACCAACCATTTTCTCCTGAGGAGCCATTGCTGCCAATCTCCAGGTGAGAGCTGGAGTTCTCTCAAAATTACAGGTGCTTTCCAGATGGCAGAGATCAGCTCCCTTGAAGAAAATGGCTGCTTTGCAGGGTGGACTCTGTGTCATTATAACCTACTGAGGTTGCTTCTCTCCTGCATTGGTCCACACTGTGATTTAAGACTAGTCACAGACTTTCAGTTTAACTTACCTCACAGGGTTGTTGTGCAGACTAAAAGGTGGAGAGGAGAATGATGTAAGCTGCTTTGGTCCCCACTGTAGAGAAAGACTGTGCTTTTCCTAGGTGGAGGCTGTAGGGAGGGGGGAAATGGAAAGCTGAAATCAGATCAGTTCCCCTACAGAAAATGGCTGCTTTGAGTGGGTGGGAAGACAGCAGGGGCGCACTTGCCCAGAGTTTCTTACTAGAGCCTGTTGTATTTTTCTTCACAATGGGCCTTATTCCTATAATTAAATAATTATCATATGTCATTGTGTGTAAAGTAGCCAGAAGATCCTAAGGTTGTCTGGTAATCAGACATTCTAGCTCTTTTAGCATTATGCACCACTAGATGGCAAGCTAGATTTATTTTTAAGGCAAGAGATGTTTCAGAGGTAGTTTGCCATTGCCTGCTTCCGCATCACAACCCTGGTATTCCTTGGAGGTTTCCTTCCAAATACTAGCCAAGGCCCTGATAAGCTTCTGAGATCTGACAGGATTGGGCTATCCTGGGCTATCCAGGTCAGGGCTTCATGGTTGACTGGGTCTTTTACATCACCTGCTACCTGAGCTTTTCACTGGAGATGCCAGCAATTGATTCTGACCTCTGTTTGCAATGCAAATGTTCCGCATCTGAGCCTGTCAAACATCTCCTTCCCAAACCCAATGTACCTAACAAATCTCTGCCACCATTCTAGCAAATCTGCCTACATTATGGATTGCAAACATAACTACCCAACATACTTTTAAAAATAAATCTTACAGACAAATTGCCCATCCTTCAAAAACAATGTAGCACAATGTTTGAGCTACACTGAAAGGTAACCATTTTAGTGTTTTCTTAGTAAGAAAGCTATCTTCACTATTAGCTGCAGATGATGCTTCACATAGTACATGATGCATATGCTGGGATATAGAAATTACTGAAAAAAGAAACTGAATCAAATTTCAATGTGCTTCCTCAGTGAAACGGAGCAAGCTCTGTTTGTTGCTGTTGTTTGCAGTCAAGTCCAGGGCATTTTTGTAGAAAAAAGCCTAGCAGGAACTCATTTGCATATTAGGCCACACACCCCTGACATCAAGCCAGCCAAAACTGTGTTCTTGCTTTTAAAAAGCCCTGATCAAGTCACACCTGACTTAAATTGACCCCATGGATTTTCAAGGCAAGAGATGCTCAGAAGTGGTTTACCATTGCCTGCCTCTACATTACAGCCCCCATATGATGACATCAGCAGAGATCAGGACCATGGAGATAAACAAAACTGGAGGAAAATGACACACTCACTCTGTGTAGAAAATAATTCTCAGTGTAATCCACAATTTGCAATTTCTATGTGCTAATAAACAATTTAGTAATACAAATAGCAAACCATCCTATGCACAACACAACTACTGTCCAAAGAACCATGCAACATTTAAACTGTAGTCCAAGAAATCATAAAAGAACCAGTCCAATTTTGTTTCAGAAGTATCCTTCTTCAAGGGACCATCTTTTGTACTCATTAGATATGTCTAGTAAAGCAGAGAAGGTCTGGCATCTGACCATGGGAAAAGCCTATCCAGGAGCTTGTGTTGGATGTACTTTTTGTCTCTTGATCTTCTCTTTTAAATGGGGAGAGTCTGTGACCAGATGGAGTGGGTTCCCTGAACAGCCTGTTGAACAACTGAACACTATGATAATCCTGCCACTTCCCTGTGTTTTAATAATTCATGCAGCTTTCAATTTACATTCCAGCCAACTTCTCAACTGGTTCCACCCTTCTAGGTCATTTTGGTAGATCCTACCACTCCACTGAGCAAAGTTTTTAAAAATTCATTTATTTATTAAAATATTTACATTCCACTTTTCCTTTCAGCTCAAGTTGAACATATTCCTCCAGTATAAGGAGCTTCCTCCAGTTTAAATGGCTCTTCAATTGAATGAAGAGCTGCTTAAGTTGGAAGAAGAGCTGCCTAATAGAAGGCTACTTGAGCACTAATATCTGTATGCAGCTCACACAGTAGAAATAACAACCTTTTGTCAATATTCAAATCAGTTAGCTTTTGCCATAGACAGTTCCTATCAATGGAATCAAATGCAGCGGCCAGGTCCACAATGTAACGTATAGAGATGTTGTGGGACCTTTTAAACCAGCATGCACCAAATGATGGAGGGTATGACAGTGGTCAACAGTGCAAAGACCTTTCCTGAAACCTGCTTGGTGTGGGTGAATAATGTGACTCTCAGTAACCCAATTCTCAAGCTTAAACAACAAATATTTACTATATATTTTTGCTGCTATGTCAAGCAAGCTGATTGGCCTATAACTCTGAGGATCTGATTTAACCCCTTTCTTATGAATAGGTACAATAATACTAAACTTCCAGCCAGGAGGGATTATGCCTGTGTCATTAATTTGTGAAAAAACTGTAGCTAGCACAGGCAACCACCATGAGGGAAAGGCTTTTTAAAAGTCTGAGGGGATCAAGTCTTCCCCAGGAGATTTTCTAGAAGCCAAAGAACTAATTATACCATTAATCTCTTTCTCCGAGACTGGGGCCCACATGGGTAGATCTATTACGTCAAAATTAAAATTTTGCAATTGTGGTGTATCTACAGAGGAAGAAGCCACAGATAGCCCAAATACCTGACTATAATGCTGAACCCAAGCTTTAGGAGAAATTTGCGCATCAAGCTGTTGAGGGTGACTGTTAGTACAATTAGAGACAATATCCCAAAAACGAGTTTCATTTTTCCTTGAGACAGCTAGTTCAAGTTCATTCCATAAAGAATTAGCATACTCCCTTTTCTTCTGTTCGATTAAGTTTTTAAGTGAGACCTAAGCTTCAGAATTTGTGACATCAGTAAATCATAATTATTACGTCTTGCTAATCTCATTAAAGATGTAATCTCTTTTTTGTCGCCTTACATTCCAAATCATACCAGCCATTGCTAGTGTACACTATAGAATTAATTGGCCCACTATTAATAAAAAAGGGTTTAAAATAGCCATTTATAGCATCAAGAGTTTTAATGGAATCATTGCCAGACTGAGAAAGAGCAAGTTTCAAAGTCTCCAACTCAGGGTTAGCAAAGGCTTGGGATAATTTGGTGTGTAGTTGCCCTGACCACCTAAGTCCCCTGAATCCTTGAATTAAGTCTTCTGCAAACTCTTGCGTTTTGAAACAATGCCTATGGCAGTGCTTGCTGGTCGCTATAGTAAAATCCCTAAGGAACAGCGTCTTTGCATCTGTGGCATTTCTGTGAGTGAGGATTTACCTCATTACATTCTTAACTGTCCACTGTATGCTCAACCCAGGGTAAAAATTCTCTCTGGGACATTAGTTAATCTACATGCCTATACAGATCCTGAGACGATTGTATTTCTGTTAGCTGATGTTGATGCCGCTATATCTCACAGAATGGCATTGTTTGCCCTTGCAGCGAAGAAACTATGGGCCAAAGCTGTTTATACAGGTGACAATTAACTACTGATTTTGTGGCTACTTTATGATTGTAATTTCTGTTCTTATTTTGTGGTGTATTTTGCTTGGTTGGTTTTATCTGTGGTCTTCAGTACAACTTGTCCCATGGTTATATGATATTTCACTTATATTGTATCCCATTTGTATATTTTATCTTTATGGATTTTTTGATATTTTTGTTTGTGATAGCCTATGACTTAATACAAATAAATAAAAAGTACTAGAAGGCTACTTAGAGGATGGTAGAATCCACTCCATTAACTGCAATAAGAGGTGTAACTGTTTAGGATTGCAGTATAAAAGAAGTCTTTTGAGAGTTGGGATGCCAAACTTTTGTTTTTAAAAGATGCTATCTTTTCTGGGACCTTGTAGCCATTTTTGTCACACATTAATGTTCTTATATTGGTAGGACTAAATAAAATAAAACAAATTAAAATGAAATAAAATAAAATTGATTAGCTGAAAGGAGGGAAGAGAAAACAAAAATGGATTTTAACACCTTTCTTGTATGCCAGCATTTCCATTGATAGCCCACAATTCTTTTATTATTGATTAAGATATTTATATCTCACTTTTCTATATAAATATATTCAAGGCAGCTTATACTATAAACAACAATAAAGTTTAAAAAAATTAAACACAATATAAATGGAAAGCAGCAGCAAACAAAACAACGAAATTAATAGATTAATATATTAAAACAGGATAAGGTCTTCAGCATCATAAAAATAGTATTAAAGGAGCATCTAAAGCACAACCTACAACAATAATAACAAAATGATATAGCTAAATTAGTTGCAGGGGCTCTAAAAGGCTTGAGAGAATAAATGTCTCCGACACCTTAAAAAATATGGCACCATGCAACCTATCCAAAGCCCAGGTGCCACAACAAAAGGCCTTGCCTTGGAGACTGGCCCTTCTAACTTCAGACTATACGGAGACATAGAGCCTGTTGAGCAGGACCTGAACTGGCAAGCATATTCATAAGCCAAGATTTCAGTCACCCTAGATCATGTAGAGTTTTATAGGCCAAAACCAGCAGCTTAAATTGTACCCTGAAGCAAACCAGAAGCCAGTGAAGAGCTTCTAGAAAATACCAAGAGTCCAGTAGCACCTTAAAGACTAATAAAATTTGTGGCAGGCTGTGTGCTTTCATGAGTCACTGCTCACTTCTTCAGATACTAGCTTCTGTAGCTGGCAAGATATGGAAGGTTTGAATTTTTAAAAAATTGCTCATAAAGCTCTCATTTGTTTCAATGGAAGAATATGTTTTCTGGTAGCTAAGGGATGTGTAAATTCAACCTATGGGTTGTTTCTATCTGCAAAACAGATATATTTTTTTGCAGAATATTTTGAATTAATCCTACTGAAATTGTGAACTTTAAAACAGAAAGGCTATAGAGAATCTCTTTCAGGAGGAACTCGTATCTGGCACTTGAAGTGACTTTGAAAGGAAAGTGCTGGGAGGAATCTGAGATGGGACCTTTTCCCGTGTCTATTTTCCTGACCGTACATGGTTAAGAAATTCAGTTAGGGAATACTAGGCCTCAGAGCTCCTACATAAAACCAAAAGTATTTTATAGGCAAGTGACCTGCAAGTCTTTCTGATGATGGCGGAAGGAGTTTGAGGAAGCATCACTTGAACACTTCTACACCTGACTTAAAACAGTCCCATCTATTTTAATATTACCTTTCCCTCAGTGTCATGTGATATTGACACAGAGTTCTTTGATCAGGCTGCAAAATTACTCAGGTTCTCATCAATATACCACATGAATAGGCACTGACACATTGCCGCCCCAGCCCCGGCCCTCTCCTGACCGCTACACTTCCCGCAAAGTAGCAGCTGCTTGTTAACAACTTCTTTGTCTCAGTCATAAAGCAGGGTGCCACTTCTGGTATTGTCCCGTACTTGACGGCAGCTGTCATTTCAATTTGTCTTCTGGGAGCAGAGACAGATGGAGGCAGACAATGTGGAGGTGGCTTGAAACATGGCACCAGATCTGAAATGCCTTTATGCTAATTCAAGGAGTGTGGGAGGACAAGAATGATAAGCTAAGTGCAGAGAAATATGATTAACAGTCTAATCCTGTATAAGTTTACTTGGGAGTATGTCCAACTCTGTTCAGTGATGCATATTCTTGGGTAATAATAATAATAATATTATAGTAGACGTAACTGTAAAAACAAATATCAGGTTGTTCAGGAATATTATAATAATAATAATTGCAGACATCACTGTAAAAACCAAATATCAGGCTGATCAGGAAGGGTGACTTCACACATAACAAAGTCCTTATGTTGGTTGGTAGATGACATGGGGACATTGTATTGGACACTTGTGATGGACTAGAACAAAAAGTAGATTTTGTAAAACTGCAGAATTCTTGGTAGAGGGAAGAGTGGCTATGATTGACAGCTCTTTTCCTAGCTCTCCCATTGGTTGGAACGAACCCACAGAATTCTAGAGAGGGAGTTGGGTTTTGACATTGAGGTGGTTGAGGAAAGAAAATTATCCCTGGAGAGAAACATTTGGAAGGTGTCTCAGAGAAGCTCTTGAGGTGAGGGCCAAAGAGAGCAATTTTGGGTGCTGACCCAGAAAGGGCAGAAACACCTATATGGGGGGCGGGGGACATACATTATACAGTTACCTCTGCCAGTGGTAGAGGAGAAGTCATCCCAGTCTGAAGGCATAAGAAACAGCTGTATATGTACAGGGTTATCAGGAAGACAGAAATGTGTAATGGTCTCTTGAGTATTAGAGGGATAATGCTCTGGCCAGAGAAAGGGGTTTGTGTGGACACAACCCTGGTTCAAATACAAGGTAGTTTCTGTCTAGACACTTCAGTCTCTCAAAACCTATAAGCTGAGGTATCTAAAGAAGTTAAAATAGATTGGGAGGGTGGAAGAAATCCCTCTCTTACTCCTGCAAGCTCAAGGAAAGCATGTTTTAATGGCTATTCCTATCATAAGCACCTGAAGGCTTGATTCATAGGCATTTCCAAAAGACAGTCTAAATTGCCCCCCCCCCCCCGAATACATCAGTCTGGCCTCAAAATTATAAACACAATCTCAGCCTGAAAGTCCTAAAAGTTTATGCTTATTCCAACCTCTGTTATGTTCAATAAATTTTGTTATTTTGTTTGAATTTCTAACTATTGTCTCCAATGCCATTTTTGCTCATCTTCGGAAAAGTCCAACAACTTCTGTGTTCCCCTTTTTACCTTTATCTATTATACACTGGGATGAATAAGAGAGGGTTTTTTGTTGTTGATGTCATAAACTGTACCAAAACTGTTAGCAAATAGAGGCAGGAAAAACCTGCCTGATTAAAAGGAAGTAACAGGAGTTCATCATAACGTTCAATGGGAGTTTTGTGCCTCACAGACTCGTCCATTTCCTGCTTGCAGTCATGGTGTACAGAAAGAAGTCGCTTCAACCCTCCTCCTGGTCCTGTTTTTGCACTGTCAAACCACCACTGTTGGCTCCATTTGCAAACTCCCATTACTTATGTGGCTACCTGTAAATCATGCAGATGAATGAACAGCAGCTCCATGGGAACGTCTGAGGAAGTGAATATGGTACAGGAAGGAACTGAAGTAACATCCACACATGTAATCATGGTCACAAGGAGAAAAGGACTTAGGTGAGCCTGGGAGGCACAGAACTCCCATTGAATGTCTGATACATAAAACTCTCCCTAATGCCTGAAGCAAAGTCCTTGAGATTCTGACCAATTTCACACTACGCTTGTTCTGGGGTGGAGAGCCCTTTTTCTACCAGGGCTTTGCTCCATTTTTGCACAAGTTGCCCGGAGCTACAATTTAGCATGCCGCTATTCCGCAGCAAGCGGAAACCACTTGTCAGCATATCCTGCTTGCTGTGGAATAGCAGCGCACCAACTCACAGCTCCAGGGCAACTTGTGTGAAAACAGAGCAAAGCCCTGGTAGCAAAAGGGCTCTCCACCCCAGAACAAGCATAGTGTGAAATCAGTCATTCATTGACAAAAAGCAAATAAATGTTCATGGCATTGACCTCTTAGGAGTCCTGTCTCCTTGCCATGTGTATCTGTTAAAATACATATGTTGCTAAATGAACACATGCACATGTTTTGCTTTTCTTACATGCTATGTACACACTTGACCATAAAAAGGTGTTCAAAACCATGACTCATTTGATTTTTGCTGAGTTCATATTTAACTGTGAAATTAACCAATTAAATAAGTATGAATTGCATGTGAATGGGTTGGGTCCAGCCAAATTTTTTACAGTCGCCCTTTATTTCCTCTTTTTACTATATTTCTCTCCATATCTGTCTTTTGCCCGTATGGGCTCCATGATCTTCAGCACAGCCTTTTATTTATTTACTTACATTATTTATAGTTCACCTTTCTGACTGGGACTTAAGGCAGAATACACAGAGTAGATCAGTAGAATCAACAGGATGGGACATTCAATAAACAGGATGGTAGAAACAGCCAGAAAACTTAAAAAAGCAGAAATGAAGCAAAGTGTGAGTGTTATATAGCAAGCTATACACAGTAACTATACCCAAACTATATACCACAGATGCTAGTCAAAGGGGACCCTCTTTTCCCATTTTTACCAGTGGGAAAAAAATCTGGATCCAACTCAATAAAATTATTTTGAAGGGAATACAAATTCTTATTTGGTTTTTTAGGTGGTAGGCATATATAGTGCAACTGTCACCATCTTAGAAAGGGCATTCTTTCCTAGGTGGAGCAGAAATGCTTCTTTAGAGATGACCTGCCCTTTGCAACTGTTATAAGAATTTCTTTCTGAAATTTTTAACTTGCAGAATAAATTAGACAATGTGTTTTTTTAGTTGATCAAGACACTTTAACAGCTTGATTTTGCCAACTGATTAAAGGTTGTGGACACAATCTAAATCTGTTAGATTAGTAGAGTCTTGTAGTAACAGGCATGCAGATAATTCAGCACAGTTCACACCCATAAACTGCATTAGAACTGTGTTAATCCCACTGATTACTACTGCTACTTCGACTGCAGATTGGAAACTAGGAGGATTGTTGTCAGTGGCAATATTCAAAAGAGTGACTGCTGCATAAAACTCTTCCCTGGATGCTTTGTGAAATTTATCTCAGGCTCCGTCTATACATTACACACAAACCTCATGTTTTGGGAAGGAGGAGCTGAGGATTTTTGTGAGGATCTTTGCAAGAGGAGTCTTGTGCCTCCCAGTTTCACTTCAGCTATTTGCATTTGCAATCACAGCATGCTAGGGAAAGTGTCTATACCACCACTCCCACCCGCTCCTGTTTTCGAATCTGCAAACCATCCTGTGAAGCTACTATTGGCTCCATTGTAAAAACTGCATTGCTTACATAGCAGCTACATGTAAGTTTCACAGCGGGGCCAATAGCGATTTCATGGGGCAGTTTGCAGACATTTCTCCCTGCATGCTATGGATACAAACAGAAAAGAGTTGGTATGTATGCCTGGAGACTTTGGGGGTGGATCTGGGAGAGAGTGGGGTTTGGGGAGGAGAGGAGCCTCAGCATGGTACAATGCCATAGAGTCCACCCTTCAAAGCAGCCATTTTCCCCAGTGGAGCTGATCTGTGCCAGCTAGAGACCAGTTGTAAAAACAGGAGATCTCCAGGCCCCATCTGGAGGTTGGCAACATTAGATTTCACACATATTGCAAAACAAAAAACCGAGATTGGACACCAAGTTTACAGTTAGTAGTAGTAAAATGTAATTCCAGGCAGTAGAGATATAAACTTTATAAAGGACACAAATATTTTTTTTTAAAAAATACGCTTAAAAGATTAGCAGTCTTGCAATATTTTGTTTATTTAACAGTTTCTGATAACTGGCACCTCTTGCTCTGAATTATTGCATCAAAATCTAGAGACAATGTCTGTGCTGTAGCAATCTTGAGTATGCTGTTGAAGTGTTTTTCAGGTGTGTATCTGTAAGTTGCAAACTTACTTTTGATTTATTGACATTCATTAAAGAAATCTCTTGGTCAATGCTTGAGCCTGACCCAGAGGAAAAAATGAAATGGCTGGGAATTGTGAGCTTTTGTACATAAGCTGCTTCGTGCTGGTTAGTCAATGGAGAAAATAGAAGCTTGGCTCTGTAGTTCCTGTGCAGTTGATCAAGCCTGGCAAAGGAAGCTGTGATACAGAAGGAAGCAAAGAGGGAGAAGGAAGCAGACAACAGTGAGTTACTCATGGGCCTGATAGGAGCCCTCGGGCCTGATCCATCCCACAGGCCACACATTTGACATCCCTGCTTTAAAAAGTAATACATTACATCTCTCTCAACCATAGGAATGAACATTTAAAATGCAAAGCATTTATTACCCATGAATTTAAATGCATTTCTTCAGCAGAAAACATTGCAATGTGCCTTGGAATTCCATCAGATCAATCAATATACACAGTCCCCTGAATCTCACATTTTCACTGCAAATATTCAGTGACACAGAGAAATCTAAATCCTGATTCAAGTGTTGCACAATCTGCTTTTATACATTCTGGCACAGTCTGGCTCAGAATAATCCAGGAATGAAAATCTGACCTAAGCTGTTTGCTTTTATAAACTCCAGGCGTGTCTGCTCTGAAATTCCAGATCGGGAACTCGTTCCTGACATCACACAACCCTCTGCCTTTGCTGACCTTGAACTGTATAATGTAAGTGAATAATCAGACATCTAGGAGCAGATGAGGCCACAGGGAAGATCAATAGCATGTTCAATAATAATGACACATTGGGATAAAGCAGTGGTAGGCCCAGTCTTTCTTATTTATTTTATTTTATTTATTTATTTGATTTATATCCCACCCGCCCCACCAAAGCAGGCTCAGGGTGGCTTCCTTCCTTCTCGACTAGACTGATGGCCCAATACAGCACTTTGTAGAACAGGGGTGGCCAACAGTAGCTCTCTGAATGTTTTTTGCCTACAACTCCCATCAGCCCCAGTCAGCATGGCCAATGGCTGGGGCTGATGGGAGTTGCAGGCAAAAACCATCTGGAGAGCTACCGTTGGCCACCCCTATTGTAGAGGACAGCAGTTTTGTTGCAACAATGAATAAGAAGGAGCTTCCTCCCCAATCCAGTCTTGATGCACATGCTTCTGTTTGCTCCAGTATATCAAGGGATGAAGAGATAACTGACTATTATTGGATGGAAAGGAAAAGATAAGTAATGGGTGAGAAATCCTAGTAGCAGTGACAAAGGGCAAGGAAGGTCACATATAAAGTGAGGAATCAGTAGGTGAACAGAAGTAACTTAAGCAGAGGTGGCCAAACTATGGCTTGGGAGCCACATGTGGCTCTTTCACACATGTTATGTGGCTCTCGAAGCCCCCACCACTCCATCAGCCAGCTTGGAGAAGGCATTTGTCTCTTTAAATCATTTCTCCGAGCCAAGCCAGCCATCCCTCACCCATCTTCCTTCCTTCCTTCCTTCCTTCCTTCCTTCCTTCCTTCCTTCCTTCCTTCCTTCCTTCCTTCCTTCATTCCTTCATTCCTTCATTCCTTCCTGTCTCGCAGCTCTCAAACATCTGATGTTCATGTCTTGCAGCTCTGAAACATCTGATGTTTATTTTATGTGGCTCTTACGTTAAGCAAGTTTGGTCACCCATGGCCTAGAGCTTTCTGATGCATGTAGAGCAGATTTGTGCAGGTGGAAGTTTGGTTTATGAGGCTTTAGAAACTGAGGGGTCAAGGACATCCAACAAGTCAGAGATGAAGTGTGAGGTGTTGCGTTCTTATCTGCAAATGCCAAAATGCATAAGATCCAGGTCAGCAATGGCACGGGGGATGTGGAGAGAGAGAAATGAGTGAAAAGTAACCCTTTTTCATTCACATAAGTTTTACTGATGACCATGAGTTTAGATAGCTTTAGACAAGTGAATGGAGAATGTTGTATCTACCACTGGCTGCTATTCAAGGCAGCTAAAGAACAGAACTTCCACATTCAGAATCCCTTTGTTTAGTTGACATTGGATATGGCCATCACATCATGGTTGTGAGCTTTTCATTGAGCTTGATACTGTTCCAAAAAAAAAAAAATTGCACCTGGTGCCTCTTCAGTTTGATCCAGTAACACAGGTACTATATTCTTGTGAACTTTAGCAAAGGCCGTGTTCTGAGGCTAATATAAGGTTTGGTGCATGGTGGTAGTGAAATTGGGGCAACCTGTTTTGGCACAAGCAGAGGCTTTACTGCAATACTTCTCACAACATTTTGTGCAAGACAAGCAGAGTGATGCTGGAGAGCTTTGTCCTGCAGGCTACTAAGAGCAAATGAGAAATCCTTGGTAAACTTCCCAACAATAGCAAGACTCTGACAGGAGATCAGGGGTAGCAATGCACACACTGTGTATGTACACTCAGATCTTTTTAAATGTCTGGGAATGGGGAAATGTGGTGTACTTTTTAAATATGAGTATTTAAATAAGTATTTTAGATACACAGTGATTATGGACATCAATGAGCAGTTTCTTTTCCAATTTCTGTCAGTTTTGACATCTCCTTTGAATACACTGGCTATAATTTGTTACTAGTAAATGCATATCATTATTTTTTCATTATAATAACCACCCCATAAATGCATACCCAATTTCTCTGATGCTCAAAATCAGGATTTCTGCCTGCAGAATTTACACAGTTCCTATTTGTGAATACTTGCAATGGAAGGAGAAAGAAGAATGCAATTGGCAAGGAGATCAAAAGTGAAAGTCTACACTGCCTCTGCAGATGTACAATGCATACAGTGCTTAAATTTGACTATTGTAATTAGATATGCTTCATGTGTTACTAATTATTGTTCCAAAGAGAAGTGTGTGCTTAGCAAAGAAATGTCTGGAAAGGTAATCCAAGGTTCTCCTGTCAGAAATCATGAGAGAAAGCTATTTGTCTACAGGCATGCATTCACACAAAAACTTATACCCAGAATAAAACTCTTTTGGTCTTAAAGGTGCAACTGGACTCAAACGTTGTTCTGTTGCTTCAGACCAATGTGGCTATCCACATGAATCTATATTTTAGGTTAATTTAATAGATGAAAACTCTACAGAAGGAACTGTGCATTGCCTAAATTATTTGTTTGCTTAAAACATTTTCGTGCCTCCTTCCCCCTTAAATAGGGCACCAAGGTGTATTTTATGCAGACCTAAAAGAGTACAAAGATACCATGTAGCAGCCAGAAGTAAATTCTGCTGTTCAATTAGTCTTGTTTTATCAGGTGTGTTTTGAATTGTATCCTTTGATTGTATTTTTTAAAACATTTAGAATTCATCCTGCTTGTTAAAACAGCAACACTATATATATATATATATATATATATATATATATATATATATATATATATATATATATATATATATATATATATAAAATTAGAATTCAAAGTGATTTCTTTAAGAGCAGCATTTAATCTCTGGCCTGAACTACATCCAGTATCTGACTGAAAATTCATTTGAGGCACTGTTCTATCACGTTGAATGGTCAGTTTGCAAAAGGAGCTTAATATGATGGCATGTAGTAATATTTTGCAATATTTCAGTTATCCTTCTATATATTTCTATCACAAGTGTGTTTTTCCTGCTAAGAATTTGGATTGTTTTTGTTAACAACCTATTTTTACTAGGTTATTTCACTCACCTAGTCCACCAGATTTCTGCATTAGCAGTTTTATTGGATCTTTATTCACTGTGCTGCACCCTATTAGCTTTTTTCACTGCCAGACAGAAAGTAGCCCCCTTTTAACCCCCAAAAGGGATATGCTGGGCACGGTGAAACCTGTGTGGACAAATGTTACATGCAAAGGGGGAACATAAACAACGTTTAATTTTTCAAAAAGTGAACGACTCAGGCGTTCATACAATAACTTTTAAAAAATACATAGGAGGGCTTCACAAAAATGTGCTTGCACAAAGTCAACAATCTAGTTCATTTAGTTAAAAACCCAGGATATTAATGAATTTATGTAGGGAAGAAGGCTTTTTTCTGTAGAAAAAGCCCAGCAGAAACTTATTTGTCAAAACCTGGAAGCTAAGCAGGGTCAGTATTTGGATGGAAGACTTTCAGGGAATCCTTGGGCTGCTATCCATTGTCTTCACTCCACACACTCAAATGATCATGGTTCCACTGAGAATAAATCAGGAATCCTGTACACAGGCTGCATTCACAAATGAACTATGAATCTGAGGAGGCTGAAAGTGAGGACCAAAAGCACAGTTTTCCCCCATATGTTCACCGTTCCTGGATTTTAAATCTTATGAGTAAGAATAACTAATTTTATATTAGGTCAGTGGTGTCTACACACCAACTCATGGCAACTCTCAAAATTCACAATCTTTTGCACCCTTGCTCCTTTTGCTAGAGACAACAGTGAACTTATTCCTGTAAAGTGTGCACTCTACCACTATCCAAGGACCTTCCAATGCTTTAATGACACATGGGTCATGGACATTTTTACTATTAGGGACAGGAACTCCTCCATTGGTTTTGAGTCAAACACTAGTGGGAGAAGGAGGAGGAGTTGGTTTTTTATACACTGCATATATTGGAGTCCACAGCTCTTAACCACTACACCATGCTGGCTTTTTAGATGTATGACTCATTTGTCAGAACCTGGAAGCTAAGTGTAGGGGAGCCCCTGAAAAATTAATTAAAACCCCTATAATAATGAATATATCGATTAAGAGCATGCTTTGTCTTTAACATGTCTGCTGTAATTTTCCACTGAAGGGCTGGCCACAGCATAGCGGGTGTGTGTCTAAAGCTGGCCAGCCAAGATAAGGGAAAGGGCCCCTTAGAGCTGCCTTGCTGAGATAGATAAGGGAACTTGGTCATGGAAATTTACTAGGAAGAGTTCTGTGGGGCGGAATCTTTGAAATCAGATAAGTTTACGCCAGCCTGCTTGCTTGCTTACTAGAAAAACTGTATGCGCTTAGGTAAATGCATCTCAGTTCTGTAGGGCTGTTCTGCCGGAACCGGGATCTGCCTTTTGATACCAAAAAAGTAAACCTTGCTTCAAACCAGTAATCTTGTGCGGACCTTGTTATTTCTCTGCTTCATTTGCAGGGTCGGTACTTGGATGGGAGACTACCAGGGAAGCCTTGGGCTGCTATCCAGAAGAAGGCAATGGCAAACCATCTTTCTTTTTGAAAACTGGAACTTCATGGGGTCACCATGAGCTGGTTATGATTTGACCGCATGCTTTACATTAATGCATGATTTAGTTCTATTAGAAATATTTTTTGTAGAAAAAGCACAGCAGGAATTCATTTGCATATTAGTCCACACACACACACCCCCGACATCACCATTGTTTTGCACAGGGCTTTTTTTGTAGAAAAAGCCCAGCAGAAAATCATTTGAATATTAGGTCACACCCCTGACACCAAGCCTGCCAGAATTATATTCCTGTGCATTCCAGCTCAAAAAAAGCCCTGAATATTACTATACAGCAATGCAAATCATGATCCACAATTCATGCTGCTAGCCTTTGCAGAAATTTAAAATGCTAGTTAACAATGTAAATACTGTGAAGTACTGTGCATATTCATTGTGTTATATAAATAACATGAAAGGTCTTTTTATTTTCATTAAATAGTCTGCAAGAGATTACTTTCTTTATTCTACAAAATACAAGAAGGAGGCCTACATTTAAAGGTATTTGACATGTAACATGCCTCATAGAACACATTCTGAGGCATGTCTCTCTGTGTTTTGATTGAGGGATGCCAAGGTCTCAGTGGTATGTTGTTGCCAACAAGCCAGAATGTCATATGCCTTTCCCTTCACTGTGATGCATGCCATGAAATGGAAAGCATGATAGGTACGGATGGAAACCACACAAGAGCCAGATCTTTGTTGAAAGAGCTGCCAAAGCTAAAATAGCAAAATGCAGAGGAAAATCTCACTTTTTTTTAAACTCAGAGATCTGTCGATTTATCTGCTAGTTTCTTCTTTTAAATTCGGCAGTCTTTTACAAAGCTTCATAATTTAACAGATATGCAGTACCAAACAGATTTCACAACAGATTAATTGATAAAATATCTTATGTTATACAATAATATTCTCCAGTAATGTGTAGAAAAAGCTGAGTTGGAGATATGATTATGAAAGTTGCCATGAAAATTGTACAGACCATAGATTCCTAGGGGGCAAAACAACATAATTGCCATGTATTTATTTATAGTCCACCTTTCTTACTAAATTCAGGGCACATTACAGAATATAAAACAATGTATTAAACAGCATGAAACAACCAGAGGATAATGCAATAGGACTAGGATTACAGAATTAAGGGAAAAAGTGAACAAAGAGCCAAGTCAAGATAACATTATAAATGGTGCAAAAAGTGGGATTACAAAGGTATAAGGCAATGCAGTAAAAGCAAGATACTGACAATAATAATTGCAGATGACTACAATTCTACTCTATTATAAAATACTATTATACTCTATTATAAAATAATACTCCATTATAAAATAAGAATACTCATCTGAAGGAATGAACATAGGCAATCAGTTAACATATGTGGTGTTTGTACATCACAAATCTTTCATCTATTTAAGGCACAGCTTCCAGATTTGACACACTGAAAATGCCTAATCTCTATAAGTAGGTGACTTGTCATAGGTATTCATTTGCATGGCGTGTGCATTGAAATCCAAATCTCAATTCAAGAATGAAAATCGGAGCCAAGCAGTCTGCTTTTATACACTCTGGCAAGGTTGACTTGGAATAATCCAAGAATGAAAATCTGACCTAAGCTGTTTGCTTTTATAAATACTGGACGTGTCTGCTTTGAAATACCAGGAGCTTGGCATCTCAGCTCTCCCTAGGTACAGCTTTATATCTCCTGCTGACCTTGAAAGCTCTGTTCTGAAAAAATTGTCTGTATACCTGGAAAAACTTGCCACCTCACAACCTAAGCAGTCAGGTGAGGTCAGAGCAGGAGGGAAGAAGGCTGATAACTGATAACATCTCCAGGCAGAAATAAGACAGATGTATTAGTTCATCAGATATGTGGCAGGAAAAAAATGGGTTGGATCTGAAGGTAGACGATGTGTGGGCAGAAGATACTTCTACTTGCACAAGGATGGTGGGGGAAGCAATTTCTGCAGGTCAAACACTCAAGCTGCAGCTCCATGTTCTTTATTCTATGCTGTTCTGAGACCTTCAGGATCAGCTTTTTGGATGGTGTAGGGAAATAGTATGGAGAACTGGTGCAAGGAGTTGCAGAAAAGAATAGTAAGGAGTAAAAGAGTGAAGAATAAGAGAGGGTAAGGAAAGATCCTTTGTCCTAGGCACCCTTCCTCAAATGAAAACATCAGACAGCAGTATAAATTTAACTAGTTTATTTGAATAGCTACTCTATGTCATGCCCTGACCTGGCTAGTACTTGGAGACTAGTTAGTACTGGGAGACCATCAAGTAAGTCTAGGGTAACTACTCAGAGGCAGGCAATGGCAAACCACCTCTGTGCATCTCTTGCTTTGAAAGCCCCGTGGGGGATGTGACTTACAGCAAAAAGCTCCCTCAAAAACTCTACATTGTAATTCGGTAAAATATGCTAGCACATTTTAAGGGCAGGTTGCACTAAGCAGCCCGCGTTTCTGCCTTTGCTGAGTAGCTCCACCCTGGCTCCAAACACAGCTAATGATTATGTCAGCCTTGTTTATCATCATCGGCATTTATCCCATGCCAGAAGGTGCCAAGCTTCATCACTCTTCCCTAATGTACTTAAAAACACTACTGGGTTTAGGCAATGCTGCTCAGCACCAAGGGTGCTCTATTTCAACCCAGACACATGATAGATTGTTCAAGAGTTGATCCTCCATTTTTGGCTGAAGCATCAAGGAGTTTTTCAGTTCTCCTTTTTGTGAGAATTCTTGCCAACAAAGGGGCTTTGCCTCACTTGAAACCTGTTGCCCCACCTGAGAATATAATAACATCCCACAGGCAATGATGCAGATCAGCCAGGTAGGTGTCACATAATGAACCTCACAAACTGAGCCAGTTTGTTTGGCACCTAAAAGTTTGCCATGGTTTGTGGCTTGCAAACCGGGAACACCATGAACCGAAACAAACCTTATTTTCCCAGTTTGTGCCCATCCCTAGACACCAGCCCCAGCCAATCAAAATTCCATTCCTCATCTGAACTGGAGAAGGCCTGAGACAAACGGATCCACAGCTCTACTTCTGTAAATATGTTTCTGTGACCAGAACACAAGTTGCCATTCTTTGGACCCTATTCTTTGTGACTACCGGAAAATGTAGTTGTAAAGACCAATGAACAATTTTTTGCGTGGAATATCCCATTCTAACAGCGGAAACAACAGCAGCAAGTTATTGCATAATCTTTAATAGGTGACCTGTGGTGTTTGTTTATTGTATTCTACTGGTCTATTGTCAGTTAGATTTGGTCAAGGAAGCAAGTTCAGAATAAATTTTCTCCATTTAAAAAAGAGTATGCTTATCTTCTTGACTTCTGCACAAAGAGCAAGACAGGCCATTTCATCTGATCATCTGGCAAATCTGGTTCTAGATTTCAGTCCAAGTTTTTGTAGGGCATCACTGAGGTTCAACATGCTTGGTCAATGCTCTGCTTGGCTGTGCAAACTGGAACTTGCCCTAGAATCTTTTGCCATGTGTTGGCCTAGAATGACAGATGTGAAGGAATTCCTAGGCAGACATGACAAAGTTGACAGACATTAGAATTTGAAAGACAAATTCCCATGCAGCTGTGCTTCAGATCAGGACTATGTGATAAGAGGAGGAGGAATTTAATTCCTCAAACCCTGATCAGTTTTCAAATCACCCTTTCATCTTGGCTACTAACAGGTTCATTAAAATTTATTTTTGAAGGACACATCTATGTTTTCTTTATTGTTGAGTTGGAATCCTGATCAGGGCTGGCTCTAGACTATCTGGCACCCTAGGCAAGGCTGACTTCTGGTGCCCCCCCCCATCATTGATAGCCACATGGGGGATGCCCAATCTGGTGCCCCCCAGAAGGTCAGCACCCTAGGCAATCACCTAGTTTGCAGAGCCAGCCCTTCTTAGTACCTTACAAAGTCCTCATGTCATGTTCAGGTCCACAAGAGCTTTCAATCAGATGTAAACTGTGAGTTCCCTACAGTGAATACAATTCCCAGACATAAACAGGCATAATCTGGATTTGGACCAAAGTAGGCAAGAAGAGAGTATTTAAGCCCCAACACCCCACTTAGAGCTCCATGTACTGATGTGGCATGGGGGTAGGCTTAATCACCCTCTCACCGTGTACCTGGTCATGATGGTAATCAGGCACCCACAAATTTGGGAACTGAGTTCCAAATGGAGACCTCACATCTCACATTTGATTAAAATTCCTCATGGTAGACCCAAAACCAGGCTCAGATGGATGTTTTATTGGGAGGGGGGATAGAAAAGGGGAATTGTGTAACTTGTCCTAACATGCTGGCATTGTCAGACTATTAATGGATCACAATAAGTCCCTTAAAAGTTGTCTTCAATTCAATGAACCACATCTGTGCAATCAGGTTTGCTTGTTAACTGGTTGGCAAAAATTTTTGAAGACATGTTATTGCAAATTTGACAGGTAATACAAGAAACAATTACTGTGGTGTGCTGGTGTTAGAATGAACCACACAACACACGTGTTGAGGAGAGAATGCTCTGCCTTGCCTCTCTGAGCAAGGGTTTATTTATTCCTGTTCCACTCACACCAAATATAATTCAGCTTACCGCATCGCAACAGACAAAGCACGCACAGGAGAGCCAGTTTGGTGTAGTGGTTAAGTGTACGGACTCTTCTCTGGGAGAACCGGGTTTGATTCCCCACTCCTCCACTTGCACCTGCTGGAATGGCCTTGGGTCAGCCATAGCTCTGGCAGAAGTTGTCCTTGAAAGGGCAGCTGCTGGGAGAGCCCTCTCCAGCCCCACCCACCTCACAGGGTGTTTGTTGTGGGGGAGGAAGGTAAAGGAGATTGTGAGCCGCTCTGAGATTCTTCGGAGTGGAGGGCGGGATATAAATCTAATATCTTCTTCTTCTTCATCATCTCTCCTGTTACCATGAGGTCGTGTCTGCCTCATCTACAGAAACTAATACCAACTCAGCAGTTGTCAGGAATAGATTTATCTGAGGAAGCAGAAGTGTGGTTTGAACACCGGTGTAAGAATCTTGTGCTTTTGTGTTATCAGAATTATAGGGAAGCAGGATGGTGTGCTGATTGCATGATCCTCCCACATCTTACTCTTTTTTATTTATTTATTGTAAGCTTATTTTAGTAAGGCAATTTTGTGTGATCATAATTCTGTGTGACCACTCAGGAAGGGCAGTTAAGTGACATTTTGGTTTTCGACATTCCCAGGAAGGAATGAAATGACGTTACAGTGGGGTAACAAAAAGATGTACTAGATGGGGTAAAAATAAGCCACAGCTGGAAAACAAACAATAATGGGTTTATGCATTCATACTGGCACATCTTAGTATTTAATTTTTGTCCCAAAAAGATGCGTGTGTAGGGGGAGAAGGGTTATTCAGAGGCATGCTTTGACTAGGCAGCCCAGCCTTCCATTACAGAGCTGTTTAGGTCTCCATCATGGGGCTGGGCATGCAGGCTAGTGTGAGAGGGCCCACCATGTCTTTTGAGGCTAGGCTACCCTCCTTATGCCGTGAGAGGGTCCACCATGTCTCTTTTGAGGCTAGGCTACCCTCTTTATACAATAGCACACTGGTATCAGTTCCCCCCCTTCCTGCACTGTACAATTCTTGGAGAGTGTATGCCACATTGCATGAGGTGCTCTCATTTAGATTTCAAACAACCAGGGTTGAAACACAGTTGAGACAAGAGGGGGATGGGAATGTCAATTACCAAAAATAAGCTCTTCATGCATGAGGGAAAGCTATGTGTCTTGGTATTGACAATTCTTTATCAATAAACACTACTAGTTATGTTGCAAGAATAAAAAAACTCATTTCAATTTCTAAAACACATAAGGGACATATGGAAGTGACATGTTATAAACTGAATCAATTCATGTGCCTTTATGGCAAGCAGCATATTGTAGCCTAGGTGATCAAGATACACACATTCAAACATAGGTGAGAGCATGGCCAGAAATGGGCAGTCCATACTGGCCATAATAACATAGGTGAAAGCAGTGCCAGAGATGGGCAGTCCATACTGGCACATTACAATACAAAAACCATTTCACTGTTCATTTCTTGTTTCCCTCCTCCCTTAGTCTAACAAAAGGTCTTCTTTCTTGAATTCATGGAGAGTTTGCGTGCTTTATACATGACAATCTTTTCAAAGGGAAATGTTTTTTTTTTTGTAGCCAAAAGGAATTCTTTTTATTTGGAACTACAACTTGGAAGTGACAGTGGGGCTGCTATTGTGATCATCTGGGGCAACCAGCCTTTTGCTAGGCAGAGGAATTTCCCTGAAAATAAGTTTTCTCCATAACTCAGTTTGGATGGGGTTTTGGGGGAGGCCTTCCTTCCAACATCAATGAGGCATGCCCAGGCAAATTTCAGGGCCTCTGGGTAGATATGGAAGAGCATGGAAAACATACCTGGAGAAACAAACAAAACAAGAATAATAGATTTTTTTTTTCTTTTAAAGCTTTCCTTGGCTGTCCACAAATTGCCATAACTTGAGCTCAACCCTGTTGAGATACGGTTGCACACATTAGATAAATTACTACACTTGTTTTGGAATGGAGACTTTCTCCTCCTCACATGGAGTTTCAGTTTGACAAGGTCTCTACCCTTCCAATGTTAAAGGGCAAATTTTATACACCATACATTATGCAAAATACAAATCCACAATATAAACCTATGCATCACTTCTCATGATTCAGACTAGTGTACACCCATATAGAAAGCATGCACCTAGAGATTCATGAAAGGCTTTTTACTTTGTTGCAACAGATATGAATTTTAATAAAAACATGAAATTGTGCACAAGATTGGAGCTCCAAAAAGAGATTACCAGAGTTGGAATTACCCCTGGATTCTGAAAATGGTCACAAAAAGGGAAGAAAAATGTTTGCTATAGCTTTAGAACATATAAAATTGTCAAAAATAAGAAAAACATCAAAAACAAACAAAATAAAAATGAGGCCTCAATAGAACAATGCCAACTTTAACATGCATGTATACGAGCGATCAGACCCAAAATGATTAGAGAACTGGATCAGAGAATTTAAACCATTGGAAATCAGTGGGGTGATCAAGTCCCACTGAACCCCATTTTTCTCTGTGCCAGCTCATCCAAAATTTGTTCTGTGGGTCTCACATAGGTGTGAGAGTCGGTTTCAACAAACTTTAGCAACAAAATCCTAAAAGCAAATTCTGGTTAATACACCTTGACAAACACACAAAACAATTCTTAAATCTATTTATAATAAGTATGCTATATATATATATATATATATATATATATATATATATATATATATATATATATATATATATATATATATATATATATATATATATATATATATATATATAAACTTAGGAGAAAATCTAGTAAGGAACTTGCACAGCCAAGAAGATGTGTGGGGCAGTGCAAAGATATAATTCAAAACTGATGTATAAAGCAGGGTGCTAAAACATGCACCTTGATGAAGTTGAAATAATGGAGAAGCTGAAACTTAAAACAAGCAAAAAGAAACGTGTTATCCAATAGCAAGCCTGGCCAGGACTGTAGAATGGGTTGAAACACAAAATCAAGCAGAACTGTAGTTCTACCATAGTAAGAACATGAAACATAGAAAGGATTTTCTAAACAAAACACTCAGAAAAGGTCAAACTCTAACAAGATACTCTAGAGGCATAAAATAAAATAGATAAGCATGTAGATACCTCTTTCCACAGGTAAGAGGTTCACCAAATAGCTAAATAGGAAGATTGATATGTACAGTTCATAGATGGAACATAACTATAAATGACATTAAGAGAGCAAATGAAGATATACATTTAAGGAATGCAGAACATTATTATAAAGTCCAGATTTCTAATGAAGACCAAGAGTTTTTAGGAATTCTGCCTAGTGAATTACCAATAAATCTAGAAAAGGTATTTCTATGAGAAGCACGACATTGAGAATAAAACAAGGTATTAGTTTTTCAAGACTTAAGAGAGAAGTTGCACAGTGAGAGGGTAGTTTTATCCAAGGAAGGGTACAGATGTTCTTCTATAACACATGCTATAACTTCAAATGAAAAGAGGTCTTATAGGAACCAAAATTTGTGAGGTAGAATTTTAAAACACTGTTCTTTTCAGAAAATAAAAATTCAGAACCAACAACAAAAAGAATTTTCAGATTTAAATGAATGAAAAATTGGGGAAGTTCAAAGTAAGATAGAAAACTGTGTTAAATGTAACACTAATAGCCTTGACAGGAGACAAAATACATAAATATAAACAATAGAGACTAGTCATGGATTTCATTGTGAGTTTCAAAAACAGCAGCCACCAAATTCTCTGGAGAAGGCTCTTGCCCAGCCTCTTCCAGCGTTTGAGGCTGAGATTGAAATTGAGAATCAGGTTTGGGAGACCCTGATGCCATGCCATCTTTAGCCGGGTGAATACAATGTGCCAGAACCCACAAAAGACCTGCAAGAGAAAACACAGCAGCATGTCTGCACCCCCAGGTAAGGGGAGCTGAACCAAAGAGAAAACACAGCAGCATGTCTGCACCCCCAGGTAAGGGGAGCTGAACCATGCCGTTAATAAGCCCAAAGACCAAATTCAATTGTTCCTGAGCCTGCATTTGGATAGGAACCCTCATTTTCACTCCTTTTAATTGTTTTTGAAGAGTGGTTTTCAATGTCTGATTAGCATGTTCCACAATAGCTTGACCTGTGGAATTACATGAAATGCCATGCTGGAATTAAATGTTCCATTGTGTACAAAAATCAACACATTCAGAAAAACAGGTAAAGTAAAATGGGATTCAGCAAGAGAAATACAGAAATATAGACAGCGGTCTTGTCTAGCATGTACAAAACTAACAGGCACATAGTAAAATCTGTTATCACCCCCTCCTTGTGTTATTGCAGCAGGGAGGATGTATGTCTGGAACCATCGTTTGTTGTTGCTGTTTCCAGAGAGGATGGGTTTTTAGATGCATGCTTTTATGGGCAATGTGAAGTCACCAGGGCCATTTTTTACTGCTGGTGTGTGTGCATGTGAGACCATATCTTAATTCTGGAAAATATTAGAACACACTTGAGATTAAATCAAGAGAAAAACAAAATTAATTCTATATCACATGGCTGATCAAGAATGTTTTGTTTTGGTTTTTTTCATGAAAAGAGAAGCTAGGGTTAAAAATGAAGTTGCCCTTTGCTTTTCAGAGCAATTTGTAACACAAAGGGTTACATTCCTTAGCTCTATGCAAAGAAGCACTAAGCTATTTATTGCTTTAGTGAAACTTCGCTCATTTCCTGTTTCTTCTCTAAAGGCAGAGAGAGAGAGAGAGGAAAATGGCTCTAAGCACATGTCTTTGTTTGTTTTAAATAAAAAAAAATCTGGCTTGGGTTTTTGAAGTAATGCTATCTGTCTGTCTGCCACGCCTCTATTGGCAGTAATACTTTGTGGGCTGTTTTCTGTCTTCATTGCACAATCCTGTTGTTTGTACTTGGCCCGCCTTGCAGGGCTGGCGTGCAAGTGCAGAGCAGAGTTGTTAGTGATGAGGAAAAAAAAATGGGTAAGTGTGCCAATTGCTTTTGGTTCCTATTAAGCATTCAATGAAATTGCTGAGCAGTCAGGCTAAAATAGATAATAGGAAGTACTTCTTCACCCGAAGGGTGATTAACATGTGGAATTCACTGCTACAGGAGGTAGTGGCAGCTACAAGCATAGCCAGTCCCAAGAGTGGACTGGATAAAAATATAGAGCAGAGATCCATCAATTGCTCTTAGCCACAGTATAGATATACAAATATATGTACATGTGTGTATGCATAGAAGAAGACATTGGATCTATGTTCTGCCCTCCCTCACAACAGACACCCTGTGAGGTGGGTGGGGCCAAGAGAGCACTGACAGAAACTGCTCTTAACTAGAACAACCTCGGAGAGGGCTATGACCGCCCAAGGTCACTCCAGCAGTTGTAAGTGTAGGAGTGGGGAATTAAACCTGGCTCTTTCAGATAAGAGTCCACACACTTAATTATTACACAAAACTGACACATATTGGTCACTGGATGACACAGAGTGCTGGACTGGATGGGCTGTTGGTGTGATCCAACACAGCTTCTCTTATGTTCTTATGTTAGTTTGCAAACCACACAGGTTAACAGCATAATCAGGAAGATGATTATTAGCACAATGTGCTGAGTCTGATCAAAAGCAACAAAAACCGTTTGTCCAGTGCTCTGGCATTTAGGTAAAAATAACTATGACTGAGAAAGAAAAATAAATAAATAGAAGAAGTAACATCTTTCAAAGTCTTATCAGCAAATTCATTGTTCTGAGCAATCACACCAGGAAGATTAAGATGGCTTTAAATAGTGAGCAATGAGAAAAGTAACAACAAAAAATTAAAACCTGCAAGATTAAAAATATAGCCAATCAAATCAAGGTCAGTTTGGAGAGATACATGCACCAGGAAGTTGATGAATCAAATTCAGTGCATATAAGGTGTCCTATTAAGTTGAAAGCCTGTGTGAATAGTAACAATTTCAGCCTGCTGCACTGAGCACTGCCGCAAAGTAAAGTTTTACACTTCCCCCCAACAAATTGGGTACTCATTTGACCAACCTCAGAAAAATGGAAGGCTGAGTAACCTTGAGGCAGCTACCTGAATCCAGCTTCCGCCAGGATCAAACCCAGGCCATAAGCAGAGCTCAAGACTGCAGTACTGCAGCTTTAACGCTCTGCACCACGGGGCTCTTTTTGAATCCAAATTAACATTTTCTCTGATAGCCTTTACCGATAAAAGGTCAGGCAACTCTTCCCCTGTCAAATGTACAGGGCAAATAGACAACATTTCTGCCAATTCTGGGACATCTTCCAATTTAGCCTGATCAAGTTCCTTCCCCAAAACTTCACAGACCATGTGTCCCGGGGCATTAGATGGTGGGCCCATGGGTGGATCTGTTGGTGGAAGAGGGGGAGAAGGAGGAGGAAGAAGAGGAGGGGCAGGGGGCACAAGTTGGACACTAGTGCCTTTTAGGGGACAATCTTTGAAGAGCTGGCTTGAGTTAGAAACGGGCATAAATTTCTCTACTGCATATCTGCATTTATGCCAGAATTGCAGCAGTTTAATAGAAGCTCGGGGCTCTGTGTGAAAGGTCTTCCCTATCTTCTCCCAGTCCCGAAGTTTAAGAGAACCTCCTTCCGGATACCAGGGGCATTACTTACTGATATCTTGTAACAGAGTCTTAAGTTGGCCAGAAGTCATGGACCCGCCGGACTTTTGGATCAAAAACTTTAACTCACCTAAATGTTTCTGCTCAGCCTGAGAGAACTGTCCACCCATACTTACCAAATGAAAGGGGTCATTTGAGAACGACAGAGTGCGCACTTTGGGGTCTTATGCCAGGCATTTGATAAGTAGGAGCTGAGCTGCTGGGCTGTGCCAGGTGATACCTGAAAGCAGGAGCTCTCCCTTGTCCCGGGAGCTGAGCTGTGCCTGCCTCGGTGAGCTGTCCCTGCTTCAGGCGCCACTTGTTGGAATGAACCACACAACACACGTGTTGAGGAGAGAATGCTCTGCCTTGCCTCTCTGAGCAAGGGTTTATTTATTCCTCTTCCACTCACACCAAAAATAATTCAGCTTACTGCATCGCAACAGACAAAACACTCACAGGAAGACATCTCCCCCATTACCATGAGGTCGTGTCTGCCTCGTCTACAGAAACTAATACCAGCTCAGCAGTTGTCAGGAATAGATTTATCTGAGGAAGTAGAAATGTGGTTTGAACACGGGTGTAAGGATCTTGTGTTATCAGAATTATAGGGAAGCAGGTTGGTGTGCTGATTGCATGATCCTCCCACATGCTGGCTAACAATATTTATTAAAATCATTTTAAAACCCTTTGCAAATATCTTTTTGCACTTCATATTATGACAGAGATCCATTCTCACATTTCAATATGACAAAAGAAGTCCTATGTACACCCGAATGTAAGCTCATTTCATCAATGGACTTTCTCAGGAGTAATCCTTCATAAAATTCTTCCATGGTTACCAGCCTTTTGTTACAACCCAATGTGAATGCTCTTCTTCAAGTTCTTTCATCCTGGAATACACCAAAATACTAACAACAAGGCATACTACAAAGCTGAATGGAAATACATATTTCTTGAGATTTTATATTGTTGTAAAAAAACTTACCACTCAATGACACTTAAGTGCATGTGCTTCTATTTGGAGCTTAAGCCAGTCCAAACTTATTTTTTTTAGCCAGATGCACAAGCCCTCTGGAGTTGTTGGTCTTTAAGGCTCTCTACAATATTTTTATTGGAAGCAAGCTGTTCTTTTAGATGGCCAATTGCTCTTCTACTCTCTATATTAATTATTTTTAATTATTTTTTTAATTTTAATTTTGAGTAAGCCATTCCTTTGACAGCAAATTAGCTCAAAGCCACTTAAGTGTAAGGCCAGTCCTATGCCTCTACTAAATGCAAAAATCTCTTAAGAGTCTATTGGCAATGTCCTAAGCAAAAGACTGAAACTCTAACTCTACTTTAAAGACCATTCTGATAATTCCAAGCAGCTGCATGTTACATATTTCTTTCTTAAAGGTATAACAATGACAAAAATTCTTCTAGGCTGAAACCCCATACAATACATCCAATTAAATGCCAGTGACCAGGGGGAACCTGGGAACTCTACTGATAATTCACACACATCTGCATCTGCTAGTAGGTAACAACACCATACTTCCAGTGAACTATAGGAACAAGTGGCAATTATACCTGCATAAATCTAATTTATTTATTTACCTACTTCCTTTATACCTTGCCTTTCTCCTCAGAGCACCTTATATCATTGTCCTCTCTTCCATTTTATCCTTGCTAGACTGCAGTTCACCAACCAAGCTTCCATGGCTGCAGGGATTCTAACCTGAGGCTCCCAGATCCTAGCCCAACACTTTAAACCACTAATTTGCTGCAATATAAATTGCAAATTAAGTGAAATCAAACATATTGCTGAATTGATAATCAAATTAGACAGCATTGGATTTGGTTGGTTCCATGCCATCTGTTTAGCTCGAGACTGCTACAACACATTTAGTAAATTTTTAAAGATAATCCAGATGCAAAATTTTCTATGTTGCTTTCCTGCATTTTCCTGTATGTGGTATTTTTTAAACTTAAAATAGGCTCTCCTGTTTGGATACTTAAAGTGGTATTAAGGCTTCCCAGTACTACTGTACCTTTTAGTATTTAATTCTTCCTTCTTCCATTAAATAATATAATTATTTCCTGTTTTCTCCTGCACCTCTCATGAATAATTGTAAATTCTCATCTCTTGTTTCCTGGGGAGAGGGGCTTAAGTATCACTTTGCACTTTTTAGCCAGCTGAACTCAGCACCAATCTTTTTTAAAATGGCCATTCTTTAATAATTATACTGTTGCCATCACTGCAAATAAAATACAGTAGTGTAGCACCAGCCTGAACTACATGAAAATGTTACTTACATACAAAATTTAGAATCAGGCAGCCTCGTCTATAAATCAGTAATAGTTCAATTAAAAATTGTTCATGATCAAATTGAAGTTGCCCCCATCAAACAAGTAGGATGAAGAGGACCAGGGGCTGAATCAGCAAAATGGCAAGAAGAGGAAGAGGGAGGAGGAGGAGATTGGATTTATACCCCACCCTTCACTATCCAAAGGAATCTCAGAGCAGTTTATAATCGCCTTTATTTCCCCTCCCCACAACAGACACTCCGTGACGTAGGTGGAGCTGAGAGAGCTTCCAAGAACTGCTTCTGAGCAGAACAGCTCCAAGATCACTACACAAGTGTTCTAGATTCTAGCAATGCAGGCAGATATGCAGGAGTCAATGTGCCAACCAGTTTATTTTCAAGTACATGACTCAACTGCTTCATGACTTAATATGTAGGGAACCCACAGCACAGTCCTCTACAAGCTAATGAGCTGGGTCCAGCATGATGGGAAAATTAGGGGTCTGTAGCAGGAGTGTGGAAACTGGCCAACTGCCTCACTCCCTTCCATTAATGGAAAATTTAGCCTTGATCCAACCCAATAGTTGTTGTTGGCATTCTGTTCTTCAGTGCATATGCCATGCCTATGAGACATTTTGACTTATCTGTACCACTTATTCTTAACTCTCCATGCAAAGAATACAACGTGCCTATAAAATCCTTCTTTAAGAGATCAAGCACATGCCCTTCTGATATCTCTGATAAACTTTCTGATAAATATATATATATATATCTTGTCCTGCTTGGAGACATTTGATGCCCATTCCAAGAACATTCCATTTTGAAACACCTAGTCTCTGCATCAAGAACCATCTGCCATCAGCTCATTCCATATGGTTTGCAGCTCCTGATATAAACCTGAACCTGAACTAGAACCAGGCCTCAGATTCAGTGGGAACTCACAGGAGCACAGCTCCTGAATCTTTCTGAGCGTTCCACCTCCTCCTTCTGAGAGTTCCACCTCCTTGTCCATTGAATAGTATGTGCAGCTGCATAACAATCCCTGCGTGAGCTCCACCACCTATTTTTCTACAAAATGACCTCTGACTAGAACTAAAATATGAAATGCTAAGCCTTTCCCAGGTTCATTCCATAAGCATCTGAGCCTGTGTCCATACTATTCCATCTTTGTATAAACAGCAGTAGTTTTCCTAAAAGACTACTTGTACACCAGAGACAATTTTTCATTGCAGTGTTAAACTACAGGAGAGTGTTCAGTGTGACTCAGGTGTGTTCTCAATTTGCAAGAGGTCACACTTGGGCTCCATTTACACTTTACAAAGCCCATGGAACTGCTTTTGCCTCTGTTCTAAAAATCAGCAGCGCCAATAGTGGCTCCATCATAGGCTTGCCAATCCCCAGGTCCCAGTGGGGGTTCTTTCGCTTTCCCAGGCTCCTTCCCGCCCCCAATCAGCTGGCTGGTGGGGGGAAGCCCCACCCCCAGAGGACCATGTGCCTTTCCACCTCCGGAGGCTTCAGTCTCAGATTGAAAGGCTTCCTCTTGGGATGGTGTGTCTGTGTTACTTTGAAGAAGCTGGCAGCAACTTGTGAGTAGAGAGGCCAATCCCTCGCTTCAGAGTCACCAGAAACAGAGGGGGGGGAGGGAAACGTCTGCTGAGCACTTCATTATTCCCTATGTGGAGATCGATTCTCATAGGGTATAATGGGGAATTGATCTGGAGGTTTCAGGGGCTCTGGGGGAACTGTTTTTTGAACTAGAGGCACCAAATTTTCAGTATAGTATCTAGTGCCTCTCCCCAAAGTACCCCCTAAGTTTCAAAACAATTGGACCAGGGGGTCCAATTCTATGAGCCCCAAAAGAAGGTGCCCCTATCCTTCATTATTTCCTATGGAAGGAAGACATTTAAAAAGGTGTGCTGTCCCTTTAAATGTGATGGCCACATTTGGCCACACTTGGAGTTCAATTATGCTTGTCACACCCTTGTTCCTGGCTCTGCCCCCAATGTCTCCTGGCTCCACCCCCAAAGTCCCCAGATATTTCTTGAATTGGACTTGGCAACTCTACTCCATCAGCTGGTTTGAGGAAGAGAAAACAGAAGAGGAAGCTACAGCTGTTTCTCCTGTGTGACAAAATGGTGTGGCACAAAGCCCCATCTCACCTCAATCTTGTTGCCTTAGCAACATGCTCCTCCTTCAATTTCCCATTCAGACTAAACACAGCTTTTTAAACCTTCATTTTGAATGGTGGGGGAAGAGGAAACATCTCATTGTTGAGACAACCAGACCAGTATTTCCTGTCTTATTACATTATACTGCTAGAAAAATAAGGAGCATCAGTCTAGTTGCCTTGGCAACTGGCCAATGTGTTCCATCATGTGCTGATTGGTTGAGTTTTTTGTAATGAATGAAGAGGTAATAAATGGAACAATGCCAATAAGGGGAGCAGCAGCATATAAGGCTTTGCATGGAAAACTACACGTGTTAATCACTGGACGACTACCACTTAAAGTGAAATAGCCAACATGGACCAAGAATCACAGACAGATAATATGCAATACTTTAGGCTTGATACTTTTCAGAGGAGTCAACTCACACACTGAGCTGCATAGGACTGCACTGTCAGTGGTAGTGTAAGAATGATAAAAAAGCTAATTTCTCACAAAACTATGGCAAAAATTAATTACATAATAATTGAAAATGCTTTGCAAATAGTTAAAAGCTATGCAAACTGAAAACATGTGCATCACCATTAAAATACTCATTGTATGTGTGTGTGTGTGTGTGTGTGTTTGTTAAGTGCTGTCAAGCCCCTTTCAAATTTTGAATTAATGACCTCCAAAATGTCCTATTGTTAACAATCTTGCTTAGGTCTTGCGAACTGAGGGTTGTGCCTTCCTTGACTTAAGCACTTATTAAGGACAAGGACTTCAAGGACTTAAGCACTTATTAAGACAGATAATACAATAATTAACTTATGCTGTTTTATTTGTCTGGAATGTTTTTATTTATTTATTTGCTCCACTTAAAGATCTTTCACCAAGAGCTCTCAAAGTGGTTTACAATAAAAAAAAAATAAACAATTCACAATTAAGTTACATCAGGTAAATCAGTTACAGAAAAGGTGACACTGGAGATTTTGTGAAAGTCTCAGGCAAATGCCATTTCCATTGCAATGACACATTTAAAAAAAAAATGAGTACCATTTTTTCTCATTCTGGGAATATTTGGCTGAGCAATACTGATACTCGCATATCAAAATGCCTGTTCAAAAACTGATTATGTGTTGGGCACCGTGAAGGGCGCTGGGTGTTTTGGTATGACAAGCCGTATTATGTGTTCCAGCAACACTCTCAATGAACTTTGTCACACAGCTATTGTCCATCTTCTTGTCACTTATTTCAACTACATCTTTACACTACTTCCCAGTGCCCCACTCTTCTTATTGACTTTTTATAATAAATTTGATTTCTTCATAATGCTTCCTTTTGCTTATTATTTTTAACAGAGGCATCTTGAGTGTCCTCTTTTTTTGCTTACGACATTTCGTCTCTTTTTTTTAAAGTTCTGTTTTCTGGATATAAGCTACCTACATTCCCTCAACTACCTTCATCAATAAATAAGTTTTGTATTTTATTGTAGGGCAGCAGTCCCCCCCCCCTTTTTTTTATTTTCTCCCTTGCATCAATGTGAAAAGCAGTCATTCCACCACCACTACACATTTTGGTGTATTCAACTGCACCTATGGAACAGCTGATGCTCAGCAATGCTGTGTATTCATCAGACAAAAGCAACATGAAATTCATGTGGTCATCCATGTGCTCCTTTATTAATTGGCTTCTGCTCCAGTTTTATGAAACCTAGCACCCTGTGGACATTTTCCTCACCCCCTATTTCCCAACCAGACAGCTAGGGTTCCATGGATTTTTAATAGCTGTTCAGCAGAAACTATAGCAGTACAGTAAGTCTTCAAGCATGAAAGGTATTCTTTCCACATTTCAACCACTGTACCTTTTCCTACAGCTGTACAAACTCAGTGTTTCTATTATAGAACTTACGCACACGTTGTTGGGCAACCTGTCAACAACTTGCCTGCCTTTATCTCTGGGCCAGCAGCATTTGTTGAGCCATAAACTGAGAGGTGCTGTAGCTGCTGGTGGCTACTCACACCACTCTTGTTTCATGTGGCAAGAAAAGATATGCTTTGATGATGGCTTTTTCTCCAAAGATTTTTTTTTCCAAGAGAGAAATTCAATTCCACAGAAGAAAAACGTACACAATTACACTAGGCAGACAAAGCACTAGAGATCTGGGAGTACAGAACATACAAAACATACAAAAACGATTGCCTCTTCCATGTTCAAAAAGAAAATCTGCAGGCCCTGCCATCTTTTTATTCTACAGAGGCTCTTGAAGCAGCATCTGTAGCTTTCATTTCTCCATTTTATCCTTGTAACAACCATGTTAAATAAGTGAGACTGAAACAGAGGGATGAGACCAAGGTCATGCCATGAGTTCATGGCTGAATGGTGATTTGAACTCAAGTCTCTCTAGTCCTACTCTGGCACTCCAACTACTGGGACATCCTGGATCTACAGAATTGGAATCCATTCAGCACGTGTGAGGCTTCATCGTTCCTTTGAAAACAAATTTTTATCTATATAATTGAGTGCAACTAATAACAATTCCTCATAAATCATGATTCATAAAGTGAAACTCAGGAGAAGGAAAATATGTTACTGTTTTCTATGATGATAGTGGGAAACAGAAAGAGGAATATTGGATGAAAGTACCCCCTGATCTCACATGCCACTCTTTTTAAGTCCATTAATTCCTCTGATAGCCCAACCCACACTAGCATCCAAAGTGGATAAAAACAATCAAGAACAACCACATGTCTCCAATTTATATTTCCTATTTCAGCTTCTGTTCTAATTAATTTTAAAACACTTCCTGGACATATTCTTATCCACTCAGCATTAAGCAAAATGCTTTCCTGGGTTCAAAAATGCTTCAAAATTTACCACATTATTTTCTACCTTATTGTTACATAGTCCCCCCCCCCCTTTCTTACCTAGTTTCTTCTCCATTCCCCAACATAATGAATGGTCAAAGAACATAGCTGCAAGGAGGCAAAAACATTTCTGAACACAACAGAACTTTGGAGATCAAGGGCTATATTGTCTTAGTTTACACAAATAACTTCTAGATTTCAAAGAAAACTAAGGTGCTACTGGGCTCTTGCTCTTTTCTGTTGCTACTGACAGACTGACACAGTTACCCATCTTGAACAAAGTCTCAAGAAGCAAAGATATAAATGTAAAATACAGATGAAGAGCCAGTGTCAAAATAAAGGAACATTAAGTGAGAAGTGTTCAATTTATTTTAAATTTGTTGTGTTGCTCCATTCATCTTTTTTTGTACCCCAATGCTCTTCTACTCAAGTTTTGCATAACATCCAAATGTGACCCCCCCCCACACACACAAGTGGGTAGATTCTTTTATAACCTTTGTCTCTCAATGGTACTTCATAAGCAAATTTGCAAGAAGGGGAAGAGAAGGATCATGGTGGGTTACAGAGCACTAGAACATAGTATAGGGACATGTTTTATTCTTTAGAACATAAGGAAATAAGAGAAGCCATGTGTGATCAGGTAAATGCCCCATCCAATCCAACACTCTGTGTCACTCAGTGGCCAAAAACCCCAAGTGCTATCAGGAGCTCCATCTGTAGGACCAGGACCTCCTGATGGCACCTGGTTTTTTTGGCCACTGTGTGACACATAGTGTTGGACTGAATGGGCCACTGGATGGGCTTCAGCAAATGAAGTGTTTCCAATAAAAGGCTTTTGTCTGGATGATCAAATGTCAACCAAAGAGTTAATTATCTGATCTCCAAAGTTATGTCATTTTAATCATCAGCATGTTATAACTTGGATTTTGTTGCTGCTGTTTATTTTTTAATAAAGTATCAGTGCTAAGTTAAACCAGAAATCTCCAATATGGTGCCGGTGGGCCCCATGGCACCTGCTGACATCTTTCCTGGAGCCCACCAAGTGTTTTTAGAAATGGATGTGGTTAGGTGATGACCAACAAGGCTCCAGAGAGCCAGTCTGGTGTAGTGGTTAAGTGTGCAAACTTTTATCTGGGAGAACCAGGTTTGATTCCCCACTCCTCCACTTGCAGCTGCTGGAATAGCCTTGGGTTAGCCATAGCTATCACAGGTGTTGTCCCTGGAAGGGCAGCTGCGATGAGAGCCCTCACAGGGTATCTGTTGTGGGGGAGAAGATACAGGCGATTGTAAGCCACTCTGAGTCTCTGATTCAGAGAGAAGGGCAGGGTATAAATCTGCAGTCTTCTTCTTTTTCATGACCACTGGAGTTCTGATTGTCTATGCAGTTTTTTTTTAGTTTTTTTTTTAAACTGCTTCAGCAACTGCTGCCACCACAGCACAACTTCATGGTGTGACTGAAGGTAAGCTGTGTGTAAGAAAATATTTTTAATTTTTATACAATATGTTTATTTGAAAATGCATTGCTAAGCAGAGTTTCTGCCTGAAACACTGAAGAATTACTATTAGAGTTATGCCTAACCTCACTCCCCAATATTTTGTGGTTGGCTCTGCTTCCTCCTGTGGCAGCTATTTTGTGGTTCCCTGTTAGGCTTGTGTATCCGCAGGTCCTGGTTTTTCAGACTCCTCTCTACCACCAGTAGGTATAGAAGAGGCTTGCGGCTGTTTGTGTTTCTGAATGTGTGTGTGCCTTTAAATCTTAGTGGGGGGGGAGGTGAGCAGACAAAGCCACATTGCTCTCAGTTCCTTTGTTTGTTTGGAGGAAAATTCCACCCTCTAGGCTGTTTTTTCATTTTCTTATGAGTCTGAAGAAGTTGATTGAAATGCAGCAGATAGTTACATTAAGCAATGTGAGTAAATTGTCCCAGTGAGATCACAAAAGTGTGTGCATGCTGTGTTTATTTTGTCTGCTTTGTGAGGGAGTGTTCACTTTCATTTAGTGGAAGTATAGCTGCTGGGGTGAGAAAATGAAGACTGTAATCAGGGGAATTGCACTGCTGTATTTTTATTTATTTTAGGGAATGAGAAAGTCTCCTGGCTCCATCCCAAAGTCTTCTAGCTCCACATCCAAACTCCCAGATATTTTTTTTTAAAGTTGGACCTGGCAACCCTGTTCCTTGTGTCAGAATTCCAAAGGTGCCTGCAGACTCAAAAAAGTTTGTGAACCCACCCTGCACCTACAGGTCCCATTCACTGACCTCCTTAGCAGAAGATCTGCCCAGAGCCATTCATAAATCCTTGTGATTGGATAGTCCACTTGTTTGCTGGGTTCTCAATCACTTAGAAAAAGTTAGATCCACAGGACCTTATTCAAACCTTCTCTTGAATGTACAAAGATGAGGCCAGAACAAGCAGTCTCTTCGATACATGTTCAAAGTGCGTGTATACAGCAATTGGACACGTATTGAGCCCAGAAGCCACTTTCAGTACTCAAAATGTGTTGCTTGTGCCCAGCTGAGAATCTTCATTTTGACTGTCTTTAAGCTGTTGAATGCAAGATTCTATTTTGAATGCAAGGGCAACCTCTAAGACATGTGGTATAATTTCAAGACAGTCTTCCAATGCTTAAAAGTTGCAGTTTGTCTGAATCTCATGTAGCTTAGATGTGTAGCAGTTCTACACATATACGCTTTGCAGGAAATGTGCCATTGATAAAGACTTCTTACTAGATAACATCAGATAAAGAAAATATATGGTAAAATACACATAGAATCATAGACTAATAGAGTTGGAAGGGCCTCCAGGGTCATCTAGTCCAACCCTCTGCACAATGCAGAAAGTTCACAAATTCCTCCCTTCAAATTCACAGGATCTGCATTGCTGTCAGATGGCCAACTAGCCTCTGTTAAAAAAAAACCTCCAAGGAAGGAGAGCCCACCATTTCCCAAGGAAGCCTGTTCCACTAAGGAAGCATTCTGTCAGGAAGTTCTTCCTAATGCTGAGCCAGGAAACTCTTCTGATTTAATTTCAGCCCACTGGTTCTGGTCCTACCTTCTGGGGCCACAGAAAACAATTCCACACCATCCTCAATATGACAGCCCTTCATGTACTTGAAGATGGTGCTAATATGACAGATTGCTTGTCAGCAGATTTATGCAAATTCCAATGCAAGAAGTAATTTCTGTACAGGCATGCTGGCATGTGTAAAATAACCCATTCAAGTCATAAAGTCTTGCTATTTAAATCAATGACAATGGAGGAAAATCACCTGTATTACAAACTCTGAGAAAGTTAGCATGTGTTTTATTCATAAAGTCTCAGTGCCAGTAAAATGGATTATTCACTTTAATACCTGTCATAACATTCATAAGCCTCTTAAAAGGTAACTATGAAAAAAAAACATCAGTATTTAAATATATGGATTGATGTTAGCCTTTAACCTTAAAATATTACTCTTGCAGAAACATGTTGGAATTATAATCCAATTCCCTAACTACAACTGATTAAATATTGTTTCAAAAAAGATATGTGTTCAAATACAGAGTTTGGCATATTTCCATTTTGTATCAAGGGTTGTCTTCTTACAACTAAAATTTCTCTACTCCATACTTTTTGCAGAATCATTTTATAAACATATAATGCTCCACTGAATGTTTAATTATTTAGGATCCTTTAACAAAATCTCTATTGCATATAATCTTGGAGCTTCTAGGATTTCATACTATTCAAGATGGATGGATTTACAGTTGTCTCAAGTTTCCTAGTGGATAATCAGCAAACTTTATGAGATTCCAGACTGAATTATCACTTTAAACTCAAGAAGCCAAGGAATATATCTGAGAACTCAAAGAATTCATCAACCAGACTGGAGAAAAACAGCCCTGCAAAGATACATAAATCTGTAAGGGATCATCAGATCTAAGATCATGCATGCTTAACAGCTTCCAGCAAATGTTTTGCTAATATTTATTTTTATTTTATTTCATTTATATCCCGCCCTCCCCCACCACGGCAGGCTCAGGGCGGCTAACAACATTCTACAATCATACAATAACAAGTAAAACCTTAAAATTACAATATAGAGCAATAAAACATTAAAATATTAACTTAAAACCAATCCAGTAATACAGTTGTGATGCGGTATAGATCTTTAGA
This sequence comes from Heteronotia binoei, assembly GCF_032191835.1. Lineage (NCBI taxonomy): Eukaryota > Metazoa > Chordata > Lepidosauria > Squamata > Gekkonidae > Heteronotia > Heteronotia binoei. Next base: position 46,559,154 of record NC_083229.1, read on the forward strand.
CCGCATTGGCGGACCCTTGGTTACCGTTTTTCCTAGCAGTCCGAGTATGCTAATTTAAAAAGGGTGGTCTTGCAGGCCCTGCGGAACTGTTCAAGGTTCCGCAGGGCCCGCACCTCCTCTGGGAGTCGGTTCCACAGGGTAGGGGCCGCGATCGAAAAGGCCCGTGCTCTGGTACTCTGATATTTAATTTCCTTCGGCCCAGGGACAGTCATTAGGTTTTTCCCGGTTGACCTCAGTGCTCTCTGGGGTTCGTATGGGGAAAGACGGTCCCTCAGGTAGACAGGTCCTCGGCCATATAAGGCTTTAAAGGTAACGACCAACACTTTGTACTGGACCCGGTATATAATCGGCAGCCAGTGCAGTCCACGTAGCCCCGGCTGTATATGTTCCCGTTTTGGGAGTCCCAACAACAGCCTGGCCGCCGCGTTCTGCACTAGCTGCAATCTCCGGGTCCGGCACAGAGGTAGCCCCAAGTAGAGGGCATTACAGTAGTCTAGTCTTGAGGTGACCGTTGCGTGATTCACTGTTGCGAGGTCCCGGCGCTCAAGGAAAGGGGCCAGCTGCCTTGCCCGCTTCAGATGGAAGAATGCTGACTTGGCAGTGGCTGCTATCTGGGCCTCCATCGATAGTGAAGGCTCCAGTAAAACACCCAGACTCTTTACCTGGCGCGCTGCTTTCAATGGCGCACCATCAAAGGTCGGGAGAGCTATTTCCCTTCCCAGAGCGCCGCGACCCACGCATAGGACCTCTGTCTTCGCTGGATTCAACTTCAGCCCACTCAGCCTGAGCCATGTCGCAACAGCCTGTAATGCCCGGTCGAGGTTCCCTGGGGCGGAGTCGGGCCATCCATCCATTAGTAGATAGAGCTGGGTGTCATCTGCATATTGATGGCAACCCAGCCCAAACCGCCGGGCAATCTGGGCAAGGGGGCGCATATAGATGTTAAACAACATCGGGGAGAGAACTGCTCCCTGAGGCACCCCACAATCCAGTGTGCGCCTCCGGGACCGCTCGCTCCCGATAGCCACCCTCTGTCCCCGACCTAGGAGAAAGGAGGAAAGCCACTGCAAGGCCGACCCCTCAACCCCAATGTCGGCGAGGCGGCGCGTCAGTAACCGATGGTCGACTGTATCAAATGCAGCCGACAGGTCTAACAACATCAGTACCGCAACGCCGCCCCGATCCAGTTGCCGTTGGAGGTCATCCACTAAGGCGACCAGCACCGTCTCCGTCCCATGGCCCGGCCGGAAACCAGACTGACATGGGTCTAGGACAGAAGCGTCATCCAGAAACCCCTGTAGCTGCTGCGCCACGGCCCTCTCAATAATTTTACCTAAAAACGGTAAATTGGACACCGGCCGGTAGTTCGCCAATTCAGCCGGGTCTGCTGTAACTTTTTTCAGGAGAGGGCGGACCAAAGCCTCTTTCAGAGGTGTTGGAAAATGCCCCTCTAAAAGGGATCTATTTATGATGTCCCGTAAAGGACATCTAAGCTCCCCTTGGCAGGATTTAATCAGCCAAGAGGGGCAAGGGTCCAGATCACATGTTGTCGGGCGAGCAGCAGAGAGGACTCTGTCGACTTCCTCCAGGCTGAGTGGGTCGAAGTGGTCCAGCACTAAACCCGAAGACAGGCACGGAGCCTCAATTTCACTCACTGTATCTAATGTGGTAGGCAGGTCTTGGCGGAGCAGCGAGATTTTATCTGCAAAATATTTCGCAAATGCCTCGCAGCCTATTTCTAATTCTCTAACATTTGGTTTGCCTTGTGGCAACGTTGTAAGATCCCCAATTATTCTAAATAATTGTGCTGGGCGCGAATTTGCAGATGCAATCTTGGTTGCAAAGTAATCTTTCTTTGCAGCCTTGACTGCCATCTCATAAGACTTCATAAACGTTCTATAGGATGTTCTCGTTGCTTCGTCCCGAGTATGCCTCCATTGCCTCTCTAGTCGTCTGAGCCCTTGTTTCAGCTGGCGCAACTCCAAGGTGTACCATGGAGCCAGCTTCATACGAGGGCGCAGAGGGCGCCGGGGTGCAATTTCGTCGATAGCCCTGGACAGCTGGCCCTGCCATATTTCCACCAGGTCATCGAGGGAATTGCCAGTGGGCCAGGGATCCCTCAGGGCCGTTTGGAACCGTTCCGGGTCCATCAGGCCCCGAGGGCGAGCCAAAATAGGCTCTCCGCCCATACAGGGTTGGGGCGGCATCCCCACACGGGCCTTAAGGGCTAGGTGATCCGACCATGGTACCGCTTCTACGGCGATATCGTTCACCAAAATCCCGGCTGCAAAGATCAGGTCTAATGTGTGCCCGGCCTGATGCGTGGGAGTCGTAACAAATTGAGAGAGTCCCAGTGTCGCCATGGACGACACTAGGTCCATCGCCTGAATGGAGGCCGTGTCGTCGGCATGGACGTTGAAGTCACCCAGGACCATAAGCCTCGGGTACTCCAACGCCCAGCCCGCCACTGCCTCCAATAGTGATGGTAAGGCGTTAGCTGGCGCGTTGGGCGGACGGTACACCAGCCAAACTGCCAACCCCTCTCCGACATCCCATGCCAGACCGGTGCATTCAATCCCGTCAATCTTTGGGTCCGGGAGAGCCCGAAAGGAGTAATCCTCCCGTATGAGTAATGCTACCCCTCCCCCCCGCCCGCTCATCCGTGATTGGTGAAAGACCGAGTATCCTGGGGGGGACATCTGGGAGAGAGCTACTGTCTCCCCGTCCCTCACCCAGGTCTCGGTCACGCAAGCCAGGTCCATGTTCTGCCGTAGCAGGAACTCCCTAAGGGTTGCGGTCTTATTATTTATGGACCTGGCATTACATAACACCAATGACAGAGGCGAGCATTTCCTCTTGGTCCCACTACCTGCTACCATTGGGATGGGAAGTAGACTGGAAGGTGGCCGAGCGCCATTTTGTCTCTGTCTCCTTCCCTTATATTTCTGTCTATTCCCACCGTCATATCTTCCCCTCCCCAGGAGCACTGGAATCTCCTGGCCGAGCATCTGCACCAACCCAAGATGAACCCAAGGTAAACTCGCCGGTATCACTCCCCGATTTGTTTGCACCTGCCGTTCAATTTACCCTCCTCACCATAGCCCCTCCGGTTCCCGGCTAGTAAACCCACTACTCATGTCTTAAATTAATTAATTTAGTTAACCCTCCCAATCTACCTTACAACCAATTAGTTTGAATTCATATGCATTCATTAGTTCCTAAACTTATTAATAAATAATCCCTCCCACCCCAATGTTTTGCTAATAGTGTCACTGTATGTAATTGATGTCTGGGAGTTATTTAATTTATAAACTTTTCTTGTTTTTCTTACTCAGCATGTATAGCCTTTTAAATGTGTTGACTTGTGGACAGATACCACTGATCTGAGGAAGAATAAAATCTCAATTGTCGCATTTATGTCAAAGTAACATAATCACAAGGTGACATCTCTCCCCCCCATATCTTTCAAATAGTGAATGGGATGAGATATGGAGTACTTACTATGGAATGCTTCACCTGTTGTATGGCAGCAAATATATTTTCACCACCATGTGTAACATGGTGGGGAGTTATGGATAACATACTGCTATAATGCTAATATTGAAATATGCATCTGTTGTGTGCATGATTACCTTTGACATGTGCACATTATAATTATAGGTTTAGGATTGCAATCAGAATGTTTGTGCTTGTAGCTAAATGCAGTTTTTATGAATGTGATGACTGCTTACAATAACTGATAGACATGTGGAAATTGCTCTGTAACTAGCCATGTGTCTTTCAGTTGATGGGCTGATCTGGCTCCTGGCCAGGATTCCAAAGGTGGAGTGAATGAAGTGGTAGAGACATTACAAGTGGGGATAGGATTTTTGACACTAAACTCCATTCTCATTCTTTTCCTTGACCTTTCTGAGCCCAGCCAAGATGCTAACAAGGGAGGGAATTAACAAGGCAAGAGACTTTTCAGCTGTTTGCTCGATACTCTGGTCTCAGCTTTCTTCCAGGACATACAGAGCCACATACAAAAGCCAGAAATTGATTTCTTAACTGCTGATAATTTTGATGTTCCTGCTCTAAAACTGTTCACTTAGCAAGAAAGCAGTGCGCTAATAGCAAATTTCCAGAAGTAAATGAAGCTGATTTTTTTTGTGTTTATGTCTTTCTATTTTAGCTGTTTTGGGTGTGAGATTTTTTTTGTTCATTTTAATGGTTTTAAAATGTGATTTTTATAATATGTGTTTTAATTTGTTAGCTGCCATTATGGCCCTTGTGATGACAGAAAGTGTATAGACTAAATAGCACTATTATTCATGTTGTAATGGAATTCAAGAAAAAAGACACTTTACTGAGACCAGTTATGTTGGCCAGACACCAGTCTCTCAGATGCAGGCCACCAAGAAGGAACCAGTTTCTAGGGCCCTTGGCACTCTTGGGATCCATAGAGCTGGGCAAGTCATTTGACTTGTTTTAATATAACAGGATGCAACTTGGGAAATCCTGCATGCAAAAGTACGCATGCCTCCACTGAACTATGGACCTTCTAGAACTAGGCTTCCCAATCCCCAGGTCCCAGCAGGGGATCCCCCGTTTTTACAGGCTTCCCCCGCCCCCAGCCAGCTGGCCGGCGGGGGAAGTCCCACCACCTACAGTCACCATGTAGTTTTAGAGCTCCTGCACGTCCGTTTTTAAAATATGTGCCTTTAAGGCTGAGCAGGGAGCAAGAAGCAGGAAACAGAAAGGACTTCAGAGAATGGCCCCTCCCTTTGTTTTGCTTTTGTTTTCAGATCAAGTAACGTTCTGCAGGAACAAGACCCAGTAAGTATTTGTGTGTGTGAGAGAGGGAGGGGGCAGGGGATTCCCTGGTTTGGAGGCCCTTCCCCTGCTTTAGGAAGCATGGGGGGGAGGGAAATGTCTACTGGGCACTCTATTATTCCCTATGGAGAACGATTCCCATAGGGAATAATGGGGAATTGATCTGTGGGTATTGGGGGCTCTGGGGGGGGGGGTCTATGTTTTGAGGTAGAGGCACCAAAATTTTAGTATAGCATCTAGTGCCTCTCCCCAAAATACCCCCAAGTTTCAAAATGATTGGACCAGGGGGTCCAATTCTATGAGCCCCAAAAGATGGTGCCCCTATCCTTCTGTAGGAAGCAACCACACAAGACACATGTCCTGGGAGAATTGCTTAGCTCGCAAGCGAGCGTGCTTTATTTTATAGTGTTCAGATCTTATGTTGCACCACAAAGAATCACAAGATTTCCCCCGGAGACATGCAAAGTACTGTACCAAAATTTCTACCCCAGCACATTTTTCTGGTTTCCGTACGTGACCGACCCGAGAACATCTTGACTAGGGAAAGTTCTCTGCTGACCTTTGTCTGGTGAACTCGGCTCGTGATGTTCCTACACATCTTGTGGTTACTGGGTCAGAAAGTCATGTAACTGTTCTCTGTAACTGGGACAAAGTGTCATGTCTCAACTGCATGATGGGTAGATGCTATATGTTACTGGTCTGCAAGAGTCCCTGTCCATGCTGAATAGTACCACATCCTTCATTATTTCCTATGGAAGAAAGGCATTTTAAAAGGTGTGCTGTCCCTTTAAATGTGATGGCCAGAACTCCCTTGGAGTTCAATTATGCTTGTAACACCCTTGTTCCTGGCTCCACCCCCAATGCCTCCTGGCTCCACCCCCAAAGTCTCCTGGCTCCACTCCCAAAGTCCCCAGATATTTCTTGAATTGGACTTGGCAACCCTATCTAGAACAGGCTGAAGTTCTCCCACAAAGAAGCAAACAGTGTGTGAAGAATAGCAAAATGCACATGTTTCATCCTTAGGCCTTTTGACAAACAAGTTATGCTCTATTAATAATAAAATTATAGGTCATGTTGTGATTCTTGTAACATCAATATCTGTATTAAGGATATTTGTTACAGTAGTTACAAAAGATATAGTGGGGGAAATAGCTACTATTAATTAATTACAAGAAGATATAAGACTGCCACAACAATGTTCTCATCTCAATATCATTTCCACAGGCTTTTAGAAATACCACAAAGTACTGAATTATTACCGCCCCCTTGTGGCAGAAAACCATTTACCATCAAAAATTATTTTAGGTGGTAAAACAGGGAAATGAGGGCTACTTTGAACATACACTTTACACCAAAAGTCTGCAGTATTCGATACGTACAGTAGCAATATTATTGGTCATGTGGCATAAGGTGTTGTTTGTCTAGTCCAGCATTCAGCTTCTAACTGCTGCAATTCAGATTTTCCTAGAAGTTTAAAAGATGATTATAGCTATCCACTTTTATTATCTATCCCCAGTGTCATATTTGTGTTGTTATTAGCTGCAAGTGACTGCTAAACCTTAATATTCAGAAGCTGTATACCTCTACCATTTATAGCTTCTGAGTACTGGGGTTTAGCAGTCACAACTAATAACAACATAAATCTGATTCTCTTCATTATACATGCCACCTGAACATGCTTGAAGACCTACTGGTTCTGCTCCTGTTCTACTCGTCTGTTGTAAGCAAGGAACTGATTTTTTTGTTGAGCAGCTTGGGAGTTCATGAACAAATCAAGCCTCTTTTGCAAATTATTTTCCATGTTTTCAAAGAGTATTGCAGCGTTTTATGCATGTGTATTCTTATCCCAGTGGGAATCCTCCTTCCCCCTTCCCCAAAAACACTTATTGTTACTGCAACAGTCAATCATTTAAATAAAGAGTGACCAAACTAATCAGTCACTAGTAATTATAAATAAACATAGTGTTCTTTAAAATCTTGCAATAAGTCTAAGTTCATGTTTATGACATTTTCACATAGCTTTACATCGTTTCATTGCCAGACTCAACTATCCATGACTGGGGAGAATTGATGTTACCTGCTGCACAGATGCAAAAGAAGCTGCAACAGAGAAGAAAGTAAACTCCGCTACTGCTGCTATTCTGTACCTGCAAAGCTTTTCTGAAGCTGCTGGAGCCAAATGACAGTGAAGCAAGCAGATTCAAAGCTCAGCTATAGAGTATTTGCAACAATCAGAAAAAGGCATATTTGTCTGCTGAACATGTTTGGTACATAAGAACATAAGAGAAGCCATGTTGGATCAGGCCAATGGCCCATCCAGTCCAACACACTGTGTCACACAAAAAAATTTATATATACACACACACTGTGGCTAATAGCCACTGATGGACCTCTGCTCCATATTTTTATCTAAACCCCTCTTGAAGCTGGCTATGCTTGTGGCCGCCACCACCTCCTGTGGCAGTGAATTCCACATGTTAATCATCCTTTGGGTGAAGAAGTACTTCCTTTTATCCATTTTAACCTGTCTGCTCAGCAATTTCATCGAATGCCCACGAGTTCTTGTATTGTGAGAAAGGGAGAAAAGTACTTCTTTCTCTACTTTCTCCATCCCATGCATTATCTTGTAAACCTCTATCATGTCACCCCTCAGTCGACGTTTCTCCAAGCTAAAGAGTCCCAAGCGTTTCAACCTTTCTTCATAGGGAAAGTGCTCCAGCCCTTTAATCATTCTAGTTGCCCTTTTCTGGACTTTCTCCAATGCTATAATATCCTTTTTGAAGTGCAGCGACCAGAACTGCACACAGTACTCCAAATGAGACCGCACCATCGATTTATACAGGGGCATTATGATACTGGCTGATTTGTTTTCAATTCCCTTCCTAATAATTCCCAGCATGGCGTTGGCCTTTTTTATTGCAAACGCACACTGTCTTGACATTTTCAGTGAGTTATCTACCACGACACCAAGATCTCTCTCTTGGTCAGTCTCTGCCAGTTCACACCCCATCAACTTGTATTTGTAGCTGGGATTCTTAGCCCCAATGTGCATTACTTTGCACTTGGCCACATTGAACCGCATCTGCCACGTTGACACCCACTCACCCAGCCTCAACAGATCGCTTTGGAGTTCCTCACAATCCTCTCTGGTTCTCACCACCCTGAACAATTTAGTGTCATCCGCAAACTTGGCCACTTCACTGTTCACTCCCAACTCTAAGTCATTTATGAACAAGTTAAAGAGCATGGGACCCAGTACCGAGCCCTGCGGCACCCCACTGCTTATTGTCCTCCACTGCGAAGACTGCCCATTTATACTCACTCTCTGCTTCCTATTACCTTGCCAGTTTTTGATCCACAAGAGGACCTGTCCTTTTACTCCATGACTCTCAAGCTTTCTAAGGAGCCTTTGATGAGGAACTTTATCAAAAGCTTTCTGGAAGTCAAGGTAAACAACATCTATCGGGTCTCCTTTGTCCACATGTTTGTTCACCCCCTCAAAGAAATGTAACAGGTTAGAGAGGCAAGATCTTCCCTTACAGAACCCATGCTGAGTCTTCCTCAATAACCCGTGTTCATCAATGTTGGCAGCACTTTTAAATATGTCTAACACCATGTCAGACAACTGGAGTAACTAGCCTAATGCTACAGACTACTTTGATAAGCAGTGGCTCTTCATGGCCTCAGGCAGAGGCAGTTCTTTCGCAATACCTGATAACTCTGCAGCTGACGGTACTGCAGACTGAACCTGTGCAAAACCTATGGTTTGCCATAAAGTAACACAGCAATAAAAGGTTGGGCACTTTCTTTGCAGTTCCTTGAAAAAAAGTGCTTTGAACATCCATTTGTTATAGCAATGTCCTCAAAAACTACTGAAATATCAAAATGATTCCCTGCAATTCCATCTTGTAAACTGGAGCGTTTTAAATTTCAAAATATACCATGCTGGAAACTAAAGGCATAAGATCTGTCACCCTAAGGAACTACTTAGTGTATTCCATGCTAAAGTCAGCTCTGGCTTTTAGGAAAGGTGGATAATATCTTAAAGTTTAGAGAAATTTTTTAGCCTCAAAACTTTCTTACTATATAGAGATTACAAAAAAGTGCAGAAAAGGACAACTAGAATGATTAAAGGGTTGGAACACTTTCTCTATGAAGAAAGGTTAAAACACTTGGGGCTCTTTAGCTTGGAGAAATGTTGACTGCAGGGTGACATGATAGAGGTTTACAAGACTATGCATGGGATTGAGAAGATAGAGAAAGAAGTACTTTTCTCCCTTTCTCACAATACGGGAACTCATGGATGTTCAATGAAATTGCTAAGCAGTTGGGTTAGAACTGATAAAAGGAAGTACTTCTTCACCCAAAGGATGATTGACATGTGGAATTCACTGCCACAGGAGGTGGTAGTAGCTACAAGCATAGACAGCTTCAAGAGGGGATTGGATAAGCATATGGAGCAGAGGTCTATCAGTGGCTATTAGCCACAGCTTATTGTTGGAACTCTCTGTCTGGGGCAGTGATGCTCTGTATTCTTGTGCTTGGGCGGGGGCAGTGGAAGGGCTTCTAGACCCACAGGTGGACCTCTTGATGGCACTTGGAGGGGTTTTTTGGTCACTGTGTGGCAGAGTGTTGGACTGGATGGGCCATTGGCCTGATCCAACATGGCTTTTCTTATGTTCTTATGTGTGTATGGGAGAGCCTTGGAAGCATGGCTGGTGAAGGAGTTGAAGCAGTGACATGGGAAAGATAGAAGGCAAAAGAAGAAGAGGACGACAAAAGATGAGTTGGCTGGACAGCATTACTGATGTAACTAACACGAATTTGAGCAGACCTTGGAGGATGGTGGAAGACAGGACAACCATGGGGTCGCAAAGAGTTGGACTCAACTGTGCGACTGAACAACAAAAAACTGTGATTACATTTGCAGCAAGTGTAAGTTTGTAACCCTACTGGAGGAGAAGATACAGGGACTTGAGGCACACTTGTCCATGCTACAATGTATAAGGGGAGGGAAGGATTTCATGAATAGAATACTGCATGAAGTGCTCTTGAGAGGACAAAAGGAGGAAGAGAAAAAGGTATCCTAGGGAATGGAGGACAACTGAACGCAGGAGGAGGGCATATGGGAAAATGTGACCTGCAGGAGCAGGAAAACAAGGAGACGTTCTGACCCTCTGCTGCTAAGCAACCGGTTCCAGGATCTCCCCATGGATACTGATTCTGAACCACTAGAACAAGGGCTACTTCCCCAGCCTCCACAAAGTTTGAAGGAAGTTTCTCATGACCCTGTGGATGAGACTTGAGCATCTGCTCCCCAATATAGAAAGAGGTGTGTGCTGGTAATTGGGGATTCCCTACGCAGAGGCAAAGAGCCCAAAGTGTGCATGCATCCAGGACTTAACAGAAAGGATAGGAAGACTTATTATTATCCTTTCTTGCTGATCCATGTGGGAACAAATGATACTGCCCAGCACAGCCACTATGTGGCTCTGTAAATCCTATGGTCAGAATTACTTAAGGCGAAGGGAGTTGAAGAGGAATTACTTAAAAGTGAAATATTAAAGGCACAATCACAAATGATTCATAAGAGAGAGAGAGAGAGAGAGAGAGAAAGAAAGAAAGAAAGAAAGAAAGAAAGAAAGAAAGAAAGAAAGAAAGAAAGAAAGAAAGAAAGAAAGAAAGAAAGAAAGAAAGAAAGAAAGAAAGAAAGAAAGAAAGAAAATGGGAGGAGCCTAAAGAAGCCAAGGTGGCTCCATAAACAGCTCTCTAAAGACTTGAGAAATAAAAAAGACTCCTTTAGGAAATAGGAGGCCTTATAATAGGGTGGCCAGACCGTCCCAGTCACCCGGGAAAGTCCCGGTTCTGGCCCCCAATTCCCGCCTCCCGGGCTGGCTATACCGAGACCATTAGAAGTCCCGGTTTAGCCAGCGGGGAGCCGGCGGGCCGCGCGCGCGCGCGGGGGAAGGCGGCGAGTGAGGGAGCCAGCGTCCCTGCGCGTGCGCACGGCGGTATGGCGGGCTCTGCGCATGCACGGCCTCTCCGCCGCCTCCCTGGCCTCCGCTGCCGGGCCGCGCACGCGGGCCTCCAGAGACCAGTGGACCAGCGCGGCGCGGGCCTCCAGTGGCCAGCGGACCAGTGCGGGCCTCCAGCGACCAGCGGACCAGCGCGGGCCTCCAGCGACCAGCACCGGCAGCACGCGGGAGGCGGCGGAGAGGCTGGCGCTGGTCGCTAGAGGCCCGCGGGGGGAGGCGGCGGCGGCCGGAGTGGGAGGCCCCGGGTCGGTGGGCTCGGCCGCCTCCTCCTCAGCCGCCGCCAGCCCCGCCAGCAGCACCAGCCGCCGCTGCGCCTCCTGGCCAGCCCGCCCGCCCGGAGGGGAGGCTGCCACCCACCCTGGAAGAAGGTAGGCAGGCAGGGAGGGAGGGGGCCGAAAGCGGGGGGGGCGGCTGGCGGGAGGGGGTGGCCTGCCTTCCTTCCTTCCTTCCTTCCCTCCCTCCCTCCCTCCTCCCTTCCTTCCCTCCCTCCCTCCTTCCTTCCCTCCCTCCCTCCTCCCTTCCTTCCCTCCCTCCTTCCCTCCCTCCCTCCTTCCTTTCTTCCTTTCTTCTTTCCTTCCCTCCTTCCCTCCCTCCCTCCTCCCTTCCTTCCCTCCCTCCCTCCTTCCTTTCTTCCTTCCTCCCTCCTTCCCTCCCTCCCTCCCTCCTTCCTTCCCTCCCTCCTTCCTTCCTTCCTCCTTCCTTCCTTCCCTCCTTCCCTCCCCTCCCTCCCTCCTCCCTCCCTTCCCTCCCTCCTTCCTCCCTCCCTCCTTCCTCCCTCCCTCCCTCCTCCCTCCCTCCCTCCCTCCCTCCTTCCTTCCTTCCTTCCTTCCTTCCTTCCTTCCTTCCTTCCTTCCTTCCTTCCTTCCTTCCTTCCTTCCTTCCGTGGCTCTCAAGTATCCGATGTTCATGTCTTGCGGCTCTCAAACATCTGACCTTTATTCTGTGTTGCTCTTTTGTTAAGCAACTCTGGCCACCCCTGGAGTAGACAATACTGACTTTGGTAGACTTTGGTGGACCCAAGCACTGATTCAGTGTAAGGGAGCTTTGTGTTTGTGTCTTCTGGTGCAATTTTGTTCTCAAATCCTGTATTTACTTCATCAGTATATGGGATAAGGCACTTTCTCAACTGTGCTGCATAATGCAGCCTATTTATTTTGTCCTGTTTGCTCTGTTGGCTCTATCTGCGCCACCTTCATCACTTTCGGGGTGTGGATCCCCCAGTGGGGTGGTCTCCTGACTCCCTCCGCCTTTCGGTCACTTCCGGGTTCCTGTCCTGCATCTCGACCTGTGTTATTAGTGACAGGCTGCTTCGGCCGGCCGCTGCGCCGGCCCCCTGGGTCCCACAACGATGGGACTGATGCCACAGGGACGGGCTCGAAACACTCTATAACCCCTCAAAAGAACAGCAGTCTAGCTCGCTTCCCCCGAGCTCTGCCGCCATAAGCCTCAAGGGGGCTCATTTTGCTGCATCTCCCGGCGGGAGGGTGGCACCCGCACAGGACATATATCAAATGAAAGAGGGGGGCGCAGGGCTATCAGAAACAGCCGGCGGAGGGAGTCGGGAGACCAGTGGGGGGAGACCACCCCACTGGGGGATCCACACCCCGAAAGTGATGAAGGTGGCACAGATAGAGCCAACAGAGCAAACAGGACAAAATAAATAGGCTGCATTATGCATTATCACTGGAATCTCACTGGAATCTGACTGGCTTCTCAGCATGGAATCCGTTCTCTCTAGTCTTCTCACTTTGAAAAAAGTAAAAAAAGAGTTTTATTTAACTTTATTCCCCCCTTTCCCTCTCTATAAATAATCTTGGTGTTTCCGGCGGTAATATTTGGGGGATTTTTGGGGACGTCACAGGAAGTGCTGTGAAGTCACTTCCTGTTTCCAGCAGTGGCATTTGGGGGAAAATGATGTCATTTGGGGGAAATGATGTCACATGAAGTGATGTCACTTCCTGCTTCCAGCAGGTGGCACGGGGAAATGATGTCACAGGAAGTGATGTCACTTCCTGTTTCCAGCAGGTGGCGCAGGGGAAAATGATGTCACAGGAAGCGATGTCACTTCCTGTTTCCGGCGGTGGCATGACATCGCCGGAAGTGCCGTCACCGGAAGTGACGTCACTTCCTGTTTCCGCGCGCGCACACACACACACATTCCTTCCCCCCTCAAGGTGTCCCTGGCTGGCCTGCAGATATTATGGCCACCCTAGGATGAATATAAACAAATAACCAGTAGAGAAAGAGTTAGGAAAGATAGAGCTCAGTATGAGCTTAGGCTAGAAAAAAAGGTTATTTTCTTATGTACAACATAAGAAAAAGAGCAAGGACATAATATCGTGGACATTGTCAGGACAGGAAAGTGAAACTGTAGCAGGTGATGAAGAAAGGGCAGAACTGCTCAATTCCTACTTTTCCTCACTCTTCTCTTGTGAGGAAAATGGTGCTCAACATGACAAAAACAACATACAATGAGGGAAGGGAGTTGCAGCCTAGGATCAGCATAGGGGTAATACATAAATACCAAGTTTCTTTAAACAAAACTAAGTCCTCAGGGTCTGATGACTTGCATCCAAAGGTACTAAAGGAACTTCTGGATGTAATTTCTGAGCCTCTCTCCATTATTTTTGAGAATTCTTGGAGATCAGGTGAGGTACCAGAAGACTGGAAGCGGGCAAATGTGGTCCCCAACTTCAAGAAGGGGGGGAAAGAAGATTAGAACTTTGATTTTGTTCTTTAAGAACTTATCAAACTACCCTGGTCAGCTTTTAATTCAACTTTTCAAATATTATCTACTCTGACAGAGGGCAGTTCTCCCAGGTCTCAGGAAGAGTCCCTCCGCCCCACACACACTGCTGTCTGAAATCATGTTATACCAATTGTGTCCCATTAGAATCCAAAACCAAACTAGGGCATCCCAACTGAGTAAAAAGGTGGTGGCTCAATACCACTTTTGCACAAGGTACTGAAATAGAAAGGAGGAGGGATCTCATGTCTACTACTCTCTATGGAACTTAAATGAACCATTAAAGAGATCTCAGAATGCTCTAGGATATTATTTATTTGACCCTTGAAGACAAAGTATCAACATTTTGTGACATAAGCCCTGCTGCAAAAGCTATTCCAAATGCCCCTTAAATCATAAGACTAAAATATTCAGTTAAAAATGATCCAGTTTTGCAGAAGAAAAAGTATTTCCTATAATATTAGGATAATTTTAAATACCTTAAACTTTTAAAATTATCTGAAATAACTAATCTTTAGTACACGTTTCAGGAACTTGAGTTAAAAAGAATACTTCAGTACCATCCAGATTTTATTTCACTCCCCCAAGCAGCAGATGGCAGCACTTACTACTGAAAACTTGTCAAGAACACTACTGCCAGCATTTTTTTAGTATGGTGGATACATGTATTTAAGCCACCAAGGGAACAGATAGTTTGTATTAGAGGATTGTATCACTTCTATCTGTTGTGTTAGTTATCCAGTTTCACCTGGATAACTATCACAGTCTACTGTCTGGTTTTCATTAAAATTGAGTCTTTTTTTTTTACCTTACGCAGCCTGAAATCATTTTACTAGATTTGTGGCCAGACACATCGATTCCTTTAATTAGGAAGAATCTTATATTTATTTTGCAGTCAGCAGCAAGAGCAGCCTTAGATCTATTTTGGAAGAAAAATGGTACTCTCTCAATATCAAAGTGGTACAAAATCATAAGGGATTTTTTCATCCTGGAAAGACTATCACCATCTGCAATGTTCTTATAATCCTTTGTATATTTTTTCCATTCATGTTGTATGGTGACGTTTCCCTGAGTACATTCAAACCAACAATGTTTTTGATAAATTTACATAAAATGGTAAAAGTTTCATATCTGTATTGTAATTGTATAGCATTCTCTTTTCATATCTTACTGTTGTAACAATGCTACCAACTGAATCAATTGTTTGTATTCCTGTATTAGTTTATGACTCAATTTACCTGGTAATCCTGATGCGTCATCTTTGAATGTTCTTGTAACTTTGCATCTATGATACCATGCTATTTTGTACTTTTCTTACTCTTAAAAACATGAAAATAAACATTTTTTTAAAAAAATGACTCTTTGACCAAACTAGACAAATTTCTGGAACATTAATGAGTGGATTTCTAATACGCTTTTTAAAAATAAAATAAAATAAAATAAAAATAGCCAATTCAGAGCCCAGTTTAGATCAGAACCACAGCCTGGTGGGAAGAAGGTAATTCTTCCTTCACACACTGCACGGAATAACAGGTGAAGTGGATCTGGTGTAAGACATTGACCAGGGAGTTGGGTTTAAATCCCCATTCAGCCTGCAAGTTCATAATCTTACTCATAATCTTTCAGCCTAGTCCACATCACAGAGTACAGGCTCTGCTATAACATTAGTAGATGGCAAAGTCCATCCCCTTGATGTGGCCTCCATGTGCCATGGTAGCTGTTGATTTCAGATCATTTGATTTCCCTACCCCTTGACAGGCATTTGACTGTAATCCTATTTCATTAAAAAGCACTGTGGTGATGGGAGACAAGGTAAAGCAAGGTGACAAGGAGTTCTGTCTGTGATTTTATGTCTATCAAGTGTCCGTCACACATCACAGTGTTCATTCATCCCATTGTGCATAACTAAATCAACCCAAAGTGTATTTGTGACACAAACACAGTGTGCTGCACATCATACTTAATGTGGCAAAATATATGTTTACTGTAGTAAAATCTGAGTCTAGTATAGCCTTAATTTCTAGGACCAACAAAATTTCTAGGGTATAACTTTCCAAGAGCTTTGTTATAGCTTTGACACTTGAAAGCTCATATGCTGGAAATTGTGTTGGTCTTTATGGTGCTACTGGACCTAAATCTAGGGCAAACCGATACAACTTACCCACGTGAAAATAACTTCATGTGTACTGTAATGTTTAGTTCCATGTATGAAAGTCATAATGTGTAAAACAGCTCTCAGAACTAATCCAGTACTGAATCTCAAGGAAGGATGTCTACCATAACACCCTTTTTTGCCTTCTGTCACAGCTGTCACCAGAAAAGTCAGAAGTGTGATTAGGTGGACTGGCTTGAAGATGTGTGTGTGGGGGGGGGGGGGGGGTTATGCCCAAGCAAGCAGAAAGCTCTTCCTTCCTTCCTTCCTTCCTTCCTTCCTTCCTTCCTTCCTTCCTTCCTTCCTTCCTTCCTTCCTTCCTTCCTTCCTTCCTTCCCACTATTGCTCAGGAACTACAAAAGGGGACTCTAAGGGAAATGCTGGCTAGCACATAAATGGAATTATAATATGATTTGGCAACCAGCAAAATGAGAGTATTTGTCCCCTGGAGCGCTAAAATGTAACACATTTTAGTCTGGAAACATCAGTACCTGTAAGTTTCCCAAATGAGAACACAGAGGCTCCATGGGGGTGATTCAGGTCAGGAAAATAGCTTAGGGGGAAGCTTAGGTCCCCTTTCCCTGCATGCTATAGTCCCAATCCAAATCAAGCCCTGAGTGCCCAAGAATTAAATTTCAAAGATTGCCAAAAGCTTTGAACACAGAACTTCCAGTGCATGTCTGGGGTGACAGGAGCTAGGGCAGACCCAGACCTTGTTTACTGGGAAGCAAGAGATCACAAATGCTACCCTTTCCTGAGATTTCTGGATCAGGGTTCAAGTAAAAATATCTTGGAGTGCAAAATGTATAAGGTATGCCTCAAAGGAGAACATGAAGCAGCTGTTTTGCATCTGACCAGATGGTCCAGTTGTCCTGTCAGTCAAAGCTAGTTCATGGCATTCAGAGAGCTCTAGGATTACTCTGAGTGTTGGCAGACACAAAAGAGAAAGGTCACTTCTCTTCAGGCTGCTTACACCAAGGGGATCTTTTTACTGAGTGGGTGCCATGTGCACCTCCCCATGAATATTTTTCTAGGCCAGAAAATTGCCATCTATTATCTGATCTTGTAAAAGATACACAACATGCTGTTCTTGAATGTATCACCTTTGCACCCATCTATTAGGATAAGATTTATGGCCCTCTTGTCTCTCATTCCTAACATTTTCACTGGTTATTTAAAAAAAACCCCTACAAACTACCTCAAATCTCCCCCCCCCCCCCCAATTAATGATGTGACTTCTTAATATTATTTTGGCCTTTGTTATTGTGGCCTTTTTTGGCCTTTATAGATCAAACTATCAGGATTGGTGCAAGACATAGCTTTTTTGGGGGGAGAGGGTAGTTAAAAAATTCTATTAAGTTAATGAGCAACCTCTTTATGAGCCAAGAAGGACACTATAGTTATTTTTTTTTCTTTCCCAATTTGCATTCATTGGTACATTGGCTTTTTTACCTATGCCCAAGATCCATGAGTTTATGCAACACACAGTAGGAACTTGAAGACATCCAAGAGTGAAAGGGTAACAATAAGTGTCATATTTTAAGAGTGGTGGAGCCCACACTGGAAGCATCTCTCCACAAAGAGTACAAAAGTAGCTTTTCTTTTTCTAAATTAAGCTTTAGAAAAACTGCTAGCAAGGAATACTAATTAGCTAATATCTGTGACATTACTACTCCACATAGCAGTTATGCAACAGTTTTTGCAAGTATGCAAATGAACATATATGTGCAACTTAAAATCATTTTACAAAAGTTGGGCAGCCCACCTGAAAGAAGGAGAGAGGAGCAGAATAACAAAACAAACACTTGATCCAATTTTTGACACGTGTGTATCCATACTTAAGGAATCAGGATCATATTGCAGACATGCAGCCAATTGTTACATGTTATATCCTGATTTTATTAGGGTGTCTAAAGTTCTTTGCTGTGTCAACATATCTTCCATATCACTCCTAATAGCAAGTTTCAAGATTAATAACCTATTAATAAGTCTGTGAAATGGCACCACCTACAGGGAAAATAAAGTTTTCAGCATATGACTCCACTTTAGGAAACACAAAATCCTAAGGACAGCTGAATATCTGAACAGGGCAGAAGTGAGGAAGATCCTGCTAGCTGGCTAACAACAGCTGAAGAACATCTAACTGGGTTTGACTCTCTTCTGCTACAGGTATTTAATGCCTGGGTTTGTTGAGAGCCATGAACAGAAGGGAAAGAGCCAAACAGCCAAAGTTGTCTTTTGGCTGTCAGCCAGATGGTCATAGACTGGAGTGGAAAGGAAGATCAGAGTGAGAAAAAGAGAGAGGAAGACCTACTCTTCTTTTTTTTAATCCACCCTCCCTCTGTTTGTTTTTGTTGCATTTTTTCTGTGTAGTATAGTTTTTTAAGAGATCTCCAACAAGGAGAAAAGTGGGATAAAAACCAACCAACAAATCACTTAAAATGAGGAGAGAAAGAAACTGGAGATCACAGGGAAAGTAGAACACTGTAATTCCTAGGCATTCAATTGAGTCTTGAGTCAGAAATACATCTCCCAGTAATGTATGCACACCATAATCCCTTGTGTGTTCCAAACTTATTATCTTTAATATTGAAGTCTGATTGAGTGACTTTCAATAGGTTAGTGAAACAGGACACAAGATAAGGGTTTCTGCATACAAAAAATCCCCCAGGGTATACAGAAAAATATTATATTGTAATTTTTTTTAAAATCCCCTCTAAAAGAACCCTACAGCCTCATGGATGGTGAACATACTCAGTGCTCTGAGAAGGTAAAGACCAGCCAAGAACTAATTAAAGAAAAAGAAAATAGATGGGAGGGAGGGGGGAAACTGGCCTTTTCAAGAATTTATAGTATCCTGTGGGAAGACTTTAGGATTGCAGAAAAATTGTCTCAGTTCATCTCTGATAGGGTTGCCAGGTCCCTTCTGGCCATTGGCAGGGGGTGGGGTGGGGGTTAGGTTGCCATCTCCAGATTTGGAAACTCCTAGGGATTTGGGAACAAAGCCTGGAGAGGACAGGGACCTCAGTGGGGTACAAGGCCATAGAGCCCACCCTCCAAAGCATCCATTTTCTCCAGAAAAACTGATTTCTCTAGTCTGGAGATGGGCTGTAATTCCAGGGAATCCCCAGGCCCCACCAAGAGGCTCACAATTTCTTGGGGAACCCTGACTTTCTTACTTGCTTTGCCACTTACTTGGGGAGGTGATGTGACTCAATAGAACAGTATCTAATTTGTGAGAAAGTCTCCGTTTTGAGCCCTGACATCTCCAGTTAAAAAGATCCAGTATATGAAAGAGTTCTGCCTGGTGTCCTAGAGAAGTGCAGCCAGTCAGAATTCATAATACTGACTTTGATAGACCAAAGATCTGATTCAATGTAAAGTAGCTTTATGTGTTCACAGCTGTCCACACATCTCGCCATTGAACAGGGCCATGGATGTGCATGGTTCTTTTCCAGTGCTAAAAACAGGAAGGTAAAATTAGAATATGTTGTCTGCCAGTTAAGGATAGGAGACTGTGTGTGATTCAGGCATATGGGCAACACAGGAAGTCCCTTGTAGATCCTCCCCAGATTCTGAAGTCATTAACTGTTTTTCCCTTTTAAAAAATTGTGTCATGTTAAAGAAGCTGCCAGAATTTTATTCACTCAAGCAACTCTTAACTCAAGGCTGGCCCAAGATGCTTTTGTGTCTGTTACAAATGGCACCTTATCTCACTAGTTTTTACAAATGCCCTATTTACTTTTTTAAAAGAGTCTAAATGAAATATGATCCCCCCAATGTTATACACAAAAAGGTTTTATTATTGGACATCTGTAGCTTGTATGCATAAAAAGAAAAACCTAATCTCATATTTGAGTGAATGCCATAAATCCGCCTCATAGCACAGGCCTGTTCTTTTCCTGCTCTTAATAGCACCTGAAATTGATTATTTGAAGTGACCTTGCCTCCCATTCACGCCACCATTGTCTAAACTCCTGATTATGGTATGTGTGGAGAGATTTTTAGGATGCTGTACCATTCTGAGGAAAAACATTGTGCATGATATTGTGAGAGTGCACGTTCTACACAATCCTGTAGAAGCATGACAAGTCACATCTGTATCTATGTCTGCTGTCGTCATTGGAACGTCTGCACAAAACTGATACCAGGAGTTTACCCGTCAGGAACAGTCAA
Source organism: Heteronotia binoei (assembly GCF_032191835.1). Lineage (NCBI taxonomy): Eukaryota > Metazoa > Chordata > Lepidosauria > Squamata > Gekkonidae > Heteronotia > Heteronotia binoei. The sequence continues at coordinate 46,579,075 of NC_083229.1, forward strand.
CAGCAATAACAAGATACTATAATCTGTTTGGTTACTTTTGCAAGTCAGGGTAACGTCACATCTTAAACATGACATTTTACAGGAATTCTGTAGATTCTTAAGGTAATGTATAAGTTGATGTTTGTGTTATGTCTTTAAGATCCCATGGAAGCTTTTAAAAATCATTCCTATGATTACAGTACACTCCTTAAAAGAGCTACACCCATTCTAGCCTATTGACATCAGTGGACTTAGAAGAGTAAAACTCTGTTTAGGATTGCATTGTAAATATCTCACAATTTTATCAGTTATGGAAGTCGACCATACACATCTGTCATAGAAACCAGCTGAGAAACCCTGTGGAAAAAATACCAGCAAGACACTGATACTGGTGTAACACTGGCATACCTCAGGTTGGATGCAGACTACATTGGGGATTTCCACTGATTCCTTCTTCCCATTGCAAACCTGCCCCCCATGTTATTCCCATGGGTCTACTATTCCTCACAAGCAGTCTTTTCTGAAGATCAGTGCACTGCAGTGGGAGGTGAAAGACAGGAAAGTTCCATTCTGCCACTGGAAAATTTAGTCAGGATGCAATCCCTGGTCAATATCTTATGCTCTCTCAGCAGAGAATGCCCTAAAGATCCAAATGCTTTTGATTCCATAGCGATACTTCTGACCCCCAGGGATCATGGAGCATCATGTCAATAATGCCACCATGTTAGTCAGACATGGAAGCACCTAACAAACACACAGTGAGGCTGGTACACATGTGGTCATCCCCTTATCCATATACAGAACACAACAAGGGAAGAGAATGAGCAATGGCAACATGGCACTCTGCTGTGGGAAGGACAAGGATGTTCTTAGTAGGAGCCGTGTGCTGCCTACTATGTAGCAGGAATTTCCACAGATGGAAGTTCTCAGTTTATTTCAGGTTCAGCCCAATGACCATAATACACAAATGAAACATCACCTTAAGACAATCAGAAAAATAACCACAAATATAGACTGAACCCTTTTAAATTGCACTCTGACTACAATAGATAATAATTTTGTCACTGATAATATAATTTTCCCATTTCTTATTGAAGAACGAATATGAAACCTCAAATGATGATGATTCATCAGAAAGTTTTAAAACCCAGGGTGCCAACAAATTAAATAGGGATCCATAATAAAGACTGTTAAGATAATCGTTTCTTTCACTGACTCTTGGGGCTTCTTCTACACATTAGAGCAATGCAAGGACTTTGTGTCATAGGTGCAATAAGAGTTTTGTGCTCCCTGAGGCATATTGATTATTTTTCTGTTTGCAAATAAAGCAAGCAGAGAGAAGCAGCTTTGGCCTCTCCTCCCTGCTGTTTTTGTTTCTGCAAACTGCCTCAATGGGCAACTACTGGCTCTGTAGTACAAAATCAAGTTACTTAGGTGACAAGCTAGCAACTTCATGAGGCTGTTTGCAGATGTTAAAACAGCAAGTGGGAAAGTTAAAACTGCTTCTCCCTGTCTGCTTTGGTTGAAAACAGGAAAGAGGAGTGTTGTTTTTTTAACTTATTCAAAACATTTTTATGCCACCTTTCCACCTGATCTCAGTCCCCAAGGTAGGATACATTTACAACGTTTGAACAATTAAAAACAACATTTAAAATCACAAAATAAATAAAAGCATATAAACACTCAAAACATGTATGAGGGCCAACAACCATTATTTGGGGGTGGGGGGCATGCCAACTGAAACAAAAAAAAATTCTTCACTACTAGTGGAACACACTGATAGAGAGGGACAGAGGAATCTCCCTTGAGAGGGATATGTGTCTGGGAGGCACAAAACTCTCCTTACATGCATGGTGCAAAGTCCTGGTGTTGTGGTTCCCTTTCAACAGATGGAGTTTTTACTCCTTTTCTTGCACATGCATATCCTTTTGACACAAGGAAAGGTGCATGGCGACACCAAGCTCATCACCCAAATACCTTCACAGATCAATTGGCAAAGTACATCCCCCCCCCAAGGCCATGCTTTCCCCAAGGCCCTAGGTGGAGGGAATAAGTCCCTGAGGAGTAGCTTTTAGCAACAGCAAGAGGGGAGAGGGATACAGAAAATAGGACAAGCAATAAGACTCTTGTTATAAGAGACCAAACTGCTGCACACTCACAGAAGATGTACCAGCCATTTTCCAACCATTAAAGTTGCTTTCGTTCACAATGCAACAGTAACATCATGTCAAACTTTTTATAATGTCATTCTTGCATAAAAGAAGCTTTAAAGAGTCAACTAATCAGCAGGTGCTCTGGAAAATGAAATATATTATTAGGAGCCACTAACATATGATTAGCCACATTCTTTCATGCTATCCAACCAGGGTACAAGATAAACCATCTAGGCCACTGGAAAATTCAGTAGCTAATTCAGCCCTCTAAACTGCAGTGTCTTGTGAGCAAAAATTCTACTTTGTGAACTACTGGTATTACAGTTGTATTACTGGCATTAAAGTTGTGAGCTACTGTATAAAGTATTGTGCTCTGGGATCATCCTTCCTGAGCTAAGACAAAAATGTTTGAGTTGGAGGCTAAAAATCTGTGAGCTAGCTCACGCTAACTCAGCTTAGAGGGAACACTGAAAATCAGCTACATTAATTAAGAAATAAAGCTGTTATTTATATTGTGATCATATGATATTGTGCAAAATGCTTATGTGGATCTTTATAGGGAATACATAACTCTTGCCCAAGAACAGTGCAGTGGGGAGGCTTAAACTCTCCTTCCCTTGTGTCTGGTTCTGATCTGAATTCAGTATATGTGTGCCTGCTATTTAAAGGGGGGAGATACTTTTCATGGAATTTCCAGAGTATAATCTGGTACCATTTGCTCCACTGGGGCAAAGATACTCATTATATTGATTCCTTTCTGCTTAAAATTTTATTTAATTTGGTTTTTTTATTGACTGTTGTGTGTGTTTTATAGACATACTTACAAATGATAGGGTTGCCAGGTCCCCCCTAGCCACAGACAGGAGATGGGGAGGTAAGGTTGCCAGATGCAAGTTGGGAAACTTCTGGAGATTTGGGGATGGAGCCTGGGGAGGACAGGGACCTCAGTGCAATACTATTACTACTACTACTACTACTACTAATAATAATAATTTATACCCCGCCCTTCACTCTGAATCTCAGAGTGGCTTACAATCTCCTTTACCTTCCTCCCCCACAATAAACACCCTGTGAGATAGGTAGGGCTGAGAGAGCAGTGGCAGCACCGACGTTATGGAACGCTTTCCCAGAGGCCATAAGAGCCCTTGCAGAACCTCTCCCAGTTCTGCAGGGCCTGTAAAACTGAACTCTTTTGACATGCCTATAACAACTAATGTGGGATGAGGCTGCCACTGCTATGCTGCTGAGCAATACCATCAGTAGAACTGCTAACAGATTAATAGAAAAATTGAGACGTCAATATAATCTGATCTGCCTATGTTAAAAAAAATTTTCCATAGCACCAAATATCTAGTTTTTAAATTTTTTGTACATGTTTTTATTGTGTTAAAACTGTAATTCAGATTGTTTTTTACCATGACTGTTAGCTGTCCAGAGTCCGCTTAAGGAGTGGGCGTCATATAAATCCAAACACAATCAGGAGGGACACACTCCCCCTGTCATTCTCCTGGCAAAGGTCACCAGTCAAGGACTTGTCCATCCCGAAACCAGGCCTGAATCCAGACTGATCTAAATAATCCATCTCCTCTAAGACCACCTGAAGCTGTACACTTGAGTGCCTTACCTGAATATAGAATAGGAGCCGCCGAGCAGTTGTTATTTAGGTCATTTGGGTCCAGGGATGCCTTTTTCAGTTGGAACTTCTTTCAAAGCAGTTGAAACTACATTCTGATGCAGAGAGGCTATTACCTCCTGAACTCTGTCAATCAACCCAGGTAAGACTGATACTCCCTTCTGGGTTAGAAGACTATTTATTTATTTATTTGTTGTATTTACTTTAGATTTATATGCCGCCCATCTGCAAGCGGACTCTGAGCAGCTAACAGTCATGGTAAAAACAAATCAAATTACAATTATAAAAGAATAAAAACATATATAAACAATTTTAAAACTACATTTTAGGTGCTATAAGAAGATTTCATAACAGCGGCAGTTTCTCCATTTCTCAGTTCCCTATATTACTCTGTTAGCGGTCTTACTGATGATATTGTTCAGTGGCATAACAGTGGCAGCCTCCCCATGTTAGTTGTTGTGGGCCTGTCAAAATAGTTCGGTTTTGCAGGCCCTGCGGAATTGGGAGAGGCACAATGCTCGTGCACCGTCCCTTCGGGCCTTTTAAAGGGTCTTGTCATGCCTGGGAAATTCCCAGTGGCCCTCTATACGTAGAAACTCCACAGCGGTATGGCCAAACCTTCAAGGGACCAATAGCATCCTCAGAATAATTTATTTCCTGCTGCTCCCCTTTTCCACCACAAGAGCAGAGTTGCCAGGTAGCTGATTGCCACACTGCTGGCTGTTAAAGGGCCAGCTGCCACCAGCCTTCCGGTTGGTGGAAATTGAAAGAGTGCATTGGGCTTGGTGGACACTGAGCTTGGTGCCACAGGCTTCCACAGAGGAGGTGTGTGTGATGTTGTTGCCTCCACCCCTAACACAACTACTGGTTACACACATAAAAATAGAGCTACATATTACAAAGGCTTTAGTGGTGCAATCCTTAACAGAATTACACCTTCCTAAATCCATGGATTTAAAAGGATATAACTCTGTTTAGGATTGCACAGTAAATTAATACAATAGTTATTGTGTAGCAAGGTGAATTACAAAAGTACCTGCTCTGAAACCTGTTAAAAGAATAGATCCATAGATCAGATGAAGCTCTGCGTACTTTCTTAAATGTCAGCACAACATAATTTGTAAAGAGGCTATCAATTACTATAATAAAGCAGCCCTGAGAACAGAATTTTCCTCTTCACGCTTCACTTTCACAACCACTGAGAGCAGAACAGGAGCTGGAGTGCCCTGTCTTTCTCTTGGTTTTAGCAGGAGTCAAGGGAGTTCAAGCCTTTCACAAATGCCACCCTCCCTCCTAAAAAAAAAATCTTGTCAAGTGTAGATGAATGGCTCTCACATTGCAAACAGGTTCAGACAATGCTGAATCCTGAAAAAACACAGAATGCTAATGACATTTGGAGATCAGGGACAGCAGCAGCAACACGTTCCATGCCTGTAACCTGAAACCAGCACTCCAGTGTCATTGCTGAAGTATCTACACCTGACCTTCTTTTCAGACTTATTAGATTTATTTCCTATTACATCTATGTAAAGCCCTGACTTTTCAGGCATTAATTTTTGAATAAACATAACTTATCAAAATGCTGTTCAGCAATTCTTTGGTGTGTATTTGTGGCTGGGTAGATCATCCAATTACCTCCCAGTTTTACAAGACTATAAACGCACTGCAGGGGAAGTATGAGAACAAACTGATACAATTTTCTCCTGGAGAGTGATTAATTTTGCTGTTACCAAGTGGTGGCAGTGACGTGGAACTTGGCTTAAGACCGTTCAGACCCGGATTACTGTGCTTAAGAAAAAGGTGGCAATGCTGAGGTCAAGTTAGGAGCAAGGCTTATGGGGGAGGGGGTAGAATTCCTAATAGGATGATGATGATGATGATGATGATGATGATGGCTAAAGTTATTACTATGGGAAAGCAGCTAAATGCCAGTTCCCATTTGAACTGATCATGCGAGTTCTCATTTGAACCCACTGAAATCTACTTGAATTTATTTTATTTGGTCATCGGTAGATAAATGTTACCTTTGTTTTCAGGGCCGTCCCTGCCACTAGGCAAACTAGGCGATTGCCTAAGGTGCTAGCCTACTGCAGGCACTGAATTGGGCGCCCCCTCCCACGTGACTTAGTGATGTTATCAGTGCAGGGGGGGGGCAGACGTTAGCCTTGCCTAGGGTGCCAGACAGTCTAGGGCTGGCCCTGTTTGTCTGATTTATTGGGCTGGATCCAATTAACCAGGCAAGGAATGAGTTCACAGAGCAGTTCTCTTCTTCCCTGCAGTGTTCCAGAAAAGCTACTCTTCAGAGTCAGGGCACAGGAACAGAGTAGGATGCAGCATTGGAGGGCTGTAACAAGAAGGAGGGGTTGGTAGAACTCATTCCCCCCTTCCCACCGTAATATAAGCATATTCTTACCTTTTGCGCTGGCCTGTGCAAAAGAGGAATGAACTCCCCGTCCTCTATCCCACTTTATCACTATGTGACCCTCAGAAACAGTTCTTCGGGGGGCACAGGCAGCTGCATGGGGCATCAGAGGAGGTGGGGAAGAACTGTTTCATGAATTTGTTCCATTATCTGGCCACTGGACCCAACACATCAGCAGCAATTTTGCAGAGACTACATATGATGACCATAATATTTTCTGGAAATCTCAACAGATTTAAGGATTTCCTTTAACCAACAGGTTGCTTAAGAAGCTAGTTTTTGAACACTGACTTCAAAATCCATTTCTGATGTCACTGGAGTGTTTATTGGAAGGGGTGAGAGAAAAGAGAGCACAGCAGACTTGTGACCATTTGCACAGACATAAAGAATCCTTTGAGAGCACATCTATGTACAGTCCATCAAAATGTAATTTCAATTTGCATATTTAAATATATAGTTTTAGTGCAAAACATGAGTTACTTTAGTATAACATTGTTGGCAGTGAAGGTAGTAGTCGGGACCTTTTTTTGAGCAGAAATGCACAGGAATGCAGTTCCGGCTGTCTTGGTTTCAGGGTGTGTGGCCTAATATGCAAATGAGTTCCTACTGGGCTTTTTCTAGATAAAAGCCCTGTGTGAAATAATCATGAAATCAGGGGTGTGGCCTAATATGCAAATGAGTTCCTGCTGGGCTTTTTCTACATAAAAGCCCTGTGTGAAACAATCGTGAAATCAAGGGTGTAGCATGATATGCAAATGAGTTCCTGCTGGACCTTTTTCTACAAAAAAAAGTCCTGGTAGTAGTTAATCTGGAGGCTCTTGGCACAGAATCTGCAAATTTCAAATTAGGCATATTGCAAGACAGTGACCAGTTTCATGAGGTTATCAGCAAATAATGTAGACTAAAATACTTAGTACATTAAGAAATATTATACTATTTTTATGAACAAAATTCTACATTCATTATCATGTATCATGGTGAAGATTAATTTAATTCATTTAAAAAATTCCTACAAGAATTATGCACTTTCGCTGTTTTAAACCCAGACACAAAGACATGCCCCACTGTGAAGTAGCTGCACATGAGTCTTTATGGCAACCCCTACAAGAAACCCTCAGGACTGGTACATTACAGTAATCACAACGCTGTTCAACTTTGACACACAGACTAGGGTGCAGACCTCCACAGTATCAGGCTCAACAGTATTGCACTGTTATTACTGCATGAATTGGATACTGGGAAGTATGCCTCAGTGTTCTCATAGAAGATTGCTATATCATGAAGTTGCACACACGACCGTGACTCCTGCTGCTGGGATATCAGCAGCACACGATGTTACCTATTCCTTAGTAGCTGAAAATTCAATTAGTACTTAAGCTTCTGTTCTGCTTGGTAACCTTTAACCCAAATTATTTCTCTCTTCTTTCAGCTTCCCTTTATACTAAAAGACTATATTCCAAACCCCTTCCATTAGTTGGCCTTCTGAATTATGTATCTTTTGGTAGAAGCCACATAACACAGACATTTTGAAATACATTGGCTTAGATCCAGCCATGCACAAATGGAAACATGAATGGATCTAGCATTGTTCCATTTGTACAAAATCTTGTGCAACTCCTAGTGCTTTCTTCCTTCTGTATAGCCAGGGCTTTTTTTGTAGTAGGAACTCCTTTGCATATTAGGCCACACACCCTGACGTAGCCAATCCTCTAAGAGCTTACAGGGCTCTTAGTACAGGGCCTTTCTGTAAGCTCTTGGAGGATAGGCTACATCAGAGGTGTGTGGCCTAAAATGCAAAGGAGAGCCGGTTTGGTGTAGTGGTTAAGTGTGCGGACTCTTATCTGGGAGAACCGGGTTTGTTTCCCCACTCCTCCACTTGCACCTGCCAGCATGGCCTTGGGTCAGCCATAGCTCTGGCAGAGGTTGTCCTTGAAAGGGCAGCTGCTGTGAGAGCCCTCTCCAGCCCCACCCACCTCACAGGGTGTCTGTTGTGGGGGAGGAAGGTAAAGGAGATTGTGAGCCGCTCTGAGACTCTTCGGAGTGGAGGGCGGGATATAAATCCAATATCTTCTTCTTCTTCTGCTATAAAAAAAGAGCTGTATATAGCCCAGAAATAGACTGCACAAGATTTGCACAAGTCACATGGAAACACAAATGGAGATATAAAAAGGTTGACTTACTGCAAGCGACTACAATGTTCTTTTCTACTGCATTTCCACATGCATAACAACTCTTGCAGAAGGAAAAGTTTTGTGCTGGATCCAACCCTTACTTCCAGGTGGAATGGGGATATCTGGAGGCAGTTGGAATAGAATGGGAAATTCAAACTGTACAAATTGGAACTTTTTGAACTCCTAGCCCCAGACGGGAAATAAAACCATATTGGCATGCCTCGATATAGGCATCAGTCCAGCGGGAGGGGTGCTGCACACATATGAACACTTAAAGCTGCATTATAATTAATGATTCAGCACATTGGACAATCAAGGTCAGTATTGTTTACTCAGACTGGCAGCAGCCCTGCAGAGTCTGACTAAGGTCTTTTAAATCACCTGCTACTTTACCCTATTAACTGGAAATATCACTGAACCTGGGATCCTTCGTATGCAAAGCAGGTGTCCCACCACTGAGGTGTAATTCTTCCCCTGAATGGAAATCCTAATGGTGACAGCATTTGCTATTGGCTAATGGGCACATGGTTAATAATTGGAAGTCCTTGACTAATAAGCTGAGTGCTTGTCACTGAGGAAAATAAGGCTTTTTCTGAAGACTCTGGGATAACTATTCTAGTGCAGTCCTGCTTCTGTTGTTGGTTGTCTTGTTTCTGTGATGGACAGAGGTCTGTTTATTTGTTTGGATGCAAAAACATAGAAGCAAGCTGATCAACACCAAGATGAAGGGGGGGGGGAGAGCAGAAGGGGGGGGGAGAGCACATAACAAAATGGAGGCATCCAAACTTCAAAAAGCTAAAGCATATTTCAGGAGAGATGTTTTAGAATTGCTGCTCTCTTGCTGCTTTCAGTAGGGATGACCCCCTCCCCATTCCAGTCCATATGTCTATCTACCTACCTCTCATCTATCTCTTTTTGTTAATTTCTAGTCTGTCCTATCCCGCAAGCTGGCTCAGGGCAGATCACAACAGAGGACACTGTGGACTCTGAAAATAATGGATTCTAAAAAGTTCCTGGTTGATTGTGTCCAATACCCTCATGTATTGAGTCTTTCAAAAGCCTGACATCATTTGAATAATGAACACATTAACAGAATAATGAACACATTAACAGATAAAACCTAGATTATGGACATTGAACATGCCCAGTTTTAACTTTTTCCCTTGAACAGCAGACTCTCTTGACCTGTCATAAACTTTTGTCTGAAACATTCTGATCAACTATGAGGCATAAGGGTTTGCAAATCCAATCATAGATGCCTCCACATTCCACTGGGGAAAATAAGCAGTAGAAATTCTTCTCACACAAGTTCAGTTGAAACAAATGCAGCAAGTAAGAATGGAGAGATGTCTGGCAAAAATGCAGAGCAAAATCCTTTGGAAATGTCTCCAGCACACGTTTCAGTGAAACCATGGGGCTCTTTTCAGTGTTTCTTGGCAGGTTATGATTTCAAAAAACCAAAAAAAAGCATCTTTAAACATGGCTCTACCCCAATCCCACATGAAGTGTTGGTGAGGAAGGCACAGTGATGTACCAGTTGTAGGTGTTAGCAACACATATACCAGCCAACCACTTGCACACATTAGCTTGCACACGGATTTGTTATCCTGGTTGATCCTAGTAACAGATATTACATAGCTTTTATTTTTATACTTTTCGTTTTGCACTCTATCACCTGAGGTAACCAAAGCTGATCATGGAAGTGAGCCCAGTGGAAAGAAAAAGGACTAAGGGCCAAGTCTATGGGAGGAACAGCAAACAAGCAAAGGAGATGTCAGTATTCCCACTGCCAATTTGACTTCCTGGTGCTTTTAGTCACACACATAGCCCTGCTCACTGTACCTGATTCCTCATCTGATGAAGTGTGCTTGGAGCACACGAAAGCTTATGTTCTGAATAAAACTGTTGGTCTTTAGTGCATTAGAACAAAGTAGAAGTCAAGTGCATCTTTAAGTGCATCTTTAGTTATGCTTCCACTGAACAGACTGTTCGACAAAGATGTGTGCGGAGGTGGGGGAGTCAGATGACTCCCTCTGAGGAGAAATGATGATATTGCAGAGGAAGCAGAACTAGTGTGCTGCTGATAGAATATCTGACAGCAAAGTCATTCCAGTGTGATGAAAGGATATTATTGTCTGCTGTATTTAGGCTGTCAACACATTTGCACAAATCTGTTTGGCTATTTCTCATACTGCTTCCATGTAAATAAGTAAATACACTTTGAAAAACCATTATACTTTGAATTGCTTGCATGCTACATCAGAACTATTGTTCCAGACTCTGAGCGCTTTCATACAAATTTTGCAAGACATGAAGCTATGAAGCATTGAAATGTAAAGGTTTTGTGATTACTTCTCCAAAGCAGCTGAGTGTCTCCCCAGATTATAATTGTCCAGGTCATTTGACACACTTCTCATTCCATTATAGTCTTGAGATTTCAATTAAATAAAACATTATTGTCAACTCTTTTTGTGACTTAAACTAGTCTAATTGTGTTAACAATTAGTTTCACAAAATTTCCTGTATGCTGAATATTACTTTGCTTGCAGTGACATCTGCTGGTTAGGAGAGGCTAAAAGGAACATGCTAATCAAGCTACCCATTGGAACGTTGCAATTATTATCAGAATCTGTTCATTTTGCTTATTATACTGTATCTATTTCTTTTTCATCAGTTCAGAATAATCCATGGGAACCAGCACATCTGTACAATAATGCTCATATATTTAAGTTGCTGTACTTTAGGTGACTCACAAAATTTTTATTTTCAAAATAAACTATAAATTTTCTATGAAGGGTTTTGGCCAGTATTTGAGTTTTGATTATAGTTTAAATTTCCAGTGCGTGCCAATAAAATTTTCACACTTTAAATCTTGACACTTTAATGGCCAACTTGTAAATATTTTATAGCTTTAGGTACTTGCCTGCAATACTAAGATGTCAAGTTTTTGAACACTGCAGCTGCTTAGCAATTGGTTCCGCTCAGCCAACAGAACTGACTTCCAAAGGAGTTGTTTTTTGGTTACGAGTGCCAAGGCCAATATGTTTCCATCTACTGCATATTTAAGAGCCAACAAACCACTGAATAAAGAAATTCTCCAACCACACCAATAAGCATTTTTGTCACATCCAAAGCACAACCATTCAGAAAATTTGTTTTTATTGACTTTAACACATAAATATAACATTACAGAATATATTTTTTAAATTTATTGCTAATAAATTAGAACATAGCTCCCCATTCCTGCATTTCTAATATGAGAACATCCATCAGCTCAACTCAAACCTTACTGCTTCCTCTTCTGAGGCAACAATTCTTAATCCTTCAAAGTAATTACAGGAAACATTTGGTCTCTGACACCACACAAGCTTATCAGACAAAACTTAAATAATAGGTACAATTCCATGTTAAAGGGAGGGAAAGGGGGTGTAGGAGAGAAAAAAAAGACATGCCACATCCAACCATCATCTCCATCATTCCATATTATTTCCATGTCTGTTCTATGTACTCAGCAGAATATACACAATTCTACCTTGCCAACATTCAATCAGGCCTATTCTCATGTCCAAACTACAAATTAAGAGGAAAACGTATGGATACCACTCCCTGTATCTCCTCAGTATGCGTAGCTGAAAAATAAATCCCAAACACTGATCCTCATTGAAGAATAATCTCCTCCCACTTCAATGACTGGCATTTACAGGGAATGGGTAACAACTAACATAATAGTTCCACGATGTGTGTGTGTGTGTTTTGTTTCCAGCTACATGTTACTGGGGAAATGCAGGGGATATCTGTGTCAAAAGCATCCACATGTCTCCTGTTTGAGGCCTCTTGTTTGAGGCCTCTGTTCTGTTACTGAAAATCTGAGAACAAATCTTGCTCACTGCCCAATTTCTGACTGCAAAGTACAGTTGCAGCCACTGGGTGCCGCTGCGCCTTCAAGACTTTGTTCAAACTATTCTGATGGCAGTTGGTGATTAAAACAAAAATGAGGCTCCCCTACAAGTGGGGCAAAAAGGATAAACTTTGAGGGCTTTTAACTATCTTTACCATATTTAAAACATACATAATACTTAGCTACAGACAATGGAAGATATTTAGGAACATCTTATTTACTTTCCCTCAAATACAGAGTCAAAAGAGATGCCTCAGGGCACCAGTAGAGAAAGTTTAATCTGCAACTCCCAAAGGTCTTTGGGAAAAGCCACTTGGACTCACAAGAAGATGGAAAGGACTGAAAGGGATCACTTAACTCTGTCCTTCTAAACCATTTCCAATTGACTTTTAGCCAATCACCACCATACTTGAATCCTACGATGCATTCATTAAGGCCACAGAACAGAACACTGGCTCAAGTGCTATAACTCTGAACTCCATTTTGCTCAAAGGACTATATCTTAATAAATTACAGTGCAATAGTACCTAACTTTATTGTGCATAATTCAAACTCTGTTTTTTGTAATATGTAATATGTGCCTGCCATAGCTCAACAGCAATAAAATAGTACCTATTCATTAAAACACCTGAGCTAAAATACTACTTATCTGTTAAAACTTATGGCACAATCCAGAATTTATAGTCCTATTGTTTTCAGTGGGAAAATTAAGCACATGCTTAAATCACTGCCAGCAAAAAAATACAACTGACAATAATATTGGCTGACTCATGTCCTAAAGTATAAGGTATCTTGATCTTTAAAATCACTCACAAAACCCCCCACAAAACAACATAAGATAGCCTTCCTAAAGAATGCCTCAGTTATAATGGATCATCTTTGCTTTTGCTCCTCCTTTAGTTTCTTCTCACTTCCCGGCCCCTTAGAGGCTGTGGGGGTCTAAAATTTTTCAGCATGCGGCAGGCGACTTCTCCATCACCAGTACAAAGGATGCTGCGGAATTTTGCCAGCTGTGAATGGAAACAAGTACAACTCAGCAGAAGAAAGGACATACCTAATGCCAAAACCCAGCCTGGAATTTTGCAGATAGTTCCCCCTTCTCACTAAAGCATCATCCCAGTATAGTGCTTTTTGCACAGTGCCATATATGAATGGAGCTCCTGCATGTGTGAGATAGTACATTTAGAGAAAGTGCCTCATATGAAGTTAATAAGAAATTATCATGAAAACTTCATTTGTGCATTACATGATGTAATGGCAATTCTGTCACTTTAAACCTCATTCCAGCTCAGAATTTTCTTTTTCAGCCACATTTTGAAAATGTATCATGCTTTTTATATACATGGAACATACAAACAGAAAACAACTAAACAGCAGCACTAATTCCTCCATTGTTTTCTGCAATTCTATTAATTACGAGGTACACACTACAAAAAAATCCACCTCTACAATCTAGTACCCAACACATTATCATGCTTTAGAGCAGCCAAGAAACAGAAGACAGGAAGTGACCCACACAGATTGAATTTTTAACACCTAGTCTATCAGGTGCAGCTCTCATGATATCTCCTGAGCACACGTTTACTCTCTCACATAGGTGAGAAATAGGTGTCATTCATTCTTACAAGGAAAACTGACAATGGCCCCTGAGAAAAGGTGGGCCTGATTCTAATTTAAGAGATCCACAAAAGAGGCTTGTAATCTCTTGGGATGTGATCACACAGATAAATGTCCTGAAGCAGATTACAATTTGAAAAACATGACCCTGGACTTTCAACCTAGTCCACTCCTAACATTTCCTTCCTACTCTAAAATGTTCTTGATTTGTGGCTGCCACCAGCGGTCTGCTCATAGGCCAGGTTCCAATAAATTGGGAACCCCAGGATTAGAATATCAGACTTGGAACTGGGAGACCTGCTGGAGTAAGGGAGTCAGCATGCCTGGACACTGAGGGGCACAACATCACTCCAAGTGTGTTTAGTTGTTAAATGAGATGCTTTGTCTTAACCTGTGAGCTACTCTCTGACCTCTCCTGTCTTTCTTTGTCCTCTCACACTCTGCACATGGCTTTACATGGAGACACATATCTCTGCCAGTCTCTCCTGTAGATACAATGCCCTCATACTCCCATACACATGATACTAGATTATCTGGCCACTTGTCACAGGGGAAGTACTCTTTGGATTAGACTTCTTTGTCTTCTTTTGACTGCAACCTGAATGTGAACTGGATCTACTTAAATAAATGTAAAAATTTAAGTTATTTCTTTCTTTCTTTTTTGCAATATTCTTCTTGGGAGATTTATTTACTGCAGTCAGTATCATGCTTCTATGACAAGGCAAAACTCTGCTATATTAGCTAGATATCCCAAAAATCTACAGGTTAAAAAAATACATAAAATAAAAAATCCTCCCTCTGCCATGGAAGTTTGCTAGGTGATCTTGGGCCCATCACCAGGCCCGGATCTAAGGGGGGGGGGGCAGAGGGATGTGCTTGCCCTAGGCGCCGATGAAGGGGTGGGGGTGCCAAATTGGGTATGGAGTCCATTGTATTCTATGGGACCATAAGACAGAATGGCCCATAAGGAGGCATCATTTTTTAATTTTGACCCCCCCCCCCTCAAAAAACATGCAGATCCGGTCCTGCCCATCACACACTCACAACCTAAGCTAAATCACAGTTACTGTGAGGATAAAATATGAAAGTCAGCCTTATATGCTGTCCTGAGCTCCTGGAACTGCTGGATTTTTAAAAAGACGGTAGTGACTATATTTCCCCTAATAATGATCTAAATAGGATAACACACATTCTAATGACTGTCCAAAAATAAAGATTTGTGGTATTATTTGAGCAGGCAGAAGTAGTCAAATATACCTGTTCAGAGCAAATGTTTATAGGCTCTCTGAGAACAATCCAGATGACACTTTCAAGAAGAGGAGGAACAGTGAGAGACCCAAGATAAGTCCAGTAGTCCAGGGAACGAGGGAGCAAACAGGAGGGGTCAAAGTTGGTGAACGTGCGCTGCTTACCCTAAAGCAAGGAAGAGACATATGCTGAGAGACTCAACTTACTCTCTTATTGACACTGCTATCTGCTTCTTTTTTCTTCATTTAAACACTATCCTTCCAATGCAATGAGGCAGATAAAAGGTAGCCTTCTGCATCCTTTCTGATATTTGTTAATGCCAGCGTATTAACTGCTTTCACAGCATCCTTACAAGTTGAATTACTTGCACTGTGAAGGGGCTCCTGGAGAACAAAACCACTGAGACAGCAAATACCCTGTCTCTAGCTTACACTTTCTCTCCTGAAGCGATAATGCTATTTATCATCCTCTGCACCCTGCTGGTCCTGAATTATCCTTTCCTTTCAGCACCTATTCATTTCCAGATGAGACAAGACATGCAAGATAAGTATGGTCATGATAAGATAAAACTGATTATTTGGAGACAGCTGACAATAGCACCAGGTTATAGCAGCTTGGGAGGGCGAACCTGAACTTGCACCTTTAACACCTAGATCTACAAGACCAAAAGCCACCCTGAGCCGCCTCGGTGGTGAGGGCGGGATATAAATCGAATAAAATGAAATGAAAGGGTGACTGGTAATCAAAGACAAGGCTTTTTCGGTGGCTGTGGAAAGCCTGTCCCTGTGGTCTGCTATCTTTTCAAAACCAGTCATTATTTGCCCAGGCTTCTTTCTGTATTTATATGATTGGGAACAGCCCTTGTAAAACTCTTTTAGGGCAGAAGTTGTTCTATATTGCTCATGAACAACTATACAACAATGTGACGGGAAGTGTTGGCCGAGGGCAATGGACTGATGTTAGGAAGGAACAATGGCCTCCATCTCACTGCCCTCCACCCACCCTGCCCTCCATGAGTCAAAGCACCCAACATTTTTCCCCCTCTTGTTCCCCATGCTTTATTTAAAGCATGGCGACCAGTGAGGTAACTCTAAGGTAAGTTAGCATGAGCTAGCTCACAGATTTTAAGCTTCCAGCTCACACATTTTTGTCTGAGCTCAGGATGACCCCAGAGCACACTAATTTGTGCAATAGCTTACAACTTTGATGCCAGTAACTCACAACGTTAATGCCAGTAGCTCCCAAAGTAGAATTTTTGCTCAGAAGACTCTGCATCTTAGAGGGAACATTGATGGCGATCCTCACAAACTCAACCCTCTCTTCTGAATTCTGGACTGGGCAGCATGCCCCCCACAAGAGATGCCTTGTGGAACTACCACTGCCATGAATGTTTTATCTGTTATTTTTCATTTTATTCCTTGCTGTTATACACCACTCTATCTATGCTACATTCCACCGGCTGGTTTTTGTTTGCATTAATTTTGTAACTGATACTAATTTTAATGCAAGTCACTTCAACTATAACATATAGAGCAGCAGGTCTAATTTTGACTTAAACAAACATCCAGATCCATTTGTTGCATGTAGAGCATGCCAAGGGCTGTGCACATACATCTAATTCCATCATGGGAATGAACAGGGTAGTAGTTCAGGATCAGGGAGGCTTTCAATTGCACATCAGGGAAACCTACACTCAGATTTGGGCAGCAACCTACAATGAGATGGCTGGACACACACGTTAATGAAGATCAGAATTACCTTAACTTTAATTGCATCTAAAAGGTCTGTGATTTTCTTCAGCTGTGAGTTACACTCACCCACCTGGAAAGACAAAAGATGTTAAATGACTGGCTTTGCTCAAGGTTAACTTTTAATTTTTAAAAATTTATTTCATTTATTCTTGTCAAAATGCTCTGTGTTGAATAATCATGTAAAATACATATATATAAAATATATAAACAATGGAAGTAATGGCTTTAAAAGGATTGCAGCACATAAGCTAAAAAGAGTGCAGTTTGAAAAATGTATATCTAGGAAATGATAAGGTCACTGCAAAATATACAAAGATATTATTAAATGTTGAGTCTGCTTGCAAAGATTATTCCCTCATTGTGGTATTTTCACTGAGAAAGTCCTGCCTTGAGCAGATCTTACTTCAGAAGGCACAAAAAGAAGTGCCAAGTAAATGCCTCTCAGGATGTTCTTGGGGAACAGAAGATGTTCAAGCCATTTTCCTCCTCATTAGAAATAAGGCGGGGGGGGGGGGTTTCTTCCATATGCCACAGAAACTAGAAATACAGGAGGGGTGCTGGAGATTTTTTTTTATCAGTAAATATTATTTTTTTTCCAGTTAATTAAACAAACAAGTACAGAAATACTTGCTACATGTTAATTAGCCTGTTCCTTAACATGTTTCAGTTTTTTTATTATCACTGAATTCACAAAGAGTAGCTGTGCAGGATGTAACTACCCAATATGCTTGACATGTATCAGGTCATAGGTACATGACTGGCACTCATGGTCAGATGTACACTGGGAGAACTGACCTTTAAAAATGCTTGTTTGCTTATTGCTACGAGGTGGGGTAAAGAGTTTTTTGTTTCTTTCCCACCCTGCTTTAGCCAGCAGAGAACCAGTCTGGTGTAGTGGTTAAGCGTGTGGAGTCTTATCTGGGAGAGCTGGGTTCGATTCCCCACTCCTTCACTTACAGCTGCTGGAATGGCCTTGGGTCAGCCATAGCGCTCACAGGAATTGTCTTTGAAAGGGAGCTCTCTCAGCCCCATCTACCTCACAGGGTGTCTGGGGGAAGAAGATACAGGAGATTGTAAGCCGCTCTGAGAAGGGCAGGGTATAAATCTGTGGTCTTCTTCAGAAAGAGTGGTGGTGGGAAGGATTCCTCACCTATTCTCTGTCTGTACATGTTCTTCCTTCTTCAGAAAGAGTGGTGGTGGGAAGGATTCCTCACCTATTCTCTGTCTGTACATGTTCTTCCTAGGACCCATGGAGCCATAAGGAAATGGGTAAAAAAACCCACCCTACTAGTGAAAACAGGGTGAGAGGGAAACCAGAAGCTTCTTCTTCTGCACTGCAGCACTCCATCAGTGCTAAGCGAACAAATGCTTTTTAAACTGAATCCCTCAGGGGTAAATCTAACTCCGAGTCTGATCAAGCACCTGTGACCCAACACATGTTGTGCATATCCTGTAGTTACATCCTCAGAGCTTCCTACATTTGCTGTAAATTTTCAGAAAATGAAGGAATAATTGTTCTTACCTTTAAGAAAACAGCCATGACTGCTAATCCATCTGGCTGGCGAGCAGCCTCAACGAAACTGGAGTATTTTTCTGCATTCCAATGGACCACATGAAGCTTAAAAGAAAGATCACAAGTACTATCAATCATCACCATACTGAATACAAACAGCCCTCTGTAACATATGATGAGGTGTATTTGGGGCCAGTTTAACTTCTGTTTACAAGCAGCTCAAAGCCATCTTCACGTAGGAAGTCCTTTGGAAGCTCCATGCACGTTGGTCCAAAGTTCTGAAGATCCATTCTAGACAGTTCTAGTATTGGCCATGTTGAAATGGTATGCTTATCCCTCCCACTAGGTCATGGCCCACCCCCATTGTCCCCTTGACAGGAATCCTCAGATATACAGGCTGGATTGAGGGCTTATGTCCTTGCAGGAAGGTTGCTAGGTAAGTGTAAAATTATTATGAGTTGGATATAAAAGTTCTGACTGCCAGTTCATGAAACCACTCTGCATTCTAAAACTTAAGGTGTCCACACTCAAACTGACTTTTAAAAAAATTATTAACCAATGCTTTTGGTAGGAATGGCTTTTATTGCAGATTAATGGAAAACAACAAACAAGAAAGGAACCGAATAAAACAAGCCACACTTCCTCCTCTGTCATTCTGCTAAATGACAGAGCTCCGAAACATTGTGGGGCAGGCCCATTCCCAATGGCTTGTGGCTTCTCTTTTAAAGGATGTATGTATCTTGTCTTACCACCACTTCGGCACCACAGCTTGTTGGAGAAATCTGTTAAGGCCTGTTTCTTGTGTGCATCATCATCGGCACTCCTGTACCACAGCCTGTTGGAGAGACCTGGGTCCAGTGGATAAGGTGTCCCAGCCTAATGGGACCTTGGATCCAATGGTCTGTTGAGATCATCTGCCAGGGGAACCACGTTGTTTTCTTTGACTGCAGAGTAGCTCTTTCTTCTTGCATGTGCCAATTTGGCAGAGGTGCATTGTTGAGCCAAAGAGCCTTTTTCTTCATGGAACTACAAACTACAAACTTCCACCTATCCACTGATCCTTCAGAAGGTTCTCCCTCTATATACACTGTGGTGAGCCTCATATTCTCTCAATGCTTAGGATCCTTTTTCCAAAAATCAGAATGGTTTCTAGTGGATTCTTGAAGATGTTTATAACCAGCAGTGGGAAACCTTTTTAAACTGACTAGAAATTCCTTGACATTTTCTCCTTCCACTTGGTTTCTTAGATGTACCTTATGCTTTCCAGCTATAAAATATGTTTGGAAAACACTGCTTTCTAAGCACCTCTTATTAATTCGTTTTATTCCATCTCACCTGGTTCCTGTGGAAAACATAAGTCTTTAAACACTGCAAATGTCATTTGCCCCCAAACTAATTTTCCCCCATTGATTTTAGTCATTCCCCCCCCCCCCCCCCCAGTTTTCTCTGTTTTACTAAGGAAACTACTTTTCTGTCAGTCTTCAGTGCTTGCATTAAAGTTGCTATCACCCATTTCAAAATTACTTTCTTCCACATGATGATAGAAAGGTGTCATCCTATACATTAACTGAAATCCATTTACATTTGTAAGGGCGAAAATCAACATGCTTATAGTTGCATCTGAAATTTTGAATACTGGGTTTTGCAAACTACATTAGAATTTTGACATCCCCTTTCAATATAAAAACAATATTGAAACAGACTGTCAAAAAGACTTAAGAATACTGACAAAAATCCCAACCTAGAGAATAATTAGGCTACGGAAGCTTGAATCCACTCCTGAAACTTTCCTGCTGGTAGGTGCTTCCTCTTTTGTTATAACTAAAAAAGTCAATTTGGGCACACATAGAGCAGCCAACACTCAGCTCAGATCAGCATGCAGTCTGGATATTGGTGCAAATCTCCACACATAGATCAATATACATCCCAAAGAAATTACTTTATCCCTGAATTAAAGAATATATAGCAAAAGCTACTGAATGTTTTCTGCAAGGCGTTTTTATTGGGGGGGGAGACTTCTCTCTATCTTGAGTACATGAACTGTACAATATATAAACGGCAAGATCTAGTCCACTGCAGGTGCAATGCCTGTGCACAGAAGATTCTCACAGGATTATCTGGTCCTTGTTTTCTTCCTTCCCTTTGCCGATATGCAGCAGCAGGTAAGGTGAAAGATAATTACAATGAATTGAATGCCTGTGCATAATTTCCACATCTCCACTGATATATGGATACGGAAGTCTCACACAGTTCTCCCCTTCCCCCTAACAAGTGCTTGCAGTATTGCCAGCATGCATGTTAATTTCTACAGATGGTTAGGAGAAAAGGGGAAAACAATCTCTATTGAGCATCCACCTGCTATTTTTACAGTGGACCAGATCATGCCCATATAGACTTACAGCCTAAGTTCTTCATAAGAATACTTGTTACATTTTCCCCACATGTGATAACTGCTTTAGAACAAAAGGCATTATTAAATATTAAATGTAATATTTCATGTGGCATTCAGCACTGAACTTAAAATACAAAATAACTGTCCAGTTCAGGGCAACCATACAATGAATAGAAGAAATTTCCTGTTTCCTACATGTCCATGAACTGAACACTGGAACACAGAAGGAAGACAGCTATCCAAATATGCATGGCCATGCGCTGGAAATCTTAACCAAGTGTGGCTCCCCATGAGTTTTCGGTCATATGTCTTCCTTCAAACATTACAGTGATCATTACATGACATGTGGCAACCATATCTGTTGCATGATGTAGCCCACACTGAACAATGTAATTTGCTAGATGCTTAATGGTGCAATTCACAAAAATTAAAAGACAAAATGGTAACATAGCTGGGAACGCCACATAACCTACATACCTATTTCCCCAGAAATAGCCAAATTCAAGGATTAATTAATCAGATTGGCACACTTTGCAATGCTAGTGAATAGCAATGAGATTTATATTGCAAATGAAAAATAACTTGGTGCTGAAATCCCTTTGACAGTTTTTAAACGGGACTGTCCAAAAGTGGTTTCAGGAGTGCAAAGTGAATCACAACTACTTTTATACAGTTCACTGTAATGCTTTACCTCTGCTGCGAATTTTGTTCCATCCACTGCATGCTCAGAGCCAAAGTCATCACTGGGGCCCCAATGGAAATGAATTTGGCGCAGCCTATAGTTTCCAGTGAGTGAACCCCCACTCAGCACTGTAAATATAAAATGTAAATTGGCACTGTTAGAATGTTGGGAACATTCGTTTGAGTGTTTCCTTATATTTTATGAAACACAAATATGTTGCAATTCAAAGCAAAAAGAGACTAGTGAATTTATTCCATTCTATATCCATTCCATAGTAAAACATACCAGTGCAAATGGTAATGGCTAGAGTGTCAATTTATTTTATGTTGCTTGTTAAAAATCAAAAAAGTAGTGCTGTTCAAAATCAGATGATGATGCTTGGAATGATAACTTTTGCCACCAAGATCTTCTTTAGTTTAGAAACAAAAGGTAACCAAGTGGGAGTGGCTGAGACTCAGTGGAGAAGGCTGATAATTTGATATAGGATTAGCAGAACACAGATCTGTTCCACTAATGGTGGTGCTTTCCTCTATTCTGAGTAGCCTTTCTCTGAAGCAGAAGGCTCAGTTTGCTGCTGCCAGACAGAGCAATCAGTCCCGAGCTAGATAGAACCACGATCACTATGAAGTGGCATAGAATGTTCAGCAGGAAAACACATGAGATGGCAACAAGTCACAGCCAGACTTCAGTTGGGTATTAGCCTGACATGGACAGAATGACCTTCTAGTAGTGCCATCCTAAACCAAGTTATACCCCTTTAAGCTACTGATATCAATGGATTTATAAAGATGCTTGGCTTAGGAGAGAATTGTAAGTTTAGAGTACATCACAATGGGCCACTGCTGCTCCAGAGGACCACTAGTGATCACAAATTAACAGAGCCAGCTGGTCCCTGTGATGCTAACAGCACTGGAAGGGCCCCTTGACTCATCTTTCCCCCGCTGTTTCAGCATCCGAACCAATACTCCCTCTAAGCTGTGGAGTCTCTGTGAGCTACTGGCATTAAAGTTGTCAGTGAGCAATTTAGCTACTGCATAAATTAGTTTGCTCTGGGGCCATCGTTCCTGTGCTAAGACAAAAATGTGTGAGCCGGAAGCTAAAAAATTGTGAGTTAGCCCACACTAATTCAGCTTAGAGGGAAGACTGATCCCAATGCAGCCCTGGTTTTACCTCTGTGGGAGAGTGTGGATGATGGATCCAGTTTTGCTTATAGGAATGTTTTTCTCACCTAAAAATTCCATTGGAACTTCCTGTACAAGCAGAATTGCCTGACTGCTATGAAAAAGAAAGCATTTTGAAGTACAGAAACATTTCTAGAGACCTGTTCCCACCAATCTTTGAATTTGCAAAACTGTATAAAACAAGGCAGTGGGCTGTTAACAAGTGTAAAGGAATCACTTGACTTTCTGTTTCATTGTTTATTTTAATCATCTGATTTGGGGAAAATGAACTTAGATCTGGGACATTCATCAATCAATAAGCACAGACAAAAAGGAATGAAGAAATTTGAACTGTTCACAGGAAACTAGATCTAATACAAAGAACAAAGCTTATAACTATGCTTCAGAGGCAGCTTCTGTGCTTGAAAAATGAATATAATCCAGCTGCAGCATGGGTTTTGGGAAGCAGTTCAGCTGTCTGCAGTTGAAAAAGCCTGAGTCAGATTCAAGTAAAACAAAGACAGCATTTCTGAACTCCAATATTTTTAAATAACTGAAGTTTAGAATGCTATGGGCATGGCCATAAAAATATAACTCTGCTTCACACCAAATCAGATCGCTGGTCCATCTTCTTCAGAATTATCTATTCTGGCTGGCAGCAGCTCTGAGGCAAGACTCCTGAAATCACTTAAGCAGATACCACCAGATTCTGAATCTGGGACCAACAGAAGGCAAAGCATGTCTTTTACCAATGAGCCACAGATCCTCCACAAAAGTACCCTCTAATAGTGATTACTAAAGCCAAGAGAAAGAACATTTCTGTTGCTCATCATGGGATGCACTGCCACCTCCAATAAGACTAAGTCAACTGTAGCCAAAAGAAGGGTGGACCTGTGGGTAGAACTATTTTTAAGACAGCACTGCAAGATTGTCAGCAGCCACGTGGGTCCATAAAAATGGCTTCCAAAAGAAAAGACTGGAGTGCATGTGACATTAAATCTGCCATAAAACAAACCTGATTTGTTTTCAGTGTCATCAAATTCTACACTAGTGGAGTGTCCATTGTTAAGAATGACTTTAGCAGAAGCAGGATCATAGTTAGGCCTGAGAGGACGCAGAGTGGGGTCATATTTCGTGTCCTGAGTTCGGATATCAATAGGAGATTGACGGTTTCCATTAGCAATGGGGAAAACTTCCTTCCAGTGAGAAGGTCCTAAAATATATTCAGTAGAAAAATTGTTCATTAAAATATATTCCAAACAGTCAGAATAACAAAGGAATTGTCATATAAGAAAGTAACCACAAGAACCTACCTTGATTTTCTTATTTCTTAAAAAAAAGTTTCTTATTTCTTTAAAAAATAGTATTCAGATAATTAAAAAAAAGAAACAGCCGGATTGAAAGAGATGCAAACCACACCATCCGGTTGTCTTTGCTGAGCTATTGGATAGATCTTTACTCAAGCAAATCTTAATTCTAATGCATTAAATACCCAAAGATGAGGGTTAGAACACTAGGTTGATCATTTTCTGCCTACTTCCAGGCATTCTGGTCATTAGGAATGCAGCAGGCACCTGCAATTGACACACATGCAACAGATTCAGAGAACATTCATCCACCAGCTGATTAATGCGTAATTCCCACTCTAAAATGCTTCATTCTAATTCAGTATCATTTTCATCAAATCATGCTTTAATATCCTAATCCTGCAACAGCCAAGGTAAGCAACTGGACCCAGGTAATTAGGTTTGATTTCAGGTGGGGACTCAGAGCTGGGCCTTCCCCATGTTACTAACTGGAAGTAGCACTGTCATGGTTTTTTTTAAAGGCTAGTGCCAAGTCTTGGTTCTTCAGTACCTTACACTGAGTCTGCCAAGGTTTGGTCTGACTGGAAATGACTCACAAGTATTTTGGGCAGAAGATTTTTGCATCACCTGCTATCTGTTCCTTTTGACTATGGTTAGGAACTGAACCTAGTCCTGGGGCCTTCTTCTCACAGAGCTGTCTGTGTTAAACCTCTACTCTACCTCACAGGATTACAATTCCCAGGGTTCTTGGGGAGAGGGGTATCTGTTAAGCCACCTACATCTGTGGCTGCATCCACGAGTGCTACCACTATATATTTAGGTGCTTTGGAAACAAGCACTTGGAATTTTTCCAGTCTTGCACAACAGTTTATAATACAAAAAGCCAAATAACAAAAATACCAGCTGAGATTGTTGGCATGGCTTTACAGTGAACAAAGATATCCTTTTCTGTGCAAAATGTATTTATTATAAGGTGAGTCATCTCTTTTGTTACCAGCAACAGTACCAGTGAAACTCCTAATTCTCCAATGCACATCTTGCTTCCTAACACCACTAAAGTCGGCCAACAGTCTACTAAACCTCCGTACTTGGTGGGTAATTTCCCCAATGATCCTACCAGTGGGCAAAGCAAGACTCTGATTCAATCCCAGCATTCCCAACAGATTGCAAGGAATCTCCACTTCAGTTTAATCATCGCTATAGATTCTAATGCCAACGTTTCTTTCCCTCATGCCTCACTGTCCAAAATATTACAGATTGTTTGAGGGATGGAAGTGTTTTTTTTAAATAGCTACAGTCCTGTGGTATTAAACAGCATGATATTTATGAATAATTACTTTTCGATTAACAGCAGTTGTCCAAGAAACTGCTTGGTATAAAATCCTGCATTCCTAACTAGAAGGGGGAGTGGGGAGGTAGCATGGAAGATCACTGGTTCCTTCCAAATCTAAGGTGATATGATTTATTTAGATATTTATACCTCACCTTTCTCCCCAAATGGAGACCCAAAGCAGCTTACAACGTTGTTTTATCCTCCTCTATTTTATCCTTACAACAGCCACTGGAAGTGGGGTTAGGGAGAGAGAGTGCATAACCAGCTCAAAGTCAACCAGAGTTTCATTGCAGAGGAGGTTTTCCTAACCTGACACTAACCAATCTGACATCTTTGCCAGAATAAATTTTATTAACCATCTGACATTGTGAAGAAAATCATCACACAAAATATTTATATTGCATGTTTTAAATTGTCGAAACTGTTATCTCATGAATTGTTATTATTGCAAATAGAAGGCTTGCTAAACTTGCTGATAAAGACACCTATGCCTTGACGACTGTCTGCCATTTTGTCATACCAGCTCTCGTGTAAATGGTGAATGTCATCTGTGTCTTTAATTGGCGGCCGGGAGGGGGGGGAGTACAACAACAGCACCTTCTATCATTATTTGGAACTGGCAGATTGTTCTGTCATCAACCACAGCTTTGTCCCACCAAGATTTCCTTGACAAAAGAACTTTATACCACACAAATTATTGACCTAAAATGTGTCAGTTATAGAAAGGCATATATAGGACTTAAATACCTCATTTATTAAATCTGTTATGGCCTACACCCAACACCAGGAAATAATTTACCAAATAATGTTCCAAACCCTATGAAGCTGTCTCACACCATCAAATGTACAACTAATAAATTGGTTCCAATTTACTGAATTTAAATTACTTTATTTACAGTGAAGACAAGGAAGGAATTCTTAAAGGCAAATTTGCTGATTTAAGTAGTTTGTGGATTATACTGTCCAAAACTTTGTGATTCAAGAACAGTATAATAACTATTCTTCTCTGTGTCCTGTGTCTCCCTGCCAAATGGTAAAGATTATTTTAATACACATCAGATACAAGTAGGTAGAATCATAGACTTGGAAGGGACTTCCAGGGTGATCTAGTCCAACACCCTGCAGAAAATTCACAAATACTGCCCCCCCAACACACACACACTCTCAGTGACCCTTGTTCATACCCAGAAGATGGCAACAAACCATCTTCTGGGTAGTAGAATGGGTGATGAGACAATTATCTATATGAGTTTACTGTTATCCTGAGAAAGCCACCTTCTCTTGAATTGATCAAGGCCATCCTAATTATATAAAACAGATTTATCAGTTCAAAACTCTTTCTGATATCATCTCTCTGAAATAGTGCCAAGTCATCAAAAAGTAACAAGTCACAGCCCCATAGAGGCCTGAGGCACTCACTAGACATACTAAAAGCAGGTTTCCCACACTGGGTGAATTCTGCTTGCAACGAGGCAAATTAACATCCCTGTTGGCACATGAGAATGCTACATACCAGCAGAGTAACAAAACAGTCTGTACATCATGAAAAAGTTTGAATCCAGTGGCACCTTTAAAACCAACAAAGTTTTATTTAAGGTATCAGTTTTCACATGCATGCACACTTTCTCAGATATAATGAAATGAAATTTACCAGTCTATACATATAGGCAGAGGGTGAGCAGAAAATTAACATGTAACACAATAAAGATGTTTATCAGGTTCAGGAATAACAAGCTCAGTTTATACCGTTACCATTTGTTTTGGTTCAGTTGGTGGGGGGGGGACATAGTGAGGTAAATAAATATGTCTAAATTGGAGGCTATTGTATCCTTAATTGTGGAATGCTGAGAGCAATTAATTGAGACCCTGACATTACTTTCCATCTATCTCCTCTCAAGTATGGAGGTGACCTTACAGTATCATCTTCTTTGAAGCAGGGTAACTGGCTGTGTAAATTTATCTGCCTTGTTCCCATAGCAGAGAAATACTATTCCATCTACCATTCCAAATTGCATTACATTCTGCTATTAATTACGTTACATTACAGTCTACTATTATAATCTATTATTCCAAATAAAAAATAAAATAAAAGAGGACATATGGCCCTCCTGGGGCAACTGGTAAGAATACAGATGTCAGAGCTGAATGTAGATCATGATGTTAGCTACCCAGCTATTGAGTTGGCAAAGGAGATATCCTCCATAACATAGCAGATCAGAGTTAGGTGTTTATCTTCGATGCACAGCTTGCTAAGCAGCCGTCATCCATCCTGCTGTTGCATCAAGATTAGACCCGGGCATCTTTAACCTACTGCAAATGCTGCGTACATGGAAGTAAGAGGTGGCAATCTGAAGGAGATGATTAGTGGCTCCTGGAAAGTATTTCTCAACATATCCAAACTCAGAACTCCATCGGCCTAGCATGGTAAAGTGCAAGCATCTGCAGGCAATGGCATAGAAGGAGGTACTTAAAGAGTGAGGGGGACATATTACACCAAGGAGTGGGAGGACAGATATATAAATATCTAACCCACAAAGATAGATTTACTGAGTCATACCAAAATTTAAGTGTAGCAGCACCTTAAAACACACTTTTTCAGCATAGTTATTTGACAAAATGAACTTAGACTCACAAAAGTTTATTCCCTGGAAAATGTTATTGGTCTTAAGGCACTACTGAACTCTAGTTTTGTACTGTTACTACAAACATCACGTTGAACTGGGTCACATCAAGTCGGGGAGGAATGGTGGCTCAGTGGTAGAGCATCTGCTTGGTAAGCAGAAGGTCCCAGGTTCAATCCCCGGCATCTCCAAAAAAGGGTCCAGGCAAAAAAGTGTGAAAAACCTCAGCTTGAGACCCTGGAGAGCTGCTGCCAGTCTGAGTAGACAATACTAACTTTGATGGACCGAGGGTCTGATTCAGTATAAGGCAGCTTCATATGTTCATATGTTCTTTCTCTGCCATCAGGATTCTTAACCCTATGATCTAACAGATAATACCTCACCTGATTTAAAAGATTATAAGTGTTGCTGAATGCTCCCGAAGATTTTCTGTGTCCCCACTACATGATCAGCACCCATTAAGCAGAACCAATAATCCACACTGAGAGCAACGGCTGTCTCTTGGCAGCTGATCTATCTAGACCAGGAGTAGCCAAACTGCAGCTCGGGAGCCACATGTGGCTCTTTCACACATATTGTGTGGCTCCTTAAGCTCTCCCACCCCCCGCAATCAGCCAACTTGGAGAATGCATTTGCCTCTTTAAATAACTTACCCAAGCCAGCCAGATGCTAGGGAAATGCATTTAACGTTGCTTTCACTCAACCTCTCACCTCCCCATCTATTTGCCTTCCTTCCTTGCAGCTCTCAAACATCTGACGTTTATTTTGTGTGGCTCCTACATTAAGCAAGTTTGGCCACCCCTGATCTAGACAGTCTGCACACATCTTAATGCTCCTGTAGTTGGCACATAGTGGCTACCTACTCATAGCTTCTCACCCATACAACTGAACAACTGGTAGTACTTCTAATTTCACCTTCTTTTCATGTCTGGAGAATACTAGAGCTGGGGTAGCCAGCCCCTCTCCCAACCATGTATGCCAGATCAGACCACAGTACATCCAACCATTCTGTTCAGCACAGAGGGTCAGTTGTCATTCCCCCCACCCCACCCCAAGGACTCAGTATGTTTCCAGTACAACTGGGCAAGGTACAATTCTCCCTTCTCCACTTTAGTTTGCAAGCACACCAATATTGCAGGGGTTTGGGCACTCAGGCCAGAAAGTCCTAGAAGGATCAGAATACACACGGGCAGAAACAGAACTGAAATCAATGGGACTCACAGCTACTACCCAGCAAGCCAATTATAGCTACTAACTAGCAACCACAGATGCCTATACATCCGAATCTTTTTTTAAAAAGTGTTGTGCTCAACTAGTTTAGCCTCTCATTTTAATAACTCATAACTGTAGCCAAATATGTTTATGGTAACAAGTGTGCAATGGAATGAGAGGGAAACCAAAACAGACTTTTGAGTGGTCATTTGTGAAAACCTCTAGGGCTGCAAACCTTTGCACTTTCTTAGAAGTATGTCCCATAGAATACACCAGGGCATGTGTAAGAGAAAGGAAGAGAGAGCAAAAGCATACAGCAGAACTTAATATTTCTTATAAAACCGTTAATGCAGTACTACAAAAAGAGGGGGGATCAAATTATATTAACCAATAAGGGTGCTCTTATTTACCAAATAAATATATACTTCCAAAGAGTAACTGCTGTTTCTAGCTTGATAAGTGTAGAGATCAGCAAGCAAGTTCCTTTTTATTTCCTAGAAGCAGGAACCTATATAACTATTAACATGAGTTTCAGATGGTAGCAGTGTTGGTCTGTAGAAGTACAGTTGAGTCCCAGAGAACAGCAAGATTTTCAGGGTCTACAATTTTTAGAGTCAAAGCTCCAAGAAGCCCCATTTCATTCTGGAATACCTATACCCCGGAAAATCTTGTTGGTTTTTGAAGGTGCTACTGGTCTGGACTTGAACTTAACTATTAAAAGACACTAAAATCAACCCACTTAAACCCCCTTTGAAGCCTGTCTGGAAAATTAACAGATCTTGCGATTCATAAGGATCGATTCCTCCCTCCCCCTCCCCCCCAAAAAAACCCCGCCATTTGCAGATTAATTAATTCGGATCTGAAAACCTGATCTTGGTTTGGCTGGGTTCGGATGCTTTTCGAGTCCGCCCTCTAAATAATACCACACCCAACAGTTTAAGCAGTCACGGGGAAAGTTTCTTAAAAGTTTAGAAGTGTAAAGAGCCGTAACAATCTGATCGTGGGGAGAAGAAGGGGCTGAAGGCACATTCCGCGCCCGAAGGCAGCCGGGGCGCGAGTGTTCAGACGACCCCCATCAGTCGGGAATGTTACGCCTGTCCTCGCCTGGGCAGCTTCGCCGCTCGCTTCGCAACTTGCGCGAGGATCCCGGCGGGAAGCAAGCAGGCCACGGCAGTGGGGCTAAGGGGACGAACTCAGCCCAGCTGTGCCCGTCGGGGCTCAGAGCCCACCCAACCCCCGCACCCCCCTCCCGCCCCTATTTCCCCAGAGAGCCGGCTGGAGCTCTCCCCCCTCACCGTTGTCCTCATCGTATCCCCAGTGCAGCATGGCTAGTCCCCTAACTGGAGGAGGAGGAGGAAGGCAGTGCTCGTGAAGATGCAGCTAGGTGCACGGCCGGCTCTGCACCGAAAGCCGCAGAAGAGGCGCCCAGACTCTCCAAGAGCCTGCAGGGACCAAGCGTGCCCGGGCGGCCCCCGCGGCGCCCTCTTATGCACAGCGCGCCCTGCAGGCGCCGCACGTGGCCGCCCGGAGACCCGGCCTCCAGAGGCCCCGCAGCACCCCCTCCCGAGACCCGACTGGCTCGCCTGATTGGCGCTTCTTTCCTAGATAGGAAGTGCGCACAGGATTTGGAGTCCTGCTGGATCGGAGGAAAGGTCCAGCTCCTCCAAAGTGGTCATCCAGATAACAAGCATTAGAAGAACCGTCAAAGTTTCCGATCCTCCTCGCTGTAGCTTCGGACGAGTCGATCCTGACCAAAGACCAGGTGCACAGCGCAAGAGCTGTTTTGTGCAACAGCAGGCATTTAAAAAAAGTATTGTACACCTTGCTTTTTAGCATGTTGCTCTCAATAAATGTTAAAACCAGAAAGGCAATAAACAATCAACCATCAATATACCGGCAATTAAAAAGTTGCAATAATACGACAGGAACTCCAACAAGAAAATGTCAGCACTATCACAGATTTGCTTAATGACTAAAGATTTGCTTAATGATGGAGCACTGCAAAACTGCTCAAAGGCAAGGTACAAGGGCAACTCGACAAAAGGCCCAAGTAAACAACTGCTTTTGCCTAGCACCTATGTAGGCTGAAAAGAACTTCTACTGTTAGCATGATTCACTGAGCAGAAATTGCACTTTGGCACCTAAGTGACCTCACCAATGTACCCAACAAATTTGGATTGTGTGGGAGCCCTTTGCCAAGGCACCTGCCTATTCCTCTGTGTCACTGTGTCCTCTCTTTCTATCGTTAGTGTGGCCGAAAACTTTTCTGTTTTCATGTGGCATTTCAACAGTGACATCTCTTTCCTGGCCCCTGCTTTAATTGTTGGTTTTGTGTTTTTATACATGTAATTTACTTTTGCCTTTATGCTGTGTTTTTATACTTTTCAAATTTATTAGCCACCTTGGTGGCTCTGATGGAGCAGAAATGCAGAATACAAATTTTGTAAATAAAATGCAATAAATAAAAATTCCACACACCTGTAGTTGTAAATGTAATGTAATGTAAAATTTTATTTGTATCCCGCCCTCCCCCGCCGGGGCAGGCTCAGGGCGGCTACAGAACTGATGACTCATAGAAGTGAGCCCAGTTACAGAACTGATGACTCATAGAAGTGAGCCCAACCACATACTGTTCCCATCTTGGAGTCCTTAGAAGCTTCTCAAGGTTCCTCAGTGAACAGCAGCTTTCCAGGGTGAAAGTAAGTTGGAGATAACACTTTGTCCACTTTATAGAACAGGGATGGCCAAACTTGCTTAAATAAGAGCCACATGGATGTTTGAGAGCCACAAGAGATGAACATCATATATTTGAGAGAAGGAAGGTAGGTTGATGGGGGATGGAGGGATAGGTGGGAAGAAAGCAACTTTAACTTAAATGCATCCTCCAAGTTGCTGGCTACCTTGACTTGGAGAAGTGATTTAAAGAGAGAAATGCCTTTCCCAAGCCGGCTAATGGGGTGGTGGGGGCTTCAAAAGCCACACAATATGTATGAAAGAGCCACATGTGGCTCTTGAGCTGCAGTTTGGCCACCCTGTTATAGAAAGTGGTATTCTGTACTAACCTGGTATTCCCTACCAGCTTATTTTCATGCCTGGCAGCTTGCCCATCAACACTATTATTCCTTATAATGTACAACTGCAGGGGTGTACTTTGTATGTTTCAAGGCACTCAGTATTTGAAGAATCAGCCAGACAAGATTGTGTGATGAGTGTATGTATCCTGGGCCGTGATCCAGGGTCCTCGAGAAGATGTAAAGATTGGATGACTGATGCACGAAAGACAAGGTCACTCAGTGGACAAATTGATGTGGAAAGTTTTTTCTAGGGCAGTGATCATGAATGCTCCTGAGCCAAGGTCTCCCTGTGCTATAAAAATGTGACTGGAAGTCATGTGCATATCAGGAGTTGTGAGGAACAGGCCAAGTGGCAGAGCCATGGAGGAACCATTTCCACTACTGAGTGACTTTGTTCTGCTGCTTGGTTTCCCAGGCATGTGCATAAGTTTAATGGCCTCCCAAACCAGCCCCTCTCCTCAAAATATTTGCAAAATTGAGAGCAGCAAGTAGGAGAGTGGGCTTGCTGGGTTAAAGCACTGCTCAAGAAGGACTCCTCCCCACCAGAGTTTGGAGTCAATCTCACATAAGAGAAAACATCATTTCCAATTGAAAATATAGCAACCAGACAGCTTAGGGTTGTCTAGCTCCAGATCTCCCAGAATTACAATTGATTTCCAGACTAAAAAGAACAGTTCTCCAGGAGAAAATGGCTGCTTTAGGGTGACCTG
Organism: Heteronotia binoei; assembly: GCF_032191835.1. Taxonomy (NCBI): domain Eukaryota; kingdom Metazoa; phylum Chordata; class Lepidosauria; order Squamata; family Gekkonidae; genus Heteronotia; species Heteronotia binoei. The sequence continues at coordinate 46,611,951 of NC_083229.1, forward strand.
TATGTCATTATACCCAGCTGAGCAGGGCCATCCCTAGGCTGTCTGGCACCCTAGGCAAAGCTAGCTTCTGGTGCACCCCTCCTCCACACACACTGATAACATATCATTGAGTCACATGGGAGTACCCAATTCATTGCACCCAGAAGGCCGGTGCCCTAGGCAATTGCCTAGTTTGCCTAGTGGCAGGGCTGGCACTGCAGCTGAGGTCCCTCCCTACCCTAGGCTCCAAACCCAATTTTGCAACCTGGAGCTGGCAACCCTAAGTCAGCCCTCTAATTCACCCAAAGAACCTTTTACTTGTGTAACATCAGCACTGGAAAGGCCTTCTACTGGCTGCCACCACTCTGGTAAGGGTCTGTCTGGGAGAGCCCAGAGCACTCACCCACCCCTGTCTTCCTTCTTAACAAAGCACCTTCTATCTGTGACTGAAGAGACATGAGGACCCAAGGCAATATAAAAATAAGTTTATTGTAAGTGTTCAAAACAAGTGGTTTTAATTACTAGTGGAAGTGGGGAAAAAACAACAGTAAAGGAGGCAGTGCAAAGAAATAGTAAAAACCCTAATGCATATTTTATATAGCAATTTGTTTGTCATTACTGTATGAAATGGTGTTAGTTACACCATTGCTACTGTATTCCTAGAGTTGGCAGTGGGCAGTGAAGGGGGTGGGGAGGTTCAGTAGAATCACAGAAAGACCACCTGTCCTTGGCATAACAATATATCCCACAGTCTTCTCCCTGCCCCATCAACCTGTGCAATTTAGACCACAGTATATCCCAGAGAGCTGCAGGTGCTCAGGCCAAAAAAGGGCTCTGGCATTGTGTATGCACAAAGCAGTCAGTGCTGGCTCCTATTTTATCTGCTTCACCGTTCCAAAACAGCAAGAGAGATATGATTGTTGAGAATACACAGAATGGTGAGCACAAATGAGATGTAAGAAGTATGTGACCATTGGGAAATCCTGGCCAGAAAGATAAGAAATCACGCACCCATAGACTGCAAAACTCATTCACAAGACTGCCATAGAGGTAAAGTGGTATTAAGCCAAGGGCCATTGGAATACCACAATACTGGGTATTCAGTGCTGTGGTAACAATGTGTGATCCTTGAAGCACATCACACAGACCTTAAGCTCTTCCTCAAATATGGTGTGGGGTTCTGTTTTCTTCTGTGGCCCTAGGTAACAAAACCAGAGAACTACAACTCTGGCATATTTTAGTGCTCCTGTTGTGTGAAGAAAGTAGTTTCTTATGTTAGAAAAGAATGACTTTCTTTAACTAAGGCCTGGTGCTTTTCTAATGTGACCTGGTAATAATATGCTTCAGGAGAATGAGGTACCATGACGACACTGAAATTAAGAAAGCGAATTATGAACCAGGAAGGTTCAGTCTGCTTCTATTTGCTATATAGAATAATCATACTGGCAAGTGCTGGGATGTAGTATTGTGATTATATACATAAATGTCATGTATAAATATTAAATATGATTATGCAGGTATCTTGTGTGCTAACAAGATGGCTAAGCAGATCAAGATGGGTCAGGACACTTCATTTCTCTTTACCCAGGTGTTTAACTATGGGGTTCCATCTGTTTCAGTTACTTTATTTTGCTGCTTACATAAGTACTGTTTTATCAATATTATTTTAGATTGCTGTCTGTTTAATGTGTTTTTATCCCCTGGTTTGTTTTTTATTGACATATTTTACTGAGTTTTCATTGGCTTGTTTTTATTGGTGTTGTTTGCTTTTATTGACTTTGTTGTCTTGATTGGTTTTGTTTTACTATTGTAGTTGTGAGCTGTCTCAAACAGGTCTGGAGAATAGGCATACATATTTTCTAATTCAATAAATGATGCCATCCTGTTCATCCTGCTTATGTTTTCTTCTGCATTGCTGTGCCATTCTCACACATAGTTTACTATGATGTTTGGAAAGTCTGCAGTCAAGGCAGCTTTAGATGACATATGGCCATGAAGGAGAAGGACCTGTCTGCAGTTTGCAAGTCATACCCACATTTTCCTTGCCTTAGCCCTGTAACTGCCACCCCTCTCCCTCTTTTGTGGCTTTAAAAATATTGGTAACTGACATATTGCTGTAGCATAACGTTAACTTATAACAATCTGTTACAAGAAGTGCATTCATTCCCAGATTTATTTTTTAAAAGACATCTCTACCGCTTTTCATTGTGAAACTATAAGAGGAAAGATGTAACTGCAAAACAAAACAAAAAAGATAACTTTTTTTAAATGATGGAAATTAGTAGATAATGGCAGATTATTATAACTTTACCAGAGCCTGAAATTCCTGAATTTGTAAAGAAAGCCTGAGAAGATTACTCTAGAGTGTGTGGGGGGAGGGGCTGCAGGGACTGAGGCCAGGGAAGTGTGGGGGAGAAAGCTGTGTGAATGCTCCATTGCAGAATCCTCTCCTAGAGAAAGAAGCCCCAGAAGCAACCACTGGGTTCCAAGTAAAACAAATGTACGTGCACACTGCCACCTACAGTATGGTCCTTAAGCAGCAATTTTGCTTGCTTTATTTATTCATTCATTTTTTGAAAAAGAGTTCAAGCCTGCCTTTCCACCAATTAATCATCACGATGGCTGACACACAACTTAAAAAAAACAAAACAAAATAAAAGAAGACAGAAACAGGAGTTATAAAATGATCAAACTGAAGTCCTTGTTATTTCACATCAAAAGCTCTAGCAACCCAGCACCTAAAATAATAATAATAATAATAAATCAAAGTAGGCACCTAGCCAAATGTTTCTTGGAATAGACTTCCATAATTGCACATGACCCCCCCCCCCCGGCAAAAGACCCTTGCACATTCTCTGAAGGCAAGGGCACCCAGAGCAAGTGACCATCTCAGCAATCAGGTTCCTGCAGAAGGAGATCCTTCACCACTTTCATAACCAATTGTTAGTTAGTGAAATCATTAAAGCGGAAGAGTACTAGGCACAAACTTGTATAGTCGTATTTGTATATCTGCCATGCAACTACTTTGCACGGTTAGCATTTGTGATAAGATGGCAACGTCTCACAAGAGAATGATTTTTGCCTCGCCTGCATCCAGGCTGGTCTGAGATAGCATCCTGCAGCTTCTTCTCTTTTCCTTCTTCTGAAGTGCAAGCTCAGTCCATGGACACAAAATGGGATTGGATTGGGTGGCACAAAGCAAAATCATGAGGAACCATAAGGATCCATGCCTCAAAACCATGTTTTGATTCTACGGTGTTTCTGCAAAGATGTAGATTCATGATTTTTGTGGAGGGATCTGGGTTAAAGTCGGATCTACACAGATCTTCATGAATTCATATGATTTTTACATTGAAAAGAAATAAAAACACTATTATTCTATAGATCCTGTCTAAGACTATAGGCAGGACCACAAAAAGTATGCCTCCACGGATTAGTGCCGCCTCACCAGTGCAAAAACAGGGTTCCAAAGCCCGGATCCTCATGAATTCATATGATTTTTATGGTGAAATGAAATCAAACCACTATCATGCAGTGCATCCTGACCTAGACTATAGGCAGCACCAGATAAATCATGCCTCCATGAATCTATGGGGCCACAATAGTGAAAAAACACGTTTCCAAACCATGGATCCTCATGAATCCTCAAGATTTTTGCTTTGGGTCACCACAAGACCACCATCCAGTCACATATCATGCCCATGGGCAGAGTTTGCACCACAGAAATCATGGATCCATGGCTTCGTGGCAGCACCATGGACCAAAAACTTGGTTTTGAACCACGGATCCTCATGAATCCTCATTATTTTTGCTTTGGATCCCCCCAAGCCCACCATCCAATCACATATCATGTCCATGGGCAGAGCTTGCACCACAGAAATCATAGATCCACAGCTTCGTGGCAGCACCATGGACTTGGTTTTGAACCACGGATCCTCATTATTTTTGCTTTGGATCCCCCCAAGCCCACCATCCAATCACATATGATGTTTATGGGCAGAGCTTGCAGAAATTATAGATCCATGGCTTTGTGGCAGCACCATGGACCAAAAACTTGGTTTTGAACCACGAATCATCATGGATCCTCATGATTTCTGCTTTCGATCCCCCAAACCTCACCATTCAATCACATATGATGTTTATGGGCAGAGCTTGCATCACAGAAATCATAGATCCACAGCTTCATGGCAGCACCATGGACCAAAAACTTGGTTTTGAATCATGAATCCCCATGGATCCTCTGGGGTTTTGAACCACGGATCCTCATTATTTTTGCTTTGGATCCCCCCAAGCCCACCATCCAATCACATATGATGTTTATGGGCAGAGCTTGCAGAAATTATAGATCCATGGCTTTGTGGCAGCACCATGGACCAAAAACTTGGTTTTGAACCACGAATCATCATGGATCCTCATGATTTCTGCTTTCGATCCCCCAAACCTCACCATTCAATCACATATGATGTTTATGGGCAGAGCTTGCATCACAGAAATCATAGATCCACAGCTTCATGGCAGCACCATGGACCAAAAACTTGGTTTTGAATCATGAATCCCCATGGATCCTCTGGGGTTTTTCTTGGAGTCACTACAGCATCACCATCAAATCATATATCATGTTCATTGGCAGAGCTTGCACCACAGAAATAATGGCTCCATAGCTTCGTGGCAGCACCATGGACCAAAAACTTGGTTTTGATACACAGATCCTCATAGATCCTCATGATTTTTGTGCCACCCTAAGCTCACCATCCGGTCACATATCATGTCCATTGGCAGAGGTTGCACCACAGAAATCATGGATCCACAGCTTCGTAGCAGCACCCTGTAGCAAAAACTTGGTTTTGAATCCTCATTGGTCCTCATTATTTTTGCTTTGAGCCACCCCAAGCTCATAATCAATTTTTATATCATGTCCATGGCCACAACTTATATTCCAATACCATGGACCCACAGCTTTGTGGTGACACCGTGGAGCAAAAACAGGTCCAGCACCACTGATCCCAATAGGTTTTTCTCTTCTTGCTTCGAATCACCCCAAGTTACCCCTCAAGTCATATATCATGTCAATGGTCACAACTTATATCCCAAAACCATGGATCCACAGCTTTGTGGTGACATCATCGAACAAAAACTGGTCCAGCACCATGGAACCACATGGTTCTTGCTTGGTGTCTCTCCAACATCAACATCAAAGCACATTTCATGTCCATGGGTAGAGTCTGCCCCACAGAAGTTATGGATCCATGGGTTCGTGGCAACGCCATGGAGCAAGAACAGGGTTTCAGACCATAGATCCTCATGAATCCTCAGGATGTTGTCCCAAAGAATGTATTTTTGAAACTTTGTGTGTGAGCACCACAAACTCGACATCTACTCACTTATCACTTCCCTGGCCACTGATTATAGCACAGAAATTTACTCAATCATCTCCCTACCACCATGTTACGAAATCAGATATCTAAAGTACAGATCTCTCATAGATTCATATTTATGATTGGACTTTCTGAATTGCAACATCGAATCACATTTCACAGCAGGGTCCACAGACTATAGCACAAAACACACCATTTTGTGACACTAACTTTATACAAAAACTGTGGCAGAAATGTGGATCATCATGTAGCATGTCATTAAATGCTCAACCCACCCAGTTCTGTGAGTTATACTGCCTGTGACTCTTTGGGCCCAAAAAAGGAGTAAGGGAGAAGGATGAAGCTCACTCTCCCTTTTCATGGTGTTACTAATCCAAAGTTGGCCCCCATGGTGATTTCTCAACAAGGAGCTCACAGCTCCCATCCTGCTGCAAATTCCTGCTGCAAATCTCTGCAGCAATCTTGTGTTTCATGGTCTTCTTTCACTCTTTTGTGATGCTAGAACACAGTTTTTCCTTGGTCATCTTATAACAGGATTAATTAGGATCGCCAAGTTGAATTCAATATCTGGGGACTTTGGGGGTGGAGCCAGGAGGTGGGGCCAGGAGCAAGGTTGTGACAAGCATGACTGAACTCCAAAGGGAGTTCTGGCATCACATTTAAAGGGACTGCACATTTCACACGCCTTCCGTTCATTGGAAATAATGAAAGATAGGGGCACCTTCTTTTGACACTCATGGAATTGGACCCCCTAGTCCAATCCTTTTGAAACTTGAAGGGTATTTTGGGTAGAGGCACTGGATGCTATGCTGCAAATTTGGTGCCTCTATCTCAAAACACACACCAGAGCCCCAGATAGCCGTGGATGAATTTTCCATCATTCCCTATGGGAATCGGTCGCCAAAAGGAATAATAGAGTGTTCAGCAGACACTACTCTCCCCCATTCCCACTTTCTGATGACCCTGAAGTTGGGGAAGGGCCTCCAAACCAGGGGATCCTCTGCCCCCTACCTGGGGATTGGCTACCCTAGTTTTCGAGTTAAAGGGTAGGCCAGCATAGAGCGAGTTACAGTAATCTAGCCTCGAGGTGACCACTGTATGGATTTTTTGTTGTTCAGTCGCACAGTTGAGTTCGACTCTATGACCCCATGGGCAAAGTCATTCCAGGCCCTCCTGTTTTCCACCTTCCTCCGAAGTCTGCTCAAATTCATGTTTGTTACATCAGTAACGCTGTCCACACATCTCATCTTTTGCCGTTCACTTCTTCTTTTGCCTTCTGTCTTTTCCCAGCATCAGGATCTTCTCCAGGGAGTACTCCCTTCTCATAAGGTGGCCAAAGTGTTTGAGCTTCAGCTTCAGCATCTAACTTTCCAGGGAACAGTCTGGGTTGATTTCCCTTAGGACTGACTGACTTGATCTTCTTGCAGTCCAAGGGACTCTCAAGATTCTTCTCCAGCACCACAGCTCAAAAGCATCTACTATTCTGTGCTCGGCCTTCCTTATGGTCCAGTTCTCACAGCCATACATTACTACTGGGAATACCGTCGCTTTGACTATTTGGACTTTTGTTGGCAGGGTGATGTCGCTACTTTTTATTATACTGCCCAGGTTCGCCATAGCTGTCCTTTCAAGGAGCAAACGTCTTTTAATTTCATGGCTACAATCACCATTTGCAGTGATCTTGGACCCCAGAAATGTGAAGTCTGTCACTACTTCCATATCTTCCTCTTCTGTTTGCCAAGGTGTGATGGGGCCGAATGCCATGATCTTAGTTTTTTTGATGTTGAGTTTCAAGCCTACTTTTGTGCTCTCCTCTTTCACCCTCAACAAGAGGTTCTTTAGGTCCTCCTCACTTTCTGCCATTAGAGTGGTGTCATCTGCATATCTGAGGTTGTTGATGTTTTTACCTGCAATCTTAATTCCAGTTTGTGCTTCATCCAGGCCAGCATTCCGCATGATGTACTCTGCATTTAAATTAAATAAGCATGGACTGTATGGATTACCGTGGCTAAATTTGAACGAGGCAAGAGGGGAGCTAGTTACCTGGCTTGGTGTAGGTGGAAAAATGCCATTTTAGCAATATAACAAAATAGGAGTCAATTGCACCATTAAGACCAACTTAGTTTTATTCAGAACGTGCTCGGGGGTTGCAATATGTGTGACCTGGGCTCCATTGAAAGAGAGGCATCCAAGGTCACTCCTAAGCTCTTGACTGGTGTTTAGGGTGCCCCATCAAGAGCAGGCAACCTACACTCTAGCTCCAACTCCGGTCCCCCCAGCTACAGAACCTCCATCTTTGAGGGGTTCAGTTTCAACCTACTCTGCTTCAGCAAGCCCACAACGGCCTCCAAACCCACAGCCAAGGATGACAGGATCGAGGCCGATCAGTCACTGAACAGCAAATACAGCAGAGTGTCATCTGAATATTGATGACACCCTAGCCCAAAACGCCATACCAGCTGGGCAAGGGGAGAGGAGTGCCCCTTGAGGAACCCAGCAAATCAGGGGGCGTTGTAAGGACACATCTTCTCCTTGCACCAGCCTTTGTCCTCATCTGTGAAGAAAAGAGGAGAGCCATTGTAAGGCCAAGTCACGTATTCCTATGTCAGCAAGGTGATGAGTCAACAGATCATAGTTGGTTGTATCAAAAGCTGCTGTGAGATCTAATAATAACAACATTGCCGACCCTCCTTGATCCAGCTGCATTCGGAGGTCATCTGATTAGAGCAACCAGAACAGTCTCAGTCCTGTGGTCAGGGTAGAAACCTGATTGGAATAGATCTAGCACCAGTGTGTCCTCCAAGAAGCCCGGGAACTGCTCAGTTACTGCTCTCTCAATTACCTTACCCAGAAACGAAAGATTTGATACTGGGTGGTAATTGGTCAGATCCACAGGATTTAATGATGGTTTCTTTAAGAATGGTATAACCACTCCTTCCTTTAGGCCCTCTCTGGAAACATCCAAGTTTCTAGGGACAGGTTGATAATTTCCTTCATGAGGCCCGGGAACCTCACATCACCAGCCTTAACCAGCCAAGAGGGACACAGGTCTAGTAAGCAAGTGGTAGGTCTAACAGCTCCCAGGACCCTGTCAACATTGGCAGAAGAGAGCAAGTTGAAAGAGTCACAAACTGAACCCAAAGACAGCCAAGGGGCCTCCAGTTTATTCACTGTATCGAAATTGGCAGGTAGGTCATTGTGGAGCAACAAGACTTGATTCACAAAAAAGCTCAAGAACGTCTCAGAACTAATAGCCAGATTATTTCCTCTGTTTGAGCCTCTAGTTGTGAGGGATGTTAGTGACTAAATTATTTTAAACATTTGAGCTTAGTGTGAATAGGCCTGCCAGGCTCCCATGGGGAGCAGAGGATCCCCAGCCTGGAGGGCCCCAATTCGGCCACAGGGAGCAGGCAGCTGGAGGGATCCCTTCACCCAAAGAGCCTGTCACCATGTGCTGTCCCTGGCATGATGATATCACCCAGAAGTTATGTCATCATGTTGGGGACATCACACCAGGGACTCTCTAGGAGTTGCAGTAAAAACTCTTTAGTACCATAGCATTTTACCGCAAATTCTAGAGCGTTTCCGGTGTGACTCTTTCTGGTTTCTGGTTGTGACTCTTTCAACTTGCTCTATGGTACCAGAGAGTTGTACCACAACTCCTAGAGCTGTGTCCTCAGCGCAATGCCCCTGGCGCAATAATGTCACTGCCAGCAGCGGAGGGACTTGGCAACCCTAGGCGTGAGCCTGCGGATGCGATGGAGGATGAGTAGAACTCCCTCTTCACAGCCTTCACTACCATCTAATAGAACTTCACCAGCATCCTATGAGTTGTTTGAGCTGCCTCGTCACAAGTACACTGTCAAACTTGCTCTAGTCATTAGAGCTCCTGTTTCATCCCCTGGATTTCCTCTGTATACCAGGAGATGATTTTGCCCAGGAGCACAGAGAACGCTGGGGTGCAATCTCTTTGATGGCTTCAGTAAGACAGGCATTCCACTCCAGTTTGGTGCCAGTTTGGTGTAGTGGTTAAGTGTGCAGACTCTTATCTGGGAGAACCGGGTTTGATTCCCCTTGCTCCACTTGCACCTGCTGGCGTGGCCTTGGGTCAGCCATAGCTCTGGCAGAGGTTGTCCTTGAAAGGGCAGCTGCTGTGAGAGCCCTCTCCAGCCCCACCCACCTCACAGGGTGTCTGTTGTGGGGGAGGAAGGTAAAGGAGATTGTGAGCCGCTCTGAGACTCTTTGGAGTGGAGGGCGGGATATAAATCCAATATCTTCTTCTTCTTCCCCTACCAGTTCATCTAAGGAGGTGCAGGAGGGCTGTGGATTCTGCAGAGAGTTCTGGAACCCAATAGGGTCCATAAGTCTCAGCAGGCAAGCAAAAAACAGCTCATTGCCCAGACAGGGATGAGCGGAAATGTCCAACCAGGCTTTCAAAACCAAGTAGTCCGACCATGGCACCTCTTCCTTTGAGGCTAGGCCAAATTCAACACCATAATAAAGATCAAATCCAATGTGTGGCATGCCTGATGTGTGGGGCTGAGATTATTTTTTTGAGTCCCAGTGCTGCCATAGAAAACATTAATTCCATAGGCTGAGCAGAAGTGGCAGGTTTGTCCACATGGATATTGAAGTCTCCCAAGATCAATAGCAGTGGGAACTCCAAGGCCCACTCAGCCACCATCTCTAGCAGGCTCCAAAGGCCATCTGCTGGAGAGCTAGGCAATCAGTACATCACACAGATGGCCAGAATTAACTTTGACTCCCACACCAGGCCAGCACATTCAATTCCAGTTTGAAGGAGAAAACCTCACAGATGAACAAAGCCACCTGCCCCCTGAGTTCGAGACTGATACAAGACAGAAAAACCTGATGGGGCAAGCTCTTTCAGGGTGACTGTTTCCCCTTCCTGAACCCAGGCATCAGTCACACAAGCCAGGTCTACTGACTGAGCTACAAGGCAGTCTTGTAGAGTCTTGGTCTTGTTATTGATAGACCTGGCATTGGATAGCATCAGTGACAAAGGGGAGTATATAACCTGTGCCCTCTCACCAAAGTTTCAAGAGATGTGACGAAGGTTGGAAGGGGACCGAGCATTTCCATATCTCAGTCTCTTTCCATGCCAAGACCTTCTCCCATGGCCATATCTCCCTCTGCCCTGGATAACTGAAATCCCCAGCCCAGGGCTGTCACTTTACATGATGTTCTCCATATGCATACTGTTCTCCACATAGAATCATAGAATCGTAGAGTTGGAAGGGACCACCAGGGTCATCTAGTCCAATCCCCTGCACAATGCAGGAAACTCATAAGTACCTCACCCTAAATTCACAGGATCTTCATTGCTGTCAGATGGTCATCTAGCCTCTGTTTAAAAACCTCTAAGGAAGGAGAGCCCACCACCTCCCAAGGAAGCCTGTTCCACTGAGGAACCGCTTTAACAGTCAGGAAGTTCTTCCTAATGTTGAGCCGGAAATTCTGCTGATTTAATTTCAACCCATTGGTTCTGGTCCTGCTTTCTGGGGCCACAGAAAACAATTCCACACCATCCTCGAGATGACAGCCCTTCAAGTACTTGAAGATGGTGATTATATGACCTCTCAGCTACCTCCTCTCTGGGCCAAATATGCCCAGCTCCTTCAACCTTTCTTCATAGGACTCAGTCTCCAGATCCCTCACCATCTTCGTCGCCCTCCTCTGGACCCATTCCCACTTGTCTAAATCCTTCTTAAAATGTGGTGCCCAAATCTATGTATCCACACTGCAGTGTAAAAGAATGTGAGGATTTTCTTGACAGAACCCATGAGGCGCTCTTGAAAGGACAAGAGATGGTTTGCACATTATGACAATAAGAAAAAGGGCGTTTGGTAACAGCCTTGCTAATCTGATAAGGAGGGCTTTAAACTAAATTGTATGGGGGAGCAAGACAATGATTCAAAGCCTTGTCTGATGCTAGAACATGGAGATAAGAACACTAAAACTTTGCAGAGAGTGGCACATACACTACGTAATGTTAGTCTGCAGGTATGTACGGAGACTAAATCCTCAGGATGCATAAAACATGGATTCTGATGTCTCTACAGTAATGTGCAGAGTATGAGAAACAAATGCGCAGAATATGGGAAAAAATGGAAATTTTTGAAAAAATTGACAAAAAATGCTACATTAGCACTTCTTTTTTCTTTTCCAGATTGAAAGTCATTCTGTTACTTTAGGAACATAAAATATGACTATAGACAATTTTACTTGGCAAGAAGTTATCACAACTAGCATATTAAAAATATAGTGTATCCAAACAAGTATTACAAACAGAATTTACTTTTTAAATAATATTTATTTGTAATTGTAACAAATGGAGCATCAATCTCCTGAAGTGTTTACTAGTTTATATGGAACAGACAAAAAAACCTGCACAAAACAATTTTTAAAAATCCAGAAGTAACAATTATTCATACTTCCTCTCCACAATATTAAATAAAAATAAAAAACTTATTCTCATAAAAAGAATTGAAGTAGGGGAAAGTGTATAGAAAGGAGTGTAGGACTAAATTTCAATGAATGGGCAAGACCTTGGATTTGCTTGTCCTCAGTGCACAGAAATTAGAAAAATCTGATACCATACATATTTTTTTAGAAATGATTTGGAAAATACTTGAACACCTCTTAAAATATTTTATTCATCATATTAAAATAAAATATTCTATAATTAATTTTTTCCCTTTCCTTTCCTTTTTTCCAATTTTTCAGGAAAAAACAAAGGCTTCAGGAAAAAAAATGAAAAAAACCCAGTTTTTTCTCAATTTTTTCCAGTTTTTTCCTGGGCCCTCACATCTCTAGACTGAATGCAAAGACTCTGAGCATCCAAAAGCATCTGTGCTTCATGTTACAGGCAGTGCTTTTAAGTCTCTTATATTAATGGGAAAATTAGCTAACAGACTTGGTAGAGTGAATTAGGAGCGAAGATCTTTTCTTTCAATAATATGGAGTTCGGGGTTTTCAGCCAAGAATAGTCCAAACAATTGTACTTTTATAGTGCTTACTTAGGATATATAGCAAAAGGATTTTACACACACACACACACACACACACACACACACACACACACACACACACATAGATCTTTATACAAGCAATCAAGAGACTAAGAAAATAGAGGTTATCGATAGAGGAATTCAAGGGTTGTTGAAGCCGGTAATATTCACCTGATCCAGAAGAGGAGATGTCTGTTCAATGGGAAGTACATGAAGAGAAACGCGAATGACCAGCGTAACGCGTCCTATAGACCCAGTTACAGGAGTAACGGGTGGTACAGACTGCAAATGGCACCCTACAGAATGCACACCGAGGTGGGTTTTTGACCCATACTATATTGGGGTTCGACGGATGGGGGTCGTTAGTTAAAAGGGGCTTTGATGTACCATAGATGGCTATCTTGAATTGCTATGTTGGGAAACATCGCACATTTTGCTAGGATGATAAGCTGGAGGGGCTGCTTAATTTGTTACGGGGGTTTTGGCTGACACTTGGAAAAGGGATCAAAGACCTTTAAGGGTAGGATCAATCAAGTTATGCATTTGATTGGATTTAGCAAGGTAGAGGTGATAGACTGAAGGAAGAGACAATTGGCAAGAAGCGGACGATCAGAGTGAGAGTAGTATTTATCCACAGTTCCCATGTTATTATGCATCCCATTTGGGTGGAGGCACTAGAGGGGGAATGGGTGAGATTATGCTGAGAGACAGACTGCAGGCACCAACCAAAACAAGCTCTCTACTGGGTCCACTCCACCTGTTTAGATGGAGTGTTTTCTTGACCTGTCTTTGGTTGGATTCCATTTTGTTTAACAGAAGTAGGAGACCCTCTCTCTTTATTTGCACTGGGGTACTCCATTTTATCAGGCAGTGCCTCTCAATAACATTCAGAATCATCTTTTGGCAGAATGGTGCATCATGAACTTGTGGATCCAAGATCTTTCTGATGTAAACCATGACCATGATATGTGATATGATGGGGGTATTGGGGTGATCCAACGCAAAACCCCCAAAGATCAATGAGGATCCATGGAAAAACATGTTTTTACAGCATGGCTTCTCAAAGAGAGTGTGGATGTATGATTTTTGTGGCACAAGTTGTACCATGGGTATGATATGTGATTTGATGGTGATGTTGTGCTAAATTCAAGAAAACCCCAGAGGATCCATGGGGATTCATGTTTCAAAACCATGTTTTGGCTCCATGGTGCTGCCATGAAGCCATGAATTCATGATTTCTGTGGTGCAAACTCTGTCCATATACATGATATGTGATTGGATGGTGAGCCTGGAGGGATCCAAGGCAAAAATCATGAGGATCTGTGGTTCAAAACCAAGTTTTAGGTACATAGTGCTGCCACAAAACCATGGATCCACAATTTTTGAGATGCAAACTCTGCCCATGGACATGATATGTAATTGGATGGTGGGCTTGGGGGGATCCAAAGCAAAAATCATGAGGATCCATGAGAATCCGTGGTTCAAAACCATGTTTTGGCTCCATGGTGCTGCCATGAAACTGTGGATCCACAATTTCTGTAGTGCAACCTCTGCCCATGGACAAGATATGTAATTGGATGGTGGATTTGGGGGGATCCAAAGCAAAAATCATGAGGATCCATGGTTCAAAACCAAGTCTTTACCCTAGAGTGTTGCCATGAAGCCGTGGATCCATGATTTCTGTGGTGCGACCTCTGCCCACGAACATGATATGTGACTGAATGGTGGGCTTGGGAGATCCAAGGCAAAAATCATGAGGATCCATGATTCAAAACCAAGTTTTTGGTCCATGGTGCTGCCACGAAGCCATGGATCCATGATTTCTGTGGTGCAACCTCTGCCCATGGACATGATATGTGATTGGATGGTGGGCTTGGGGTGGCCCAAAGCAAAAATCATGAGGATCCGTGGTTCAAAACCAGGTTTTTGGTCCATGGTGGTGCCACGAAGCTGTGGATCTATGATTTCAGGGGTGCAAGCTCTGCCCATGGACATTATATATGATTGGATGGTGGGCTTGGGGGAATCGAAAGCAAAAATCATGAGGATCCATGGTTCAAAACCAAGTTTTTGGTCCATGGTGCTGCCACGAAGCCATGGATCCATGATTTCTGTGGTGCAACCTCTGCCCATGGACATGATATGTGATTGGATGGTGGGCTTGGGGTGGCCCAAAGCAAAAATCATGAGGATCCGTGGTTCAAAACCAGGTTTTTGGTCCATGGTGGTGCCACGAAGCTGTGGATCTATGATTTCAGGGGTGCAAGCTCTGCCCATGGACATTATATATGATTGGATGGTGGGCTTGGGGGAATCGAAAGCAAAAATCATGAGGATCCATGGTTCAAAACCAAGTTTTTGGTCCATGGTGCTGCCACGAAGCCATGGATCCATGATTTCTGTGGTGCAACCTCTGCCCATGGACATGATATGTGATTGGATGGTGGGCTTGGGGTGGCCCAAAGCAAAAATCATGAGGATCCGTGGTTCAAAACCAGGTTTTTGGTCCATGGTGGTGCCACGAAGCTGTGGATCTATGATTTCAGGGGTGCAAGCTCTGCCCATGGACATATATGATTGGATGGTGAGCTTGGCGAGATCCAAGGCAAAAATCATGAGGATCCATGGTTCAAAACTAAGTTTTTGGTCCATGGTGCTGCCACGTAGCCATGGATCTATGATGTCTGTGGTGCAAGCTCTGCCCATGGACATATGTCAGATGTGGCCAGCGGTAGCATGGGCAATGGCTGGGGATGATGGGAGTTGTAGGCAAAAAACATCTGGAGAGCTACTGTTGGCCATCCCTGTGATATGTGATTGGATGGTGGGCTTGGGGTGGCCCAAAGCAAAAATCATGAAGATCCATGAGGATCTGTGGTTCAAAACCAAGTTTTCGGTCTAGGGTGCTGCCGTGGATCTATGATTTCCGTGGTGTAAGCTGTGCCCATGAACATTATATATGATTGGATGGTGGGCTTGGAGGCATTCAAAGCAAAAATCATAAGGATCCATGAGGATCTGTGGTTCAAAACCAAGTTTTCGGACTATAGTGCTGCCATGTAGCCGTGGATCCAAGATTTCTGTGGTGCAACCTCTGCCCATGGACATGATATGTGATTGAATGGTTAGCCAGAGGGGATCCAAAGCAAAAATCATGAGGATTCATGAGGATCTGTGCTTTGGAAACATTTTTTTTCCACTGTTGTGGCACCACTGATTCCTGGAGGTATGATTTTTATGGTGCTGCCTATAGTCTAAGACAGAATCTACAGCATGATGGTGGTTTGATTTCATTTCACCGTAAAAAAATCATGAATTCATGAGGATCCGTGCTTTGGAACGCTGTTTTTGCACTGGTGAGGTGCCATAAATCCGTGGAAGAATGATTTTTGTGGTTCTGCCTATAGTCTATACAGGATCTACAGAATAATAGTGGTTTTATTTCATTTCAATGTAAAAATCATATGAATTCATGAAGATCCGTGTAGATCCGACTTTTACCTTTTTCCTTTGTGGAGCAAGCTTTGCCCATGGAAACGATATGGGATTGGATAGTGAAGTTTGGATGGCTCGAAGCAAAAATTATGAGGATCCATGCTTCCACACTGTTTTCGCTCCACGGTGTTGCCACAAAGACGTGGGTCCACGATTTTTGTGGTGTAATCTCAGCCCATGGACACAATATGCAATTGGATGGTAAGCTTCAGGTGGCCTGAAGCAAAAATCGTGAGGATCGGTGCTTCAAAACCTTGTTTTGGCTTCATGGTGCTGCCACGAAGCCATAGATCTGTGATTTCTGTGGTGCAAGGTCTACCCATGGACATGATGTGTGATTTGATAACGAGCCCAGGGTGACTCAATGCAGAAATCATGAGGATCTGCGCTTCATAACCATGTTTTTGCTCTATGGTGACGCCACAAAGCCGTGGATGTGTGATTTCTGTGGTGCAAGCTCTCTCCATGGACAGGATATGTGATTGTATGGTGGGCTTCCAGTGACCCAATGCAGAAATCATAAGGATCTGTGAGGATCCATGCTTCAAAAGCATGTTTTTGCTCTGTGCTGCTGCCATGAACCTGTGGATCCATGATTTCTGGGGTGCAAACTGTGCCCATGGACATGATATAAGAATTGATGGTGACTTTTGGGGGATCCTTAGAAAAAATCATAGGGATCCATGAGGATTCATGCTTTGGAAGCATGTTTTTTTTCCACTGTTGTTGTGCCAAGAATTTGTGGAGGCATGATTTCTCTGTTGTTGCCTATAGTCTAAGACATGGTCTACAGCATGATGTTTTGATTTCTTTTCCGCATAAAAATAATAGGAATTCGTGAGGATCCATGCTTTGGAACCGTTTTTGCAGTGGTGTGACGCCACGAATCATGGAGGCGTTATTTTTGTGGTGCTGCCTATAGTCAAACATGATCTACAGTATGATGGTGTAAAAATCATTTGAATTCCTGAAGATCCGTGTAGATCCGACTTTTCCTTATTTCAAACCAGGGTTAACCAGCGCTAACTGGTCTGCTTCCAGTCCCAATCTATCTGGGCGCAAAATGCTTGATTCCGTTATGCATCTTGGCATTTTGATACAAGTGCACAGAAGTGTTGTGTCCCCTGGCTCTTATTCCTTAGCAGGAACCACCGACGGCCTGGGGTCCCCCCACTCCACGAGGCATGCCTTGTTTTGCGCGGGGCGGCCCTCCCTCCCTGTTAAAAGTTGCCGGTCACTGTCACCAGTAGCTAGTCCCCCCTCCACGCCATGGGAGCGCAGCCGTTTTGGTATCACAATAATTTCAATGGGTTTACGCACGAGTAACCCTGCACAACCGTAATAAATACACTCCCCAATCACGGCCGAGCATCACGCACTTAACAGCTCCAAAATACCCAACGGGGCGGAGCTTCTTAGACCGGGACTTCCCACTTTCTGCGTTTGAAGACGCATTCAGATGACGGAAGTCACTTGCGCAGCCGCACGTGGAGCAATAGGAGAGTTCGGGAGTTGGGTGAGTTTGGAGTCGGGGAATGAGAGTGAGGCTGTGGGGAGGACGGAGTCCGCTAAATGGAGGATGCAAGACGTCCCTTTAAACTGCACGTAGTGTAATGGGCTGTGGGGATTATTATTTCTTCTCCGGAATCACAGCGTCCCTAAGCTGCTCCAGCAACTTCGATGGGCGGCCATTAGCCGTGATAACTAAATGGAACCTCCGCGTACAGAGGCAGTGTGCCTCTGCAAACAAGATGCTAAGCGCAAACAGTGGAAGGCGGGTTTGTGCCTCCAGCCTTCGTTGCCGTGGGCTGCTGGGAAACGCTACACTTAGATGGACCTTTGGGCTGATCCAGCAGGGTGCTTTAACCGCTTATGTATGCTTAACAGCCCTACAGACCTTGTGAACTTTCCCCAAAGGTTTGCATTGGATTGAATATGGAGAGTAGTCCTTGCCTAGTTGTTTGACATGGCTCGTAGGAACGTAATTTTAACCTGCACATATCTTTGAGGACTTCCAGTGTTAAGGCTGAATACGTGTTGTAAAGGAGAAACAAATACACAGTCTAACTATGAAGCAGAAACGTGCCACACCTGGTTCAAATAAAGGTCTAGAGATTGTGAGTTTTAGGAACTCCCTTCTCTCATCGTTCTTCCTACCCTTTCTTTGCATCTTCTCTGTTTAACAAGAAGCCAGGGCTACAAAAGCACAGTGCTTCCACTGTGTAATGGCCTACCTGGATCTTTTGCCTTTAAAAAAGAATCTGCGTTGTAATGGCAGTGATTGTTTTGTCATGTAGTGTTGAACATCACTTTAGATTGAGTTTTAGTAGTTCTATGATTTGTAGATTCTTGTCTCAGTCTCTTGGATTAGGCAAACCACTATTTCATCCCAACCCCATCAGTTTGGGAATAATGCTCTCCTGCTTTATGGGGTAGTTTTATGAAGGCTATTGCTATTTATATATTTGACTTCATTCATACCTGCCCTTCTCTCCAGTGGGGACCCAAAGCAATTTACATCATTTTATCCTCACAACAACCCCTATAAAGTAGATGTGGCAGAAAGTATGTGACTTTTCCAACAAGTTTCCATGGCAGACTAGGGATTCTGAGACCCTAGTCCAACTCTAACCACTAACACCACACTAGGATTAATAAATACAGCTTTTGCTATGACTCCCAGTGATTAGGACCTATGAGAATGATTTTTTTTGCCCTGTTATGACATACTTTTCTAGGAGATTTCAAATGACTGCTTTTATTTTGCTGATCAACTAAAGTAAATTGCTTTTACTTTTACACCCATTGCTTTCATGTCTGTTCTTTACCTAACTAACAGCTTGGAGACATAATTTTGTGCATACTTGCTGATAAGTACCATTTGGTTTAACTAGGCTTACTCCAAGTAAGTGTGCATACACCTGTGGCCTTAGTTGCACAAACAATTCAAGGAGCTCTTATACGTTCCTTATTGCAGCAACAACAAAAAATTGTTCCTGAATGGCTGAGTGACAGTATAGCCTTAGAAAACAAGAAACAAGATTTACTCTTAACGTTTAGGCAATGGGCAAGAGCAAAGGAAAAGGACAGAAGCAGAAGAATGTATTCCATGTGGCCAACAAAAACATCACAAAGGCAAAAAGTAAAGCCAAGCCAGTGACAACCAGTCTGAAAAAGGTTAGTACAAGTGAACATCTTTGAATTCTTCATGGTCACTGATATACTTGGTCAGCACTTTGCTTGTTTAATGGAATCTATCTTATTACATAACAGGCAAAGTAGTGAAGTACTGATGATTCCCCACCTTCCATTGAACTTGATTCTTTTCCTGATGCAGGAATTGGGAGAGATGCTCAAAACTGAATTTTAGAATTATCTAAGACCTTTTTTTTTTTTACACAAACCAAGGCTGCTTTCAGAGTTAAACCCACTGAACAACCAAAAAAAATGCCCTCCATTCCCTAGAAGCAATATTCCATTTCTGTTTGGGTAGACTGGCAGTTTCAACTTACTGACCAATGCTTTCTGCCAAACCTAATCCTCAGTTCTTAACACTGTGAATAAATGTTTTTCACCCCTGGTTTATGCTTATGCTAATATTCATATTTTGAACTTTTCCTCAGATTCTGGTACTATTCAGTAAGGGCAAGGAGTTGTCTCCCCACACTTTAAAAGTGACTTTGTCTGATTCCCTTTGACAGACACACCAACTGTCTGGCTACTGACTCATCAGAGAGGACGAACAGCCCCCAAAGACCTTTTTCCTCAGCACTCAGCTGCTCTTAAAGTTCTCCTCAGCAGGCACTGACCAATCAAAGATAAGAGGCAGCAGCCTGTCAGTCAAACTCTGCATTACACTGGGACATTCTTTACCTCTTAGCTCTCTGAAATTGCTGCACTAGGGGACCTGTTTTATGCACAATCCGTCAAACCTGCATTTTTATTCTCTTGAACACCTTACCTATTAATTGACAAGTCTGCCAATGTAAGAAAGGTCATATTAAATGTTAATAATAATAATAATAATAAAATTTTATTTATACCCTGCCCTCCCCACCGAGGTAGGCTCAGGGCAGCTTACAGAGTGTGGCAAAAGCCATGTTAAACAATAAAACAATTATACATTCAGTACCATTTAAAATTACCATTAAATTTACATAATATAAAAATCTAAAATCAATCTAAAATAATCTTATCTTATGAAACCTGAAATAAACACCATGCCATCACTAACATCAACATCAACAATTGAGTTAGCAATAAGATAAATGTTTCCTATTTAGAACCTCTTAAAGCTGTTTTCATGTTCAAGTGTAAAAGTTGTGTGTCTTTTCTTCTTTTCCCAAAGATCAATATAGTGAATGATGAAAAGGTTACCATGGTAAATAAGATATTTACACAAGTACAGAAAGAAGTCAAGCAGTTATCCAAAGCCGCTTCATCAGATCCACCCAAAAGGCATCTGGTAACTTCATTAACTATTATTATTATTCAATCTATAATCTGTGACTTTTTGTTTTTAAAATGCCTGTTTTTTAATTTCACTTTTCAATTTAGATCCAAGAGTCCCCAGAAAGAGAACCACCTAATGTGGATGCTGCTACCAACTTATTGTCTCATCTGTAGTATTAAGTGTTTGGACTCCAGTACCCCATTTAACATCAGCAAACAAAATTGTTGTATACTTTGTATTTTTAAAGAATCTTGTTTATATACAGGCATTGACACTCTTCAATACAATGTACAAATGGTTTTCCTAAATCTAGGAATATGGAATGTCAGACTTTTTAAAAAGTGGAGGCAGGGAGGGAAAAGGAGAAATTTAAAGTGCTAATAAAAAGGCACCCCACAAAATGGATTCAGTGGACCAATGCAGCATTACCTAGCTTATGCCCTTCATTTTACAATTGGCAGTGAAAAATAAAACAAAAACCTGCCAAAATTTTAGAATGATTGCTGAAGGTTTCCAAATGGCAAGGTATGAATAAAATGCAGCACTGCCTAGATTATTTTACTAACAGAAAGAAGGGAGCTACGAAATTCTGATTTCTAAAAAATGATGAAACCAGTTTTCAGTCTACTTGCACCGCTGTGATGTTGTGTAAAAAAACCCTTGTATTTTATTGAGTTTAGCATTTCCTTAGCATAACAAAATAAGGGGGAAATGCACATCTGCTGTTGGTGAGTTATAAAAGCCTTACATTCATTATTGTAAGTGTGTGTTATGAAACAGTCTACACATTCATTATTGTGTGTTATGAAACAGTCTACAATCTTACACAGTTAGAGGAGGTAGATGAGGCACTATGGTTGCATTGAATCTAATAGTTCAGTATCTGCACATCAAAGAGATCATAGATTCCTTCGTTGTCATCCAAGTTGAAGCTGTAGTCATCACCAGGAGTAGGAGACAGCCGCAACAGTGGAAACACTACAGAACAAAAAGCACAGGTGTAACTGGAATCCTGTACCTTCAAATGAAAGCCACTTCTGGGGCAGTATCAGTTTGAGTGCTCTGAACTATTCTCTTACCTCAATCGTATTTCTGCAGGTGCTCGAGTATGGTTATTTATTTATTAGATTCCATTTCTATCCCACCCTTCCTGCAATTGGGTTCAGGTGTATTGGTCTGTGAAAGACCTATACTGTTGCATGCAGCAACTGCATGCTATTTAAATGCTAGTTTTGCCAGTGCATATGATTCAAGGGATCATAGTTACCTTTTTTCCTCCCTTAAAGGAGGTGTTTGTAATGATGTGACTTTTTTGTTGCCCTAATGAGATGTCAGTTTAGCTGTGTATTTTTTTTTAGAAAAAGAAACCACCCTTTATTTCTCTTCAACAAAGACAAACTTTAAATGAATGATCAAGGCACGAAGTCTTCCCTCAGGGGCATGAACTGAAGAGATATGTAAACTAACTTCCTAAATTACCTTTCTATGGAATTTGATGAACTGGTGAAATCAATTAGATAAGTGGCTTGCCTTAGATGCAGTCATTGTGAGTGTTGGTGTTCTAGGATTCAATTTAAGAAACACTGGTTACCTTGAGCAAGAAATCTCTCCATAAAACTGTCACAGAGATGCCACAAGGATAAGGGTCAAACAACATGTCATGCAGCAAATCTGCAAGGGTAAGGAATCTTTTACCTTCTCCTGTACTGCTTCCCTTCAGTCTTATTTTAAACCCCATTTTTGCCCACCTATCCTTGAAGAGCTCTTTCTCCCTCTCCCACTGTGGGAAATATACTATTTCTGTGTAGAGAGGAAAAGGATGAGTGAAAAGGCTTAGTGCAAGGAATCAACACCTGCTCTGGCGCCATTTCTCCAATAAAACGATGCCCTTTGCAACTGCATTCAAATAAAAAAAAATCAGATGATCCAGTCTTAGTTTTTCTTTGGGAATCTCAAGCTGCCATCCTAAGAAGGCAAATGAACAAATGTGATAATTCTGTGTTGTAATAATTCAAAATAGTCATCGGTCTTTAGGTGCTCCTGAACTCAGCCTTAGCTTTGCACACACAAGAAGTGTGCAGGGGGGGAAGAGGGATGAGAGAAGGAAGCAGACACAGCTCATATTTTGGAAAAAATATCATTGGTATTTAGATGCCACTAGACTCAGCTTTAGCTTTGCACAAAAGAGACAGGGGAGGGGAGGGACAGGTGGAGGAAACAGACCCAGCTCATATCTTAAAAGAAAACCTCATCGGTCTTAAGATGCCTGTGGACGCAAACACACTTTTGCACACATACAGACCCGAAGTAGTGACGTGAGGGGGAGGCGGACCTGAGTATCGAGGGGGTGGGATTTGTGTGGGGAAAGAAGTAGGTTATCACAGCCACCAGGAAAAAACCAGTCATGTAGCTGCTGATCTTACTGCCAACCCCAATAGTAATTGGATGTACATTTTTAACTGGGGGAGGGGGTTGCGGGGGTACACAGTACCCACAGGATGGATTAAAAACCTTGGAGGGATGGTGGGTTCTGGCCCGGGGGTCATATGCTTGACATCTCTACCCTAGAGAGCCACTGCCAGTCTGAGTGGACAGTACTGACTTTGAGGGACCAAGCGTCTGATTCAATATAAGGCAGTTTTATGTGTGTTCAATTACTAACAGGTAAACTGAGTGTTTCTATAGCAGTGAATGAAAAATTTAAAAGAAAACTAAATTAGGGCTTGATCCTGCTTCAGTATGCCACTATTCAAGTACTAGCCAGTGGCACCCCATCAGTGAGGATAGGCTAGAAGCATTTCAAATACCACTTTGTTGTGGAGAGGATAGAAGACATGGAGGAAAAAAGGTAAGACCTGGCCAATTCAGTGAATCTTCATTCAAACACCAGGGAGAACTGGAAAGTATGAGGTTACTATTGGACTGTGGAGGAGCATTTGTAAGGTGAGCCTGAGTCATCTCACATTAACAGAAATATGAAGAATTTACCATCAGAGGACATCAGTTCATCGATGATATCACTGGTAATTATGCCTACAAACACAAAAGCAAATTATCACTTTTCATTAAATACTGTTTTCCAGTGATGTTCAACACTTCAGGACACTATTAATCCACCACCTCCCAAATCCCATAAAAAGCAAGATTTAGTTCACCTTCAGGCTCATCTATTTTTGCTATATCAAGTAAGCTGGGCTTGAGGATACTATTGACATCCAGTGGAAGGAAGGGCTGACAGGTATTTGAGCTTGGTGTGGTTTCTGTTACAAGACTGTCATACAGCTCAGAATCTGGAATGCTTGCATAAAGAAGTTCAGGTGTTGCATTCTGTTGAGAACTATCTATAACAATACACAGTTAAAATTAGAAAACAAATTGTATCCCTAAGCTTTGAACATTTTACCATACCTTTTTTGATAGCCAGACGATTCATTACCATAGCTTTTGTGATGCAGGGCATATCAGCATTTAGCAATGAGCCATTTGTAAAGTGAGAGACGTAAAAATTCTGGGAATTTTGAAGTTGCAGAAAAATACTTTTGGGGGGGGAGGGGGTGGGATTACAAGGAAACTGAAATGTATGAATACTTAGTTTCCTATCAAGCCTAAACTTACTTTACTGATTTAACAACTTAAAATATGTTATATTCATTCTATGGAAACTTTGCATATAAAATTATGGACTTAATATCTTGCTTTTCTGTTTAAAAAATGCAATATAGCCAATACTTGATAAAGGTGTGAGTGGTTGCACCCTGTGTTACCTTAGCAAATGTATGTTACCTTTTGTCATCAGAGAGGTATGGTGGGGGGAGTTGGAAGGTAAAAAAGCCAAATTATTTAGTAAGTATTATTTGATCCAAAAGAGGCAGGTCACAGGCAAGAAGATAAGCATATTTGTGTAAAACTGTATAACATTGAAAATGATGAACTCAAAAGTTTTACTGTTAAACATATAACATCTGTTGTTGGCAAAATTATTTACATTTAAACAAGACATGTTATTGAAAACATGTTGATGTCTACAATATACATATATCTAATGCTGCAGACTGTCTTAGAAATTTCTTTCCATACTGCACGTTTTGAGCAAAATTGCATTCCGTAGGTGGAAATCATTGCATCCATAGACGTGCCCCCAAAGTATCTAATCTACTGAGTGCTGATATCCACTACTGCTGTTCTCTATTATTCTTTCCAGCTAATCTTTTGAAGGGGAATGTCTCCACACCTACCTGTAACTGGTGTCTGTGGAAGGGATTGACCCAGACTAATGTATTTATCCTCTAGTAAATTCTGAGGATGAGAGTTCAGTTTAGGGGAAGTCAATGGAACCACAGTTTGAGATGGAGGCTGAATGAGGTCATCTGGTGGAGGAACTGGAAAAACCACTGGCTTAGAGGAACTGGATTCTTTATTGATGAGCAACACATGGATAGGTCCTGAGTGACTGTTTAAATTGATCTGGTATTTTTTCTGGCCCTTGAGGAAGAAAAAACATTGAAATGTAAAAGTACAATCCTTTCTGGAAACAGAAGTAGCCATTAAGCCAAATAGCAATGCAGGCAAAATGATATCCCTAAAGAATTTGATAACTAGTTTATGCTAAAGCACTGTGCCAGAAGCATAAAAATGAAATACATAAAGCATGGATCTTTCTTTTATAACACTACATACACTTTTAGAACTGTAGAACAGCATCTAGCTGCTATTTTGTGTCCAATTTGTTATTTAGATCCAGACCGAAAGTGTGATGAGGTTTTCCCCTCTGTTCCATTCATTTAGCATGCAAAATAAATTCAACACTATTACAGGGCATTAAAGACAGAAAACACTGTGGAAATGGTTGTGTCCATTGAATTCACACCTTTAGGGGTGACAGACCCATTAAGAGCACCCACCACAAGCACTTGATCAATCCCAATAGCTTTCTATCAGCGCTTGGGGATTTCCCCACTATAGCTGCTGATGCATCTGTCAAAGTCCTATGTTGCTATGTCATCCACTCCCCACCCCTGGAATTGAACCCAAGCAAATGGTAACTATATAAACTAAGCTTGTAATTCCTGAATCTGAATAGAAAACCCTTAATTATATTGCATGCTAATTTACTGCTCACCCTCTGCCTGTGCGTATGGACTGGTAAATTCCATTTCATTGTATCTAAGGAAGTTTGTGCACACAAAAGCTCATTGAATAGAACTGGCCTCAAACTTTGTTCTAGTGGTTCAGATCAACACAGCTATCCACTGAATCTAAGGTCCTGATTACTCTCTGGAATTGGGAAATGGCCCAGATTGTTGACACAATAGCCTCTAAATGCCCTCGCCCCATGTGGACAGAGCCAAGCAGTCTCCGTAGTTTACCAGCAAACATGGCATAGAGCCCATATGGCAGCCTATTCTGTGGCAGTGATGACAGCAAAAAGGCAGTATTTCTCCAATGCCACTGCATCCGCAGGTAATTGTTCAGCTGAATTGTTTCATGTGGTTTGGGGGCTTTTACATCACAGCCCCAGGGAACTGGATTCTGACCACATGCCAGCCCACTCTGATCATTTTGCTACTTATCCTGCAGACAAAACACTCAGATCTGCTCTAGGTTAGATGCTGGTGCGGATGTATGTCCAGACAATGTACCTTTGGTGCCTGTTTGTCTGATTTGTATGGATACCTTTCAGCTTGTGGAAGCCAAGGATGAGGGCAAGATCCTTGAAGATATGAGACCTATCTGTATTGACTCTGGCCCAGGGGTGGCCAAACTATGGCCTGGCAGCCACATGTGGCTCTTTCACACATTGTATGGCTCTTGAAGCCCGCACCACCCCTTCTGCCAGCTTGGAGAAGGAATTTGTCTCTTTAAATCACTTCTCCAAGCCAGAGAATGCATTTAAAGTTAAAGTTGATTTCTTTCCACCTCTACCTCCCTCGGCTCTCAAGCATCTGATGATCGTGTCTTGTGACTCTCAAACATCTGATGTTTATTCTATGTGGCTCTTCTGTTAAACAAGTTTGACCACCCCTGCTCTGGCGCTTCCTGGCTGATAAAAACTACCAGAGGGGGACATGCTGAGTGGTAAAGGGGTAAATGTTTTCTTGGCTGGAAATTGTACCTCCCAGGAGGCAGTGATTAGACCTGTTTTGGAAAAACTCCCTCAAGTCTACTATGTTGGAGAACTTCTGGCCAGTCTCCCATCTTCCACTCTTGGTCAAGATGCTTGAGTGGGTGATTGCTTCAAAGGCTCTTAGAAAAGACTGATTTTCTGCATCTGGCTTCAGTCCAGGGTTTGGAGCAGACTGCTTCGGTCACTTTGGCTGATGATTTCTATTGAAAATTAGATAGGGGAACGTGATCCTGCTAGTTCTGCTGGATCTCTCAGCGACCTTCAACAGTATTGACCATAGTATCCTACTAAGCCACCTCTCAGCACTGGGACTGGGGGCAGGGCCGGCCCTAGCCTCGCTGCCTGCTGCCCCCTCTGTGGTGCCCCACCACCCCCACTCCACGGCTCTGCCCCCCTCCACAGTGACACTTCCTCCCTCCCTTCCTCACAATTTCAATGCACAGGAAGGGGCAGTGGATTGTGGGGAAAGGAAGGGGGGGGGAGGCAGCAGCAGCAGCCACTCTTTCAGCGACTCACTCATCCTTCCCGCCGCTGCTGCCCCCTCAACCCCACACTGATGTTGATCGTGCCAGAGGGCTAGCTTAAGAGCTGCAAACTTCCAGCGCGTTTTACCTGTCGATCAGCTGACTGGCCAGGGGTGGCCTTTAAGGAGCCCAGAGAGCCCAGTGCTCCACTGCCCCTTCCCAGGCATTGAAATGGTAAGGGAGGGAGGAGGAGACTGGGGAGACAAATAGGGATTTGCCTAGGGGGCGGGTGGGGGGAAGGACCGAATTCAGCACCCCCCACCGGTGCCCTCGGCAAATGTCTAGTTTGCATAGTGGGTGGGCCAGCCTTGACTGGGGGGTACCGTGTTATGGTGGTTTAAGTCCTATCCATATTATCTGTAATAAAATTTTGTGTACGTTATTAATATTGCAAATCGCCCTGAGTTCTGTAAGGAAGAAAGGCTGCTAATATATATTTTAGATTAATTAAATGAAAACAAAAATCAATCTTCCTATTCTTTTCCAATTTTGCCATTGAATCTTGTTATGATCAAACATAAGTTGATGGAACAGTCATCATCAGCAATGATTTAGTTCATTATTAATAATTTAATGGAAAATTCAGTAATGAAATTAATTACTTTATTCAGTAATGAAATGTCTTTAATTCCAGATAAACATGAAAAAGATTACTGTGGAATGTAAAAAGAACTATACATACTCTTTCACGTTATTGTAAACCCTAATTTTTAAACAGCTCAGAAATCAAAACCCTGGCACTACTTGGCACCAGCATCACAGGCTAGATCCTACAGATGCATTCTGCTAGTAAAAGTGTTTTCCTTCAGCAAAAAGAGCCTTTCCTTCATGAGGGGCTCCTGCCAGCTGAACAGATATGCAGGACACAACCCATTTTTTTATTACATCAACATCATTAAAATAGCTTCTCATACATACCAGATGAGGTACAGGTACTTCTAACTGTGTGCCGGAAGGTGCCTGAATTGCTAGCAGTGTATCCCCTGATTATGGAGTAATTGTAACATTTTAACTGCATGCATTTAACCATGTAAGGTGTGCCAGAACATAAAATCTACTGAATTCCCTTTCATTTTCATTTGTCGGAAAAGTTGTATCACTCAACATATCATTTTCCAAGCAAATATAATATCATGCAACAAAACACAAACATGGATACTGTTCAGTCTATATTGCCTATAAATACAATGCATACTTTTAGAAAGATAACTCCTGTGGAATCTTAATTTTGGCATTTCTTTTCTGTGATCTACCAACTTGATCTTCCCCAATTCCAAGCTAGAGCTGCCTTCTTCTTGGCTATCCTTTCTCACAGAGCAGTCATCTGGCTACTGGTTCTAGCTCTTCTGTTTAAAGGAATGGTCTGATTTAAAACAAAGTACAACATGACAGATCTGAGTGGAAGAAACTAGTCCTCCACTAAACAGTTTCTGAAGATTGTTTACAGCAAGACAGGGGTCCTTCTATCTCTGAAAATAAGTTCTGACAGAACTAGCTCAGATTCTGTTTTAGTCACCAGCTAAGTGATTAGAGTGGTACTAACCAACATAGCTACAGTGTTCTAGCATCAAACACAACTGGCTTTCCCCAAATGACATTTACAATGCACTAAGTCTTTCACTAACTTACCATTGAAACAGTCACAAATATCTTTGTGAGTGATATATGAAAAAGTGGCCTGTGTCAAAGGCAAAACTGAAATCTTCAGGAACATTTTTTACAAAGGGATTAGGACAGTAGTACAGTGAAACAGCTCAGCAGGTTGCTTCTGTAAGGTTAATACTGCAGAATGTTGCAGTGTTTATTGTATGTATCACCTCTCTTCCTTTACTGCAATGTCCCCTACCTCCATTTAGGAATGCCATGACTTAGACATTTTTGTTGCCTTGGGCGGCTTTTATTTACATTGTTTTCTAGTCTCTGTAATCCCATTCCTACTGCATTATTGTAGGGCTTCGCTATCTGACTAAATTGCTTTTCATATTTTGTAATCCATCTCAAGTCTCAGTGAGAAAGGTGGTATATAAATGAAGTTAATGATTTTCAAAATAAACTAGTGGAACTTCAGGAAAGGAAAGGAAAGGAAAGGTCCGCTGTGCAAGCACCAGTCGTTTCCGACTCTGGGGTGACGTTGCTTTCACAACGTTTTCACAGCAGAGATTTTTACGGGGTGGTTTGCCATTGCCTTCCCTAGTCTTTTACACTTCTCCCCCAGCAAGCTGGCTACTCATTTGACTGATCTCGGAAGGATGGAAGGCTGAGTCAACCTTGGGCCGGCTACCTGAATCCAGCTTTCGCCGGAATAGAACTCAGGTCGTGAGCAGAGAGTTCAGACCACAGTACTGCAGTACTGTTGCTTTACCACTCTGTGCCACGCGGCCGCTGTCGAAGAACTATTATTATTACTTCAGAGTGCTCCTTAAAAGTCAGAGAGTAGATTTGTTTGAATGATTTTTCTGGCATGGCCTAAACCACTGAATCAAACAGCATGGTTTAAATACCCGTATAACTTACAGTGAGATTCCATGCAGAGTTACCCCAGCGTAAGCTCATTGAAGTTTGTAAGCCTGGAATGGAGTAGCTCTGCCAAGAATTGCACTGTTAATGGTTGTTGTGGAAAAAAAAATCTTCCTTTCCATTACTGGACAGTGAAGGAAACAAATAGAACTTCTCTATTATACTAGTTTTGACAGAGACCTCTTAGGCCAATTATGATCTATCAATGACCTTTAAGAACATAAGAAGGGTCCTGCTGGATCTGACCAGTGGTCCATTTAGTCCAGCATCCTGTGCCCAACTGGTTCCTCTGGAGGGCCAACACCAGGGCACAGGGGCCAAGATCTTCCCCTGATGTTGGCTCCTGGCACTGGGATTCAGAGGCTGACTGGCTCTGAAAATGGAGGTTCCCCTCAATCACTGATGGATCTATCCTCTATGAATCTACCTAATCTCATTTTAAAGCTGTCTATTTCTTTGTTGTTGCTGCAACATAGTGTATTTTTCTCATATTCCTGGACAAATCTGTCTTTAACATTTACTTCCAGCAGCCTGGCAGTTTTTCTGAAAGCTTCTATGAGATGCGGGCAAAAAAATCTCTTAACTACCAGTTAAGAAACTAACCATCACATTATCTCAAGTAATCCAGCTTCCTTTTTCTGTGTGTTTAGTTTTACTAAAGGATTTTTTCCCGGTAATGCCATTTTCTAAGAATTACACAGCATACGTTTAAAGGATATCTTTTATTTGTGGAGTCTTCTTTAACATTTTTAATGCTTTGCTGTAACCACAATTTCTGCTGATCCAGCTCTTTTTCTTTTAGTTCCAGATCTTCAATCTCTGCCTCAAGATACCTTAATCGATCTACAATTTCCTTTGTATTGCAGCCAGCACTTACACCTCTTTAAAAGAAACACAAAAATGCAATACTATTATAAATGAACAATGTGGAATCAAAAGGATTAAAATAGCATAGTAAGAAGGTTATGGGCTGAATCTTACACACCTCCAGCAGAAGGTTCCAGGAGGGTGGCTTCCTTCCTGCCTTCCCCTATCAGCCTTAAGACGTAATGTCAGTCGGCTGGGCAACTCATATGGACAAAACATCACACAACATGGGTAACTGCAGTGCGAGCATGCAACTGGTGTAATTTATTTATTATTTATTTTGTTTTATTTATATCCTGTCCTTCCTGCAGATGGGCTCAGGGAGGATTACACAAGTCAATTCAGCAAATGTAGTGACTGTAATATACAAATAATTAGGTTAAAATAGTTACAAGAGGTTTAAAACAGTTTAAAAACTGTTTTTGTTAGGGCATCAGATGACTAAATATGATTGCCTTGTAGATGATGCTATAATGAGAAACTCATCTAGAGGAGTCACTAGATGTTTAATCACTGAACACATCTCTGCGTTGCAGGGAAAGCCCGGATGTCCGTCGCCTCAGCCAAAGGCCTGGCAGAACAGCTCCATATTTATTTATTTTATTAATTTTATTTTATCTAATTTATATCCCGTCCTCCCCTAGCGGGGTCGGGACAGCTATTACAGGCCCTGCAGAACTGTAACAGGTCCTGCAAGGCCCTGATCTCAAATGGGAGCATGTAAGTGACCCTCTCCGCATTTCACAGCAGCAGTTATCACTAGCATAAACATTACCAACAAAGAGACAGGGAATGCAATTTTGCCACTTCTCTCCCCACCTGTGCTATAGGGCTTATTTTCCACATGGATTCCCCAGCTCCTACCATTGGGGAGAGATCAAAAGGGGCTACCACAGGAGGGGTAATGTGAAAAAAAAATCATTTTCACCAGTGCATAGAATTCAGTCTATTAATTTCATGCAGGGGTGGCCAACGGTAGATCTCCAGATGTTTTTTGCTTACAACTCCCATCAGCCCCAGTCATAGTATTTAAGCAAGGGACAAAGCAATACTTTTTCCTTTAAAAAAAATGAACATTATTATAGTGAGGGTGAGGCATTAGGTTTGAATAGTATGCCCTGAGTTGAAGTACAATGACATTTTGATTCTATATGGAAAGATACTAACTGGAACAACGTCTATGAGCTCCTTGTTTCTACTACTTCAACAGAATACCAGAGAGGCATTAACTTTCACAGCTACAGCCTCATTTTCTTATTTAACAGTAACAGCAGCTTAGAAAATACTATGTTCATGCTTCAACTACTATTCTTCTGTGTTACTTAAACTTGTACACATTTATTTGCTTATCTCCTTTGCTAGCAATAAAGTGGAGCAGGGAAGTAACTAGTATCAAAAAGGCAAATGAGATAGGTAACTGTAAAACTGAGTCCATCTTCCTCAACAGGGCTCAAAGTGGATTACACAGAACAAGTCCTTGCATTCTGCAGGGTGGAATAACCAATAGATAGTGCTATAAAAATAAGTTGCAAAAGCTTTCCATGTTGCACCACCAACATTTAATTGTACATCCATTTGTGGTCCTCAAAACAGCCCACTAGCTCCCTCATATGGCTCTCCTCCTTATGGTCCACCCAATCTTACTAAATGGGAAATTAGCTGCTACATCCGGTCAACTCCTCTGTGCTTCAGGTTTTCCACATGCATAAAAGGTCGCATGGAAGGCCAATGGTCCCAATATTCCCCTTTTTTGTGACCTGCCATACTCACATTTCATGCTGAAGTGCTTCATTCTCCAAGATTAAATAGGTTTTGCAAGCACTAGAGGATGGGCCATGGCTCAAAGGTAGAAACTCTGCTTGGGGTGCAGAAGGTCCCAAATTCAATCCCTGGCATCTCCAGCTAAAAGGTTAGGCAAGTAGGTGATGCAAAAGACCTCTACTTGAGACCCTGGAGAGCTACTGTGAGGCTGAATAGTTGATACTGACCGATGAGCCAATGGTCTGATTTGGTATAAGGCAGTTTCATCCATTCATATGTATTAAAGATACCTGAAGTTTAGGAAACTGGACTGAAATTAAACAATATATATTCAAGATGGCCCACTGACAGCCCATAGGTTAGCCCTGACCTCTAAGACTTTGTCAATCCTAACACATATCAAAATATGATAAGAGGTCTGATGACAACTTCACTTGCAACAACAACAAAACCATTATTTTCAAAACTGCAAAAGGCAAAGATAATCTACACTCTATTATCATATCTCTTCAGTGAAGCAGGGCACAAAATTTTCCAATTAGATCTAGCCCTTCTGTAATGCAAAATTTTCTGATGCTGTATTTTTTCCATGGAAAATTTTCATCATTGCAAGTCTGTTTATTTGTAGTTGTCAGGGCTGTTGTGCTGCAGAGCAATCATACTGAACGGGCGAAAAGCATAATATGAAATATAGACAAACCCCAGTTCTTGTACATCATTCAAGCTTGTGCATGGTATATTTATCTTCTTTTGCTAAACTGATAAGTTATATTTGAATCACACCAAAAAAAAATCCCAAAAGTTTTAGCTATTCAAATTTTCCAAGAAAACCCAAAATCACTGCAGTTGTTTTTTTTTTAGTTTTTTAATGGAAAGATCTGGGTACATTGAAAGAATGCGCCACATAACTGTGAATCTCTTATTATCATTACTATACAGCCTGACTTCCAGGGAAGGAATCTGTCTGTGGCAAATACACTTCCAGCTCTTGAGTAATTTTCTTAAAATGAAAACACAAAAAGAAACCAGCAACAGTGGTACCCAAGATACAGAACTTTGCCATCATTGACATATCTTTTCACATACCAAAATGTCTAACTGTTCCAGCTCAAAAGAAACAGGTCTAATTAATTTTCTGTATTTTGTGCTAAAATAAAGAAGTTGTCTTACTTCCACTGGATGCTGTTCTTTGACTTTTTTTCAATTAGATCTATCCCTTCCAGCACATTGGTGATATCATAAATCCTCCTTTTTTGTCTCACTGCAAGAGTATCAGCAGCCTGGTTAACAGAACAGAGATAAAGAACAATAAATGCAGATGAAGGGCAAAAGGGGAGACTCTTTAAACAGCTTCATTGAAGCTGCACAACCATCCTAGGGAATACTAATCACTAATCTAAAAGGGAAATCTTCCACTTGCCATAGGCACAGATGTGCAGTTAGATGTCTTCGACCACCTTCTCTTTTTCTGGAGTGAGACAAGGACCATCACATTCAAACAAACTGTCTATCAAGAATGACCTTTTCAAAACACACCCAGAGAATTCCCCAGCTGTCCACAGCAAGGGAATAAGTTCTTTTGGAGTTAGCCATGCATGAATCAGCATGTGGGAAGGGGGGAGAGAACAAGACATGCAGTGGCACAGGAAAAAAGTTGGCATACTTTTAATGAGCAAGGATAGAAATACAATGGCAGGTTATTCTCTTAAAAATATGTGACTTCAGAAATGTCACTTTGAGGTGGTTGACAACAACAGCGTAACGAAGATAAACCCAGTGCTTGTTTCATTTAAAAAATGGTTCCAGTACTCATATATATGGCTGCACTAATTTCCACCAGTTCCCTCTCCCTCTGAAGATCTACTCTATGCTATTCCTGAGAGTCCACTCTCTTTCTCTGGCTGTGTTGAGCAGGGCAGTGCACAAGGATCATGACTTGAGAAATCCCTTTAAAAAGGTACTTGTATTTAAGTGCTGATGAGTATTCTCAAGAACAAGAAAGCCCTCTGTGGGCTTACTTTCATTTTATGGAAGTGGACTTCTATTGTGTGCTTGTCTGAAATAAGTCAGGCTTGCCACAGAGCCACAATACAAAGGGAGATGGTTCAGACAGGACTTCAGTAGATGGTATCACCTGTGAGAGATAATCATGGGCTTCCTGAGTGCTGAAGACAAGGAATAGAAAAGTTAAAATGGAAAATGGAAGAGCCATGCTCTCACTCTGTCTTACTGCACGCCTAATGGGGCTGAAAGCCACAGCAGAAGAGTTCATCATGCAACTAACTGACAACGTGATTAGCAGCCTAAGCCCCAAACCTCACACTTTTCCACTGGCATGGGCCCAGGACTCTTGGCAACCAAGCAGGCTGCCTTGACTATTTGTTTTGCCAGTACAGACAAAACAGATTTCATTTTCATACTGGATCATAAAGCAACACTCTAAACACTTTTTGCTTATTGAACCCTAAACAAAGGGACAGAAGCTTTGATTATTCTTAAACCTGAGAAATGCATTTTCTAGTAACAAAAAATAAATAAATCAGTGGTAGATTCTCCATTCCATAGGTCTCTAAGTATACCCTGCTGGTGGTCCATAAGCCATATTTGGAGTAATTTTGATCTTGTTTATGTGCATAGACTCAGGGTAAGTATCAGCAAAAAAAAAAAGTTAATTGTTAATAAAATAAAAAAGTAAGGCTTCCTCCTCTATATACCCCAGCCCCACATTGCTACTTGTAGAATCAAACTTCTATCTGTTTAATTCCAGCATAGGTCCAGCTACTAAACAAACAGGGAAAAGGCTAAGAAACTTATCTGCAGTGTGAAAGCTATATTTCCTCATATCGTATTAAAAATACCTACAAATTAACTTTTCTCCCTGAAGTTTTATGCATTTGCGAAGTATCATGTTGATTAGTCATTATTTTTCACATTCTATTTGGACACAATCTCCAGATTTTTGGGATAGCTGAAATGAGACTCCTGACTGTTCAAAAAAAAATTGAAGGCTACAATTAGACTGCTTAAGGAAACCAATACCTGTATAGTCACATAAAGCTCCCTTTCCAAATTACACTGTGTAGTCACATTCCAGTACTATAAAATACATACATTTCCACAATGTAGTGTGGGAATTGAGCAGTCAAGGAAGCAGCAGACTATGCTCACTTTCTATACTGCACTTTCATAGCTCCTCCTATTCCAAATTTTATAACCTATGTGCAATTACAGACAATTCACATGAAGTTCAGCAAGTGATTAAGACAGTGAAACATGCAATCACAACAGTATACATATTAAAATAATAATATACATGGATTTTATACATTTGAAATACACTAATGTTAATAGTGCATTTCATCAAATACACTTCTAAATGCTTTCTAATCAGAATTAATTAGGAGACTAACACTTTGGGAAGTCCTGAACTAAGTGACTCAGCCATATCACCAAACATAGGTGATGCCTAGCTATTTTATATACTTCATTTATAACCATCCTTTCTTGCTGAGATTCAAGACAGGGTACAAAACATTTCTTTTAAAAAATCAATCAGATAGCAAAAATATCCAATGAACTATGCAACAAGGCCAGGATTATGGAACTGGAAAACTGCAAAGGAAAAAAAAAGGGGGGGGGGACACTGTCTAAGGCATGTCATGCTATAAGAATTATATTTGCTTGGAAAATGACATGATTATTAATGCAATAAGATGACAAATCCAGGCCTATAAGCTATGTCCTACTGTCAGAATTGATACCAGCCTTCAGTCTAATGACAAAATCTCCACTGGGGAGAAAGGTGTATAAATTATTAGGGTTGCCATTCTCCAGGTGGGATATACAAGCACAAAAAATGTGAGTAAAAAATCTCTTAAAGGAACCTTTCAATTATTTCTAACATGTATTCTATTGTATTCATAGACTGATACACAAAGTACAATACACATTCACAAACTCATTCCATAGATTGTTAAAGTCCAAAAACAATTTTATAAAGTCCTCAAATTGCAATGCCAAATAATGAAGATAGCTCATCCTGGAATCTCCACTCTTCCGCCTTGCGATTTGAAGCAACCGCTTGAATTTCCAGCTGGTGGTGAAATTGACCAGTAAGCACTACAAGACTTTAAATAGCTGTATTTCATCCAGAAAATAACATGAATCCAAGGCTTACTTCATAAGGTCTCTTATGTGCTACATAGAATATACTAGAGCTTTTACACAGGTTGAAGAGAGAGATAAGAGGCACAGGTTCTGATTTAAGTTACGGCCAAGAAGAAGAATTTACAGAAACATAAAGTAAGCCTAGGATTCATGCTGCCGTTTATTTTCTGGAAGAAATGCAGTGATTTGGCGACTGTGATCCATGCTATTGTCACTTTGAGAATAGACTACTGTAATGCCCTTTAAATTGGGCTGCCCTTGTCTCAAATCCGAAAGTTGCAGCTCATGATGATGATATTGGATGATATTGGATTTATATCCCGCCCTCCACTCCGAAGAGTCTCAGAGCGGCTCACAATCTCCTTTACCTTCCCTCCCACAACAGATACCCTGTGAGGTGGGTGGGGCTGAGAGGGCTCTCACAGCAACTGCCCTTTCAAGGACAACCTCTGCCAGAGCTATGGCTGACCCAAGGCCATTCCAGCAGGTGCAAGTGGAGGAGTGGGGAATCAAACCCGGTTCTCCCAGATAAGAGTCTGCACACTTCACCACTACACCAAACTGGCTCTCTCATGCAGAATGTGGTGGCCAGGTTGCTATTATAGCTACCTATACAGGAGCATATTCAACCTGCGCTGAAAACACTGCATTGGCTGCCTGTGGAATTCCGGATTTGTTTCAAGGGGCTGGTCTTAACCTTTAAAGCCCTATATGGCCTGAGACCTGTATGCCTTCAGGACCGCCTTTCCCCACATGTGCCCCAGAGCGCGATTCCTGGGTCAAAGGAAGCCCAGATGACTACCACCAAGGCCAGGGCCTTCTCCGTGGCAGTTCCATGGCGGAATTTGCTCCCAGATAACATCAGAGCTCTGTGGGGCCTCTCACAGTTCTGCAGGGTTTGCAAGACTGAATTATTCCACCTTGCATTTAGTGAGTAATATGGGAGACAGCTGTCAAATCGCCACAGAACTGATAATCTTAGCCGACATTATTGTATAAACATCATGAGCACCATCCCTGACAAGATCTTGGGATAGTACTAGCAATGTTATTGCTTACTGATTATATAATTTCAATCGATTATTTTATTGTATAGTATTTGTTTTTAAGTTTTGTGATCTGATGTTGTGTTTTTATCAGTCACCCTGAGCCCATTATGGAAGGGCAGGATATAAATCTAATAAAATTTAAAAAAAAATAAGACAACCTACGAGATAAATCACCATAGTACACATGAAGCACACCACAAATGCACGAACACAGCACAACTGGTTAGTGCATTTAAATTAAAAGAGTGAACCTGTAAAGTTCGCACAGATAAAGCCCATGCACTGTACAAGCCAGGCTTCTCCCACACAGCTACACCTATTGCTTCCCCCACCCAAAAGATTTAAAATCCCACTGGTTCTAAAGATCCCAAGTACAGAGACACTGAAAGAACTCTAAAGTTCAGGGCACCAGAAGTTACTCATGCCTCGAAAGATTCAAGTGAAAGATGCAAACAAAAGCAGATCTAGCGTTCAGTCCCCGCCAGCCGCATCGTCTTCTCCTCCCTTGAGATCCCATTCCAGAGATTCTCCCACTGGATCCCCCAAGCCCTGACACCAGCCTGATTTCTGGGGTTCCTCTGCCCCAAGTTCAGGCCTCCCGCTGAACGCTAGCTCTCCCGTTCGCACCGCTTTCAGGTCGAGCACGCTGTCCTTGGCCTCCTGCAGGAGGGACACAAACTTCGTGGTGAGGAGCCCCAAGCTCTTCTCGTGCCGGCTGCGGCTGCTGCTGCTGCTGTTTCCTCCGCCAGCACCTGCAGCTGCTTCCACGCTGCAAC
This sequence comes from Heteronotia binoei, assembly GCF_032191835.1. Taxonomy (NCBI): domain Eukaryota; kingdom Metazoa; phylum Chordata; class Lepidosauria; order Squamata; family Gekkonidae; genus Heteronotia; species Heteronotia binoei. The sequence continues at coordinate 46,650,069 of NC_083229.1, forward strand.
TATTGCTGGGAACCGGCTCGGTCAGCGCCGCGGCCATGCTGCATCCCCAGCTGAGCTTCCCCGTGTGCTCCTCCAGTAGGCCGCAAGAAAGCAGCAGCAGCCCTGAATAGTGCGTCTGCAGCCCTTGTTCCTGAACCGCTAGCCTGAGGGGGAGAGGAAGTGACGCTGCCTGCGCAGTTGCTGGGAGACCAAGTTTTGTGTAAGGAAGATGGGGCAGCAGTTTTAGGAGGGTGGTGTGTGTGCCCCCCTCAAACTGGCACTTTGGTTGCTATGTGGCCATAGAGAAAAGCCCCTTTCAGGAGGGCGCCTTTCCCTCAAATTGTTTTGTTTTCGTTCTAAAGTCCTCCCTGTACACACACAGCTTACAGTAATTAACTTCCTCCCTGTACACATGTACCTTACAGTCTCCAAAATAATATAGGGCCATAGTGTACATTGTATAGTTCTAGCGTTTCCTACAAACGAAGCAAGTGAGGAAGGAGAAGCGCCCTTTAGTGTTCAGCAACAGAATGAACAAAGTGAAGGGCAGAACTCTTTGTGTCAGAAGAGTTGGTCTTTATATCCTGCTTTTCTCTACCCTAAGGAGTCTCCAAGCAGCTCGCAATCGCCTTTCCCTTCCCCTCTGCTCAACAGGCACCTTGTGAGGCAGGTGAAAGTTCTATGACTGGCCCAATGTCACCCAGCAGGCTTCACATGAAGGAAGGTAGAATAAAACTCAGACCTTCAGATTAGAATCTGCAGCTCTTAACTACTGTACCACTATGGCTTTGGTGTCATGTGAATGCATATGTCCTTCACATGTAAGTTTCAAGACTGCAGCATTTAACATTGACTAGCACATTTGCAACACTGAATTTCCCAAATATGAAATTAAGACTAGGCATGGGTAGTAGCGCATTACAGGAATAAATTAACTCCTCTGTTGTTCCCATACTACTGTCTCCACACTAGCACTTTTAAGAATTATAGTGCATGTCCAAATTCATCACAATATACAGTAGTAAGCTTTTATTCATTCTGATGGAAAATTTATTTCTTTCCAAGAAGGAATGTTGCTGAGCTAAGATCTGTCAAAACTGGGTCAGGATGGCAATCCCGCTCTTCAATTATCAATGAAATGAAATGTTTCTAATATACAGTTTGTACAGATGGAATAACTATTAAATTAGATTAAAACCTGTATTGAAGCCATCTATATTTCCAACTGCACTGTTCCTGGAGGTCTTCCACCCTTCAGGAATGATTTTTCAGGGTGTACAGACAGCTGTAGTATTGTGTAGTATCATGTCAACACTATCAAAAGCTCCCCCCGCTCAGTACCCTAGTCCTACATGAAATAAAATGTCCAATTGTAAAATCAATACAAAGCTCATAGAATCGATCCCCCCCACTTTTCAGTATCAACATCACAAAATATAACCTCTCAGTGACAGTTCACTCACCCCCCCAAAAAATGACTTCCATGCAAAGTGATTTTCTTAACAAGTTTAACAAAATTATTTATTTTGAAAATACTGTACATATTTATGTGCAAAGGTAAGTCAGCTAACATGCAGCATTTTCCCTTCAAGACAACTCTTTAGAAAAATAACTGCTAACATGATTGCATCTGTCAAGAATACTGTCGATTTTTTTACTGGTTTTGGTAAACCAACATAGGTTTGTCAGGATCTGTAATTCAGAGCACTTGTTGAATGTCACCCAAGGCAATTGTAAGTCGTTTTATTTTCTCTTCCATGGCCTTTTTATTGTTTGCTGTTTCTTGAAGTAACTGTCTCATTTCTTCTTCAACCTGATAAACCTGAAATTAAATTTAAAGATGCTATAAATAGCCTTCTTTTGAATTTTGATGTATCACTACACTCAATGTTGCTGTCTTGAGAAAGCAAATGTCAATTATATACTATTTCACTATTAATGAAACATTTTTCTTGCTAGCTTTTCCCTAACAGTATGAATCTATAGAATACATTTCCCCTTCCCAAAGTTTTATAGAACGGAAGGCAAAGCTCTGACATCAGCTGAAGACAGTACAGTGCTTGAAGGCATGAAAATGTGGCGGTATTCTCATCCAACTGTATGTGAAAAGCCTATCCATAATAATAAGCTTCCCCACCTGTTCAAAGTCTATTATATTAAAAGGTTCACTTTGTTAGTTAAATGTGCATTTAAAGACCAGAGTTAACTAGAAAGATAATGTAACAAAATAACCTCTCCTTTAAAATTAAACACCCAATACTAACACATTTGGTACAGCACTAATTTACTGTAACCTCTCAACATTTTCCTAATTAATCATGTTTTACAGGGCTTTCAAAAGATCTGTAAAGTTTTCACCCTCTGTTGGAAACAAATTCCACAAATTCAAAGTCATAACTTCAGTATCTGGAGCAAGTATACATCTGTAACAACCCCAGCAGCTGAGTGACACTTAACTCAACTACAGTTTACCAGCCAACAAAAATCCTAACTGACTTTCTTATTTAGCTGAGGGATGAGAAGGTGAACTGCATAGTTGAACATCTTCAGAGTTATCTATCACCTTTTCATTTGCTGCTACGATTTGCTGTTGTTTTTCATTTGCTAACTGCAGTAGTTCTGCTTGATGACTTGCTAAAGTTGATTCAAGTTGCCTTCTGAAAGCATCATCAACAGAATGAAGCTTTTCCATTGTAGCCCTAAACACAAGAGGAAACTTTAAATCTTTTCAATAACACTGCAATACTGTATCAATACTAAAGAAAAAAATGTATTACACACACATCATAAATTACATTCAAGAATATTCCGTTTCTGTGGGTGCATTGTAGTAACTTGTCCATGCCTCAGACATTATTCTTAACAATGTTTATGGTTGCAGCATTGTTTGTGAAGCAGCCTCACTTTGAAAACTTTGTGTTTATGCAGTAAAGAAGAGAGGAAAATAATGTGAGGAAGAAAACAAATTTGAATGTTTATCAATCATCTAGAGAAAAATTTACAAAAAACATCAGCTTTTACTACAGGAATGTTCACTTGACACTATGATCAAGATGCTGTTGTACTGGACTGTAAAATTCCTGAACCTGCCTACTTTTCCAAATTGGGGTGGTGGTGGTACAACACCAGAAACTTATTGAATTCCAGCAGATAAACTTTATGTCCAAATTAACCATACTGGAAATTCATAATGTGCTGAACAAAGTGAAAGAATTCCTATCTCTAAAAGTAAAAAGTGGCCCTTTTTAATTTCCTGCTTAACAAGCCAACTGTTAGCACTTTTTACTAACCCCCATTCCCTATATGTCTAGTTTATGCTTGATTCTGCAAACTGGATAAACCTCCAGAGTTGAAGCAGTCTCATTGTTCTTCTGAGGCAAGGCCTCATCTCAAGCTTCAGGGTTTTCCCCAAATCATAGGGAAAAAAGACACACACATTAACACATTTTCTATTTACTTCTGAGTTTGAAGACTTTTGTCTCTTTCTTCAATCAGGCGTTTCTCCTTTATATCAAAATTTTCTTTCATTTGTTTAACCTGTGCTTCCAGCTTGCTTAATAATCCTCCTTTATCTTGCCACTTCTTATTCATTGCACTGAAACAAATGGGCATGATCAGAATGGCTTCAAAAATTATTCACATTAGTGCAAAGAAAACATTTTCCTTACTTTACGAGCATTAAAAGTGCTTGTAAAGTGCATGTAGGATCATAAGCATGTTTCCCAGCTCATTTCAATATAGTCTGCACCAGGGGTGGAATTCTAGCAGGAGCTCCTTTGCATATTAGGCCACACACCACTGATGTAGCAATCTTCCAAGAGCTTACAAGGCTCTTTTTTGTAAGCTCTTGGAGGATTGGCTACATCAGGGGTGTGTGGCCTAATATGCAAAGGAGCGCCTGCTAGAATTCTACCCCTGGTCTGCACACTACACTTGACTTTAGCCAAAAGGCAGAGAAAGCACAATTTTGAGATTCTTTCACTCCAAAGGGGGACCCTATGTACCTGCTGCACTGAAGCTTTTTCAACCAAAGTAATAATTCAACTTCTCTATGGCACCTTTTTTTGTATTTGGGCCGCTAGTCTACATTCCTTTGAAAAAATGCAATCTTAATTTCTTTGTGGCATTTACAGGTCCCCCTTGGTGTTCCTAACTCCCTTCTTCACTTAGAAACATAGAATCACAGAGTTGGAAGGGACCTCCAGAGTCATCTAGTCCAACCCTCTGCACAATGCAGGAAACCCACAAATACCTACCCCAAATTCACAGGATCTTCATCGCTGTCAGATGGCCATCTAGCCTCTGTTTAAAAACCTCCAAGGAAGGAGAGCCCACCACCTGAGGAAGCCTGTTCCACTGAGGAATCGCTCTAATGGTCAGGAAGTTCTTCCTAATGTTGAGCTGGAAACTCTTTTGATTTAATTTCAACCCATTGGTTCTGGTCCTACCTTCTGGGCCACAGAAAACAATTCAATACCATCCTCTATATGACAGCCCTTCAAGTACTTGATGGTGATTATATCACCTCTCAGCCACCTCCTCTCCAGGCTAAACATGCCCAGCTCCTTCAACCTTTCCTCATAGGACTTGGTCTCCAGACCCTTCACCATCTTTGTCACCCACCTCTGGACCTGTTCCAGCTTGTCTATATCCTTCTTAAAATATGGTGCCCAAAACTGAACACAGTACTCCAGGTGAGGTCTTACCAGAGCAGAGTAAAGCGATACTATCACATCACATGATCTGGACAATATACTTCTGTTGATACAGCCCAAAATTGCATTTGCCGTTTTAGCCACCACATCATACTGTTGACTCATGTTCACCATATGATCCACTAAGACCCCTAGATCCTTTCGTACATACTACTGCCCAGACAAGTCTCCCCAATCCTATAACTATGCATGGGATTTTTCCTACCAAAATGCAGAACTTTACATTTATCCATGTTAAAATTCATTTAATTGGTTTTAGCCCAGTTTTCCAGCCTGTCAGGGTCATCCTGTATCCTGTTTCTGTCTTCTACTGTATTTGCAACCCCTTCCAATTTAGTATCATTGGCAAATTTAATAAGCATTCCCTCTATTCCTTCATCCAAATCGTTTATAAAGATGTTGAACAAAACAGGACCCAGGACTCCTTGAGGCACTCCACTTGTCACTCCTCTGCAAGAGGATGAGGAACCATTCACAAGCACTCTTTGGGTGCAATCTGTCAACCAGTTATAGATCCACCTAATGGTAACAGGATCCGAACCACATTTTACCAACTTGTCAAAAGGATAGTGTGTGGAACCTTATCAAAAGCCTTACTGAAATCTCGATAAACAACGTCTACAGCATTCCCCTGATCCAGCAAGGTAGTCACTTTCTCAAAAAAAAAAAATAGATCTGGTTAGTTTGACATGACTTGTTCTTGAGAAACCCATGCTGGCTCTTAGTAATCACATCCATTCTTTCTAAATGTTCCAGGACCGATTGTTTGATTATTTGTTCTAAAACTTTTCCAGGTATAGAAGCCAAGCTGACGGGTCTGTAGTTACCCAGATCCTCTTTTTTCCCCTTCTTGAAGCTGGGGACAACATTCACCCGCCTCCAATCTTCTGGCACCTCTCCTGTTCTCCAAGAATTCTCAAAAATAATAGCCAGAGGCTCAGAAATTATATCCACAAGCTCTTTTAGAATCCTTGGATGCAGTTCATCTGGCCCCGAGGACTTAATTCATTTAAAAAACTAGATGTTTATGTACTACCCCTATGTTGATCCTAGGTTGGAACTTTATACCCTCCTTATATTGTTGTTTTTGCCATGTTGAGCACCATTTCCCTCAGAAGAGAAGACTGAGGAAAAGTAGGAATTGATCAGTTTTGCCCTCTCTTCATTACCCGTTACCATTTCACTTTCCTGCCTTCGCAGTGGGCCTACAATGTCTTTGCTCTTTTTCTTACTCTGAATATAAGAACCCTTTTTTGTTGTTTTTAGCATTTTTGGCCAGCCTAAGCTCATTCTAAGCTTTAGCTTTCCTAACTTTTTCTCTACAAGCACTTGTGATTTGTTTATATTCATCCTTGGTTATAAGGCCCTCTTTCCAATTCCTAAAGGAGTCTTTTTTCTTTCTCAAGTCTTTAGAGAGCTGTTTATGGAGCCAACTCGGCTTTTTTTTCTTCTCATAAGAATCGTCTGTGATTGCGCTTTCAGTATTTTGCTTTTAAGAAACTCCTGAACCCCTGAAGAGGACAAATGAGAATTGAGGTGAGAATCTTGTTGACCTCTGCTTTTCAGTGGCTTAAGATACACAGAAATTCAAAAGGCCTTCTTTCCTTAATAACACAAGATTTCCACCAGCTAAGATGGTCACACTTAGTTGAGGGTAGTCTAGAAACCATGGGCCTTTTAACTGGTGTTCTAATGTTACAGAACATTGATCACGTTAAATCTATAATTAAACAAAGCATCTGTGACATGGAGTGACACAAGACCTAACAAAAACTCCAAACTTTATGGCTCCTGCAAAATTTAGATACTCCATGACAGTGGCCCAATATCTTAAAACTTTAGATTTTCCTCCCCACAGGAGGGCTTTTACCTTGGTAAGATGTGATGTTATGCCATCATTGGTATTTAGAAGGGAGATACAAAAAGATACATCCTGAAAGGCTCTGTCCCTGCTCCCTTGGCAAGGTGGAAACATTGGGACACGTTTTTATCATTGTCCTTTTTATAAAGAAATTAGAAATCAGACAATCCTTCCTTTTTTGGATGGACTGGTAGTGCTGACAGATAGTTGGAATTTCACCTATCACTAAGGTAACAGCAAAGTTTTGTGCTCAAGTGATCAAAGTGTACAGCGGCCAATAGATCTGTTTAATATGTTTTCTCCTCTCTCATTTAGAGTTTATTTTTTTAGATTAATATATTATTATTTTTAAAAAATTCTTGAAATATTACGACTGGTTTATTTTATTCATGAAAAATGATCCTTTGTATTTTTAATGTCACACTTTTAGCTATTATAGTACTATGTTTTTATCGTGTTGTATGCTTGAATATTGTCATTGACAATAATAAATAAACTACAACTACAATATAGTCTGTAACATACCAAACATGTGCATATGAGGTTACTAAGTAAGCACCTGAAAGCTTTCTTGGTATCTTCAAGTTCTGTATCTTTTTGTTGCAACTGCTGTTTTAGTTCTTCTTTCCTCTCATTTTGCCTTTCTAACTTTTCCATTAGCTCTTCCAAGTGTGCATCTCTTTCTTCTAGTTGTATCTGAAATCTCTTCTCCATTTCCTTACTCTCTTCATGATGCTTTCTTATTTGCTCATCTCGTTCCTGTAAGGCCTTAAAAACAAAATTCTTCATCAATCTGTACCCTATTGTGTGAATGAAAAAAGACAACAGTGAATAAGTTTTTCTTACTGGGGTATAAGAGTTCAGTGACTTCATAAGCATAGTATTACCTTGCCAAAAGATTCCTTATACACTGTTTCTCATATCTTAATAACATATTGGGATTGAACTGTTTCTCATACCTTAATAACGTATTGGGATTGAACAATTAAGAAATTTGGCAGTTTCTGATTGTCACAGTGAATCTGTCATAGGAGGAAGAGATTAAAAGTGACTGAAAAATAAAATACTGCCTTAGTTCAGTGTTAAGACACACTGAACACAACTGAAACACAGACCACAAGGACAGCAGAGAAATCAATACACCCTCCATTAAAAACAATTTCCTTGCGCATAGAAACTATACATCAGGGAGCGCTGTAGCGTGGCCTGCTATGGTTCTAAAAAAGCACTGTTAAATTATAGGAGACTACGCCTGTAACCTGATTTGGTGCAGCCCAGACCATCTCATCTGCTGTAAACATTAGGTCTAAATTATCTCATTGCTTTCAATGGGGCTTGGTTGCAACTACCTTTTGCTAAGCTGTATCTAGTCACAACATAATCATAGGATTCTGATGTAGTATAGCAAATCAAACTAGATGTAGGCTACATCTTTTCTGTAGCTCATTAAAGGGAAAAAAACCTTCAGAGCAGGGGAACGGATACATTAATTTAAAAATGAGAAAACAAAACTAAGCTTCAAATTTGAAGTCATAAATTAACTCTGAAAATCTAATAACAGTTCCTAAATCTCCCCTCCAATCAAATGGAATCAGGTGATTAGGGGCTAGGATATTTGGAATGCTAATATTATTATATGATGAAATGTAAAAGCAAAAAAGGTCTATACATATAAGTCAAGGTTTGTCCAGCTTGAGTTAGTTTGTAGAAAGAAGAGATTCATGAGACAAATGGAGAAACACTAGGCTTTTACATTTGTTTAAAAAAGCCAAGCAAAGGAAATGGTAAACACTTTGAATCTATCAGAGCACTTATGAGATCTACCATATTTAGGGTCAACTAAGTGAAACTTCCACCATCTAGCATTCCTATGGATACCAATATTTTTACTCAGAATCTTCAAGTTTTCTGTCAGGTTATTATTACAGAATCTTCAAGATTTTTGTCAGATTATTATCAAGCTCTTTGCCTAACTAAAACTCTGAGAGGGTCCACATACTGACAGCTACAGGATGTGTAGAAACTCAGTAAGTACAACCTTCCCTATAAACATGCAAGGACAGAGAAGATTTCATCGACTGTATTTCAGCCTTTCATGTAGCTGTTTAAGCACCAAGCCATTTCTGGAAATAAAGAAGTGATAATGAATAAGCTATTGACATAAAAAGGTAACATTCTAAAGTAAGCCCTATACGATCTAGGACCCACCTAACTTACTGGGCTGCCTCTCTGATTATAAGCCTACTAGAGTGCTCTGCTTCTCCCAAGAAGCCATCTTTTCCAAAGAAGGGCTGAAATCTGGGACAGCCCTGCTCCTACCGATCTAGCCGCCCAGTGAAATCAGAGCCATGACATCTTTGCTACTCTTTAGGAAAGCACACAGAACAGAACTTCTAATTTTCTAAAAATGCCTAATTTTCTGAAATTTCTTATTAAAAATGTTTTTATCATCTTTATATCATCTGTAAGAAACCACTTCAATAGGAAAAGCAGAATAACAATTTATTAAATAAACCTTTACAATTATGCCCTGTACCTATTTTCTCATATCACTATAAGAGTCAATATGGAACACTCACTACTTTTAATTTTCTAATGGTTTCTGTTTGATCATCCATTATTTTAGACTTGATCTTCAACGTATCTTGGTTATGTTCATTTTCTTTCTTCTGAGCCTTAATCTCACTAGTTAGGACTTCTATTTTGGCTTCCAATTTTCCTCTATCTTGAGCAAGAGAAGCTCCTGGGGAGAAGGGAAGACACCAAGACAGATTTGGTATTTTGAGTACTGTAAATATTTATGCTGCATAAGATTAAACTACATGGTAAGGCAAGCAACCCACCACCTTCTGTTCCATTTCTAAAATATTTTAGGAAGAACACAACTTATAGCTCTGACCTGGATGGGCCAGACTACCCTGATCTCATCTATCTCAGAAGCTAAGTAGGATCAGTCCTGGTCTGCATTTGGATGGGAGACCACCAATGAATGCCAGGATCATTAAGCAGAGGCAGGAAATGGCAAACTGCTTCTGAACATCTCTTGCTTTGGAAACTCCAAGTGGTTGTTCCAAGTCAGATGCAACTTTGGGGTTTTAATTTTTTTTAATATGTGCATGTGTACACATGCAAGTATGTGTGTGTGAAAGTCACAGCAACCTCTGCTGACTGATCCCTACTGGGGGCCTGGAGAATATTCAGGGAGGTGGCTGAATAAAGCCTGCCCCAACCTCCTGATTCCTGGTATTCCAAGGAGGTCTCCCATCCAAGTACTTGCCAGAGTTGACCCTGCTTAGCTTCTGAGATTTGACAAGACTGGGCTTGCCTGGGCTATCCAGGCCCACCCTTGGTCTAACCCCCTCAGCAGAGAGGAGGGAGGAACACCCTAGGCTGCCACTTGCTGCAACAGACCCCAACACCATGGGCTGAACAAAAAAGTAACAGGTTGGTTTTGGTGCTCCTTCACCTTTGATGCCTAGATGCACCTAATAGATGGACCAACCCTGACAAAACAGGTTTTTATGCAACAGTTGCTACCTCTTTTGGAGAAACTGAAAAGAAATCTAAGTTGGAATCCACTGACATAAAGGGTACAAGGATATGGGGCTTACCACCATTGTCTCACCTATTACAAAATCACTGTGAATTCTTACACATGCAACTAAGAGATTTCAAGTTAATTATTCACCAAAACTAAAACAAGGCACATTGGTTATTTCATGTATTACTTTCCAGTCTAAGATCGTAACAGCCTTTAGCCATTTCCAAAGAATTCTACTACTAATTTACCTTGTTGCGCCAGCTCTTGTCCCCAAATTTTTCTTTCAGCTTTTAATCCATCAATTACAGATTCTTGGGCTGCTATCTGTGAAATAAGTTTGGATTTTTCTTGTTGAAGAAGCTCAAGTTGAATAGTCTTCTGTTTATCGTCTTCTACCATGTGTTCAAGTGCTCGGATTCGACTCTACAAAGCAAAAAAAGGGGAAAACTTTAATTAATCTCTCTCTAAAAAGTTACTCCATTACCTTATAATTTACTAAAGGAATATATAATAAAGTTTGAGTCCAGTGGCACCTTTAAGACCAGCAACATTTATTCAGGGTATGAGCTTTGTTTGTAATAGCAAAGCCTTTGTTAGTAAAGATGTAGCAAAAGAGAAATCTAGAAATATACACACCCTTCAAACCAGCCTGGTGGCTGGAAATGTGATTACAAAGTTAACACTCATTTGTAAAGTGTTATTACTTATCTTCTCAGTAGATATTAATGTAAGACAGAATGCAATACAGAAAACATGCAAAACATTACTTAAAACCCCCTGCAGATTCATACTTTCCAGTTAAATGTTGTTTCCTGTTTCAATTTGACCAGCTCCGTGATCTTAGTTTTTTGTTCTTTCACTATGGATGTTAGCTCTTGGATCAGAGTGGCAGACTTCTTTTCTTTTTGTTGAGACTGAATAAGAGCATGCCTGTGTTCTGCCATCTCAGTAGCGACATTATCAAAGGCTTCTTTAACCTATTATAGAAAAAAATACTGTTTATTAAGATTAACTCCATGTCTCTTAATTTCTGGAATAAAATACAGTGTAGCAAGTCTAGGAAAACAGAAACAAAGTAAGTATTGGAGAACATACTGTGTTGAAAATTAAGTATTAATTTTGTACTTTAGGAATATCAGGTTGCTTGTTGAACAGCCTCTTGAAGATGTACTGGTGTAGGGAAGGCTCCTTGCACCAGAGGAGATAATTACCAGTAGTAGAACAGACTCACAGGATGAACCCATAGATGTGAGGCATTTAATCACAGTTCAATAGTAGTAGGTTTTTAACCAAAAGAGCTGGGAAAATGATCATTTCAATTTTATTCCTACAGAAAAGAAAGGAATAAAGCCGCTTTTAACAGCACTAGCAATTCCTAAGTATTTATCCCCCTCCCATTGCTTACCTCTGCAAACCTTTTGGCTTCAATTGTTAACGCAATCCGAAATTCGTCTTCTAGATCTTTATAATTCTTGCGTAAGAAATTAATTTTACCCTCTAGTTCTTTAATATGATGTTCATGTCGCTGTTGCTCTTTAGCAGCTTCTTTAGCCACAGCATCTTGGAATTCTGAGCCATTTAAGCTAACTCTAGCTTCTAGTTCCTTTCTAAGATTACAAGACAAACAAGAAATTAAACATTAAGAAAAATAAAGACTTTATCCTTATATGCCCTGAAGGGGAAACAAGGTAGTGCTTAAGACCTCAAATGAACTAGGGTACAAGAATGAATGGCAAATTCTTCATTTACAACCAACAATTTGTGCTTGAACACTACCTTCTTCTCTAGTGTTGTTCAACAAGGTACTTGCACTATACCTTAAAAGGGAAAAAAAGAATGTCTGCAAATGATAGTGGATAAGCTTTCAGAGAACAGGGGTTATGTTGACTTGTTGGGTCATGAGAAATGGCTCCTACAGTATACATAGAAGAGCTGGTTCTGTGGTCCACCAATACATCTACAAACAGAAATACTAGCTGTCCTCTGTCATGCTTAAAAAGTTCAATCTTTCAGCAACAGAATTTGGTGTATGAAAAAGATAATTTTGCCTATTTTTATTTAACCATAGTTTCAAACGTACAACTCTTTGTATATTTATGACTCATCTTGAGTCTTAAGATGCCTGGGAGAAAGCTGGATATATAAATATCTTAAACTAAATAGATAAATCTGTTTCAGTATACCTACCTGTGCTCCTGCTCTCTTAATGCAAGAACTTCGTGGAGTTGTTCCATCTTCTCTTTTTGCTGCCGAAGAGATACTCGAAGTAACTGAACTTCTCTCTCAGCTGCTGAAGCTTTAAGTTCTGCAGCTTGAATTCGTTTCATCTGTAACATGTTTTAAGAAGACAATGGAAACATGGCCATACTGTCTTTAAATCATCACAAGACTCCCACCTATATCGCCTGCAACAGACTTGCAACCCACTAAGTTTTGGTACAAAAACAACAAATTCTGCTATAATTGCCGCTTTCATTATTTATTAGGTCCAATGCCATGGAAAAACCAAAATGATTATCATGCTGGACAGCTCTACAAGCTGCTTTTCTAGTGTTTAGTGAACATCAGGGAATACATATATTTATTTTACTACTCTGATTTAAGAAAAGCCAGTTAAATGCAATACTGAACTGTAATTCCTGCATAAAAACAGTATCAATCCCATGCATAATGCCTTTTCTTCTTCATTGCCTCTCCTGCTGGGTAAAACACACCTTTCACTGGTTGGCTTAGAAACATTTAACCAATACCACTCATCAGCTTTTCAGTGTTAAGGCTGGTTCATAATTCAGGGGCTGTGGTAAAGCATTCATATATCCTTATAGTCATGTGGGGGAATTTCAGAGCAAATGGGGATATACTAGGATATAGCTGCAAATGTGCCATCATCATGCCCACATATGTACTACTAGTCTATGTTAACGTTGACCACTCAAAAGATACAAAGGTAGGGCTATATTTACTGGTGATTCACAAACTAACTGGTCTTGCCCCAAATTAAACTCCATAAAACTAATAAATATGCAAGGGATATTAGGGCTGTCTGGACAGTTGGAACTAATTTGGTCAAGTGCATCTCTTATCACAATCGTGATAACAATCTGCCAACATGCCTTTTCTACCGTAGACACTCATCACCAATAGCCTCAGCTCTTCAACACTTGGAATTAAAGCCTATACCTCTGAAGCTTGCCGTTGCACCCTTTGTGTATCCATTTTGGACAAGGTTTCTTCTAATGTCTGCTGTGCCTTTTGTTGATCCTCCTCTTTCTGTTTAGACTGATTTATCTCCTTACGGAGGCTTTCCGTTTCGTCTCTTAGTTGCTGAATGTCAGCCTGCAGTTTTGTTTTGGCATTTCTCTCTCTCAAAACCAGCTCTTTTAACCTGATAAAGTAGTGCACAAAACTTGTACATCACAATCTTTTCCTTTAGTTTAATTATTTAGAACAAGAGCCTAAGCAGAGATCATCTTTGGGAAAAGTACAGTTGTGTGTTCCAAAAACAAATACTTGTTAATTCTGGACACTCAGTGGAAGATAGAAAATCCGATTTTAAAAAGTGATCATGTTTGTCATCTGCCCATCTCTAATAATGATTTTTATTCACAACAGTGTAGTAGGACTAAAACTTGACCAAGTTAGAAGTCAACAGGAAAATGCTCAAAGTTCAGGAGACGGGGCTGTAAATAATTTAGTTTGGCAGATCATTAATCTGTAGAAGCAAACACAACCTTCTATGTACAGAAGCCCCATACTGCCATGACTCTGGCATTTATTCACCTTCTGCATTGCTGCACTCAAGTTGTAGAGGTGATTGTAGAGAAACTTTTCAGTTCTGAGCTACTTATAAAGTATCTTATATTATGGTGACTTGGCTCATTCTGTGATTTCACACAAGCAAAGACAACAAAACATTTGAAAGTGGTCACAAAATTCAGCAAGTCTATTCTATTTTTCTTTAAAGAAGAAAACAAGTTTCTGGCCCTCTTTAATAGTAAAAGTGTACCATTCACCTCATTAATGGTGAACTCCCTTAAATGTACATAAAATAAGTCTAATGGCTACAGCTGCAATCCTAACGACATCTTCCCGGAAGTTAGTCCCACTAAAAACCTTAGGAATTATTTCCAAATAGAGCTGCTATGGCTCAGTAGAATACCCTAGGCTCAATCCCCACCATCTCAAGTTAAAAGATCTGGCAGTAGGTGATGTGAAAGACCTCTGCCTGAAACCCTGCCAGTCTGATTAGACAATATTGACTTTGATAGACCAAGGGTCTGATTCAGTATAAGGCGATTTCATGTGCTTAGCATCACTACCAATTCCCACAGATCTGAATGGACAAAACTTTATTTAAAAAGGGTAAAATAAAGAATCCTCTTGTTCTGAGTAAACATATTTTTGTGTTTACTTTTTACAAAATATTATTTACATGCTGGTTCCTAACCTGTCTGTAGTGTATACAGCCATGCTTTGAATATCCTTTTCTTCTTTTGCATGGCTCTGCAACTCTTTGATATTTTCTCTCAGTTTCTTTTCAGCTTGTTCAGCTTTCCACCTCCTCTCACGCTCCTGATCCAGTTCTTGAATCAGTGCCTGAATAAGAAGGAAAACCATCAGATTACAGCACAAGTGAAACTACAAATACAGAACAATTTGATTATTCTCTTGCATCTGTAGCAAACCTTCCTTCCCCCCACCCCCAGTGTCCTAAAACTAGAGCTGTAATACATTTATCTCCTAGGGAGAATGAAAATACATGTACATCAGTCTTCTTATTAACGGCAAAACATTTATTTTTCACTTGGCAGTATTAGAATAAAAGGCAGTGAGTAGCCAAGACGGAAATGTATTCTGGGATGTCTAACTATGAAGCCATATAAAGTAAAGAATTGATATTGGAATTTTCAGTAATACAGACAATTAGAGTCTGGTTTGCATCAGTACATTTTGGGCTGTAAATGGAGGCTTTGCACCTCTCTAAAGAAATAGAGAGAATAGCAGAATAGAGGCTGGACTGCTGATAAAAAGTCTACAACAATAAATTTTTCTCTTTGAAATGACAGCTTTCAGTTGGCATTAAATGTTTTGTATCATTTAATCATGGGAACTCCCTATTTGCTATATGTGTATAATCCTGGTGAAAATTGAACCCAAATTGTAAAAGTTGTAAAAAGGTGAAGCTTCAAGTGATGCTATGAAGTGCCATAGCACATATATTTGGACGTAAAGAACCCCAAGAAACAGCTGAAAAACAGCAAGAACTGAGCTTATTAGGAAGTTGTTTGGGGCTGAAACAGGCAACCAAGCCAGTAAGGGTTAGGAAACAACTTGCTAGAAAACTATTATTGTCAGGACAAATTCGATTCTTTAAAAATCCTCATACATGGGTTTCTGCTTAACAGTATGCATTATTAGATATTTGTGCCTGTTTATTTCATTATATCAGTCCCATTAACAGATTTCTTTTGTATGTGAAGCAGAGAGAGCTTAAGAAACATCTTTTCACTAAAAGAACAGAAGAACCCAGATAGTAACATGAAATCGGCATAGTAGATGCTAGAATGTGAAAATCAGCTTTGCTGTCAAGAACAGAAGATGAGGTGTGAGGTTATTGGTTTAACAAAATCAGAGACTAGTTGTGTTATCTGCACAAAAAAAGAAAGAAAGAAAAGTGCTTCAGAACTAGTTAAATGTAAATAACAACTCAGGACCTTAAACAAGCAGGTCAGATGGTAGACACAGAAAAATAGTTTTTTATATTCTGTTTTTCTTTACCTGAAAGAGTCTCAAAGCAGCTTACAACCACATTCCCTTCCTTTCCCCACAACAGGCATCTTGTGAGGTAGGTGGGGCTGAGAGAGTTCTGAGACTTGCCCAAGGTCACCAGCAGGCTTCATGTGGAGGAGAAGTGGAGAATCGAACCTGGTTTCCCGATTAGAGTCCACTACTCTTAACCACTACACCACATCAGCTCTCAACAACACTCTGGGTCTCAAAAAAAGGCACTGAACTATAGCATGATTCCCAAATTCTCTCTCTGCATCTTAATCTATGAGGCTCTTGGAAATCTTATATTTGTATTGTATTACAAGAAGTATCAGCCCCCTAACACTATAAAGACAGTTTTGTTCTGAAGTTGTTCTCATTTTCTTTTGTTCAAACTAATGCTAGATTTACTGCAGATCTCTGAAAACTAAGCAGTCATTATCTCAGACCAAAAAACCAGAAGTACCTTGTAAGTTGACTCTTCTGGAATACTTGAATCTAAACTTTTTAGTTTTTTCACTGGACTCTTCCGCCCAGTCATCAATTTCTTGGGTGATTTCCCCACTACTTCCAGACTTGGTACATCAGAAAGTAAACTGGAATCTTCTTCCTCTTTGACTTGAGCATCTAATTTTTTTGATTTTATAGAAGCCCGCTCTTCTCTACTAAAATGACACAGAAGTTTATGATCACACTGGAATACATATATTCTTTGTACAAAGAGAGTTAACTTTATGGGTGAGAACAAACTGAGAATGGGGTGTGTGCACAGACCCATGTACAACAAAAAGAGAGATAAGAATCTCCTCTTCAAGCATTGTACCTTCCTGGTATGGGGCACCATAAGCAACTTTTTGCTAACTGAGCCACAAAATCTTCACTGTCAGCATTACAGGGCTGTTGTCCTGGATTGCAGACATTTACAGGTAGTCAAGACAGTACTCTATATAAGGCAAGAGGGATCTTTCATTTATTCCCATCCTCACAATTCTGCATGGTCCCCACTTTCTACAGTGCATGTATGATTGCCAAGTTAACAATGTGGGACAAGATGTATAAGTATCAAAGTTCTCACAGACGAACATTTACCTTCATTTTATCAAGGTTCACCCAAGTATCCCCATCCCATGTTTGCAGGGGGTGGGGGTTGTAGCTGAAGGTACCTGTCCAAGACTTTGCTCCTCTGAGAACGGTGTTTGGTAGATAAAGTAGCTTTACGATAATTAGGGATTTTGCTTCTTTTTGCCACCTTTCTGCTGTTTTCTTTTTCACCATCACTCCCTGAAGTGAGATCTGTATCTCTTTTTGCCTTAAGAACATTCACATCAGTGCTGCTTTTTGCAGAAGAGTCCAACACCTAGAAATAAGAGAATTGATTCAGAATCCACAGTGCTGCTTGTCCTAATTGAGTGTCAGATCCATCAGCTTTAGACATAAAGGTCTGTAGAGTGAAAGAGGTAAATTATACTGGAAGTCATTTAGAACTGAATAATCCGTGCAACTGTATTAATTCCAAAACCTCTTTTGAAGCAGCAAAGTTCAGTATTTGTGGTTCTCAAGCTTATGCTTATCAACACTTTATGAGCTTCAGTGTTTTTGAACCAGACTTACAAGTATGCAATTCACACTGCACTCTAAAGACTATTAATTTGTATTAAGAGGGATTATGTTGTTTCAAGTGGAGTCTAGGCCACACTATCAGAAAAGAAGTCACAGATCAGATCATTAAAAGGTAAATACAGAGGCAACCAAGTGGGGAAAATGGGGATTAAAAAACCCTACAGTTTTTCACAGGCAAATTTATACTTTTATGGTACAGTCATGGTAAACCTCCAAATCACAGGCAAACAGCATATGGAGAAAGCCAACTTGGCAGTTAACACCTAGGATTAGACTACTATAGCATGTTCTATACCTTTGAAGATGTCTGGGTAAAGTAAAGTAAGGTTGATCAGAACATGTGGGGGGGCCTTTTTGGTTGTCAACCCTAATTTCCCAAAAAGAGAGATTAGATGATCCCTATAAACCATCCAGTCTGGATTATATATTTGGTACAATATATGGAGTTTTGTGAGCAAAAATTATACTTTGTGAGCTACTGGCATTGAAACTGTGAGCTACTGCATAAATTAGTTTGCTATGGGGCCATTTTCCCTGAGCTAAGACAAAATGTGTGAGCCAGAGGCTAAAGAACCTGTGAGTTAGCTCACACTCACTCAGTTTAGAGGGAACACTGACTGGGTACAGCACTGCCAAGGTTCTGAAATTGCTGCAGATTCTACCACTGCAGTTTAATGTTGTGTGCTTTATATGCTACTTTTGCATTTTTTCCTTGTTAGCCACTGAGGATCTTGTTAAGTGGAAAGCAAGCTTTGAAATCTCTTAAATCAAAATAAACAATGTCTTTCGGTTTCAATACATGTGTGCTAACTACATGAATCATGACAAATATAGTACATAGCTATGTAACAGTAAGCTGAACTGTCCTCTCCTGTTTAATTGTAGACTGGTACAAATTAAACAAGTATACTAGCAGAATTGTCATCCAGAGACTGCAAGATGAATGACACAGAATATGTAGAACTAAAGACCTTGTTGCCTTTCCGTCTGGGTCAAATCACAGGAATAAAAACAGCATTCCGAGATCTATTTGTATGTTTTTTCTGGTTTTGTTTAAGTCAGACTAGAATTTTTTTTTAAAAAAAAAATTGGATTTTTATTTTGCTGTCCCCATGTGGGCTCTCTTGTCCCTAATCAACTTGTCTGCCAAGGAATTCTAAAAAGTCTGCAAAAATTACCTGCATACTGGAGCACATTCTAGCATGCTGGTTAAATTTAATTTGGCCAAGTGTATCAGACTTGTAAATACATAACATTTTTTAAAGATTACCAAGTTTGATTAAAGAGCACATTGCTCCTTAAACCTATTACCTTTTCCAATAGATGTGATATTTGATCCTCTAATTTTTTAATCCTCACATCATTGTATAAGTCGTTGGCAAGTTTCATTGTTTCTGGCTCTGAAGAGGATACCAGCTCAGTGGAAGCACTAGTTGTAGGCCAAGATGGCATACTTGTACGTTGGCGAAAATGAGCTAACACCTGGTCAATACGGGGTGTTATCACGGGTAAATTAACACAAGCCTATTTAAAAATGACAAAAAACATAAATAGTATAGGGAAGCATAAATTGTGCTTTTATGTTTTAGACATAATAAATAATAGTCACACCTCCTCTTCATCTGTGGGTGAATGGGATGAAGCCAAGCAGTCCAAAAGGTTTTCAAAGCTCATCAGATCTGATGGATTTGCTTCCACAATGTCTACTGGTTCACCAAATATATTCTTGCCATCTAGAGTAGTTAGCTGGGGTAAAGCCTGGAGGAGGATTTCTCTGTAATCTTAAAAACAGATATTGTGTTTATTCTTAAAGAATCTATAGAAGGATACCATAGATTACTGAAAATTATTTTCAACGCAGCATCACTTTAAAAGGCACTACTTCTTATTGAATAGCTAATAATAATCTAGCATATCTTCAGGAAAACACAAGCATGCTAAGCAGCTATATTGTAAACACAGTTCTTACCTGCTCTGGCACAAAGTGGATTACTTTTTCCATTCTTCTCTAAAGTAAGGTGGGTCAGGTACTGTAATCCAGTCAAGCACTGGAGTAAGTGGTTAACATTATTTATACAATTGCTGTGAAGTTCAAGATGGCTAATTTTGTAATTGGTTCCATGAAGACATAACAGCCCTGGAAAAATAATTAGACAAAAATTGTTAAACATTTTAAGGGAGACCATCATCATAATTCAAAAACTGGTCTTTCTTCAACTAAATTTTATGTAGAATGAACTCTTGTGTAAAAAAGACTCCATAAGTATTTTATTTGTAAAACAGAGTATAACTACACAGCAGCACCAATTGATGCATTAGTCTGAAAAAGGCAGAAACAGCAAAGTTGGATACACTATTAAATGGCAGCAAGCATTAGTTTCCTTCCTTCCTTTCCACCATGGGGGCGCTTTGGATTTCCCACCTCAGGAAAACTTATCTTAAGAGACTTTGTTTATTTAAACTCAAAGATCTCAGATGAAACAATGCATTTATTTTAACTGAATATGATCCTTAGTTTTGACCTGGACTGAATAAATATAGCTCTTGAATAACTACGAGCATGTATACACCTAATTAAATCCTATTGTGTTAAATGGGACTTCCTCCCTAGAATATGCTTATAATTGAGGCTTCAGAGTATCATTGCATCATTATCCCCATGAAAAATACACACATGATTAACTAGTTTCTTTGCAGTAGGCAGCAAGCAGGATCTAAGTTCCCAGATCAAGCACATTAGAGGTTTCTTCATCAAGCACATTAGAGGTTTATACTAATTTACCCTACCTGTAAGATCATGTATGCGGTTATAAGATAAATTCAATCTTGTTAAGTTGAATAGCTTTTCCAGTCCTGGACAAGAAGAA
This sequence comes from Heteronotia binoei, assembly GCF_032191835.1. NCBI lineage: Eukaryota > Metazoa > Chordata > Lepidosauria > Squamata > Gekkonidae > Heteronotia > Heteronotia binoei. The sequence goes on from NC_083229.1 coordinate 46,670,421, forward strand.
AAAGTAAAGACTTATTGTAGCAGTCTACTGTAGTCAAAATAACAAAGAGTTTTGGGCAATAACATTTAAAAAACATTATTATAAACCGAAGTCCATTGAGGCACATACATGTTTGCAGGAAGTAACTACATAGAAGGGAAGGGAGGGTGGAATGGTATAGCCCGATCTCATCAGATCTCAAAAGCTAAGCAGTCAGTACTGGGAAGATAGACCAAGGAAGACTCTGCAGAGGAAAGCAATGGCAAACCACCTCTGCTTCTCACTTGCCTTGCTGGGGTCACCACAAGCTGGCTGTTACTTGATGGCACTTTACACATACACCACTACATAGATACAACAGGGAATGGACAAAGAAATAACGTTTCCCCCCGCCCCCCATATCAAGATTTTAGAAGAGGCACAGAAATTATCATTGATATTCAAAATCTGGTGAGCTTAACATCAAGCTTCATGTAGCTTCCCTAGTAATATGGATAATTAAGCATAAAATAAAATTGAATAGCACAAGTTTTGCAAGCTTTCTTGAACAGAGCTTTTAGATGTTTGTGAGCAACATTCACAACAAAGACAGTAACAATCCCACCACAAACTAACCTTCAACTTTTGTTATCAAGTTACAAGACAAGTTTAAAGTTCGCAAGTTAATTAAAGAACTCAGTCCTTCAATCCGATGTATGCAATTGGATGATAGATCAAGGTGTTGTAAATTCAACATGTGGTCAAGTCTTTCAATCCTTGAGATCTGGTTGCAGTGCAAGTTGAGTGTGTGGAGTTCTGAACTGAAAGGTATTTCCACCAAACTACAAATGAAGGACATGAGGCACTGAGACATCAGTTATTTCAGAAACTCAAGAATCACAGCATACTACACAATTCTTAGCACAATCCAAGTTTTCAAAGCACATATACATCATTACAATACCCTGTACCCCAATTCAGACAAATATTTGATTACTCAGAGTCTGAAAAAAAATTAATTTAAAAATAAATGTTTCAAGAAAGGACTCACCTAAGGTACTTAAGATTTTTAATACAGTATGCATAAGATACAATTACAAACATAACACAAATCATTCTGCAAATGCTCAGAGTATCTTTTATAATTTATTCACATATTCATGGACACTGAACAAAAACGAACGCCTGTCCCTCTAATTAGGACATGGTTCTTTCACACTTATAAACAATGGAACGAAATAAATGGGGATGACATACTCAGTTTAACATCGTGTCAAACTCTCCATATTTCAGAACAGAGACTGGGCATCCCATACGAATAAGGGGGTGGGGGACCACATTATACACCACCCTGAATTCCTTGGAGGAAAAGCGGGATAAAAATGCAAGCGTGAGGATGAGAGAGACAATCAGATCCCGCGTGTAAACTTTTACCACCGTTTAAGACAGCTCTTCATTCTGTCAACGCTTCTTTCAGCCACTCACCTCTTGATGCGTCGATCCATGAGGCTGAGCTCCCTCGCTTCTGCACAAGGCTCTGCCATACTTCTCTTCTATCTGCCTCCCAGCCTTTGCCGCGGAACATGCCGCCATTAACTTTAAATCCCTCCTCCCTGTGCCGGGCTAACGGCGCCGAAAGGCACGACGGGAGAAAGCGGCGGCTTTATGTTTGCTTTGGGCAATGGGCAAGAAAGAACCGTTGGGGTGGTCGCCCGCGAGAAGTGCTTGACGTCCGGTAGAGTCAGCCACCTATAGCCCCCCCACTCCCAGCTTCCGGTTGAAGGGAAAGAGAGAGAGAGAGAGAGAGAGCCGAACAGGGCATACCGTGAACGCAGGGAGGAGACAGAGCGGCTCCTCCCAAGTGTGCAGGATATGTTGCGTCCGCGTTCAAATAGAAAGCGGAAATAGTTGTTTAAATGTTGAGGGTTTCTCTTGAAGAAGAATCTTGGGGCTTCTTGAACATGTAATATAAAGGGATCCCCCACTCCGGACTCTAACCTTTGTTTGTTTATTTATTTTTATCATTCTGGGATAGGGTTGCCAAGTCCAATTAAAGAAAAATCTGGGGACTTTGGGGGTGGAGCCAGGAGACTTTGGGGTGGAGCCAAGAGACATTGGGGCGGAGCCAGGAGCAAGGGTGTGACAAGCATAATTGAACTCCAAGAGAGTTCTGGCCATCACATTTAAAGGGACAGCACACCTTTTTAAATGCCTTTCTTCCATAGGAAATAATGAAGGATAGGGGCACCATCTTTTGGGGCTCATAGAATTGGACCCTCTGGTTCAATCATTTTGAAACTTGGGTATTTTGGGGAGAGGCATTAGATGCTATACTAAAATTTGGTGCCTCTACCTCAAAACATAGCCCCCCCAGAGCCCCCAATACCCGCGGTAGGGTTGCCAATCCCCAGGTGGGGGCAGGGGATCCCCCAGTTTGAAGGCCCTCCCCCCGCTTCAGGGTCATCAGAAAGCGGGGGGAGGGGAGGAAAATGTCTGCTGGGAACTCTGTTATTCCCTATGGAGATTTATTCCCATAGAAAATCATGGAGAATTGAGCCGCGGGTATGTGGGGCTCTGGGGGGCTGTTTTTGGGGGTAGAGGCACCAAATTTTCAGTATCGCATCTAGTGCCTCTCCCCAAAATACCCCCCAAGTTTCAAAAAGATTGGGCCAGGGGGTCCAATTCTATGAGCCCCAAAAGAAGGTGCCCCTATTCTTCATTATTTCCTATGGAAGGAAGGCATTGAAAAGGTGTGCCGTCCCTTTAAATGTGATGGCCAGAACTCCCTTTGGAGTTCAATTCTGCTTGTCACAGCCTTGATCTTGGCTCCACCCCTAATATCTCCTGGCTCCACCCCCAAAGTGCCCAGATATTTTTTAAATTGGACTTGGCAACCCTGACCCGTGGATCAATTCCCCATTATTCCCTATGGGAATCGTTCTCCATAGGGAATAATAGAGTGCCCAGTAGACATTTCCCTCCCCCCCACACGCTTTCTAAAGGGGGGGGAGGGCCTCCAAACCAGGAATCCCCTGCCCCCTCCCTCTCTCTCACACACAAATACTTACTAGATCCTCTTCCTGCAGAACTCTACTTGCTGTGAAAACGAAAGCAAAAGAAAGGGAGGGGCCGTTCTTCATGGAAACTATTCCTGACCCTTTCCCACGAAGCCCTTCCTGTTTCCTGCGCAGCCTTAAAGTGGCACACATTTTACAAACCGATCAGTTTGCAGGTTTCTAAGTTTACAAGTGTAGTTTACAAGTGTTATGCTAAGTTAGTTTACAAGTGTAATGCTTTTTATTAAGACCCTCTACTTTAGCACAAAGCAGTGTCCAAGTCTTCAGGTTCTTCAGATTCTCAGAACTCTTCAGGCTGGAAAATAGTAAGGTGGGGCATCTTATGGGAAATGGTGCGCCTGGAGCCTCTTTGTTAGAAGCGAATTTGCTAAGTTACAGAAACATGGATAATTAATTAAGTATTGACTGGTTTTAATGTTTTAATGCTAACTCGATGTTTTATTACTGTACTGTTTGCTTTTGAGTTGTTAGCCGCCCTGAGCCTGCTTCGGCGGGGGAGGGCGGGATACAAATAAAATCTATCTATCTATCTATCTATCTATCTATCTATCTATCTATCTATCTATCTATCTATCTATCTATCTATCTATCTATCTATCTATCTATCTATCTAAGAGGATGGATAAGAAGGCACTTTTGTCCATTACACCTATAATAGTGAGTCCAATGCAAGGCAGAGTCGCAGTTGTAGTGATCATAGCTCTTTTATTAAGTACAGCATTGTAACGGCTGAACTCTGTGACTGGCCAACAGGGCCAACTATATACGCTTCAAGGTTCCCATGCTAGGACGCCATTGGATCATTCAAACTAGCAGGGGGCCTGTGATTGGAGCAGGGCAGCAGGGTAATGCTTTCTACATGGGGCTACCCTTGACGCTGACTCAGAAACTACAGCTAGTGCAGAACGCTGCAGCACAGCTGTTAATGGGGCTCCCCATGGAAGCCCCATTAACAGCACTGGCTACCTATTGTGTTCCGAGTTGGTTTCAAGGTGTTGGTATTGACCTTTAAAGCCCTTTATGGTCAGGGGCCTATCTGTGGGACCGCCTTTCTCCACATGTTCCCCAGAGAACACTGCGTTCAGGGACAAAAAGTCTATTGTCCATCCCTGGACCAAAGGAGGCTAGGTTGCGTTTGACGCGAGCTAGGGCCTTCTCGGTGGCAGCACCAGAATTTTGGAATGCTCTCCCAGAGGCCATAAGGGCCCTGCGAGATCTTTCCACTTTCCACTTTCCGCCTGTAAGACCGAACTGTTCCGACAGGCCTTTGATATCTAACCGGGAGTGAACTGCCACCCGACATATAGAGTACTAGGTGATCACTGTTCGAAAAGAAGAACTCACTTATATTGTAGTAATACAGCACCACGAAATGTTTTTAAAATCTTAAATTGTAATTATGTTTTATTGGTTTTAACTTGTGAATTTGAATGTTGTCAGCTGCCCTGAGTCCACTTGCGGAGAGGGCGGGATAGAAATTTGAAGTAATAATAGTAATAATTTGGATCCTACTGCCCATTGTTCCTAAGTTCCCAAGCTCAGTTCTAAAGGCTCCAATGAGCCAGGCAGGAACACTATTAATTATTCACAACCTTCGTCTGCATAGACAACAATACTAAATGGCAAGACTCAGCCTTCAAGCAATCCCATTCTTATAACCTGCTGTGCAAATGCCAGCCCTGCTTCATCCATGACAAATGGAATGTCCCTCTAAAACATCAGCCTTTGCAACCAATATAATTCTCTGTATTCCATTTCCATTTGTCCTGCGTTAGCCACCTGACCACAGCCTTAAAGCATGGCTTCAGAACCACCATAGACACATCTGAAGGCTTGGATGTTGATACGTAGAGCTGAATGTCATCTGCATATTCATGACATCCAACCTAGAAGTGACCTATTTGGCTTTTTGTTTCTGCTATCTGGTTTGCTTGGGGTCAAATGGCTTGGATGGATCTGATTCAGGATAAGGTACCATGTTATTCAGGATTCTGAAACATAGTATACGTGTGTTGAGCCCTGCATGGTACTATAGTGGTACTACCTTTATGGTACTACCATTATCTACAGTGGTACTACCATTATCATTTCACTATATAATACAATGTTTCTTTCATGTGATACAAAGAGTTGTAAAGAGTTTTGCCTATCAAGATATCCAGTTTTTCAGCCACATTTTGCAATTCAGCCTTTCTAGATTGCTTAGCTCCATAGTTACTCAAAATATGCTTCTACACTAGATTAGAAAGAAGAACTTAGAAACTTAGTAGGGGCAAATGGTCTGATCCCAAGCTGCATTCTATAGGTTATATCTATTTTGAGTCATTCAGGAGAGTCTTAGCTTGCTGATGGAAGTTTTGGAAAAACAGTTGTTGCTAAGAAGCCATTAAAATGGCTAAGTGTGCAGGGATTCGTGGATTTTCTAAAATGCCATGTTTACACTGGTGTAAATTCATTTTGGTAGAGTTGACAAATCGATTTGGAAAGACCTGGAGATCTGAGGATGGATCATGGGAAAGTGAGGTTGAGGAAGGGGAGGGACCTCAATAGGATATAATGCCATGCAGTCCACCTTCCAAATCAGTCATTTTCTTCAGGAAATTAGGAATAAATGATTTAAATAAGAAATAAATGATTTATGCTATCTGGAGATAGGTTGTAATTCTGAAAGATCTCCAGCCTCTATGTGGAAGTTGGTAACCCTAAAACTTGAAGTTTAAAGACAGTAAAAAGAAGTAAGAAAGCCTTAGCCCTTCCAAGAAAAACAGCTCAGGAAGAAGCACAATGCAGCAGATGGTATTTGTAGTTCTTTAGAATAAGAAAGTTGGAAATCCTTGTTGAAGTTCCAAGAAGAGGCCACTTGCTAAATCAATAAAGCAGACAGTAAATGTTATGACAATTAATTGTCTGAAGAGTGGAACTGAAGAATGTCAATATGAGTAATCCAATTTAGTTTGCTGGCATGCTTTGCTTTATTTCTTGATAACCTATATACCTGCTGAATCCATATTTGTTCTGAGTTACTTAAACCAAATATAATTTCATTGTTATTTATAGGAAATCCAGGTGTCTTGATGTCAAAAGATGACTTGTAATTGGACACCCTGACATTTTATTTTTCTATCTGCCACTGTAATGTCTAGGAACTAATAGAATTTTCCAGGTGTGCTTCTCTGTGAAAAGAGACTGGGACAGATTAGATTATTTAGAACAGATGATGAGAGAGGTTAGAGATTTTAGCCTGTTCTTCATGTAAATCAACAATACGGCCAGGGCTTTTTTTGAGCAGGAACACATAGGAATGCTGTTCTGACTGGCTTGGCACCAGGGCGTGTGGCCTAATATGCAAATGAGTTCCTTCTGGGCCTTTTCTATAAAAAAGTCCTGTGTAGTCAGGGAATGTGGCCTAGTATACAAATAAGTTCCTGCTGGGTTTTTTCTACCAAAAAAGCCCTGAATACAGTACTTAAGTAATGTTTATTTTTTCTTGTTGTAGTATTTATAATCTAACCTGGCATTTTCTGTTACTTTTATTCTCTTGTATATTTAATTGTATGCCTTGATGGAACGGAATATGTTTTTTTTTCATTGTTGAAGAATATAGCTGATCTTTGCCTTGAGAATTCAAATGGCCTGGCCTCTATTCATAAAGCGGTTGGGTTCTGTGGCAGTTGTATAGCCAGGACTGAACAATGAGACTGGAATGCCCTGTATCTTAAAAATGACAGAAGTGCTTGGCTCACTTTCTGCTTTTTTGCAGATGGTCTGTTTAACTACAGAAATAATTCACAGGGCAATCCTATGCAGAGTGGCTTCAGCCTAAACCCATTAAAATCAATAAGGTAAACTGGAAGCAGCTTACTCTAAAGATGAGGAGCATATTGGCTCAACTACATCAGTCCTTGTATCCATGATACAGAGGAACTGTGAATACAAACAGAACAAAGACAATCTAGTTTCTTTTTCTTGTGTAAAGTCCTACATAAATAATGTTGATTAATCATCACCACTGTGGTCTGCAGTCATCTGCCTGGAGTACTGTTGCATTTTTGTCTTCTAGTACAGCCTAAACAAAGTGCTCCATTTACATTTTCTCAAGAGAAACAATTTGAGAAAGCTGATCAAATTGTCATTTTCAAAGACAGGCAAATTACTTTTAAGGAGACACATAGTTAATCATTAGCACTTTGAGTGCTTTGCTTGTGAAAGGTAAAAGGATAATCTGTTTGTAATGACCTTGCAAAAATTCCCAGCACTGAAGTAAGGAGGCAGCAAATGATAATTTTAGATTTTTAACTGTTCTCAGCTGAAAAACAGCAGAAGGAAACATGGGGGAGGACCTCTGCGATCCATCTAAAGGAAGAAATGAAGTCAGTGAGATGCGGCTCAAAAAAACCATTGGATATTTTGAAGGGGTTAGCTTTATAATGGGTACGATTGTAGGAGCAGGGATCTTTGTATCCCCTACTGGGGTACTGCAATACTCTTTACTCAATGTTGGTGTTGCCTTGATCATCTGGACGATCTGTGGTGTCATATCTCTGATGGGCGCTCTCTGTTATGCAGAACTAGGCACTGCTTTACCATTGTCGGGAGGAGAATACAGCCACATAAAGAGAGCCCTTGGCTCTCCTCTTGCTTTCATTTTTATGTGGACAGCACTGTTCAATAAACCAGCATCAAATGCTGCTCGGGCCTTGCTGTTTGCTGAATATGCAATCCAGCCTTTCTACGGTGAATGCCAGGCTCCAGAAGTGCTGAAGAAAGGTTTAGCTCTGGCTGTTCTCTGGTTTCTTGGAATCCTCAATGGCCGAAGTGTCAAGATGGCTACTTGGGTGCAGACCGTTTTTACCATACTGAAAATGATGGCGCTGTCTGTAATTGCAATTAGCGGGATTGTCCTGCTGATAATAGGAAGGAAAGAGAATGTAGCAAGATTTGAGAATGTTTTTGGTGCAGAGGTTCCAGATGCTGGTCAGATTGCAGAAGCCTTTTTCCAAGGACTTTATGCATATGGTGGCTGGTGGTCTCTCAATTATATGGCAGGTATAACTCTCTTTTTTTTCTGCTTAGGGCAACCACATTTATTTATCCAAGCATATTTATTTATCCAAACACTCTACTGAAATAGAGCTACCTGCTAGGTGCTGGCTAAATTCTTGCCTTACCACAGACTTAATAGTTGTGCTGAGTAGTTCCATGTTAGGTCAATTCAGGGTGAGTTCAGGCCATGTGAAACTTCTCTTGTATTTTACAAGCTGTGCATTTATATGCAGGGTAAAATATTTTATCTTGCATGGGACAATGCTTCTGTTATTCACTGTGCTGAAGATATATTTCTAATAATTCCAGCGCTTAAACTGTATGTGTGGAAGCAATATAGAAAATGGTTATTTTCTCTTTATTTCATTGACAGATAAATTTTGTAACCAAGCTTTCTCCCCCTGTATTAGCGCTATCAGAAATAAATGTAGATGCATGTATTCTGTAGATGTTTGATGCAAGTGTATTGTAGGATTCAAGACCTAAGGTACATACCTGTGGTTATATATCTTCTTTCAGTAGTGGCCATGATCCAGAGTTTCAGCACTCACATACAAATTTTCTGCAGTGGATATCCTAGCACTACATTATTTTTGGTTCCTGAAAAAGGTCCTCAAAAAGGCTTTGCCAGTGACTAGAGAATCTACCATAGTCCCTGTTTGTATCAAATCTCTGTATGAAGCTGACATCTGCTAGTCTGTGAGGTATATAGTCAGTATTTGTGTGATAAAGAGTCTTCTAAATTTTATATTCCAGAGGAGATGAAAAACCCAAGCAAAAATATTCCAAGGACTGTGATGACTGCACTTCCTTTAGTGACTGCATTTTACTTGCTGGTAAATGTTTCATACTTGACAGTTCTCACACCCAAGGAAGTTGTCTCCTCAGGTATGCTTAGCATGTCCGCTTCTGATTTTGGCCAGAGTATTGGGGGCAGGGATGTTTAAGTCTCCTACCCCTTTACAGAAAGTTATACAGTTTTTAAAATTCTGCACCTGTAACCAATATACAGTAAAAATGATAAACTTGTCACTAGTGATTTGCAGAATGTTATTCTGTGCTTCTATGCTTTGTTTCTATTGCCTTTCTGTTTTTACACCTCACACCTCTTCATTGCGGTCTCTGTCTTCACCACGTTCAAGTTATTCCTCACATTTACCGTCTTCATTCTCAGCTTCTTTGAACTCAGGCAAGTCATTTTCAGTCCCATTCATGGAATCTGAACTACAGTATTTATTAAACCCTTTATCTAGAACTCCTGGATTTATCCTATCCCTTGTTATGTTTTTTAATCCAATGAAAAAACAGTGTTGCACGAGGCTTCTTTATTGCACTGTAGGGGTTAAAACATGATTCCATCACCAAGAGCAATTCTGGCTATAAAGACCAGGGATGGGCACAAACCTCATGATTCTAATTTCCTGACAAACATTGCTGGCTAGTGGTTTGCAAACTGGAGGTTCATGCCCATCCCTATCCATGATGCTCCCATGACCCTCCACATAGTTTCAGAGGTGCTTGGGGGTTCATGTTGGGAAGGGGGAAGATGCAAGAGGAATCACTGAAATGGCTTGCATCCATTAGATGCAAGCCATTTCAACTATCTCTCGCCCCCCCAAGCATTCACTTTAAATGATTTTTGCAAGAAAAACATGAGTGAAGTCCTTCTTGCAGTACTGTTTTATTACCTCTTTTATTGTTTTAATGTATTTTGTGTTTTTATTGCTCTTCTTGCTGCTTTTTGTTTTTTTAAACTTGTTTCTGTGTGTTTCTATGCTGCTGGCTTTCTATTGTTTTATCTGTTGTAAGCCACTTGTACTATATTTTGTTGGGAAGGAAGGATATAAGTAGGATATAAGTTAATAAATGAACAGAGACTTGCTTGCTGATCCTGCAGTGTTTAACAAGTGGCAAGGCTGGCGAGCTGTTAGCACAAGTCATCTAATATTTTTGGTATTTCCTTGCAGTTGCTGTAGCAGTCACATGGGCTGACAGAGTGATCCCTTCAATTGCATGGATTATTCCTGTATCTGTGGCCATTTCAATATTTGGTGCCCTTAACAGCAGCATGTTTACACTGGGACGATTAAGCTATGCTGGGAGTCAGTCTGGACATTTGCCCACTATAATATCCATGCTTAATGTCCACTATTGGACTCCAGCGCCAGCCATGATTTTCTCAACCATTATTGCATCCATTTTTATTATCCCATCAGACCTAATTGCTTTAACCAGTTATTTTGGATTCTCTGTCTGGCTCATGATTGGATTTACGTGTGCTAGCCTGATTGTCCTTCGGTACCGAGAACCTAATCTACACAGACCATACAAGGTAAAAGGGAATAAGTTAAAATATGTAATCAAAGTTTCTGAAAACATTTTATTGTGAATAATATGTGGGTCTTACAAACCTTTACAAGTTAGTTATGCCATGATAAATAGACTATTTCATTTAAACAAGCTTAGCACCACTAATATCAGTGATGCTGCAGCACTTCAGTCTCCAAATTTACAAACTCTTGGTGCTTAAATTGAATTATCCAAGGGATCTCAAAGAATAAAATAAGCCTCTTCAGGGGAATGCATGTGAGTATTAGGGGAACAGTTTACTGTGATATTGTTACATGTTCCTCATTTCTTCAAATATTAGGAAGTACTGGAAGGAAGTACTTTCCTGTACTGGTTTCCTTTGGAGGATGGATTACTGAGTCTTACAGCATTCCTGTAATATTTACTTTATTAGAAAATATACAAGTGGAGCACTGATGCAGGCGAAGAGGCATCCCCCAGGATAGGAGATCCACTACTCCTCATCAGATTCACAGAGGGAAGTCCTGTCAGCAGATCTGTCTGCTTCCCTTGCTGCTTCTTCCCTCACAGAGGCATACCTCTCTCTCCATTCACCTATGAGGGACCACTAGGCTTCCCAACCCTCCCGCCCTGGCGGGGGACCCCAGGATGTCCACCCTCTTCCCCCGCTCCCCAAAAAAATGGAAGTGGGGGGAGGGAGGGAAACGGCACCGGGGAGCATGGCGAGCCGCCCCATCCCGGAGCGGGCGAGGCCGCCGCGCCGCTGCCCCCTCCCCACCCACCGCAGCTGCTCGTCCGAGATGGGCCCAGGCTGAGCCCATCTCGGAGGAGCAGCCAAGACGCGGCAGCAGCACAGGGGAGGGAGAGGCAGGCCAGGAGCATGGCGAGCCGCGAATCCGAGCCCGCCTCCACCCCCCTCCGATTCCACCCCAGAGGCAGAGCGGGCGAGGCCGCCGCGCCGCTGCCGCCTCTTCTCCGCTCGCCGTGGCTGCTCCTCCGAGATGGGCTCAGGCTGAGCCCATCTCAGAGGAGCAGCCACGGTGAGCGGAGGAGAGGCGGCAGCGGCTCAGCGGCGTCGCCCGCTCTGAGACGGGGCGGCTCGCCATGCTCCCCGGCGCCGTTTCCCCCTCCCCCCTAGCTTCACCCCAGTGTCTCCTGGCTCCACCCCCAAAGTCCCCAGATATTTCTGGGGTTGGACTTGGCAACCCTAGGGACCACCAAACTCTGGTGGGAGGTAGAACGGAATCACTGGATGATCCTCTTCTCCATCTTGGTCAAATCCCAGATCTGTTCTAGACACTAAAATGAGCACATGCTTGCTTGAGAAGTGGAAATATCTAATTATCTGGCCATGTACAGATAATTCTGCCCCCATTCCAGTGCTTTTTGTCCATTCTGATCCCCTGAGCCCCTGAATTCCCTTGGTGGTCATAGGGAACCTTCCTCCTGTTTTTGTTCAGCGGCAAAGCTTATCAAATCTAACCCAGTGTTTACAATTGGGTGAGTCTCACAGAATAACTAATTAATATTAAAAATAAGTTATTCCAAACTTTCTTTCACAGCCCAATATTGCTCAGTGTTTTTTCAGAATTCAGATCTTAACCTATATATTAGCTTTAACAATGGTAATTATCTAAAATTTCAAACAGTGAACAGTGCAAATGGTAGAAAGGAAAATGGAGATTAATATGTATTCATGTATAGATGTTTGGGCATCTGTCTGCATGGCTGATAAGAAAGGGTGAATTTATAGGACCAAAACTCAGCTAACTATTTTGTTCTCCAGAGGTGATCAACTGCATAGGAGCACAAAGATACCACATGGACATAGTGAGCCAGGGCTGGGGATGAGAGAAACAGATGGTTTATTGGAAGTTTGAGCAAATGGGACATGTGTTAAGGATAGGGATCAGTTGAAGGCAGAACTGCAGAACTTAAGAAGTGAACAAAAGAAAGAAGGGGGGGGGGGGCAAAGCTCCAACATCCTTCTTCCCACATGTTGCACATTGTGGAAGCAGTAAGAAACCACCTAGGAGAGGTTGGTCATGGGCAGTGGTGAAGGTGATAAGGTGGTGATTAGGCAGATAGGGGTCAGAGACATAACAGTTTTTGATGAAGATATTCAAGACTGTGCCCAAGGCAGACTCTGTCTGAAGGTGGAGATCAGTGGAAGAAGGTAGAAATAGGAAACAGCAAGGCGGTTATTATCATGAATATTGACATCATCCAAGAGCTGCATCTCTGTGCAACTATTGGAATGTATGGGTTGGTTATGAATGGCTCAAAACTGGCTGCATCTCCTTTACTTATTTAGTTGATTTGATTTCAATTCCACCCTTTCACACCAACGGCTCAGGGTGGAGTACAAAATATCAACAATGACAATAATAAATCACTGTGATTAATTAATAAAAACATGCCATTAAAAACATGTCATCTCCTTGTTTAGAAGCCATCTGTGGGGCAGCAAACCATAGTTCACTATATTATCTGAATCAAACATTAGTTGGGCATCTGAAGCCTCTCATTTTGAGGGGAGGGGGGAAAGAAGACTTATAAATAATGTTAATGTGGTAATGTGTAAGAAAAATTAATTATCCATCCCAATCAATGCAGGTTTTAAAGTCACAATGATAAACAAGCTTGAAACAAAGCCAATATAAGTGTTTTGTGAAAACAATATAACTGTTTTGTGAGAAGTTGTTGCTACTGTGCAAGGTGACTGCAAGCCAACCGTGAATATTTAGGAGTTATGATGGAAATGCAGCTTTGGAAAGATTGTGCCTGGGGCTACTTCAGTTGTTTTCACAGATTGGAAAACAGGCTGCTGGGAACTCAAGACCTTGTGTACAGAATATGAAAAAAGGAGTTTGTGTGTATATATTTACTCCATGCTGGTTTATATATCTGACTTTTGCTTTCTCAACCCTCTTTTTCTATTCTGCAGGTTTTTTTACCAGTTGCATATGGAATGGTGGCAGTTTCTCTGTTCTTAGTTTGTGCTCCTATAGTTTGGTCTCCAAAGGTGCAGTACATATATGCATTCCTTTTCGTGCTTGGGGGTCTTCTCTTATATGTGCCTTTTGTACATTTTAAAATACATTTTGAATTTGTTGACAAAATTACATGCTATCTGCAGTTGTTGCTGGAGGTTTCACATGCTGATCACAAATACGAGTAATGGCTGTCATTTATATTTTGTGTTCATTTTAAAAGCCATCTCTCTAAATTATGGGCTATTAGTAACCATAAAGCTAAGTAAGTCTAAAAAAAATCATAGAGGTAAATATTTTAAAACAAGCACATTCCACAATATTTTTTTTACATTCTACAGTCTCCATTTCATTTTTTCAAAACTAAAAATATTGTTTTTCAAGTATATATTAAAAAAATACTGAAAAGGCTAGTATCTGCATATATATATATGTTACAAAAAGCTGAATGTGTTGAATTACTTTGTCAATTTTATATTCATATTGTTAGCTTCATTTATATCCATGTTGTTAGCTTCAGTATCATGTTGTTAGTTGTGTGGCTGCAACAGGTTAAATATTAAATATTTCTGTTGATGGGCAGCCAACCGGACACCATTCCCATGAATTTAGCTGAGAGTTTGGAGGCCATGGTTGGTTAGTAAAGCAGAGCAGGCTGAAACTGAATCCAGGTAAGATGGTGGTTCTCTGGCTGGGGGAAGGGGAGCTGAGGTCAGGTTACCAACTCCTGGCTCTTGATGGTGTGGCCCTTTCACCAACCCCTAACGTCAAGAGCCTGGGCTTGATTCTGGATATCACCTTGTCTATGGAGGTCCAGGTTATGAAAGTTGCCAAGCTGGCATTTTTTTCAGCTGCACCAGGCTAGGCAATTGGCTCTCTACCTGTCTTGCCCCAACCTAGCCACTGTAATCCATGCAACGACTGCCTCCAGGATAGACTACTGTAATTTACTGTATGTAGGCCTACCCTTGCGCTTGACCCAGAAGCTCCAACTGATCCAGAAAGTGGCTGGGTAGGTCCTTGTGGGGACCCCTCAGACTGCATATATTCAGCCTGTGCTGTGCAAGCTGCACTGGCTTCCAGTGGAGCACCAGATCTGGTTCAAGATTTTGGTTTTAACCTTTAAGGCCCTTAGCAGGGACCCACATACCTCTGGGACCACCTCTCCCAATATGCACTTGAAGGGCATTATGATTGAACAATAAGAACCTTTTGGTGATTTCCAGCCTAAAAGAGGTCCAGCTGTCCTCAACTAGGACTAGGGCTTTTTCAGCCCTGGTACCCACGTGACGGAATGCTCTGCCTTAGAACATCCATGCCCTGTGGGAGCTGCTACCTTTCCGTAGGGCTTGCAAGGCAGAGATGTTCTGCCTGGCATTTGATTGAAGACAGCAATGGTTTGACATTCTCATATCCCCCCACCTCCCTCCTTACCTTCTATAACCCCACTATCCAGGGGTCAGTGGGAAGAATTTTCTGTATGCCATCTTGATATTGTATTGATTTTAATTATTGTTTTAATCTTTATTATTTATTGTCTCTCCATTTATGATGTAAGCACCTAAGCCCTATTTTTAGGGAAGGATGGCCAATAAATTGAACATAATAATAATAATATTGGCTCAGTTCATACATCACAGAGAAGTGGTTTAATTGGACTAACTATAGTTGGTATGATGCAGCTATTCCACTAAGACTGGGTAGCTGGTGTCCATCAAACCAGAATCAGAAGATGGTTTATGAGCCACAGTTAGTCTTAGCTGTAGTGTTGTGTGATGTCTGAGGCCTCCTGTCTTAATCCTGGCTTATTCCTTGGTGAAACCCTGATACAGAGAGAAGGAAATTAAACCAGTATTAGTTGAGGCAGACCAAGATTTTAGATTCACAAACTAATCATAATTGACATAAACCATGGTTTTGTGATATGTCTGAACAAAGTCTAGACCACTGCATAATTTGTGATATGTTTGAACCAATGTGTAATTGAACAATAAATGCAAGTTGTAAACTTGAGTCATAGATGTATCTTTTTGTTTTGTTTTGTTTGCTAGTTTTACTCTGTAAAAAGCCATATACATTGATGGCACTATGTAAAGCAACCAATAAATAAGACATAATCATAGTTTATTCATTTTATGCAATCCCTGAATGTGTTTGTAATGACCACCTTGAAATATCCAACTTGTTGAAGGACACACTATCTATTTTAGACCCTTCTGCATGTAATGCCAGTCACTATGTAGCTACTTGCAATACTTCCCATCATGAAACATAGATCCAGAGGAGTTAGCCTGTTAGTCTGTTGCTACAAAATAGTAAAAAGTCCAGTAGCACCTTTAAGACAAATTTTATTGTAGCATAAGCTTTCGAGAAACACAGGTCTCTTCATCATCATGAAATAGGCACCAAAACATACTTCTAAGGATAAGATGTATGGACATTCACTGGATTCCTAGTAGTTTTTTAAACTAAAGAAATCTTTTTGAACCTGTGCATAGAGAACGTTCTCGCTGTAATCCAGATGTCCTGCTTCTCCCAAAAAAGTTCACTCACAGCTGTATCCTTAGATTCAGGTGGGTAGCCTTTCATTGTTTGTATCTATGGAAATGTGTGTGCACATGAAAACTTATACTTTGGATAAAACTTTGTTGGTCTTAAAGGTGCCACTGGACTCAAGCTTTCTCAGTTTTTTCCTGGTCAAGATCCAGAAAAAAGCAACCTAAGAAGGCCTGAGGTAATCACAATATGAAAAGACGAGCAAAGACTCTCAGCATACGAACCAGGAACCACCACTGAAAATGGACTTGTCTGGCTCTTCATGTCTAATGTTGCCTTTAGCACTGGAAGTATTTTTATTTATTTATTAGATTTCTATTCCACCTTTTCCCAAGGGTGGATTACAGCAGTAAAACAGCAATTGCATATAAAATACATAGTATATAAGGAAATAAAATCAACCACTGGCCATTCATGAGTAATCAGTAAAATATAAGGAAGTGAATGGGTGGATGAATTCCAGGTGGGGCAACAGAACAAGATCAGGGAAGGCCTCCTTGGAGAAGAAGATGATATCGGATTTGTATCCTGCCCTCCACTCTGAAGAATCTCAGAGCGGCTCACAATCTCCTTTACCTTCCTCCCCCACAAGAGACACCCTGTGAGGGGCTGGAGAGAGCTCTCACAGCAGCTGCCCTTTCAAGGACAACCTCTGGCAGAGCTATGGCTGACCCAAGGCCATGCTAGCAGGTGCAAGTGAGGAGTGGGGAATCAAACCAGGTTCTCCCAGATAAGAGTCCACATACTTAACCACTACACCAAACTGGCTCTCTGTAGAAGAAGACTGAACTGCAAAGCCCTACAGAAGCTCGGAAGATCCCACAGGGCTCAAATCTTATCCAGCAAGGCATTCCACCAGGGTGGGGCCAAGGTGGAAAAAGCTTTTGTCCTGGTGGTAGCTAAGCGGACAATAGCTAACCCAATGAAATATCACAGTGATACTTTTTCTGTACAAGCAGGGGGGAAAGCAGCAAAAATTGTATCTATCTTGCTCTGGGTAGAATTTAATTTTTTTAGTGACACACAAAGTTGCTATATAAAGGCAGGAAAATAGTGCCTCATCTGCTGTCCAAGGCAATGGTTCACATTATTTCATGGTTCAACCAACTATGCCTAGAACATGAAAGAATCCACCAGGATTACAGTGATTACACAGCAATATTATAGGCAGATATTTCAGGACAGATGTTTGGGATTGGAAAACCAGGACTGTTTGCAGTAAGAGTATGTCTATGAATCTGTCCACTAGATGGTGCCACTCAAACATAGCTGCTATGAATCATCAACCTGGCTTATAGTGCAGCATTAAATCTCCCCCCCCCCCCCCAAAAAAAAAGTGAAATCATCCTTTAGTTCAGAAGCTTAAAAGCCAAAGGGAAACAGACTCTTAATATCTTAATCAAAAGGCCAAGAAAACATAAGTGCAGGTTTGTATGGTGATGGTGAAAACTTTATAAAGTGGCTGGAAATGCAACAAAGAGTATCTTAACTACTGTCCATTGGGCAGGACAGCAAACAGAAGTTTCCTTCTATAACCAAAGTTCTTGGTATGATTTCTTAAATTTTGGCTTCAGCTCAGTGCCATTTAGTTGGTTACCCACCTGGATCTAGTTTGTAGTTCAGTTAACTTCCTCCACTAGCCCAACTTCTCAGTATCTGCAAATGGATTATCACCCAATCTGGAATTTTCATCGAAAGAAGATCTTTTTTACTCAGATAAATCTTCATTCAGCATATCCAAATGGCCACAAAAACTTGCAGCTCATCATCTTGTATTCCACTTTTCTCTTCTAGGCCAGGCAGGCTTGAAAATTGGTATAGCTCATGACAGCCTATATTGTGCTTGAATAGAGTTAAGTTTGAAATAAACATAGAGATGACATATTTGGCCTTAATAAGGCTGACATTTCCTTGCAAATTTATTTCATTGAACTTTGCAAATAGTTTTGTGTTGGGGAAATGAGGAGATCAGGAACCTTTTCATGCATTCCATTTCCATTATGTTCATTTTGGGAGGGAAAGAAGCTGGTTTCTCAATTGCATCGAGAAAGAGAGCTGTTCTAAAAAATCCTCTTATTTATTAAACTTCAATCCCGTATATGTAAATTCATTAGAACCTATCAGCATCTGGGATCCATACATCATTCATCCAAAATTCAGTACTTAAATATTGTGCACAGTAATTTTATAAAAGGATGTATCCTGGTTATTCTGTCAAGTCCCATAACACATGGTGGTTGGTCAGAATGACAAGGAACAAGAATAAATTCATATCTCTTTTCATCCATAGGAGCCAATGTAACTCCCAATCAACTCCATTACAGGCATCTGACATACAGTGATGTACAAAACAGAGTTCAGCCCTTTCTCCCTATCTTTCAGGATCAAGAGAGTCCAGAAACGCTGGGTTAAGATAGATTGATTCAAATACTTTTCTTTTTGCCACTGTGTGACACAGTGTGTTGGACTGGATGGGCCATTGGCCTGATACAACATGGCTTCTGTTATGTTTGATAACGTATAAACATTCCGAAAGACAAAAGACATGTACAATAGGGAAATGCTGTTTGCCACTTTGGAGTCCAGCAGCAATTTTTCTCCAGGCCAGATTTGCCAGGGATCCTGGAGGGTTTTGTCATCTGGGCTTGGAGTAGGTGTCACTGCATCTATGTGTGTGTGGGGAGAGGTACTTGTAAATTTCCAACATTGTGCAGACGTTGGACTAGATGACCCTGGAGGTACCTTCCAGTTCTATGATTCTATGAACATTATGTGTACCAGGAAGGTCATATCACCAGAAGCATCCTATAGCCTCCTGGGAAACAGAACCAAAGTTTCAACTAGAAACTAATTGCTAAAGAAATTGAAATAGCATGTGTTTAGCATAGGCAGACAACTGAGGCTCAATCCAGCCCTAATTCTTGAACATTTTGATACATAATCAATGCCTGATCTCTTTGAGGCAAAGCATTTGTGTCTTTAAAAAACCTCTACAACAGTGTCAAAAAGATCATAAAAGCATCTCACTCAGTTGCCTTTTGACAGCCAGTGAACTTCAGTAGGATAGAAAATGGCTGAGCTGCAGGGACCACACTTGGGGTAGAAGTAGTAAACAGCCCAGAAAATCACATGTATGGAGGCAGACTGCCAGCCTACTGCCCCCCTCCACAGCATCCCTGCACTCCCCCCCCCGGTGGCATTGCACCCCTGCACCCCCCTTACAAGACAGTAACAGTTACGTATAAAACCACACAGGAAGGAATGCATGACAGGAGCATGTCAGGACACATTGCCTGGATCCTGAGATGGACTGAGTAACACTGCTCTAAGCATATCCTCTGGCCTATGCTTTCTAGCTAGTACCAGAAATTGCAGAGACAGACTGAGAAGAGTGGAATTGTCTTAAATTCAAGGTCATCTGTTTTTTTTTATTGGGGTCATCTTGCATTCAGGGGTTTCTTCTGTTCAGGTAACTATGATACTTGTGTCTTTTTATATAAGAGAGTGAATTGTTGGAGTAATAAAGTAATTAAGTGTGTGGGCTAGCTGATGGCTGGTATGCTGAAAGTTGTTTATTTTACTTAAAGCATTTCTAGCTTGTTTTATTCCCAAGCACCCAAACCTGGGATTTCAAATTTTATTTATTTATTTATTTATTTGAGATTTATATCCCGCCCTTCCCACAAATGGCTCAGGGCGGCTTCCAACAATTTAATCAAACATAAAATTTAAACAATATTAAGTATAAAACAAATATTTAAACAGTTAAAACTTTAAAACAGAATATTTCAATTCTGTTTTAATGCCTACTCTTAGCCCTTACAGGTGGACACAAAACACTATTATGTGGAAAAAAGTTTCACTGAAATCACAACAATGCTGTAGAAGATCATACCTAATGATTTTTTCATAATATGTTCTGGAGATAGAAAACATATAAATGATTGAGTGATTTTTCAATATTGGTAATAACTAAGGGACTATGGCTGACTGACAGAATCTGTGTTTGGCATGTGGAAGGTTCCATGTTCAGTCCCCAGCATCATCAGTTAATAGGATCAGGTAGAGGGTGATGTAAAAGCCTGAGGTTGTGGTGAGCTGTTGCCAGTCAAGGTAGACAGTACTGACCTTGATAGACCTTGATAGTCTAATCTGATACAAGGCAGCATCAAGTGTTTACAGAATGCTGAAACTATGCAATGCTTATTGTATAGTTTTCCTGAAGAAGAAAAAATATATATAGGAGACAGTACAAAAGCAGAATATAATGGTGGTTTGTTCTCATTTCCAATCTACTTGGTAGGATTTTCAGTATAAACCAACACTTTGCTAAAAGAATCCATTAAAAGCGATCTTCATTTACATAGAGAATATCTCATTCCTTGTACTTTTTTACAGTGTTCCTATTGCAATACTAATTAAACATTTGGCTTGGGTAAACTTGAATCAATAGATAGCTAAGCAGCAGAAATTCTGATTCAACTGATGGTTGTCAGCATGCTTTTTTGTGATGAGAATACAAATGCTGAGTTAAACTAATCCCATTCATTTTTCATTTTTGATATTCACAAGCAACATTTGGTATTACCCCATGCTGATTCCTTGTTAGGCATGAATTGTGCTGCCTAAATCAATTTGATTTGTGATCTCTGGAGGACATTGTTGTGTGTTAAGTGATGTCAAGTCATTTCCGACTTAAGACAGCCCTATGAATTAATGACCTCCCAAATGTCCTATTGTTAACCAGCTTGCCCAGGTCTTACAAACTGAGGACCATGACTTTCTTGATTGAGTAGATCCATCTCATGTTCAGTCTTCCTCTTTTCCTTCTGCCTTCATCTTTTCTTAGCATTATTGTCTTTTCCAGCGAGCCTTGTCTTCTCATAATGTGACCAAACACGCTAGCCTTAGTTTAGTTATTTTAACTTCTAGGAAGAGTTCAGGCTTGATTTGACCTAGAACCCTCTTATTTGACTTTTTGGCAGTCCATGGTATCCATAAAACTCTCATCCAACAGCACATTTCAAATGAATCAGTTTTCTGTCTGCTTTCTTCACTGTCCAGCATTCACACCCATAGACAGTAAGGTGGAATACTATAGTACATTTATATACGGTAGATCTTGGTCATCAGCAATACATCCATATGCTTAAGGATCTTTTTCAGGCTGCCATTCCCAGGCTGCCTTCAGATTTCTTGGTTGCAGTCTCGCTTTTGGTTAAGGATTGAGCCAACAAATAGAAAATCTTTAACAATTTCAATCTCTTTATCCTCAGCCTTAAAGTTGTGTAGTTCTTCAGTAGTTATTATTTGTCTTCTTGTTCTGCTCTAAGCCTGCTTTGATGCTTTCTGCTTTAATCTTCACCAGTAGTCATTTCAAGTCTTCACTGTATTCTGCCAGTAATGTTGCATGATCTGCATATTTCAAAATCTAATCCAGTTTATTTTATGTATTCTGAATATAGATTTAAGATATACATGTTTGTCTGAAATCTTTGTCAGTTGGGATCCATTCTATTTTTCCATATTCCTCCCCCTAACAGTAGCAGAGACAGTGCTGGTCGCCCTGGTGGATGACCTCCAGCGGCATCTGGATCAAGGCAGCTCGGCGGTACTGATGTTGTTGGACCTATCAGCAGCGTTCGATACAGTCGATCATCGGTTGCTGACCTGATGTCTTGTCGACGCAGGGATTCAGGGGTTGGCCTTGCAATGGCTTTCCTCTTTCCTTGATTGTTAGGGACAAAGGGTGGCGATTGGGGGTGAACTGTCCCAGAGACACGCGCTTGACTGTGGGGTGCATCAGGGGGCGGTGCTCTCCCCAATGTTGTTCAACATCTACATGCGCCCCCTTGCACAGATTGCTTGTAGGTATGGGTTGGGTTGTCACCAGTACGCTGATGACACCCAGCTCTATTTACTGATGGATGGCCGGCCTGACTGTGTCCCAGAAAATTTGGACCTGGCGCTACAAGCCATGGCTGGATGGCTTAGGCTGAGTAGATTGAAGCTCAATCCAGCAAAGACAGAGTTCCTTTGCTTAAGTCGTGGTGGTCCGGGAAGGGAAATTCCTTTACTGCCGTTTGATGGTGCACCACTGGCAATGGCACACAAAGTCAAGACTTGGGGGTGCTACTGGAGCCTGCCTTGACAATGGAGGCCCAGATAGCAGCCACTGCCAAATCCGCGTTTTTCCATCTTAGGCGGGCAAGGCAGTTGGTCCCCTTTCTGGAGCACGGCGACCTGGCAACAGTGATCCATGCAACAGTCACCTCGAGGCTGGACTACTGTAATGCCTTCTACATGGGGCTGCCCTTGTGCCGAACCCGGAAGTTGCAGCTAGTGCAGAATGCAGCCATCTGGCTGTTATTGGGGCTTCCCAGGTGGGAGCACATTCAGCCGGGACTACGGGAACTGCACTGGCTGCCAATAGTAACAGATTCGTTACAAGATGCTGGTTATTACCTTTAAAGCCCTATATGGCCTAGGACCTGCCTACCTTAGGGACCATCTCTCCCCACATGTTCCTCAGAGAGTACCTAGATTGGGATCACAAAATCTATTAGTAATCCCTGGGCCGAAGAATGCCTGATTGAAATCAACTAGAGACAGGGCCTTCTCAATTGTAGCCCCCTGCTGGTGAAACCAACTGCCAGATGAAGTGAGAGCCTTGCGGAACCTTGTGCAGTTCCTCAAGGCCTGCAATACTGTCCTCTTCCGGCTGGCATTCAATTGACTCAGCACCGGTATTTAAGAGAAGTGGAAGAAGGCCGTCACCACCAGAATAGCACCAACTCAATATTCTGTTTTTCTGTTTTAACTGTTTTAACACTTTTAATCATTGTGTATGTATTTTATTACTGAATGTGTAATTTTAATACTTATTAATTTAATTGTTTGTGGGATTTTATGTTGTGAGCCGCCCTGAGCCTGCTTCGGTGGGGAGGGCGGGATATAAATCAAATAAATAAATAAATAGCCACTTGTCCAAAATATAGGTTGTACATAAAAACAGATGTCATGGTACACCTGCTCCTTTTAAAACCAACCATAGCTTCACAGTCAAAAGCTTTGCAGAAATCTACTAAACACAAGCTACTTTTCTTCTGAAATTCTCTTGTATGCTCCAGTAACCAATGTAAATTTGCAATATGATCTCTAGTGACTTTTTCTTTTCTGAATCAAGCTTGAACATCTGGCATTTCTCACTTTATATATGGCAATAGTTTTTGTTGTAAGTTTTGAGCATCACTTTACTTGCACGATAAATTAATGTGATGGTTCAATAGGTGCTTTGATGTCTCAATTTTTCGGAATTGGAATGTAAGTTGACTATTTCTAGTCTGTGGACCATTATTTTGTCAGCATATTCTTGTTAAGATTTTATTAGTCTCCATTTTTTGTGACTTGGAATAACTCAGTTGATATGCCATTTATTCCTGGTGATTTTGGTTCACCAATTTCTTTGAGTGCAACTTTCATTTCATATTCTAAAACTGCAGGTTCTTCTTCAAAAGATTCTTCTTGGATGGAACCTGCTATCCATTGATTTATTCTGTATAGTATTTCATTCTGTTGTTCCCATCCTTTCTTTATTTGTCCTGTCCAATTAATGTATTAATTTATCTTTCAGTATGCTTAACCATGCTTTAAATTTCACCTCAGTCTCTTAGATCTTGTGGAATAGAGCCTTGTGCGTCTCTTTTTCTCCTACTTTTTTACACTGTTATCACCTACTTTTTTACACTGGTTATTATAATAGTTCTCTTTGCAACATGCAAGTGGCTGGAACACTGCATTTAGACTTCTGATTCTATTTCTGTTGTTCTTGGAGTTTGTCCCAGGAAGTACAGCACAGCGCACCTGTGGGCGGTGCCTGGAAGGGACTAATGCAGCCCACCTATGACGATCAGTGGCGGGAAGTTTAACTGGCCAGGATTGGACCTGACCAGGAAGAAGGCTGTTCCGGAAAATGTATATAACAGGTGACCCGGACCCGCCATGTTGTCTTTGTGATGTACTCGCTAATAAAGCATGTTGCCATCTGAATGTCTCCGATATCAGTACATTGCAATTTCTATCAACTTTTACTGTTGCTTTCTGTCTATCTAGGAATTTAAAGAGTTTAATCAATCATTCATCAAGACTTTTCATTTATTTTGACTACAGGGATAGTCTTTGTGCATCCTGCCTTGATGATATCACTAGTTTCAATCCATAGTTCTTCTGGTTTTTGTTCACTTGATGCAAATCTGTTCTTTCCAGTCTTCAAATTCTTCAGGAATGTTGTTAAGATTGTATTTTGACCCTGTGAATGTTTTGGTGTTTTTCTTCAGCTTTATCCTGGTTGTTGATGTTAACAATTCATAACTAGTACCACAATCAGCTCCTGGTTTTGTTTTAGCAGAAAGAAAAAAAGAGTTTCCTCTTCTTATTCCATTAATGTAATGTATTTGATTTCTGTATTGAAACAAGTGATGTCCATGGATACAATCATCTGTTTGATTGCCTGAAACATGCGTTCACAAAGAACAACTTGTTATCTTCACAGAATTATATAAGTCATGCTTCATTTTGTGCCCATAGCCCACATTTTCTGACAATATTTGATTCTACTTCCCCCCCCCCCCACTTGCTTAAGTGTATAATCAGTTTCTTCTAGGACACCTGCATAAAAGTTTTCAATTCCTTTATCTTCAGCATCTGTTGCTGGGATGTAAACTTGAATAATAATTATGTTGATAGCTTTCAGTGAGGTCTAATTGATATTATTTGTTCAGACGTTGCATTATAGACCCTGATTTCTTCTGCTATACCTCACTTCATTATTATAGCAACTCTGTTTTTTCTGTGTTTGCCAATTCCAAAGTAAAGTATTTTGCAATTTTCTCACTGAAAATATCCCAGTCCAGTCCACTTTAAATCATTCACTCCCAGCATTGTTTAAACATTCAAATTTTTTGCTTTAGAATATTGAGCTTATATTGATGCATACTTCTCACGATCCATGGTCCTATTATTTGTGTTAAACTTGGTTTGGACTTTCCTATTGCATCCATTCACAGCAACAACTGAACATTCTTTTGACTTTAATCCTTTTGCATCATAACGAAAAGCACTAGCCTTAGTTCTCAGCTCTTCCCCTGCAGTGTTGCCAGGAGGCGCTGCCTGCCTGTAGGAGTACCCCACTTGAGCTAAGGGGACCTCATGTTAAACAAAATGGAGTCTGACCAGAAACAAGCCAAGAAATACTTCATACAAAATGGAGTAAAGCAGACAGCTTGTTCTAGTCCCACCTAAAGGCTCCCTCCACAAATGGCGCTCCTTCCCACCCAAACAGAGTGCATAATAACAATGGGGACTGCTGGTAAGTATTGTTCACATCCTAATCCTCAGCTACTGATTAATCAGCCACCCCCCTGGCTCTTTGCAGCAACTCAACTTTTTGTTTAATGATATGGTAATGTATGATACCTATACAAATTCTTTGTTCTCTGTGCTTGCCTCTCATCAGGGGTATCTTTGCAGGGGTATCCAGGGGTATCTTTAATCTATTAACACATATCCTGACTTATTGTAACCTATCAGGTAGATATCACTAAATCAGGTCCACTATTGTTACCTGAAGATCCATCCAGGTGACCAGAGTCAGCTCTACTCTTTGGCTTGAGGTGAGCAACCAATCAGGCACCCAGAAAAGATTCATCACCACCCACTACAAGCCAGCCCCTTTTGGGGAGGACCTCTTCCGTTCTCTCACTCTCTCTCTCTTTTCAAGCTGAGCACATGTAACATGTAATTGGTGCCCCCCCCATTACTCTAAGTAAAGGGCCCCCCAGATATGGCACATGTTAGTGAATGTCTATAGCTTCAAGTTTGTAACTGGACCTCAGCACATCTGGACCAGGTAAATATTGCCTTCAGCAAGATCCCTAAATTCTCTATCGATAACCTCTACCCTTCCTAGCTTCTTGATTGCCTGCATTGTGTATTTGTGTGTGTGAATGTATTCTTTTCATATTTTAAATAAACATTATAAAATTTGCCTGGAGTATTCTTGTCTGAAAACCAACCTCCATATCATTGAAGTAAAGATCCTTTGCTCCGCATTTGCTCTACCTAGTCTCCATATTTGCTAATTTCCCCATTTTAAAAGGAGACTCAAAGCATTTTCCGTAACAGCAGCTATTTGAGTACCATCTGACCTGGGGGGCTGTCTTCCAGCACTATATCTTTTTTCCATTTTGAATTGTTTTATCATAGCGTATCTGAGGTAAGCGAAGTTGTTTACCATTTCTTCTTCTATGCAGTACTAATTATGGTTAGCTATAGTGTCACTGCCATTGTCTATGAAAGATCCTCTGCCAGTGTCACTTTCCACTATTGCTACTGACCTTTCTAGGATTCCTCTGCCCCCATTACCTTTGAAACATCCATAGTCTTCTGTTTATGTGGCCACTGATCCCCAAAGGGAGTGGATGCATCTTAGTCTGATGTCTCAGCTATGACCATTCTGCCTTGAGTGACTGCTAAGAGTTTAGCCCCTTGACAGACCCTAAATCCCTTATATAGTATTGCTCTGTTTTTCTGGTACGCAAACCCTCTCAACATGTTAACATGTGCATCCAAGAGGATATTGTTACCAATCACATTATTGACAGCTTAAACTGGTCACAGAAAATGTTGTGTGTTCTGGGTTTTTAATAAAATTCAAAATTCAGCCCCAAATTTTGTAATTGAAGCAGACAATGTGCATTTATTATTTTATTATTTATCCTCATTTTGTTAGTCATGTGGTGGATCAAAGTACCTTGTATGGCACTGAAGCATCACCAAGTATATGAGCTAGAATTTTGTTTTGTGTGTGTGTGTGTTTTTAATGAAAGCTAAATCAGGATCCTGAATTTCTCTGAACCCACTGATGGGAATGGATTTAGAATGAGGTAACTCTGTTTTGGCTTGCTCTATACATGATGTGTTTGTGCAGAGTAGTTACAGAACTGCAGGCTACATAGCAAAGGAATGCAGCATACAGTATGTCACAGAAGTGAGTACACTCCCTCACATTTTGTAAATATTTAAGTATAACTTTTCATGTGACAACACTGAAGAAATGACACTTGACTACAATGTAAAGTAGTAAGTCTACAGCTTGTATAACAGTGTAAATGTGCTGTCCCCTCAAAATTACACAACACACAGCCATTAATGTCTAAACTACTGGCAACAAAAGTGAATACACTCCTAAGTGATAATGTCCAAATGGGGCCTAAGTAGCCGTTTTCCCTCCCTGGTGACATGTGACTTGTTAGTGGTACAAGGTATCAGGTGTGAAGGGGGAGCAGGTTATTGCTTTCACTCCCTCATACTGGTCACTGGAAGTTCCACATGGCACCTCATGGCAATGAACTCTCTGAGGACCTGAAAAAACAAATTGTTGCTCTACATAAAGATGGTCTAGGCCAGGGGTGGCCAACAGTAGCTCTCCAGATGTTTTTTGCGTACAGCTCCCATCAGCCCCAGCCATTGGCCATGCTGGCTGGGGCTGATGGGAGTTGTAGGCAAAAAACATCTGGAGAGCTACCATTGGCCATCTCTGGCCTAGTAAGTAGATTGCCAAGACCCTGAAACTGAGATGCAGCACGGTGGCCAAGACCATACAGCGGTTTAACAGGACAGGTTCCACTCAGAACAGGCCTCGCCATGGAGTGCCCATGCTCAGCGTTATATCCAGAGGTTGGCTTTGGGAAATAGATGTATGAGTGCTGCCAGCGTTGCTATAGAGGTTGAAGGGGTGGGGTGGGGGGTCAGCCTGTCAGTGCTCAGACCATATGCTGCACTCTGCATCAAATT
Organism: Heteronotia binoei; assembly: GCF_032191835.1. NCBI lineage: Eukaryota > Metazoa > Chordata > Lepidosauria > Squamata > Gekkonidae > Heteronotia > Heteronotia binoei. The sequence goes on from NC_083229.1 coordinate 46,698,211, forward strand.
GGTCTGCAGGGCTGTTGTCCCAGAAGGAAGCCTCTTCTAAAGATGATGCACAAGAAAACCCACAAATGGTTTGCTGCAGACAAGCAGACTAAGGACATGGATTTCTGGAACCATGTTCTGTGGTCTGATGAGACCAAGATAAACTTATTTGGTCCAGATGGTGTCAAGCGTGTGTGGTGGCAACCAGGTGAGTACAAGTACAAGACAAGTGTGTCTTGCCTACAGTCAAGCATGGTGGTGGGAATGTCATGGTTTGGGGCTGCATGACTGCTGCCAGCACTGGGGTGCTACAGTTCATTGAGGGAACCATGAATGCCAACATGTACTGTGACATACTGAAGCAGAGCATGATCCCCTCCCTTCGGAGACTGGGCCGCAGGGCAGTATTCCAACATGATAACGATCCCAAACACACCTCCAAAATGACCACTACCTTGCTAAAGAAGCTGAGGGTAAAGGTGACGGACTGGCCAAGCATGTTTCCAGACCTAAACCCTATTGAGCATCTGTGGGGCATCCTGAAACAGAAGGTGAAGGTGCGCAAGGTCTCCTAACATCCACCAGCTATGTGATATTGTCATGGAGGAGTGGAAGAGGACTCCAGTGGCAAGCTGTGAAGCTCTGGTGAGCTCTATGCCCAAGAGGGTTAAAGCAGTGCTGGAAAATAATGGTGGTCACACAAAATATTGACAGTTTGGGCCCCATTTGGACATTATCACTTAGGGGTGTACTCACTTTTGTTGTCAGCAGCTTAGACATTAATGGCTATGTATTGTGTAATTTTGAGGGGACAGCACATTTACACTGTTATACAAACTGAAGGCTCACTACTTTACATTGTAGCCAAGTGTCATTTCTTCAGTGTTGTCACATGAAAAGATATACTTAAATATTTACAAAATATGAGGGGGTGTACTCACTTCTGTGACATATTGTATGTCAGAAAAAAACTTAACTTTAGTAATGCATTTATTACCTGATTTTGAAGGTAGAAAAAAAAGCTAAAATAGGTTTAAATTATGTCTTTTTGTGTTAATAATAATCCTGTCTCCTTTGGACTAGGATTAGGTATGCAGTGCTTTCTTGTTATTAGTAAATTGTTGTTTTGTGAAATCCCTGAAAACCTTGTTTTCTTCAAAGTGGGGAAGAACAACGGCCTTTAAATTAAATTAATTCAAAAGTAATAATTCCTTTGTACAGTGTTCTGTGTATATGTGCACACGCTTAGATCTAAACATGTATTATAATAATCGATAGCAAAACCTGAATGGCAGATTTTTTTCCCCCAGTCTGTTGACTGGAATGCTCAGTGGCGACTTGAATCTTACTTTCAGAAATGTGTAACCTTACAGTGCTTTTGGAAGTACAAAAAGGGGAAAAAACCACTCTAACTTCAAATTACAGTGAAAATAGACTGCATGGATTTTTTTTCAAGAAAATCTCAATATGCACATGAACTGCCATTGAGACATTTCAAGGATTACTTGGGATTTGTTATGGATTATGAATAACAGTTGTTAATCCTCCTTTACCCGAGTGAATTTGGAGCTAAATACAGCAAATCTCACCAAACCTTCTGCTTGAAGGACATAAACCAAAAGCAGAAAGAGCTAAATAGTAAAGGGGAAAGACCCTAAAAATCCCAGGACTTTTCTACTGATAGTGTATGAAGTTACTCTTCAAATTTGTCTTGGCCCAACATTTGGCTAATTAAGAAATGTTGTTTCCAAATGCCCTATGGCCTGACAAGTAGGGGTGTGCATTCGGTTCACCCCTGATTCGGCTGTATACGGAATCGCATACAGCTGAATCCAATTGGGGCCCATTATGCGGGAGCCGAGTATGGCTCCCCGTATACTTCCGTATAGATATTCAGAAGTATACGGAAATCCATGGAAAAGGCGGGAAAGGAGCTTCTGCAGCCTCAGGGGAGCTGCTTGCCTCCTTTCCCGCCTTTGGTAGCCTTTTCCCGCCTCTCCCATAGGCTCCCTGGGATCAGGGAGGGGGGGAGGGGAAAGAGGAGCTCCAGCAGCCAATCCAAAGCATGCATTTGCAAAATGCATTGCAAATGCATGCTTTGCAGGGCTGTTGTGTAGCTGATCCCCCAGCCATCAGCAACATTGTTATTCTTTTGATCTTTTGCTTACTTGGGTATCCAAGTAAGCACTGTTGTCTGGCCAATCACAGAGCAGTGCTGTTTTTTTAAACTGCTTTCTGTAGGGCCAGAGAACCTTTTTAAGGAGTCTGCCTGGCTGGACTCCTCCATTGCTGCTGTGTTGGTGTGTGTTGGTGTGAGAGAGAGATTGTGCTGTGCTGGCCCTTGGCCTCAGCTGCTGCTGCTCTCTCTCAGCCTTACCAGACTTGCCTGGAGTAGAGAAGACGTCTAAGGTAAGACAGTCTTGGGGTTCTGGTTTTTATTTTAGTTGGTAAAAGGACTTTTTAAAACCCAGAGTCCCTTTACTTATCCAGATTTGGGTGGAGGGTAGCTTATTTGGGGTTAGGGTTAGGGGGTTCTGCTGGGGGAGGGGGCCTGGGGTGGGGTTTTTTTTTGCCAATTTGCACATATCTTACTTTAGTGAAAGGACTTTTAAAAGTGTAGTGTCCTTTTACTTTTCCTGATTTGGGTGGCTTGGATTTCTTGGGGTTAGGGTGAAGGTGTTTTTTTTTTGGGGGGGAGGGGTTGGTAAAGTTCCTGTATTGTTAAAAGTTAAGGGTTTTTTTTACTGTTTTAAAAGGATTCTGTGTTTGATTTGTTGCTGCTGTGTTGTGCTGCTGTTGTTCCTTTTCTCTTCTGGTTCTGGTTCTTGGGGGAGGGGCTGTTTGGCCTAATTTTCATTGTTTAAAAGGCCACTTTTTTTAACAGTTGAGTTTCTTGGCCTTCTCCTGTTGTCCCTTTTCCTAGTTCTGGTTTTGGGGGTGGAGAGCTGGCACCTGGGTGAGAGACCCAGAACCAGCAGGCTTGTTGTGCTTGGCCAGCTCTCCCCATGTTGTTTGGGGCAGGGCTGGAGAGCTGGCATCTGTAGATTGTGTGTTCTGTGGCAGGGAAGCTGGCACCTGGGTGAGAGACTCAGAACCAGCATGCTTGTTGTGCTTGGCCAGCTCTCCCTGCGTTTTTTGGGGCAGGGCTGGAGAGCTGGCATCTGGGTTTGCTGCAGCCAGGTCTGCAGAGCAGACCTTGAGCAGATTGTGTTTTGTGTGGCAGGGCTCATAGAGTAGATAGAAGTATATAGTGCATTTGGGGCCTATAGAGATTCTCTGGTGTGAAGTTAGGTTGGCTTTAGATGCCCCAGGAATTGGACCCCCTGGCCCAATCTTTTTGGGACTTGAGGGGTTTGTAAAGGAGAGTCCCTGCAGGTCCCCTGCAAATTTGGGGGCTCTCCCTCAAACCCCCTCTCCTCCAGGCAGTTTCAAATATAACCTATTTGCCATTGATTTCAATGGCCCATAGGGTATAATGGGGCCATATATTCAGAAATAGCAGTGCATCTACCGTATATGTGGCTATTCCGACTACGGAATTCAGAAATATACGGGATTCTGTATTCCACCCCCCCCCCCCCCCGGATATTTCCAAATCTGTGTACTACCGAATTGGTTTTTTTGCACATCCCTACTGACAAGGCATCAACTGAAAATGAATGTACTACCTTCATAGTGGCCCTTCAGCTCAGTCAGACTATCACTTGTTACCCGGGGTTCTATAACTGCAGTTGTACAGGAATTGATATGGGCCTTCTGTCTCCAAAGCATGTGCTTTACCACTGAGCCATGACCTTTCCCCATTTCAGGTATGGCTAAGGCATTGGTGAGAAGGAATGGTTATATTGGATCATCTATGCCCTGTTCTCTAGGAGCAGGACTGAGGCCTTGGAAAAGGATGTAAGCCTCATGACAATCAGCCATTGTATAATAGCTGCAGAAAGCAGAAGTTCCAGGGCCTGCCATGTTGAAAAGCAAAACAGGGAAGTGATAAAATAAATTGCATCACACTCTTTTAATGTATTATTTTAAAAATCACAATGCAAGTATTACCAAGGCATGTAAGGTTACATGAAGCATCTGTAAGAGTCTGGGGCATACTTTACTGGGAGGATCCATCCTTTCCAACTCCTTTCCTCATATGGATCTTCCTTCCCTTCCAGATGCCATTAGTTTTGTCTTCTTCTATACTGAGAACTATGCTCTTATTTATGGCTGATCCTCTCCCACAACCTGTGGAAACATTAAGACAAAGTTCAATCTATATGAGGTTTCAAGAGGAGAAAGAAGAATGTTATTTCTTAAATAACAGAAGTGCCAACACATAAGATGACACAATGTACTTCTAATGGCCATTTCTATAATATTCTGAGCTGCTTGCACAGTTTCACTTGCTGCCATTGGGCAAAAAGATTGATGATACCCATCAACATTGCACTGTCCTTGGATCCACACCAAAGTTGGCATTTATATACTATTAGAGTAGACATCACTTCACATTATATGCTAGAGGAGATGTTAACCAGTGATTTATAGATGTCTATCCCTAAGCCCTTAATTTGCTGCTTAAGTCAATCCCCCACCCCACTGTTTTGATATCCAGAAGCAGCAGAATGTTGGGGTAACTGATAGAAGAAAATGGAAATAAAATATGTAAATAATAATAAGTTTTCCATTTGTGTAGAAAGGTGTATGCTCTGATTCCATTATAGACAAATAAGTCACTTTATAAATGTGGCTTAACAAACTTCCAACCAGATGAATGCATAATGTCTCCGAGGGCTGTCTTGCATATACTTTCTGCAGCAGAAAAGCAGATGTTTAAGGCATGCTCTCAGACATCCACCCCCCCCCCCCCAATTAAACAAGGTAAGGACTGGGACTCAGCTTCCACATTGCCTGCAAAACTGTTCCTTACACCTACTGCACAATTTTATTATTTATGTATTTTATCTATTATTTAAATTTATATTCTGTCCTTATTTGCAAGTGAGCTTAGGGCAGATCACAAGACAAAGGTCCAGGGAGCTGCTGGGGCTAAAATTCATGGATCTTTGTTCTGTTCTTCAGTTTGGTTAGCTGCCAGGGCAACTGGTAGGAGTGCTGCCTGAGCAGTAAATACTTCCTAGGTTCTTGAGTGACTCTAGGTTCACCCAGTATGAAAGCCTTCCAGGTTCCATCTAAGGCTTTGTCTGGGCAGGAACGGTATGTGCTCGTTCCCAGTTATCCCTCTGGCCACCCCAGTGAAAGGCCAACTGGCTTAAATAGTAAACTCAGAATTTCAACTTTCCAAATTCTACCCCTCAGTTATGAGCAAGGAGAACAATCCTGGCTTGACCTCTTCTGCTGTAACTCCCGGGAATGTCTTAGGCAGCTCAGCCAAGGCTTACAGGGGAATGAAAGGTCATAAGTAGTTAAGTGGAATGGAGAATTCAGACCCATCACAGAATATCAGATTTATGGAACCTGGGTACAGAGTCAAGCATCAAGACTTTTTCTTTAGGTTTGCCCATAGATTGCTGCCGCATAGAAGATGACTTATAAACCTGGGGTGTTTCCTGACCAGTCACCTACTTGAGTCACCTCTACTTCAGAGTCACTGTCTGAGATACCTCTACTTCAGTCACTATCTGAGATACCTAAGGACCATGTCATGAAGTTAGCCAATGGTGGACATTCAGAGATGTCCTTGCTTTTCTTCTTAATACCCTCAGTAGCTCATATATGAATTCTGCTTGATAAATTCATACTGAATTCCCTGCCCTTTTTCACTGAACTCCTAGTAGCAACCCAGCATCCAGGGTGAGGCTCCAAAGTCTTATGACAGCTGCCACCAAACACTGCTGGAGTTGTAGGTAACATGGAAGTGCCATGGGACTGGTTGCTAGTGGCAGTGTTGAACTGCCTTTTGCTCCCTCACCCCAAAGACCCTTCAGAGCATTAGTGCTCATTTCTCTGGTCTGTGCATGTGCTGAAAACTCCCAGTGAAATGTTGGAGTTATGATTGGGTGACATCCATTCACACTCTCTTAGAAGGAGATGATTTATATCCTGATGTATCTGGAGGTACCTGTGCAAATCCTCTTTGTGGATAAAACAGCATATGGCAATAAGTGGAAGAAACTCAATTTTCCGCTTGCCTATTGTGTACAGATGAAACATTTTGGTCAAGAGATCTTTTTATTATACTCTCCTCCCCCTCTCTGTTGCACACAATGATGAAGGAAAGAACAACATGCTTTGGCTGTTAAGAAGAAAGAAGCCTAGTAGACTAGTTTTCAATTACCACAATATTTAATTTTTAAAACACTGTTCTTTGATCACTGACTTTTTCCTGAATCCCACATATATTTATCATGTCTGACACTTGGGGGGAAGAGGAATCCGTATTTTAAGTAAAGTTGCTGTTACATAGTAAGTTCTTCAGATAGGGCGTGTTTAAATAGACAAGACAGATTTTATGTCCAAAAAATTATTTTAAAAAACCCCTAAATTGCTTGCATTTTCAAGAATGAAAACATGAAACTCAAAAAGAAGTAGCAGCAGTAGTAGTAGTTGGATTTATACTCCACCCTTCACTTGGAATCTGTCTCAGAGCAGCTTACAATCTTCTTTTCATTTCCCTCCCACAACAGACACCCTGTGATATAGGTGGGGCTGAGAGAGCTCTTTTGAGAACTGCTCTTGAGCAGAACAGCTCAGACAGAGTTATGACTGACCCATGGTCACTTCAGCAGTTGCATGTAGAGGAGTGGAGAGTCAAACCTGGTTCTCCCAGATAAGAGTCTGTATACTTAACCACTACGCCAAACTGGCTTTCAGATTAAACTTGGTCAATGCTCTGAACAAATCATTGGTAGAAATAAAACTAATTAATAATTCAAATCTTCATTCTCAGTATGGAAATCTTATAAGCTCAGCATGAACAAATTAAGTGCAGTGCCTTTCAAAATGTCCACATCGGCCTATGTGGTGTGAGGGGCAAAGCATCATACCCTCCCCCAGGCTGGATGGCCTTAGAGTTCATTAATGAGTCCCTTCACCAAACCCCTGGTGCAAATCAACCATTAGGAGTTGTTTTAGGCAAACTTTTCCCCGCCTGACATGTGGCTTAGAGTGTAAATTGGTTAAATTTTGCATTCTCCTTGCACTGCCACAAGAGTTTAAGACTAATTTAACTCCCCTCCCCCTCCAACTGAAATGTCATACAGACCTTACTGCCAATAAACTAGGAACACATGATAAACCACTTGCAAAAAATGTACACTGTCATACCTATAAAGATGCAGCATTGTAATTTTGATATCCTGGCAGGGAATAACAGCCCCTCCACTGTTAAAAATAAATATTCAGTCTAGTTCCTATTCACCTTCTATTAAGCTTTATCTATGAAAAAGAGATAAAAACACCAAACCTTTGCTGTAACATCAGAGACAGAACAAACAGCATTAGACCATGGAGTCTTTCACATCAAGCACCCTTGGAAACTCTTTGTGAACCATGGAACATCTAAGCACAAGGCACATGGATATATTCCATCTTCATAGTTTATTTTTAGCCTTTTCAAAGAATGTATCAATAATTGTAAAATAACCCTCTGGAAAATGACTCTGAAATAACTTGTCCATTATTTGCAAGGCAGTGGTTGTATTTACTGGAAGGAGGAGGGTGGAGAAGCAATAATAGTTTATGCTCATTTTCCATAAAAACTTCTGCTTGATCATTATAATATAAGAAACAGATTTCAAGAAGGAAGTATTGACATAAATGTTTACCATGATGTACTTATACATCATTATAATTTATATTCCATGCTATCAATCTTCTGCATTACATAGTCTTTAAATCCATGCTTTCCAAAAGAATTGAATCATGTCCCTGTATTGGCCAATCTATTTTTCATAAATGTGTTTCCTGTTTTTTTTAAGCACAATGTTGCATCAACAGGAACATGAGTTAGATTTATTACAAAAGTAATAAGCCTAATACATTTTCAAACTGCACTCAGCTCTTTATCAGGAAAAATCTGAATTTAGTTTTTAACCTGATCAAATATCACATAACTCTCAGTGAAGATCTATATTACATACTGATTTAGCAGTTATTCCTATCCACAAAGGATTCTGGGAACTACAGTTTGGTGTTTTCAATGTACTCTTCTACTTTTCTTCCACTCTCTCTTTTTCTACCAGCAAATACCTTTGTTGGATCGCTGGTAATCATTTAACTACACTCTCATGGGTAAGATCAAAAGAAGGGTTGCGAAATGTTCACTTGACTGCAAGATGTCAGAGGGCAGTCCCTTGTCTCTGTGCCATGGGCTTCTGGGCAGCAGGTCACACAACAGAGCAAGGGAATTTGAATTTGAGTTTTGGAATATTATTGCAGAGCTTAATGCTGAGAATATTTCATCTTAACGCTGAGAAAATACCTGCAATGAGGTTAGTAAAAAAAGATAGTCCCCTGTGCAAGCACCAGTCGTTTTCAACTCTGGGGTGACTGCATCACGTTTTAACGGCAGACTTTTTACGGGGTGGTGTGCCATTGCCTTCCCTAGTCATCTATACTTTTCCCCCAGCAAGCTGGGTACTCATTTTACTGACCTCGGAAGAATGGAAGGCTGAGTCAACCTTGAGCCGGCTACCTGAACCCAGCTTCCGCCAGGATTGAACTCAGGTCGTGGGCAGAGCTGAAGTACTGCAGCTTTACCACTCTGCGCCACGGGGCTCCTAATGAGGTTGTTAGCTGTACCTAATAGAAATGACTGCCAACTAGGGTGAATTTACTGGCTCTGCTTTCAAGCCTTAATGACCTCCAGTCCTAAGTCTGCTAAAGACTATGGTGTTTTCCTTTTAAGATGTGGAGTGTTATGCCCAAGTAGCCCAAGTGCTACATCTTTTCCCATCAGTCTGTGTTTTCTGAGTCTTGGGGTCCAGAAGGAACCTTGATGATTGCTTCCAACATAACTTAGAATTCCTGAAAACAACTGAATGTGGATACAGGACTTTTCCACATGCTTGACTTATTCCAGATTTTCTTGGCAGTTGATCCACAAGCACTACAATTTGTTTGGTATGGTTCTTCCACATGTTATCCTCCCTCTGCATTTTTACAGTTGTGGAGTCAGTATGTTTTCTTCCACTCATGACATAAATAATCATGATTTGCAAGGGAGGATGCTGGCATTATCAGTGGCATCATCAGTGATATCATTATTTTTTGCAAATGCTTATATCAATATGTTGGCTGCATATTTTTAAAAAGTACTAAATATTGATAAATCATTCACAAATCACATAAGTCAGTCATTAATAAAATCCTACTCTTTAGTGTTTGTCTACGTAGACCCTTGTGATGCTAATGGCTGCCAGTTTGGTGTAGCGGTGTAGAGTGTGCAGACTCTAATCTGGAAGGACTGGATTTGATTCCCCATTCCTCCACATGCAGCTGCTTGTGTGACCTTGGATCAGTCATAAGTTCTCTCAGAGCTCTTCTTGAAACAGTTCTCGAAAGAGCTCTCTCAGCCTCACCTACCTCACAGGGTATCTGTTGTGGAGAGGGGGAGGGAAGGTGATTGTAAGCCTCTCTAAGACTCTGAGTGAAGGGTGGGGTATAAATCCAATCTCCTCCTGCTGCTTCTCCTTCTCTCCTCCTCCTCCTTCTGCTGCTGATTGGTTTGAGTATACAGCATCTTTGCTCCTGTACAGTTTTGCAAAATCCTGATGCTATCCTGTTCGGTGTTAACAGCTGTTCAACATGAATCAAAAGGACTGGGTGGTCTTAAGCTTGCATCTGATTTATGCCTTCAAACACAGTAAGTTTGACCTTCGAAGACTTTCACAGCAAAATCTGCATGATTCTTATCTGACGCTGTACAAGTTACTTAGCTAAGCCTAAAAACAAAAGCTTCTTTTCTTTCTAGTTCATAACTTGACATCATGAGGATAAAGAATGAGTGGTTCAGGATCTTAGGAAAATGTTCAGGAAATGGTAAACCAGCACTGGTGTTCTTGTGAGGAGAGGGGTTGTTTGGTCTGATCAATCAGAAGAGTGGAGTTTTTGTCAGCAATTGAAACAGTCTAAATTGCATCATAATCCAAAATAAGTAAGTCTTTCTTTAGGGAATGCTTATATGGGACACCTCTTGGACACACACCTTAACGTGGTAAGGAGGGGGTTGTGTTTCAATGAAGCCGAAAGCAATACTGTAATGAGTCGAAATTCCTAGCAGAGTCACTCAGGGTGCAATGGTCAAAGCTGAGACACCAGACTAAGATGTATCCACTTCCTTCAGGGATCATCAGTCACACTGGCAGAAGACAATGGATGGCTCCAATGATAATGAGGACAGAAGAATCCTCAAAAGGTAGCTACTGGACAGCAACAGTAATGGAAGGTGTACTGGTAAAGGATCTTTCATAGGCAACAGCAGTGGACACTACAGCTAACCCTGGTTAGTACTGCTCAGCGGAAGGTAAACCACTACTGAACAACTCTTATCTTGAAAACTGCACAATGAGACAATCCAAAAGGGGAAAAAAAGATTGTGCTGGAAAATGGAACTTCCAGGTTGGATAGTGCTCACTCAGCTATTGTGGAAAAGCTGAGGACAACTATGTGTCATGGGTGCTGGGGGCCCTGCAGAAGAAGCCGAGCCTGCAGAAGAAACTGTGCCCCTGCCACCTGCACCAGTGCCCCTGCCTCCTGCTGGAGAAGATCCAAGCCCCCCTGCCTCGCCCTCTCGGGTGGCTCGTGTGCGTGACCGCCTTCGTCAGGACCTCAGGGATCGGAGGAGGGCGGCACGCTCGTGAGCAAGACGCTCCCTGAGCCCTGAGTTTTGAAAGGATTCTGGCCCTTCTAGGCGTGAGGGTGCTTGAGTCTCAGCAGGATCCTGGCTGCCCTCTGAGTCAGCAATTAGCCCAAATCGGCAACAGACAGCAGAGGGCTATATAGCTGTGGGCTTTGAGAGAAGGCTTTGTGGAAGCAACTAGTCACTTACCTGACGTTCTAGCATCCACTTCGGCTTCTGACTTCGGCTTCTGGACCCCCTGACTCTGGCATTGACTTCTGGACCCCTGACTTCGGCTTCTGAACCTCTGACCCACTTTACCTGGACTGTGATTCGGTTTTGGTGCTTTGGACCCTCCTTGCTACCCAGCTACAGACCTTGGACTGCCCCTGGACTTCGCCTGGCCAGGCCCCAGCCCGTGACACTATGACTAGCACTGTTCTTAAAGACCCAGTGGGACTAAAGCCAAAAGGGCATTGGACAATGAACAAAGCAGACAGGAATAAGATAGATTCCTTTGAATTGTGGTGTTGGAGGAGAGTTTCATGGATACCATGGATTGCCAAAAAGACAAAAGTGGATTCTAGACTGAATTAAGCCACAAGTCTCCCTGGAAGCTACTCCGCCCTGAAGTTCTCCCTAGGACTACTCTGCCCTGAGCTTGTTTGCGGGGTAGAGTAGAATAAAAATCAACTAACTAACTAAATAAATGGCTAAACTGAAGCTATCGTACTCTGATCAAATTATGAGATGATGAGAACCAGTGGGAAACACAATAATGCTCAGGAAAATTGAAGCCAGCAGGAAAAAAAGGAAGACCCAAGATGAGCTGGATTGACTCAATACAAGAGGCCAAGGCCCTCAGTTTTCAGGACCTGATCGAGGCTGCTGCTGATAGGACATTTTGGAGAATGTTAATTCATAGGAGCATGATTAGTCAGAAGAGCTTTGACAGCGCTTAACACATACACGATACAGGACAAGGTCTTCCTTCAGCACATGCTAATATTGTAGGCTCTTTTTTGGCATACTACTTAATCATTGCAAAGTGTTGATTAATGATCTGATGGACATATACAAGGGGAGTGAAGTTTGTTCCTGAGATTATCATATGCCAATTAGTATGATGAAATAATGCTCTGTTTACTTTATTGAATCCCTTTTCTTTTATGTCTGCAAAGCCCAGAAGCTGAGGAAAAGGAAAAGAAGAGAAAAACTGGTCCTGACCCCAAGATATGAGGAGGGCAAGTAGAACCAAAATAATGTCATATTGGTAACAATTTTGGATGTGCAAGTTGAATATATACAAAGAAATCATGCTGGATTTTTTTAAAAAAATCTGTGGATTGCTTTATATGTGCCTTGTAATAAAAATGGCGGGTATCATCTATACAGTATATGCAATGATCACACTTGGGGGAACTCCCAAGTTTGAAAAAAAAATCTGAAAAAATATATTAGAGGAGGGTTAACTCCCCTGTAAACAATGAAGTTGCCTGTACAAGCACGGATAACTTACTTGAGCAGCCTCTTATATCTTTGCCACAGTTGAAGAAGAAGAAGATTTTGGATTTATATCCCACCCTCCACTCCGAAGAATCTCAGAGCGGCTCACAATTTCCTTTACTTTCCTCCCCCACAACAGACACCCTGTGAGGTGGGTGGGGCTGGAGAGGGCTCTCACAGCAGCTGCCCTTTCAAGGACAACCTCTGCCAGAGCTATGGCTGACCCAAGGCCATTCCAGCAGGTGCAAGTGGAGGAGTGGGGAATCAAATCCAGTTCTCTCAGATAAGAGTCCGCACACTTAACCACTACACCAAACTGGCTCTCCATTGGTGGCAATGTGGTCTCTCCCAAGGACTGCCACCCTGTCTCTTGGGGATTCTGCCCCCAGTGCTATACCGCCAAGGGTCATGCTAGCAGTCAGGGGCCCTGCCTCTGACACAATGGCCCCTTGTTGCTGATGTGACAACTCTCAGGGCAAGGGAAGCCCCAGAGGCCCCAGAGCAGGTCAAGATAAGGAGAGAATAAGGAAGGGAGAAAGAAAGATGGAGGGAATATTGACAGAGAATGGATGGGAGGGAGAAAGAGAGATAGGAAACATTGACAGAAAAAGGAGAGGGAGGAGAATTTGAGAATGGAAGATTGACAGAGAAGGGTAGGGATGAGTTACAGAGAAGGGGTGGGGAGAGGAAGAGAGGGGGAAGATTGTTAGAAAAGGGGGGACAGGAAGGAAACTTTCTTAAATGCTACAGCAGCCAAATATTTGTTTTTCAGGGAAACATTTCATATTGGTATAAGAAGAGGTAGTGTAATTGATGTTGATGGTGAAGTTGCTGCTTGATGTTACTGCAACAAAGGCCATGGGCTGTAATAAGATCTGCCTATCATACCTGCACTCACTAGACACTAGATCAATCATTCACAGCGATTTGCAGAAGAAGGCTCTTGGAGAAAGAAATCCTCCCTCCTCTGATGTATGGAGAGCTTGACTCAAGGAAAGCAAATACCATGAACTGATAATTCAAAAACTGAATACATTGTTATATGCTATAGCGGGTGACAGGTTGTATTTCTGGATGGTCCATCTCTGAAGTCAATGTTTATACTGGAAGCTTCTCTAGCTCTCAAAGATGAACACAGCCTACTAGTAACTGGGGAGTGTGTAATCCTTGAGTTTTGCATCTGTGCATTCTGAATAATTGTAGGTCTAAAATGTTTGAAAGTGGATGTGTTTTCATTTCATATCCCTGGCTGCACAATTAGTTAAACATATTAACCGACTAAACTGAATGCCCTCAGAGTACATATGTTACTTTGGCTAATACCTTTTAATTAATAAGATGTTATTCTCATGAGAACCTTTAGAGGGTTTGGGATTTAAATCCACAGGGATGCTTGAACATCTGCCAGTTTGTCTCACATCTGGATTGTCAGTCATGAGTAAGGAGACAATTTTGAGGTTGGACTTTTTGTCAGCAGTTCAACTTGTTCACATGTTCCAGATACTCAAAATGTACAGAGTAGTGAAACTGACAGAACTTCATACATGCATTCTCACACAGCTGAATGGAAATCCTACCTGCCTCCCAAACCTGTAATGCTCTGCTCCATGGCCAGTCACGCACTGCTCCACACCAATTGTTTAAACAGTAAGCAACAAACCAGAATGAGCATACTGTTTTGAACAGCCACAATCCTTGGATCCTTATTGCCTGATCACAATCTGATCTGATTCAAACAGTGCACCAAACCGCTTTGCTGCTATGCAGCTGTTGCAGTGCTGGAGTTTAATTTCCTCCTGACATGCAGCTCCTGTTTTTCCACACAACAGGTAAACCAGTTCTACAGCTGGATCATGGATGGTTGGATCAGGTAATTAAACTACACAATGGAGACTACTATTCCCATAAGCCTGTGCAAAAATGTGCACATGTGATCCCAACAAATTGGCAGCCATTAATGTCAATAACACTGAGCTGCTGGACAAGAAAAAGTCAGTAACCTCCCTAGATGTGACCTGCTTTGCAGGCTCTCTGCTGAAACTTGCCCAGGCCTAATTTTTGGTAAACAAATAGTTTGTTTTCTGTCTTAATGCCTAAATCTGTCCTAGCCCTCCAGGACTGCTGATCAGGGGACACAAGGAGTCAACAGGGTCCCATCTAGCCCTATAAAATTGCTGACTCTGGCACCGTCATTAGTATGCTTTGTTGTCTGTGCATTGCCTGGCTTGCTATCCAGGGATCAACCTAACATTGGACTCCATATGTTTTTATTTTCTTTTTATTTCATTTACATGACACCCTTCTCCCCAACAGGGACCTAAAGCAGCTCCCATCCTCTTTTCTGGTTTATTCTGACAACAACCCTCTGAATGGCCCAAGGTCACTCAGCAAGCTTCCACGGCATGAGTGGGGATTCAAACCTTGATCTCCCAGATCAGACTTAGTCTGACACTTTACACCATGCTGGCTCTGGGAACCATTTTTGGTGAAGTAAAAAAAGAGAGAGAGAGGTTTTGTGGTCTACCCAGTGTTTGTACTATAGTTTTGCTCAGTAATTTCAACGTTAAGGGTGAGTGCACTTAGCACTTATTAAAGCAAAGCTTGCAGATTGTCTCCCGAGTTTTGACCCCCTCATTGAAAGTGATAATATTTTCAGTGCTGCAAAGTAGAAGCAAAAATTATAATAAAGAAAAAATGTGAACAAAAATAAAATTGCATAGGAAGATCACACTGTTCACTGAGAATACTCAATACACATAAAGCCTAACAGACATCAAGAGTCAATAGTCAGAGGATCAAGTGAGTCTGCAGTAGAAATTATTCTTATTTGTCTTTTATATTTTTTATTGGTTTTAACTACAAAAGAAAAAAGCATAAGCATAGATACAGAAAAAGAGGGGGGAAGGGCATATACAGAATGGGAAAGGTGGCCGGGGGGGGGGGGGGAAGAAGAAAAATACAAATAAATCAATTTTAAATTTACCCCCAAATAAAATATCCAATTTGTTCTATCTGCAAGTATAAAATTCTGCATATATTTTACCATCTTTATCTTCCATTATAAAACATTTTCACTAAGCTATTATTTGCAATACAAGTCTAAACAGTTCTTCTTCAACACATATAAACATGAACAAGTCAGAGCAGTCTCAGCACGAAAGTAACTACTTTGGCTTAACCTTGTTAAAAAACACAGACTAATTGGTTAGTTTAGCACTATCCTCATTAACATAGACACAAAAAATTCATATCTTTATCCTTAAAAAACTAAAAAATACATGGTATTTTGTCTATCTCAATATAAGCAGTTTCTCCTGGGAGACATATTAAAAAACAAATCTAGCAGTTTACATAACCTCTGTGTTGTCTGCCTTTTTAACAATTAGTCCACCTCTTGTATTCCTATTGAGCTAGGAAAAACAACTTTTTATGGCCCAAAAATAAAAATCCCATGCCCCACCCAAAGGTTAGGAGCATGCCCTCAAAGCCTGTTCTTATTGAGAGTTACATTTCAGGAAACGCTTCTTACTAAAAAGAAATCTATCTCCTGAGTTATAGATTAACTTGTAGAATTACCCATATCTATAACAAACATAGAAACTAATATCATCTATTAAAAACAAGTTCAGCAAAATGTCAGGAAATTACGTTATCTGCCTTCTTAAAAGTTAATTTAAGATAACTATTTTTACATAAAACACTTTTCAAAGACTTTTTAGTCCTTTAACTTTTAAATCCATATTGTTTTAAACAAGACAACATTGTAGCTCCAAAACAAACAAAAACAAAAAAAGGAAAATAAGTCTCACTTAGCCTTCTAATTTCACATATCAGAGTTTCTTACAAAGTCCATATCCAGCTATCCACTGAGAAAAATCTAGTTCATGACGCTTTCTTTCTGAAAGATTTCCACATCATGATTTTCTGGTTAAAATGCATCTTCTTACTTCTTAATGCAGTCATCCTTCTCGAAAGAGGTGAGAAAAATTCCACAGCCTTTGTTCCTCTCAACCTAGCTTGAGTTGGTCTCCATTTCCGGTCTTCTTTTTTAACTACACCACAAGATTCCATTTTAATTTTCTTTTGTTGATTTCCCAACAGCTCAGTTTCCCATTTCAATTCCACAGACATCACCAGGCTCTCTTTACCACTCTGCTAATGTAGATTTGAGATTTCGCTAGCTTTCAGCAAAAAAGCTCTCATTTGCTTCTTAACCAAGTCTGCCAATAAACCAAGATCTTGCCTCAGAGATTTCAAACTGCTTAAAATATCATTTTTATAAGAAACTTTGCTTAGCAAAGCCATTTTTCTCTGTCAGCAAACTCAGTCCATTAATCCTGATTGAAAAGTAGCTCAGAGTCCCAGATAGCCCATCCTTCCCGGTCTCCTCCAACTGAAGTTTTAGATATTAACATATGTATTCCAAATCAGACAACAAGGAAAAATCCCTCAAACAGGTATCGCATTTTGTTCAGACCGTATTGCAGCCAAATAATAGTCTCTTTAACAAATATCCAATTATGATCTGGGTCGATTTAAATGTCCGTATTCTGATTAGTTCAAATTGTTTCCAGTACTTAGAGATGTTCTTTGACTTTCCACAGCCTCATTCACAGGGAAATTAGAGATATCGATCTCTTTCCCTTCCTTAGAACTACCAACTACTAGTTAAGTGTGCGGACTCTTATCTGGGAGAACCAGGTTTGATTCCCCACTCCTCCACTTGCACCTGCTGGAATGGCCTTGGGTCAGCCATAGCTCTGGCAGAGGTTGTCCTTGGAAGGGCAGCTGCTGCGAGAGCCCTCTCCAGCTCCACCCACCTGTTGTGTCTGTTGTGGGGGAGGAAGGTAAAGGAGATTGTGAGCTGCTCTGAGATTCTTTGGAGTGGAGGGCAGGATATAAATCCAATATCTTCTTCATCTTCTTCTTCTTCAAGTCATTAAAATGTAAAAAGGACCCATTAGCTCTTGGTAATTGAAAGCCGACTTACTTGCATTGCAGAATTGTCATGCTTGAGATAGAGGGGTGATAGATCAAAAGCTTGTTGAAGAAAAGAAAGGCAAGCAATCGGGCATTCACCTCTTGCTGCTGTAATAGCGATCGCGATGGGGAGAGCTTCAGGGCACACAGAAGGAACAGGAGCAACTGCCGTTGTGCCCCCGTCCCACTGTGAAAGCCCCATGCCTAAGAGACCCCCCCCCGGGGTCTCTTTCGGGGTGTCACATCTGTGGCACCCCTCCCCCTGCCCAATCAGGGGGGTTGCAAGCAGGAGAGCTGACGAATCCACCTGATAGCAAGTGACGTAGCCTGGAAGTCCAGGAATTATTCTTATTGCACTCTTGTCAAACAAATTGGTTCCTCTAGAATTTCTGGGATTTTAAGAAATAGCTACAGGTTATCTAGGAGTAATGATCTTCACTTTAGAAAAACATTTTCTCTTATAGCAATAAATTTCTCTTATGCTATTGTATAAGCTACAGCTGTTTGAATGTAAACCATTCAGAAATGCACATGTGACTGTTTTATTAGATTACATGTTGAATTGCACATGCTCATTGAAAGAAATTAAGCGACAATGGTCTGGTTTTTTAAATAAGAATTGTGTATTTTGGGGAAAAGGCAGACAATTCTGCTTTTTAGGGCAAAGGCTGTTAGGATAAATAAAAAGAGAAACCTACAATTCAAATGTATAAGATGCAACTCACCTCTAGTTGCACAGGTAGGATTCACCTCACCTGCCCCCCCTCTCACAGGGCGCAACCATGGAGCCCCAATTAAGATTCCAGTCCATTCCCCACAGGAAGAGCATTTGCCTTCAAATGCACAGCTCTTTCTTCCTGATCAATAGCAGATTGTGTAAGAAATTCCAATGGCAGCACCCACCTGACTTCATGGAAAACTGCCCTGCCTAAATAATGCCCTAACCTGGCATTACCAACACCAGCTACATAAATGGCAAAAGAAGGACTGGGGTACCAGAAACCAAGAATTCCATGTCTTTCCCCAGATTTTCTAAGTCTTCTTGTACATTCTGTATGTTTTCTTGGGAGGGACGATTGCTGTTTGAGGACTGAGTTCAGTTGGTCATCTTTGTGTCTCAACTGTAGACAGAAAAAGATCTAAATTAACACTTCTGGAATAATTAGGACAGAGGCATTTATAAATCTATGGCTTTGCTGCACAAGGTAAGGGTTTGACCTTGACCAATGACCACAGGAGTAAAATGTCTGGTGAAATTTAAGAAGAAGAAGAAGATATTGGATTTATATCCCGCCCTCCACTCCGAAGAGTCTCAGAGCGGTTCACAATCTCCTTTACCTTCCTCCCCCACAACAGACACCCTGTGAGGTGGGTAGGGCTGGAGAGGGCTCTCACAGCAGCTGTCCTTTCAAGGACAACCTCTGCCAGAGCTATGGCTGACCCAAGGCCATGCTAGCAGGTTCAAGTGGAGGAGTGGGGAATCAAACCCGGTTCTCCCAGATAAGAGTCCGCACACTTAACCACTACACCAAACTGGCTCTCCACACCAAATTTACTCTTGCTTTGTTTTCCACTTTGCACATTTTGCACATATTTTTGAAAAGAATCAAGTTAATGCTTCAAGGTTACCTTTTTTGTAAACCAGAAGGCTGTTGGGTTGCTATAATCTTCATCCAGTTATAGCCCATGTAACTGTGGCTCCTTCTATAATGTGAGTGCAGCTCCAATTGGATTAAGAAATGAAATTCCTTTTTCAAGTAGACATCACTGTTAATTTCCTTCCAGCATTCACAGTCACACTATCAAGCCATTTGTTCTATATTCTGTTTGCATTCTTGACCGTAACTCTTGAGGGCGGAATTGTGGTTTTCTAGGCCTGACACTCTTTTTCTCTATCTTTTCTTCATACACAGCCTGAGCTTTTCTGTCAGAAACAGCTGGGCAATTATTATGGCAACACTTTGCTCATTAGAGTAAAATTATTAACATGTAATATTCCATTCCTAGGACAACTTCTGTTGTATGACTTTGGGAAATATTAATGCCAGATATCAAAAGATTCTAGAAATAGTTCTTCCACCACCTTCTGTACCCTTTTCTCTTCCAGAGAAGAGTGCTGCTGTTTGATTCACCTGTGTGAAGCCTCATCATGGCTGTTGTGTGAAGGAAATAGAATCCATGCCTAATCAGTGTTACACCCTTCTAAGCCCCAGTAGAACATGAATTGCAGTGCCCAGGCCCTGTGAATGCTTGCTGTCATGTTTATACTCCCACTCATTTCGAGCAACAAAAGCCGCACAAAGAGAGCTTTTTAAAAAAACAAAAAAAACAAAACCCAAACCTGAACAACAGAATGAGTGTCTCAGTGCATTCCTTTGCTGTCTCATGGAGCTGTGGCACCAGAGCAGGGCTTCAGCAGTCTTTCTCACCAATTAGGTCTTCAGCATTTCAAGGTGGAGCCAGGTCCTCCTCAGTCAATTTGCAGAGGAGTGGGATGGGGCAGTCTGTTTGGAGGAGCTTAGTCCTTGGACTGTGTGGCCAGGGAGGATTCAGAACTGAGGATGAAGAAGTTGACCATCCCTGCCTTATGTTATACCTCCCCTCCTTTAAGCATCTTGCTATGTTCAAAGTGATAGTTAGGGATGCCAACCTCCAGGTGGGACTTGGGGATCTCCTGGAATTACAGCTTGTCTTCAGACTGCAGAGACCAGTTCCCCTGGGAAAAAATGGCTGTTTTGGAAGGTAGGCTATATGGCATTGTACCCCACTGAGGTCCCTGTCCTTCCCAGGCTCCCTCCCCAAATCTTCAAGAGTTTCTCAACTTGGATCTGGCAACTCTATTCCCCATTCCCTGTTGGCAGCCATGGGGGAACTGGCAACCCTAAAAGAAGATATTTAAAACAAGAAATTTATCAGTTAACAAGCTCCTGTTTTTCAAATGGATGACGTCCCACCACAAATTAAATGTCTGCCCTTTGAAAAATGTGTATGTAAGATGAATCCGTGTTCTAGGTGGAATAACAGATATTAGGTGGTTCATTTATTTTTATCTTATTTTTATGTAGATATTTATATCCCATTTTTTTCTTAAGAAAGCATCTTCCAGCATTGGTTTTTATTTTGCTCATAGTTTTTAAAGTTTCCATTTTAAATTGTTGATACTATTTTTGTTTTTATAATGTTGTAGTTGTCTATATATTTTAATCTGTCTGTGCAACTGAAATATTTTTTTTTAAAAAAGGAAAAAACGCTATTGGTTTTTCACCTCCACCATTTTATCCTCTGAGCAGCCACACTGTGAGGTAAATTAAGCTGAGAGAAAGTGACTAGCCCAAGGTCACCCAGTGGGCTTCCACATCAGAATGAATCCCACATCCTAATTTAGTTATGGCGAGAGAAAGTATTTAAGGGAGATTTGCTTCTCTCACATAAGTAGTTGCCATGTGCCGCCAAACCAACCCATGCAGTATTTGGGGATTAGCTGGTTTCTTTGGAGCCAAGCAAGACTACTATAGCAACACCCCAACCCTAAAATGATGCTTTAAAGTGTAAGGGGGATGAAACTTGGTGATCAGAAAAAGGGGAGAAAAACACAAACCTATACAAGGAAAGCAACCAAAAAGATTGAGACAAAGAAAAAAACCCCTACAATATAGCTACACATGCAGTGCTAATACACAAAATATCATATATAATTTAATTATACATTCAAAAGTTGCTAAACTATCATTTAAAATACAATCCAATGGTTCTGCATATGAGCACCTAATCCTAATATAAAGACAAACATCCAATCATATAGATACAGGTTAAAAGGTACAAATTATATTCATATACAAGAACCAATACTGAACATATTTTGGGTTCCAATTTCCAGATTTAAATATCCACAACTAGTTAAATCCATGTATTATGGCTTGTGTCCTTGTTTGGATCAATACTATATTGTACAGTTCGAGGAACCCTAGCCCTTAAAAAGACATCCCCCTCTGTGCTTCTCTAAACATATTATGTTGGATCCCACCAGCTTTTCTGCTAGTGTAAGAGGCAAGAGTAACCTTTTAACTTCTAAGAAGGCCATGCTGGGAATTGTGGGACCCATGTAGGTAAAAAGCCACACACAAAGAAGAATAGAATCAAGCAAAATCAAGCCCTTGTCCTTCTTGCAATAGCAGAAAAGCTGGCAGGACAAATGAGCCTTTTCTGACAGACTTATTCCCGAGGGCACATTTTCTGTTTTCCATTGTCATGTAGCCTTGTGAGTGAATAGAACTGTGAGTGAATAGAACACCTCAACTGGGTTTCTGACAGAAAAAGTCCATTTGTTGTTGTTTTGTACAAGTTTCTGTTTAATGGTGGCTGTAGCTTTTTGAAGGCAAATAGTTGAGAAGAAATTTGACCTCCTAAGCCCCGTGAATTGTGAAGCAGGAGAACAGACAGGTCATGACAATATAAGAAAATGATCTCTTGAACAATTGAAATTGCAGGTTTATATTCTCTCTTTTTAATGGTTTTCCTGGAGACTTCACAGCTCATTGTAAGAAGCAATCTTAGTTCTTTAAGTCTTTAAACTTGTAGATTTAGGGAAAATAATTTCTTTTTAAATGAAATTCCTGCTGGGTGGAATGGGCCTCCTAGGACTGTGTTTTGAAACTGCTTGTGACTGTAAAGCAAGCTGCAGTTAATTTATTTCAGTTTGGACCATAGTCAATCAGGAGGAGATAATAATGACCAAAGCCTGAGATCTTGCATAGATGAAAAGAGGATATTAATTTAATGCATGTCAGCTCTAATTTAACACTTTTGATCAGAGCATCAAATGTTCCTTTAGTGACATTTCATTTTCTCAGCCTGTTTGAGGAGAGTAATAGATATGGTCCCTGCTGCTGCTGCTGCTGGCTTAAGCTCACACCTTTATTCTAACTCGCCCTTGTTAGTATGTTGTCTTTAAGAATGACCTCTGATGTTAACTCCCATGAAATGAAACCTTCACCAACATGATTAAGGATCTCTCAGCCACATACTTGCTGGTACAAGTTTTCCTGACTAACCATATGTGTGTGTGTGCATGCGCACACGTGTGTGCATGTGTTTCTGGAGGGGGTTACACTGCTCTTAAACCAGTTCTGGATCACTGTGCAGCTGCTTTTAAAGCAAATGAATAGAGACAGGAAATCCAAATGCAGATGTCTAATGTTTCATCTAATCTGGCCATAACCCTCAGGAACAGAGACTCTTTGGGGTGGAATCTCCAACTTTGTTTCAGGATATGGAGAAGCAATTCCAGCTACAGAGGACTTGAGACAAAGCATGTACCCATTTACACAGAGTTTATTTCCTTCTATTTTGGGTGGCTGTTTTCAATATCTATAGTGTAATTTTCAAAGTGCTCTACCTATCCAGGCAAGTGGAGAGTATGGTACAGAAGAAACAGAGTGTGGGTAGCAGGTTCTTTGGGTCCTACCCAATACTGGTGATGAGGTTCTAAGAAAAGATTCTTTTATGGTTTAACATTTTTGGAACAGCAATGATTTTGGTGCATGTTTTTGAACTGAATTTTGTGGCTGGCTCAGAAAATCTAACTAATCAGAAAAATAACTAACACATTTAGTTATTCCTACATAATTCAATAGCAGCACCAGATATGCAGTGGGACAGGACAAAATGGTAATCACCTCCTAACTACTTCTTTGACATAGGGTGGCCAGACCGTCCCGGTCTCCCGGGACTTTCCCGGTTCTGGCCACCAATTCCCGGCTCCCGGGCTGCCTATACCGGGACCATTACAAAGTCCCGGTATAGCCAGCGGAGAGCCGGCGGGCCGCGCGCGCGGGCCGGGAAGGCGGGGAGTGAGGCAGCCAGCGTCCCTGCGCGTGCGCACAGCGGTGTGCGCACGCGCAGGGACGCTGGCTGCCTCACTCCCCGCCTTCCCCGCTCGCGCGTGGGGTCCGGAGAGGCCGGCGCTGGTCCCTGGAGGCCTCCAGAGGCCAGCGCCGGCAGCGTGGAGAGGCCTCCGCTGGTCCCTGGAGGCCTCCAGAGGCCAGTGCTGGCAGCGTGGAGAGGCCTCCGCTGGTCCCTGGAGGCCTCCAGAGGCCAGCGGAGGCTTCGTGGAGAGGCCTGCGCTGGTCCCTGGAGGCCTCCAGAGACCAGCGGAGGCAGCGTGGAGAGGCCAGCGCTGGTCCCTGGAGGCCTCCAGAGACCAGCGCCGGCCTCTCCGGCCTCCGCAGCCGCCGCCAGCCCCGCCAGCAGCCCGGAGGAGAGGCCGCCACCGCCCTGGATCCAGGTAAGCCAAAAGCGGGGGGGGGGGGGGCGGCTGGCCTTCCTTCTTTCCTTCCCTCCCTCCCTCCCTCCTTCCTTTCTTCCTTCCTTCCTTCCCTCCCTCCTCCCTTCCTTCCCTCCTCCCTCCCTTCCCTCCCTCCTCCCTTCCTTCCTTCCCTCCTCCCTTCCTTCCTTCCCTCCCTTCCCTCCCTCCCTCCTCCCTTCCTTCCTTCCCTCCCTCCCTCCTCCCTTCCTGACTGAATGGGCCACTGGCCTGATCCAACAGGGCTTCTCTTATGTTCTTATGTGACACAGTGTGTTGGACTGGATGGGCCACTGGCCTGATCCAACAGGGCTTCTCTTATGTTCTTATGTGACAATACTGACTTTGGTGGACCCAAGCACTGATTCAGTGTAAGGGAGCTTTGTGTTTGTGACTGGAGTGGACAATACTGACTTTGGTGGACCCAAGCACTGATTCAGTGTAAGGGAGCTTTGTGTTTGTGACTGGAGTAGACAATACTGACTTTGGTGGACCCAAGCACTGATTCAGTGTAAGGGAGCTTTGTGTTTGTGTCTTCTGGTGCAATTTTGTTCTCAGATCCTGTATTTACTTCATCAGTATATGGGATAAGGCACTTTCTCAACTGTGCTGCATAATGCAGCCTATTTATTTTGTCCTGTTTGCTCTGTTGGCTCTATCTGCGCCACCTTCATCACTTTCGGGGTGTGGATCCCCCAGTGGGGTGGTCTCGCGACTCCCTCCGCCGGCTGTTTCTGATAGCCCTTCGCCCCCTCTTTCATTTGATATGTGTCCCGTGCGGATGCCAACCTCCCGCCGGGAGATGCCGCAAAATGAGCCCCCTTGAGGCTTATGGCGGCAGGGCTCGGGGGAAGCGAGCTAGACTGCTGTTCTTTTGAGGGGTCATAGAGTGTTTCGAGCCCGTCCCTGTGGCATCGGTCCCATCGTTGTGGGGCCCAGGGGGCCGGTGCAGCGGCACGCTGAAGCAGCCTGTCGGTCACTTCCGGGTTCCTGTCCTGCATCTCGACCTGTGACAGGCTGCTTTGGCGTGCTGCTGCGCCGGCCCCCTGGGTCCCACAACGATGGGACCGATGCCACAGGGACGGGCTCGAAACACTCTATAACCCCTCAAAAGAACAGCAGTCTAGCTCGCTTCCCCTGAGCCCTGCCGCCATAAGCCTCAAGGGGGCTCATTTTGCGGCATCTCCTGGCGGGAGGGTGGCACCCGCACGGGACACATATCAAATGAAAGAGGGGGCGCAGGGCTATAGAATCAGCCGGCGGAGGGAGTCGCGAGACCACCCCACTGGGGGATCCACACACCGAAAGTGATGAAGGTGGCGCAGATAGAGCCAACAGAGCAAACAGGACAAAATAAATAGGCTGCATTATGCAGCACAGTTGAGAAAGTGCCTTATCCCATATACTGATGAAGTATATACAGGATTTGAGAACAAAATTGTTTCCGGCGGTGATATTTGGGGGATTTTTGGGGACGTCACAGGAAGTGCTGTGAAGTCACTTCCTGTTTCCGGCAGTGGCATTTGGGGGAAATGATGTCATTTGGGGGAAGTGATGTCACAGGAAGTGATGTCACTTCCCGTTTCCGGCAGATGACGCGGGGAAATGATGTCACAGGAAGTGGTGTCACTTCCTGTTTCCGGCGGTGGCATGCCGTCACCGGAAGTGACGTCACTTCCTGTTTCCGGCGGTGGCATGCCGTCACCGGAAGCGCCGTCACTGCAAGTGACGTCACTTCCTGTTTCCGGTGGTGGCATGCCGTCACCGGAAGTGACGTCACTTCCTGTTTCCGGCACCCCTACCTTCCACCCCCCCCCCAAGGTGTCCCTGGCTGGCCTTCAGACATTATGGTCACCCTACTTTGACATGACAACTAGAGCATCAGGGGAAAGGGCTATGCTGGAACCCCCGTTCCTGATTGTGGAAATCTAGCATTTCAGGAAGTGGTGATGTAATTCTGACACCCACATTCTGAAGGTACTAGTGTACTTTGGCTCTGAATCTTCCTGGAAAATAATATTACCTTTTCTGTCTCAAAAGCAACATGAGTTAGTTAACATATACAGTGTGGATGGCTCCCTTAGATGCTATTCTCCCATTATTCTACACTGAATTGTTAATTGTTGTAGCTGGACACAATGCACCAAGTCCTTTTCACCCCAACTTGCACAGAGCCATGCTGCGCCATTTTAGTCCCATTTATTTCAATGAAGATTGCACAAGAACCAAAACTAGGGCACGGTGCTTTTTGAAAAGTACAAGGGATGAAACCAAACCCCAGCCATGGAGGAAATGGCATGCAACGTTCCTTTTCTTTTGAATGGTGCACATGGTGGGGGAAACTTTTATACAAACCAGGAGCTGCCTGCCCATTATAGCTGATTTCAAATATTTTCTTGAAGTATTCTCTCTGTCTCTGCATATTGTGGCTTTGACATCGCTTTTCTTGATGAACTGAGCAATTGGTGTCTTCAAAACTGCCCATGTGCAATTACATAGATGCTTTTCACCGTCCTGCTTCTCATCTCGCTGTTATTGATCCAATGCTCTTATGTTCACTCCTCTCCAGTCACCCAAAGCAAAGCTTCCAACAAATTGGCCAGAATGACCAGCATTGAATAGGTCACCAAGGAGGTGTGTTGCTTTTCCACTCTGCTGACTTTGTAGTAAAGGAGAAAGTGAGAGTTCAAAATTCACTTAGAGACAATCTCCAAGAAAACAGAGAGATAACCAGCCCTACAAGGCTGCTCAGCCTTGAAATCACCAGAATTGATTTTAAGTAGTTTGCTGTCAAAAACTACTTTATGTTCCCAAGACATGATCTTTGGCAGTTGGCTCTCTGAAGCATGTTTCTTTAAATAACTTTGCTGGATAGAACTGCTGAGCTTCTTGACATGACTGACATATTGATTGTAAGTGGCATAAGGAACAAGCTGGAGATATTATTACTTTCTTCTTTTAGGAAACAACTAGAATTGCCAGACACAGATCATGTGAGAGATACCCTCTGTCAGGTATATGCTTACCTTTTTTGCCTGTTGTGCATATGGTAATCACAAAGAATACAGAACACATGCTCTTATGTCTGGAGGGTCTCATGTGATCATGTAGAGATACTATAAAGCAGGGGTGTCAAACATGTGGCCCGAGTGCCAGATTAGGCATCTAGAGAGGTCCTATCAGGCCCCCAAGCAACTGGCTGTTGTCTGCTTCCTTCTCCCTCTGTCATGCTTTCTTCTGCATCACAACTTGCATTGCCAGGCTTGCTCAATTGCACAGGAACTACAGAGCAAAGCCTCTATTTTCTCCATTGGCTGAGGCTCCTCCTTTGGGGAGGAAGGGGGAGGAGAGATAGCTTGCTTTGCCAGGCTCTCTCAATCACACAGCAGAACTACTGAGCCAAGTCTCTCTTCCTTCTATTGACTGGGGCTTCTCTCCCTCCTGTTCCCTGGGCAAGGAAGGAAAGAGCCAGAGCTTCCTTTGGCCAGTTCTTTGGCTTCCATGGGAGAAATTCAAAGAAAGCACCTTTAAGACCAACAAATGCTAATGTTTTAAGCATGTTTTATTTTTTAAAATCTTTAATTACATTTGTATCCTTTATATTGTTTATATCTCTGCTACCTGGCATTACATTTTATGACGCACATGACCTGGCCCAACAAGGTCTCCTTTATGTCAGATCTGGCCCTCCTAACAAATTAGTTTGACATGCCTGCTATAAAGTGTATACAATCAGACATAAATGCAGCCTCAAATAAACTAATGGAAGATAGATGAATCAAATGGAATCTCAATGCTCAGAGGCAGTATTCTCCTGGATAGTAGTAGATAGGAGCAACAAAGGTATTGACCTTTCTGACCCTGCATGTGGGCCTTCTGTAGCATCTGCTTAGCTACTTTGAGAATTCAGATTAAACACCTGTTGATCTAATTCATCAGGATTCATTTGGTGTTTTTCATATAGAGAAATACATCTCATGTGTGGCTGTGAACTTTACATCGTGTAACAAAATGCATATGCATGGCACATGTTAGAGCCTCTGCAGTGAGAACTGTGCATCTCCTTTGTAAGGAGGTATATGTGTTGGCCTCCAACATTTCTTTACAGGACAGAGGCCCAAATTCCCTCCTTGGGTGTCATAACAACATGCAGAAAAATGTGGTAGCATGAGAGGATCATGCATTATGTTTTATTGCATTTTTAATGTCCAAAGGCACAATCTCCATAGAAGCCCTGGGATTTTAATCACAAAGTATACATATGTATTGAAATTGTACCATCCTAATACTTCAAATAATACTGCCACCCACACAATGCTTCACAATTTGGAACCCCAGGTTAGGGAAGAGAGTGACATGCCTTTGGACCAGTGGCTGACTCTGAAAGACAGACCTCCTGTTGAAAGTGCTAGAAAACCTGCTCATTTCACTTGGGAGACACTACAGCAAGAATCTTCTGAGCAAGGATCATCGAAAAGCAACTAGACTGACTGGCTTTTCTCCTTGGTTCCCAAGGTACTGTTTTTTATTTATTGCTTCTGCCTTATTTTCTTCCTCTGTAACTTGCACCCATTCCTGGGATCATTCTTCTTTAAACCAACATCTCAGTACTTCCATTTTTGGATTGAATGTTTGTCTTTAAATTTAGAGTTTTGCATCCTGAAAACTGCCTGTCTCCTTTTGTTGCTTCATAGGATGAATCCAGAAGTATATAGATTGACCAGGAAGTCCATTGTGGACCTGCTTATTTCTGGACAGAGGTATAAACTTCAAAACTGTGAGCAAATATTGCATAATACTGATTTGGCAGGGATTTTTTTGTAGAAAAGGTCCAGCAGGAACTCATTTTCATATTAGGCCACACACCCTGACATCACCATTGTTTTGCACAGCCCAGCAGGAACTCTTTTGCATAACAGGCCACATCCTGAGGCCAAGCCAGCCAGAACTGTGTTCCTGTTTGTTCCTGCTAAAAAAAAGTCCTGCT
Organism: Heteronotia binoei; assembly: GCF_032191835.1. Classification (NCBI taxonomy): domain Eukaryota; kingdom Metazoa; phylum Chordata; class Lepidosauria; order Squamata; family Gekkonidae; genus Heteronotia; species Heteronotia binoei. The sequence continues at coordinate 46,726,753 of NC_083229.1, forward strand.
GATTGGCTGACCCTCCTTATAGCCATAAAGTCATTCCCTACCTTCACATGAAATAATGCTTCACGTTAAAAAACAAAATAAAACAATCCTTAAAGTGGCTTTTGGGAAAAATGGTAAATCAACATTTAAATTGGCAAATGTGCACACTGCTTGAGGGGAAAAGGGTTAAAAAGCCAAGACTTTCTGAAGCGGGGAAGGGACGGTAAAAAATCCACCTGAAGTTGGAGCCAGATACATTTGTGAGTAGACAAATGATGGCTGGAGAAGCTACCCTGGCCCTGCACATGAGAACTATCACCTACGCTGGAGAAATATGTGTCTGTTTTCTTCCATAAAGAAGCAGGGCTGGAGATCATAGGCTCCCGCTGCTGCATCCCTCCTTTCAGGAATTATCCACTGCTCATTTTATCAAAGTATTTTCACTTGAATGAATGTGAATTAATAATACTGTTTCTTATAAAGAACATTATGTAAGCTTTCCAAACATTGCAACAGACTCAAAATATTTCCATGCCAGTCATCCAGCAGCTGGTCAGCTAGCAAGTTATTAAGAGTCAAAGAAAATAGGATGTTTTCTCTACCTTTAAATACATATTTGAGCATGTTCCTGTGGGTCCTTATCAGCGCCCAAGTAAATCTCTGCTTTTCACCTAAGGATTGCCTTTATCACTGTAAATACAGCTGCTTCAGAAAGCAAGATGAAGCAGTATGAAATGCAGTGCTGGAGGCAGCGTCCTTCGATTCCCCTCCCCCCCCCTTTCTTCCTTCTGCCCTTAAAACGCATACACTTAATTGCAGAAAAAGGATTGGAATCACACTAAATTCTAGTGAATAGAAGGACTTCATCTATTGAATGGGGGACAACAGCCTATTAGTGTATCCCATCCTTTCTCCAAAGCACTCAGGATGGTGCATCTTGGCTCCTCCAGTTCTGGTACTCAGATGAGTTTTGCATATTGTCATTGCATAGGTCAAAACAACTGGAGAGAAAAAAAAACCCAACTAAACAAATAAAATGCATGACCTAACGAAATGCAATGAGAAAACAGCAGCCCAAATCTGCTTGTGAGTTAAAATACATGTAGTACTAGCAAACTTTTAAAAGTCTTACCCTTTCTAGCTCTTGTAAAAAGTAATAATTTGATACTTGCATCCAAAGTACCTTTCAATAATACCAACATTCCTCACTTTTGGTCAAATGCCATTGGGCTGTATATGAGCTTCTTTCTTAGCAGCATCCAAACATTCTTTATACAGTGTCACTAATGAGCATGGTACTTTATTGAGTACCATAGAGAAAATCTTGCAATCTATGAAAATCTTGCAATTTAAAATGGAGGGAGATGGAGGCTGGGCAAGAATATGTGTCCATTTTGTGTTCATGTAGTTTTAGTAAGGAAAAAAAAAGGAAGTAGTTGAGTCAAAAAGCTGCAAAACAACTTACAGGAGAAAAAAAAAAAAGCTAAGTGCTTGTGCTCTGCCCAGAAGCTACCCAAGTGCTTCTGTTGGCATTGTGGGCCATCCATGTCACCATTCTAGCAGGGTAAGGACCCTCTCCCCAACCTTTTCATATCTCATGGTATGGGCTGTTAGGGCCTATAAGAGATACAGGCTGGCACAGACATACGGGGATGGGAGTTTCCTGGTATATAAGACTTCTAGGGAGTAAATATGAATACAAGATGCACTGCTGGATCAGACCAAACGTGAATTTAGTCCAGTATCCAGTTTCTAAAAGTGGCTACCAGATGCTTGTTTGATCATACCTCATGGGTGGGTATTTATTTAGAAGTAGCAGCCTTAGCACCCCAGACTAGTCTTATCTCATCAGAGTTCAAAAATTAAGGAGGGTCATGGAGACCATGAAGGTAGACTGGAGCTGCTATGCAATGGCAATGGTAAACCACCTCTGCTCATCTTTTGCTTTGATAACCTCATGAGGTGGAACTTTGGATTTCATTGGCGCTCAGAAGCTAAGCAAGGTGGGAACTTGGATGTGAGACCACCAAGGAAGGCTGGGGCTATTATGTTTTCATACCCTCAAAAGTCAGAACTTCAGCTCTCATCAGAGCTTCAGAATGAAGAAGTCCCCAGAGACTATGCCCTTGTATTAGAGTTGTAACTGAAACTTTACCTCGTTTTGTATTTGTTATTTGTATTCATCTGTAACAGCTAAATAGATATTGCCTTTATTGAGCAGGTTCCCACGCTGTTCATGTGATTTTCATCTGTTACATTTTTCAGCTGGCAATGATAGGCACATTACCTTGTCCATGGTAAAGTATATCTTTTGTGCCTTTAGCACTGGTCAGGCATATATGAAAAATATCTCTGGGGCTGTTGTTTTATTAGTTTCACCAAGGTGTGGCATGTAGGCGCTATGGTCTTTTTAAACAGGAAGTGTTGTGTATGAGGACCAACGTGAATTTATATGGCTGTTCCTGCCGGGTTCATTGGAGCCATAAGGACTGAGCTTGGGGACTTGGGAAAAATGGGCAGCGGGATCCAAATCTCTGCTGCCCTGCTCCAATCATGGGCCCCCTGCTGGTTTGAATCATCCAATAACGTGCTTGTTTGGGAACCCTGAGTTGTATATAGTTGGCCCCGTTAGCCAGTCTTAGAGTGCAGCCCTATACTATGCTGTACCTAATAAAGAGCTATGATCACTACCACCTCACTTATATGAACATATGAAGCTGCCTTCTACTGAATCAGACCCTCTTTGGTCCATCAAAGTTAGTATCGTCTTCTCAGACTGGCAGCGGCTCTCCAGGGTCTCAAGCTGAGGTTTTTCACACCTATTTGCCTGGACCCTTTTTTTTGGAGATGCCAGGGATTGAACCTGGGACCTTCTGCTTACGAAGCAGATGCTCTACCACTGAGCCACCGTCCCTCCTTTTCTTCATTGTATTAAACCCATTATATTATAGGAAGCTAAGCAGGTCACTACTTGGACAGGAGACCACCAAGGAAGATTTGGGAAAGCAAACCAACGCTTTCCAAAGGCAAGATGCCTCCACTGCAAAAGCCTATCTATACCCACCTCACTCCTGAAGGTGGGGGCAAAGGGAATAAGGCTTAAGAAGATTTTAACTGGCAGTATGAATATATTGCTTCTTATTTCAGAAAGCTGATTTGACCACTGACTATAGTTGCAGAAAGCAAGGTTGTAGAGGTCTTGCAGTGAGAAGGCTAATGAGGCATGGCAACTCAGTGCTTGATACGGCTCCTGAAAACATGCCACTTCTTGGGTCACCATTTTACCAAATGCATTTACCAAACTTCATTGCATAATTTTTCCCCAGTTGCAAGTTTTCAGCCAGAGCACAACCATGTGATGGGACAGAAGTTTGTGCATTAATGCTTGCTACTCTTGGGCCAGAGAGAAACCTAGAAACATTTCAAACTAGCAATTTCAGGAATATATTTGCAATTATCTGCCGATTTCTAGGGTCCAAATTTGACAGCAGAAACTACTATAGAGAATTAATGCATTAGTCAGAGAAAATATTTATTTACAAGAATGTAAAAATTATGTTACAACATCAAGAACAAAACCTAAATCATGAATGCTTATACAAGAACACAAAGGCAAGATTTTCTGTGCCTGGATGCAAATGAAGTATTGGCTTTAAGGGATGTAGCAGTGCAGACAGACGACAATTTTTTTTTATATAGTTCAGGGACAATTTTTCCTTCCTTGAAGTAATGTTTAGACTAAAAAGCTGTTATAGTTCTTAATGCAAGGATATACTAATGTAAACATCTTGTATTCATCTGACTGTTAACTGAAGAGACTATACCGTTATTCTCTGGATCCATCCTGTCCCTTTGTGAAGCACTGTAGATGCAACAACAGTGGGCTGAATCAATCCCTACATTTTTACACAGACACAAGTCTTCCTCTGATAATAGCTGCATGGGGTTAGGAGGAAGTTGTTTCCACAGAGATTGGTTCCACTATGCTTCAAACGCTATAACAACATAATTGTCTGGGGTACAAAAGAGGGACACACACTTACTTGCTATACTCAAAGTCCCAGATTCAATCCCTGGCTTCTCTGGTCAGAAAAGCTCTCAGGCAGGGCTGGGAAAGGTGAGAACCAGAGATTTTGGTGAGCCACTGGTATGTCAGGCTAGACAATACTGAACTAGATGAATGGATGATTGAAATTGGCATGTAGCAACTTTATGGATTGTTCAAAGAAGCAGATTCTTTTTTTTTTCTGAATTGTGATATTCAGATTAGTTTTTTCCATTAAATTTTTCAGATAATTAGAATTTTAAAAATCTTTTGTACATTTCTAAACATGTCCACATATTCCATATGAATAACTTGTGCAATCAGGAGTGGACTGGGAAGTTAAATGGTCAAGGAACAAGCCAGCCAGTGTGGCCCCTGTGGTGCTACAAGCCAATGCCACAGGGGCCATGGCTTAGACCTGGCCAGCAGAAACCAACAGGGGATGCCTGCTTGCCCATTACATCCTCTTTGCTCTCTGCTGGCAGTAGCTGAGCCTCCCATAGTTGGTGCCACTGGCCAGGTCTGAACTAGTGGGTCTTGACTCTTTTTGCTCCTGGCTGCCAACAGCTGTCAAGGCTGCCTGTGGCCCACTGGGAACTTTTCCTGCAAGTTGAATGGCCAGTCCACCCTGTGGTGCAATCAGCTTCCCAGGCAATTTGTGAACAGCAAAGGTGCTTTGTGCTGTGGGTCCCATAGCTGATCGGTGCGTGTCTGTCGGTGTGTGTTATTCATACAGAATTCATTCCTACAGCATAGCAGTGACATGAGACAATATTGTTTTGCATCGGAAAATTGTGAGTGATAAGTGTGAACTGTTGTGAGTGAATGATGAATAGAATACTTTTAAGAAGTATCATTGTCAAGAGTGGCTTGATTTTCAGTTGTACATGAATTCTCTTTCATATGTCATCCATTTTAAAATGAACTGGGTCAGAGCCAACAATCCCTGTCCAGCATGGCCGGCCCTTCCACTAGGCAAACTAGGCATTTGCCTAGGTCACCAGGCTGGGGGAACGCAAAATTGGGTGCTCCCCACCTGGTACCCTAGGTAAATGCCCTGGTTGGAAGGGAGGTGAAGCGAAGCCAGCCAGCTGCTGTGGACCCTCTGGCTTTGCTCCTTCACCTCCCTTCCCTGGTGCCCTGCCCTCCCCGCTCTACTTTGCCATGCAGGGCACTTCTGTGAAGGAGGGCGGTGGGGTACTGTGGTACTGTGCGCCCTAAGGTCAGCCCTGCTGCCCAGTAAGTGAACAGTCTTTGGTTACAGGAAAGACTGTTTCCTCCAGTGTAGAGTTTTGTTCCAATGGGAGATTCCTCTCTTATCAGAATGGAGCCATTGAATCCAACCCATTATATCTATAGAATTCTGGTCCATCTTCTCTGGTATGAGTCATAATTTAACCAGGCTAGTATTAAGGAAATGAAAACCAAAGCAATCTGTACATATTTATTCTCAGAACTGTAAAGTTACAGGCACTTTCCCTGGATAGAAGAAACAGCCACATCAATAGAATGCAGGTGTATATTTGACTATTTGCTGGAAGAAACATTCAGGTGATTTGTATTTGTGGGGAGGGGGAAGAGTTTATTCAGAATGAGTTACTGTGTAGTATCAGAAACAATTCCAGTTTCATACTTGGAACACTCAGGATTAATCAATGCATTATGCTGGAATTAGGTAATGTATTAAAGGAAGTTGGCTTTGGAAGGCAACAGCACTAGGGCAGTAAGGGCTAACCCCTCTGAATAGAAATGGCCACTCTCCATTAGCCCTTGTTTTTGTTTCTCACTCCATTGGTAATAAAATCACTTCAGGATACGTGAGTGTCTGTGATTACCAAGGGAAAAGCAAAACAGGAAGAGGGGGATTAAATCTCCTACATCAGCCCTGATCCTAACAGAGCAACTTGTGGTTGCTTTTTAAGGTCGAAGCACACATTGGGAGATGCAGTCTCAGACCTCAGGAATTAGACACTGTTATGGAATTACTGTGGACAAAACATGGTGCACAGTAAAGCCCTATTTTTTGTTTGGGGTATGGCATGGCTGCTGTCAGAAACCTGATCTGTCAGTCAATTCAGTTAGCTGCTTGGGTGAAGCAGCATAGAAGTGGTTTAAGGCCATTTTTAATACAAGGCCAAATGAAGTTTATAGATGTACGATCAAAAAGGAAGCCATCTCACCAAAGAGGCTAACCTTATGGGGAGGCAGCCATAACTGTACCTCTTGATACTGGCAGCAACATGTAAGATGCAGATTATAGAGTAATTATGAAGTCAAACATGATGTCAATTATTCATGTTTGGTCTTATATTTACTTTATAACCTGCATTTTACATGTTGCCACTAGTATTAGAGAGATATTGTTGTGGCTGCCTCTTGAACCATGTGGGTGCTCAGTATGGCAACAATCATGGCGATATTAAGAGGGTTTTTTTTTTTAAATCATAGTAATCCATGGCATCCAGAGTTTGCTTATCTAAGGTTACAATGGAGTAACAAGAGGGATGAAATTACAGTAGGGGAAAGCCTGAGGGAGCAATCCAGATTACTTTTTCCTTTGATTTCAACAGGATATGCACTGTACACACAGTCATATCGAGCATTTGCAAATTATAGCCATTGCAGTGTAAATCATACATGGAAATAAATGCAAAATGAAATGTATTATTTTGCCCTGCATTATGATCTCCAGCTAATAAATGTATTTTAGTTTAAAACATGAATATAAATAAATAAAAATAGTTAAAATATTACTTCAACATATTGGATCATAAGTCTTTGATGATCTCATTTCTGTTATGCTGTAAACATTTAAGTGCAATAACACCTGACTTTAAATATGATGAACCATAAAACATGCTAATAATAAAAATAGCTTTTACAAATATACATTTGTATACAGTGTCTCCTTCACTTTTTAAATATGTCCTTCATATTATCATACAATTCATTGGCCCTTCTGACATCAAAATTAAAAAAATAATACCAATAATTAGCCAGGAAAAAACACATTTACAATCTAAACCATAAAAATCTGACAATTGTACAGCTTTAGAACATTTAAGAAATGGAATTTCTAAGTTTTGAATGTAATCTCCATTTCAAGAAATAGATTCAGTTTTTCATAAAAATTGAGTCAAAGCTGTAGCCATTGAGAAACTGTAGTTTACATTTCCATCTGAATTCTCTTCTCTGTTTCCAAAGGGACTGGATGCAATTCCCAATTCATTTGATCTGTAGAAACTATAAAATAAAACAAATGCTTTAGTTTGAAAAGAACTGCATGAAAGACTAGACCTCATCCGAATAGGCCTTTAAAATCTTCAGGCCCAAGTAGAAGTTTTCATAGTTTTATAGCTTTTCGTGATGTCTGGATGAAACAAATTACAGATATTACAACAACTATATTTTGTATTTACTTGCAAATTTTCAGTGCAGACCCTGTGTATAAAGGTAAGAGAACAGGGCACATGAGCCCAAAGGCTTTATGGATTCATTCTCATCAGGAACAACCAGAGATTTTTTTGCAATGTCTGAATTTGGGTTCCCAGGTTGAACTCAGGAAATATTTGGGGACTTTGGGAAAGGAGCCAGGAGAAAGGTTGTGACAAGCACAACTGAACTCCGAAGGGAGTTGAATTATGACCATTACATTTCAAAAAATACTTTATTTCAATTCTTAGTCCCATCCCTTAAACACACAGTCCACACCACACACTGAACATCTTCACTTTGATTTTGCTCTAATTTCTCACCTGAACAACAAACACTCAATTCATTACCTACTTTATACTGTTTCAGGGTAAAGCCTTGACACTCTTTATTTATTGAACTACTACCAATAACAACTTAACTGACATATCCTTTCTGTGGTGCTCTAAAATGAGTTGACTGGCAGCCCAGAGATAAGGTTCTTGAAATGGGAGAATGCAAAGCTAAATCAGAGTAAGACCATAAAATTGGTAATCTAAACAATCCTTGTTGAAGCGTAGTAACAGAACCATGGAGTCAAGAGCATCGATATTTGTGCATGTCAAGGTGAGATCAAAGAGACAGAAAGAACAGCTGTATTCATATTATTCTGTCCTTGTAAGCATGCATAAGAATGCAACAATTCCACAGGAGATATATATATATATATTTAGTAAGAAGGGTTTCCTGAAATGTTCTTATCTTGGTGGGTAGTTGGGTATGTAACTCTCAATAAGAACAGGCATGGGATTTTTATTTTTGGGTCATAAAAAGTTGTTTTTCCTAGCCCAATAGGAATACAAGAGGTGGACTAATTGTTAAAAAGGCAGACAATACAGATGTTATGTAAACTATTAGATTTGTTTTTTAATATGTCTCCCAGGAGAAACTGTTTATATTGAGATAGACAAAATACCATGTTGTATTTCTTCTTAGTTTTTTAAGGATGAAGATATGATTTTTTTGTGTCTATGTTAATGAGGATAGTGCTAAACTAACCAATTAGTCTGTGTTTTTTAACAAGGTTAAGCCAAAGCAGTTAGTTTCGTGCTGAGACTGCTCTGACTTGTTCATGTTTATATGTGTTGAAGAAGAACTATTTAGACTTGTATTGCAAATAACAGCTTAGTAAAAATGTTTTATAATGGAAGATAAAGATGGTAAAATATATGGAGAATTTTATACTTGCAAGTAGAACAAATTGGATATTTTATTTGGAGGTAGATTTAAAATTGATATATTTGTATTTCTCTTTCCCCCCCACCTTTCCCATTCTGTATATGCCCTCCCCCCCTCTTTTTCTGTATCTATGCTTATGCTTTTTTCTTTTGTAGTTAAAACCAATAAAAATTATAAAAGCTACAAGAATGCAACAATTCCAGGCAACTTTTTAATGATGCCTGTAAATGCCTTCCAGCTTCTGTATTTTTAGCACAAATGCAAAGCCTGAATGAGCCACATGTACATTTTTTCACCCCAATCTTCTTGCATTGCATACACTGTGATTCCTGTAGCTCTACAGATCCTACAAGAATAAAACCAGTGTTCCTCTACTAGCACCTTTCTCCTCTAAATGACTCTTTGCTTTTTAATCCCATCTTTATTTTTGCTTGATTGCTTTCCTCTGTTATGTAAGAACAAAGAAAGCCCAATTTTCATTTTAGTTACTGAATATCTTTTCATAAACCTGTTGTGAGTGCTAAAAATCCTTATCAGGCTATGATGAGGAATCAGCATTGCTAACTAACTGGATTCAAGACATGAATGTTGCCCCTACCATTCTAAAATTGATGGTCATTCAACAGTTCTGTATGCAAAATGGTGATGGTATTTTATTTCTCTGCTCTCTGATTTGTTTGAAAAGGAGCAGAATATCAAATGGCTAAAAGCACTCAAAGCTCTTATTATTGTTAGAATGACAAAGGCGTAATGAACCTCAAATAATAGAAAAGTAATTTAATTTCAGTCTTTTCTGCTAAATTCTGAACAATTTATTGCTTGCTGTGTGGCCACTGTAGCAATTTTTAAAGAATCATGAAAATGACTGATTTTGGAATATATATAAAACAAATGATATCCTAACAAAACAAATATGAGAACTAATTACATTTTAGCAAGCCATTTAGTTTTCATGTGATATCTTCTTGGAGGTGATTTGTTAGGGATGGTTTAGGTCATTCTGCATGCTGCAGGAGGTTGGACTGAATGATCTTAGGACTCCACGGTCTTTAGGAGCCTTCCAGCTTTTCAATTCTATGATTCGTTGTAAAGAAAGTCATTACCTCCCCAAGCAAGATTCACATCTTTACTGAAAATGGTTAACAACGGAAAACATGTACAAGACCGCTGCCTCTTCTGAAGCAGGCAGTGGCATTTGCCAGCCCCTCCATCTTCTCGAAGGAAGCACAAGGCTGGGGAAAACCAATTGGGGCTCAGCACAGGAATGTTGGCCAATGAGATGGTGGCTCACCAGCCAGGTCTGGCATCAGCTACCCCTTCAGCTTCAGTTTGGTGCAGCATCTCCTGCCGCAACAAAATAAAATATTATTCTATTTCCCCATGGGAAAATGGCTTACTCTGTCTGATCTGCAATAATTTTCTTTTGCTGTAAATTTTTATATAACAATTTTCAAGGGAGGATTCACATAGTTGCCATTCCATCTTGCAAGATGGTTTTTTGGAAGTGGTTGTGATGGAAATATTTATATCGCAGCTTTAGCTGTTGTAAGGGTTAGTTAAATGTGCTCCTGAATTATTCCTGATGGTAATTCTCTCTGGAATATGTTGTTTCAATCCAAACTGGACATTCCAATGAACAGAATATAATGTATTATTTTTGGTCATTTTGTGTTACTGTTACATCCTTGGATATACATTTTTAGTTAAGCATTTTTACTTGCCTTTCTTTCTGTAATATTACAACTCAAGGCAGCTTACAGTTTTGAGCCTAAACTAGCAGACAAGACGTTAAAATCACAATGCCAGGCTACCTCCAAATGATGTTACATCCTGCACATGAACCACACATGACCCAGCTTGGTGTCCATCTAAAAAAAATGGCTCATCTCTGTCTGGAATTAGGCTCTGTAGGGAATGGTGACTCAAGGTCCTCATCAGTTTAACTTCCATCAAAAGGCCCATCTAAATATACCAAGTTTGAGTCTAGTCAGCACCTTTAACATCAACAAAGTTTAGTTCCAGAATAAAACTTCACTGGTCTAAAAGGAGCCACTGGACTCAAACTTTGCCATGTTGTTACAGACCAACACTGCTACCCATCTGAACCCATCTAAATGTGACAGCCTTGCTTTGTCTGTATTACATCAAAGCTGTATTAAGGTAAGAGTGATATGCTCTCACTGTATTCTAAAACAGTATTCTTTACTAACTCAAGTTCCAGATCATTTTCAAGGAGTGTGTATTTTAATTACGGAAGTACAAACTGCTTATCATAAAACCTGTTCACATGTTGCAGTGAATGCATATTCGTCCTGCCTGTGCCTACGTGTATTATTAATATTAACTGATCTTATTGTTATTTGTATTTTAAGAATTGTTATTTTTATGTTGTTATGGCAGTAAGGGTTGCTGCTGTTGCTGTTGCTAAATTGTTTTTTTTATACATTGAACTATGTTATTCATTATTCTGCTGTAACCCAACCTGAGCCTGCTGGTGGAGGAGAGAGGGCAGGGAGCCAAATAAATAAATAAATACAGACAAATGTTTATAAGAAAGAGCCCACACATTCACTTCATGAATAAAACCAGGACCTGGACAAATGTGAAGTTTGTATCATACATTCAACTGTTCAGGTCTTCTTAACATAAGAATTACTCAATGCACATATAAAGAATAATCAGTGCTGTACACAGACTCTATGTGTGTTCACTGTGAACAGAACTATAAGAAAATGCCAGGCAAGGCAAATGCCAGTTCCACCACTTTATGTTTACAAACAGCTGGGTTAATAGGTTAAAAGACCACAGAGCTTAAAGATCAGGGAATCAGAAAGGGAGATCTCTAGAGAGATGGCCAGTAAATCAAATGAAGTAAGGAAGTAAGGTGGGAGTGAATGTAGGCATACTTCTATGATATAGTTTCCATGCAGAAAGACCATTTTTAAGGACAGTTTTTTCTAATGACACTGTAAAACATGAAAAATTGAATATGGAGAAGATGGGCTAACCAAAAACAGCTGAAAGTGGAAGACATCCAAGGTGCATTGGAAGTCAGCGGAGAGGATAAAAAAGTGAGAAAAGCATTCATAGCAATAGTACAGAATTGAGCTGTTTTCAAGACAGGCAGTATGGTAAAGACCATGGGAATAGATTTTCTGCTTTAAGTTTACATAAGACAAATGACTATTTGATTGTGATGGAGTGAAAAATTACTGCTGTGCAAGATCAAGAAAGGATTACTAGCCCTTTGGGAAACAGTAATATTAAAGCTCAACCTTTTCAAAGCTGTGCACGTGAAACAGTTTTCCTTAGGATTTCTTTCCATTAATACTGATTTGCCTGCGCATGACAGGGCTTAGCAGCAGCATCAATTTTGTTCTTGGTAATTCTTTCTTTTTGAAAAATAAATTAGAAAGTGAAATGATGGATCAAGAGAGATATTATGACATAAATTGTATGTTCTTGAAGTCTCTTTCCTATTCCAAACTTAGTTGTAGCTGTACCCCCTTTTCTTTTCTCTTTCTCAGTTTACCTTTTTTGTTTGAGTTTGTAACTTTTTTCTTTCTCAGTTTACCTTTTTGTTTGAGTTTGTAACTTGTAGCAGAGCTTCATTCATCTGGACATCAATGATACATGCAAACTTTCCATGGTGGAGACTCATCCAGAAATAGTGAACAGATATTTACTACTGATAATGAAGATCTTATTACCATATCATTGATCCTTAACTTGTCACCCGCCCATGTATCCTAGATATGTATAGTGCCCCTGCTATCTTTTAAGCAGAGGTTTAAAATGGCAAACCACCCCGTAAAAAGTCTGCAGTGAAAACGTTGTGAAAGCAACATCACCCCAGAGTCGGAAATGACTGGTGCTTGCACAGTGGACCTTTCCTTTCCTTAAAATGTAGAGTGATTAGAGAGTGTACTATTTATGGAAGAGTTTCAGAGTTCATCCTGATTCTCATCGGATCTGAGACATTGCCTTAGGTTTCTTTCTTAGCATTTATTCAGGTCTATCCATGTTCAAGCACTTCACATACACAATCTTGTCGTAATTCTTACAACACCCCTGTAAGGTTGGCTAGTATGATTATCTCTAAATTTCAAATAGGAAGGCATAAGGCTGAAAGAAAGTGCTCAAGGCTCCACTGTGAGTTTATGGCAGAAGAGAAATTTGTACCCTACATCTTCTGGTCCAGATTTTTCTGAAGTATGGGTTGAGAAGACACACCAGGATGGCTCTATAATGGAATTAGGTAAGTAAATTTGGTGAGTGATTAAGCGTGTAGAGTCTTATCTGGGAGAACTGGGTTTGATTCCCCACTCCTTGACATACAACAGCTGGAGTGACCTTGAGTCAGTCACAAGTTCTCATAGAGCAGTTCCTCTCGAGAGCAGTTTCCGTCAGAGCTCTCTCAGCTCCACCTACCTCACAGGGTGTCTGTTGTGGTGAGGGTAAGGGAAAGGAGATTGTAAGCTGCTCTGAGACTCCTTCAGATAATGAAGGACAAGGTATAAATCCAATATCTTTTCCTTCTAAGTGGCCTTGCATCATGGATTGTGGGGGGAGCAGCCTATGCCTCAATCCCAGCCTCATTCCCTCACTTCATTCCTTGCCACTGCCTAGGCTTGCCAATCCCCAGGTCCCAGCGGGGGTTCTTACGCTTTCCCAGGCTCCTTCCCACCCCCAGTCAGCTGGCCATCGGGGGGAAGCCCCACCTCCAGAGGACCATGTGCCTTTCCACCTCCAGAGGCTTCAGTCTCCGATTGAAAGGCTTCCTCTTGGGATGGTGTGTCTGTGTTACTCTGAAGAAGTTGGCAGCAACTCATGAGTAGGGAGGCCAATCCCTCGCTTCAGAGTCGCCAGAAACGGGGGGGGGGGGAGAGAAATGTCTGCTGAGCACTTCATTATTCCCTATGTGGAGATCGATTTTCATAGGCTATAATGGGGAATTGATCTGGAGGTTTCGGGGGCTCTGTGGGAGCTGCTTTTTGAGGTAGAGGCACCAAATTTTCAGTATAGTATCTAGAGCATCTCCCCAAAGTACACTCCAAGTTTCAAAATGATTGGACCAGGGGGTCCAATTCTATGAGCCCAAAAAGAAGGTGCCCCTATCCTTCATTATTTCCTATGGAAGGAAGGCATTTTAAAAAGTGTGCTGTCCCTTTAAATGTGATGGCCAGAACTCCCTTGGAGTTCAATGATGCTTGTCACACCCTTGTTCCTGGCTCCGCCCCAAAGTCTCCTGGCTCCAGTCCCCAGATATTTCTTGAATTGGACTTGGCAACCCTACCACTGCCCCTGCCCAGCAGCTGGAGTAACTAATGATTCCTCCCACCTTGCTTCCATAGTCACCTTTGAATGCACTGTGGCAAGTCATACATGCCTCACAGAGCTTCCAGAATTGCTAGTGAAGGCAGGGGGCACAGGCAGTTAGAGTCAGGAGTGGGGAAGACACAAAGCCCCACATACTGAGTCCACACTGGTCACTCACATGCTTTCTAGCAGCTGTATATATGTCTAGTTAGTAAACCAATTACAAGGCTTTTAAAGTCCAAAGAATGGTTTGAAGGCACATCACACTGAATCCTGCTAGTGAAGGAAAGCAGATCTTGCCTTGCAAGCTGCCAGGATGGGACCTCCTGGGACCCAAGTGTAAGCTGCTTTCAGTTCTTTGGAGTAAAGATGAGAGGAAACGGACTGTGTGAACCCATTGATCCCATTTTTTTCATTGCAAGAGCCAGAGAAGTCAGCATGGAATCAAGACTAAGAACTTCCTTTTTTGTTTATGCAGTGACATCTCCTGCTTTATTTTGGTTTCCTCAGCTTTATCATCTTCTATGTACCGATAAGCATTAAGATTTTCATTTTCTAGCACTCCAGTCTTATGTTAGCACCATCTCAACGTGATGTTTTGTGATAAAGCGCTACTGTAGCTGTAGTCAGTACTATCCTCCCTAAGCAATTACTTCCTTGTGTAGTAAGCCTTAGAACTGGTCTAAAAATAAAATGTACATTTGCACTGTTGTGCGAGACTACAAAGCACAGCAAGCAAGAGATGAGCTTACAGGGGAATGGATAAAAACACAGAAAAAGTAATAGCCACCTTTGACATTATTTCATATAAAGGGGGGGGGGGATTATCCTCATATCTGATCAGCATTCCTGCACCTAATGGATATGTCAGAAAGCCTGTAAAATTAATGTTTTTAAGGCCTAACTATCCACAATGCATATATATTGGCCTAGTTGCTCAAGGGCATTAAAATTATAAAGATAACCTGACCATCACTATTGTCTGGTTCATGGCCACAACAATCTGCCATATGTACAAACATGCATGCAAGCAGGCGTACACACATATATGAGATTCATGTGCATAGTCTCACGTAGGGTTGCCAAGTCCAATTCCAGAAATATCTGGGGACTTTGGGGGTGGAGCCAGGAGACACTAGGGGTGGAGCCAAGATCAAGGCTGTGACAAGCATCATTGAACTCCGAAGGGAGTTCTGGCCCTCACATTTAAAGGGACGGCACACCTTTTCAATTCCTTCCTTCCATAGGAAATAATGAAGGATAGGGGCACTTTCTTTTGGGGCTCATAGAATTGGACCCCCTGGTCCAAACCTTTTGAAACTTGGGGGGTATTTTGGGGAGAAGCACTAGATGCTATACTGAAAATTTGGTGCCTCTACACTAAAAAACAGCCCCCCCCAGAGCCCCAGATACTCACAGATCAATTCTCCATGATTTTCTATGGGAATAAATCTCCATAGGGAATAATAGAGTTCCCAGCAGACATTTCCCTCCCCTCACCCCGCTTTCTGATGACCCTGAAGCGGGGGGAGGGTCTCCAAACCAGGGGATCCCCTGCCCCCACCTGGGGATTGGCAACCCTAGTCTCACGTCTAATCAGACTAGCCCTCATTGTTCTTATCTGTTTCTCATCTTCTGCCTCCTTTCCTATTAGCTCCCATTGCTGGCAGACTTTGTTTAATGTAATAATCATATGTATCAGTGTCAGCTTTCTCCTTGGCTATCAACTTAAGACCATAAGAGTTACTGTGTTGGACCAAAGGTACACCTTTCTCTGCCAAAGACAAGGTAATGAATGCCTATAGAAACTCACAAGAAGACAGGGCCTCGAGAAGATCTATCTAGCTCTCAGGGTTAACAACTGTCGTAGACAGACCTATCTTTCACCAATATATCTAGCTTTTAGATGGTACAAAGCAGGAAACCCTAGGGAGGGAGCATTTTATTTCCCTCTCCCCACCATTTTCTCTTTTTCTTCCTTAAAGCCCACATAGCCTCTCCCCTTAACTCCTTTCCTCCCACCAGCCAACCTACCTTATCTTCCTCCTCATCTTCAGCTTTCCCTCCTTTCCTCTTCACAGTGGCCTCTACTTGGAAATGCTATGGCTGCTACATAGTGCCAGTTGTTGGTCTGGGCCCAGTGGCACAATGCTGGCACCCATAATTATTATGTATTTACTTCATTTAATTATACCCCACTTTTTCTCCACAATAGTTTATTAAAGCAGCTTATATAATTCTCCTCTCCTCCATTTTATCCTCTGAAGAACCCTGGGAACTAAGAAGAATGTGGAACTTGCCGAAGGTCACTCAGTGATCTTCCATGGCAGAATGGTGATTCCAACCTGGGTCTCTCAGATAAATACATTACACTGGCTTTCATGGGGTGGCTGCTGTCAAATAGTGGCAAGCAGATAGTCTTCAGTGAGTCATGTAAGTTGCATGGTAGCAAGCTGCCCAGTGATTGCTGCTGATAGAAACCAAGGCCTGAAAGGAGGCAATACTGTGTGGTTGCCTAACAGCCACTGACAGTATTTGTTTCTTAAAGCCTCAAGTGCTGATTCTATTATTTTGAAGTTTTTTAACCCCTCAATGTATTTTTTTAAAAAAAGGTTTTGAATTTTTATGCAGTTTTCTAGAAAGATCTGTCTTTTCTATAGTTCCAGTCTCTGGATGCAACTATCTACAGATTTGGCCATGCTGAAAATTATATATATTGACTGAAGCCTATAGAATCTTTTGATAATGAGTTCTGGAACATGCAGAGCAATCCTATGCAGAGTTACTCCATTCTATTAATTTTAGTGGGTGTAAATTAGAGGAAATCTGCAGTTAAATGTGTATTGTGAAAAGCACCTTTCTCTTGATTGCACTGAATTTATTTCCAGTCAGATTAATTGGTGAACTAATTCTAGTTTCATGAGAGAGGGAATAAACAGATGAATCAGTATCCAAAGATTGACTGCAATCCTCTGATGAGATTTAGAACTAGAGATGGGACTAGAGGTGGCCTATTCTGGGCTCACTATTCTCTTATTTGCTTTGGACCTCTTTTTAGATATTTGGTTCTTTATTTTTGAGTCAACCCCAGTTGTATAGATCAGGTTAGAGTGTTGCATTAGGATCTGGGCTATTCAGTTTTGAATCCCTACTCCACCCTGGAAGCTTTTCTGGGTGACTTTGGGTCACATATTCTCAATGTAGAGTGATTATGAGGCTAAAATGAAGGAGGGAAAATGATGTAATGATGTAAACTGCATTGGGTTTCCCCCGGTGTGTAAAGAAAAATATAAATATAGAAATAGCCTCTGTGCTAAATCTCAGACATTATTTCAGGGGGAAAGGAGAATCTGCATAGTCAACAGAGCCTGCTATCTAGCAGCTGAACCAGGGCTGGTCACTGACTTGATATCAATCTGGTAATTGTACTGGCATTCTGAATCCCAACCAGAAGTAATGAGAAGATGGGACTGCAACTCACACAGACTGGGGCCTTAGTTTGCAGACTGATGTATGAAAGAATGACATGCAATCTCATTTCACCATTCGGTCTGTTTTCAAAAATGTGAATTATGGAGCATTCACAGAAATAAATTACTATGCTTAAAGTTCTAATAGAAAGAAACTGAGCGAGGTAAGTGCTCCCATCTGGCTGTGCTCATTGCAAATCAACACACAGAGAATCTGGTGCAAAATAAATCCTATTAGAGTAGTGAGAACACAGTTAAATCTAGCACAATACTCTGTCCCTGAGCAATTGACAGCCAAAACGAATGGGCTGAGGACAAAAGACCTCCCAGCCGCTCATCTATACAAAATAGGAACAATAAACTGGTTCACTGTGATGTGGCAAATATTAAGCACAATAATAGGAGCACATCAGGATGCTTTGCAATTTCTAGTTTCATGATGTGCTTTTATAACTTTTTTGCAGTCACAGATTATTAGGTTCACTCCTGCTTTAGAAGGTGCAACACATTGGTATTTATTAAATGTGTTTCTCTGCTAATGAATTTTGCTCAAGTAAATAGCTTTCACTGATATTCATCAAGCAAGCAAACCTTTTAACTATAACATACTACAAGATAGGATTCCTTGGGATGGGCAGAACACCTAAAGGCACCCTATGTGTGGGCATGTGTGTAAGGTTCCAGGTTGGCATAGGATGTAGAGATGCAGCCTTCTCCCAGCAGCCTGTGTAAATTGAATGCTCCTAAAATTGACTCACATTGGATTCCTGGGGGAAACTACACAACCAGTTCCTCCATTGGTGCAGCATGGTGTATAGCTGGAATGTTGGACTGGCATTAAGTCATTCTTCATGGAAAGGACTCAGAATGTTGCTGATGGAGACCAGTTGTTATTGTGGGACTTATCCTATGTGGCTGCACAAAGCTCTGGCTTACCCTCCATGTTATTTAACCTCTATTTAAAACCCTTGGATAAATCACTCATAGTGTTGGAACAGGCCATCATCAATATGCCAATGATACCCTGCTCTGTATTTCTTTGTCCAAATCACTTGGCAATGTTGTGGAAATCCTGAGCCATTGCTTGATTGCTATGTTTAAATGGCCTACGTAGAACAAGTTGAATCTGAATTCTGACAAGATGGAGGTCATGCTGGTTGGGAAAGCTGAGATCTTGAAGGTCATCTTACTCCTCAGATTTCAAGAGACACAGTTGACTCTTGCTGATTGAGGACCAAACTACACTAGACTTTTTTTTAGCAAGTTGGGTTTGGGTTCTTTAGACCCAACTCACTTTCCTTCCCTCAGGTTTCTAGGCTGAGCAAACAGCCAAAATATATACTGTGACAGGGTGGGACAGCCAGAATTCTTCATGAAAGGAGAAAATAGACAGCTAGGGTGGCTCAGACAAAAAAGGGAAAGAAAAGTGGAGGGAAAATCTTGCCTCTGAGGGAGGGAACTGGATGGGGGCATAATAGCATCCTTCCTTGACCCCTTTCACATTGATTTAAGATCTGGTTTTGAGAAAAAATATTCTAAATAAATATAATTATGCACAAGTTTCAGTGATGTCTATTTTTTAAGGCTCCCTGGGAAGTATCCATTTAGCTACAATGAAGATTACAGTCTTTCTTCTACTGATCTAGACATTCAGAGTAATAAGAAGATGAAAGCCAGTGATGGGAATACCATCTAAGAGAAGCAGTGAACAACAGGAGAGACAGGAGAGTGATTAAGAGATACTATAGAAAATATTTAGGTTGTCAGATTGGGGTTGCGAGAGAGCCAGATTCAAATTTCAACTCTATCATGAAATTCACTAGATGACCTTGGGCCAGCTCCTATTTCAGCCTGACTTAACTCACCTCAGAGGGTTATTCTGAAAATAAAGCAGAAGCAATATATGCTGCCTAACTCTCCTTGGAGGATATATGGGCTAATATTGAATGAATTAATGAAAAAAAGCTGATCTGAGGATTCAACACCTCAAACTTCTGACTCTAAGTAATAAGATTATTTGAAATGGAGCTCACCAGGTATGCTAAAACTACTGCAGTGGGATTTGTTATTTGGCATAGCCTGTTCTTTGTTTGACAAGCATACTAGAAGATTCTACTGTAGTGCAATGCAGACATTTTGTTCCCATTTCCAAAGCCAGGTATTCTGTACATTTCCAATTTCATTTTGACATTATTTATCAATTGTTCGTTCCATTAGCACCCAAGACACGATTTGTTCCTAGATACAGACAGGTGATGGGAAAGAGAGGCTATAGCTCAGCATACTGTATGTATTTTACAGACAGAAGATCCCGGGTTCAGTCTTTGGAATCTTCAGTGAAAAGATCTTAGGGCAGCAAGACTAAGAAAGAAACATACTGAGCAACATGTGGCTTATCAAAAAGCAGCTTCATATGATCAACAGGGTATCTTAGGAAATTAAAATAAAGACCTTTGTTGAATTTACTGGGATCAGAGCCTCTGAGCATTTTAACAGTGCAAATCTGTCTTTACCTATCATATTTTTGAAAGCACTGTGGCGCAGAGTGGTAAAGCAGGTGAGTTCAATCCTGGTGGAAGCTGGGTTCAGGTAGCCAGCTCAAGGTTGACTCAGCCTTCCATTCTTCCAAGGTCGGTAAAATGAGTACCCAGGTTGCAGGGGGGAAAGTGCAGATGACTGGGGAAGGTGATGGCAAACCACCCCGTAAAAAAGTCTGCCATGAAAACATTATGATGTGACGTCACCCCAGAGTTGGAAACAACTGGTGCTTGCATAGGGGACTACTTTTTTATCATATTTTTATCCTTCAGGAAGCTACGGTCAGCATACTTGATTTTCTTCTCCCCCTTTTATCCCCATAACAACCCTGTGAGATAGGTTAGAATGAAGTCACCCAGTGAAGAATAACAATAATAATAAAAATTTTATTTATATCCCGCACTCCCTGCCGAAGCAGGCTCAGGGCGGCTAACAGGACATGGTGTGTACCATGATTATTATACAATTAATATGGTAAGATACAGTTAAAAATACAGTTAAAAGAGTTAAAATTTTAAAACCACAATAAATTAAAGGTGCTACATTCAGTGGGGCATATATCCAGATGGCTAGATGTCACTTTCAGGGTTCCTTATAGGCTTGGTGAAAGAGGGTAGTTTTGCAAGCCCTGCGGAACTGGTTAAAGTCCCACAAAGCTCGCACTTCCTCCGGTAGCTGATTCCACCAGTGGGGAGCCATTATTGAGAAGGCCTGCTCCCTCGTTACTTTCAGTTTGGCCTCCTTTGGTCCAGGGATTTTTAGAAGACTTTGGGAGCTGGATCTCAGTGCTCTCTGGGGAACATATGGAGAGAGGCGGTCCCTAAGGTAGGCAGGTCCTCGGCCATATAGGGCTTTAAAGGTAATAACCAGCACCTTGTAACGAACTCAAAATACAATTGGAAGCCAGTGGAGCTCCCTCAGCCCAGGCCGCACGTGTTCCCACCAAGGTAGTCCCGCTATCAGCCTGGCCGCCGCATTCTGCA
Source organism: Heteronotia binoei (assembly GCF_032191835.1). Classification (NCBI taxonomy): domain Eukaryota; kingdom Metazoa; phylum Chordata; class Lepidosauria; order Squamata; family Gekkonidae; genus Heteronotia; species Heteronotia binoei. The sequence continues at coordinate 46,747,737 of NC_083229.1, forward strand.
CTAGCTGCAATTTCCGAGTTCGGCACAAGGGCAGCCCCATGTAGAGGGCATTACAGTAGTCTAATCTCGAGGTGACCGTTGCATGGATCACTGTTGCTAGGTCGCTACGTTCTAGGAAGGGGGCCAACTGCCTCGCCCTTCTAAGATGGAAGAAGGCGGATTTAGCAGTGGCTGCTATCTGTGCCTCCATTGTCAGGGAAGGCTCCAGTAGCACTCCCAGGCTCTTGACCCTGCGCACTGGTATCAGTGACGCACCGTCAAAGACCGGTAGGGAGATCTCCCCCCCCCCCCTCAGCTCGCTGCGACCCATGCAAAGGACCTCTGTCTTTGCTGGATTCAGCTTCAGCTCACTCAGCTTAATCCAGTCCGCCATGGCTTGCAATGCCCGGTCCAAATTTATAGGGGTGTCGGCGGTCCGGCCGCCCATCAATAGATAGAGCTGAGTGTCATCAGCGTACTGATGGCAGCCCAGCCCATGTATCCGGGCGATCTGGGCAAGGGGGCGCATAAAGATATTAAACAACATTGGAGAGAGAACTGCCCCTTGAGGCACGCCACAATTAAGTAGGTGTCTCTGGACATCTCTCCTCCAACTGCCACCCTTTGTCCCTGGCCTTCAAGGAAGGAGGAAAGCCACTGTAAGGCTAGCCCCCGAATTCCTGCGTTGGTGAGGCGGTGGGTCAGCAGCCGATGATCGACCATGTCGAACGCGGCCAGTAGGTCTAACAACAGCAATACCGCCGAGCCGCCTCGATCCAGATGTCGCTGGAGATCATCCATGAGGGTGACCAACACCGTCTCCACCCCGTGGCCTGGGCAGAAGCTGGACTGGTATGGATCCAAGGTGGAAGCGTCATCCAAGAAGCTCTGTAACTGCAATGCCACAGCCCTCTCAATAATTTTGCCCAAAAACGGCAAGTTTGAGACCGGCCGATAATGAGCCAATTCGGCCGGATCTGATGTAACCTTTTTCAGGAGGGGGCGGACCACTGCCTCCTTCAGGGGTGTTGGAAAAAAGCCCTCTGAAAGAGATCTATTTATGATGTCCCTTATAGGATGTCACGGCTGGGGCCGGGTCAGGCAAAGTCCAGAGGCAGTCCGAGGTCTGTAGCCAGTAAGCAGGAGGGTCCGAGGCGCCAAATCCGAATCACTGTAGAAGTATCGCAGGTCTGAGGTCCAGAAGCCGAGGTCAGGGAGTCCAGAAGTCCAAAGCCAAAGTCAGGGAGTCAGGAACCAAAGTCAAGCCGGAGTGGATGCTAGAATGTCAGGGAGATGACTAGTTGCTTCCACAAAGCTTCCTCCCAAAGCCCACAGCTATATAGCCCTCTGCTGGCTGTTGCCCGTTTGGGCTAATTGCTGGCTCAGGGAGGCAGCCAGGATCCTGTTACCACTCAAGCATCCTTGCTCTTAGAAGGGCCAGAATCCTCTCAGAACTCAGGGCTCAGGGAGCGTCTTGCTTGTGAGCGTGCCGCCCTCCTCTGATCCCTGAGGTCCTGCCGGAGGCGGTCATGCACACGAGCCACCCGAGAGGGCGAGGCAGGGGGGCTGGGATCTTCTCCAGCAGGAGGCAGGGGCACTGGTGCAGGTGGCAGGGGCACAGTTTCCTCATCAGACTCAACTTCCTCTGAAGGGTCCCCAGCACCCATGACACTATCCCCCCCCCAGGGCCCCCCTCCGTCGAGGGACCTGGAAGGTCGGGGTGGTCGTTGTGGAACTGGTGCACCAAGTCCGGGGCATGAAGATTGTCCTCGGGCTCCCAAGAACGGTCTTCTGGGCCGTATCCCTCCCAGTCCACCAGGTACTGGAGGCCTCCACGATGGTACCGGGAGTCCAGGATCTGGCGCACCTCATATTCTTCCTCGTCATCCACCAACACTGGTGGTGGCGGCGGTGGGGAAGGAGTCCGAGCTGGGTCAGGGGGTGCAGCCGGAACAAGGAGGGAGCGATGAAACACGGGGTGAATGCGGAGGTGGGGTGGCAACTGGAGCCTGAAGGCGACGGGGTTTATTTGTTCAACGACGGGGTAGGGTCCAATGAACCGTGCATCCAGCTTGTGAGACAGACCAGGCCGGCGCAGGTAGCGAGTTGAGAGCCACACCTGATCCCCCGGCTGCACTGGAGGGCCTTCTTGCCTCTTTCGGTCCGCAGCCCGTTTATATGCCTCCTTGGCTTGCTGTAGCTGCTCTCGGAGCAAGTCTTGGCTGGCACGGAGTTCTTGCAGGTAGGCATTGACGGCGGGGACATTCGTGGGTGGTAGGATCGCTGGGAAGAACCGAGGGTGGTACCCGTAGGTTGCAGCAAACGGGGTCATTTGGGTGGATGAATGGACCGCGTTGTTGTATGCAAACTCCGCTAGGGGCAATAGAGTGGTCCAGTCATCCTGCTGGTAACAAGTGTAACAGCGGAGATATTGCTCTAGCGTGGCATTGGTGCGCTCTGTCTGGCCATCTGTCTGTGGGTGGTAGGCCGAGGACAGGTGCACTCGAGTACCCAGGCTGGAATGGAGGGCTTGCCAGAACCGAGAGGAGAACTGAGGGCCCCGATCGGAGATCAGATGGGCTGGGAGTCCATGCAGACGAAAGATGTGTTGCAGGTAAAGCTGGGCCGTCTCCTGAGCTGTGGGGAGTTTCGGGCACGGAACAAAGTGGGCCATCATGGTAAATAGGTCGACGACCACCCAGATACAAGTCTGACCCTTGGAGCGTGGAAGTTCCGTGATGAAGTCCATCGAGATGGTATCCCAGGGTCCTGAAGATGTGGGCAAGGGCTGCAGCAACCCTGAGGGTTTGGCTGGGATGTCTTTGGCCCGTCGGCAGACGTCACAGGAGCTGACATAGCGGGCAACATCAGCGCGAACTCGTGGCCACCAGAATTCCCTTGTCAGCAAGTGGGTGGTCTTATGCTGTCCAAAGTGCCCGGCGGGTAACGAGTCGTGGGTCAGGCGTAGCACTTCTGCCCGCAAGGGCCCGGGCGGCACATAGAGGCGTTCGCGGTGTAGCAAGAGGCCGCCTCGAGTCGTGAACTCCCCTGTTGGGTCATCTTGGAGAGCCTGGAGGTGTTGCTGGACCCAGGGATCATTGGCCTGGCTAGCCCGAATGTCCTCCACGAGTGCTGGTGAAGTGGAGGTGGCTGCAAATACTGAGGGCGGCAGGATTGGAGCAGCGGGCGCGGTCTCAGTTGAGGCAGGGGCGTATTCCGGTTTCCGGGAGAGCGCGTCTGCTTTCCGGTTCTGGGTATGGGGGATGTAGGAGATCCGGAAGTCGAAGCGAGAGAAGAATAGGGACCACCGGATCTGGCGCTGGTTGAGACGGCGGGTGGTCTGGAGGTGTTCCAAGTTCCGGTGATCGGTGAGCACTTGAACAGGGTGGCGAGCCCCTTCGAGGTAATGTCGCCAAACCTCAAACGCCACCTTGATCACGAGCAACTCCCTCTCCCAGATGGTATAGTTCCTCTCTGCAGCAGTGAGCTGCCGCGAGTAATAGGCGCAGGGCTGTAGTGGCTGGGACGGCTCCTCGCGCTGGGACAGCACTGCTCCCAGGGCCACGTTGGAGGCATCAGCTTCCACCGTAAAGGGAAGCTGGGGGTCGGGGTATCTCAGGAGTGGCCCGGTGGCAAAGCGAGTCTTCAGGGTGGAGAAGGCGTTATCGGCCTCTGGGGACCAGTGGAAGGGTTCTTTGGGGCGGAGTAGTTGAGTCAGGGGTGTGGTCAGGGATGCGTAGGCCGGGATGAATTGCCGATAGTAGTTGGCAAAACCGAGGAACCGCTGCAGGTCTTTGCGATTCTGAGGAGCTTGCCAGGTCAGGACCGCTTCTACTTTTTTCGGGTCCATGAGGATCCCCTGCGGTGACACGATGTGCCCAAGGAACTCGACGGAGCGCAGGTCGAAGTTGCACTTCTCCAGCTTGGCGTAGAGACCATGGGCTCGTAGGCACTGCAGGACCTGGCGGACGTGCTCGGCGTGCTGGGCAGGATTGCGGGAGTAAATTAGGATGTCATCCAGGTATATGATCGCGAAGCGGTCGAGCAGGTCCCGGAATATGTCATTCATGAACCTCTGGAAGACAGCGGGGGCATTGGTCAGTCCGAAGGGCATTACCAGGTGCTCGTACTGCCCGTATCGGGTCCCAAACGCGGTCTTCCATTCGTCTCCGGGCCGTATGCGCACCAAATTGTACGCTCCACGGAGGTCCAGCTTGGTGTAGATTTGGGCCCCCTTTAGGCGATCCAAGAGTTCAGGGATCAGTGGTAGAGGGTACCGGTCGCGGATGGTGATCTTGTTCAGGGCCCGGTAGTCATTGCACAGCCGGAGCTCCCCACTTTTCTTCTTCACGAAGAGCACTGGAGCAGATAGGGGAGAGGTTGAGGGTCGGATGAATCCGCGTTTCAGGTTCTTGTCCAGGAAGTCTCGCAGAGCTGCCAACTCCGGCTCCGACATTGGGTACAGACGCCCCACCGGGAGTGGTGCCCCAGGTACCAAATCAATGGCACAGTCGTAGGGCCGGTGAGGGGGAAGCTGATCAGCTCCTGTCTCTTCGAAGACATCAGCAAAGTCCACATACTTCTGAGGGAGCTGAGGACCACCACTCGGGATGCCAGCTGCTAGAGTGGTGGGAGGAGTCAGATGGGGGCATGGGTCTCAGAAGCGTAGTTCCTGCTGGGCCCAGTCCACGATGGGGTTGTGCAGCTTCAGCCAGGAAAGGCCTAGAATCAGCGGGAAGCGAGGCATGCGGGCGACATCAAACCGCAGGTGTTCTTGGTGCTGCTGGACGTGGAAGGTGATGGGACAGGTCTCCTGGGTGACGGGGCCAGAACGGAGGAGGCGCCCGTCAATAGCCTCCACCAGCGACGGAATCCCTTTTGTCTGCACAGGGATCTGGTGCTGCTTCACAAAGGCGGCATCTATAAAACAGTGGGCCGCTCCCGAGTCCAGCATGGCATACACGAACAGCCAGCGTTCGTCAGGCAGACGGAGTTTGACTGGTAGCAGGAATGGCCCTGGGGTATCAGCCCGCTGTTCGGAGGACCCAGCTAGTCGCCGCAGGCTGGGGGGTCCACTTACGCCTGGGGCTGCCCTTTTGGCGGCGGTGGCAGCGAAGGTCCAGGTATCCGATGCTTAGCAGGGCAGCCAGAGGCATAGTGGCCTGCCGTGCCGCAGTAGAGGCACAGATTCTGCGTGCGGCGTCTGGTCTTTTCCTCTGGGGTCAGGCGGGGTCGAGCAGCTCCAAGCTGCAAAGGCTCATCCTTGGTGCTGGTACTAGCTGGGGACGGGCGAGGAGCCAGGTAGCACGGCGCAGGGAGCTGGCGCCCTCTGGTCTTGGCTTGGCGGCGACTTTCCAGGCGGCCATCGATGCGGAGGCAGAGGGTGATAAGTTCTTGGAGCGTGGGTGGCTGCTCCACCCTGGCCAGTTCATCCAGGACCTCCTCTGCCAACCCCTCAGTAAACTGGTCCATCTGGGCAGCCTCATTCCACGCCAAGTCCTGGGTCAGGAGCTTGAATTCAGTGGCATATTGAGCCACCGAGGAGATGCCTTGTTTCAGTGCCCTGATCTTCCGGTTGGCTGTGGCTGCTTGGACTGGGTTTGAGAAAGCAGCAGACAGGTGGGCCTCAAACCCCTGGTAATCAGTCAGTAGGGGAGAGGACGCGACCAGTAAGGGTGTGGCCCATTTGGCCGCCTGCCCCTTTAACAGACTGATGACGAAACACACCTTGGTTTTGTCATTGAGGAAGTCCCGTGCTCTCAGTTCAAAGTACAGCCGACACTGTGCTAGGAAGGCAGGAAATTCTTCCACGGCACCCCCAAATCTGTCAGGTGGGGGAACTGGGCACTTGGCTGGAGCACTGGCCGCAGGTTGTTGCTGCAAGTGCACTACTGCCTGTGTTAGCTGCTGTACCTGGGCTTGGAGCGCAGCCAGTAGTTCTGTGGTTTCACTTGCTTCAGCATCCATCCTGTGGAGTGGGTGTTTGTCGGTGGAAGCAATCTGTCACGGCTGGGGCCGGGTCAGGCAAAGTCCAGAGGCAGTCCGAGGTCTGTAGCCAGTAAGCAGGAGGGTCCGAGGCGCCAAATCCGAATCACTGTAGAAGTATCGCAGGTCTGAGGTCCAGAAGCCGAGGTCAGGGAGTCCAGAAGTCCAAAGCCAAAGTCAGGGAGTCAGGAACCAAAGTCAAGCCGGAGTGGATGCTAGAATGTCAGGGAGATGACTAGTTGCTTCCACAAAGCTTCCTCCCAAAGCCCACAGCTATATAGCCCTCTGCTGGCTGTTGCCCGTTTGGGCTAATTGCTGGCTCAGGGAGGCAGCCAGGATCCTGTTACCACTCAAGCATCCTTGCTCTTAGAAGGGCCAGAATCCTCTCAGAACTCAGGGCTCAGGGAGCGTCTTGCTTGTGAGCGTGCCGCCCTCCTCCGATCCCTGAGGTCCTGCCGGAGGCGGTCACGCACACGAGCCACCCGAGAGGGCGAGGCAGGGGGGCTGGGATCTTCTCCAGCAGGAGGCAGGGGCACTGGTGCAGGTGGCAGGGGCACAGTTTCCTCATCAGACTCAACTTCCTCTGAAGGGTCCCCAGCACCCATGACATAGGACATCTTAGCTCCTCCTGGCAGGCCTTAATTAACCAGGAGGGGCATGGGTCCAGATCACACGTAATTGGGCGTGCAGTGACAAGGATTCTGTCAACTTCCTCCAAGCTGAGCGGGCCAAAGCAGTCCAGGATCAAATCAGAAGACACGCACGGAGCCTCTAATTCACTCACTGTATCCAATATGGCAGGGCAGTCATGGCGGAGTGATTGGACCTTTTCTGCAAAATATTTTGCAAAAGCCTCACAGCCTATTTCCAATTCCTTAACATTTGGCTTGCCTTGTGGCAATGTAGTAAAATTCCGAATTATCCTAAATAATTGTGCCGGGCGTGAATTTGCAGACGCAATCTTGCCACAAGGCAAGAAAACATACTTTGCGACCTTGATTGCCATCTCATAGGACCTCATAAACTCCCTATAAGATGTTCTAGTCACTTTGTCACGGGTGCATCACCATTGCCTCTCTAGCCGTCTGAGACCTTGTTTCAGCTGGCGCAACTCCGGGGTATACCACGGAGCCAGCCTACTCCGAGGCCGTAGAGGGCGTCGAGGTGCGATCTCGTCAATGGCCCTAGATAGTTAGCTATTCCATATCTTGACCAGGCCATTGAGGGAATCGCCAGAGGGCCAGGGATCCTGCAGGGCCGTTTGGAACCGTTCCGGGTCCATCTGGCTTTGCGGGCGAGCCATAATAGGCTCATCGCCTAAACAGGTTTGGGGTCGCATATCTATTCGAGCCCTAAGGGCGAGGTGGTCCGACCATGGCACCACTTCGGTGGTTATATCGTCCACCATAACCCCGGCCGCAAAGATCAGGTCTAACATGTGTCCGGCCTGGTGAGCGGGGGCTGTAACAAATTGAGAGAGTCCTAGTGTCGCCATGGATGACACCTGGACCGTCGCCTGACTAGAAGCTGGGTCATCAGCATGGACGTTGAAGTCACCCAGGATCACCAGCCTTGGGTGCTCCAGCGCCCAGCCTGTCGCCGCCTCGAGTAGGGAGCAAGCTTAACAGCAGAATGGCAGTACCATCCCAGTGAGAGTTACATCATTTTAAAACCGCTGAAATCAATGGGCTTAAAAAGGTAATAAAATTGCTTCGGATGGTATTGCCAGTCTCCCAGATCCTAGGATTAAGATCTCTATCCAGTACACCATACCCCATGCAACACCATTCTGCTGTCATAGGTTTTTATTTTTGTAACATAGGCTCTTTTTTTAAAAGCAGCTTCCCTTTTTTAAAAGCATTTCAGAAACTGAGGTGGCACAGTCTTGGCAAGGATGTAAGAACTGGCTCAGGCTCTAATTAACAATATCCAAAGAAAAATCTCTTTGATATGAAAGCATGGGTTAAACTTATATTGCAAATTGTTGTGCAAGAAGATATAGAGTCCCCTGTTCTGTGAATCTGGGTGGGTGGGGGCTTTCTCTTAAGAATCCAAATCTAGCCATTGTAAAATTTTGATATACACAAGCCAGACACCAGTGCATTTTCTTTTATTCCTGGAATAGGCATGCAGAAAACTCTTAAATATTTAATTTCTTCTAATACTAAATTATGCTTCAAAATACAGGTGACAAAATACATTAGATCTACAGATTCAAAATACAGGTGCCATTAGATCTATGGATTCATATTGCATGGTACCACTGAGGACTGTCAAGATTTCTGCCTGCTATGAAGAAGAAGTTCATGGTACAATCTTTTCCCAATACAAAACTGACTGCACACACAATATTAGTACATTGGAGAAAGTTCTACCCACCATGTCTACCCACCTTTCCTACTAATCAACAGGTTTTTAAGCAGCAGTTTTTTGTTTAATGGGGGCATTTAAATATGCTGTTCCTCACATGAAGAATGAAAGAGATGGATATGAGCAGATTCCAGTCTTGTTCAAAGCACTTATACCTATATGCTTTCTAAGGAAGATCTGCATTTTTCAGTCTGAAAGGTCCTATATTTTCAGAACAAAAACATTCATTTTCCTTCCACTACAATGAATGTGGTAGTTCCATCTGTCATTCAGTGGCATCCACATATGTTGATCTTGGAGCTTCTGAACGTAAGGTAATTGTGGATATTATCTATTAAATTTTTTTGTTTCAAATTTCACATGATTAGAAAGTACCCTGTCTGCTGGCAAGTAATTAATTAGGTGCCATCTTTGTTGTTTACAAAGAACAGTAATTATTTGTTAGTGACTTGAGTCCAGACATAATGATAATTGATAAGCAGTACCCATTTCATGAAAGTAATGGAAAGTATGAGGGATAGAAATGCAATCAATATTGTAGGTACAAAACCAATAAAGTGTTAGAAACATTATCTATTCTACTAACTGAATAACTCTCACTCCAAACCATAACTTCAGGTTATTAGACATGCGAGATTTGCCTGGAAGAACTGCTGTGCAGAAACTGCACAGAATAACAGGACTCAACTATCTATAATTCACAAACTACTCCCATCACCAGCTACCTATGCAGCTTTGTTCACACAGTAGATGTATTCTTTATTATCCAGTTTGTCATGCAAAGAGGCAAGTCCTCACTTCCTCCCAAATTTCATTCAGCTCTCTTTCATGTGTGTGTAAAGTGCTATCATGTCAATCTCATAGGGTTTTCAAGGCAAGTGATTAAGTAGAGGTGGTGTGCTACTGCCTACATCTGCAAAGTCTTCATTGGTGGTCCCCATCCAAGTATTGATCTTGTTAGCTTCTAAGATCTGACAACATCAAGCTATACTGTACCATTCCACATCCCCAACCTACCTCCTGCTTAATTAATGTCATTTTTTCTACCAGAACAGGACAGAAGCTAGCCAATCACATCTTCTTTTTTAACCTGGATGACTTCAGATAATTGACCAGCAAGACATAGGGCTTTTCCACATACTGGACTTGCTCCCAGTTTTTCGTGGGAGTTAATCCACAAGCATTGGATCAATTTGGACATGGTCCTCCTGCAATATTGCAAGAATGCTAATATTTTAAGCATGTTTAATTTTAGGGTTTTTTTTTTTAAAAAAAAATTAATTGTGTTTCTCTGTGTCATTTATAAAGTTTATATCTGTGCTACCTGGCACTACATTTTATGATACACATAGCCTAGCCCGACACGATCTCACATGTCAGATGCAGCCCTCATAACAAATGAGTTTGACAACCCTGCCTTATACCTTCACAAGGGAAGGGGCTGCAAACTTCTTTTCTTAAAATTAAAGCTGGGAATTCAAAGAACCTTCTTAAACGATCAATTCAAAACTATATTGATATTTTAGGACCTTTTTGAAAAATAAAAAATAAAAACTGAAACCACTTGTCTTCAGTGGGATAAGGAGTGGCTTGATTATGATGATAGTCCACTGAAAATTGGGCTGGGTGAGGGTGGGATTGGGCCAAACAAAGAAAACTAACAGAAACATTATGCATGGGCAAGAAGCCGCTCAAAATCAGCTTCCAGAAAAAGATGAGGGTAAAAGAGGTTTCAAAAGAATTGGGTAAAAGTGTGTGTGGGGGGGAAGGGTGAAGCAAAAACTAAAGGCACAAAAAAAGCATGCAGAAATTGGGGGTTTAAACCAAACCAGTATGGGGCAACAATCAATTATTTATTTAAAATATTTACATCCTGCTTAATCTCTTTTAGACTCAAGGAGTCTAAGAAAGCAACAAAAGTGCCAAGGACATGACAGCATAACATAGTGTTGCCAACAGGGATACTTACCAATCGCCCCACTGCTAATTAGCTGGCCAGCGCGTGGGGGGACTTACCAGGAGAAAAAGGAAGGCCCAGGTGATGTTGTCATGGCAGCATCACTTCTAGTGCACACATGAAATTATGTCTTCACATCAGCAACATCTGGGGGACACTGGTATTTAGGCAAAAACTCTGGTAGAAGTCATTTTTACCACAGTGTTTTTGCACAAATATGAGTGTTGTAGTGCACACTGGAAGTGATGTAGACACATCATGGGTGACATCACCTGGTGACCCTAGTAAAACAGTTTATCAACAATTTTTTAAAAAAGAAAATACAGTCATATCAGTTTACTCTCAATCAAATGCCCTCTAAAAGAAAGCTTTCCTAATTATAGCTACAGATACAGACCACTAAATAGTTTCCACAGCACGTGGGACTTGTTGCCAAAAAACCCAGTGATTTAACTGCTGCCATACAGGCAAGCCTTAGAAAGGGTTTCATCAGAAAAAAGGCTGCCTGAAAAACTTAACTGGAGCATGGGAGTGTTCCAGGAGATATAGTTTGGTAAGTATTAAGATCCTGGGCCATAAAATCGAACACTTGGTAAGGGACATTCTTACCCATGGGGCAGCCTGGGCAACTGCTCAGGGCCCTGCAGGCTGATGAGAATGATTGAAAATAGTGGAAGAAAATGAAGTAAAGTCAAAATGCAACCTGTGGAACATGCATGATAGAAGAAAAAGAGTGTGTTTTATATTGCACCCAGCAAGGCTGTCCTCCTCTACACATAACTTCTTATTTTGCTATTTTTTTAATAGCTTCTGTGATCCCCACCCTATCACAGGAGCACAAATCTCTTACAGAAATTTTAAGAAAATGCCATTCTGCAGCAGGATTTGTCCTCTCTACAGTAAAGTTACTTCTAGCAATTTCCATTACATGGTGGTAGGATACAGTCAGCACTTATATGGGCCTAGCACAAATATAACATTAAGATAGAAATGGACTTCATGTAATTGTCTAGAAAGATCCTGCAGCAAAGCAAAGAGCCACAATCCTTTGCACATTTTCTTGAGTTTCAGCTCTCAAGAAAGAAGGAAGTCTTATTTATGGGTTAATGTGTATAAAGTTGGACTCAAAGTTGATTTCACCCCTTGGCAAAACTAGATTGGTTTACTGAAATGTTGTTATCCTAAGCACAATAGTTAAAAGCAAGTTCTGCAGAGTTCTGTTAGAGGTATTCCCAAGAACATGTGTTTGTAATTCTGGCACAGGATCTGTTGTTGCTTAAAAATCATGCCATATGAATGCCTGAAATATTTGGAAATATTTTTAGTACTGCAGATATAACAACATTACAAATATTTCAGGGTTTTACCTAAATTCAATAAATCCAATATCTAATTGATTTTTCCATACATCTTTGAAAACATATCTAAAATCATATTAAAAATAAGTGCACTTCACTTGACAGAAATACGATAAGTGGGTAATCTGGTGGCTGAAAATTTTCACTCTGCCTAAATGGCGAAGTTGCTATGACAAGGGCAACTGTTCTACGAAGCACTCCCCTGGAATGATCACCCTGTTGTTGTTTCAGGTGTCAAAATTTACCTTTCAAAATGGCACAGTAGGCTCAGGTAGCAATTTAAAACAAGTTTTGGTTTATTCAAACAGACTGGCAGGGAAGGGATGGGATATTTACATAGATTTTGGGGATTTAGAAGATGTAGGCAGATAGTTAAAACTGAACACAGAAATATGTCTAAGGTTACTGATTTCACAAGATACAGTGTTACCCTTCAGTTGGTTTAACTTTCACTGAAGGTAGCCTTGATGTTAAAGGTTTGTCTTTTTATAACTGCTCTAGATTTCCGGGTAACTTTCCCACTTTCCAATCACATCACACAATCTTGAGTGTACCATGCTTTGTCCCTTGGGTTATAAAACTAAGGTCTCTCCACTAGACCCCTTTCTCTTGTGAGATTGTTACTATCTTCCCTTTAAGATAAATAACCTGCGCCTTTGGTATCTTTCTGAGGGACTTTCACTGCCACCTCAAAACCTTTTGCCAAAGCCTGATCTACCAGACTTCTGGTCTTTTCCTCCCTTTGGACACTAAGCTTAATACAGGAAACTGTTTTCCTTTTCAAGATGTGATTCTGTGTTCTACACATACAGAGACTGTTCTTAACTCCTGGGAACAGCCTCCTACCAGAGTTTCCACTTTCAAAGCCATCCTATACAGGGGTGTCAAACATGCATTTTGGGGGCTGAATCAGGCCCCTGAGCAACTGGCTGTCAACTGCTTCCTTCTCCCTATATCTTGCTTCCTTCTGCATCACAGTTTGCTTTTCAAGGCTTGCTCAATTGCTCAGAAGCTACAGAGCAAAACCTCTATTTTCTCCATTGGCTGAGGCTCCCCCCAAAGTCCCCTGGGAAAGGAAGGAAAGAGCCAGAGCTTCCTTTTCCCAGTTCCCTGGATTCCATGGGAGAAATACAAAGAAAGCATCCTTAAGACCAATGAGTGCTAATGTTTTAAGTTTTTTAAAAAATATATTTGTGTTTGTCTGTGTTCTTTATAAAACTTATATCTCTGCTACCTACTCATAAATAGGTACACACATGGCCGACCCGACATGGCTTGGCCCAGCCTAACATGGCCCGGCCCCTCAAAGTCTCATTTATGTCAGATCCGGCCCTCATAACAAATGAGTTTGACACCCCTGCTATACAGGCTCTGAATCAGACTCTGTTTTGTGCTTCTTGTCACACACTAGAGAGAATCATAAAGACAACCACTCTCTTTTCTAGTCACTCTCCAACTCCTCCAGCTCTGTAACTGCTTTCTCCAACTGTCTAACTGCCATCCTCTTTTGACAGTTAGAAGCAGTTCACCAATCAGAGTGAGTACCATTAGCTGTCACTCACTTGCAGTTCCATTAGCTGACACTCACATGCACTGCCTCTCAGCATACATATACCTGCTGTCTTTCACAGATGTACATACCACTACTCATGGGAGTGGCGAAGGCCACTGCAGCAGATGGTTTTCCTTGCCTGCTGCCTGTTACAGCAGGAAGACACTTTATATAGAAGTGCCCATAATGCAAGAAGCATCTGAGTAAGGTCCCTCTGCCAGAATCAGATGTTCAATATCTGAAAAATTTCATACTTCCAAGTATCAAGATGTTGTTATTTTGATTTAAAAAGTCACTATATATAATCAACTGTTCATACCATTGTATGCAAAACATTTCCTTTAGAGAATAAGAGTCATTGCCAAATTCTAGGCCGATAAAACTCACCCATTCCTTAGCTGGAAGTAGAATATAGGACTTATTTAGAGAGCTGAAAGTTGTATGGCAGACCCATCATATTCAGTAGGGTACACATCATATTCTTATGGCCCACTATTGTCTTTGGTAAACTTTTGGTCTTAAAACCAGTTTTATAAAGAGACCAAAAACAAACAAAGGGATACAAACTGAGCAACTGTGGTGCTGTCATTCCACTTTTGATTCTTTAACAGAGTAATCCTAAACAGAATTAAACTTTTCTAAGCTCACTGACTTCAGTGGAGTTTGAAGGATGTAACTCTGCTTGGAATTGTGCTATAAATAGCCTATTTGCTGTCTCCCGCTTTAGTATTCATTCATGAAGCCATCTGTTCGTCCCAAGCTCCTCTTTAAGTTAGTGGATCTTTTTTCATTTCCACAAATAATCAAATCTCAATTAAGTGTAGCTGTGTTCACTGCTGGGACCAGAAATTGATGAAGAGCAACATATTGCAAAGGGTGGCCCAGAGCACCCAAGGGAGAAATTGACTCTGCATGTTGCCTGAAGCTCAGGTTTTGAGACTATATCCGAGGGAAGACTTGCCTAATGAACAACACAAGAACCATTCATCACTGTGGCTAAAAACAAACTGCTAAAAAACCCCAGCTTTCATTACATAAAACTGAAACAATAAATAAGGATTTCTGTGCATGTGAAGCGGCAAAAACTCCTCCTTCAGCACTGTTTCTGTGTAGAAAACCAGCTCATGTGGAGAAGCAGGAGCCTTTCCTCCCACCACCCCTGGTTGCATTCTGAGCCTGGTTGGGGTATTCCCTGTGGGTTCCATGTACCTGGGAATGGGACAGGAATGAGAGATAAATTGGCCTACAATGCACAGAACTGCAAAGAATTACACAGATCAGTAGGGCTTCCAGGCTTGGCAACCAACATAAAACCAAGAGAGCAGGAACATGGCGTGGGGGGTGGGGATGGCTTCAGCATGATGTTACTTCCAGAAAAACATGGAAGTGATGTCACACCTACCTAGGAATTGGCCACAACTCAATAGTGTTTGGTGACTCTTCTAGAGGAGTGATGTCACTTCTGGGTTTCTTTGAAAGTGACATCATGCTGTTGGCCATTTTTTAATTTTGTTTTTCTTCTGCCTCCATCCTGAGCAGCTGGCACTGGGAGGGGGGGGGGCTGGCAAACCAGCTGACCCTGGTGGGGGGCTGGCAAACCTATAGTGAATCCGTTTTTACCAAATACTCTGCAGCATAGATGATGTTAGGTATGGGAAGTGAGGAGTACTGACACCAGCACAGCCTGAACACATGAGCTTTGGAGAACTAGCCTAACCATAGCCTTCCTCTGTTGGTGCTAGAATATTCTTTTTTAAAAAATAAAGTTTAATGCATTTATATTGACAAAAGCAAACAAGACTTTAATGGCACCTTTGCATCTTGTAACAAGAGTTCAACACTGTACAAGCTTTGGTGGATTACAGCCTACTCCATCAGATGCAGGCAGTGGGTTTTCATTAGGCTGATATTTACATATGAGGCTATGAAACAACAGCAAGTCCAATGGTCATGAAATGTAAGCAGTACTATGAGTGTACAATTCTGTAGAATTCAAACACAATCAAGAAAAGTATATAAACCATAATAGTAGTAAACTGGCCATTTCCTTAGCTTTACTAAACTAGTTAATAATTGTATAATGGCAGATCTCTGAAAGGACTGTCAAGTCAACGGTTATGGGTGGGGGTCTTATTAATTCCTTACCAGTTCACTGCTTCCATCCTCATCAAAATCCTCATCTATGCCATCAGTCATCTCTTCCCCATCCCCATCTGCATCTAGCCCTCCTTCGATAGGCTCTTCTGTAGAGTTGTCTGCATTTTCTGATATACATTCTTCTTGAATCAATTCGGCACTGTCTTCTATTTGTTTCTTTTGGGCTTCTGTAAGGGGAATAGAACAGAGCAAAATCATATGTCTTCTTCTGGAAATGAATCTGTGATCCAGGCAACAGAGTACTTCTTCCATTCCCTGAATGATGGCAACTATAAAACATATATATTATTCAGGATAGAAGTCACAATCAAGAGGTTTCCTTGAGGCAAGTCCAAGGACTTCTGCACACCTAATGGGAATTATGACTTTTTTTCTTTTGAACTACAGCTTACTGTGTAGCTGACAAGCAACTGAGGCATGGCAGCAGGTGTGGGAGAAGGCAACAGGCATGGCTTTCCCCCCATCACTGTCTACCAGAGTGGCACAACTACTAGCCAAGGTGAATCCTTGAGATGTTGGCAATGTCACTGGGGCTTGGCCGAGCATGTCTGCCCAACTATAACCTTCATTTCCCCTCTGCCATTTTGTCACCATACCAACATGTTTCCAGGTAGATGACACATTTTTTGACATATGGACCCAAAAAAGGTTGCCTACTTCTGTTTTAGTCTCCTTACCCACTCTCTTTCACCTCCCTCTTTACAACAACCTTGTGGTCCAACTGGAGAAAGTTGGAAAAACTGCCAGGTGCCTCAGATGAGTGCTTTGTTAACTCGCCTCATTTGGAAAATGTAGTGCAGGAGGACAAGGGAGTCTCAGGTAAGAGGAAGGAAGCAAAGAGAAGTGTTGTCCTGTGCATGATTTGAAGAGAGAACAAGAGAATGGATTTATACCCTGCCCTTCAATTGAAGTCTCAGAGTGGCTTACAATCTCCTTTCCCTTTCCCTCTCCACAACAGACATCCTGTGAGGTAGGTGGGGCTGAGAGTGTTCTGACAGAAACTGCCCTTGAGCAGAACAACTCTGACAGAGTTATGACTGACCTAAGGTCACTCTAGCAGTTGCATGAGGAGGAATGGGGAATCAAACCTGGTTCTCCCAGATAAGAGTTCATGCACTTAACCACTATACCAAACTGGCTCTCCCAAATTTGCTGACATGTTTATCTGTCAGTTCAGATATGAAGAATACACTCTGTACCCTCTTTTAACAATCTTTGTCTTAAGAACAATATGATTCAGTGCATATCATCAGGTTCTCTGATTTGTATTTAAATTAATTCACAATCTTTTCCACAGAAATTGCAAATTGCAAATGTCTGTTCTCATGCTGGCTCTTTTGCATAGTAATAGCTTTTCTGCTGAATCTTCCATAATGGGAATTTGGTTTTTCCAGAAGATAATACTTTATGCTGCTATTTCAGCACTTTATCTACATTAATAATATCAACTTGTACCAAATTTGTATCAATATGTTGGTATAATATAAAGAATTCATGTTGTATACCTTCTCAGGGATTTGTAGAATATACAAATTCATAAAAATTACAAACATTTATTTTCTCTACATCAGCTGTGAGAATCTACCTCTGGTTCTATTGTTTCTTATAACAATATTTATCTTGGTGAGCATGGTGAACTACACAGAGGCATAGGTGCTTCTGAGGAATAACCACTTGTGGGACAGTACCTTTCCCACACACCATTCAAAAAACACCTCTGCATTCGGTTCTCCAATAATTTGATGATTTTTTTTTCTTTTAAGGAAACAGAAGTTCAGTGTTATAACCATTTGTATAGTCCATTCTGGTTAGCAATGCTGCTTCTAACATCTATTATTTACAAGCTGGGGATCATGTGAGCAAACATGGAATGGGAAAATAATTGGACCCACCACCACCCAGATCTCTTCCTCCCACCTTTCCCCAAATGCCTAGGAGAAAAGTCAAATCTTTGCTCAGTACTGGAAAATTAACAGGTCTGGTACCAAGGGCAGTTCCAGGGAGAGAGACTTATTAGTGCCACAGCAGAAAACACCCTAACTTGTGCCACCCATCTCATGTCAAGAAAGACAGTAGACAGAACAGGACCTAATTAGAAGATCTTTTGATTTGGGGGATGGAAATACCTTGGTTCCAGACCATTGAAGGCTTTAAAGATGAAAACTAGCACTCAATGGAACCCAGAAAAAATGGGCAAAAAGGCAGATGGCAAAATATGGTGCCCACAAGCAATATCTGAATGAAATTCAAAGACACTCCCACTGTGATCACATTTATTGTCTTCTTTAAAAAAATGAGTACATTTGAACTTTATTGAAGTTTGGGCCCTTCAACTAGTTCTCTGTTGGGAAATGAAACACTTTGAAGGCTCTTGATTTGATATGCATATAGGTCTTTAACATGGTGCCATTAGCATCTTTTAGTTCTTTTTCTAGTTCATTAACAAAAATATGGAGCAGAATGGGTCCCAAAACTTGTATTGGTTATTTTTGTCTTTTTATTTGTTTGCAATGAAGCGCAACCTTCCAATAAATCCTTCACTCATCTGTTAATGCTTGAATTAATTTACCTTTCTAATAGTAGCAAATCCTCAGACTGAGCTTTATCAAGTATGTTCAAATGTATTTCCTTCTCAATAAACCCAATTTTGAAGCAAATGATACACAAAGGTGATCCACTTTCTCTTACATGATGCCTTATATTAGGTTTGCTTTCATTCTGTCTTGCATTATTCTCATTTTTTTTGTAGCATGTGTCCAGTACAGGAATTGAACTCTATACAATACCACATAGTTCTCTGGTTATGTTGTACCAGCTTAAGGGCTAACTGATTTGTTAAACTGAAGTGCAGCTATTTTGACATACAAAGAGGGTATTAATTGATTGGGAATGGCATATAGAGAATCACTTGAGAAGATCTCATTTCCACTAGTGGCAGTTTTCTAATTAATTCATGCTGCACCACAATGACATGTTTTCCCCATATGAAATATCATTATGGTCCAAAATATGACATACATAAATCACTGAAGCAGGTAACTGAACTGCCCCAAAGGAAAAAAGCTACAAGACAATAAATAATCCAAGCCTTTAATTATTTTGTAGAAGTTTAATTATGTTTGTAGAAGTTCTTATTGACCATATCTGCAGTGTAACATGCTCTTGCAGCATTTCAATTCATTTCAATGGAACTCACCCAATACTCTGGTGAACTTTGCTCTTTATATTTTATTTTCTGGGAGACAGATTCACATGTAGGAACTGAGGAACTAGATGAGATGCTAGGAGTTCCAGAAACTGATCCATGAGCAGACCTCCAAGTGATCTAACTTAAAAATAACATCTATGAGTGTGCCAGAACTGTAGTATGCAGTTCATCTTTTCTCCAGTTGTCTTCTCAACCTTGAATGACACCCCCCACCCAAGCTTTAATTTGTCTTGCTGGGGACAACATATAGCACAATGGAGCCAACAGTTCCTGGCAGCCCTCTGAGGACAGGAAAACAAGGCACAGAAAGGCTAATACCCCAAGTTGCAGCCTTGAGATAAGTTGGGGGCTTCTATGGCTGCTATTTATTCATTAAACAAACAAAGAAACAACGCCTAGGAGATCCACTCACAGATCTTCTTGTTTAGTTTGGCCCGTGAGTGACTTCCTACACTTTTCCTAGTGAGCTTCAAGCTGGGTAGAAACTTGAAATCTAACCACACCATCATTTTTTAGCATTTGCCAAGGAACACAGAAAGCTGAATCATATGTTTTTTGGCTACATGCAGGCATGGGGAAGGGAGGGGGAGGGCAGCTGGTGAATGGTGTCACAAGTGGAGAGATGGGATCTTGCCACATGGCTGTGAGATGTCATGGTATGGCCAGATCGTCACACACAGAATTTGTTTGAAGGAATTTGGAGAGTGGTGCCACAGGTTATATATTTGAAAACATCTTTGAATACAAACAACAGTTTTTCTTATAACACACACATCATACATTATTGGGAAAAAATAATCTAGACCATCTGTAACTGTGGACCATTTACAGGGATTTTTTTTTTTTGTAGTAGGAACTCCTTTGCATATTAGGCTATACCCCCTGATGTAGCCAGTCCTCCAAGAGCTTACAGGGCTCTTCTTACAGGACCTACTGTAAGCTCTTGGAAGATTGGCTACATCGGGGTGTGTGTGTGTGTAGCCTAATATGCAAAGGAGTTCCTGCTACAAAAAAAGCCCTGACCATTTACAACATGTCACTTGTACCACCATGATTACGATCTCTAGCTTAGGGCCCTGTAATATCACAGAGACCTTTTAAACATCCTTTCATTTTTCAGAGTCTAATGGATAAGAAGCTGCTCCTCAAGTACTGCAAAGCCCCACCTATAGCTTTAATTTGGTCCAGCTGAAATGCTCCTGCCCTTTCACACTACACAACTCATGAAATAAGAGGATTCTAGTGAGACCTCTGCAATGGCTCAGGAAGGCAAAAGGCAGGCTTCCCCCCCCCGGGGAACCGGCAGAGAAAAGACTAGGAAAAAATAAGAAAAGGAGTCAGATGCAGCCTTCAAACTGCCAGCTGGCCATCACTTACTGGGGGGAGGGAGCACACAGCTTTTTCCCACTATAACTTTCTTTAAAGTTACCTTTAAACCTTGTTAACCACCATGACAAATTCAGAGTGAGCAAGTGGTTAAAAGGTAATTTTTACAAAGGTCTTCCTTAACTCTTATGAAATACACACATTCACACATGCAGTTCATGGAGTCTGTAATTAGTTCCCCATTACCTTTAATTTTATATAGCCAGCATAAATTAGTCTACAAATATTTTCTTTCCACATAGAGTCTTTATTTAAGGAATTTCTTCCTTTTCAAAGTTGGCAAAAACCTCCGATCTTGCAAACAGCTGTGCTTATTCATCCTTTGCCATGTCCAATGCTAACAATTTATATATACTTAAATATACAGATGTGCTGGAACAGGTAACAGGGCTACAGAAGTTTCTTTTGGTTATGTAGAAGTCCCAAGTCTTGACTACAGAGGAAGGATGGCTGTAGCTCTCCTCACAATACATCTCCCAAATGACACTATGATTGATAATTCTGTGTTGGATTAATTCACCCTTTAATGAGCTGCCAACAGCTATAGATCATTTTCACCTACCTGCTTCAGCCTTCTGCTGCTTTTCAATCTTCTCCAGTCTCCCTAGCAAAGAGTCAATTTTTGTTTTGATTTGAGTTAATTCCTTCTTGATTGTTTGCAACTCATCTGATTTCACTAAGTGGAAAAAGAACAACAACAACAACAACGACAAAAAAAAGGTACCAACCATGAACAAAGAATAATTTTAATAAAAGGAATTCCAACATAAACTCTTCTTTGTACCCTGAAAGGTGTACTCAGGTCCAAGCCTTATATATTTCTGTGTGTATGTGTTTATTTCTTTAGGAAGAAAAACAACCCTTTAAACATTAGGGTTTTGGAGGGTGTCTTGCTGTATGTATAGATGACAGTTTTCTCTCATTGGCAGTTATAATATTTTAGTACAGAATAGAAAATGAAGCTGCATCATGTATGTCAACTGCATTTAAAAAAAATGGATATGCCAATGAGCATGGAAATTAGAATGTGTGGTAATCTAGGCCGTACTGAAAGTTTACCTGTTTCAATTTAATGGAGGTGAGCTTTTTAGGAGAGTGATAAACAATGTTCCCTCTAAGCTGCAGAGTCTTGTGAGCAAAAATTCTACTTTGTGAGCTACTGGCTTTTAAGTTGTAAGCTACTGGCATTAAAGTTGTGAGCTACTGCATAAATTATTGTGCTCTGGGGATATCCTTCCCGAGTTAAGACAAAAATGTGTCAGCTGGAGGCTAAAAATCTGTGAGCTAGCTCACGCTAACTCAGCTTAGAGGGAACACTGGTGAGGAACTATTTTTCCAAAAGTTACTAAGGAAGAGCACAATCTGGGTTTAAGAACATAAGAGAAGCCATGTTGGATCAGGCCAACGGCCCATCCAGTCCAACACTCTGTGTCACACAGTGGCAAAAAATTTTATATATACACACACACTGTGGCTAATAGCCACTGATGGACCTGTGTTCCATATTTTTATCTAAACCCCTCTTGAAGGTGGCCATGCTTGTGGCTGCCACCACCTCCTGTGGCAGTGAATTCCACATGTTAATCACCATTTGGGTGAAGAAGTACTTCCTTTTATCCGTTTTAACCTGTCTGCTCAGCAATTTCATCGAATGCCCACGAGTTCTTGTATTGTGAGAAAGGGAGAAAAGTACTTCTTTCTCTACTTTCTCCATCCCATGCATTATCTTGTAAACCTCTATCATGTCACCCCACAGTCGACATTTCTCCAAGCTAAAGAGTCCCAAGCGTTTCAACCTTTCTTCATAGGGAAAGTGCTCCAGCCCTTTAATCATTCTAGTTGCCCTTTTCTGGACTTTCTCCAATGCTATAATATCCTTTTTGAGGTGCGGCGACCAGAACTGCACACAGTACTCCAAATGAAACCGCACCATCGATTTATACAGGGGCATTATGATACTGGCTGATTTGTTTTCAGTTCCCTTCCTAATAATTCCCAGCATGGCGTTGGCCTTTTTTATTGCAAACGCACACTGTCTTGACATTTTCAGTGAGTTATCTACCACAACCCCAAGATCTCTCTCTTGGTCAGTCTCTGCCAGTTCACACCCCATCAACTTGTATTTGTAGCTGGGATTCTTGGCCCCAATGTGCATTACTTTGCACTTGGCCACATTGAACCGCATCTGCCACGTCGACGCCCACTCACCCAGCCTCAACAGATCCCTTTGGAGTTCCTCACAATCCTCTCTGGTTCTCACCACCCTGAACAGTGTTTACTTCCTGGGAACAGTGATATGGGCACAGCCCTTCAGGGATCATGTAGTGAATGGGATGGTATCATGGCAACATGGCACCAATCAGATCTCACTAGATGATGATGTAATTAAAAGTAAAGAAGGGCAGCTTAAAGAGGGGGCAATGATTCTTGCATCAGTCATGTGGGTGATTCCAGTCAATCTGAACTTTTGTAGCATGTGGGATGACATAACGATGATATAGAGCCAAGCAGATGTGGCTGTGTGCTGATGTCATTGAGGGTAAATGCAGTCAGTTTCAGGAGCCATTGCCTTCATCAGACAAAGATTTTAACCTAATTTCTATGCAGCGCTCAAAATCTACACTGTAAAAGGGCATGCTTTTGAAAGTGTGGTATGTTAGTCCTGGGCATAACAACAGTATGTAAATGCAGTCCTGTGCTGAGTTATACCCTTCCAAGTCCATTGAAGTCATATGAACATATGAAGCTGCCTTATACTAAATCAGACCCTCGGTCTATCAGTATTGTCAGTATTCAGACTGGCAGTATTGTCTATTCAGACTGGCAGTGGCTCTCCAGGGTCTCAAGCTGAGTTTTTTCACATCTATTTGCCTGGACCCTTTTTAGTTGGAAATGCCAGGGATTGAACCTGGGATCTTCTGCTCACCAAGCAGATGCTCTTCCATTGAGCCACTGTCCCTCCATAGTCATCAACATTTTATTCCAGATATAAGCTTTTGTGTGCAAGCACAAGAGGGAGGGAGGATGGATGGATGGATGGATTCTTCTGGCAAGCACAATTTACATCGAAGAAAGTATTTTTGGC
This sequence comes from Heteronotia binoei, assembly GCF_032191835.1. Taxonomy (NCBI): domain Eukaryota; kingdom Metazoa; phylum Chordata; class Lepidosauria; order Squamata; family Gekkonidae; genus Heteronotia; species Heteronotia binoei. Next base: position 46,770,774 of record NC_083229.1, read on the forward strand.
TTTTTCTGAAAAATTTATTTGTAAAAAAGATTGGATTTCTCTGTTCCTAATTGGATTTTATTTTCTTTCAAAAAGACCCTGATTAAGATTTAGAAGACTTGGATTGGTCCTTATATTTTGAAGAGCAGAATTATTTCAGATGCCAAATGATAATAGCATACATTGGTAATGAGACAGGAAAACTAGCTCTCAGTCCAGTCCAGGAGGATGCATTGTCTTGAGCTTCATTATCAATTGCAATTCAGCAGTCTCTTTCTCATCTTTCTTTGAAATTTCTTTGTAAGGGCACTGCTACTCTTAAGACAACAACTGAATGTTGTGGTTTCTAATGTCAGACTTATTTCCATTTATTCTTTGAATCCTCCTGGACAGAACTGAGACCTAGGTTTTCTGTTTCATTTCCAATGCTGGTATCGCCATACCTAGTACCCGCTGTATATCATACCTAATCTAATCAAGCCTGCTATTGTCATTCACCTACTATTGCCATTCGGCATCTGAAATCACCTTTATAAAGTTTATATCTCTGATACCTCATTTTACATTTTATGGCACACATGGTCCAGCCCAACAAAGTGACATTTATGTCAGATCCAGCCCTCATAATAAATGAGTTCAACACCTCTGCTTAGAAGATGCCCTTGCCATTCTTTATAGTTAGAGAGCAATCCTAATTAAAGGATGACTAAGTAAAGGATCTTAAAGCTGCCATGAGACACCAACTTTGTTCTCTCTCTCTCTCCACCCCCTCCCTTCCTCCCCAAAAGGTGAGGAGCAGCCCCAGAGAAGGAAGCAGAAGCTGTGTGTGTGAAGGGGCTTGTCTTTGTATCTCTTCTGCACGAAGCAGTCACTGAGGGAGCGCTCTGTGTGTGTGTGTGTGTGTGTGTGTGAGAGAGAGAGAGAGAGATAGAGAGACAGGGAGGGTGTGTCAGGAAGCAAACAGCCACTGAAGGAGCTGGGAAAAGCAAGCTATAGTGCGGCTGCAGCAGTAGTCCTGGAAAAAGAACCAGGAGAAAAAAGTTGTTCATGGGACAGATCTGAGCCATTTAGGGACCAGATCCGTCCCATGGGCCGTATGTCTGACACCCCTGTTCTAAGCAATGTTACATCCTTCTGTGCCCATTGACATCAATGGATTTAGAAAGGTATACCTCTGTTCTGCTCTGCAATGATAGATTGGAACTACACATCGTTAGATATTGCACTGTTGTAATAATTTACCTCCTTGATTTTCTTTTCTGCATAGGAAAACAAAGGAAGTAAGTGATTGTGTTGGCACAAGATACAGCTATGTGTGGAAATTATAATAAGCTATTATTATTAGAAGTTATCAAGTCAAAATTAATTAATCAAACTGCTAGAAATTATCAAGTCAAAATTAATGAATTTGTTAATGAAACAATGGTATATATTTTTTCTTCTAACATCTACTTTGGATCCATAAACACAATAATGATAAAACTGTTCAGCATTTCCTCCCTTTGCAACATCATGCATACAAATATTCGGGGAACATCTGTCTCATTGTTTCTTGCAGAAAGCAAAGTTTGTCATGAAACATCTGTACAACACTGTACATCTGCTGCCACACATCAGCTGTTACTTTCAATTTTAGAGGAACTTTCCACTTAAGATAGAAAGATTTCTTTTTCAAGGCACTGGATTTTATCCAGGCACCTTGGTCAGCAATTACTCAGATTCAAAGCAAGATGCAAATCCCTCAAGTTCATTAAGCAAGCAAGCTGGAAACATTTCAAGCCTTGCTCTATAGCTAGCAGACAATTGGCTATTTTTAGGAACAGGCAGCCTGCCACAATTTTTGCTGATATACGCACACAAAACCTGCCTATATTGCTCCAGAGTGTAATCTTGCTTGTTCTGCCTGGAGAGAGAAAAGCACAGTCTAGTGCCATTAGAAGCTATTATAAAATTCCCCTTCTCTTCCCTGCAAAGCTAACTGTCCAACCACAGATGCTTTTCTTTATACACTGTCCTGGCCAAAAGCAGGTTCTTTATGGAAAGGCTCATGCTGCTGTTACCACCTCCTGCCCTGACTCCTGCACATGCCCGTTCTCCTGGGGATAATTGAGGCAGGAGTCAGTTGCTAGATGGTTCAGTCATTACTGAGCAGCATGAGTCTTGAGGGTCACTTGGAGGTCTTTTCCAATACTCCATTTCTATGAACTTTAGAAGCGGAAAGTGTCCCCCCCCTTACTAGTAAAATTCCTCAGTTAAAAAAAATCACAAACATAGAGTGCATATTTTAATTTGAAAAGATGATAAAAGTAGCATAATAAAACATTAAGTAATTCAGAATTTTTCAGTTGATGTAATCCGATAAGCAAAACTTATTGTTTTCAGTACCTGCGGCATTCTACAAACTAGCTGCTCATCTGTTCTTCTAAATGCTCTGCAAAATTGATTGCATTCCTGCACATATTAGCAAAAACCATGTCTCCCTCCTGCCCCCCCCCTTTTAATGTCTGCCTGCTGAGGATGAGAAAGGAAGCAATTCCAAGAGGAAATCAACCATGAAAGTCTTTCTCTCCTTAAAAAAAGAAAAGAAAAAACACCCTTGACTTCCCCAATTTATTTTCAGATGTTCTGAATGTGAAACGTATCTTTTCCTGTAATTCACGGGGCTCATGAAAGGTTTTGGGGCATTGTCATAAAAACGCAGCTGCGTAAATGCAATTTTCAAACTAATTCAAGGAGATCAAAGTGGTATCTGCAGGCACTTGGTGTTGGAGCAGTCACAATGCCATTGGCAGGCTACCCTATTGTGATACTTGCACTCAAGTGCAATGCTCTGTTCTGGTTTAATGGCATTAATCTTCAGATTTGAGGATGAGTTCATTTATGGCACAGAAGCAGGAAAGGAAATTTAAGTGGTTTGGATTTCTTCCAGCTCCACATTTACTGTGGGAAGTGGACTTTGCAGGCTGATCCATGAGCTCCAAATGACGCCGTAGATAAGATCACACTTCCAATAATGCAGTGATAGTGAAGCAATTGACTTGTTCTGGGAAATGTACAAACAGGGTCTTTTGGATTGAGGGAAAGTCACACGTTTGTAGATAGCACTAGCAGCGCATGATGGCTCAGTGTCATGGGCAGGGACTAACCCACTTCTGCCTGCCACAAACAAACCATGGCTCTGACTAAGGCTACCATGCTTTCCCCACACATGAGCCCATATCTATGCATCCAATCTTGTGATAAAAGTAAATCCATTCCCCCTCCCCACTTTACACTTGGATCCTTGCCTAGCCTGGCACATTCAGATTGCCTTTACCTGGCTGCAGCCTCTTCATTTGTAAAGAATTTGCCACATTTTTCCTGGGGAGAAGCCAAGAAGGACACTCTGTCCATTTTGTTATGGAGAGCTCTGGAGCCCCAAAGGATGTTTTATACAAGCTTTCAGCTGTGCTTCTCTATTAGCCGCTTGTTTATAAAGTAGTAGCACAATTGCTTACTGGTCACACAGCTGTCTTTCAAGGTCTTTATATTGGCTGACTGTAGAATACCAAACACAGGTTGTGCTATTTAAGACAATTAAACAGCCGTGCCTATAACTGAGGTCTGCTCTTGGAAACCTACCATGGAGTGATATGTACTCCCACGCCTCCCATTGTTTGGGGACACCACTATCATCTGTTGCTGTAGCAGGTCTCTGAGGCTATTTCATTCTGGGTATTTCACAGTGTTCCTTCTTCTTTGCCTTCAAGGCAGCTGAAAATGGTTTGTTTTCCATTGCTTTTCACAGTTCTCTAATGATTGTCTTTGGAAGGAAGGCAGCACTGTGCAGCTCAGTCTCACCAGATCTTGGAAGCTAAGCAGGGTCATTACTTGTGCAGGAGATCTCCAAGGCAGCCTCTGCAGAGGAAGGCAATGGCAAACTACCTCTGCTTCTCACTTGCCTTGAAAGCCCTTTGCTGGGGTCACCATAAGTCAATTGTGACTTGATGGCATAAGTCTTTCACTGACCCTTCCCACCTTTGAAAGTATACCTTATGTAAGAGCATGGAACTCTTATAGTATAACATATAAAATATACTGTATATAAGAGCATGGTGCACAATATTAAGTATCTATAATAATGTAATTAATAATGCCTGTCTTTAAATTTGACCACTCTCTACTCTTAAAATGCTTCATAAATGGAAAGAAGGATGCAGAGGAAGTTAACAGACTTCTTTAGTAACACATAGCTTTTCAGCAAGTAGCAAGCTCCCAAACTGCCCTATTCCCCCATGGAACTGCTTATGAGAATTTTTGCTCCTTTTCTTTGTGCTAGGCAGCAATTTACCAATCAATCCTCACTCTCACAACAGACCTATCTGCTGTCTTTCAAGGTCTTTCAAGCATTCTACCAACACATCTCACACATTTCTCCTAAAACAAAAGAATATGTTAAAGCTGTAGGGATGGTGTGAATAGGCCACGTTTTATACACTGTATCATATAAAACATTTAACTCACATTTTGATCCTGATGAAGAAGTACCACTTGATGTAGATCGTGAGCCTCCTTTCATGGAAAACACACTCTTTCCTCGCCGAGTTGCTGTAACTGTTACACGTGGACGTTTTAGTGGAATTACTGCGCGAGGCGGTGGAGGGACCCGGCCGTGGTAATCAAACAATCTTGGAGAAAATGAAAACAGAGGTTCCAGAGTAGTTTATTGTTGTTTGATGTTAGGGAAATCACAATAAACTTGCCAACCACAGTTTCCTAAGAGAAAATTTCTCTCTGAAATCACAGTGATTGTACATATTAAAATTAAATTTCAAGGATCTATGTATGTTGAGAAAAACATTTGTATTTCGGTCACACCCAAGTGCATGGCTTTTGTGTAATTTCAGCGAGTATTACTATTGGCTGTCTAAATGAAATTTTAAAAAATAGTTCTATTATTCATAGATTATTTTTTATTTTTTTGACTTTACAGAAACATTTTCAGGAACATTTGGGATGATCCTGACACTAAGCACTGTGGGGCGGGAAAAATGCCCTCTAATGAAAAACAAATTTGCTTACAAATTGAAGTCAATAGGAAATAGATATGATTGAATGAGAGGAGACAGAAGCATTGAAAAATCACAATTGTCCCTTTGTTGAAATAACACCTCACCCCACAAGTAGCTTGTAGACTATATACAATGCTGGATAACATATATTTGAATTGCACTCTGCTAAGGTTTTTGCACAGTTTCCTAGGAAGGCAAAAGGTTGTAGTTTTTCCAGACAGCTTTCAGTCCACCTGTTCAAGAGGATGCCAATTCATATTCTAACAGGAGTGGCCAGTAAAACAATAGAACAGTGATCCCCCAACCTTCTTGAGTCTTTGGACACTTTTGGAATTTTGAGAACAGGCAGTGGATTGCACCACGAAATGTTTGCCCACAGAGTTTTTTTGCTATAGTTTTTAACCTTCAGGTGGTTGCTGGAGATCCTCTAGGGCTATAACTGATCTCCAGGTGATAAGAGATAATTTCACCTGGAGAAAATAGCTGCTTTGGAAGATGGACTCTATGGCATTATACCTTATTGAAGTATTCCCCTCCTCAAGCCCTGCCTTCCCCAGACTCCATCCTCAAAATCTCCAGGCATTTCCCAACCTGGATCGCAACTCTAGTTTTTGCTGATCACAAAATGTTGGGTAATTGTACACTGTGCATCTTATAACAATGGAGGCAGCTATTTCCAAATGGGTTCCTCTTTTTGGACTGTTCTAAAGCACTTCCTGCTCTAATAAGGGGGAGGAATGCCAAGACTGGCCCTTTGCTTTGTGGAAAAGATGCTTTAGGGGGGGAAAAAAGTGAGTGCTGGGAAACTCACCATGGAAGGCATCATGTTGGGGATCACTGTAATTGGGCTCTCCTAAAATATAGGCAAAAGCTCACCCTCTTATTGACCCAAATGTTTCTTGAGATCTATAATTTATTGTAAGGCAAATAAACAGGTTACAGGATGATAGCTTTCAAATGACGCTCGCAGAAGACATTCAGCACAGTTTTTCATACACACAAATAATCCCATAGTATGCTGTGTAAAATGTGCTTCAGATTGAACTGTATCTAAGATGGGATATGCAGGAGAGGAACGCTTAAAGAAGTTAGTATCTGTCAGTTATGCCCTGATAGTTCAGAAAGCAAAAAGTTGAAAGATGTTTTTCAGAATAACTACATTAAACATTGTTGATAAATGACATTTTATATTGTACTATATCTGCCTATTTTTGTGGATCAGTTTTAATACTAAGGCTATATGCAGTAACAACGCTGTAAATGAGTTGTATGCAAAATCCTATGTATAAGGAGAGAGGTGGAGCCACTTGGCACCACCCCACAAGCCCAGGGAGTCTTCCCTTTTTATTCGGTTTGAAATGTCTGTCACTTGTTTATGCAAATATCAGTGGATCCTATGCTATTCAGCCCCTCCCCCAAGTGGTACTTGTGTGGCTCAGATATGAAAAATTTTGCCTGGGAAGGAAGCACTGAGACTCAGAGGATTAGATCAGGATCCGAAGCCACAATGCCTTATGTGGCTCAAAACCTTGAGATGGAGCCATCTGCTTGATGAGATGTGCCCTGAAATGAATTGTAATCCAAACAGTTGAAGTCACAAAGAATCAATAAAAGTAAATTGAGTCCTATGGGGAATAAATGCAAACTTTTCCTGACCCAGTTATATGAAACTATGACAAGTAAAGGAATGTACCCCAAAACAGGAAAAAAACACATACCGATTGTAGAAATCATCTCTGTAGTAATCATAATCAAAGACATAACTGCTGCAAGAAGAACACACAAAAAACCATGAGATGACCCACACAGAATTACTCAAAAAATTTTTTTTATGCCGTTTCAGTCCTAATTCAGTTTTATGTCTTTGAAGCCTATTTCCTCCTAATTACTGTTATATAATATTATTCATAAATGTTGACCAATAAGTATAGTTTCCATTCCTCTACAAATGCTGAAGTTGCAAGGCATAAAAGAAATACTGGTTTAGATCTGATTTTAAAATAAACACATTCTGTCCAGGCCTCCTTTATTACTATATTCAAGCAGGTTTATCAAGGGCCAAACAATATGTTCAGGTTTTTAAAGACTTGGACCCAGGTTTGCTGCAGCCACCCAGCAGCTGTGGGAAATGGCTTTTAAAAGATAAAAGAGGGTCAAAGGCTTGTAACACCATCACAGGGGAAGGAAGGGATCCTGCCCCCGCCCCATCTGTTTTCCTGTGCAGAAACAGCACTTGGGGAGGTGTTATTTCCCCATTTTTGCTGCTCCATCAGAGTATTCTATGCATATGTAACAGCAAAAAGGAAGAAATAACTCTCCCCAGAGTGGCTTATGCAGGGAGTGAAGGCTTTGGGGTGGGGGGGGGAGAGATAGGAGCCCTTCTTTCCTCCATGGTGGAGTTCTGAGACCAGTTGAGCTATCCATTATTTTTTAAAAGCATTCCTGAGTTGCATCTGGGGAACCCAGACTCAGCTTGTTAAAAACCCAAATGTGTAGTTTGACCCCAATTTAACAGCAACAGCACTTTCCTTTGTCAAAGCAGACCACATCTGTTTAAATGTAATTTTCGATCACATTATAAAGGCTTATTAATGAATATCATAATGTATCTGCACATAAAATACTTTTTAGTGCTAGATTTATATATTTCAAAGTGCCAATGGGGATTGCATTTTAATTTTCTGAGTATTTAAAACTGTCTCTTCATGCAGTATCAGGAGAGAGTTAAGATAAACCTTCCTGTTTGATGATTATATTCAAGCAATTTTTATTGGGTGAGCATTCAGTACTACTCAGGGGTGTCAAACACGTGGCCCGAGGGCTGAATCAGGCCTCTGGAGGGCTCTTATCAGCAACTGAGCAACTGGCTCTTGTCTGCTTCCTTCTCCCTCTCTCTTGCTTCCTTCTGCATTTCAACTTGATTTGCCAGGCTTGCTCAATCACACAAGAGCAACAGAGCAAAACCTCGATTTTTTCCACTGGTTGAGGCTTCTCCCCCTCCTGGTCTCCTGGGGAGGGATGAAAAGAGCCAGAGCTTCCTTTGCCCAGTTCCCTGGATCCCATGGGAGAAATACAAAGAAAGCATCTTTAAGACCAAAAAGTGCTAATGTTTTGTTGTTCATTTGCACAGTCTTTGCGACCTCATGGACAAAGTCACGCCAGGCCCTCCAGTCTTCCACCAGCCTCTGAAGTCTGCTCAAATTTGTTACATCAGTAACACTGTCCAGCCATATCATCTTTTGCTGTCCCCTTCTTCTTTTGCCTTCTGTCTTTCCTAGCATCAGGATCTTCTCCAGTGAGTGCTCCCTTCTCATTTGGTGGCCAAGGTATTTGAGCTTCAGCTTCAGCATTTGACCTTCCAGGGAACAGTCTGGGTTGATTTCCCTTAGGACTGACTGATTTGATCTTCTTGCAGTCCAAGGGACTCTCAAGAGTCTTCTCCAGCACCACATCTCAAAAGCATCTATTCTTCTGCGCTCTGCCTTATGGTCCAGCTCTCGCAGCCCTACATTACTACTGGGAATACCATCGCTTTGACTATGTGGACTTTTGTTGGCAGGGTGATGTCTCTACTTTTTATTATACTGCCCAGGTTTGCCATAGCTGTCCTCCCAAGGAGCAAACGTCTTTTGATTTCATGGCTATAGTCACCATCTGCAGTGATCTTGGATCCCAGAAATGTGAAGTCTGTTACTACTTCCATGTCTTCCCCTTCTATCTGCCAAGATGCAATGGGGCCAGATGCCATGATCTTAGTTTTTTTGTTGTTGAGTTTCAAGCTTACTTTTGTGCTCTCCTCTTTCAACCTCAACAAGAGGTTCTTTAGGTCCTCCTCACTTTCTGCATAGTGTCATCGGCATATCTGAGGTTGTTGATGTTTTTCCTGGCAATCTTAATTCCAGCTTGTGCTTCATCCAGGCCAGCATTCTGCATGATGCACTCTGCATATAAATTAAATAAGCAGGGTGACAATATACATCCTTGTTAAACTCCTTTTTCTATTCTAAACCAATCAGTTGTTCCATATCTCGTTCTGACAGTTGCTTCTTGACCCTTATACAAGTTTCTCAGGAGGCATGTGAAGTGGTCTGGTACTCCCATCTCTTTAAGGGCTTGCCACAGTTTATTGTGATCCACACAATCAAAGGCTTTAGCATAGTCAATGAAGCAGAACTAGATGTTTTAAGCATATTTTATTTAAAGTTTTTTTTTTAAAAAAAAATCTTTAGCTGTGTTTGTGTCCTTTAAAAAGTTTATAAATCCGGTAACTGATCTTAAATAGATACACACATGTCCCGACATGGCCCAGCCCGACCCGATAAGGTCTCATTTATATCAGATCTGGCTCTCATGAGTTTGCCACCCCTGCAATACTTCACTCTGAAATGATATTTTCCAGAATTCTATCACTTCAATTTGTCAAAAACAGATCAAACCTTAGTTATCATTCCTTGTGTCAACAGCATTCAAAATTGTCTTTAAAAGTCAAAATACATATGATGGAAAAATACATGTTTATAATTGGCAGATTGCAAGTGTGTGCTCACCAGTTCAGATGGTGCATCATGGGGCGGAGAAGGAGGAGAAAGAGGAGATTTTACCCTTCAACCTCTATTCAGTAATCTAAATTAGACTACTCCCACTCCCTCCATTGATGTTAGCACTTGAAGACAGGGGTCGTTTTCGCACTCACCTTAATCAGCAGCGACGACCCTCTTCACCGCGCAGGATCTGCGCGGATTTCGCACTAATTGCCGCGGAGCACCCAGAAGAGCCGGAAAGTCCCGGCGCTTTTGCGGCGCAAACGGAAACCACCGTTTGCGCCGCAAAAGCGCCGGGACTTTCCGGCTCTTCTGGGTGCTCCGCGGCAATTAGTGCGAAATCCGCGCAGATCCTGCGCGGTGAAGAGGGTCGTCGCTGCTGATTAAGGTGAGTGCGAAAACGACCAGGGTTTTAAATGATCTTTCTTTTTCCTTCTACAAACAGGATGAAAGAAGGAAGTTTCAAATAAGAACAATGAGTAGCACTGAAGGGTTAAATCTCTTTGTTCTTCTCTACACAGACATGTATCTATTATTTAGAAAATGAATATGTTGTGTTTTCAGATATAAAGTTGAGGCAGCTCAAAAACTAAAGCATATTTTTAAAAAGCATTACAATCCAGCCCATGTATCAAACAAAATGAAGCAATTAATGGTGTAAAATGACTCTTGTAAAACAGTTGTGAGCAAGAAATACAGTGCAATATAATTTTAAAAGCCCTTCTTAGTTACAAGCCTTTTTAGCTACAAGCCTGGGCAAACAAATAAATAAATAAATAGATCACATGCCTAAAATAGAGCAGGGAAAGTGCTAGGTGAGTTTCAAGATTTGAAGCATTCCACAAGATTGTAGGCATTCCACAAGTAATTACAGTGGGAAAAGTGACTGATCACTTTTTTTTCCATCATAGGGGAAAGGGCCCTCTTTGAATGCCCCTAAAATTGGAACCCCCAGTCCAATCTTTTTGAAACGTGGGGGTTCTGTGGGGGTCTCTACCTCAAACCCCCTCTCCCCCCGCTGCAATTCATTATACCCTACTTTGCCACTGACTTCAATGGCCCATAGGGTATAATGGCAGGAAGGTGGCACCCTCTTTGGGTGCCCCTAGAATTGGATCCCCTGGTCCAATCTTTTTGAAAACTGGGGGTTCTCTGGAGTAGAGGCTCCTGCAGCTGCTCAAAAAATTTGGAGCCTTTACCTCAAACCCTCTCCCTTCCAGCTGCAATTCATTATACACTATTTTGCCTTTGACTTCAATGGCCCATAGGGTATAATGGAGCCAAATGGCTGCCAAATTTCAGCAGCTATTTGTTGCTGCTGCATTTGGAAACTGAATCATATCAGAGAATTTGATTTGGCTTTATATGGTCCAAATGCAGCCAAATCAGTTGTTTTTCAGGGTTGTATTCAATTTCGTTGAACCAAATGCACCCCCTACTCTCTACCCCAACATTCCACCTGACAGTTTTAACCCTCTCCCCTCCAGCTGCAATTCATTATACACTATTTTGCCATTGACTTCAATGGCCCATAGGGTATAATGGAGTCAAATGGCTGCCAAATTTCGGCAGCTATTTGTGGCTGCTGCATTTGGCAACTGAATCAGATCAGAGAATTTGATTTTGCTCTATATGGTCCAAATGCAGCCAAATCATTTGTTTTTCAGGTTGAATTCAATTTGGCCAAACCAAATGTACATCCCTACTCTCCACCCCAACATTTCACCTGACAGTTTTAACCCAAGTGGCTTCTGAATAAAATAAGTTCAGCAACTATGAAGGAAACGGAGAAAGGGCAGTAACTTTTATTTACTTTCAAGAATATGAGAATAAGATGTTTCAAAAAGGAGGATAAAATCTATTTACTAGTGGAGTAGTTGACATTTTGGAGAGTAAGGAGCAGTTAGTAGCCAAGTTTGTATTCTTGAGGTAAATATTGGCCTTTGCTCAAGCTCAGGATTTTCACAATGTAAATGTGAGCTCCTTTCAGAAAATATAAATCTTTCACTAGTTTTCCCTCAGAAACTGGGGCTTCCAAAGAAGTTAAAGAACGAGCATTTGTTTTTAGAACAGGGACATTTCTGATTTGAAAATAAAGAAAATTCTCATTTTTATTTACTTCATTTAAATCCCTCCATTCTCCCCAATGGGGCCCCAAAGTGGCTTATATCATTATGCTTTCCTCCATTTTATCCACACAACAGCCTAGAGCAAGTGACTGGTCTAAGGTCATCCAGTAAACTTCCATGGCAGAATGGGGAATTTGAACTCAGTCTCCCAGATTCTTGTCCAACACTGTATTCACTACACCAAGCTTAAGGAAGGTATAAGGTGGTCACAGCATCCATATGTTGTAATGGCCAATTGTACTAAAGTCAATAAAACATAAAAATATTTATTTTTTTTAAAAAAAGGTGGTCACAGTTTATAAGATAAATTGTTCTCTTTCAATTCATAGATCCTAAATACATGTAAACACATGACTTATCACCCAAAGTATAGATGCTTTTATTGGTTCTAAGGAAATCCCCATTTATCCATTTGTTTCTTTAAAGACCATTTGGAAATGCAGCAACTCCACTGAGTAAGGAAAGCAAACTGTGAAAGCATACACCATGATCATGTGCACCGTATCTTCCTGCAGGTCAAAACTAGGAACCCAGACCCAAAATAATGCCCCAGGTCCAATCTCTCCCATTTTCAGTTAAAAGGATCAGGTAGCAAAGGAGGCAAAAGACCTTTGCCTGAGGCTCTGGAGAGCCACTGACAGTCAGACTAGGCAATACTGATCTTGGGTGGAGCCTGTGGAAGGCAGGGTTGGAGGAGGGGAGGGACCTCAACAAGTATAATGCCATTCAGCCCATTCAGCTTCAAATCAGCCATTTTCTCCAGGCAAACTGATTTTTTTTCTAGAGATCCATTGTAATTTCAAGAGATCTCCAGGCCCTGCCTGAAGGTTGGCAAGCCTAGGATGGACCCATGAACTATACATCCTATAGTCAAATGTGAGGGGTGAATGGTTGGGTTTTTACTACATATTAACACAATGAAAGAACTCTGAAGATATTTTTAATGTTTGGGGGGGTGCATTCCAAGGGGGAGAACATTTTCTTTTTGTGGCCTCTTATTTTCCCATGCATGCTTATCCAGAACGGATCAGAATAAAGTGAAAGGATGGGAAGATCTTCTATCTTGAAATGGTGACCCATTCTAAATATGAAATGATAGGAAATAAAATTGCACTAGTAATTCTAAGCTTTTCTGACACAAACAAGGAGCTAGAAATGAAAAGCCAGGAAAATGATGTATAATTATAACCAATCTTGTTTTAATTTAGGCACCTCAACTCAAACTGTTGACGTGGGAAAGGCTTTTTAAAATGAAAAAGAGAAATGAAGCAAAGCAGAGGGTGAGAACAGAAGATGGAGAAAACACCCATGCTAAAACATAATCAGCAGGGGATCAAACAATGGCATTTTGAGGCCTGATCCTGTGCCAGTAAATATGGCAAGAACAACAAAATACAACACAATTAGATGAAATGGTCTTAATAATGAGCAGTGTTGTGCAATTGTGATGTGTAGAAATGGGCTCTCTCTCTCTCTGTGATACAAGTGGGATGGGCAAATGATGAAATTCTAAAAATCTCTTTGTCATGATGGAGTCAGCAGTGTTGGCGAACCCCAGTGTTAGACAGTAAAAAATTATCCATTAAGCTTGCAAGTACGTATCTGTATAAAGTAAACCAGGTATGTTCAGTTTGCCTCCCACATGATTTTCCTTTGTGGGTTTGTTGGAAGCTATGGCCCTAATTTTAGAAAGTACTGCAGAAATAGGCATTCTTAATACTTACACAGAATTCCCTAGTTTACAAGAACTGCCCTGTCCATCCTGAAGCTCTATTGCTCACCCACTTGTATATGTTCCTTTGACTTCCCCCTTGAAATGAATATGGACCTTCATGTTCAGAAAAGTCAGAGAGAACCAGGGCTTTTTTTAGTAGAAAAAGCCCAGCAGGTACTCATTTGCATTTTAGGCCACACACACCGATCCCAAGCCAGTCGGAACTGTGTTCCTGTGCGTTCCCACAAAAAAAAAAAAAAAGTCCTGGAGAGAACAAAACAACAGAATTAAATAGCCATAAAGAAGGCTGCTGTTTCCTAGCTATTTTGTGCTGGTAACTTATGCTTTTAAAATCAGAGTTATGAATATTCTTTCTGCAGTCTTGGTAGACATGGCCAGACAACAGTAGTTGAACTTTTTTTAACAACTCATGTGACTTTTTAAAATACATGTTGGTGAACCTTTTTATACATGTTGCTAAGCTATTCCCCTTTGTGTGAACATACAATAGGAATACAATGAGTTAGGGAAATATACTGAACATGAAGAATAAAAATCAGTTCCAAGTCAAATAATGATCGTTCCATTTCTTTGCCATGGTTCATATATATATATATATTGCATTACCTGTGGAATCCTGTGTACATACACTATTAAATATTCTATGTTTCCTTGTTAAGTCTATTTTTAAAAGAAAAAAATCCCTCTCATTTTTCACAAAACAACTAATTGAGACTGAAGCACAGGGGAGACAGTGAAAGCATAAATGCCCTAGTTGTTATTTGTCTGCTGCTGGTGTAGGAGCTCCTGTCCCCTGCCAACACTCAGTGGGGCAGCAGGGGAAAAGAGAAGAGAGTGATCAAGACAGCTTTGTGTAACATCATTTCTGGCTGGAAAATTGGAAGTGAAGTCACCATACTGTATGAAGCTCAAATATCACTTCTATTTTTTGAGCCAGAAGTGACATTACAGTGTCGCATGGCACCATTGATGATGTCCCCACCTCCCATGATGTTCCTGCCAGTTGCCATACTTTTAAAAGGCAAGAAGGGCCACACCAATGAAGCCAAGGAATAAAGAAGCAGAACAGTGGTGCCATGGGAATAAATTTTATTCACCCTATGTGCTCCAATGTGTTTTGCTCAGCGCTTCCTCAGGGGGGATCTCTATAAACATTAAAATAAACAAAAAAACATAAGATTTATTACCTAATACTACAAGACATGTTAAAAAGTTATTATAATGTAAACAAAATGTTTTATGTAAATGTACTTATGAAAAATATAAAGACTGAGCTCTTGAGCATTTACACAATTCCTTTTGGTGGAAGGTTAAATTATGGGATACATTTCATCTCGGGAGAAGAGATTCTTTTACAATAAGAATTGCAGAACACCAGCATTTTCTGTGTTACTTAAGATCCATAAGAAACATTTCCCCACCCCACCTTTCGGAAACCTATTGTATCAGGTAATTATTCCATTCTGGAACCTAATTCTAAATATGTTGGTTTCTTCTCAAGACCCTTTGTTCCCTTAATACCATCATGTGGTAAGGATACCCTGGACTTTATAAATGTTAGAAAAAAATTACCAAGGGGATTATGTCACCCTACTAGTAATATTGGGTGTGGTCTCTCTGTATACGAACATCCCACAGGAAGGGGTACTATCTATAATAGAAAGCCACACTTCTTATGAGAGACAATGAGTGTCTCTTTACTTCTTTTCTAGTAACACTCTCTGAAATTGCTCTTAAGAAGAATTGCTTTGTATTTAATGAGAAATTTTATTGGTGAGTCAAGAGTATGGCACCTAAAACAGCAAATCTGCATATGGTCTCCTTTGAGGAATGTTCTGTATTTACTACTGAGAACCCTCATTTTACTTATACAAAAACACGGTGTCAGTATATAGATGACATTTTTCTACTGTTCAAAAAGAATCCAGACCAATTTATAACTTTTGAAAGATAGCTCAATGCACAGGATTTTGAATTACTTGCAAATGACCAAGAAATGATTTTCTGGACATCAAAGTTATTAAGGGAACAAATTAACTACCCTATACAACCCCCCCCCCCCCAAAAAAAAAGACCTCTCTTTTAAGCTTTGGGAACAATCTGCCATACAGCCAGTTTCTTAGAATTAGGAGAAACTTTTCAAAGATACAGAGCAGCTATATCTCTTAGACGAAACCTGGTAATGAGAGGATATCCTAAGGGAATATTGCAACATGCTTATCTCAATATTGCATTACCAGTAAGTAAGAAATGACTCAGACAGACTGACTTTCACTCTAACTTTCAACAATACTAATGCTTAACTGAAAAATAGCATATTTAGGAATTCGAATATATTATACGATAAACCATCTTGTAATAAAAAAGAAAACCATCGGTTATTGCTTTTAAGAGAACTGACAATTTTAGATATAAACTGGTACACAGTAGCACAGTCCAACCAGCCAACCTACAGAAAATTCAGCCAGGATTAAACTTGCCATCTGGCCATTCCCATGTAACTCTTGTGCCTATTGTAAATTTACCAATACTATGAAGAACTTTATCAATCCACATTATAATAAGCAATACACTTTAAACTATTTTACAACATACAATTCAGATTATATGGTGTGCTTAATCTAATGTGAATGCAATAAACTTTATATTCGGAAAACAAAAAGGAAATTAAGGTGCATATTGATGAACACAAAATAAATCTTGTATTAAACAAAACTGGGGCACTGTTGGCACAACATTTTTTAGAACAAAACCACAATCCCTCCCACAGATTTTTCTTCCTGGGCAGTTTATAGATTGCACACAGCCATAATGATATGTCCCTCTTTAGGAAGGAGGCTGAGTGGATGTTTTGACTGACAACTATAGAAGGATTAAAGATAGTGGCTAAAAATAAAAACTGTGTCATAATAGGTGATTTTAACTACCCGCAGATTGATTGGGTCAATATGTGTTCAGGTCGAGAGAAAGAAATTGAGTTTCTAGATGCTCTCAATGACTGTGTTATGGAGCAGATGGTCACAGAACCTACCAGGGGTGGGGTGATTCTAGATTTGGTCCTAAGTAATGCCCAAGACATGGTGAGAGATGTAAAAGTGATCACACTGGTTGGGAGCAGTGACCATAATGTTATTGTTTTCACCATTTGTATAAATAGGGAGTTGCCCCAAAAGACCAGCATAACCACGTTTAACTTTAAAGGGGTACATTCTCTGAGATGAGGAGGCATGTGAAGAGGAAACTAAAAGGAAAGGTAAATACAGTCCAAACCCTTGGGGAAGCTTGGAGGCTACAATCCTAGAAGCTCAGATAAAATATATACCACAAGTTAGGAAAGGCACAAACAGATATAAGAAAAGGCCTGTATAGTTAACAAACAAAGTAATGAAAGCTGTAAAAGGTAAGAAGGACTCCTTTAAGCGGTTGAAAGCTAGTCCAAGTGAGATTAATAAAAGGGAACACAGGCTGTGGCAAATCAAATGCAAGACTGTGATCAGGCAGGCAAAAAGAGACTATTAGGAGCATATTGCAAAAAACATAAAGACCAACAATAAAAATTTCTTCAAATATATTAGAAGCAGGAAACCAGCCAGGGAGGCAGTGGGGCCCTTGGGTGACCAAGGGGGTAAAAGGATTACTGAAGGAGGATAGAGGAATTGCTGAGAAGCTGAATGCATTTTTTGCCGCAGTCTTCACTGTGGAAGATGAGAAGTGTTTGCCCGTTCCAGAACCACTAATTTTGGAAGGGGTGTTGAAAGACCTGAGTCAAATTGAGGTGACGAGAGAGGAGGTCCTACAACTGAGTGACGAATTAAAAACTAATAAGTCACCAGGTCCGGATGGCATACATCCGAGAGTTCTGAAAGAACTCAAAGTTGAACTTGTGGATCTCCTGACAAAAATATGTAATCTTTCATTGAAATCTGCCTTCGTTCCTGAGGACTGGAAGGTAGCAAATATCACCCCCATCTTTAAAAAGGGTTCCAGAGGAGATCTGGGAAATTACAGGCAAGTCAGTCTGACTTCAATACCGGGAATGTTGGTAGAAAGTGTTATCAAGGACAGAATGAGTAGGCACATCGATGAACACAAATTATTGAGGAATAATCAGCATGGGTTCTGTAAGGGAAGATCTTGCCTCACTAACCTGTTACAGTTCTTTGAGGGGGTGAACAGACATGTGGACAAAGGGGACCCAATAGATGTTGTTTACCTTGAGTTCCAGAAAGCTTTTGATAAAGTTCCTCATCAAAGGCTCCTTAGTAAGCTCGAGAGTAATGGAGTAAAAGGACAGGTTCTCTTGTGGATCAAAACTGGCTAATTAATAGGAAGCAGAGAGTGAGTATAAATGGACAGTCTTCACAGTTGAGAACGGTAAGCAGTGGGGTGCCGCAGGGCTCAGTACTGGGCCCCATGCTCTTTAACTTGTTCATTAATGATCTGGAGTTGGGAGTAAGCAGTGAAGTGGCCAAGTTTGCAGATGACACTAAATTGTTCAGGGTGGTGAGGACCAGAGAGGATTGTGAGGCAATCCAAAGGGATCTGTTGAGGCTGGGTGAGTGGGCGTCAACGTGGCAGATGAGGTTCAATGCGGCCAAGTGCAAAGTAATGCACATTGGGGCCAAGAATCCCAGCTACAAATACTAGTTGATGGGGTGTGAACTGGCAGAGACTGACCAAGAGATCTTGGGGTCGTGGTAGATAACTCACTGAAAATGTCAAGACAGTGTGCGATTGCAATAAAAAGGGCCAACAACATGCTGGGAATTATTAGGAAGGGAACTGAAAATAAATCAGCCAGTTTCATAATGCCCCTGTATAAATCGATGGTGCGGTCTCATTTGGAATACTGTGTACAATTCTGGTCACTGCACCTCAAAAAGGATATTATAGCATTGGAAAAAGTGCAGAAAAGGGCAACTAGAATGATGAAAGGTTTGGAACATTTTCCCTATGAAGAAAGGTTAAAAAGCTTGGGGCTCATTAGCTTGGAGCAATGTCAACTGCGGATGACATGATAGAGGTTTACAAGATTATGCACGGGATGGAGAAAGTAGAGAAAGAAGTACTTTTCTCCCTTTCTCACAATACAAGAACTCATGGGCATTCAATGAAATTGCTGAGCAGTCAGGTTAAAACAGATAAAAGGAAGTACTTCTTCACCCAAAGGTGATTAACATGTGGAATTCACTGCCACAGGAGGTGGTGGCAGCTACAAGCATAGCCAGCTTTAAGAGGGGATTGGATAAAAATATGGAGCAGAGGTCCATCAGTGGCTATTAGCCACAGTATGTGTGTGTGTGTGTGTGTGTATATATATATATGTATATATGTATATGTATATATATATATACACACACACACACACACATATACATATATATGTGGGCAATATATGTGTGTGTGTATACACACACACATATATTGTCCACTGTGTGACACAGTGTTGGACTGGATGGGCCACTGGCCTGAACCAACATGGCTTCTCATATGTTCTTATGGCACCACATGGGTTAAAGAAGAGGATTACTTGACCTCAGGGCTAGTGCTAGGGTTTTTGCTGGCCTAGGCGAGCTGCCCACTAGCGCCCCCCCCTGAAATTTAAAAAACAGAATTGTAGGAGAAATGAAGAATCTTGAACCTATTTACATTTTTAATTGACAGTCTATTTATTTATTTATTCATTCATTCATTTGATTTATATCCCGCCCTACCCCACCAAGGCGGGCTCAGGGCGGCTTACAATTCCAAAAGCTAACAAAATCAGTTTAAAATACATTAATAATTATACAATAAAATATATAAAATACATAAAATACATAAAACTCACATCAATATGCACTATGCTACCTTTTCGTTGACTCAATCCTTCAAGTATTCCAGTGTTCGATATTCTGATGTTCAAGTTTAATTTTTCAGGCATCCCGGTATCAATTAATTATATGCCAACCGGAAGAGGGCTGTTTTACAGGCCCTGCGGAACTGTTCAAGGTTCCGCAGGGCCCTCACCTCCTCCGAGAGCTGGTTCCACCAACAGGGGGCAGCAATCGAAAAGGCCCTGTCTCTGGTCGCTTTCAGACGGGCCTCCTTTGGCCCAGGGATTGTAAGGAGGTTCTGAGACCCCGATCTCAGCACTCTCTGGGGAACGTGTGGGGAGAGACGATCCCTAAGGTAGGTAGGTCCCAGGCCATAAAGGGCTTTAAAGGTCATAACCAGCACCTTGTACCGAACTCGGTATGTTATTGGCAGCCAATGCAGTCTCCGGAGCCCCGGTTGAATGTGCTCCTGTCTAGGGAGCCCTAACAACAGCCGGGCAGCGGCATTCTGCACTAGCTGCAACTTCTGGGTTCGGCACAGGGGCAGCCCCATGTAGAGGGCATTGCAGTAGTCCAACCTCGAGGTGACCGTTGCATGGATCACTGTTGCCAGTAATTTTTTTTTTTAAAAAATTGTGAGATTAAGCAATAAAAATTGTGAGAATATTAACTGGAGGTGCCAGGGATAAGCCCTTCACATGACCATTTCTACTTGATCCTTTTAGTTGGAGGTGCCAGTATCAAGACCTTGTGCATGTGAGAAAGATGCTCTACCACTGAGCTATGGCTTTGTTAAACTAGAGTAGAAAGGATGGATGATAGCATACAACTTCAACAGGAACCAATTTTTAGAAACTGCAATTGGATCTTCTTCAGCTTTTATAATTGGTTAATTTATCCCTTCAGGGCTCCAAGGAGAGACCTGGGGAAAGCAGACTCCAAGGAGTACACATGCTGTGCATGGGGAGAGGGGATACCTGGTGGTGCCCCCTAGGCCAGGTGGCGTGGCAACCTAGGTGGCCTCCTACTTGGCCTACTCCCATGCACTGGCCATGCTTGGCCTGCTCTGATTTAGATAGATACGTGCAAGGAGAGCATTATTTTTTTTGTTCACAGCTGGATAACTGGGAATAATACTGACCTTTTAAAAAAGTGCAGGTTACTTCTGACAACTTTTCTGTTTGCAAAGGATTACTGTACTTAGTTTAACATAATTTGTGTTATGATATCATATTGCTCCTATAATTTTTCCATTTCTAATATGTTTATATTATTTTGCTAAATGTACTGCATTTCCAAGACATTTTTGTTATTTATTTATTTACTTTAAACTTATATCCTGCCCTCTCTGCGAACGGATTCAGGGCAGCTAACAACAACCAAGGATTACATATTAAATCAATAAAATAATATAACGTTAAAAACTATAAAATTATAAATATTACATGAGTGATCCCACAGGGCCCATATAGCCTCCAGGAGGGTTTTCCACAGAATTGGTGCTGCCACCGAGAAGGCTCTGGCTCTTGTGGAGCTCAGTCTGGCCTCCCTTGGCCTGGGGATGGGGAGAAGATTTTGCCCTCCCGAACAGTGCTCTCTGGGAGACATGTGGTAAAAGGCAGTCCCATAGATAGGCAGGCCCTTGGCCATATAGGGCTTTATAGGTCAATACCAGCACCTTGAAGTGGATTCGGAATGTAATGGGCAGCCAGTGCAGCTTTTTTAGCATTGGTTGAATGTGCTCCTGTCAAGGGAGTCCCATTAACAACCATGCTGCAGTGTTCTGCACCCGCTGCAGCTTCCGAGTCAGAGTCAATGGCAGCCCCATGTAGAGGGCATTACAGTAGATGACTGTAGCATGGATCACCATTGATAAGTTGCTATATTCCAGGAAAGGAACCAGCTGCAGTACCCGCTACAGATGAAAGAAAGCAGATTTAGCGGTGGCTGCTATCAGGGCCTCCATAGTTAGAGAAGACTCCAGGAACACTCCCAGGCTCTTGACCTTTGGTACTTCATCAAAAGCCGACAATGGGATCTCCCTTCCTGGGCTTCTACAACTCAGGTAGAGAACCTCTGTCTTCGTCAGATTCAACTTCAGTTGACTCAGTCTGAGCCAAGATACCATGACTTGCAATGCACATCATAATGCACTTTGTATTTCCTCAAGAGCCCTGACTTTATATTTTTTCATAAATGCACTTACATTTAACATTTAGTAGGGGAGGGACGGTGGCTCAGTGGCAGAGCATCTGCTTGGGAAGCAGAAGGTCCCAGGTTCAATTCCTGGCATCTCCACTAAAAAAGGGTCCAGGCAAATAGGCGTGATAAACCTCAGCTTGAGACCCTGGAGAGCCACTGCCAGTCTGAGTAGACAATACTGACTTTGATGGACTGAGGGTAGAAGGCAGCTTCATATATGGTCATATTTTTATTTACATGTATAACCTTTAAACACGTATTTTTTGTATTGGGTAATAAACCTCGTGGTTTTTTGTTCATTTATGAGGAAGTGCTGAGTGAAATATTATTGGGCACACAGAGTGAATAAGGACAGAAACCAGGAATCGGGAATAAGAATCGGGAATAAGAAACTCAATCACAGACAACAGAAACTTTTAAACTTTGAAAACTTCAGAAGCTTGTTTATTTCTCTTAAGTCAACTATCAGTCTATGATCGCCATTCTTCTTGTCAACAAGAAAAAATCTAGAGTGGAAACCATACAATTGCAGAACTGTGGGAACTCTTTTCACTGCCCCCTCTGAAGAAGCTCAGCTACCTGGATGTGGAGCTTTGCATATTGGCTGTCAATTGCTGGGAAGGGAGACAGGCTTTAACATGTAACCACCACTATGAACTACAGACAGAATCTAACTATCAGTGCATATGAACTGCTATGCTTCATAAAACTAAATGAACCTATCTCTAAAACGTGTGTGTGTCTCTCTCTCTCCTATAGAAACGTGAATGGATTATCAGAATTCTGGCAGTTGTAAGTATGTTGGAGGCCTATAATAGGAATGGCATTGGGTTGGTATGTATTATCTGACTCACCAGAATATCAGATTGCTCCTCCTTGACCTTGGAGAGGAACCTATCAGGAAAACCAAAATGGCTTTAGATGGTGGTTCCAAACAGGAACAAGTTGGAACTGAGGAAGTTGGTGATGGGGACCAAGGACGTCTCCATTCTGAGGTGGTTGCGACATGGGTGGCTGCTCTTTTAGTTAGATTTGGAGTCAGAAGTGCCTGGACTGATCACACAGATGGCTGGAATGGGACTCTGGTACTGGAACCAACAGGGTTGACCAGCTAGAGAAAGGAGGTTCCAAGCTAGAAACAGACTTGAATGGGACCAAAGCCTTCTCCCATAACATGACCTTTAGTCAGATGCCTATCAGAATGTGCTTTGGGTATAAAGTGCTGACAGATGGAAAAAGCACCTACATTATGAGACTCTCTGAGACCAATGAGGCACAGTTTGTGTTTGTTACTGTGGGTCATCTTGTTCCTGCACTTTGTGCATTTTTTGTAAAGAGCCTTGATCACCGTAATGGCTCCACAAGCAGTAGACACTAGAGCAACCAGTAGGCCAACAAAAAATTGCCTCACACCGCCAAAGATCCTGACTGGGGAACAAATGGTCCAAAGAAGAAAATGCCTTACTTTGATGCATCTTGCTGGAAATGCTCCTATTCATGTGGCAGCAAAAAAGGAACTAAGGGAGTGGGTGCCTGCCTCTGGAGCACATGATGTTTTGGTTGAGGAAAGTTGCCGTATCTGCTCCAGAGGGTAACAGTGGCCCTGCGATAGATTTTAAACTGGAAAAGCTTATTCTGGAGCTGGCCTGCACAAGCACAGTTCCAATATAGGGATGCACCGAAGATGGAAGATTAAATATACCTAAACACTGCTGACAGCATGGTTGACAAATTGAAATGCCTGTTGATAAACTGGAGACTAAACACAGGCTTCTCCTTGTACAATTCACACAGTGCTGAAGAGAGTCCAGGAATAAACCCTGAAACATATGCCAACATGGCTAAATATGAACACAAGGCCAAAACATTTGCAGGGGTGGATGCTTCTGCTGGGATTCTGCTTGTAAGCAAATTAGAAATATTTAAATTGATCTAAGAGGAAGAAATCCATTTGCCTGTTTACACCTATAGCTTGTGGATTCTAGTTTCAGGAGAATAGCTTCCAAAGTTTTCAAATAAGTAAGATGGTATCTAAATAGTGCTAAATAATGGATAACCTTAGCAGTCTTGGACCTATGATATATGCTAAGTTAAGTAGGGTTGCCAATCCCCATTTGGGGACAGGGAATCTCCTGGTTTGGAAGCCCTTCCCCCACTTAAGGGTTATCAGAAAGCATGGGGATGATAAATCACACCTAGCAATTGCCTTTTCCCACCTGAGGCATGTATTTGGAGATCATGTCAAGTATGAAGATGCCCTCTTCGTTCACCTACTGGTGTTTCTGACATACTTTCAAGTTCCATTGGAAAATAGTAGAGGAAATAAATGGAAAGGTTTTCCAGTTCTTTTCACTGTTTAGGGTGTCTCATACCTATGTAAGACTATTTCTTGGCCGAAGTGTAATGAGCTGCCACTCTTGCAAATGTGTGCCACCTTCAATGTATATTCAGGGCACTCTTGTCAAACTGTACACATACATGATTGAGTATCCAATTTATTGGTAATATGCTAGATGTTGCTGTAGTGCAGTTTGACATGACAGGTATAGAAGCGTTTCACTGATAGATATAGGAATAAGTGATGAGCACAAGCTCTGAAAACGTTCCTGTTGCATTTCACTGAACAGCACCTTGATAAATTAAAATTACCGTTGCAGCATCAGGCCTGAAAGAATAATCACTTTCAGGCACAAAAACAGAATTCTGGAAACATTCTGTACTCCCATAAGAAACAGTAGCCCAAGTAACACCAAAAAACTGTGAAACGGTACTGTGTATTAAAAAACCATTAATTACTAGATGACAATGTCAGAGTTTAGGAAAATGGAGAAAATAATTTTTAAAGCAATAAATGCATGGTCTCTCTTTTTCTGTCATCAGTTCATTGGTCAACCCATTGTTTAAAAATGTTTTACTATAATTAATTAAAGGATTTTCATAATTGGTTTCCTTGAAGCAACCCTACACATAACTGTAAAGACAGATGGGGTACCTTATCCTGGTGTGGCTACAACAGAATTGTATGCCTAGAGGGAAGTGCATCTTTCTATCATGGCTATAATTCCCACCCCCACCTCCCCAATACACAATTTCTATGCCAAAATATGCACATTTTAAAACCTGGACAAAATATACTAATTGAGTTAAGTTAGCAAAAATTTCTTTGACCAAGCAAAAGAAATGAAAGGTGGACAATGAACTTATTCTACAATCTTGAACTACTATCTTAGGCATTGTAATGGCTCTACAGCCCAGAGATGACTTCCAGAGCTAGAGTTTCTGAATCCTATTAAGTGCATAGCCTTGTTCTAGTGGGATAAGTCTTGCTCTGCTGGAGAAATGCCTGCTGTACTGGAAAAAAGATTCCTCAGTAAGTGGAAGGGTGCCATAGGATCCAGCTTCTAATAACGGGAATTTAAACCAATGAAATTTACAGTAGTTAATATGTTTTTAGCTGAGTTTTTAAAGGGACACAGAATACAAAAAAGAGGAAAGATGAAAAACGTGTAAAAATGTAATAACCAAAGACACAGTGTAAAGGGCAATTCTACAAATGTTAAGGACATTCCTTTTCACACAATAATTTATTATGGTAGAAATCACATAGAATAATGCCCTTGTTATTGTAAAGAATTATGGTTTTCTACAAGTTTTGCTCAATGTAAAAATCCTGGTTCAGGTTTATGCCCTACAACATACTTTCTCAGAGAGATGGTTAAAACAACAGAGCTGTGACCTTCAAGTTAAACTGCTTGCATCTGGCCGAGGGAGGTGTACCATCTTTCCCTGGGTTTCTCAATTAGCAAATTCCAAACATCTGAAGAAATAGCCTTGTACCTGAAAAATGGACAGCTAATATGCAGTATGGTTGTCATGTGTCTCAGTAACAAGAAGAGAGTTACCTCATCTCTCTGATTCTGATTGGCTAATTTGGGTCCAAGGTCCATCAGAATCTTATAAGTTAGCTATCTTTTTGCCTTGTACTAGCTTGGTGATAATTTTGGCAGACACTCTGTCAGTGGTGACCAAACTCAACTTTGCTTGGGTTGGGATCCATCTTGAATTGCCATTCTGATCCTATATGGGCTAAGGCCCTGACTTGTCTCTGAGAACCAGTGTTTTGATGCTGAACCTAGCAACCTTGTGGATTACATTGGTAACTATTTATGTTTAGATCTGTTATTTTAAGAATACCTTTGCACTTTAATAAAAAATTATATTTTTTAATCTGGTGTGGATTCTTGTCTCATCTAGGCTCAAAAGCTAAATCCGACCACACTACTGGAGCCAGTTTGGTGTAGTGGTTAAGTGCATGGACTCTTATTTGGGAAAACCGGGTTTGATTCCCCACTCCTCCACATGCACTTGCTTATGTGACCTTCAGTCAGTCACAAGTTCTCACAGAGCTGTTCCTCTCAAGAGCAGTTTCTGGAGAGCTCTTTCAGCTCCACCAACCTCATAGGGTGTCTGTTGTTGGGGCAGAAGATATAGGAGATTGTAAGCCGTTCTGAGTTTCTGATTCAGAGAGAAGGGTGGGGGATAAATCTGCAGTCTCTCATTCTTCTTCTCAGAGAGTGTCTGTTGTGGGGAGAGGAAAGGAAAGGAAATTTAAAGCCACTCTGAGACTCCTTTGGGTAGTGAAGGGTGGGGTATAAATTCAATCTCTTCTTTTCTCTTCTTCTCCTAGTAACATCTTAGTTTGGAAACTCAGACTTTAGGCCAAACTTGCTTTCTCATTATTTCCCTGAGAGGCCCAGAGGCTTATCTCTTCAATCTAGTGCTGTTGGGAAGTCAAGAAGAGACTGGTGGCAGATACCAATTTAGGCTGGAGTGAAAATTATTCTCTCTCTAGTATTTTGTAACTTGTTTTGCTTTGCATATCTAACAAGGCTGTTCTCATCCCCGGCTTGGGGTGAGCAGAAACCTTGGCAGTTATTTCTTATAGAAATTGTCATATAATATCATCATATAATATCAAATCATTCAAATGTATGACCAGGGCTTTTTAAAAAAGCAGGAATGCACAGGAATGCCGTTCCAGCTGGCCTGGCCAGGGTTCTAGCTAAAAAAAAGGGTCTCCGGAAGAGGGAAGGCATTAGGCAACCATGCATTCTCACACCACATGCTCTGTCCTCTCTGCTACCTCCAGCCTCCAACCGGCTTGCAAAGAGAGTGAGAGCTGCCCATGAGTTCCCTCTCCCAGGAGAAGCTGGGCCTACCACTGCCTGCTCTGCCACATGTCTTTTTTTTCTCCAGCCATGTTTGGGGTAGGGTTGCCAATTCCCAGGTGGGGGCAGGGGATCCCCCGGTTTGGAGGCCCTCCCCCCACTTCAGGGTCGTCAGAAAGCGGGGGGAGGGGAGGGAAATGTCTGCTGGGAACTCTTATTATTCCCTATGGAGATTTATTCCCATAGAAAATCATGGAGAATTGATCCGTGGGTATCTAGGGTTCGGGGGGGGCTGTCTTTTGGGGTAGAGGCACCAAATTTTCAGTATAGCATCTAGTGCCTCTCCCCAAAATACCCTCCAAGTTTCAAAAAGGTTGGACCAGGGGGTCCAATTCTATGAGCCCCAAAAGTAGGTGCCCCTATCCTTCATTATTTCCTATGGAAGGAAGGCATTGAAAAGGTGGGCCGTCATTTAAGTGTGATGGCCAGAACTCCCTTTGGAGTTCATTTATGCTTGTCACAACCTTGATCTTGGCTCCACCCCTAATGTCTCCTGGCTCCACCCCCAAAGTCTCCTGGCTCCACCCCCAAAGTCCCCAGATATTTCTTAAATTGGACTTGGCAACCCTAGTTTGGGGGGAGGTGAAACATGGTCTCTCATTGGGCTGTGTGAGAATACACATCCATAAAATGCAGCTGATGATACCGTACTGTTCTGTGAATATGCAGAAAGCAACCTACTAAATGGGTGATGGCACTTTAAGTGATGGCAGGGGGTGTGGTCTAATATGCAAATGAGTTTCTACTGGTTTTTTTCCTACAAAAAGTCCTGTGAATGACTACAAATTTGATTATAATAGTCATAGAAAACTTGCCAGTTATTTTCTGTCTTTGGTTAATGAAAAAGGATAGTCCCCTGTGCAAGCACCAGTCGTTTCCGACTCTGAGGTGATGTTGTTTTCATGGCAGACTTTTTATGGGGTGGTTTGCCATTGCCTTCCCCAGTCATCTACACATTCCCCCCAGCAAGCTGGGTACTCATTTTACTGACCTCGGAAGGATGGAAGTCTGAGTCAACCTGAGCCGGCTACCTGAAACCAGCTTCCGCCGCAGTTGAACTCAGGTCGTCAGCAGAGAGTTCAGACTGCAGCACTGCAGATTTACCACTCTGCACCACGGGGCTCTCCTTTGGTTAATATAGTTTGTCAATTTTGCCATAATTGCTTATTATTGCATCTTGTCTATCCAGTTCTCAAGAGTTGGGCAAGCCTTGGCTTTCCAGTTAGTTGTAAATACTATTCTTGCTGCAGTTCATGCATTTTTCTTTCCACATTCACTGGTAGGATTCCTAATAGCATTGTCTCTGGTATCACAGCAAATTTAATCTTCAAGATTTTTCTGAATTTCAGTATGTATCTCCTTCCAATATTTGTTCGTTACATTGAACGAAATTATTTTATGCAGCAACAACAATGCATACAGACTATAACAAGCATCATACTTCAAAGTCTGAGTAGCTGCAGCAGTGATTTTCTTTCATGTGTTACCAGGGGACTATGAGTCCTAGACCAAATATTCTCCTTGTGACCTGTTGTTATTGTGTAGAATGTGCATTAGACATGGGTCTGTATGAATGTGGGCCAAAATCCACATTAAACCCAACAATTTGATCCACATCTACACTAAAATAGCCTGAATTTAAGGTTCCTTTCACAGAGATTTTGCCTGGTATGGACAGCTAGATTCCCCTGCTTTTGGAGGAAGCTTGCATACAATGTCATGCTTATTCTGAGCACAGTGCGTGGGGATTCCTGCACTTTCCCCTTTTAATAGAAAAAAAAGGAAGAAGTGTGGAGGTGGTGGTGTTGCCAGGCTGCATGTGACCTCGTGTGCTTACTGGTACATCAGCACTTCTGTGCTGATATGGGGGAGGCATGAGTGGCATGGGAGTGAGGCATGCAGATGCTCTCCCCACCCCCCTCCACCCTGCTCACTTCTGCTTCCCCAGCAGTGGAATCATTCCTTCTTTCCATTACCTCTTAATGTTTATACTTTTGGAGATGCTGGCTTAGGTGCTACCAAATACATGCCCCTCCGCATCCGTAATGACCCATTCAATGATTGTATGAGACCTTTGGCAAAGTGGCAAGATGCCTCTACAAGTTTGTTCCCAAGACTGAGACTTTAGTATTCAAAAGTTTATTAAGGGAACTAATTCAAAAATCTGGGCTGAATAATCAGTAAACTAAAACAATACAAATAATATTAAGCATTCAACATGCATATCTAACACTAGAACACCACTAAAAAGAACCAAGTATTTCAAGCTCCCAAACACTGGCCCTGTTCACACAGCATGTTGAATCTGTGTTAAACTGACCCGGTTCTGTTCTGAATATCTTTGTTCCAGATATTATTGCTCAGACTACCATACTGCAATTCGAATCACTCCGCGGTGAAACCGTCTTCTGCCGTTCACATGATGGCACAATACAGTTCTTTTTTTCTTCCACTATTATGCGCATGCACATAGGTTAAAACATTATGTGGTTATGAGGTTATGCGCATATCACTAAGTAGTAAAAAAAATGGCGACCGTAAACTGGATGTCTGAGGCTCCTTTTGCTCTGGGACAGCCTTCAGACATCTGGAAGCTGGTTAATATTGCAGCAGAACTATCCAAATGGAGAAAATTATGCGGTGAAACCCGAGAACTCAAAAAACACCACAAAGGAGCAGGTAACAAAAGAACCCAGTTCCGAGAAGGATTGGGGGGCTACCATGAGTTAATACCGAAAGGCAGATGTTGCTGTCTGATCAGTCACTTTAAAACTGGAAGGAAACAGCAGCGACATCTGATTATACTGTGTATCTGAACAGGGCCATTGTGTGACAGACTCCACTTAAGACAAGACATGGCTGAGTC
Organism: Heteronotia binoei; assembly: GCF_032191835.1. Classification (NCBI taxonomy): domain Eukaryota; kingdom Metazoa; phylum Chordata; class Lepidosauria; order Squamata; family Gekkonidae; genus Heteronotia; species Heteronotia binoei. The sequence continues at coordinate 46,800,321 of NC_083229.1, forward strand.
AGGGCAAGATAAGCCTCTTCCTATTCTACATCAGTTAGTGTGAGTTAGTATTTTACCTACACACAAAGCAAACTTAAAACATATGTGTCTTTAGAGCAGTCTTAGACATTACCAGCAGACTCTAAGGCCCTGTTCACACAGCGTGTTGAGCCCGTGTTAAACTGACCTGGTTCTGTTCCAAATATCTTTGTTCGGGATATTATCAGACTGCCCTACTGCATTTCGAATCACTCCGTCGTGAAACCGTCTTCTACTGTCCACACAATGGCACCATGCAGTTCTTTTTTCTCCACTTTTATGCGCATGCGCACATTATGTACATATGCGCACATGCGCATAGGTTAAAACATTATGTGATTATGAGGTTATGTGCATATCGCTAAGTAGTAAAAAAAATGGTGACTGTAAACCGGATGTCTGAGGCTCCTTTTGCTCCGGGACAGCCTTCAGACATCCAGAAGTTGGTCGAGAACTATTCAGACAGGGAAACTACGAGGTGAAACCAGAGAAAAGCACCGCAAAGGAGCAGGTAACAAAATACTCCGGTTCCAAGAAGGATTGCGGGAAGGGGGTGGGATACTATGAGTTAATACTGGAAGGCAGATGTTGCTGTCTGATCAGCCACTTTTAATCCAGTATGAAATAGCAGCGACAACTGATTATACGGTGCATCTGAACAGCCCCATAATTTCTTTTATACTGTCTATTGAATCAAGCTATTATATTAATTTATCTGAACTGCTTACAGTGAACTATCCTGTGTGAAAGAGTTTCTTCTTCTCACCTGCGATACACTTGCTCATTTTAGCTCTAGCGTTTTCTGTTTTCTTCTAGCAAGAGCCCATTATCTCTACTCATCAATACTAGGTTTTGAGACCTGCCATGTTTTCTATGAATACTCTGCACAGCAGGACACATTTATAGCCAATAAAATATAAACCAGGATATAGAATTCATCTTTCTGTTAAACTTACATGGAACCAAAGGGTTTTCTGAACACCATCAATTTGGTAATAGCTTCTTTGTTCTCTCTGTATAAAAACTTGATTCACTCAAGTTTACCTGCTAGCTACCAAATTGCACAATCAGAAAGACAAACAGTTTGCCTTAAGGGGTTGCCAGTGCAATGTAATTCTGTTGATACAAGTTTGTTGAAGCTTCCTCCTATAGAACAGCGGTGGATTCAAAAAACTTTTATCAGCAGAATAAGACAGGCATTCTTGGTACACTGGTGTTTAACTAAAGGTGTAAAATTCTACATAAAAGAAAACTAATGTGAATCAGTATGTTATTTGGAAGAGGTGATCAGACTACAGCAGGAAAGTTCTTCAGGACATAATAAAAGCTATAGCTCAGACACCCAAAATTCCACATCAGAACCTTACTAGATGAGGAGACTGCAATTCTGCAATATTAAATGTTATATGGAGAAACATGGATGCAATTGAACAGCTATTGTAGTTGAAATCCTAAAGGTACTTTCCTAGGAATAAATATACTGGAATTACATGGGTCTTACTAGCTAAGACAACTTTAGGATTGCTTCCTGTCTCTCTCTTATTCCTCTCTGCCCTAATGTCTGTTTATTAATTTATTTACAAAACTCATATCCTACCTTTCTGCTGTCACAAGGGCCACCAAGGCAGCTAACCATTTAAAATCACATTTTAAAATCATTATAATCAACCTTCTTAAACACACATCATTAAAACAAATACATACAAGACATAAAGACTGCAATTAAAACATTAATTAGGAAGGAGGGATCACTCAGGGAATGTCAAACAGACGTCTTGCCCACCTGTGGCACTTCTATCTCGTTGGGATTAAGCTTAATTTATTAGCCCTCAACCACTCCAAAACTGCCTCAAGGCAACCGTTCAGGGTTTCTATAGGCTCCCCGGGATCAGCTAGAAGCATAATCCAGAGCTGAGAGTCATCTGCATATTGGTGACAACCCAGCTCAAATCTCTGGCTGACTTTATCCAGCACTATCATCTAAATGTTAAAGAACATAGGGAACAAGATGGAACCTTGTTTGGTTTAGTAATTAATCTGGGAGGACAGGGTTTGATTTCCCATTCTTCCCTACTCTTCCATATACAGCTGCTAGGTGACCTTGGGTCAGCCAAAGTTCTCACAGAGCTGTTTTCTCAAGAGCAGTTTTCTCAGGACTCTCTCAGGCCCACCTACCTCACATGGTGTTTGTTGTGGGGAGAGGAAGGGAAGGAGACTGAAAGTTACACTGAGATTCGGAGTAAAGAGCGAGGTATAAATCTAAACACTTCTCTCTTCTTCTTTTTCTTGTAGGACCCCAAAGGTCACAGAGCTGAGTAGCAGTCCCCCAGCACCAGTGATTAGAATTTCAGACTAGGGTCTGGGACAACCAGCTTCAAATTTCTGTACATACACCCAGCTGACCTCCTCACAGGGTTTCTGAGAGGATATAATGAAGGAGATGAAAACGATGTAATCTGTTTTGGGTCACCACCGCACAGAAAGGTAGAGTATAAATGAAATAAACATATAGTAAGTAAATCTGAAGACTGTAAAGAGCAGATAAAAGAAAGGCTGGTTGGTCAGTGGGAAGGAGAAATGAAGCAGGAAAAGGAAAGAGGATACTGAGTGCAGCCAGAGGTGAAAAAAGGTAAATAGGTTAGGGAATTGAGTATAGAGAAAGATAAAGTGACCCCCACAAGTCCTTGCAGGTTCCTGTTGGGTTTCTGATGCAATTTCACTTCCTGTTGTCATGAGTTAATTAAATGTTTGTATATGCATGCTGATGTTTAGCCAGTGAGTAGGTAGAGCCAATGAGAATGTGTGCACGTACTTCCCGCCAAGGCTAGGTGTCAATATGCATAGTAACCACTGAGGGAGAGCCCTAATAAGCTAATCCATATATTTGGGTGGTGGTCTAAGGGAAACCATTTGGTCAGTTTTATTGTCCTTTGTGTAAAGCCCTTAGATTTCTATGCAGTTGAAGTTAGGACTCCAGAGAGTCGAGATGTAGCCTAGAAGCTAGACAGGATATTAAATCCTTCTTTGTTTTCTAGAAATCCCAGTCATACCTTTTCCTCATGAGTAAAGTAAACTACTTTGTATTCTTAAGCTAAACCGTGTGCCTGGCTATTATTTGTGGCTATCTCCATGTTACTCTGCTAAAGGTATATTTAAATCCCAACAGTTCCCCATTTGTTATTTTACATTATTAATAATTCTTGGGGACAAAGAAGAGCCACAATAGGGTTACAGTTTTCAACGATGGACATGCACCTTCCATAATGGTTTGGATCCAATCAAAGGCGTCCCCTTTGAAGAGGATCATGGAACCATCATGGACAAAAGCCATATAGGATGGGAGCTGAAATGAAGAAAGAAACTGAGTTAAGACTGAGTGAGAAAGCCATATTTTCCCTCCACATTTTAAGTCTAACACTAGCTTAGTGTTATCACTACTATGGATGCTTGGACTATATCCCTGGCTGAGTCCAGTCCAGGAACACAGCATTCTGAACCACAGAAAGCAGATTTCAGACTAGAGAAACTTTACAAAAAGAACTATGGAGATATTAGTACAAGAAAGAAAAAAAATAATGATTGTCATCTGTCATAATTACCATTTTATTGGAATTTTTTAATAAAGAGCTATGGTAATACAAATAACATTAGTGTACTAAGTATAAAAATACAAACAAGCAATAAGATGAAAGAAAAACCAAAATAAAATCAAAATAAGATCATAATTACATAGGAATAGCAAGGAGAATATTGAAATAGTAAGATATACTACACAATAAAAAAACCAATATTAGTAGATTTATCTGAAGTCAAGAATATGAGGTTATTCTGAACTAAGTAAGACTCTCAAAGTTATGTTTTCATGTTAGAATTTAGACCACGACTAGCATTTGTGAAAGAAAAAAAAAGCTAGAAGAGGTGAAGAAATTAATATTGTCATCTGTCATGATCCTAGGCCTAGTGAGACCTAGGAAGGAAAGGAGAAAAGCATAAATAGGCCAACTGAAGATGGGTGTTCTCTCTGGAGAGGCTGCAGTCTGGAGAGCAGGCAGCCGTAGGGTTCCCTCACCTAAGGAGGTGAGCCTGTTTGATATCAGAAGAAGGGAACATCTAATTAGATGTGTCAGGGCTTTTATTTCTTTATACCGACCTTTACTGTTTTCTATATTCACTGTGCACTAAACATTTTACTACCCATTTGTTGTTCTAGAACACTCATAATACACTTCTTCTTGTTAAACTGCCTGGGTCCTCACATCTGTTTGGTCATAGTTAAAAGGGAGAGACAGTTTGGTGTAGTGGTTAAATGTGTGGACTCTTATCTGAGAGAACTGGGTTTGATTCCCCACTCTTCCACTTTCATCTGCTGGAATGGCCTTGGGTCAGCCATAGCTCTGGCAGAGGTTGTCCTTGAAAGAGCAGCTGCTGTGAGAGTCCTCTCAGCCCCACCCACCCCACAGGGTGTGTGTTGTGGGGGAAGAAGATATAGGAGATTGTAAGCCACTGAGTCTCTGATTCAGAGAGAAGGGTGGGGTATAAACCTGCAATTCTTCTTCTTTTTCTTGCTGATAGGAAAAATACAGGAGTGGTTGGGTGCTTTGGGCCCTCCCATATAGACCCTTAGCAGCCGGTAGAAGGCCCTTTCTAGTCCCCTGCTATGTGACATCATCACTTATAGAATGAAAAGTTAAATACAGTAATTATATTAGCCACCACTATCTTCATGTTAAACATTTAAAAAAAGCTAAGTTTCCACTTGGCATCAAGTCATCATCTCATCAAAATTAGGTAGATAAATGTAAAACGTCTACAATGCAGTCCTCAGAATAATTATATCCTAAGTCTATTGAAATCAATGGACTTAAAAGGGTGCATCTGTGCTTAGGATTGCTTTCCTGGTTTGTTTCTACTCTTAATTGCAGATGTCTTTGTTTCTAACCTACCTGGCATCTGTAGCTTTTACCAAGGCAACTGATCTTATTTTTAGTGATCCTGACTCAGACTTTCCACTTAACTTAATAGATTCTATCTTTGATGTGCCTGTTGAAATAGATGTGCAACAAAATGACTATGTCTTTGAATTGCGATTGCTTGTCTAGTGTCTATTTATTTAATTATTTCTCCTTCCTTTCCCTGAGCCTGGGCTCAAGGTGGTTAACCATCAACTCAGTTAAATAGTGGTAAAGCCACCCATACATGGGGGGGGGGGGGGAGCAATGCTGCTGCTAAGATTGCAAAAATTCAGCCTTTAAAGGAAACTACCATCTGCCTCCTACTGTTCTTTAAATGATTACCAGAATGGACTGCTGAAGTATGGTCCCATTTTTAGTGTGGGGAGGAACAACCTGTACAAGCACCAACAAGTATGCAGATTCAGGTGTAAGGTGGATCAGTTGTAGGGTGGATCATAGGAAACTCTGGGTCAACACAGGCCTGCTCTATGGTGGCCCATTTGCTTAAGCTTAATTGCTGCCGTGGAATAGGATTTATAACCTTCAAATTGTATTTCAGTCTGAGCCCAAGTTTCCTGGCATAATATAATATCAAATTGTTTGAGGAAAGTAAGAAAATCTGTGCTAGTTACCTTTTTCTTCCAACCTGCAATATTCTAGGATAAAATCTTTAGGGCTGGTTCTCCAATCCGAGAACTGTCCTGCAGGGCCGGGTTGCAGTTCTGGTGCAGACTCGCTTGCATTGCCAACCCCTTTTCTTATTCGTAAAATGTATTCCCTTAATAGCTGTCAAGTGCGATATAACGACCAAGGTGCATTAACTTCAAAGATCATTTCCAATCGGGGAGTCAAACAGAGCTGTATTCTAGCCCCCTATTTGTTTAATTTATTCCTGAATGATCTGGCCCACTCTCTAAATGCTATTGATGGTCACTCCCCCAAACTTGGGTCATCCGTTATCCCTTTATTGCTCTACACTGACGATGCAGTTTTACTGCCACGCTTGCAGAAGGGCCTCAAGCGCCTGTTACTCACTTTTACTTCATACTGCGAGACAAATTTCCTGTCTGTAAACTATGTAAAATCCAAAATTTTAGTATTTTCAAGGTCCTGGAAACCACAAAGCTGGTGCCTCTAGGGAAATAATATTGAACAGGTGAAATCTTTCAAATACTTAGGGGTCTTTTTCCTATAGAATCATAACTGGACAGTACAACGCAAGCAAGCAGTCATCTCAGCAAGGTGTTGTTCGTCTGCGGTGGTTAGGTTTTTTTTACAAGAACAGCAACCAATTTGTCCCAGCTGCCATTTGTGTTTTTAATGCTAAAACAGTTTCTCAGTTGTTATATGGGATCCCCATTTGGGGTTGCGCCCTCAATTTCCAACTTGAGCAAATTCAGGCAGCATTTTTACGCTGTATTTTAGGGGTCCCCAACTGTGTCAGCTATGTCGCAATGTGCCTAGAGACTGGAACCCATTTGATTGAGACCAGGGCATGGCTACTAACTATAAAGTTTTGGCTATGCCTACACTTTAGGGCATACCTTGCTAGTTATAGCCATATGATGCTAGCGGATTCCTTCATTTCCACTTGGTATAGTCAGACCCAGAAGAAAATACATTCCATAGGTGTACCCTTGGACAACCTCTATATGCTAAGTTAAATGCAGGCATTCAGAATCCTGAAACAGAGGATCTTAGATATTGAGAAACAGTCCCTTTGTTCTTCTGGACACAAAACTTGGTCACCTTTAGCCTTTGGTATCTTCCCAGATCATGGGCTGCCCGCTGCCTACCTTTCCCAGATTAGTTCACCCCAGTTACGCCACTCTTTTATGTTAGCAAGACTCAATGTTCTACCCTTAGCGGTATTGTCTGGAAGGTCTGCCAACACCCCTTATCAGGATACAGTCTACCCATGTAATGGAAGGCATCTTGAAATGGTTGCCCATGTCTTACTTTATTGTGATTTTTATGGGGAAGTATGGGACTGTATAATCAAACCTATTCTGTCTAATTTTTAAGGATTACCTGAAGCGAAATTAGTTTTTTTTTTCTACTATCTGACCAATGTTCTCATATCACAAGCCTGGTTGCAAAGTACCTGGTTGCAAAGCTCCCGTTCTTGATGTTTGGCGGGTTTTTATAGCTGAAACTCCATGTAAATTTGCTATGCTGTACTTTTTATTTCTATGCCAATAAAGATATTCGGATTGGATTGGATTGAAGTTCTGGGTCCATTCTAGAAATCATTCCAGTCCAAATGGAACTCACATTTCCAGCCTGGGTTGTACCAATTGTGTAGTTTGGTAGAATGTTGGTAGCCTTTGCAAAATGAACCTTGCTGATTACAACATTTATTTATTTTACATTAGGCTTCTGAACTCTACATACAACCCTTGTATCTATGCTCCCTGTTGAAAATGGAGGACAATGCACACCTGTATTCCATAAGGAGCAGTAGAGCTAGTAAGGTGGTCAGATCCCTCTGCATCCTTCCTCTTGTATGTTCTCTTGTTGTCTCTGCTATCCAGATTGCTATTATCAAGGACATGTGTCATTTTGTAGAAAAAGAGGTCCCAGAGCTTATTAGCACAACTTATTTGCATATGCCACACACCCCTGACATCATTGGAAAGTATACTAAATTATATCAGCTCAGCATCTGCCTTAAAATGCTTCTTGAATTATAATAAAACCTTATCATACTTTTCAAATTACAGTTTGGTGTAGTGGTTAAGTGTGCGGACTCTTATCTGGGAGAACCGGGTTTGATTCCCCACTCCTCCATTTGCACCTGCTAGCATGGCCTTGGGTCAGCCATAGCTCTGGCAGAGGTTGTCCTTGAAAGGGCAGCTGCTGTGAGAGCCCTCTCCAGGCCCACCCACCTCACAGGGTGTCTGTTGTGGGGGAGGAAGGTAAAGGAGATTGTGAGCCGCTCTGAGACTCTTCGGAGTGGAGGGCGGGATATAAATCCAATATCTTCTTCATCTTCTTCTTCTTCTCCTGTGTGTCTACAGTGACATGATGAATATTTTCATCTGTCTCCCTTATATGTTTTGGTTATTTTCCCATTTTTGTGAGGAAAAATATTATAAAGTTTGTCAAATCTTAGCATTTAGCAAAATTCTCACAGGAGGTTTGAACAATGGAGCCCAGAAGCAATTATTTGTGTGGGGGTAAAGTAAGAAATAGCACAATAAAATGTAGAGCTCTGCTCCTGTGAGTTCCTGCCCAAATAAGGCCTGTTTTTGGTCTCTCTCTCTCTCTCTCTCTCATATGCACCTCCATGAGAATATGTGCTCTGTGAATCTCTCTCCATCCTAGATTATGTAGATAACAAGAATATCTACATCACCTTTCCTAGCTCAGTATGGATTTCTCTAACAACAAAAAATACTAATTTCTTTTCTAAAGCAACAAACCTTGTGTGGGATTTTTTCTATTCACTAGAGGATAGCCAGCTTTTGATAAACACTCCAACCAGCTCAAAATGAGATCCTGGATTCTCAGCTGCTTTCTGAAAGGGACCAGTTTATATACTTCTGGCATTTTGTTTTCCAGTACAGATTTCAATACTTCTCAGAATAAAAAGTAACTATGGCATTTCTGTAAACACCAATGCATAACCAACACTGGCCACTGATTTATGAGGTATGTTTAAGATGTCATTGATTTTTGAGCCTCTAGAGTATAACGCACTGACTCTCTCAAAAGAGTCAAACTGCTAGAAAGCATTAATAAGACCAACTGTTTTTGTGGTAATAACCCAAAAGCTGATCTGAGTAGAATCACTGCATGTTTGTGTCTCATGCGGTGTGTGCGTTGTGGGTTGACACAGCTGGAAATCAGCAGATCTGACTGAAAACTGCAACTTTCATTGTCAGGTGGACAGGCCCTTAAGTGCCTTGAGTATCTCTGCGTTACAAAGGAATTCACTCATGTGGGCTGACCTAATAATTTAAAGGCAAATTGCTTGCACTGCCTCCACAGAAAACACTAGAACAGTCCTTGAAAGCCAAGGAGCTTCAAACTGGCTGTTCACTGCTGCTCATGTGCCTGTAAGAAGTGGATGGACCAGAAAGCCATGATATAAAATTGTACACAGCTCACAGAAAAACACAGGTAGCAAAGGGTATAATGGGTACATCAAAAAGAGAAAGAGAACACCACAAAAAGTAAATAAAATAATTGGGAGAGAAAAATTATCTCTTGATTTACTGACTGCTTTCATTATTCCTACTAATATTTTTAAGGGCACAGAAAAGGGTTAGCTAGGAAGGCCTCCATGTATATGTAACTGTCTGTGCTCTGGGATTCTCAAAAGGGAAGCTTGTTTCAGGAACCCACAAGTTCAAAAGGATGCTTAACTGGACCCCACAATAAGGATCTTTTGGCAGTTGCCTCTAAATTATGGATTTTTTTCTTCTGGTAGTTACAAGCACTATTATCATTACAAGCCTCGTGGCATTAGTAGAAAAAGCTCAAACAACTAAATACCTTTGAATAAAACTGATGATCCTTGGAGTTTTAGTTGCATCAATTTTGTTGGATTACTTTTAATATCACTTCATTTTACTGATTTGCTGTTACTTTTAAACTCAAATGATGTGTTTGCTGCTAATAAAAGTGCATGAGATCAGAAAACAACCTCTTGATTCTGAAATACAGTTATCTACAAAGAATTGGAAGCATTTATTGGGCTAATACTAATGTTAGTTAACTAAGCTGCAGCCAAGTGTAACAATAAATAGATTAGGATCTCGGTCCATGTGTGGTAAAACCTACACATTGAACAACAGAATGATTGGAAATGGAGCTGCATCAGTTACATATAGCAGAGTAAGTTCAAAGAAAGAAATCCAAGCCAAAAGCATCCTATAAATACCCAGTAGATTTTATTATTGTCTTAGCAATTTAATAAACTCCAAAGGAAACTGAAAGTGATATTAAATTCTAAGTGCTGTTGAAAGAAGGTTTTTTTTTTTAAGTATATCACTTAGCCAAAGATTCTTACTCACCCAACAGACAGGAATGGCTCCTTTGATTCAAGTCTGTTAAACAAAAAACACATCAACATTCATAATGTAAAATGTATGCAAATAACATAAACAATGTACTCAATCTAGAGAATACTGGGTCAGGTCTTAGAGCTGGTCGAACAGAATAGTGAGAGTGGGTATGCACCAAGACCCCAAGTCTGGCAAAAGTCTCACTACACCAATGGCACCACAACTGGAAGTCCTAATACAGGAAGGTGACTATGACCTAATAGGCATTACTGAAATTAGGTGGGATGACACTCACAATTGCAATATTAGTACTGAGAGATACAACATTTAACAGGGACAGACAAATAAGGAAGGGTGAAGGAGTCACATTATATGTAAAGAAGGCATATACTTGTGAAGAAATACATGAATCTGAGTGTGGAAGTTCAGTTGAGATTCTCTGGGTAAAAATGAAAGGATAAGCAGTAATAGGGATATTATCATGGGGGTCTGCTATAGACCACCAAGCAAGGGAGAGGACTTGGATGAGATACTCCTAGAATAGATTTCAAAGTTCTCAAAGAGATGGGACACAGTGGTCATAGAAGATTTCAGCTCTCCACATATCTGTTGGAAGTCCAACTCCTGCTAAAAATGAAAGGTCAAACAATTCCTGTCTTGCTGACAACTTCATTTTCCAAAAAGTGGAGACGGAAACAAGAGGATCTGCTATCTTGGACTTGATTATCGCCAACAGGGAAGAACTGGTTGATGAGGTGAAACTAGTGGGCACCCTGGGTACTAGTGACCATGTAATTTTGGAATTTACAAACCTGGGAAACGGAAAAGCTGTACATAGTCATACATTTAGGTTAGACTTAAATAAAACAAATTTTGACAAACTTAAATTTATGCTGGGTAGAATCCCATGGCCAGAAATACTTAAGAAGAAGAAAGTTGAAAAGGGGTGGGAGTTTCTTAAAAGTGAAATACTGAAGGCACAATCACAAACTATTCCTATGATGGAAAATGGGAGGAGCTTAAAGAAGCCAAAGTAGAAAACGAGTCAGGATACAGGATAATCTGCTTGACAGGCTGGAAAACTGGGCTAAAACAAATAAAATGAATTTTAAGAGAGATAATTGTAAAGTTTTGCATTTAGGTAGGAAAACTGAAATGCATAATTATAGGATGGGGAAGACTTGTCTTGGCAGTAGTATGTGCAAAAAGGATCTAGGAGTCTTAGTGGACCATACACTGAACATGAGTCAGCAGTATGATGCAGTAGCTGAAAAGGTAAATGCAATTTTGGGCTATATCAACAGAAGTATAGTGCCCAGATCAAGCAAAGTGATGGTATCACCTTACTCTGCTCCGATTAGACCTCACCTAGAGTATGCTGTTCAGTTTTGGGCATCAAAATTTAAGAAGGATATACACAGAGAAAGGCTACAAAGATGGTGAGGGGAGAGATCAAATCAAATGAAGAATGTTTTAAGGAACTGGGTATGTTTAGCCTAGAAAGGATTGGTATGATCACCAAGTACTTTAAGGGCTGTCATATAGAGGATGGTGCAGAGTTGTTTTCTGTTGCCCCAGTAGGTCAGACCAAAACCAACAGATCGAAATTAAATCAAAAGAGTTTTTGACTAAACTTTAGGAAGAACTTCCTCAGTGGAACAGGCTTCCTCGGGACGCGGTGGATTTTCTTTGTTTGTGTGTTTGCACTTGGACATCATGTTGACATCTGTTGACTGACCTCTACTGGAGGCCTGGAGGATATTCAGGGAGGTAGCTGAAGAAGCCTGTCCCCACTTCTCAACTGGGTGTTTCAAGCACCAGTCATTTCCGACTCTGGGGTGGCATTGCTTTCACAACGTTTTCACGGCAGACTTTTTACAGGGTGGTTTGCCATTACCTTCCCCAGTCTTTTACACTTCCCCCCAGCAAGCTGGGTACTCATTTTACCAACCTCAGAAGGATGGAAGGCTGAGTCAATCTTGGGCCGGCTATCTGAATCCAGCTTCTGCCGGAATCGAACTCAGGTCATGAGCAGAGAGTTCACACCACAGTACTGCAGTACTGCTGCTTTACCACTCTGCGCCACAGGGCCTCCAAAAAACTCAAGACACTCTAATAAATATAAAATTGGTTAAGGGCATCTATGAAAAACATTGCAATTAAAATCTGTTTGAAATTTATTCTCAAGAAGGAATTCAATTTGCTCAAAATAGGGCTGCTCTCAGTTTGACCTCCTCTTAATATATTTGACTAAGTGGTTTTAGGTGATTTGTAGTGATACAGTAAATTACTTCAGAGCATTTCAGGCAATAGAGGAAAGCAATTATCCATTGGCCTTTAATTTCAATTGCTCTTTAATTTAAATTAGCAACTCAGTGTAAAAAACCTAAAATAAAGATGTAAAACTGCTACACTACATAGAACAGACTATACTTTGATTATGTTATTTTATTCACACATAATCTAATTGTTGTTGAGCAGCCAAATTTTTCAGGATTCTCAGACAGCTTTTGGTTTTTCTTGTTATAAAAATATTACATGTATCACACTTTCAGTGACATTTTTAACACCCTTCGAACCCCCCCCTTCATTGGACTTATAATAGGTATTATAATGGGTATAATTCTGTTAAGGATGGCAGACTTGAACCTGATCATTTTCAGTTCCACCTGCTTAGCAAAATGGGCCAAATTGTTCTAAAACATTTAACATAGTATGCTACTCTCTTCACAGGAATCAATAGTATGAATTTCAGCCTGGAATATTCAAAATCAATAAACACAAGAAGAGTATGAACAACTATAGTAGCAGGAACTAGCTCTTTAAGGAAATTAGGATCCTGTGACATGTAATGCAAGATACTAGGTTTTTTTGAGCATGGAGTATACATAACTGTTGTGATTATAAACCAGAGGATAGAGTTACAGGATCTCACAAGCCTTTCTAAGAGTGAAAAGTGGAGGAGCAATGCACTTTGATAACTAAAGAGGTCATGTATGATAACCATATGAGATGAAGGCTTTGGTAAGGAGAGGAATTGGGTGAGACTGAGCAAAAAACAAAACAAACTGGCTGGATTCCAAGGCTACAGCACTTCTCGAAACCCTAAATAACATTTCTGCTTGGTAAGGTTTGCCCTGGTGAGGATGCATGCAAGGTCTGAGGTATTTCTCTGTCCTATACTTTTATATTGCAGCTCTGTCTTCCAAGCCACTTTCTCCCTAACTGGTGTTCCATATGCTTTTGTGCAAGAGCTCCAAGAAAATTGCACCTGCACAGCCAACAGTTATCCTCGTTTCATCCTATTTTCTTTCATATAAAAGGTTTAACAGAGTTCAGCTTCTAAGCAATTTATCTGAAGGATTTTATTGAATCAGATCAATGTGGCCAAAGCGCTAAGATCAGCTATGATGATATAGGAAAATATACATCCAGCTGTCATTCTTAAGTACCACTCGTCTGACTACATCAATAATTATTTGGATGAAGCTGATGCCAGCTGACTTCTTTTATACCCTGCATCAAGGTACAAATAGCAAAGTCATTATGTATCCACAAGCTATAAAGAGCTCATCCAGGATGGCTCAGCAAAATGGTGTTGACTGCTCTAATACAAAGAATCCAGAGTACTTTATTACATGTCTATTTGTAATCAAAAGCTGTTGGCTGCCTCTCTAACACCCCCCGGAGATTTCATCTTCTTTTTCCTAGTTCCTCTGCTAACATTTACAAGCAACTCAGCTGATTATGCATTGTGCTGACAAAATGCAATTCATGTTTATCAAGCAGGTTCTTGTAATACCCTGTTTGGGAGGACAGCAACTGAATACTGAAATATTTGAACAGCAATGCGTATTTCAAGAACATTTGTAATCAGAATCGTAAGGATAATGGCTAGGACCGAAAGAGCTATTTAGGGTTTGCATTAATCCTGTAGAATCTATTGTCTTACTTTGAACCGGAGATGCTAAAGCAGAAGTGGGGAACGTCTGCCCTGAGGGCCATTTACGGCCCTTGAGATCACTTGGTGTGGCCCTCAGGGATTGCTGGGCTGAGCCGAGCCATGTGGCAGCCTCCCTGTAGTCTGGCTGGCCAGCAAGGTTTGTGGGGCCCAGCCGCACTGTGCAGTGGCCTCCCCGGGGCCCGGCAGGGATCACAGAGCCCAGCTACACTGCGCAGTAGCCCCTCTGGGGCTTGCTGGCTGGCCAGGATTGCTGCAGGGCCTGGAAAAGTTACTGTCACAGTTCAGGTAAGTTTCTCCCTCATTTCTTTATTTCCCTTTCTTCCCCTATTTCTTTATTTTCCTTTCTTTCCATTTCTTCCCCTATTTTTTATTTTCCTTTCTTCTCCTCTTTCTTTCCCTTTCTTTCCATTTCTTCCCCTTGTTTACCTTTATTCCCTTCTTCCTCTCATTTCATTTCCCTTTATTCCTCTTTCTTCCCCCATTTCTGTATCTCCATTTATTTCCCTTTCCCCCCATTTCTTTATTTTCATTTCTTCCCTCCATTTCATTTCCCTTTCTTCCTCCCATTTCTTTATTTCCCTTTATTTTCCTTCCTTCATTCCTCCCTCCTGCTCGTTCTCTCCGTGGAGCCTGTGTGGTGGGCATTGTGAAGAACTGCTGCCAGGGTATGTGGGTGCCTTTAAAGGTCTGCTGGGAGCAGCTGCAGTTTCCACATGAAGGGAGGGAGGGAGGGGTGGCAGGGGTGGGAACTACCCCTAGTTCAAGTTGCACTTGATTATCCCAGATGGCCTAATATGCTAATGTGTGTGATCTAATATGCTAATATTAGGGGATGTGGTCTAATATGCTAATGAATTCCTGCTGGGCTTTTTCTACAAAAAAGGCGTAGACCTATGCATTTGGCTAGGGTGGCGGGCCAGTGTGTGTGTGTGTGTGTGCGCGCCAGATTAGGCTCTCCCCACATGACTCCAAATAGAAAAATAATAATTTACATTCATTTTGCTGGCTGGCCTGAATCATTCTCCCTCGGCAGAGGAGTGTTTTTTAAGTTGGTAATTTTGCATGGCCTGCGAATTATGTTATAAATATCCAAATGACCCTTGGCAGAAAAAAGGTTCCCCATTCCTGCCCTAAAGCCATGATGCAAACTCCTTTAAAGATCTCCTGGAAGTATGGGGGTGCTGTTCATACCTGGCAGTATGGGGGTGCAAATCTAAAGCCCCCTTGAGCTCACCAGACTAGTTTCATGGAGGTTTACATTATATTATATTACTCTTCACAGATTACCACCACCACCAATTGATCTGCTGAGTACTTTTAATCAACGTTCTTTTTCTTGAAATCATTATGCCAATTCAGAAAAAAATAAAGAGGCAGGTGGTATTGTTATCATGCATAGTTTAATGCTATCATCCACTTCTTTTAAAACTCAAACTCAAAGCAAATGCTTTGGCAAGGCAAAACACATAGATGTTCACTGATCTAACATCTGTGCAGAATTAAACGCTGGTAGAAGCTTACTGAAATTAAAGAGGCTTCCATGGAATTAGTGCAAATTTAAGGAAGGCAGGTACATTTATATGTACTATAAACTGTGCCTTTAATTCCTGTTAGTTTTGATATGATTAGATATGCCTTTATATACTGTGGATTTCATAAAGAAGAATTTTTAATGTGGTTTGCAATTACAACTGTTAAGAATTCACTGGGTTCTGATGTAAATGGCAATCTGGGTGATTAGTATTCCTATAGCATATGTTCTATTCTAATGCCTTATTACCATTACTTGGATCCTGCCTAAAAATTCTATGGGTGCAAGGGGGAGATGTTTCCTGAATCCCCCTACAGCAACTAACCTCTCTGACTCCCCCCAAGCTTTTTCTGGCAGGTCCCCTGTCCAAATGCATTTTTTTGGGGGGGGGGGGTGGTGGATTTGGGTTGTAGCTTCCCAGGATTGAAAGCTTTATATCCATGACATTTTAGATAAGACCCAAAACTTTATCTGGCCACCAAGGGCTGACCAATAGGTCAGAAAAACTGATACTATGCTGTGAAGAGAGAAGATGGAAAGAGAGAACCTTTCCTCTGCCTTAATTACTATAGCACTACAGTGGGCCCATAGCAAGCCCAAAAGAGAGCTAGTGATGTAGAAAACACAGTGGCAGCTCCAGCAAGGGTGATGAGGTGGGGATTGTGTTCTGCTTGTAATACAAAACTTTCCTCTATTGAGATTTTTTTTGTCAGCTCTAGTGATTCACAAACTTTTTTCCTGAGACTATAGATCAAAAGCGGCAAACTTGCTTAACATAAGAGCCACATAAAATAAATGTCATATGTTTGAGAACCTCAAGACATGAATGTCAGATGTTTGAGAGCTACAGGACATGAACGTCAGATGTTTGGGAGCTTTACGGAGGGGAGGGGAGGGGGAGGGAGGGAGGGAGGGAGGAGGAAGGAAGGAAGGAAGGAAGGAAGGAAGGAAGGAAGGAAGGAAGGAAGGAAGGAAGGAAGGAAGGAAGGAAGGAAGGAAGGGTGGGGTGGGGTGGGGTGGGGTAGGGAGAGGGAGAGGGAGAGGGAGAGGTGGAAAGAATTAAATGCATTCTCCAAGCTGCCGGCAGGCTTGGAGAAGTGAGTTAAAGAGAGAAATGCCTTCTCTAAACCAGCCAAGTGGAGGCTTCAAGAGCCATACAATATGTGTGAAAGAGCCACAGTTTGGCCACCCCTGCTAAAGATTATCATACTCCACTTGTGATATCACATAGCACTAATTTGTAGATTTCCAAAACAGTGCTCTGAAATAGCTAGAAGTGAATAATTATGTACACTAGAGAGAGAATACTAAAGAGATAATCAAATCTCATATTTCTCTTCTGCTATTATTCCCTTTCTGACAACAGCAACAGCTTGGCCACTGAATTTCAGCCTTCAGTACAATTAGGGAGCATTTCTTTTATGTGGGATCTTGTGTTTAATTATAAGATCAGAATTCTGTCCTCAGAACTACCTCACTCTTTGGCATGCATGAATTCCTGTTGCACTGTGTTATTTAAGGCTTTCTAGTGCAGGCTTTTAAAAAACTTCTCGATGCATTTCTAAAACAGATGGCTTTGTTCAGCTTCACAGGCCTTTGGGATCTTCATATTTTTAAAGAACCCAAAACACTGCTATCCTAGTAATGCAGTTAGGCAGTAAGGCTGCTTCACATGGGATAAGAAAAGCCATGGAAGCAGAAATGAGTGGGGTGGAGGTATGTGGGGATGATGTCTTCAAGCTCTGTCCCCTGGCAGTGCTCACTGTTCTTTCCACCCCACCCCTCCAGAAGCACTGATGGCTGTCAATCATACTGCACTCACCTTGTGGCCTAGCACCCCTTCCTGTCTGTTCCAGAGCTCAGGCATTGCTAGGGGAAGGGCAGCCTATTAAAGGACTTAAAAATGGGGAATGCGGACCTTAGTTCTGCCATTTTGGAGGTGGAGCTGCAAGAATAGCATCCATACAGACCCCTTCTGCCTATAGTCACTCCAGCTGAGCTGGAACAAAGGATGCTGTTCTTTTTCATGTATAGGATCCCTACAAATCATGCTTCAAATGATGTCATGTGCCCTTGAGAGCAAGTTTGGTGTAGTGGTTAAGTGAATGGACTCTTATCTGAGAGAACCGGGTTTGATTCCCCCACTCCTCCACTTGCAGCTGTTGGAATGGCCTTGGGTCAGCCATAGCTCTGGCAGAGGTTGTCCTTGAAAGGGCAGCTGCTGTGAGAGCCCTCTCAGCCCCACCCACCCACAGGGTGTCTGTTGTGGGGGGAGAAGATATAGGAGATTGTGAGCCTCTCTGAGACTCTGATTCAGAGAGAAGGGCAAGGTATAAATCTGCAGTCTTCTTCCTCCCCGCCCCCCCCCCAAAAGCAGAGAATTCAGTTGACCAGGGTTAAATCCTCATGTCAAGGCAGTTAGTAACACACACATACACAGAGAAGAAATCTAGTAGAGTGTAAAAGCCTTGTTAGGCTTTTAAAGAAGAAAATTGATAGGTTTAAGCCAGTTTATGAGGACTTAGTACAATATAGAAAGATAATTGATGTGGAAAGTAAATTGTTCAGACATATCTGTTCATTTTTAACCGTGAAACTATCTTCTTCCTTATCCCTGGATAAGACTACACTACAAATACACTGCTACAAAAAGAGAAAAACATTAATGATGTAAACTAAACCAATTGAGGTCTATTTATTTAGTTATTTATTTAGAAATATTTGTATGCTACCTTTATTTATTTAGAAATATTTGTATGCTACCTTTCCATATGCCTTATAGTTCCCAAGGTGGCAACATGTGACTTACTGCAAGCAATGCCAGGAGGCATAGCTTATTTCAGGATAATGGAATGGGAAATTGTTTTTATGAATCCCATGAATATGATTTCCATTCAGATGGGTTGGAAAATTCTGGCTTCAGGTAGAATTCCCAACACTGCCAAAGCAAATGTTGGGACATTTTTTTTTGGGGGGGGGGGGTGCCTGAGCAGTTTAGAGTCATGTCACTTCCAGTATAGGAATTGCTCTAGGAATTTCTCCTAATCTCTTTGGTAAAGACAACAAAGACTAGGGAAAATTCTTAGAAGTTTACTATGAATGCCATTTTCCCTTCTGCTCTTCAGCTGCGTCAAGGTGAAATACTAGGATTTGAGAACTCTCCAATGAGCCCCAGCAACTAGGAAACCTGGCTTCAGGGGCAATGTTTCCTAAGACCAAATAATTGCATTGAGGCAAGAGGAGATTTATGTATATTTAGTCTTGTGCCTTTGTGGGCAAAATGGGTTGTGTGTTCATTTCTTAAAAAACAGAAAAGGCCCTGGTTTTTTACCCGGCCCCCTTCCCTGCCTTACCTTGCTTTGCCCAGTTGTTTGAAGCATTTTTCTCCCATCCTGGAAGAAAACACCAAAAGTCAGCTGGCCTGAGAAAAAAATGCTTAAAACAGTATCAAAGCAAGCTAAAGATTAGGGCTGCCAATCCCCAAGTGGGGGCAGGGGATCCCTTGGTTTGGAGGCCCTCCCCCCGCTTCAGGGTCGTCAGAAAGCGGGGGGCAGGGGAGGGGAGGGGAATGTTTGCTGGGAACTCTATTATTCCCTATGGAGATTTATTCCCATAGAAAATCATGGAGAATTGATCCGCAGGTATCTGGGGCTCTGGGGGAGCTGTTTTTTGGGGTAGAGGCACCAGATTTGCAGTATAGCATCTAGTGCCCCTCCACAAAATACCCACCAAGTTTCAAAAAGATTGGACCAGGGGGTCCAATTCTATGAGCCCCAAAAGAAGGTGCCCCTATCCTTCATTATTTCCTATGGAAGGAAGGAATTGAAAAGGTGTGCTGTCCCTTTAAATGTGATGGCCAGAACTCCCTTTGGAGTTCAATTATGCTTGATCTTGGCTCCACCCCTAATGTCTCCTGGCTCCACCCCCATAGTCTCCTGGCTCCACCCCCAAAGTCCCAAGATATTTCTTGAATTGGACTTGGCAACCCTACTAAAGATGAAGAGGGGACAGGCCTTAATTCCCCTTATCCATATGCTCTTTTTTCTGCCTCTAACCCCTCCTGCCAAACAAATTGGCAGTCGTATAAATAAATATACATGGCCTTCAGTTTCTGGCAGGAAAAGGAAAAATGGGTTGAATGTAAGTATTAGACTGAGGAGCTATAGCGTCTCAGAAATTGTCCAATACACAGTTGCCACCATTTTTATTTGTCCAATACACAGTTGCCACCATCCCCAAACACACAGGACAGTGAAGTTTTCACCATTAACAGGGAAGAGACTTTAAGGGAAAACACCCCTTTATTAGGAATTATGGATCAACATACCTGTAGAGAGCAGAAATTGGTCGCTTGTTTCCTGGCTTTGGTCTGTATGGTTTTGGTTCTCCTGCCATATTGATGTCTGAAAGCAAACATATTGCATGCTTAAATTAAAATGAAATCCTCAGATAAACCTATCACACAGAATAATAATATGTGAAAACAAATAAAGCAAATCAGAGAGAATAATAATTCATAAAATTGCAGTCTGTTCTTCACTTTACTGCCATACTGCCATGTTCTACGAGTTAACCGGCGCTTCACTGCATCTCTATTCCATTCATCTATTCATGAGATATTCACTTTCATGCTCCTTGTTCCTGTCATTGTGAGACTTCCCTTATTGCCCTCGCATCTGAATAGTTTTGGAGATTGTTGCTAGAGCTGCTGACATGGAACTTGAACTGGTTCAAGTGTGCTAGTTCTTGTTGGTTTCACTATAGGAAGTAACTTCATATTGGTAATAGAAACGAAGAAGAGTCCAGTAGTACTACCAAGACTAACAAAATTTGTGGCAGGATAGGAGCTTTCATAAATCACAGCTCACTTCTTCAGAAAGCTTGTACCCTGTCACACATTTTGTTAAGTCTTTGTGCTACTGGACTTTTGGGCTTTTCTGCTACAAACACAGCTATTTGTAGCCGCAAAAAGAGCAAGAGTCTTGCTGTATCTTCATTTTGATCTGTGTCCATACTGCTACCCTTCCATAGGTTCTGTTGAGACAAGGGAAGCTGAAAACCAAACAAAAAGCATATACTCATAACTCATTAGCATATGCTGCCACCCCCCCCCCCCCAGCCAAAAGCAACCTGATGCAAGCAAGGAGAGCCCCAGGTGAGCAAGGCCTGATAGGGCTACCTAGAGATCCAGCCAGCCCAAGCAGGCCTTGCTCACCTGAAGCTCTCCAGGGCTGCCCCCGTCCAATCAAAAGGCCGGCAAGCCAAATCTTGTTGCTAATGGACTCAAATCTAGCCTCCATATGAAGATGATCAGATTTGAGATCTATTGCAGGAACTCCTGACGAGGAGGAGCTGGAAAGGTTAACAGACCTGGAAAAGTTGCCAGCCAGTTCGTCAGCTGAACAAACAGCAGCTGGCCTTCAATCACTCTCCAGGCATCAGTGTCAGCTGTTGACGATCAATATCCTCCAAACTCTCCTCCTCCCACCTTAAGAGTTCGAAGCAGGCTCCGGAAAGAACTTTCAGAGCGAAGACATGAGGCATGCTGATGCTTCAGATCTCTCAGCCCTGAGTTCTAGCAGAGTCACTGCCACACAGGGAGCAGGCTGATTGAGACTCCCATATAGCTCCCACCCAGGTGTGGAAGCAACAAATCTATTCTCTGGCTTGCATCCACGTTCTTTCCTGATTCCCTTGGCACCCTGACCTTTTGACTTTTGGACATTGACTTCTGATTCTGGTTTGTGATTCTGTATTGGTGACTTGGCTCCTGCTTGACTTCCTGGACTTTGACCTTGGACTGGCTTTGGACTCCTGCCTGCTTACACCCTGAGAACATGACACTGTGCTCCTGTTATTTTAAAATGAGGCTAATGGGCATATCAGGCAAGGCCTTTACAACTGTGGCTGTGAAACAGGATTGCCAGATCTGTGCTGGGAAATACCTGGAGACTTTAGGGGCAGTGCCTGGGAGAATGGAGTTTGGAGAGGGGAGGGAGTTTAATGGGGATACAATGCCTATTAAGCTTCTGGTTCTCCAAGAAGAACAGATCCCTGTGTTAGCCTTGGACCCCCCTCCCCAACATTAATGGACTATGGTGCCAGACCCACATAGACTCTTAGCCACTATGGACTTTTATCCTTAAAATCACATGCATACTGCTGTATTAGATATTCAGTCTTGTTGGACTCTAAGCTTTTGACATGGGTGCCAACCCAGTATGGACATTTTACTTTTTTGGTACAAAGCAGGAAGCTTTTCCAGCCAGGCTCCAGACAGTTCCCTGCCTTTTCCTGCTATTGGTGTGACTGCTTATGCTTCTCCTGTAAAGGACTCCAGATCGTGCTTCCCTAAAGAGCTGCCCAACCCTGCAGACTGCAACTGCGTTCCTTTCATCAGAAGACAGTGCCAAGAAGCAGCTCTCATAGAAGCCATGGTGCTAGATTGACCCATCATATTTCTTTGTTTTAGTGATGGATTGCAATAGGTAAAGCCATCAACACCCATTAATTCTTTAGTCCATTTCCTGAGAACCATCTCCGAAGTGATGTCAGGTGTCACCTGACAGCACCTGACGAATTTGGATATAAGGTCAGTTTTTGGCCAGATTGGTGTGTCGCTTGTGGTAGCACCACCTTTGCTGCTTGAGTCATCCCTCAAATACCTGATTAGTATTGGTCCCATTATTGCGAGATATGTTGGTCATTTCTTGTTCCCCCTCCCTTACTGTATTCACTATCAGATTGTTCTTCTGGATTCTTCGAGACTGGTAAAGTATTTCCCTGTCTATGTAATTCCCATATGTTTCCCTATCTGATTTCCTTCTACTTTTCCTAGGACTGTGTGATTGTTATGTGATTTATTATCTTTGTACGATTCAACTATTTTTCTAATAAAAATCCCTTTAGTTTGCCACAGATCTTGTTATTTCAAATGGGTTCCTGGCAATAAACTTTGGAGTCTAGTGAGCAAAAATTCTACTTTGTGAGCTACTGGCATTAAAGGTGGGCTACTGCATAAATTAATTTCCTCTGAGGCCATTTTTCCTGAGCTAGGACAAAAATGTGTGAGCCAGAGGCTAAAAAATTGTGAGCTGGCTCACACAAACTCAGCTTAGAAGGAACACTGGTTCCTGGGTAGACTGCCTCCTGTATACCTAGGTTACTGACCCCGCATATTTGCCATCTTTGCCTGTCTAATAAATTCCCCTATACCTCAGTCGAGGGCAATTTGGCTAACATCTGTACCCTGGATATGATTTCCAATTCTGGAAGACTTTCAGGCCCCATCTGGAGTTTACTATTGTAAATATGTTTGTGCATCATTAGATGTGAGAGGCTTTGGACCATTTTCTGGGGGAAAGAAAGAAAAATATGGCTGTGCTTGCATTATTTATTATTGTTAACTGGATCTATTAAGGGGAAATCGGCCTGCACGCCATTTCCAGAATATGGGGATCCTCATAAGGGATCTTGGAGTGAGGGTTCTTAGGGGATGTCCAGTTCAAGGTCTTCTCACAGGCCACTTTCATGCTCAGGTGGCAAGGTGGCAGTGGTGGCTGCCCAGGGGGAATCCCAGAAAGCTGCCACTCCATGGTCTATCACCCCCTACCCAGCTGGCTGGAGGGCAAGAGGGATGCATCAGAAGGGGCAGTTGATGCTGGATCCATGCTGTGCCAATACTACTTACAGCTGAATATTATATGTCAGTGTTTTCATTAGAACAAGGAAAAGGTGGTAGGGTCCCTAGCTTCACTGCCTTCTTGCCACCAGATACGTGCTAGAGCTGCAATAACTACGTTCACATGCATTATCTGGACATCTATCAGAGCAATGAAATTGTACTTTTCCTTGCTTTTCCTTCCCTCTCATAGCCCTGCCTCATGATTGAGTTACAGATGTATTTATCTTACTGAAACTTTCCTTTTCTGAAGTCAAACTCAGACAAATTTTCTTTCCAACAGAAAATGAATGTTGTCTCCCATTCTTGTGAAAGAGGCACTAACCAGTTCTGCAGGAGAATGTCTTTTCCCTTTGACTATCAGTAAGCCTGGGAGGACCCATAGAATACATCTCTTAAAGAATGAGTGATATCTTTGAAGGAGAATTAAAATTAATTGTCCTTCTAAAATTTACAGATGAAATGTGAAAAATTATAAATCTAACAAATATATTTGATCCTTCACTGATTTCTTAATTGCCTGAATTGTCTATGGGTGTTTATGTGACTCATAAACCCAACTCACACAGAAGCCAGGCTGACTTCCATGAGTATTAATAGATTTATTGTTATAATTTTCAAAAATACTTTAACATTTTTGTACACTGTATACAGTGCGTTTTTTGTTGCACTTTTAATTCATTGTATCCTTCTAATCATCAGTGACTCCTTCTAATCATCCCACAGGTGTTATGGTTTCTCAGCAATTACACCAAACTTCTGGAAAGTTCTCCCTTCAGAAAGCCACTTGGGCCCATCTTGACAGAGGCTTAGCAAAGCATTAAAGCATTTTTATTTCATTTGGCCTTTAATAATTTAGTTTAATTCTTCTTTACCTTGATATTTTGCTGCTGCAGTTTCTTTAATATTTTGAAGCAAATTGTATTTTATTTTTAGCATTGTCTTTTTTATCAATTGATTTTTTTCAGTTGCATGGTATCTTTAGTTTTAAAATTTCATAAATAACTAGAAATTGTTTGTAAATGCAGAATTAATATTTCTTCAACACTAGAAACCAGCACTCCACCCCAGAGATTGCCTAAGTACAAAATGGCTACTGAAAAGACATGCTTGTTCCAAACAATGTGATCCTGAGCTGCTTTTAAGCTTGTTTTCATCATTTGCAACACAGTACTCTGCACTGATAAATTTTAAGATAAACGCAGTATTAAAGAGGAGGTTAACCCTCAACTTCAGTTTTAAATATGCCTCATAGATGCTTTGAAAAGTGTCTATTTAAAGAGCATGTTACAGCAGCTGGTAATTTTCTCAGTGTTGCACAAAATTATTCTGGGATGCTATTACCTGTGCAGGGTTTCCATCTGGATTTTGGAGACTGTATAGTATAATTATAATAGACATTTGATCAGATGACCTTTATTAAAATTACACCATTCCACAATATTTTTAATGTGGCAATTTAAGGTCACTGGTTCTCATCACAGTATCTTCTGAAGCTAGCAGTATACACTGGAAAAATGCAATATTTATGAATTTACATAAGAAAATTTCTCAAGCTGTAGCATTAATCTCCATATTTTTCTCAAATCAGTATTCCATTTTTGATTTACTCATTTTTATTTGCAGATGTTTGACCTAGTCAATATATTCTTAGATATGTTAACATTAAAGGAGTTTTTGGCATTTTCATATTCTTTAGGGACACAGTAGTGATAGTAATGTATATTTCTTATGGCTCAGCTTTGTTGACTTTGTTTCACAAAACTGAATACGCTGATTTGGTTTATTCGATATTTTCCTCCTCTTGTAGCCAGACAGGATCAGAATTTTTCCCTATAAAAACAAATTACTAGAGGTTCTTAGGCATATTAAAGATATCATTGAGCCTAAGCAGTATTTCCCTGAAGGCATTAAAAGGAGAAACAGAAACTGAATTATGATGATGTTATATGGCAATTGTGAATATAATTGCTCCTTAGAAAATTATTGTTTTAAAAGTAATGGCCAATCTTTATGACAAAGTGTGCCACAAGTCAAATCTAAAGTGTGATATAGTGCCATACCAGACCAATAAAATAGGGTTTCTCTCCAGAATACAGAGATCAGTTTCTTTAGAAAAAAATGGCTGCTTTGGAGGGTAGATTCTATGGCAATATACAGTATTGAGGTTCATTGGGCTTTCTCTGTGTGTGTTACTGCCTCCTCTGGTGGGCATTTTGTGATCAACTATACATTCTGTCGTGGCCATTTTGTGGTTGTGCTTGCAAACCTGTGTCAGAATTCTAAAGTTGCCCACAGTCTCAAAAAGATTGGGGAGCCCTGATCTTATAGACCATGTCAGCAAAGCTTATAGGTTTCTAAAACATTCACATGCTGTGAGCTGTGGGTAATGGTTGTCAAATCTAGGTTGGAAAACTCCTGGAGATTTGAGGATGGAGTATGGAAAGCACAGGGACCTCAGTGGGATACAATGCCATAAAGTCCACCCTCAGAACCATCTATTTTCTCCAGGAGAACTGATCTCTGTAGTCTTGAGATGAGCTGTAATTCCAGGGGATTCTCAGGTCCCACCTGCAGGCAGGCATCCCTACAAACCTATCTTGTACGAATCACCAAATGTAACAACAAGAAGGTAGATGTTGACAGGTAATCAAGTTTAACTTAATTCACATCTTTATATTTGAACAAAACTATCAAGAGAAGAATGTAACCTTAAAAGGAGAGATAGTATTCTCAGTGTTTGGCTGTCATTGCTTTCTTAAAGGCCAGAAAGGTCTTCCTGAAAGGTTTCACTTCAAGTTAAAGCTTCTTCCATACCACTATTGGTGTCTTAGTATAATTTGAATTGGAACCAACCAGGCTTGCTCCATCAGAGGGAGAGTTCTTACATAGCAGAAAGCAGTGGTTGGATCCAGCCCATAAGTAATGTGCTTCTATGGTTTTGATTTTTTCCCTAGATGTTCTGAAAGATAAACACAAATGATGTAGTGGATAAAAGTGTCAGACTATGATCTGGAAGACCCAGGTTTAAATTCCCACTCATTCAACAGAAGCTTGCTGGGCCACATAATTTCAGCCTAACTCACCTTACAGGGTTGTTATGAGGATAAAATAGATGAGAGGAGAAGAATGTAAGCCACTTTGGGGTCCTCACTGGGGAGAAAGGTAGGATATAAATAAAGTAAATAAATAAAAAAAATTAAGAAATCCTGACAACTATCAGTTAAAAAAAATCAGCTGCACCTAGTTAATGAACCCATTGAACCTCAAGCATTCCCAAGTACTTTTTTCCTCTAAATGGTAAGAACAGGGTAACAGCATGGCCAAACTCTAGCAGCAGCAAGAGCAGAGTCACCTTGGTGCAAGAGAACAACAGGCATTGTTGGTGGCAGGGAGAATCCCACCTGCACCACTGAATCCCATCATATTTCTTTGGTCAGCTCTACCCTAAATATGTGTGTAGATATATGTGTGTGTTTGTACATTTTGTAAAGCAAAAGTCTAGTTACAACTTGTGTGTATTTGTAACCTGAACAACATGTATAAGAGTCAATAACAGAACAAATATGTGTCTGCACTACACACACACATAAAACATCATCCGAAGTACCCATTTTCTCTTGTGTAATTATTTCTTGAAACATCCTCTAGCACTCATTGTCCTGCCATCATTTTTGCAACCTCAAAGCTGAGTTAAATGAGAGATGTTCATTAATCTGCCACAGGTAATGACAAAGGAGGCAGTTTTATAGAGATGATTTACAAGAAAATAGTATGGTGTTATCTCAACACAAATAACATTTATACTTATTCCCAGCAACTAATTTTGCCTTTCTTTGAACTGGTTCAATTCCTCCTGACATATCAAGAACAAGAATGCAGCTTTGTAAGTAGCGTAGCTGACACTAATTCTAGGTGCACACATATCAAACTGAATGCTTACAAAACATATATATGAAATGTATGGAAGTACCTACAATAAAACAATGCAAAGATGATCATGACCTATGTTTAGGAGAATTGGCATTTAAAAAAAATATTACTACAGGCATTGAATTCCATAATAGCTTAATATAAAGAAGAGAAAAAGAAAGATGAAATAAGGTTGTTTACAGTGATTAATTTTATCTCTTACTTATTCCAACGCATAATACTTAACCTATTTTGGCAAAGTGTAATTAATGTCATCAATGATATGTTATGCAATGATACACTACTGGATCCTAAAATAATTCTCACACTATTTAAAAGGATCAGTAGTTTATTCATACACTGAGTTAATCTCTGCTCTGATTACAGTCGTTAAGACGGTTATTGAGGCATATTGGGGAGAGGAAAGAAAACAGAACTGGCTTCTATAAAAGATAGTTTTAATTGTGTTTGGAATGTAGCCCTGTTAACTTAACTAAATACACATAATGCCAAAACATGCAAACAAGTAATTTACAATGTACAATAAGTTAATGCTGTGCAACGTTTAACAGTAAACCGCAGCTGCAGAAGCCTTTATTTGAATCAGATTCATAGCATGTTGTAGGTGTCTAAACCTTGTTTCGTGTGGTTTCATTGATTGAAACCAATGTCCTGATTATTTGCTCTGGAAGGGGTGAAAAGACACCTAAAGAAAGACCTTTCAAAGCAAATAAATTGTGTGAGAGTGTGGCTCAATGAACTAAACTTCCTAGGAGGAATGGCTATAATCAGTCTATCCCATGTCTACAGATTCCATTTCAGAATTGTTGAGAAGTTCTCATCATGGATCTTCCTGCATCTTATTTGGTTTGGCCCTATAACTGTCATGGAAAGGGGTTTTTTTAATGGAACTCCTACTTTTTCTATTTGTCTCTCACAATTGCTCAGGATGAATCATCTGGCAATTTATCTCCGTTTAATGCCTAATTATGCCAGTTCACACACCAGCACACCAGCATCAGAGGTGCTTTCCCATTCCCTCTCCACACGCTGTTCAAGTCAAGTCTGTTGAAAGTATGGTGAGAATAACACATGAGTACCACCTGACAATCATCTCTGCCCTCTAAATCTGTGCTACTTCTGTATGGGTTCTACAAACCACAACAGTAATTTTCATGAAAACATTCCTTGACAGTAATTAGAGTTTTATTACTCAAAGAGTTGCTCAGGTTTGCAACAAAAAATATGCCCAAATCTAAGCTAATTAGTACTATAAATCAAAATTTAAAAAGAAGAGCCCTTTAAAAGGTAAAGAATGTCATTCACTACAGAGCCACTGCTTTGCAATTGCTAAGTGAAGGAAGAACAATAAAGCCTGACAACCTGACAAGAGCAGAAAATTGACTTTAGTGCGAACAGTGAAATAAAGCATGTTAAGCACAGCTATCATCTTCCCTCATAAAAGCAGTCAGCTTGCTATTGAGGTGATGCAAGGGAATTGTAGAGAAACAAAAAAAAAGTTGAATCCGTTGAAATGATTCTGAGCTTATGACTGTAACAATTACTAATATCTGAGTTGATGCCAGTTTAAAAATATAAACTCCATATAGGAGATAGAAAGTGTTATGAGCCTGGAAAGATAGGCACCAATAGCCAATATGTATATCATGTAAGTTTTTGCTCTCTCTGTTTTACCCAGCTTCCTCCCCTACTCTAGGCTCTGTTACTAAGAGGATCCAGATTGGCCTACAGAGAAAAATATTGGAACAGGTATTTTTCACTTATTTTTACCTGGTATTTCAGTTAAAGAATTAATGGACTCTGTCATTTTAAGAGATTGTGTTACCCATCTCCTTGCCACAATACTGTGACTGGACATATATAGGTTTTGGTCTCAGGTTTGACCAGATTCTTTCAGTCACCTGATTCACATCATCATGGGTCTTGCTGAGTATTTATGGTGCCTTTGGGTGAGCAAGGCTTTTTGCAATTTGAGGACCAAAGAGAAGTATAGCAGGCATGACAATACAATGATAAATATCTTCAAGCTCTTCTCACTACACAGCAGACTTCTCTGTTGTTTAAAGCCCTGTAAACTCTTAAGTCAAATTCTAAAAGAAAGGGGGGGGGGGTTCCCAGTACATTCACTACATGAATCCATGTAACAACTATCTCTGCTGTGAACACAAACCATATAATTCCATGGTTATGCATATAACATAATGAATTGCTGAGAACAACAAACAAATAAAGAGCCAGTTTGGTGTAGTGGTCAAGTATGCGAACTGTTATCTGGGATAACTGGGTTTGAATCCCCACTCCTCCACTTGCAGCTGCTGGAATGGCTTTGGGCTAGCCATAGCTACTGCAAGAGTTGTCCTTGAAAGGGCCACTGCTGTGAGAGCCCTGTCAGCCCCATCCACCTCACAGGGTGTCTGTTGTGGGGGCGAGGGAGACTATAGGAGATTGTAAATCACTCTGAGTCTCTGATTCAGAGAGAAGGGTAGGGTATAAATCTGCAGTTATCGTCAGTAATGAGTAACCTGTTAAGTACCTTCCTATATTCTGATTAACCTTTCCATTATTAGCTGCCCAATTCTTGTTAATCTAATCAAGGCATGGGAGATAAAGGTGAGCAACCAGCAAATGATTTGTCTCTTGACTGTGCAGATAAATCCTGCAAGAGGGGGATTTGTTCAAAGACACAGGATGGTATGGACCACAGCTAATGCATATGGGTGAAATGCATGTATGTACAGCCTTGGATCCATTGTGGAATTTCTGCAGATAGATATCCATCCTTGAAGAGTTACTTTCTCTCCTTTCCTGATCACTGCAAGATCCTTTGAGTTGAAAGGCTGCTCATGAGGAACAGGGGACCCCACAGCTGCAACATTTTGGGAAGAGCATTATGGCTGCAACAAAAGGGAGAAAGTGAGAAAGTAATATTCCATGGAAATCTTTCTGTTGGTGCAAATGTGCCATTGGGTCCAAGCTGTTTTGCCCAATCATCATGATCAGAAATCTCAGTTCAAGCTCATTTACAACTCTGTCAGTCTATGCCTTTGGGATGCTGTCTGAGAAACACAGACATCATTAATCCTACAGTTGTACTTGTCTGAACTTAGCCCAGTTATGCTATCATATTAAATTGTCAACCCAGCTCAACAACACTTTGATGCCTGCTTTCCCCATCCACTGCAGGTTGTAACTGCAATTACAAAGGTTGCAATTATCTATTAAAAACCACTGAAAATATCTCAGAAGTAGCAAAATAACAACCATTGGGGAGCAGAGAGAAAGAAAAGTGAAAGAGACTGCTGTTTTCCCATCTATCAGAGAACTGCATTTTCTTTTGCATGACAGAGGTTTTGGAAGATGATTGTATCTGAGAAATGTTCTTGAGTATTTCTGTGCAGCCCTGAATTAAAATTTAATCACATAATTTGAAAAGATAGTAATTTATTTTCCAACAAAATTTATTGGAACTGATGTTAAAATAAGAAGTAAAAAGATAAGCCAGTAAACAGCCTTGATGTACCCCTATCATGTTAAAGCTAAATTCCCAGCTCTAACCATGTTGCTTGTAGATAGACACAAAGAGCCCTGTGGTGCAGCGTGGTAAGCTGCAGTACTGCAGTCGAAGCTTTCTGTTTACAACCTGAGTTCGATCCCGGTGGAAGTTAGGTTCACATAGCCCGCTCAAGGTTGACTCAGCCTTCCACCCTTCCAAGGTCGGTAAAATGAGTACCCAGCTTGCTGGGGGTAAAGTGTAGACGACTGGGGAAGGCAGTGGCTAACCACCCCATAAAAAGTCTGCCATGAAAATGTCGTGATGCAACGTGACCCCAGAGTCGGAAATGACTGGTGCTTGTACAGGGGACTACCTTTTTTACTTTAGACACAAACTTACATTACTGTAATAAAAGGCACTTATTAAGACTATAAAATGCTAGTTTATTCCAGAGCAGATTTCCACTTCTATGATAAAACACAAAGAGTAAATCAATAAAGGAAATAAAAAAGATTTTTTGTAACATCCACAAATCTCAAAGGGCAAAGCAAATCTAGGGTTGCCAATCTCCAGTTGGGGGCAGGGAATCTCCTGATTTGGAGGCCTTCCCCCTCTTCAGGGTTAGCAGAAAGCGGGGGGGGGGGGAGGGATGTCCACTGCTCTCAGATACTCTGTCCAGAACTTAACTAACAGATGTATGGCCCCTTTCCTCAGTGAACTCCAAGGAGGTAGATTTCACAATGGATCTGCCCTGGGAGTAAAAAATAATCACTACACATTTTATTTTTTGTGAGCTAGCAATGAAGACACTTTCTTTTTTCAAGTGTCACTTGTGTTGGAAATGTTATTAAGATATTGGAAATTATTTAGAAGCACACTACAAAGGACTGCTTCAGCTATCTGTTCTCTTGGGGTTTTCAAACACAAAGCTTAGTTATTTTCAGGCACGCAGGTGTCAGTTTGTAAGAGGAAATTGTTTTGGAAAAGCAAATTATTCTGAGCTCTGTATATATAAATTTCAGTCCTTACTTCCAATTTACATACAGCTGCAACGATTTCATACTTGCATTAGTTAAAGTTTACGGATATTACTCCTCTGATCATAGCTAGGGTAAGTTTAAAGTGCCTTTTGTGAGCTATTTATCAGTCTGGTTATACTTCCTTTTCAAAACTGCTGCTGTTTACTAGCATAACACAGATATTTAAGTAGCTTTCCATTAAAAACTGTGCTAATGTCGTTACTTTCTCACACAGCTTCATCTTCTTATAATTAGGACTTCCATTATGAGATTTAAATGAGAAACAGAATGATAATATGACTAGACAAGAATGTGATTGTAAGCCTCATTGAGACTCCTTCAGGTACTGAAAAGCAGTGTATAAAATCATCATCATCATCATTCTTCTTCTTTGTCATCTTCATCTTCTACACCTTCTCCTCAGGAAAAAGTTCTGATTATGGAACACAGCACCCCCTGAAGGCTCTTAGCTGTAAAAACCTACCAATAGATGGACCTGCTCATGCACAATCCCCATGTGTGCCTGCCCAGAAGAACAACAGTTACAAGTAAGTGCAACCCTGTTAACTAAGCTTGTTATTCCTATTTGGTCGAATCTGTTAAACATCTTAATTATGCTGTATGCTGATTTACTGCTCACCCTCTGCCTATGTATATGGACTGGTAATTTCCATTTCATTGTATCTGAAGAAGTGTGTGAGCACACAAAAAAGTTACACATTGAATAAAACTCAGTTGGTCTTAAAGGTGCCACTGGACTCAGGCTTTGTTGGTACTGGACCAGTACCAGCATTGTCCATTTTGGGAATGAGCAGCCTGGTGTTTCACAGAATTATGCAGGAAAGTTATGATACCCTGAGGTAAAGATATTTTAAAAAATGTTATTCCAGATAAAAATTCACTGGCTGATAGAGTAGAATGAGAAACATCTGTTAAAAAGCAGTTATTTCTAATGTGGTATATTTTAAAGTCAGAATGCAGGCTAGGCGTTTATGCCAAGTACTCTAATGTAGGATGGAGGACTTCAGGTTTATCTAGTGAGTTTTGTTACTGTGCCTGTCAAAAAGATATAAGTGTACTAGAAACATGTCTGTATGCACGAGGTCTACTTTCCAATGTGATCCAAGATTATTCTGGAGAAGCCTGAGTGCAAGGAAAAAACAAGCAGCTTAAGAGTTGTAAAATGGCCCTGTTTTATATGTTGTGTAAAAGTAGTTTTAGAGTATTGATGAAATCTAGACATTAATTCTAATCACATATGTAAACAAAAATATATTTCCACTATTTCAAATAAATGCATAGATCTTTTGCTAGAGTTTTGCTAGACAAATTCCAAACCCTTCAAAGTAGCCACCAGTTGTCTCTGGAATGCATACTAAAAATGGGTGCTATGACTCTGCCTGTTCAACTATTCCTTCACACATTTATTTAAAAACATGTTTAAATATTTTTGGGGATGCATTCCCATCTGGTGCAACAAGCGTCCGAGGAGGAAAAAAGAAATCATTTGTAAAAATAGTATGAAATATACCCAGTTGGTTATTTTAAGTACTATTTTTCCTTATGCCAAAACAATTTAAATGATTTAAAACAATATATGTAAAACAATGTAATTGACATAATGGTGGTTGAGAATGCTGACAGACATGACTCTATGCTAAAGCAAAGGTGGGGTTGCCAATCCCCAGTTGAGGGCAGGGGATCCCCTGGTTTGGAGGCCCTCCCCCTGCTTCATGGTTATCAGAAAGTGGGGTGGGGAAGGGAAATGTCTGCTGGGCATTCTATTATAGATTGATCCATGGGTATCTGGGGTTCTGGGGGGCTGTTTTTTGAGGTAGGCACCAAATTTTCAGCATAGCATCCAGTGCCTCTCCTCAAAACACTCCCCCAAGTTTCAAAAAAATTGGACCAGGACCCAAAAGAAGGTTCTCCTATCCTTCATTATTCCAAATGGAGGTAAGGCATTTAAAAGGTGAGCAGTTCCTTTAAATGTGATGGCCATAACTCCCTTTGGAGTTCAGTCATACTTGTCACACCCTTGCTCCTGACTCCACCTCCAAAGTCCCCAGATATTTCTTGAGTCAGACCTGGCAACCCTAACAAAGAACTTTGATTGACTTAGGCTGGGGGAAGGGTGCTGAATGTTTCCCATTCATAAAAAACCTGAAATAAACCTAAGTGTGTGTATGGAGTTTATTGCACATTAGTGAACAGTTTATACATATTGTAGGGTTTTCCAACCATCTCAAAATTGTGAGTAATTTTGGAATTTGAGAACACCCAGTGAATGGCACTAGAAAATGGCTGCCATTGAGTGAGCTGTGTCCAATAATAAAACATGAAGATTCCTGAAGTTCAGAGATTTCAAGCGAGGCATCCTACAATGGTGATGCCTTTTGGGCTCTTCTCAGGTACTCTTGCCCTAGGGAGGCACAGACAAGCCAGGATTGGCTTTTTGCTTTAAAAAAAGTGAAGGTCTAGGGAAGAAGTAAGTGGAAGACAGGAAACACACTGATGAGTACCACATTAGGGTTGACTTAAAGACATCATAAGTCTCAGAACTGCACCAGTAGGATTAAGTGATCAATATAAAATATGAAATGACAATGTATACAATCAGTCTGAGATTCATGTTAAAGAAATTAGAAAAGACTACAACGACTAAGTGACATGAGAAACCACTGGCGCAGTGTAAGGGAGGTCACAGGGGCACTCATCTTGGGCACAAAATTTCAAAACAAAAAATGAAAAGTAATAATAAAGGCGTGAGGCAGGGGGCTGCTTGCTGACAGCTTCTTTGATGTATGCGGGGCAGTGGGGGGTGCAACTCGCAGACTAGACCAAAAGGGGCTCTCACTGTCAGGCTGCAGCTGCTTCCAAGAGGGAGGGAGGGAGCTGGTGGAAAGTGCCTTGCCACCAGAACTGATTTGAGCTTGCCATGGGGGGGGGGGGGCTTTGAGAAGCAGGAAAGGAATGAAGGGAATGTTGGGCACCAAAATGGTCAGTCTTGGGGTGAACAAAAGAAAACTCCCTCCATGATAGCAGCTTCACATCCCTCCAGCGAGGGCTGCTCTCTGGACAGGGAACAAGCCACATGGTGGCAGTGGCAGAGGACAGAAAGGGTGGCAAGGAGAGCTGTCAGGGTCACTCCAGGTGCCCTGGGTTGGCCTGACTCCTCTTCACTACCTTCCTGGCTGGGCTTGGCGACTACCACCTGGACTTCTTCAGAGACTGCCAGAGAAAAAGTCCACTTGCAGCTGGCATTGAGCCTTCCTGAAGCTCCTTCCAGCCAGGGTTGGGGGTTTCTAAGAAGATTCCTTCTGAGAAAGGGCAGGGGGAGGACTCTTGGAAGCTCTTGAACTCAAATCCAGTGCTCTGGACACTAGGTCCTCAGAAACTAGGGTCATTATTAGAAGCTGAGAGACTGAGGATGGTGCACCATAGCTGGGGTCCCAGCTGTGTGTGTGTGGGGGGGGGGTGGGTTTCCATGGCCAGAGATGGCTTGCTATTGCATCCCTGTGCATCAGAACCTTGATAGGCTGGAAAACTCGGTTAAAACCAATAAAATGAATTTTAACAGGGATACAAGTAAAGTTTTGCATTTAGGTAGGAAAATTCCAATGCATAGTTAGAGGATGGGGGAGACTTGTCTTAGCAGTAGTATGTGCGAAAAGGATCTAGGGGTCTTAGTGGATCATATGCTGAACATGAGTCAACAGTGTGATGTGGTGGCTAAAAAGGAAAATGCAATGTTGGGCTGTATCAACACAAGTATAGTGTCCAGATCATGTGAAGTGATGGTATCGCTTTACTCTGCGCTGGTAAGACCTCACTTGGAGTATTGTGTTCAGTTTTGGGCACCACTTTTTAAGCAGATATAGGCAAGCTGGAACAGGTCCAGAGGAGGGTGATGAAGATGATGAGGGGTCTGGAGACCAAGTCCTGTGAAGAAAGGTTAAAGGAGCTGGGCATGTTTAGCCTGGAGAGGATGTGGCTGAGAGGTGATATGATCACTATCTTCAAGTACTTGAATGGCTGTCATCTAGAGGATGGTGTGGAATTGTTTTCTGTGGTCCCAGAAGGTAGGACCAGAACCAGTGGGTTGAAATTAAATCAAAAGAGTTTCCGGCTCAACATTAGGGAGAACTTCCTGACTGTTAGAGTGATTCCTCAGTGGAACAGGCTTCCTCGGGCGGTGGTGGACTTTCCTTCCGTAGAGGAAGGAAACAGAGGCTAGATGGCCATCTGACAGCAATGAAGATCCTGTGAATTTAGGCGGAGGTGTTTGTGAGTTTCCTGCATTGTGCAAGGGGTTGGAATAGATGACCCTGAAGGACCCTTCCAACTCTATGATTCTATACATATCTGGCAACTCCATAAGGCTTTTGCAGCCAGCTTCCTAGAGTTTTGACACTGCCAACTTGGCTGACTCTCTATTCCAACTATCTGCTTCCTTCTTTGCCTCTAGCCTGACTGCTACAATAAGAAGTCTCCGTTTTATGCTTTGTTCCTAGCTCTTCTCACTCTTTTCAGACTACTTGCTTGAAAGCTAGCCACAAAACTGGGAGTACATTAAGTACAATCCTCCTTGAGCTTCTGTCCTGTGCCAAGGTACTTTCTAGTACTGACCACTTTTTGTATTTTTTGACGTGCATGTGTGTGCACACCTGGAAGTCATGGTGACCTCTAGTGACTGACCCCTATTGGGGGCATGGAGAATGTTCAGCCGGGTGGTTGCATAAAGCCTGCCTTTGCCTCCCGGCTCTGGTGTTCCATCTAAGTACTTCCCTTATTTTATCCTGCTTATTTTCTGAGATCCGATGAGATCGGGTTTGCCTGGGCTATCCAGGTCAGGGCTAGTACTGATCACTTTCGATACAAATTAGTAGCAAAAGGGATATGCCTAGATTGATTGGTTTATAGCTAAAACTGCTTGGGTATGTTCAAGCAGCTTCCCCCCTGAATAGTACAAGAATTATTGTGCAAGGAAAGCAGTTATGATCAACAAATTAAACTGGGATGAAATTTCAGCAAAAAATGATATAATGTATAGACACAAGTTTTAAACACATGTAACTCTCCCATTTTATTTGACATTTGACACATGCTCCTCACTCTGACGTACAGTGCCTATGATCAGTTACTGAATATTTTTAGCATGGACAAGTAGGGTACTGATGCATTAAGTTAAAGGAAGGGATCAGTAGTAAAATGGCGGTGTATCTATTCATCCCAAGCCTTACATATTGGTATCTGGCAAATATACTCTGCTGTTGAGACAATGAAAACGTTACCAGTTTTTAAAACTGCCATATTTTTACTTACTAGAGTTTTATTTTTACATTGTTGGGAGCAGAAAATATCCCCTCCCCCTCATGCCTGCATACCTTCTGCTGACTGGAGATAGTTTTATGGAAGGTATTTTAAAAAGTATAATATTTATACAAAGCAAGAAACATACCTGTCCCACCTCATCCGCTGAACCCCCCCTGTCCCCCGTTTTTCGTCTTTATCCCCACAGATCTGAAACCCAATCAGCTTCCAACAACACCCATCATATTATTAGCATATAAAAACACTATCCAACACTTGCAATAATTCCTAATAAAAATATTTAAGGTCACATTTTTAAAGCTAGCAAACAGTTCAGTGAAATGAAATGAAAAAAATTGCCTTACTACTGTGGGGGGGAGCCTCTAAATTGTTTAGATTAGGGGGACCACTCTTGTGAAGAAATTATAAGTATGGGATATGGAAAAGTCTGCCCATCAGATCATGGGTTTGATTTGCAATATGCATTATGTAACCTAAAGTGGTGTCAGGTTGGACTAGGGTAGGGACCATGATGCTTGCTGGCTAAACCCTGGGTTCATTATTTCTCTTAGCCCAAACTTCCCAACAGGCTAGTTCTGATGCTGAAATAAAGAATCATGTACACCATCTCAAGCTCCTTGGAGGAAAGGCAGCACAAAAATATAGTGGACTGAGGTGCCGGGGTTGGCTCTTGATTGTTAAGGCACTCATTTTCTGACAAGCCTGTTTCTGCATTTATGTGTACAAATGATCAATTGAAGAATTAAGATTACATCTGTTAGCTCAGCATGTCTAACCCTGAGAGCTAGAGCATGGGAAATGGCTGGAAGGAAGACACAGCCATTAGCTGCCTATAAAAACCTTTAACCCCATACTGTTGCTTCCCTATCTACAACAGCATACACTCCCCAGACTAGTCCAATTTAATCAGATATCCGAAGACAAGCAGGATCAGCCCTGGTTAGTATTTGGATGGGAGACCACCAAGGAAGTTCAGGATCCTTACTAGGAGGCAGGCAGAACCCCATGGGGTTACTCAAGTCAACTGTGAGTTGATGGCAAAGCCCCTCCAAAAAATGAACAACCCCCCCCCCCTCCATGCTCTCAACTGGGTCCTTGGGAGAACTATGGAAGGGAAGATACTCATACCACCATGAGCATCGTTTCCTTTAACAAGGAATGTTTCACAACCATTCCAAATCCTATTAAATAAAATGGGATTTACTTCTGAGCAGACCAGTTTAGGATTACTCCCTGTGTCTGCTACCCAGATGCTTTTAAGCATTAGCAGTAAAGCTATCTAAGCCAAACATTCAAACATTTGACTTCTACTTAATCTGAAAATAGTTATAACTATTGAGATGTTTCAAACAACAGTATATACTGTTCTTACTATATTTAATGTAGAACTGAGATTGTAACATGGGAGAGATGAGCTTCTACGCATTACACCATTTCAAATACTTTTTTTTAAAAAAATGACATACTGTATTTTCCTTTCCATACTGTGAAGCATGGAATATGAATTAATACCTTTTTATATCATCACTTAACAACAGCCGTTTATATAATGAGCAAAGTTTATTGAAGCAATATAATTAGAAACTCCTAACTCTCCTACACAATCATTGTATTAGCCTCAAATATAATTTCAGAAATCATATATTTATATGGAAATTACTCATTTTTCTTCTGACTAATATGTCAGCTCTTCTTGCTCACTCACCCCCAAAACAATGCCCCAACATACATAGAGCCCATTCCCCCCCCACCAAAAAAAAAAGAAAATCGGTGAAAGTGATGTAAAAGGACATAATTAATAGAAATGGGAAAAGTCACGTTTATTTTTAGTGAAAAACAATCTGCTGTTTCTATGAATGTCCAGCTGTATTGAATAGCAGGATTTAACACTATTTCATAAAATACAGAGCAACAAATGTAATTATTATTCTTCAATAGAACTAAAAAAGTTAAAGAAAATAGGTGAATACTGAACTGTAATATACCAACATATGAACTTACTATGATTGTTGTTGTTTTATATTGTCTGACAACTTTTCTTAGTATTGTTCCAGTTTTAGTGTATATGCTGCTGAAGCAATCACACTTTTCTTAGTATAATAAAGTGACAACTGATTCTTATAGCATTATTTTTGGGGAAAAGAAAGAACATTTCCATACATTCTTTTGAACAAATCCTTTCCTTTCTTAGTTCCTCGAACAGCAAAGCTGCTGTTGTAAACATAAAAACTTTGGCTGTGGATTAAAAGGTGTGAAAAGGTTTGATAATTTAAAGCAGAAATTGGTTTTGTGTACAAACCCTCACCCCCCAGAACTCCAACTAATAATAATAAGCTTGTTTCTCTTGTGTTTGTTTCCCTTGGTCATTGCTTCTCCCTTTTGCTCCCAAAACTTTTATGAATAAATTTTACCATTCAAGCCAAGATCCCCCCCAGTTTTATTAGAGGAGCAATCCTACATAAGATGACTTGTATTGATCCCTTGTTGATGACTACTGCCTTTGATCCTAATTCTAGGAGTACTGATTTGATAGCTTTAACCATATAAATCTTTTAATTCAATTCAGATGTGCAATATGGCTACTTGGACAGCCCGTTATTGCTGGAGATACATATTTATTTTAAGCAACAGAAATAACAGAACTGCCAGTTATGTGGATTTTACTTGCTTCTTTCTTAGATTTTTATTTTCATCCCAGAGGCACGCTTTCTACGTTCTCCCGTCTGTCCTCATCAACTAGTTCTTTACTTCACAGCAGTGTATGAAAAATTAGCTCAACTGAACTTGTAGCATCTGCCACCTTAAGGCAATTTGAATACAATAATGTTGCAATGGAAAAACAGTTATCTTCTCTTCCTAGAAAAGGCTTGCTCTGTCCAATCATTCTGCCCTGCATAAAAGATGCTGAGCTGGTGTGAACTTGCATTTGATCTCTATTTCCTTGTTGATTTTTACAAAGCAGTCACTTACTGGTGGTTTCCATAGGAACAAGTGAGCTTATTTTTCATTCTTATGATTTTTCCTTCAACTAATAATATAGATACTGTAGAATAAAATTAGAGAGAAAAAATCTACATGTGCCATTCTTGGGTAATTTATCCACTGCAGAAGAAAGTAAAGCATAGTTTTCAATCAAACAGGGAGACATTTTCATCCTCACTGATCCTCCTCGATGATCTAATTTTATTTATTTATAAATGTATACAGACTGCCTCTGTCACAGACATTAAAAAATGAGTGATGGCTACTTACATCTTTGGTTTCTGCGCTTGTTCTTGTACATTGTCATTCTGAAGAAACCCTGCTATCCAAGAAACAATTCTCAATACCCAGACAAAAGAGACAAGATCGTGCTTCCGCTCTGCAGCGAGACAGTTGCTCACTGACAGAAGGTAACCAGCAGTCTCTCTCTGTGAAAGCGAGGGTAATACCATTCTCATCATATCCTGGGGAGATATGGCTAGCTCTGTTTCCTCAAAGGCAAAGCTGGGGGCAGAACAAACCTTCTCCAGTTCTTGCAACATTTCATCTCTTGTCTTGAAATACCTATTTAAAGGTTGCTGATTGAGGTATGTTGTTTTAAGGAGGTGAGTACGTGTTATTTTCCAGAGTGACCTCAACACTTTTTCCCCCTTGGAATGCAGAGAACTTAAGTAAACATTTGTGTAATTAAAAAAAATGACTTATTCATGGAGAAGCAGTAGTAAAAGATATTCAAAAGAAACTGAAATTGGCTCAACCAAGTTCTCCTCCTATTGCCGTCAATACCAGATGACATACTAAAGTAGGACTTCCTTTCATCTTTGCTGGATTGTTGATCATGCATAGTTCAATGTGAAAAAAATTAAATTAACAGGAAAGATTGCTCTTCTGTTTTCTGATTTTCCCATTTGGCTCCAAGGTTCAGACGTTCAAGTCGACTGAGAACATTTTTAATGCCATAGCTTGTTCCCAGTATTTCCTCATTAGCTGCGTGTCTTCTATTAAAAAGACAAATTGTGTCACCAACAATGTACTTTTCTTTCTACAGTAATAACTTAGGCTTAGTGCAAACATTGATAGTGCTGGTAATTTACATGTGCAGTTTGCTTGTATGAGGTTTTCTTTCCCAAATAATAGGGCTAAAGCAGGGTGGAAACGAGGGAAGCTATAAATTGTTCTGAGAATGTTAAATGTCTACAGACCTCCTGGGCCACACCATGTGGGAAGTTAAGAGGCCCACAAATATTTGAATGGTCCCTTCTTGTTTCACCCTGATTACAGCTAATATTTGTAAGATTTCTAGGTTCACAGATGGAGTCTCAGAATGAGGAATGGTTTGCATCAACTTTTAGATTAGATTAGATTAGATAATTTTATTTGTATCCCGCCCTCCCCGCCGAAGCAGGCTCAGGGCGGCTAACAACATCATACAAATTTCAATTATACAAAGAAAGCAAAAAACACAAAATTACATTTAAGCATTAAAATTCTGATTAGGTTTAAAAATTAGTTAATTAAGTTAATAAAAGTATGGTACTGTTTAAACAGTTAAGCATGGACACAGACTAGGAAAGCCCAGGGGGTGGCCTCAGACTGAACCGCTGAGCAAAGCCTGCACAAACTGAACCAGTTCAGGGCTTCCCTGGTGACATGCACACATCACTTCTGGGTGGCAACAGGTGCTGCCCCTGGTGCACCAGTATCATTTGGAAGTGATGCAAGAGCATTGGTCTCTGATGTGCACACAGGTGAGTATCATTGGGCGTGCCCTCATGTTACCTGGAAGTGATTGGAGCACATCAGGTAATGTACTTAATCACTTTTGGATGATGCAGATGCATTGGGGGTGGTACCCAACCCCCCGAACCAAACCGCCCTGAGCCTGCTTCGGCGGGGGAGGGCGGGACACAAATAAAATTTTACTTACTTACTTACTTACACACATAGGCAGCCTGAACACCCAAACCAAACCAAGCAGAAGCTTGGTGAATATTCAAGGAAGGCTCCTTCCCTGAACCTTGGTCCAGGGTTTGTGAACCAGCCAAAGTTCAGACCAAACTTTGACTTGCGTTTGGGTCTGTGCCCATCAAAAATGAACAGCAGTTTAAGACATCTTGTACAGTAGTCTGTAAAGTCTGTTCTAGAGCAAACGAAGATCATGTGATCATAGGAGAAGTCCACATTACTAATTCTTTAACATTGTAAAATATATTATAAGTTCTATTATTTCAGTGTCTAAAACTTTGCCTAATGCATGATTGCATGACATCTGTGCATGAAGTTGCGCTTCCACAGTGTAGTTTAGAATCCCCTTTGGGATTTTAAGCAAAAAAGTTTGCTTTGGATATAAACGGCAGAATCTCAAGATGAGCTACATGAGAACTCAGCAGCCCTAGCATGTTCACACTAACCTAAAAGAGCAGTGATCACATTACTCACGTCACTGGAGCCTCAGTCAAATTAGACAGACAATCTAGTAATTTGCAATTCACTACTGGCCCTCCCCAATGGCAATTTAGCCTGCTCACCCATGTTATATACCCATGTTACATGAACATCAAATTATTTGATACTTTTAACATTATTGTTATTAAGGATGACATAATTCAAATACAAGTAATATGAAACTTTTGTCTTCTCATTCACTTTCATTCAAGAGGATTATTCAATCCTAGATAAAAAAGCAAAGTCTACTTCAGATCATGGAACTCTGAAGCCAAACTCTACCATTAATTCAGTATTTCCACCGGTCTTGTATTTATGTTATTAAGGGTTTAGGAGCAAGTGATTAAAGGGAAACAAAAAAAAATTAAATATGCTTGAGATTGAATTTTGATTAAAGAGTTTTCTTGATGTTGTTATGGTAACAAAGAGATTAGCTTTTATCCTAAAGCTGGCAAATTAGTTTTTCCTTTACATTACAGTTCTAAAAGATAACATCAAAACTTAATTAACAGGACAATGGATATGCAATCCACTTTGAACAGTTGCCATGCACCCCCCAGCTAAAATGGGCCATGTTATTGCATGTACAGTTCTTAGCAGACTGTATCATGGAGCCCACAAGCTCTGTGCTTTGTATACAAGCTTAATTCCCCATCAGCTCTTCTCAGCCTTGAAAACATGGCAGCCTGAGATAATTGCCCAAGATAATGGAAATAGCAAATAAAAGTCTTATTCCCTATACTACATCTTTGTAGGAAGTCAAAGGGACTATGAACTATCACTCCTTCACACTTTACCACATCATAGATACTTTATTTGAGTCAAGAGGTGGTAAAAACTAGGCATTCCATGGCACACCTCTCATGGGTTCAGGGACTGATGAAGTTGTAGGGTTAAATTGCAAACCTGCTAGTGACTGAAGGCTGATTCATATGTTACAGTCTTAAAGAACAGGACTAGCTCTTAAAATGTGGCAATCTGAAGTAGTTATCTTTGGTTGCCAGTTTGGAAGAATTGCAACCACCTATCCTATCTGCCACTCTCACTGCCCCATTCCCCCAGACGCTGTGAAAAGCATAGTAGGCAAACCACACACACCTGTTCTAATAGTGTTTTTAAAGGAATTGGAGCAGTAAAGAGGTAAACAGAGTAATTGCCTCTAGTTCTAGGCAGAAACAGCAGTAGCAACAGTGGTAGGGAAAAGGCAGGGGTGGTGCCTCCAACAGCAAAACAACTTGAGATGGCACCATTAACAAGTGACTCACTGCAAGTTTAAGTTAATCCCTTTCTTCCACTTTGGAATCCTGAAAGAAAGAACAAGCCACGCCCAGCTGGCCTGCCTCCAGAACCTTCCCTTTGGTTGGGATTGCCAGGCCTGTGTTGGGAAATTCTTGTAGACTTTGGATGTGGATCTGGGAGAGGGCAGGGTTTAAGGAGGGTCCACAGGGTGGTACAGAGACCATTTTCAAAGCAGTCATTTTCTCCAGGGGAGCTGATCTCTGCCAGCTGGAGATCAGTTGTAAAAGTGGGAGATCCCCAGGTCCCATCTGGAAGCTGTCTGTGCCTCTGAGAAGAAGAGAACCCTGCTACTGCTATACACACTCCCTTGATAAAGACCAGCAGCTTCCCACTGGCTGGGGACTTTTCTTTCTTATTATTTCTGAAGTAGGTGATCTTCCCTAGCACTTTGGAGGAGGCAATAACTAAGGTAGACTTTCAATCCACCCAAATATGTAATTTTGTTTAAAGAGTAGTGTTTTCATCTTCAAAAAATCAGCCAGACATAAAGTTCCTAATGTTCTCCCTGTCTATATATTAATAGACTTTGTACCAGAAGATGAAAGTTGACCTATGATGTTTTAGGAAGATTGTTTCACTAAAATAATATCTATAAATTTATCTGTAATCTTCTAGGTCCTCAGGGGTTCTGGATATGCTTGATGCAGTCAGTGCCTCCAGCCTGTTTCGTAGATTCTTCACACTGTGTAATATAATTCCTGAAAGGCAATTTGTTCAGTTTTTGCCCAGTTACCATTTCCAAAATGACTGATTAATGTGTTTCACACCTTTTCCAACTGCTGGGCACAGAACAGTCAAACTTCTTCTTCATAGGAAAATTCTATTCCTTCTCTAGATATTAATATATTGTTTTAAATAGAATCCCTATTTTCCACTGAGATTAGTCAAATTTTCATTTTTAAATGCTAA
Source organism: Heteronotia binoei (assembly GCF_032191835.1). Classification (NCBI taxonomy): domain Eukaryota; kingdom Metazoa; phylum Chordata; class Lepidosauria; order Squamata; family Gekkonidae; genus Heteronotia; species Heteronotia binoei. Next base: position 46,844,893 of record NC_083229.1, read on the forward strand.
CCTTCAGCTCTTATTTCTGGACAATTAATTTTTGAGTCACTGGAGAGGGGGATGCAGGAAATGCCTGAATACCAAATAAGTAAGAGGACTGTTTTCCAGAGAGCTAAATGTGTCAGTGTGGCAGCATGCAGATAGCACTGCTGGGTGTGTCACTTTCCACTAAAATCAGGCTGACAGGACCTTTACAGCCAAAAAACCCTACGAAGTCATATTGGTTTCATAAATCAAACACTAGGGATTTCTTTGTTTGGAATGTGATTCCTGTGTTGACCCTATTTAGTCCAGATATGGTATTCTGATTAGCACTTGCATCAGAACCATAATTTGGCACAGTTCTTCTGTAGCTCTTAGACATAGGATGCACTGAATTAGTAAAGTGTTTCAACTGAAGAACTGTTCTCAGGAAGAATAATTACACAGTTTGTTGATCCCACAGATGTATTTTGTGAGTAAAGGTGCTTTCCTCTAGACGAAGGAACACTCTTCTATGTATTTTGAGTCAGGGGACATCTTCCATTGGAAAAAACATGTCTGCTAGTACAATTAATCTACCATATCCAACCCAACAATTTCCATCATCCAAGAACCATTGTTCAACACTGACTACTAGCAGAATAAAATTCAACATTCAGAGTCATACAGTTTGAGAAAACTCTTTGGAACAAGTATACCTCTGCAAAATGCTAGCAAGATAGGCAGACCTCCTTCAGAAGGCAGTTTTGTACTGTAGGTACCTCCAATGTAAATCTATGACTTCTAGTCAAGGAGGGCCATACTTGGAATAACAGAGCTGTCAGAAACTTATAAGAGGACCCAAATTGGCGTGCAGGTTGATTTTTAAATAGTCTGTCTAGTTAATGTGTAATGGAAATAAAATAATTTAGGCAGGGCTTTTTTTGTAGAAAAAGTCCAGTAAAACTAATTTGCATATTAGGCTATACCCCCTGATGGCACCATTGTTTCACACAGGGATTTTTTGTAGAAAAAGCCCAGCAGGAACTCATTTACATATTAGACTACACCCCCTGACACCAAGCCAGCCGGAACTGCATTCCTGTACAAAAAAAGCCCTGAATTTAGGGCATAAATTTCATACTCAAAACTTTGTGGATGTAAAACTTCAAGTTGTCTTACATTGCTAGTAGACAAAAGTGATTTATATTAAAAAAGAGAGAGATGAGTTATCATACCTCAGTCCTTGAATATACAATATTTATAGGTGATCATTGCTTTTACTAATGTTTCAGACGCAAGATGTTATAAAAGCAGATTTTATTTAAGAAATTCAGTACAAGCTGAACATTAAAAATACTGCATTATAAATTCTGAAATTCTGAGCCACTTTGGTGGGAAGGGCGGGATATAAGCCTAAATATAAATAAATAAATAAATAAATAAATAAATAAATATTTAACCTTACACACAGCAGGCAGTTATATAGCTGTAGATATGATTAAACTCCAATTAGTCCCATTGAGTTCAACTGATTTTCTCACAAGTAAGTGCTAACAGGACTTAATTTGATATACACTTATGACCAAACTACACATTGGGTGCAATCACGTGAGAGATTTGGCCCGACCTAACCATGCCTCCCCTCTGGATTTAATGTGCATGATCACATGTGCACATCTGCTCCCTGAGTCCCATCTGTACTTACATCATTTTAGGATGGGCTGGGACCAGATTAAATAGCTACTGAGAACTTCCCAGTAGCAAATCTCTAAAACGCATGCAGGGTGCATTTCCCAGCTATCTGAATGGCCAGGGTGTGCGATGTGACTACCCTAAACACGCAGGAGCAGTCTGAATGCTCCTCTTGCATGTGTGTGGCCCATACCTCTCCTATCAGCAGGGTGGGGGCTGTGTGATTGCTGTGGTATGCATCAAAGAGAACTGGCTTTTTCAAAGCCAGGATACTGCTGTGCAAAATTCCCAGTGTGATCCCACATCAAGAAATCAGCTGTAAGTTCCCCAGATCTTAGATTCAGCAGGCGTTCACAGGAGCACAGCTCCTGAACCTTTCTGACACCTCCCCCTCCTCCCCACCTACCTTGTCCATTGAATAGTAGGTGCAGCTGCATAACAATCCCTGGATTAGGAGAGCAGCCAGCCAGCCGGAGTTTTGCCATGCCCCCAGCAGCTCTCATTAACCCTTGGAGAAGCTTGCACCACCCGTTCTCCACTTCTTATGTGATTTTGGGCAGCGGGTGGCTTGCTGGTCTTTTGACTGGGGGGGTGGGGGGTGGGGTAGGAGAATGAGGCCTGGTAGTGTTGGCTGGATTTCTAGACAACCCAAGCAAGCCTCGCTTCCCCAGGGCTCTCCTTTCTTGCGTCAGGTTGCTTTTGGCTAATGTGTGTGTGGCATATGCTAATGAGTTATGCTAATGAGTCCCACCACCTATTTTTCTACAAAACAACCCCTGAAGTTCCCAATGGCAGGAACATATTTCTCAAACAGGAGGTGCACTGATTCTGATTGGGATGATAGTGGACAGGGAGAAGGTCCTCCTGCCTCCCCTATTCCATTTTCCTGACCCCAAATGGTCCTGGGTGGTGATATTTGCCTCACTGTCAGATGCGCTGAAGGGCTCCATATGCAACTGCCAGTTGGGGAAATAGTTAGGGTTGCCAGGTCCCCCCAAGTCACAGGCAGATGATGGGGGGTAGAGTTCCCAGATCCAAGTTAGGAAACTCCTGGAAATTTCAGAATAGAGTCTGGGGAGGACAGGGACTTTAGTTGGGTACAAAGTACAGAGTCCACCCTCCAAAGCATCAATTTTCTTCAGTGGAACTGACCTCTCTAGTGTGAAGAAGAACTGGGGTATCTCTGAGTCCCACTTGGTAATTCTGGGGTATCCCTGAGTCCAACTTGGAGGCTGGCATCACTAAAAATAGTATGCCTCAGGGGAAATGTTTGGGGAAAACAGTGCAAATTTGGAAGGCTAGAATCCCCGTTCTCCTAGGATTGCCAATTCTAGCTTGGAAAAATTTCTGGAGATTTGGGGGTGGTGTTTAGGGATGGGAGCTCAGAAGGTATATAATGCCATAGAGCCCACCCTCTCAAGCTGCCGTTTTCACCAGGGAAACTGATCTCTGTAAGTCAGTTGTAATTCTAGTAGAACTCAAGGCCCCATCAGGAGGCTGGTGACTAGGGATGGGTACAGACCAAAATCTGTGATGGTCTGAGGAGCAGGGTGGTGGACCCTTTGCCTAGTCTGTGTGATCACGCTTTTCAACAGACTGCCCACAGACTATGATTTTTTCCAGGTGGTCCATATGGTCTGTGAGTGCAGTCCATGGACCAGATAACCTGACACTGAGGCATTGTCAGGCAACCAGATGGGAAGTGGAGGGGACATTTGACAGACTCTTTCCCCTTTTGTACATTGGATCTTTCTCCTCCTTCCCCAATGCCAATCTGCACACAACTTGGAAGTATCCCGGAGAGGTCTGCTGCAACTTTCATGACTCTGTTTTTTTTTTTGGGGGGGGGTATTTGACAGACTCCTCCCTTTTGCACATTGGACACTAGGGTCTCCCCCCTCCCAAGTCAATCTGCACTCAACTTGGAGAGCGGGCAGAGGAGAGTCAGCTGGAGGCTTGCTGCAAGTTTAGTGTCTCTAGCTCATTGTGGGGGGAAGGCTTTCCGGCGCATTCCAAAGTCATGGACCTACAGACCCTGGCCTGGTCCATTCAATGGCCAAAATCTGTGAAAGCTTGTGGTCTATGAAACCCATGAACTACAGATCCTCAGGTTTTTTGGTCCATGCCCACCTCTACTGGTGACCCATTCTTGCCATGTGTTGTGGCCCCCGCATGCTTGAGAACTGAATTGTCACAGAGGTTTTGTAGCTGGCATCTGACTGTAAATCCCTATGGCAGTCATGTCTCAAATGTAACATGTTCAGTTCTTAACTGAGAAGAACCCCCACTGAATGTAACAGGACTTAATTTGAAATAAACACACATATAATTAATATGTATGTAGACACAAATCCTACTGTGTTCCAGAGAATTCCCTGCTAGCATTGTAGCTTTAATCTACATTATGAATTGTCTTCTCTTTTATTTATTGATTGGTAACAGCAAATGCTCTGCAAGTAGTACTTCAGTGGTAAAAATCTTAAGATTTCAAATAAGCAAATGGTGCCTGTTTTGAAATACATGCCATGGGTCATATGCAACCTTTTTCAGAAAGATTTGACTCAAAAGATTATGCATGCATATCATTACTATTATCTTCCTTCCTTTCCCCATCACATTTAGTTGCAATTATCCACACTGATGAGCTCTTTCACCATGCTGAATTGAGCTGCAAATGATATCATTTGTTCATAGACCAAGGCCACTGCAAAACGCCATCTCAAATCCACAGAGCGTATTGCTGAGAGGAAGCTTAGAAATACCTGAATATAGCTAATTATGTAAATACATATCTGTATATGGCTATTCTGAAAAACAACTAAATATTGTTGCATGCAAGTGAAGCTTGGATCCTAGCTAGGCACAGTCAATCATGGAAATAATATTTGGGTTTCTGTTTTCATTATCAAGATGCTTAGATTTCATACTGGAGTGAAACAGGAAACAATACTAAGGAAGATGAAAGATCATTATGGCCATACATACATGGAGGTTGTATATAGGTTCACTCAATATAAGGGATCACCATGGTGTCTAAGAGGGGCAGCACATGGATTTTCAGATTTGGTACATGTGAAGCAAGAACCCAGGGAAAAAAAATCAGGGTTTTGTATACAGCATACAGTGACTGTATATGCATGTAAGTTCTGTGATCCCTTTTCAATAAAATGGCAACCACCCATATCAGAAAAATTACACATTCCTGATACACATGCATGGCAGGCTCCTGGTATGTGTGATCATTGTGTCTGAAAGGAACTGAAATCTGCCATATGAATGCATAGGGATTCTGAATAACCAGAAATTTCCACTTGCTTCTTGTGGACTAGGACTGGTTATTGTCATCTGAGTTTGTTTTTTTAAAAAGTTTTGCAACATGATGTTACAGCTTTTTCGTTTTATTGCTTTCTTGAGATTCTCTGCCCCCTCCACATTCACAGTATTTGCTGTAACACGTATTAATATAATACATATTCATGTATTGTAATAGCAACGTAATGACCATTTAATGCAAAGGGTCTCATTAGTCATTCTGAATCTGACAGTTTCTACAAAATAAGGACAGGTGATTCAATGATGTGTGATTTTAGTTGAACTCTCACAAGTAAAATACATGTTTGTGTACAAATCACAGACTAACATGCCCAGCCATCCTTCAAAAGCAATTATTCCTTGCCTTTCTCTTTTGCCATCTACCAAGGTACATGAAGAGCAGAAATACAAATATGTTTTCCCTGCAGAAAGAGGATGATCTGATCTGCTTCAATATTTAAATTCAAACTGCAAGGAGAAATGCTGCAAGAAAATTTAAAGTCCTCTTCACTCCTTGTCTAGTGCCATTTTCTGTAACCACATGTTCATAGAAGGGATGCAGGAGGAAAGGTATCACCACCAACTCACATTCTTATCATTAAATTACTTGTTCTGTCAATCTCTAGTTTTAAATCTGTTTTTATCTGTTGCCCGTGCACCTACATAGCTGCTAGTGGCTGCTGCAGAAGGAGTCTTTAATAGTGCAATTCTTAAAACCCCAAAATTGGATAGAACTATATCATAGATTACAGGCAGGGGACAAGCACTCTATGAGATTTAATTTTCCATAAAAGATTGATTTTTCTGAAAATAGGTACATATCTCAGTTTTAATTAAGTTTTTTTTTTAAATAGAAACCAGTGCAGTATAATCTTTAGAGTCTCAGACAATGGATAGGGAAAAACTGAATTCAAACCCTCATTCAGCCATCAAGCAACTTGAGAGACATGGGCTAGGCAGTTTCTCCCTCCATCTCAAAAGAGGGCAAAATTCTGTACTCTACCCAAAGAGCTTTGGAGGAAGGGTTGATAAACATGCAATAGATAGAAGAATTTAAGATGTCTTCCTACAATCACATGTTAGGGTTTATATCAAGGTCCCTTTTGCTTGAGCAGAAACGCACTTTCACTCACACAAGAAGGCAGAATGAGTTCCATTAACCTCCCCTTCTCACACTGTGGCTTCTTTCATTCCTGAGTGTTCCCTGTTGGTTTGGGGAGGGTACTAAATAGCAGCAACAGGTGGAAGGAGGCAGGAAAGATTCATTTTCTGAGTGCAGCTATATGTTTTTGATTTATTTATTCTAAGTGTTTACAACCCAACTTTTCTCCCCACAGGGATTCAAAATGACTCACAATAGAAAAATATTATATAAATAAAAACAGTAAATAACAAACAATCAACAATGACTTCTTGGGCTGGTCCTCATCTTATTGGCTGGCTCATTTTAAGATCAGGCTGCAAACCATGGGCTGGCAGCCATTTGGCTGTAATCTTTTGGATCATACCTCTGGCCTCAAGTAAGCTTTACTGAGTGCCTGAAATAGGAGGGAAAAAGCCATTCCAAAGATGTCTCTCAGCCCTGAAAAAGACCTCAGTTCCTTCCCATCCTCTATTTGCATACCATTTGCCAATAAGCTACCAGTGACAGTATAAAGAAGTTGCAGAAGTCAAACAACTCAAAGGAGAAAAAAAAAAATGCTGGAATCAGAAGTAAATTGGAGAGGAACAGATTTCAGAGCTTATGTAGATGGAACCAGAATCACACCTTGTCAGAATGGATACCATGGAAGCTTTTATAAAAGCAACCCAAAGGCATTTTTGAAGGGTTGGAAGACATTTTAGGTAGATCCAGGTGGGCAGCCATGTTGGTCTGAAGCAATACAACAGTAGAACAACGTTAGAGTCCAGTGGCACCTTTAAGACCAACGAAGTTTTATTCAGAATGTAAACTCTTCTTATTCATGCACACTTTGTCAGACAATGAAATGGGGCACACTTAACTCAAAACAGTTCTATGCATCATCAATGATTCACAACCTCTATTGGATAGTGACAGATTCGAAAGTACTGGGGGACAAACTTTTTATTGCACACAGACAACCCCCCCAATCTCAAAAAACTCATCCACAACAATACAACGACCTATTTTGCACTCACCCTACACTGCTCTCACATTCGTCTTCTCAGTGCGGAGTCCTTCCGATTTCCCACTATCTGCCCCGGGGTTTCAGCAAAGATCACCGTTTAAGTGCAGCAAACAGAAAATGCTAAAACCCAGTTTCGGTTTGCTACGCTTAAATGGTGATCTTTGCTGTAGCCCCAGGGCAGATAGCAGGAAATCGGAAGGATGCCACACTGAGAAGATAAATGTAGGGTGACTGCGAAATCAGTCAACATCTAATTTGACCATGGACACTGGTACCAGACCTTGCAATAAACCCAAATACCAACTTTGCTGCCACACACAACACAATCACTGGACCTAACAGCATTAACTACACCATCTCAGGCTCATTCACTTGTTCATCTTCCAACATTATCTATGCCATTAAATGTCAACAATGCCCTTCAGTTCTCTACATAGGACAAACAGGACAAACCCTACACAAAGGATAAATGGATACAAATCTGACATCAGGAATTACAAAACTGAGAATCCTGTAGGAGAACACTTCAACCTTCCAGGACATTCAGTGGGTGACTTCAAAGTAGCTGTTTTACTGCAAAAGAACTTCAAGAACAGAATGGAGAGGGAAACTGCTGAATTACGTTATTATGAAACTTGGAACAAACGTCTCCCTGGGACTGAACAGGGATATTAGCTTCCTATCTTATTACATATACTAAACCATTTTCACTAAGTAGAGCTATACATCCACTGTATTCTAATGTATTTCTCTTTTAGAATAGTGTATCAGAAGAAGAAGATATTGGATTTATATCCCGCCCTCCACTCCGAAGAGTCTCAGAGCGGCTCACAATCTCCTTTACCTTCCTCCCCCACAACAGACACCCTGTGAGGTGGGTGGGGCTGAAGAGGGCTCTCACAGCAGCTGCCCTTTCAAGGACAACTTCTGCCAGAGCTATGGCTGACCCAAGGCCATGCTAGCAGGTGCAAGTGGAGGAGTGGGGAATCAAACCCGGTTCTCCCAGATAAGAGTCCGCACACTTAACCACTACACCAAACTGGCTCTCCAGTTTGTCTTTTTTGTACTGACAAAAGAATAATGTCTTTTTTTGTACTGACAAACTTAAATAAAGGATATTGGTTATCTTATTACATATGCTAAAACCCTCTTCCACTATATTTTAATGTTTTGTTTTTGTATTGGCAAATTGGAATGATGTTTGTAGCAAATGCTGCATGTTAAAAAGTAAATTAGGTGAAAAGGAATACCTCTGAGAAAAACATGTTCTCAGTTTTACCCAGGCTTGAGGAGCAATAGGGTAATTAACATTCTTTGCCTTTATTGCCTTGTGACACTCTCACTATCATTCTCCAATTCTGACATGTTTACTGCCTTTATTGTTTTCAAATGCAAATGCTATCCAGACCAAACATTATTCTTTCAATTTGTTAATCTCTGTTCTGTCATTGGATTCTTTGTACTACTTTGCGTGCTTAACCACTACCCACCAGCTATAATGTAGCACTGCTCACTGCACCCCATTTCATTGTCTGATGAAGTGTGCATGCACACAAAAGCTTACATTCCGGATAAAACTGTTTTGGTTTTAAAGGTGCTACTGGACTCCAACTTTGTTCTATTGGGAGACATGTGCTTTGGGGAGAAAAACCTTCAGGAATGCCATAAACTTACTTCAAAATTATGGTAACAGAACTAAGAAACATCTGAATTTGGCATTCACCTACTGACATTCCCTGAAGAGGACATTATGCACACCTACATACACAAACCTTGAAACCACCCTCCACTTGGCAACCAAAGCGTGAAGGCCAATCAAAATGTATAATTTCCAAGAGCTTGATTTTGACACTTAGAATTAATGACCAATTCTGCAGTTGGGCTCTAATTAGAGAAGTGAGCAATTCAGTTTGACATGAGTGATGAGAAAATTCTATCTACTTCTCAAGCACTTCTAAAGGCTTCAATAGGTTTCAACACTGACTGAATGTGTGAAAATGTCTTGATTTTTCACTTGTTCACTTGTTCATCAAGAGTTTGTTTCCTGCAAATATTTCTATGTTGAGAACTTGACCTTATCCTCAGTTCCACTGTTGAAAGCTAATTCTTTAGGCAATAGCAGCTAAGATGTGGAAACATGTCATCCGGCCTGTTTTGGGATATGACCAATGCCATCCCTAATGCCCCTTCTGTAGCATTCTGTGCAGATACAGCTACCAAAGATGAACAGTAAGAAGGAAATAAAGGGCATTTCCCTGGGAGTATGAGGAAGCAACACTCCATTCCTTCATGTCGCTTGTGTTAAAAATTACAGCTTGGGTTAATTTGCATTCTGTCTCTGGTTAGCGTCTACCCTAAAATGTCCTTCTCAGGTTGGATGAAATAAATATGATTAACCAGATAATGGCCCATTTAGAACACAGGAACACCTGATTCATATGTTGGTGGAAAATCCAAATTACTGGCCATTACTCTTTCAAGCTCTTTCACAGAACTTGATTCCATGCCCCTCCGATAATGACTGAAAGGAAGAAATTATGCATGCAGCACAAAGAAAACTAGCATGTCAAAGGGAAGGCTAAAAAGAGCACTTCTTAGATTTTATCTTTCCACATGTATGAAATTTTTGTCATACAGAATATTTTAAACATGTAATCCTCCACCTTAGAGTTGTCATATGTCTGTTGGGTACAGGAGATTTCCTACCTCCAGTCGCTGTTGCTTGCCAGCACTCCAGCAACCTTTGGGAGAAAAGAATTTAAAAATTGCCATCCAGGACAGTATGATTTTAATTCCAGGAAAACTCCAGACGTGATGCAAGTCCTCTCTAGGGATTGCCAGAAATGGCTAGTCCTAGAAAGATGTGATGTCACTTCCAGGGATTCCCTGGTGATGACATAATGTTTCTCTAGGAATCCCTGGAAATGACATCATGCTTTCCCTGATGCCCCCTTCCTCCCCCTGTACTCCTTCAGGTTGCCAAGCATGGTCTGGCAATCCTACTCCATCTGTGTTCTGAAAGTCAGTTGTGTTGTCATGCAGTTTCCTCTCATGCAAGGTTTGTCCCTAACAGATGTGTATTGTATTCTTATCACATGATATCTGATCTGGACTGAGTGCAAAGATGAAGTTATTTATTATTTCAATGGTATATAATCCCTTTAGGAAGTTCAAAAATGCATGTATCTTGCAAGAGTCAGGATCAGAGGCATATTAGAAAGGAGTCATAAACATGCCTCCTGAGCAATGTTCCCTCTGAGTTAGTGTGAGCTAGCTCACAGTTTTTTGGCCTCCAACTCACACATTTTTGTCTTAGCTCGGGAAAAATGGCCTCAAAGAAAACTAATTTATGCATAGTTCACAACTTTAATGCCAGTGGCTCAAGTCTTTAATGCTCACAAAGTAGAATTTTTACTCATAAGACTCTGCAGCTCAGAGGGAACATTGCTCCTGAGGACTCAAAATAAAATATTAACTGTTATTGAGGGCTACTTCATACAATCTGAGTGATCACTGACTGGCAGTTGCTCTGCCCCCAGGCTTCTGCTTGGGCTGGCTCAAGCAGGCCCTACACTAGGCTTTCCTGCGCCCAAGGCTGAATCGCACTCCACTGCCTCCACCCCAAGAATCATATGCGCATGCGCCCTGATGACATAAATGATGACATGCCCCCTCCACTTCACTGAGGCTTCCTGAAGCTTGGGAGGCCTCAATGAAGTCCAGAAGGCCAAGGGGGAACTCAGAGCCCAGCTCTGGCCATGCCTTCTGCTGTCTTGACTTCGTCCAGGCTTCCTAAGCCTCGGAAAGCCTGGGTGAAGTCAGGACGGGATGGCAGCAGGTGCTCGCAGTCACGCGTGCCCCCCCTTGCCCAGGCTTCCTGAGCCTCAGGTAGGCTGAGTGAAGTCAAGAGGGGATGGCACCAGGTGCTTGTGGCCATGCCCCCTCTTCGCCCAGGCTTCCTGAGCCTAAGGAAGTCTGGGCAAAGTCAGAATGGGACAGCAGCAGGCGCTTGTGGCCACGCCCCCCCTTCGCACAGGCTTCCTGAGCCTCAGGAAGCCTGGGTGAAGTCAGGACAAGTGCAGGCGTGCAGAGAAGGGGTGCCTTGTGGCACCCCTAAGCCAGGTGGCTCCAGGTGGCATTTGGATACCATTTCATGAAAAATACCTGAGGCCTCTGCCACGCGCTGGCCCTGGGCTCAAGCAATCGATTCCCCACCAGCTGCTAATGGATCTCCAACAAAACAAAACAGATCCGGTCACTGTGAGGGGAACAGGAGGTAGTTGTGGATCAAAAGGTGCCCGCACAGCAACTGTTGGGGAATCAATCACTTGAGCTGGCTCAAGTAGAAGCTTGGGGGTGGACCAACTGTTGATGAGGAATCAGTCCTAGATTGTGCTTGGTGTGAGGTGTTTGTTTTTATGCACTTCAGTGATGAATGCAGTCATAAGGACTCTTTCCTGGGAGTAAGCCCCATTTAACAGTTCACTGACTTCCAAATTGCCCTGTTTAGGATTGCTCCCTGTGTCACCTTGCACCTGTAAGAACATCTGAAGCTGCTTTCTACTAAGTCAGACTACTGGTTTCAGAATCGTTTTCTAGGGGTCTGCAGTTAGATATTGCCAACCTTAGAAGTTGGCCAGTTTACCTGTCATTGAATCTGGTAATCTATATCCAAGGCAGTCAAGAGCTTTCTCAGAATGACTCCTGGATCTGTTAACTTCAGCTAGTGGGTTACCTGTTTTCTGCCTTTTTGCAGTATAATTAGGAACTTTGAATTAATGTCACATTTCATATTGCTTAGTTTTGAATTGGTAGTTCACTTTCCTCCACAAGTCAATCAATGAAGCAGACAAGCATCTCACTAGACAGACATTCTAAAAGGACTGCTTTTGCTTGCATTATTAAATGCAGTAAAACAAACAAACACACCACTACAGACATTTTTGCGATCTTTTTACTATTCAGAGAGTATTGCTGGGGCATTTTACTCAAGGGGCTGTAAAACTGGACTCCATTGTCCAATTCACTTGAAACTTGGGGAGTCTTTAGAAGATGACTGGATTAGGTTGCCTAATATTTGGATACCATTTCATGAAAAATACCCACTCAGGAAAAGCTGCCATTCCTGCACATGGAAAACAAAATTTGATCCAATCTTAATGAAAATGCAAATAGAACCTGATGAGTCCTTACAATGGCAACAACATTTCTGAGAATTCTTAAAACTGGTATACCTCCCCTTTCTTAAATTACCACACAGAATTAAAATGATAATTTCTCCAGTGCAGAGTCCTATTGTCTACTCCAGTAGCAGATCCACAAGGTCTCATGCAGAGATCTTTTACACCACTTATTACCTGATCCTTTTAACTGGAGATGTTGGGGGACCCAAAGTGGCTTATATCATTCTCCCCTATTCCATTTTATCCTCACTATGTCCCAACAAGCTAGGTTAGGCAGAGAGAGTGTGAAAGGCCCAAGTTTACAAAGTGATCTTCCACAGCAGAAGTGGGTATTCAAACCTGAGTCTCCCAGATACTAGTCTGACATTCTTAACCACTGTACCACACTGGCTCTCAGGACTAAACTTGGGACCTTCAAAATGCAAAGCCGATGCCAGGAATGGCTATTCCTAGAAAGATATAATGTCGTTTCCAGGGACTGCTTGTCGATGTCATAATGTCTCTCTAGGAATCACTGGAAATGACACTCAGTTTTCTTGTGTATCTCACATCTCACTTGATAGTTTGGTGTAGTGGTTTAGAATGGTGGAACCGAGTTTGACATACCATTCCTCTACTTGAAGCCAGCTAGGTGACCTTGGGCCAGTCACAGCTCTCACAGGGAATCTGTTGTGGAGAGAAGGGAAGGTGATTGTAAGTCACTCTGAGACTCCTTCAGATAGTGAAGGGTGGTGTATAAAACCAACTCTTCTTCTTCTACTACTATGTCTTATATCCTACTCTCCATGCAGAATTGATAAGGTAGGATTATTGACAACATATACCTCAATCTGTACGTCAAGTATAAATTTTCTGGGGCAGGATTTTTTTTTCACACAAGGAATCTCTCAGATGTTGGTAGAAAAATGTTTTTTTTAATATCTACCTAAGTAAAATAAAAATCTGATTTGATAGTAGTATTGAAATGGCTGAAATTTGTTTCCTTGGAATAACTATTTTCTTTAGTCCATAGCAGAAATTACTGCTTCATAGTTTATATAAAATCAACATATGCTGAGTTCATTCAAAGTTTAATGTGCAATATATCTTTAATCCACTATCTTTAAATGATTTTCTGTTTTACCCATGAAATAATGATGTTACATTTTTCATCCTGAAGAAAACATGAATGCAGAATTTGCCAAGGAAAAAATCATAAGGAAACTGTAATCAACATTTATTGACTAGAGTTTTGCCACTTTAATAATTGCTATGCTGAATGCAAAACAGTTTGGGATGTAAAGTTGAGGGATTCTTTTTTCGCATGCCTATAGCAAATGATGGCTATCAAGCATCAGAGACCCGATTATATACTTCAAGAGTCTTTCATTCCACATAAGAAGTATTTGCATTTTAATTTCTCACTACTTGAAAATCCTCAGCCAGTGCTCATTATAATCCTATTTAAGATGCAGCAATTTAAAACAAATATTTCAATTATCCTTTCCAATATATTATGCATAACTTTATTCAGTTATCTCTTGATATCTGCTGAATTTTAGCAGTTGAGAAATAAGAAATTGTTGCTGATTAATAATAAATATTTTTGTCCTTTTCTATGCTGCAGTAGTATAGTTTATTTTTTTCAGTGGTTTTGAGCTGTGTTCTTGGGAGGGAAAAAATGGGGTACTCTAGAATCATATGAATGGGGTGTGCAAAGCAGTGAAGCCCATCAATCCAGGCTAATATCTTATATAAACAATGTATACATCCAACAACATGCCCCAGAGTCCTCTCCAATATGCTGTGGATCTGCAACAGATGCAATCCCTGCACAGATCTTTAAAACTAGCCTTCTACAGAAGATCAATTTGCATGTTCTATCATCATACAACCCTGCCTACATGTGAGCATGGTGCCTATGCATAGGGGATATATCACCACTGGATATATTAGCAAAGCAGCATTTCCAGTCGCAAGTATAAACATCATCCATGTGTAAGAGTCATGCTCACAAATATCAAACATCGGTATTTTGAATAATCAAGCTATTGTTTAAATCAAAGACTTGCTTTATTGATAATCCAATACTTGCCCAAGGAACAATACCTTGGAAGTATAGCATGGCATCTTAAAGGCTACTTCAAAGACAAAGTTCAGATAGCTTCAAAACATAACATATAGATCTGAATTGCATAGAAGGTTCAAAGCATACTATCAACTAGCCATTTGGCTACTACAACATTTCTCGGTTCCCACACATTCATGGCTTGCTGATATGTATGGGAACTTGGGGGAGGTACTTCTACTTTACAATAGGGAGATTACTTGCATATCTTGCATCCTCCACCCCACAGGTGGGGGAAGCTTTGAAGAGAAATCTTTATTCAGAAAAGGGGGATAGCTGAGAGAAGGAGGGGGGGAAGCATGAACACCAAAAGCATACTAAATTAATAACAAAAAATATCATGCTTGACAACAAGCTGGTGAATGCATGCAGATGGATCTAGGGCCAGTGTAGTCATGCCCACTTCTGGCTGTACTTGAGGTGACTGAATGTTCAAGATTCTGGGTTTTTCTGCATGACTTTCCCCACATCGGTTTCTGGCCCCATAATGCTCAGTTTATCCTCATATCTCTGCACACATTTTTGTGCCTTTAGTTTTCACTTTGGCTTGTTCATTTGTTTTTTGTAGTTATTCTTGTGGCGGGGGGAAGGTTCTGGTTCTTTTGAAACCACCTTTTACCCCAATCTTGATTTTGAGGCAGGTGCTTCTTGTTACCATTGTAAGGTGGGATGACCTCACCTATGATTAGGCCTTGTGCTGACTCACAAAGGCTGATGCAACCTCTGTATAGATTGCATGATTGGTGAGTATTAAAGGAAGGCCAGTGAGCTTGCTCTTCCTGCCTGTAAGGATTGTGGGTACTGCATTACTTACTTTCCAGGTGGCAGTGATTACTGCTGATGTTAATCTTTGCTACTATGCTTAGATTATTCTCTGGGCGTTTTCGCACTCACCTTCAAGTGGTGCGACCACCCTCCTCACGCCGGCGGATCTGCAGGGATTTCGCACCAGAAGTGCCGGCGCACCAAAACGAGCCGGCGACTTCCGTCGCGAAACCAGCTCAAACGGAAACCGCCAAGAAGCAGGAAAACGTTTGAGCTGGTTTCGCGACGGAAGTCGCCGGCTCTTTTGGGTGCGCCGGCGCTTCTGATGCGAAATCCCTGCAGATCCGCCGGCGTGAGGAGGGTGGTCGCACCACTTGAAGGTGAGTGCGAAAACGCCCTCTGTATACTTACTGATATTACTGTTATATGCTGTAGTTTGGACTGCTTACTGTGTATGACCCTGGCTTGGCAACGACTTTGAATATTGGATGCTGTCTTGGTAAATATATATACACTGTACTTACAGTTGTGTCTCTTGTCTGCTAATTCCTGTGTTCCCATTCCTGTTCTTTAGCAGCCCCTTCAGAGAACTGTGTATAAATTCTCTGTCAGACTTTTATCTGGCAGAACTGGGTTTGATTCCCCACTTTCAGCTGCTGGAATGGCCTTGGTTCAGCCACAGCTCTTGCAGAATTGTCCTTGAAAAGGCAGCTTATGTGAGAACTTTCTCAGGGTGTCTATTGTGGGGGAAGAAGATAAAGGAGATTGTAAACTGCTCTGAGACTATGATTCAGAGAGAAGGGTGGGGTATAAATCTATGGTCTTCTTCTATGGCAGGGGTGGCCAACGGTAGCTCTTCAGATGTTTTTTTGCCTACAACTCCCATCAACCCCAGCCAGCATGGTGAATGGCTGGGGCTGATGGGAGTTGTAGACAAAAAACATCTGGAGATGCTACCATTGGCCACCCCTGTTCTATGGTCTTCTTCCCACCCACTCCTCCCAATCTCTATCTCACATTTCAATGATTCGGTGACTAGTTTCAGTTTTTATTTTGAAGGCCCTAAAATATTGCCAATAAATTCATGAGAAAGTTGACTATGTGGAAAAGTTCTGCTGTAAGTCAAATCCTTTTTGCATGGTCTGTTCTGTCCCATTGACTGTATTAACCTGTGTAACTGTTTCCTGTCTGTAATGTACTGAGTGACGAGACGTGTTGAAGGCAACATGCTTTATTAGCAAGTACATCACAAGACAAGGCAATGCGGGCCGGATCCCGATTATATACATACCCCGGAACAACCCTCAGTCTGGCCAGGTCCCATCCTGGCCAGTTAAACTTCCTGCCACAGATCTTGATTGGCGGAGCGTATTTGTGGAGCGACATCTGGGGGCCAGTGGACTTCCACTGGTCACCTCCGTAGCGTCCGCTGTGTTGTAATTTCGGGACTGAAATGCAAGACACAACATTCCTCCCCCCCCCCCCCCTAGTTCAAGACACGAAGTCTTTCAAGTAGGCTGGCGTCCTGCATTCCCGGGTCAACCTCCTTGGGGTTATTTGGGGAGTTGGAGCGGCCTCCGTGGCTGGAGGGGCAGCTGGTTTCTCGTGGTGGGGTGACGCCAGAAAAGGGTTGTCCGTCGCCTGTTGCTGTTCCGGAATATCCTCTCTGGGGTGTGTGTGTGTGCTCTCTCCGCTGTGGTGCTCTTCCGCCCGCATAGTCGGTGTGGCCGGCATAGGCTGGGCAGCTTCCGGAGATGTTGCTGTTAGTACTCCCCTGCTTCCCGCTCCTCTGATCGCTGTCGGTTCTTCCGGCAATGTGTGATGGAACAGCTGGTCAATATGCCTCCTTAGGATTTGCCCCCCCCCCCACGAGGAGACCTTGTAGGAGTGGGACTTGGTGACACGCAGCACCCGGGCGGCTAACCACTCCGGCTTGCTTGCAAAGTTCTTTGCGTATACTGGATCCCCTGGAAAGAATCCCCTAGTGGCTTCCCTGGTTTCGGGGGAACTGCAGAGGTCCATAGCTTGGTCAGGATGCAACCTGTTTAGCCTCGTGATCAACTTCCTCCCCATTAGTAACTTGACGGGGCTTAACCCGGTGATGGGTTTGGGGGTGATTCTGTTATCAAATAGGAAGACTGCCAAGCGGTGATCCCAATCTCTCTGTACAATGTGACCCAGGGCCTCTTTAGTGGTGCGCACCATGTGCTCTGCTTGGCTGTTGGTGGCAGGATGGAAAGGGGCGGACCGAATGTGCTGGATGAGATACCGATTCAAGAACTCCTGGAATTCCCGGGAGGTGAAAGCGGTCCCCTTGTCTTGGGACTCCCGTAAGAGCAAAAGACCCTTTGCAAGGCTCTGACCGCCGCCGTGGTGGAGGTTGAAGCTACGAGAATCACTTCCAACCACTTGGTGTATGCATCATCTAGGATAAAGAATATTTGGCCCTGATATGGCCCCGCAAAGTCTTGGTGTAACCAGGACGACGGCTTCCTGTTGGACTCCCAGCAGTGGACAGGGGCACTGGGCAGATCAGGTCAGGACTCTTGGCAGGGTTGGCACCTACAAACCCACCCTTCTATCTCCTTGTCCATCCTCGGCCACCATACATAGCTACATGCCAGGGCCTTCATGCGCACTATCCCCGGGTGTGCTTTGTGTAGGGCTTCCAGCACTTGCTTCCACAATGGGGGGGGAACCACCACCCTGCTACCCCAGAGAAGGCACTCCTTGTGCATGGACAGTTTTTCTCTGCATGATGCGAATGCCCTGAATTCTGCATCCAGTGTGCCCGCGGGCCACCCCTTTCCCACCCAGTCTAAAACGTGTGCGAGGATGCGGTCTCTACCCATAGCCCTAGCTACCTTGGCGGCATGGAGCGGCCTCTCTGGTAGAGTCTCTATAAGCATCACATGGTGGGCGGGGGCGGGATCCGGGTCCATGGAGGGCAGCGGCTGAGGGCGTCCACGTGTCCCATAGCTTTGCCGGGGTGGTGGACCAGGGCATATGTGTATGAGTTGAGGAACAGGTTCCACCACAGGACGCGCTGTGACAGAATTTGTGGTGACTGGTGGTCTGGGGCGAGGAGGCCCAGTAGCGGCTTATGGTCCGTGGCAATCGTGAAACGCCTACCATACAGGTAGTCATTGAATTTATGCACACCCGCCACTATTGCCAAGGCTTCCTTGTCTATCTGGACATAGTTGCGCTCCGCAGAGGTCAGGGTCCTCGAATAATAGGCCACGGGAACCTCCCTCCCGTCCGGGAGTTGGTGCCCCAGAACGGCGCCCACCCCGTATGGGGAAGCATCGCAAGACAGAATCACTGGTAAGGATTCATCAAAAATGGTGGAGCACATCATTAGAAACTAGGAGGTCCTTGACTGAATGAAAAGCGGTGGCCTGCTTCTTTTCCCAGACCCACGGGGCGTTTTTATCGAAGAGCCTATGAAGGGGTTTTGTGATGGCCGCTTTGTGGGGCAAAATGAATGATAAAAATTTAATAACCCCAAGAAACTTTGTAACTCCATCTTGCATGTGGGGGCTGGGGTGTGGACAATAGTCCTGGTCTTGTCGGCTGTCGGGTGGATTCCCGCGGCGTCTACTGCAAACCCCAAGAACTTTACCATCGACACCCCGAGGGAACACTTCTCCCACTTTACTTTAAATCCCGCCACCTGGAAACGGTGGAGTACCTCACGCAGCCAGCTGCTGAACTCCTCAGCGTCTGGAGCGGTGATCAAAACGTCATCAAAAAACGGTTGCACTCCGGGGATCTCTTTGAGAAGAGAATCCATAATGCTCTGAAAAATCCCTGGAGCCACACTAACCCCAAATTGTAACCGCCGCACCCGAAAAGCTCCCCTGTGAGTCGCAATGGTCTGAGCTTCTGCTGTCTCAGCATCCACTGGGAGTTCCTGGTACGCCTGGGTCAAGTCCAGTTTCCCAAAAATTTTAGAGCCTGCTAGGGCTGCCAGTACGTGGCTGACCACCAGAACAGGGTGTGGGTTGTCCTGATCTTCATGGGGGCCGAGACACCCTTTGCGATCTCGAATGTGGCCTCCCCGCAGACACTCAGGAGCACGTCTCTCTTACGGCTGTCATCTGTAATCATGTTCGCTTGTAGGTAGCAGTCGACCCACTCCGTGGAGGTCTCCCACCTATTGGGGTTGGCGTGGTCGAACTCTGCAAGGTGGCCCATCATCCCACTTGGGTTAGCCATGGTGGCGGGCGCTTCCGTCTCCCTCGAATGCGTGCCTTCCTCATCTCTGGCCAGGTCAGCGAAGTCTCGCTTGGGGAGTTACCTGGCTAGAATCCCGTCCTCGTCGCCACTTTAATGTACTGAGTGACGAGACGTGTTGAAGGCAACATGCTTTATTAGCGAGTACATCACAAGACAAGGCAACGCGGGCCAGGTCCCGATTATATACATACCCTGGAACAACCCTCAGTCTGGCCAGGTTCCGTCCTGGCCAGTTAAACTTCCTGCCACAGATCTTGATTGGCGGAGTGTATTTGCAGAGCTACATCCGGGGACCAGTGGACTTCCACTGGTCACCTCCGTAGCATCCGCTGTGTTGTAATTTCAGGACTGAAATGCAAGACACAACACTGTCTAATCACTTGGTCAGACTTTGTCTGATTTTCTGACTGACTACATTTGTACAGTGACATCCACATTCTTTCCCTCCCCCCTCTTTCCTTCAGCTGTACTGCTGCTGTAATAAATGAAACTATATATCAGGGGTGGCCAACGGTAGCTCTCCAGATGTTTTTTGCCTACAACTCCCATCAGCCCCAGCCATTGACCATGTTGGCTGGGGCTGATGGGAGTTGTAAGCAAAAAAACATCTGGAGAGCTACTGGTGGCCACCCCTGCTATATATCCTGGTGGTAGCTCACTGCCAAAATAAAACAAAACTTTATTTTAAAATGTGTTGGTAATGTACACTTCTTCATTATCTGACTTGGACTGACACTGTTTCTGGGGGTTTGATGTCTTTAGTTCATAAATTCTCCTCAGAAATTCAGGCATCACAGATTTCGAACAGCAAACAGAATAGATCTTTATTCACACAAACACAGGCCGGGTTGGGATATTTACATAGGGCAGTCTTTTGTTTTTGTTCAAGACGCTTCACTTTAATTTACTCTAGGCAGATGTTATAATGATATAGCTTATACAGTTACTTTGTTGGAAACAAAACACAAAGTTATTCCACTTCTCCTGCTAATATATCCTGTGGTTCATAAGACTCTCTCAGTCTGGACTTCCAGGTAATCTCTATACACCATGACAATTACCTCAGTTTTGCCTGACCTATGAGACTGTCCTCTTCTTGTCTCTTCCCAGGCTCTGTGGCAAGCTTTTCTAACCTCTTAGTCATTTCTCAAATGGGTAAAAGCTTTCTCTGAGAAGTGTGTGTGACTCTTCCAACACCAAGGAGCTTTCCTGTTTGAGGTTCCTTTTATTTAACTACCCTCTCTCTCTAGAGGTAACCAGCAGAATTTGCTCTCTAGCAACAGTTTTCCCTCAAAACTGGCTGCTACTTCATTGATCAGCTCTTTAGGTCTGAACGCTCTGACCAAACCTCAATTCTAAGCAGTCTGACATCACAGCTCTTAGTCACGTTGAAGATATTGGATTTATATCTCGCCCTATATGCTGAATCTCAGAGCAGTCACAATCTCCTTTACCTTCCCCCACCACAACAGACACCCTGTGAGGTAAGTGGGACTTAGAGAGGCCTTACAGAAGCTGCCCTTTCAAGGACAATTCCTATGAGAGCTATGGCTGACCCAAGGCCATTCTAGCAGCTTCAAATGGAGGAACGGGGAATCAAACCCGGTTCTCCCAGATAAGAGTCTGCGCACTTAACCACTGGCTCTCATGTGATCTAGCAGCTCTCTTGATCCTTGCTGCTTAGCTAAAAGCCTTGTTATCTGTCACACACAGAAACAAAGATGGACTATAAATAATGTAAAACAGAAATACAAAAATAAAATGTGTCAATGGATTGTCTGTATAGGACTGTTGGGTACATTATATGGGTAGATAGAAATAAGCCCACTGGTTCTAGTCCTTTCTTCAGCAAGCCATATACACTAGGGATCCTCCATGTGCTTATGAAAACTGTAGTGTTTACTGGTCAAGCAATGATACTTGCGTGCTAGGTGTTTCATGAACCATAGGTCCATTAAAATTTATGAGCTATGAAGGTTAAATGGGAAGGCCATGTTCAGAGGCAATGTGTCTTTGAATGCTAGTTGCTGGGGTCAGCAACAGAAGGAGGCTTTGGCTTGGTTATTGGGGGAAACAGAACATTAGACTAGATAAATGACTGCTCTCCACAATATGAAGTGCTCTTCTTAGGTTCCTAAGCTGAGTATTCTGTGGTATGTTCTTAAATCAGCACAAAATTTGACCTTTAATAGGTCCCTAAAACATAGGAATATTCAGACAGAGAAAATGCTGATAGCTGTACATAATGAAGTGATTTACAGTACTTGGAAACTGAAGAAATCAATCTTTACTTTGCCTCACTTTTTTTTTTTAAAAAAAAGCTTCTTGAGAAATGTAGCAATGAGCTTTAATTTGCAAATTGTACCACCCAGCTTCAGTTTGAATATATGACAGAAGAAAAAAGTATTTAAAAATAGATACTTTTGTTCTCATTATGAAAGCAAATACAGCAGCCCAGAAACAAATTTCATGTTCTGTGCTATTTAAAGTAAGGAACTGCTGCTTTCAGGTGCCTGCCAGTGTATTTGGGTGATATGCTTTGCTAGGCATTTTTAATTAAATGCCTCTAACTCTTTACTCCACTTTCATTTGGAAAAGACTTTTCAATAATTCCGCAGTTCTCCCCTGTCAAGTTTGCGGTTCACAGAAAAGCTGCATATAAATAATTCTTTAATTAGTCTGGCAATTTTATGTATTTGTACACTTTAGAACTGTTATACGGCAGACAAAAGGCATAGCACAGCCTGAAAGCAAAACAAAGGAGCTCATAACACCACAGCTACACCACAGCTACAGTAATACTACAAAACAATGGCTGGAACCCAAAGAACTTTGCAGTTGCTTTCATGTGCCCAAAGGGTTTTTTGAGACATCTTTCTGCCACAATGTGAATTACTTCTGAGATGAAAGAAGCTTTCAAAAACTGTTTGCAATGTGGCCCAGAACAGAAACAAAATGAAAATGACCACTAGGTATGCCCAACCCTTTGGTTGTGCTTAGAGCAGCTCTTTGGATCCTGGCTGAGGATGCTCCAGGGCTACAGCAAGACTGCACCAGAATTTAAGAGTGACTTCTTGTTCCAGAACTGGGAACATAACTTTACTATAGCTGTGATGCAATCTACTAGGAACATTAGTGCACTTTAAAATCCCCAGGAACACTTTGCAAGTTAAACCCTGGAAATGAACCAAAAGGATCTTTATCTCTGCCAAAGGATACATTTCTGTCAGTACATGAGGTCTGAAGCTGTGCTTCCTGTCATTCAAGCTGAAATGATAATATTTTATATTTTTTTTGCCATGCTTGGTATTTTATTTCTCTTCTCTGTGGTGAATATAGCCCTGATCTGGATGGCCCCGGCTAGCTTGATCTCCTCGTGTCAGAAACTAAGCAAGGTTGGCCCTAGTTAGTATTTGGATGGAAACCTCCAAGGAAATCCAGAGCCGTGACACAGAGGCAGGCAATGGCAAACCACCTCTGAATATTTCTTGCCTTGAAAACTCCATGAGAGGTAGACATAAGTTAGCTGTGACTTGACAGCACTTTCCAGCATGGTGAACATATGAAACTGCATTCGACTGAATCAGACCCTGGGTCCATCTGCCTCAATGGCATCTGTTTTGACTAGCATCAGCCTTCCAGAGACTCAGGCATGGCCTGCCCTAGCCTTGCTACCCAACATTTTTTTTTTTAAGACTGAATATGCCAGTGACTGATCCTGGGACTTCATACGTATTGATATCATTAAAGACACATGACACTGCCTTTTAATGAATCAAACCTTTGGTCCATCAAATTCAGTCTTGTCTTCCTGGACTGGCAGTGGCTTTCCAGGCACAGAGTATGGGAAACAAACAGGAGGAACTGGAAGTCCTAATACAGGAAGAAGACTATGACATAATAGGCCTTATTGAAACTTGGTGGGATGATACTCACAGCTGGAACATTAGGATTCAGGGGTACAACTTATTTAAAAGGAGCAGACAAATGAGAAAGGGTGGAGGTGTAGCAGTATATGTGAAAGAGGTATATACTTGTGAGGAAATATGTGAATCTGAGCATGGCAGCTCAGTTGAGAGTCTCTGGGTAAAAATAAAAGGAGTAAGAAATAACAGTGATATTATGGTGGGGGTCTGCTATAGACCACCAAGCCAAGCAGAGGACTTGGATGAGATACTCCTACAACAGATTGCAAAGTTCTCCAAGAGAAGGGATACAGTGAACATGGGAGATTTCAATTACCCAGACATCTGTTGGAAGTTTAACTCTGCTAAAAATGAAAAGTCAAATAGATTCCTGACTTGTCTTGCTGACAACTTCCTTTCCAGAAAGTGAAGAAGGAAACAAGGGGATCTGCTATCTTGGGTTTGATTCTTACCAACAAGGAGAAATTGATTGAAGAAGTAGAAATAGTGGGCACCTTTGATATCCAGAAAGACACCCCTGTACTGATTCCCAAGCCATGTACCCCTGGAATGTGATATTGCAATGTAACCCTAGAATATTAATATGACACAGCAATGCCCATTTGAATTGGAATGGTCTCTCTTGCACATAAGGGAGAAAAATCCAATTCCTTCTTGGCCCAAGGCAGGCTGGAATGTGGTTCTGGTTCACAAGCCAGACAAACATGATGGCCAATGCTGAACGGCTAAATAGCATCCATCTTTCTGCTCCTGGAAATGAAGAATTCCAGGCCCAGGGAGGGATACATAGTGGGCAGAGCTGTAAAAGTTCCTTCACTTCTTTTGGCAACCTTTTAAGTCCTGTTATCAAAACATAACAAAATAATGGTTTCCAGGACTACTGCAACACAAATAAATGGCTTTTATATATATATATATATATATTCTGTTATTCTTCAGGGCAAGACAGCAGAAACACAAAGGCAAAAGGTTAAGTGGCCATCTTGTTGTGAATGTGGTATGAGAATCTGACTTTTAACAAGATTTCTATTTTTCTTTAATTACTGCTAAGGCTATCAAAGTCAACCAATCTCCTGAACACTTGATGGATGCCTATCCATGTTTGACATTAAGGGAGAAATCTATCACTTTTGGGGAGCTTCAAAGGAATCAATTTGGAAAAACAGGGCCATAAAAAGTCATTTGGCCAGTGTAATTAAAATTCCTCTATTGGGGTATGGGTCTATGACACAATGATCTCTGATTGGATATTCCACATATGACACTCTGATTTTCCATTGGTGTGACACTCTGCTTCCTCATTGGGTAATTGAATCACTTGACATGATGTAATTTACCCTAGAAAACAGGCAATCCCACCTGTCAGGTTTTGTCAGAGAAAAAAAAGGAATTCCCCCATCCTCTCCTCCCTCCATCCCTTCCTGCCCTCACCCTCCTCCCTTCTCAAGAGAAATCTCCCTCCACAGGCCTTCTGTTTCCTCTGATTGAGCCTACTCTGCAAGATCTAGGTATTGTAGCACCTCTCCCCCCATCCATACTTGTTCAGCTAACCACTGTATTCATCTTGTATGCTTGAAATTGTCTGATTGGGATGTAACTATTTGAAAACCTATACCTATAATAAAATCCATTATTAACCAGAGGATTTTCAGTGGTCTATCTTCGTAAACATTGACAGAGATCCTTGCTCACCTCACCTCTCATAGACTCACCATTTTGAGCTAAGAAATATTAATATTCCCCAATAAAAAGTTAGTTGAGGTGTAACACCCTGGGCAATAGTGACCATGTGATTTTGGAATTTACAGTCTTAGGGAAGGGATACGTAGTCAGACTTATAGGTTGGACTTCAGAAACTCTGATAAACTTAGCTGGGTAAAATCCTATGATCAGAAATACTTAGGAAGAAGGGGGTTCAGGAGGGGTGGGAATTTCTTAAAAGTGAAATACTGAAAGTGCAATCACAGATGATTCTACATTTAGGTAGGAAAAATCCAATGCATGGTTATAGGATGGGGGAGACTTGTCTTAGCAGTAGTATCTGCAAAAAGAATCTAGGGGTCTTAGTGGATTATATGCTGAACATGAGTCAACAGTGTGATGTGATGGCTAAAAAGGAAAATGAAATGTTGGGCTGTATCAACACAAGTGTAATGTCCAGATCATGTGAAGTGATGATATCACTTTACTCTGCTCTGATAAGATCTCACCTGGAGTACTGTGTTCAGTTTCGGGCACCACATTTTAAGAAGGATATAGACAAGCTGAAATGGGTCCAGAGGAGGGCGAAGAAGATGGTGAGGGGTCTGGAGACCAAGTCCTGTGAAGAAAGGTTGAAGGAGCTGGGCATGTTTAGCCTGGAGAGGAGGTGGCTGAGAGGTGATATGATCACCATCTTCAAGTACTTGAAGGGCTGTCATGTAGAGGATGGTGTGGAATTGTTTTCTGTGGTCCCAGAAGGTAGGATCAGAACCAATGGGTTGAAATTAAATAAAAAGAGTTTCTAGCTCAACATTAGGAAGAACTTCCTGACCGTTACAACGATTCCTCAGTGGAACAGGCTTCCTCAGGAGGTGGTGGGTTCTCCTTCCTTGGAGGCTTTTAAATAGAGGCTAGATGACCATCTGACAGCAATAATGATCCTGTGAATTTAAAACGTAAAGGTAGTCCCCTGTGCAAGC
The DNA here is from genome assembly GCF_032191835.1 of Heteronotia binoei. NCBI lineage: Eukaryota > Metazoa > Chordata > Lepidosauria > Squamata > Gekkonidae > Heteronotia > Heteronotia binoei. Next base: position 46,870,906 of record NC_083229.1, read on the forward strand.
ACCAGACATTTTTGACTCTGAGGTGACGTTGCTTTCACAACGTTTTCACAGCAGACTATTTATGGGGTGGTTTGCCATTGCCTTCTGTAGTCATCTACACTTTCCCCCAGCAAGATGGTTATTCATTTTACTGACATCAGAAGGATGGAAGGCTGAGTCAACCTGGAGCCAGCTATGTGAACCAGCTTGTGCTGGGATTGAACTCAGGTTGTGAGCAGAGGGCTCCATGACTGCAGCTTTACCACTCTGCGCCTGTGAATTTAGGGGGAGGTATTTGTGAGTTTCCTGCATTGTGCAGGGGATGGGACTAGATGACCCTGGAGGTCCCTTCCAACTCTATGATTCTATGATTCTCATCACTTACTGCCAGCTCTTTTAACTATTTTGTTTCTGCACCCACCATCCTATCTCAGAATTCTAAAGGTGCCTAGACTTCCAGGGGAGGAAACTGTCGAGCTGAGTTGCTTCTCATAACAGGAGCAGGCTGGAACTTCTGTTCGGGGTAGTGGAAGGCAATTTAATGCCTACTGCCTACTGCCTACTTTTCTCAGTCAGAGATTAGCCCAAGATATGCACAGGAAACTTTGAGGAGATTTACCTTGGCTAAAAGGGAGTCCCGAGGGGGGGCTGCTTTGAGGGGTCTCCAGGAAGAGTTGCATTTTCATCATCTGCAAAAATTTTCAGAGTCATTTATTTGACATAAGCTCGACAGGATCCTAACCTTCTTGGACATTGCTAAACATCTAAAGCTTTGCAAGACCGGTGGGAACTTGGATAATTGGAAGAGAAGGTTCAAATTACTATCTTTCATTCTGGAACTATTTACAGCTTGATGGAATAAATTTAAAAGGTTGGAAAGGAAAATCTAGAAAGTCTGGAAGAAGAGGGGAGAAAGAGGTGAAATTTGGACTTTATAAATATAAAAGACAGTGTTAAAAAGTGCTAAAAAGTGGAAAGAAATTTATTGTTTAGTCTACTTGCGGTTTTGAAAAAAGAGCACCATTGTCACAGACCTGCAGCACATTCAAGCAAGACAGGAAGTACGTCAAGTATCGTGAGATCTCCTTACCAGTGTGAATGAGACTTTGTGGCAACAAAAGCAGGAAGTAGCGGAAGGAAAACCTACTCTAGGAATTTGCTACCATTGAGCAACATTGGCGGCCATTGCTGGGAGGTCAAAATAAAAACAATGTTTTTAAAGAATTTGGGACATTAAAAATTATTGGAGTTAACTGAGAAGAGGGTAAGAAGTTAAATACTATTGGTCATATTATTGGTATGGACCTCGGATGTTTTTTAAAGGGGAAAAAAATTGTAAGAAGCAGTAAGAAGTTATGACTGCTATTTTGGAAGATTTAAAAACTTTAAAAATAAATATCTTGACTTTGGGATCTCCGAGGACGGCGTAATTGGGCTTGTTATAAAGGGCAAGTCCTACTCTGAATCTGATAGTCAAATTGGATATTGGTGAGGTCCAAATTTTCATTGTTTTTTAAATGTCTGAACACAAGCAGCCCCGTACAAGGGCTACTTCATTGAAAAAAATGCAGGACCAATTGGAGGCAATGGAGGCCAGAATGATGAAAGGGGTGAGAGAGGTGATAAATGAATCAGAAAAAAAATTATTGCAGAGATTTAAAGAGATATGGAAGATCTCAGAAAGGAAATTAAGGAAACATCTAAGAAAGTGCAGGAGGTAGAAGGCAGAATGAAAGTATATGATTCCACCTTGTTGAAAATGCAAGAAAAAGTGACAATCCATGACTGCAAATTGATGGAGACTCAGATACATCTGAGAGGAGTACCTGAGAAGGAGGATGGTGATTTAAAAGAATATATAATAAAAATAATTGCAGAATTTTTAGAGGAAGACCCTGAAGAGACTAATAACGTGTATGACTATATGTATAGAGTGAACTCACTTTATGCCAAGAAAAACAATTTACCAAGAGATGTTGTCATAAGATATATGACAAAGGAAATGGTGGGAAGGATCATGAATAAAAACTTTGAAAAGACATTGATAGTGGGAGGCAGTAGAGTGAGAATCATGAAGGAGCTGCCAAGGCAAGTGATAAATGATAGAAGAACATATAAAAAGTTGACAGAAAAATTGAGAGACAATGGAATGAGGTTTAGATGGATAATACCTGAAGGCTTGAGCTTTGGACTCCAGGGGAAAAGAATCACAATTACAAATGCACAGGATATGCGTAGATTTTTTGAAGAAAATAAAGAATTTGCACCATGATGGATTACAAATTATTGTCTTGGAATGTAAATGGACTAAATTCACTACAAAAAAGAAGGGCAACATTTCATTGGATTAAGAAACAAAAATGCAATATAATTTGTTTGCAAGAAGTGCATATCAAACAAAAGGATTATACATTTTTATGGAACAAACAATTGGGAGTGGAATTTTTTTCATTGGCTGAACAGAAGAAAAGGGGAGTGGTTTTTTATATTAAACAATAATTGGAACCAAAATTAGTATTTAAAGATAAAGTTGGAAGATTTGTAGCAGTAGATACAATATTAGATGGAAAAATACCCTTTGTTATTGGGACTTTATGCGCCTAATGGTGCAAAGGATGTTTTTTTAAAGACATTATACAACAGCTTGATGAATTGACCTATGACCAAGTTTTGATAATGGGAGATTTTAATGGAACAGTTAAGAACTCATTGGACAGGTCGGGAGGGCAAAAAACAATAGTAAAGAAGGAAAATTGCCAAAGTCTTTTTTTGAACTGGTTAAACAAGAAAATTTGGAAGATATATGGAGGAAATTTAACCCTGAAGTTCGGGACTATACTTTCTTTTCTGCAAGACACAAAACTTTTTCTAGAATTGACATGTTGTGGGGAACTAAAGATTTAGGTCTTATAACAAGGAAAATAGAGATTTTACCTAAAATTGGTGCTGATCATAACCCAATAATATGGATTACAAAATTGTCCAAGAAGGTGAGAAGATGGAGATTGAATGAAGATTTGCTACAGAATAAAGGAACAGTGACATACCTAGAAAATGAAACTAAAGCTTTTTTCCAAGTGAATGACAAAGAGGATATTGACTTTCAGGCAGTCTGGAATGCCTATAAAGCAGTAATGAGAGGAATGTTGATTACTTTGAATAATAAAGATAAGAGAGTAAAAAAAAACAGTTGTTGGACATTCAAAATGAAATAAAGAAAAAGGAAGGGGAGTTGAGAAAAAGGCCAGAGAAAAAGAAAATTTTAAGGGAAATTACAATATTACAAACTCAATTGAGACATTTGTTAAATAAAGAAGTGGAATGGAGTTTGAAAAGACTTCAGCAGAAATCCTTTGAGGGAGCAAATAAACCGGGAAAGTATTTGGCTTGGCAATTGAAGAAAAAGGGAGAAAATGGAATTATTAACAGAATTGTGGTAGATGGAAGAGAAGTGGTTACTCAAGAGGGAATAAAAGAGAATTTTTAAGTACTATGCCAAATTGTTTAAAGGTGTTAAAACAAAGAAAGAGAAGATGGATGAGTATTTACAAAAGATAAAAATTGAAGCAGCAATTAATGCAATGAAGAATGGAAAAGCACCTGGGCCTGATGGATATACAGCTAAATATTTTAAAACTTTTAAAGATGAGTTAATACTAAAATTGCAGAAGTTGATGAATACGATAAGAATAAAAGGGAAAGTATCAAACACATGGAAAGAAGCTGTTATTTCGTTGATACCTAAGGAAGATAGAGATGTCACGAATGTAAAAAATTACAGACCAATTTTGCTATTAAATAATGACTATAAAATATTTACAAGAATCTTGGCAGAACGGCTTAAACAACATTTGATAAACTTTATAAAGGAAGATCAAGCAGGGTTTCTTCCCAAAAGACAAATAAGAGACAATATTAGAACTGTTGTAAATATTGTAGAATATTATGAAAGACATCCAGAAAAAGAAGTAGCATTATTCTTTGCAGATGCAGAGAAAGCATTTGATAATTTAAATTGGGACTTTATGTTTGCAGTAATGGAAAAAATGGAGCTGGGTGAAAACTTTATAAGAATGATAAAATCAATATATTCTGAACAAAGTGCAAGCTTGTGTATAAACACAGATCTTACAGAAGATATGAAAATTAGCAAAGGTACTAGACAAGGCTGTCCGCTTTCACCATTGTTGTTTATAATGACTCTTGAAATATTATTGATGCAGATCTAAGAAGAAAGAGAAATAGAAGGATTAAGAATAAAAGGATTTACTTACAAATATAGAGCTTTTGCTGATGATATAATGTTTATAAATGAAAACCCAATACAAGTTACACCTTTGCTGCTAGCTAAAATACAAGAGTATGGGGAGTTGGCGGGACTTTGTACTAATAGAGAAAAATCAAAAATTTTGTGTAAAAATATGCGGATGAACAAGCAACAAGAATTACAGAGATTAACGGGTTGTGATGTCACCTCTAAGGTAAAATACCTAGGGGTGGAGATAACAATGAAGAATATTGATCTGTTTAAAAATAATTATGAGAAGTTATGGCATAAAATGGATGAAGACATGTTAAAATGGAATAAGCTTAATTTGTCATTATTGGGTAGAATAGCTGCAATCAAAATGAATATCTTACCAAGTATAATCTATTTGTTTCAAACTATTCCTATTGTGAAGGATGACAAACAATTTGATAAATGGCGAAGGAAAATCTCAGAATTTGTGTGGGCTGGGAAGAAACCAAGGATTAAAATGAAAATTTTGACAGAGGCAAAAGAAAGAGGTGGTTTTCAACTGCCGAATTTAAAATTATATCAGGAAGCAGTTTGTTTAGTGTGGATGAAAGAATGGATAATGTTGTTAAACAAAACACTTTTAGTGTTGGAAGGTCACGGAAATAAATTTGGCTGGCACACGTATTTGTATTATGGAAAAAAGAAGATGGATGGTTTTTTCTCTCACCATTATATAAGAAATAATTTGCTAAATACATGGATTAAATACAAGAAATATGAAGATGAGAGAAGACCGTTATGGATAGTGCCAGCTGAAGTACTAAAAATAATGGCTGAGATAGGCGAAGAAAAGTGGTTGTCATATAATCAATTATTTGCTACGTCATGGTGCGACCGAATTGTCCGGCGGTATAACCGGATGGGCAGGCTGGGCCCACCAACCTTGCCAGCCTAAGAGAAGGAAAACTCTAACATCAAACCCGGGCAGATAGAGCTTGTTAATGTAACACCTACCACCTGGAGGACTCGCTGCCGGCGTCCCGGCTTACTGGGCCATGGCAGATGACCTCCAGGTGAAAGGGTGGAGCCAGTACCGCGCACACTGGGCTTCACCTAAAAAATTCCTCTGCGCAGGCCTGAAGGGCATATCCACATATGACAACCCTCATCTACGGCTCCGAATCGTGGGTTTTATACCGTCATCACCTGTGACTCCTTGAGCACTTTCATCAGCGCTGCCTTCGCACCATCCTCAACATCCACTGGAGTGACTTTGTGACCAACACTGAAGTTCTCAAGCGGGCGGAGGTTACCAGCATCGAGGCACTGCTGTTGAAGACGCAGCTGCGCTGGGCAGGGCATATTTCTAGGATGGAAAACCACCGCCTTCCCAAGATTGCCCTGTATGGCGAACTCTCCACCGGCCATCGAAATAGAGGGGCACCAAAGAAGAGGTACAAGGACTCCTTGAAGAAATCCCTTGGCACCTGTCGCATCAACCATCACCAGTGGTCTGACCTAGCCTCAGATTGCAAAGCATGGAGGCACACCATCCACCAGGCTTTCTCTTCCTTTGAGAATGCACGCATAGCTGGTCTTGAGGACAAAAGGAGATTGAGGAAGAATCGCACTGCTACAGCACCAACCCTAAATCAGACTTTTCCCTGCAGCCACTGTGGCCAGACCTGCCTGTCCCGCATTGGTCTTGTCAGCCACCAGCGAGCCTGCAGCAGACGTGGACTATTGCACCCTTCTTAAATCTTCGTTCGCGAAGCCAAGCCGAGAGAGAGAGAAAAATAGAAAGTGGCAAAATAGAACTGAAAACTGCTGAAGAGTTGAATCATAAATATGATTGGTTTCAAATGCAACAAATAAAGAGCTTGGTGGAGAATGATATTAAAACTGAAGGAATAAGGAAAGAGCAAACAGAATTGGAAAAAGTTCTGCTTGGAGACAATTATAAATTAATTTCAAGAGTATATACATTACTTCTACAATGGTCTACAGAAGATGAAGTAGTGAAATCACGAATGATTAAATGGGCAATTAATGTAAATAAAGAAATACAGATGGAAATCTGGGAATATTTGTGGAAGAACTCTATGAAACTTTCAACATGTCAAAGCATTAAATAAAACTGTTTTAAGATGATGTATAGATGGTATATAACTCTTAAAAATTGGCAAAGATGAATAATAAGATGCCAGACAGATGTTGGAAATGTAAAAAGCATGAAGGTTCTTTCTACCATATGTGGTGGACTTGTGAAAGAGCTAAAATGTTTTGGCAGATGATTCAGCAAGAGATTTCTCAGATCTTGGGATATGAGTTTAACAAAGTCGTAGGGCGTTTTCGCACTTACCTTTTACTGGCTCGACCACCTTCCTCACGCCGGCGGATCTGCAGGGATTTCGCACCAGAAGCGCCGGCGCAGCCAAAAGAGCCGGCAACTTCCGTCGCGGAGCCAGCTCAAACGTTTTCCTGCTTCTTGGCGGTTTCCGTTTGAGCTGGCTCCGCGACGGAAGTTGCCGGCTCTTTTGGCTGCGCCGGCGCTTCTGGTGCGAAATCCCTGCAGATCCGCCGGCGTGAGGAGGGTGGTCGAGCCAGTAAAAGGTAAGTGCGAAAACGCCCGTAGAGACTTTTCTATTGGGACTACAAATGGAAAAATTTCCAAAAGAAGATAGAACTTTAATCTGGTACTTGCTCTCAGCCACTAGGACATTGTATGCACAGTTGTGGAAGCAAGAAAAAATACCAGAGAAATGGGATTGGATTATAAAAGTTATGACATGGAGTGAAATGGACAAATTAACAAGAATATTAAGAGACTATGATTTGGAAGTTTTTAAGACGGAATGGAAAAGGGGGAGGGGTGGGTAGAAAGTAATATATGGGGTAGATAAAAAGAACTTTTTTAAAAAAGATGTAAGATATAGATTTATTACCATATGTTACCAATAAAATTGTTTTAAACCACAGAATTCTAAAGGTGCCCACAGGCTCAAAATGGTTGGGGACTCCTGGCTTAAAGTGCTGAACTAGGATCAGGGAGATTCAGTTTCAAATCCTGACTCTGCTATGGAGGCTCACTGGGTCAGTCCTTGGGTCAGTCACTCTCTCTCAACCTTATCTACTTCACAAGGTTGCTGTGAGGATATAATGGACAGCAGGAGACAAATGGAAGTTGCTTTAGATTCCCATTGTGTATAAATAAATAAAAACAGAATGTTGCAAATGCTTATAAGCAGGGTTTGTAAAAGTGACAGGAAGCTGTCCCTCCTGAGCCCTGTGATTGTCAGTGAACACATGACAGCAGGTCCATAAAATTAGTCTGTTGGGTTGGCTACATTACAACATTTGGGGATAAGAAGATCTGAGAAAATGTCTGATGTTGCTGCTCTGATGAGACAGCACTCTATCATAGCCCAAGACTGCATGACACAAAACTAACACTGAAGCTCTGGGACTTGCAAGGAACTAGATGAGCTCAAAGAGCATGCCCAGTTTTCTGTGTTTCTTCTATGGCTTTCTGTTTGTTTGTTTGTTTGTTTCTGAATGTCATCCAGAAACAAAGTGACCAGCTCTCGACCCTCAGATGTAACTGTAATTGCCTGGCAGCCTTACTATTTGGAAGTTAGTTACAATGTTTGCAAAAACCGGCATCGATGTTACTATTCTAAAATTCAAGAGAATTTAGGACTGATACAGACCGTGGATTCCCAGGCTAATTACCTGTAGTACACAAACCAGAGCACAAGATGTACCAGACAGGAAGTCCGAGGGAAAAGTGAAATGCCCTTTTCTTAGACATGCCTCTGCAACAAGAGCAGAAATCCACGTATGCAGATTCATGGACTGTACTTCTGCCTAGGTCCTCATCAGGGTACACATGAAAGCTGTTAGAAGGACACTTCTGTTATCATCTTGTTTTAATTAATTAATTAACCTCATTGTCTGCCTTTCTCACTGATGTAACCAAGGCAGGTTATATGGAGCAAAACTATGTAATCAAACAGGACACCTCATCACTCTCTCTCTTTCTGCCCTCCACCCCATCACTCTCCCAGTCTCCTGCCTCCCCATCAGCAGTGATGGCAACAGCTCTCCAGGAACCACAGTGATCTTCCAACTATAATCCCTTAAGGTTGCCAGCTCCAGGTTGGGAAATTCCTGGAGATTTGGGGTGGAGCCTTGGGAGAATGAAATTTGGGAAAGGAAGCAACCTCAGCAGGATATAATGCCATAGATGCCACCTTCCAAAATAATCATTTCTTCCAGGGGAACCAACCTCTGTTTTAATTCCAGGAGATCTCCAGCCCTCACCTGGAAGCTGGTAATATTAGTTCCCCTGGAGGAAATGACTTCTTTAGATAGTAGAATCTATGGAATTATACCCTACTGAGGCAATATACCTGCCTGAAGTCCCTGCAACCCTCATGTTCTAACCCTCAGATTGCCAGAAATTTCACAACCTGGAATTTGCAATCCTATCTCCTTCCAACCCAAACACTAGTCTACCTTTACTCTGCCCCTTTGTCTTCAGCTATCTCCCCCTGCAGCCTCTACCTAGGAAAACTATGCTCTGTCTCTACTGTGAAGACCAAAGCAGTTCATATTATTCTCCTTTCCTGCTTTTTATCTATCCTGTGAGGTAGGTTATGATGACTGGTCCATAATTTACCAGTGGGCTTCCATGGCAAGATGGGGATTTGAACCTAGGTCTCCCAGACCCTACTCTGAAGCTCTAACTTCTACACCATGCTGGCTTCTGTAGGGTGGCTGATATTAAAAAGTAACAAGTAGCTAGGCCAAACTGAGTCACACACTCTGTTTCTCTAATATTACCAAAAGGTCCTGAAATCTCCAATTAAGAGATTGTTAGTAAATTTCTTTCTGATGAGAACACAAAGACCAGGGCTTCTTTTGAGCAGGAATGCACAGGAACGCAGTTCCGGCTGGCTTGGTGTCAGGGTGTGTGGCCTAATATGTAAATGAACTCCTGCTGGGCTTTTTCTACAAAAAAGTCCTATGTGCAACAATAGTGACATCAAGGGATGTGGCCTAATATGCAAATGAGTTCCTGCTAGGGGTTCTCTATCAAAAAAGCCCTGACGAAGACTACTAAGAAAACAGCAAAATTTTGTACTCAAGTGATAAAATTGCTCCATCTATGTTTATCAAGGAAATATGGGAACTTGTTTTGCTTAACTGTCTTACTAGAGCTGTAAATCCTTGCATTTAATTTTAGATTGTTTTTAAAATCATTTTATGGTTGTATTATTTTCTTCTGAGTGATTGTTGTAGCATCTATATATACTGGCTGTGGACCGTTAATAAAAATCTGATCTGATCTGAAGTCTGGAGGTATCAAGTCACTCAGAGGCTTCTGCCAAACAGCTAGGGTTGCCAACCTCCAGTTGGAAACTGGAGATCTCCCAAAATTACAACTGAATTCCAGATGGCAAAGATCTGACTCCCTGGAAAAAATGGTAGGTTTGGAAGGTGGACTTTATGGCATTATATCTGACTGAGGCCTATTCCCTCCCCAAACCCTGCCCTTCTCAGAAGTCCAACACAAAATCTCCAGCAACTTCCCCACCTGGAGCTGGCAATCCTAGGCCTAGCCCTAACAAGTCCTCCATTAAAGGCCAGAACAGGCCTGGAATGGGTCCTGCCCCCTCCTCCTGTCTTTCTCACTGAATGGAACATGGAATACTGTAGCTGACTAGCAACAGCCATGAAGGGAATCTGTTGCTTAAAGCTACAGGTGCTCCTTTTATCATTTTTACATTTTTAAAGCTCCCAATTTATTTATTTTTTAAAAAAAGATTTCACATTTTCCTGCAAATCTAGGGGCATTTTCAGGTTTGTAGAAAGGTCTGTTCACATACTCCAGTCACTGGATTTAAATATTTTTGTGCATATACTCAGTTTACCTTCAGTGAAGAACCATCTGCTGTGATGGCAGCTGGGCAAAAAAAAAAAAAAAAAAATGCACAGCCAATGAGATCTCTGATGGCCAGTCAGAAGCCCTAACAGACAAAAGTCCCATCTGACCCTTCCCACTTTATAAATATACTTGCGAGCACCAGGAAAGCTGGCAGGTGCCATGACTTATTACCTTCACATAAATGTCTTCCTGTTTTACATAGATAACAAAACGTTAGAAGTGTTGAGCCTTTCTGATCTCCTAGGGCACTGCATTCCACAACAGAGAACGCACATGTATTGACAGTTATTGATGTGGCCCATTTCAAGGTGGTACCTTCACAAGGGTTTTGTTCAGATAAGAGAAGCAAGTCATGTCAGTGCAAAGCAAGAGAGGCAGTCCTGAAAGTAAGAGGGTCCAAGAGCATGAAAGGTTTTGTATTTGGTAACAGGACGTATTAACGGCACCTAGTAACTGACAGGTAGCCAAAGAAGTGACTGCAGAATGGGTATAATAAGCATAATCTCCCTATCTCCTGATGGAAACCAAGCTGCAGCATTCTGTCCCAACTGGATTTTCAGAGCTGACTTCAAGGGTAGACTTGAATAGTCTACAATAGTCAGTCTCAACTTGCTCACTCTTAACCATTTATCCACAGCAGCCAGGCTGTGATTCAAGACCTCCACCACAACACCAGGCAATTTGGATAAATAATTGGGTGTCATTAGTCAATTTCAAACCATGAATGATTTCTCCTAAGGGCTATATATCAAGATTGAATAACTAGGATGTTCAGACTTTTAAAAGAGCAATAAAAATGTTATTAGTCTCAATACTTCAGTTTAATAACAACATTGCCTGAAATGAAATGTTGTATTCAGTCACCAGTATTGAAAAGATTCAGTCTACATGATTTACATCTGTCTTCACATCTCATTTTTCTTCTGGAGGTTGTCGAAAGAAACAAAAATGGGGAAACAGCACCATCTAGTGGGCCAATGTATATCCTACATTGCTGAGCTGAGCATTAGTCAAGAGACAGTCTGCTTCCTAGACTTTTACAATGGCTTATCTTATTTATCTTATTTACATTATTTATAGTCTCTCACAAGGACTCAAGGTGTATTCATAATGAGCCAGTACAATCAACACAATAGGACATTCAATAATAATGCATTAGACTTTTAGAAGTCTGGAACAACCAGAAAGAAGTAGAGCATAATACAAGCATTCACATAACACATTAAGTAGTACAGGAATCATATTAATAGGATTCTGCTGTACAAAGAAATACAGACCACAGTTTCTAATCTTTTATCCAAGGAAATATTTAAAACCAATTTTGTGCAGTACAACCCTATTACCAGGGCAAAAAAGGCTTCCTGAATTGTTCTGCATAGCTTGCAGAAGGCCAAGAAAGTGGGAGCTTTCTTGAGTTCCTCGGGCAGGCCATTCCACAACAGGGAAGGGGCAGTTGTTAATTTTTCCCATTTTCAGATTGGCCACAAAAGCCCCTGCAGATTTGAGTGAAGGTGTCCTTGGAAGAGCAATGCCATGAAGGGCTTTGTATATGATAGCCAGATAGGTAGCCAGTGCATTGGCAGAATGGGAATAATGCATATGCTCCATCTTAAAATTTGTTCAGACAGTGCCAGAATTTCAAGGTGAATAGTAGTTCAGTCACCCTGAATTTTGTGCTGTGATCCTTTTCAACCTTTTCTCATTAAAACGTTTTAAAATCCAATCATGTTTAAATCATACACTGGGTCATCAGGATGTAATGTGGGGGGGGGGGAATCAGTCTTGATAATTTTGCCATGTTGGCTACTTTTCAGATCTTTATCAATCAGAAATCTAAAATATTATTGCTCCTCAAATACAGCTGAAGATAAATCGACTTGTTACACTTGTCTTTTATCCAACAGTAAAAATACCAGCAGGAACATAATAGTATGGACTAGTGGACCATCTAATTCAGCATCTGGTTTTAATTACCAGTAGCCCATCAGACAAAAGTTTTCTTCTCAAATTACTTTTAGTTCAAATAACGATACAAGGCTAATTTTTTTCCCAGCTAACTGGCACCTCTAAAAAATATGGAAGAAGACAAGCTCTCGAAATGCAAGTTCTACAAGATGGAACTGGACTTCCTGGGCTATCAAGTTTTGGGGAAAGGTTTGGAATGGATCCAGCTAAAGTAAAGTCTGTGATAGGCTCCCCATACAAGAAAGCAACTCCCGTCTTTCCTGGGTTTTGTGAATTTCTACAGAATTTTCATTAAAGACTTTGTACAGGTGGCCCTTCCATTAACAGACCTGCTAAAAATGAAAAGGGAAGGGGCCCAGAGTAAAAGAAACCTAATGCTAGGCTACCCTGGACTGAGGAGTGCCAGTGAACATTTAATCGCCTCAAATCTCTGTTTAAAAGTGAACCCCTGATAAAACGAAAAGTATTGTGGTCCAATGCGATGCCAGCAATGTGGCCCAAGTGGGGGGGCAGAGGGAGGCTCTGTTACAAGAAGGTGAGGATGGGCACCTATATCTGTGTGTGTACATTTCAAAAAAGTTTGACTCAACTGAGTGGAAGTGGTCAGTGTGGGACAAAGAAGTGTCCCCCATAACATTTGCTCTCATGACTAGGCACCACCTCTTAGAAGTCCCATTTGAAATTTGGACTGACCACAAATATCAGTTTGCACTGGGTTTTGAACACCTCTAAATTTTTGTGGTCAGTCCAAATTTCAAATGGGACTTCTAAGAGGTGGTGCCAAGTTGTGAGAGCGAATTTCCACTCAGTCAAGTCAAACTCCCTGATGAAACAAAAGCAGCTTGAGAGGGCCAAAAAGACTTACAAGGAACAATTCAACAAAAAACCATGGGCTGGTGTGGGATTTTAAGCCAGAGGACTAAGTGTGTATTTCCACTAAGCAGCTGCCTGCCTCCCAACCTTCTAGGAAACTAGGTTGGAAATATTTGGGCCCCTTTAAGATAAAGAAGGTGATCAACAAGGTAACTGTCAAAGTAGAATTGCCTAAACTGCTAAAAAACTGTCACTCCATTTTTCATTGCAGTTTGCTGAAAAGGGGCCATGGCTCAACTCCGTGGAGACCTCTAGTTTCAGTCAGTCACAGACCAAGAAAAACCCCCAAGAATTTAAAAGCTTCAACACAGAAGATAAAATCTATACTATAATAAATATTAGGATGGACAATTGTCTTAATATGTTCAGTATAAGAGATTACATCAAGACACAAGTTAAAACAGAAAATCTTAAAACTGAGAAGTAGTAAAATGAGTCCTTCGGATACTATAGCAGGCAGCATAGAACTTGGCAACAGCTTCAGAAATGAAATGGTTTTCATCTGAATGCATGAGATTAAGACATTCTGATTCCAGCAGCCCAGAATTTGCCCTTAATATAGGCTATATATATTTCACATGGGCCTCTTTATACCAGGAACACCTAAGAATTATGTGCATAGTGGATTCAACTTCCCCTAAGCCACAGTGGCAAAGCCTTTGCACAAAAGGGATCCCCTTGTACCTGTCCTCGAGAACTGCCGAGGGAAGCACTGAGCATCTGGCCAGAGTAAAAGCTTTTCTGAATTTATGGACATCTAGGCGATGGAGATAGTTAAGTATCCAACACGATATCTAGTCTGCTCTGGCGATCTAAAGGATGGGTATCTGGCAAGATTGGACTGCCTCTCAATGTCCTTAATTCTTCCCTTCACATTTTCCTCAGCCTGGTTCCAATACAGAGCCAGAATGGTTTCAGGGGAAAAACTGAGAAAATGTAATTTGCTAAGAATAGTTTTCAGTCAATTTGACTGAAAATTGTCTGCAAGTACCATATGCACAAGACCATGTGGATGAAAGTTGATCCTAAGCCAGTATCTGAGCGAGTTCAGGGTGATACTGGCAGCCATCGTCACCATGCCCGTTTCCAGGCGAATGAAGGAGACCTCTAGTGATGACCCCCCCCCCATTCTGATTGGGGGTCAGATTCACCATGAAATACAGGACATCCTTGGTTCCAAACTCAAGCATGGCAAGCTTTGTTATCTGGTTAAGTGGGCACACTTTCCTCTGAGCAAGAGCGAGTGGGTGAAGGACTCTGATATGAATGAGAAGAGACTTATCAAACAATTTTATAACCGCTACCCCAATTTCACAAACGCTACCACAAATGAAACCTGGGGGATGGGAGCAATGTATTCTCAGGGGGGCAGAATGTCAAGAATGCCTCTTGCCCTGAATTCAACCTCATGGTTATTGCGTAATTGATGTAAGCACATAGGATCCAAGCTTGGCTTATTATTACTTTGTTCATGCATGATTTTGTCTGTTATGTCTGTACCTTACTAAGTAATCATTTCTGCCCTGAGAAAGTATGCATGATGATACCAAAATCACCCTGTGTTATCTTACTCTCAGATAATGTACTTCCATTTCCTTCTCACAGATATTTCTCAGAATGCTTTTAAAGGGGTGGACAGGGCCTGCATTGGTAAATTTTTGTGCTTAGCCTTTGAATGTATAACGGCTGGACCCAAACCTATATCTGGGGAGACTGAGGATAAAAGCCTCAGTTTCAGCAAGAGAAGTCTTGCCTACTGTACCTGTCTATTATGATGCAATAAATCTACTCTCCCAAATCTAATGAGGTGATTGTTGATGAGAACTGTGCAGAATCTGACAATAACATTTATGATAAAAAAGTTTCTGCAAGATACAATTCATACTTTGTTAAAATTTTATATGTTTTCAATTATACTGTTATACCAATCTCCTCCACGTATTCTATTTATGATCAGAAAACAATTTTAAAGGTATTTTTCATGTCACTGTACGCTGTTGAAGTTTTTTGCACTCTGAACTAACACAACTAAAAAACAATAAGTCAAACTGGAGAGCCAGTTTGGTGTAGTAGTTAAGTGTGTGGACTCTTATCTGGGAGAACCGGGTTTGATTCCCCACTCCTCCACTTGCACCTGCTAGCATGGCCTTGGGTCAGCCATAGCTCTGGCAGAGGTTGTCCTTGAAAGTGCAGCTGCTGTGAGAGCCCTCTCCAGTCCCACCCACCCCACAGGATGACTGTTGTGGGAGAGAAAAGTTAAGGAGATTGTGAGACTCTTCAGAGTGGAGGGCGGGATATAAATCCAATATCATCATCATCATCATCATCATCATCTTCTTCTTCTTCTTCTTCTTCTTCTTCTTCTTCTTCTTCTTCTTCTTCTTCTTCTTCTTCTTCTTCTTCTTCTTCTTCTTCTTCTTCTTCTTCTTCTTCTTCTTCTTCTTCTTCTTCTTCTTCTTCTTCTTCTTAGTGAGAGGTGCCATGGATGGGGAAGGGTCTGTGGCTCAGGGTACAGCATCTGCTTTGCACGCAGAATGTCCCAGATTTAATTCCCAGCATCTCTAGTAGAAAGGATCCCATAATAGGTGATATGAAAATCCTTCACTGGAAATCCTGGAGAGCCACTGCCAGTCTGAATCAACCATATAGACCTTGATGGTCTGGTCTGATTCAGTATAATTTATTTATATACTTCATTTATAACTGCCTTTCCTCATAAAGGGGCCTTAAAGCAGCTTACATCGTTATCCTCTCCTCCATTTTATCCTCACAACAACCCTGTGAGGTGGGTTAAGTTGAGAGAGTATGACTGGCCCAAGGTCACCCACCAAATTTCCATGGCATAAGTAGGGATTCAAACTGGGTCTGCCAGATACTAGTCCAACACTGCTCTGGTTGTGGGAAACAGTAACCAAATTTTCACTCCACCAAATTATATTATCTATACAAGAGCGCCACAGATGAAGGCTGAGAACAGAGCTACAGAGAAGATGGCAAACTGCATGCCTCCTGGCCTGATGCCAGCTGCTTGCTGATAATAAAGATGAACAGTTGCAGAATTGCATCTGAGCAGCTAGCTGCAAGCCTGATCCTTAGGTGGGTGGCTATAAAATGAGGTAAAATAGGATGCTAGGTGTGGATGCAATGTGTACATTAGACACTAAACCACCGACTCTGCCTTGCCTGATTCTTGGAACCTGACCTTGGATTAAACAACTTGACCATGCCTGACTTCTGGAACCCTGACCTTGGACTGAACAACCCTTCCTTGTCTGATCCCTGCCACCGGATCCTGCAAGCCTGTACAATATCCTCCTATACTGTGCATTTTACAAGGACATTTGGAATATGTATATCACTGCAATTACATCCAAATACGTAGGCAGATCCAATGATTTCTTTTATTTCTCTTCTTCTTACTCACCATTTTAATTAAACTACCTTTAGGTAGTAAGATTTTGTACACTGATGTGCTCAATAAGGAAACAATTGGCTTAGTATTTTAATAATTTTGTCATTCATTGTAGAAATTCTGCATAGAACACCTGCATATTTATTCAATGTGTATCACACATGTTTATCACTGACTGTGGATCATAATAAATTATGTATGTTTGTAGTAGTCTGACACTCTTAACCACTAAGCAACTCCATGTGTTCAATCTGAAATGCTATTCTCTCAGTAATATCTTTCAATGCCTCCATGCTGCCCTTGAAAACTATTGTAATTATAAACACTTCTTGTAGTTGACTTTTAGACTTATTGTTCTGAAATATTTCACAAAACTTGACTATTATTCATACTATCCTTGAAGTAGCACATAACAATCCTTCTTTAACATGAAACAATATTTTGGATTTATATATTCTATCCCTGATATAACAAAGAGCATTCACCAGCTGTTCCATACGCTTTGCTGGATCACAGCTGTACAGTTGGCTGATCCCAAGACAGAAAATACAGAAAGAGAAAACATTTAATTTCATAAAGATTTTAAAATTACAATAATCACAGACAGTACAATCCTAAGCATAGTTACACTCTTCAAACACCAATGAGGTCAATGGGCTTAGAAGGATGTAACCCTGTTTAGGACTATATTTTCAGATTTTTAATACTAAATTTCCTGTTGATAATGCTGTGAAGGAGCTGCCTGATTACTGTATGTCATCAGAAAATGGGCTACAATGTAACTGATGTTCATCAAGTAGCCAGCCGTGCAGTCCACAGATGGGACTAGATGGATGTCAGTGACAGAAGATTACTGAGCTCACTGGACTTCGGCTCTCCCATGACCCATTTCCCCATTGTGTGTGTGTGCTTCTTTTCTTCAGTTCTCCTAAGCTGATCCAAGGATTCCCCAGCAATAGCTCTAGGATACTGGCTAAGGTATGAGAAAGGGGGCTGTGACTACAGAAAAACACTTCATCAAGTGCAACCTTGTTTTCATCACCATGGTCTTCCAACAGTTCCACAAGAAAAATCAGCAAAATAACATATAATGTGGATGGCTGGTGAACAATGTATGTTTGTTGGTTACTAGGTTTCCAGTATAAGGTAGTGTCTATGTGTCCACTGTGTATTTTTACAGTGGTGTCCAGAAAATGCATTTCTTGCATAGACTGGTTCATTGTCAGGCTGATGGTAGGGTGAAATTTATTGAATGCCTGGTGAAATGTATCCAGGGCTTCTTTACCATGTGTCCAGACAATAAAAATGTCATCAATGTAACGCAGGTATAAGAGAGGTATGAGTGGGTGGGAGTCTAGGAAGCATTGCTCCATCCAAGTCAGCCATAAAGATGTTAGCATATTGTGGGGCCATGCAGGTACCCATGGTTGAACCATTTATATGTAAGAACTGTTCATTACCAAATACCTGCATGCTTCCAGCTACCATCCCAAACATACCAAACAATCCATTGTATACAGCCAGGCTCCTGTGCTTCAGCCACATTTGCTCCAATCCTACTGACAAGAGATTCTCACCTGAGGGATCTATAACAAACCTTTTTGGAACTAAAGTACCTACCTGATGAAGTCAGGAAACAAATTAACAAAGTCAGAATGATACCTAGAGAAAACCTGCTACAAGACAGACCCAAAAGAGACAATAACAGAACACCACCAGTGATCACATACAACTCTCAACTGAAGACAGTTCAACGTATCAATGATTTACAACCTTTATTGGACGGTTACAGCTGTCTTTCAGAAGTAAGGGGGGGGGGTTTAAACCTTTTCTTGCACACAGACAGCCCCCTAATCTCAAACAGCTCCTCACTCACAGTAATATAACATCTCATCTAAGCATGGACACCGGTACCAGAGCTTGCAATAAACCCAAGTGCCAACTTTGTTGCCACATACACCCAGACAACACAATTACTGGACCTAACAGCATTAACTACACCATCTCAGGCTCATTTGCTTGTTCATGTTCCAACATTATATGTGCCATTAAATGCCAACAATGCCCTTCAGTTCTCTACATAGGACAAACAGAACAAACCCTACACCAAAGGTTAAATGGACACAAATCTAACAACAGGAATTACAAAACTGAGAAATCTGTGGAAGAACACTTTAACCTTCCAGAACATTCAATGGGTGACCTCAAAGTAGCTGTTTTACTGCAAAGGAGCTTCAAGAACAGAATGGAGAGAGAAACTGCTGAATTACAAATTATTATGAAACTTGGAACAAACACCTTCCCAGGACTGAACAGGGATATTGTTTTTTTTAATCTCAATACATATGCTAAACCCATTCTCACTGAATATAGCTACAGATCCACAGTATTCCAATGCATTTCACTTTTAGAATAGTGTATCAGTATTTTTTTTAATTTACATACTCAAATAAGGGATATTGGCTGTTTTATCTCATTGCATATACTAAACTCATTACCACTATATTCTAATATCTTTTTTTTTCTAATGGCAAATTAGAATGATGTTTGTAATGTATGTTACATGCTAAGAAGTAAATTAGGTAGACAGGAACATCACTAGGAAAAACATGTCCTTTTATTTCACCCAGACTTGTAGCAATAAAGCAATTAACAGACAGCTTTTATTCCCTTTCATTGGTTTCCCATGCAAATGTTATCCAGACCAAATGTTCTTTCAGTTTGATTATTTCACTATTTTGCCATTGCATCCTTTGTATCATTTTGCATTCTTAACCACTGCCCACCAGCTATATGTAGTTCTGCTCACTGTACCCCATTCCATTGTCTGAAGAAGTATGCATGCTCTAAAAAAGGTACTAATTCCTGCATAGAACAGTGTGGACAGGTTTCTTACCTGTAACTGGTGATCTTCGAGTGGTCATCTGTGCAATCACACATATGGGTAATCCGCAGGATTGGCCCCGACCTCGGAGAGTTCAAAGCAATCTTGATCGTAGATCTGGCGCGCCTCCCGCTTGTCCTGGGAGGAGTCAGCTACTGCGCATGCCTGGAGAAGGGGGAGGTGCTTAGCCACTCAGTTTCTTCCCGCCGCCGGGTAGGTGGAAATAACTGTGCTAACTAACTTCCAGCAGCGGGGAAGGCTGGGTGGGTCTGTGTGATTGCACAGATGACCACTCGAAGATCACCAGTTACAGGTAAGAAACCTGTCCATCTTCTTCGTGGTCTCTGTGCATTCACACATATGGGTGATTAGCGAGCCATTTCTTCGGAGGTGGGTGCTGGATCTGTAAGAAAATGTAGGATTAGAGTGTAACATAATGATAGTGTTACTCACGGTGGTTAGTCGAAGATCGATCGTAGCACCGCTTGTCCGAAGGAGGCGTCTCGCCGGGCACGAACGTCGAGGGCGTAGTGCGAGGCGAAGGTAGATGTAGAGGACCAGACGGCTGCGGCGCAGATGTCCTCTATAGGTATGCCTTTCATGAAGGCGGACGAGGTGGCCACGGCTCTGGTTGAGTGGGCTCGTATATGTTGAGGGATTGGTTGTTTTGCCAGCTGGTAGCAGAGTTCGATGGCAGCAACAATCCATTTGGAGAGTCTCTGGGTAGATATTCTGCTGCCCTGATTATGGGTAGCGTAAGTGATAAAGAGTCTGGGGTCTTTACGGATTTGGCGGGTTCTATCTATGTAGAAGGCTAGGGCTCTCCGTGCATCCAAGTTGTGGAGTGCCCTTTGTCCCGCGTCCGCGGGGTGCTGGAAGAAGGCTGGTATAATGGACTGTCTTCCCAGATGGAAGGGAGAGACGACCTTGGGAAGAAAGGTCGGGTCAGGTCGGAGGACCACCGTACTGTTATGAAATGTCGTATACGGTGGGTCTGCTCTGAATGCGCAGATGTCACTGGCCCTCTTACCTGTGGTGAGGGCCGTAAGTAATGCCGTCTTCCATGACAGCAGGTGCAGTGGAATGGAAGCCATGGGTTCGAAGGGCGGTTTCATGAGTTGGCTCAGGACTAGAGATAGGCTCCAGGTGGGTAGAACTTGTTTGATTGGTGGGTGAAGGCGAATGATGCCCTTGAGGAAGGCTCTAGTCGCATGGTGAGAAAAAACCGTTGTGCCATCGATGCGGGGGTGGAAAGCAGAGATGGCTGCCAGATGTACCTTCAGGGAGGAATACGACAGACCCGCTCTAGAGAGCGTTAAGGTGTAAGTTAGTACCTGAGGTATGGTGGCATAGTTGGGGTCGAAGTTGTGTTGTGAGGCATAGTGTGAGAAGCGTTTCCACTTAAGTAGATAGGATTTCCTAGTAGATGGTTTTCTGGAATTCACTAGGACGTGACGGACCTCTGGGGGGAAATCTAGAAATTGATTCTCCAGGCTGTTAGCTTGAGTGACGCCGGGTTGTGGTGAAGGACCCTGCCGTCCTGTTGGGAGAGGAGATCCCGTGTTTGAGGGAGCTGGACGAAGGTATTGTTGGACAGGAGCAGCACGGTCGTAAACCAGGGTTGGCGCGGCCACCATGGAGTTATGAGGATGCAGTTTGTGTGGTCTACCTGAATCTTCTGTAGAACTCTGGTGATAAGTGGGATGGGGGGAAAGAGGTAGTGCAGTGTTCCGTTCCAAGTTTGTAGGAAGGCATCCCCCCTGGAGAGGTGGGATGGGGGACCTCTCATGTAGAAGCGGGTGCATTGGGCATTTGATGGTGAAGCAAATACATCTATCTTCGGTTGTCCGAAGACGTTGAAGATCTGTCGGATGTATCGACTGTTGATGGACCACTCGTGGTTGTTGGTCGAGTGGCGACTCAGGGCGTCTGCCTGGGTGTTGTCGGTCCCTGGTAGGTGCACGGCCGTGAGGAAGATGCCCTGGCTTATGCTCCAATGCCACAGTGCGAGGGCTCTCCTGCAGAGTCTGACGGAGGCGGTGCCGCCCTGCCTGTTGATGTAAAAGACTGTGGCGATGTTGTCGGAGGTGACCTGGACGTGCTGGTTCTTTAGCGACGGGAGGAAAGACCGCAGGGCCTTGTGCACTGCGATGAGCTCCAGGCAATTTATGTGGAGAGAGCGTTCGTAGTCTGTCCATTGGCCCTGCACCGTGAGGTCCTCTAAGTGGGCTCCCCATCCCCACTTGGATGCATCTGTGGTTACGATCACCGAGGGCGGTGTCTGTTTGAATGGCATGCCCTTGAAGAGGTGATGTTGCTTGGTCCACCATTTGAGGGATGGCACAATGTGCGGTGGGAGGGTGAGTAGTGTGGATTGATGTTGTGTGTGGGGGCGAAAAGTCCTTACGAACCACATTTGAAGGGGGCGCATGTGCAGCTTCGCAAACCGCAGAACTGCTGTGGTTGCTGCCATGAGGCCTAGCATTCTTTGGAAGGTGAGCGCTGTTTGGGAGCGCTGGGCGATGATAGTGTTGGCCATTGACAGTATGGCGAGTGCTCTGTCCTGAGGTAGGGAAGCCGTTTGCGAGAGCGTGGAGATGTCCGCCCCTATGAACTGAATCCTCTGGGTAGGGATTAGTTTGGATTTTGAGAGGTTGACTCGGAGGCCTAGGGTGGCCAGGGTGGAGAGGGTGGTCGAGACGTCCAGTTGTAGTTGCTCCCTGGAATGGGCGACGATCAGCCAGTCGTCTATGTACGGGAAGATTGATATCTGTTGCTGGCGTAATGTGGCTGCTACTACTGCCATGCACTTGGTGAAGACCCTTGGTGCTGTGGAGAGGCCGAAGGGGAGGGAGCAGAACTGGAAGTGCTGCCTCCCTACGGCGAACCTTAGGAATCTTCTGTGATGATGATTGATTGTTATGTGGAAGTAGGCATCCTGGAGGTCTATGGACGCCATCCATGCTCGTTCTGGGATGAGCGGAAGGATTGCCTGAAGCGTGACCATACGGAATTTCTTGTAGATTATGTGTAGGTTGAGTTTGCGGAGGTCGAGGATGGGTCGGAGTCCTCCGTCCCTTTTTGGTACCAGGAAGTACCGGGAGTAGAAGCCGGTGCGATGGTATTGGGGTGGGACTGGTTCTATCGCGCCCTTGTCCAGCAGAGACGCAATTTCTGTCTGCAGGGGTGCGGACGGGGGTGTGGTGAGGAATCGGTGGTGCCTTGGAGTGGATGTAAACTCTATCAGGTAGCCTCTTTGAATGATGGTGAGGACCCAGGCGTCTGATGTTATGGTCCTCCAGGCAGTGTAGAACGGTTGTAGTCGTGTTGATGGGTTTGGCTGATGAAGGGGGACTGGACGGCTCGGGGCAGGGAGGTCAGAGAGATGGTTTGGATGTGGTTGGAGGTTTCTTGGTTGTTTGGCGTCTGTGCTGAAAGGAAGGCTTGGACTGTGGTGGTTTGCGCTTCCATGAATCCTGTTGTCGTGGGGATCTGGCCCCTTTGTATTGGCTGGACCTCCAGTTCCTTTGTCGGTTGGATTGTGTCAGAGGTTGGGAAACTCCCAGACGTTTCGCCCTCTTCCTGCCATCGTCTACTGACGTGAGGATGTCATCTGTAGATGAGCTGAACAGGCCGAGGCCATCAAAGGGCAGGTCTTCCACCTTGTATTTGATGTCTGGTTGGAGGGAGGAGGATCTGAGCCACGCGTGTCTACGGAGTGCTATGGCTGAGGCCAAGGTTTTGGAAGAACACTGTGCAGCGTGCCGTGCAGTGTTGATTTGCTGTTTGCTCACTCTGGCGATCTCTTGCAGGGTAGTGGCGGCTGACTTCTGGGACGCCTCGGGTAGGGATGGTACCAGTGCGCCGAGGGAAGTGGTCAGGTTGTGGGTGTATGCGGAAAAGCATGCCATGTAGTTGAGGATTTTGGTTGTGGCTGTAGTGAGGGCGTAGATCTTTCTCCCGATCGTGTCGAGTTTCTTGCCCTCTCGTTCTGGTGGTACCGGGTGCCTAGTCTGCTTCGATTTCGAAGACGAATGCACGATGATCGAGTTCGGAGCCGGGTGAGTGAATAGGAACTTGGATTCAGGTGCATGTATCTTGTAGAGGGCTTCGACCTTCTTGGATGTCGGCGGTACTGATGCCGGTTTGTCCCATGCTTCTCTGAGTGTTTCTAGGAGGACGGGGAGCATGGGAAGAGATGAGCTGGATGGAAGATCCGCATGCACCAGATCGAATACGACGTCCGAGACTCTGGGGGCGTCCGTATTGAGCTTCAGGTTCAGCGAACTTGCCATGTTTGCCACGAGGTCGAGGTAGGATTTCGGGCCCTCGGACGGCGATAGGTCTGCTGGCTTGGCTATGTCGGATTCTGGGGATTGTAGGTCCGAACCCGAAGAGTGGTCGGAGTCGGAGAGTTCCTCCTCGGATCCGTCGTCGGTTCCCTGGTGCAGGTCGGGCTGGGGCGTTGTCTTGGGAGCCGTGTGTAAGGACTCGAGTGGCGGCGGGAGTTTCGGTTCGGCGCCGAGATTCGTAAGGTCGTCATGGTGAAGCGGTTCGACCGATGCGGAATGGAGTCTGTGTGAGCGATCTCGGTCGCGAGGAGACTCTTGGTAGCTGTGGTAATGTCGATCGTAGGATGGTGATCGTCGGTGCCGTCTTCGGTTCCGTGGGGATGGAGACCTGGATCTCGATGGAGAGTAGTAGTAGTGTCTCCCCCTGCGGTGGCTGCGGGAGCGACGGCGGCTGCGGGACCTGGTGCGGCGGCGACTGCGGGACCTGGTGCGGCGGCGGCTGCGAGACCTGGTGTGACGGCGACTGCGCGACCTGGTGTGCCGGCGACTGCGGGATCTGGTGCGTCTGCGACTGCGAGACCGCGGTCTGGTCGGGAGGACTCTCGGGGTCGAGGGTTCTCTGGTGAGCGCGTGGGCGTCTACAGGGTGCGAGAGATCTATGAATTTAGATGGGTCGAGGATCCCAACGGATGCGGTAGAGTGCGTATCCAGCAGTTGGTCTGGTGGGGAATTCGGAATGGACGGTGACTTGGATGAAATGCGGATGATTTCCAATGGAGTGATTGATGGTGTTGCTGTCGACTTCGATGTCGGAGTCTTCGGCAGCGATCCGGAGGCAGTGGCGCTCGGGTTCGGGGTCTTCGGCTTGGTGGTCGGGTTCGAGACCGAGTCGAGAGGTCGGGTCTTGTGCTTCTTGGAGCTCACGCTACCCGTCGGGTCCGAGTGGGCGGAATCGGAACGGCGGCGCTTCTTGGGGTCGTCCGACTTCTTGGAGTGCTTGCCGGTCTTAGGCTTACTGGGACTCTGTGCCACGGAAGCTGCCGACTGCGTCTCTCCCACGAGGTGTGGGGAAGATGGCGCGGGTTGTTTTTGTCCGCCATGCGGCATGGCCGGTCGGAGTGTGGTTTCCATGAGGTGGCTCCTGAGTCTCGCGGCGCGGTTCTTGCGGGCCTGTTTGCCAAATTGGCTGCAGTGCACGCAGGAGTCTGGACGGTGGGCCTCTCCAAGGCAGAACAAGCACAGAGAGTGACCGTCGGATGAGGGGATTTTGGATGAGCAGCTGGTGCAGCGTTTAAAGATTATCTTGTCCCTTCCTTCCATCCGCCCGGGGAGGGGGGGGGGGAGGGGAAAAGTCCCGAAGAGATAGTAAGAAAAGGCCTTTTTTTTTTTTTTTTTTTTTTTTTATACGATACCAGGTAGAAGTAGAAGATGAAGAGTTGAGGTTGAAGAGAAGGTAGTTGTAGAGATTGCAATGAAGAAGTTGGAGATCAACGAGGAAGGTGCGATCCGGTCGGCGGTAAGGAAGAAACTGAGTGGCTAAGCACCTCCCCCTTCTCCAGGCATGCGCAGTAGCTGACTCCTCCCAGGACAAGCGGGAGGCGCGCCAGATCTACGATCAAGATTGCTTTGAACTCTCCGAGGTCGGGGCCAATCCTGCGGATTACCCATATGTGTGAATGCACAGAGACCACGAAGAAGATCATATGGTTCCATTTTCTAAAGTGGGTAAGACAAAACTATTATAACATATTAACCTTGCCTAATACTTCTTGGTATATGGTTCACCCTGACCATATGGCATCTTTAGATAGTGTTAGTAGTAAGGGTGTTGTCCCCTGTCTCAGCCTCCAGACCTTGTGGCAGAGAGTAGATAGGTAGATAGTCACACTGACTTTTCCTTCCTGTGTTTATTCTTCTGCCATTGACCCCTTTGAAATTAGATTTTGTTTCCAGGGCCTTCTGTTCACTCTCTCACATGAAGCTCCCCATTCTTCCTGCACACACCAAGGACAACATGTTGTCTTCTCTAGGCACTTTGAGGCAGATGGCCATCTTGCCATCTGCTTCCATCTTTAGCTAGTAAGTTAGTACTCTATCCTGTCTCTACTCTTTCCTATCCAAAGTGTACTTCTCAAATAAAGAGAGAAGTATTCATCTTTTAAACTTGCAATGTGGCTCTGTGTAGCTCTGTAAACTGAGTAACCTGGTAAAGTGATTCTCCTGTGTTTGTAGCTTTACACTCTGCTAACTAGTGGGAACTGCTAACTAGTGGGAACTGGACTAACTATACCAGTTAATCCCAACAAGTAGGAACAGGGGTAGAAGGCAGTAAACATGTTCTTGCATTACTCTCTACATCCACTCCATATTACAAAGTAGACAACACAATCCCCATTTGACCCAACAGTGCTGTCACTCTGGGCAAATTCAACTCCCTCCCAGTCTCTGCAAAATGGCATCAAGCAGGATTATATGAACAAGGAGTAATAAAAGCTTGCAGGCTCTGGGTTACCTACTGACTTTAATAATGAATATAAGATTCTGAATTATACATGCTGAATTAAATTTGTTCAAAGAACAGCAAGCATTCTATATGCTGATTGCTATTAACATATCTAGTGCATACCATCATTCATTTTTGAGCCAGTGTATACCTTCAAGCATGAGGTGAATCTTAATTAGGCTCTTTAGCATTCTGCTTCAGAGAAAGACAAGAAAGATGAGCACAGCCAGGATAATAAAAAGGCTGGCTTGGAATGCCAAAGACGCTTTGCCTGGCCCCTCTATTTTTAGCATTCACCACCAGTCCAAAGCTTTCTGGAAGGCTGATGCTGCTGTGTTTATATATATCTATATCTCTCTCTCTCTATATATATCTATACTGCTTGGAGAACTGACAGTGCGTGTGGAGGGATTGTCTATTGCTCTTATTATAAGTCACTATTTTAAGGTGGTTGTGCAATTTGGGATTTTTTAAATATGACTATTTTACACATTTTTTATTATTAGTTGTAGTACACTGACCTGTAAACCTGCTGAATTTCTAGTTCTGAGTACAATAAATAAACAAGCAAATGAATAAAGGTACAATCCAGCCAAAGATGACTTTTTAAAAAGTCCTATGGGAAATACTTAATCATATGCTTCATACTTTCTATATAATCACTGGGGCTTTAAAGAACTTTGGATCATGTTCTGCAAAAAATGAATACATTGATGAATATCCATTAATTCCCTGCACAATGACTAGATATACTATTAAGTCAGTTATTTTGTGATTGTGATTTGAGGCATATGACATCTTTCACTCATTGCTTGGGACCACATCTGCCTTCTGTAACAATTTTTCCTGAGGTTAAAAATGACTTCTTTGGATACAGCCCCTTATTTTCATGGGATGCAGACAATGAGTGCCATCTCACTGGGAAACTGATGCAATATTATCTTGGCTTCAAAAAAGTCGCTTGAGTTTGTTCCATTTCTGGGCTATCAGACAGCCACCGTTGAAGCAGCAGGATCCTGGCAGCAGTCAATGGTTGCCCATTCAGACAGCTAGCACACCTCAACCACAGACCCGCTGTGAAAGGGTTTGGTTTTTTAAAAGCTCCCTGGTGTGAACATGCCAGAAATGGCTTGTTGTGATCACATTGCTCTTCCACTTGTGAGTCGTGCCTAAGCATTCAGACAGACAGCAAATCTATGACCTAAATGCAATTCAGGGGAAAACTACTGGGAAGAACCAGGTGGCTTTTTAATCCAAATAGGAGGCATCTGGAGACAGGGTGCAGAGGGCAGATGTGTTTGTGTGATCATGCACATTTAATCTGAATGGGAGGTGGGGCTAGGTCAGGGCAAATCTCTTGTGTGAAAACATCCGCTGTTTGCCAGAAAGGGGTTACCTGATATAAGCCAGGAGATGGGAATTGTTGGGGGGGGGGGGGAAGCAGTCTTAGATTTTGGCAACAGTTATACATCCCCAGCCTCTTCTCCAATGACAGGAAGTCTGACTGCAGCAGGAGAAGGGAAAGGCCATGCTTGCTCAGGCTGGCAGGCAAGCAAGTCCACAGAGATGGGGGAAGTAACAGAAGGTAAGGCTTGACTTCCTTGGAGTCTGTTTTTCCTTTGGGCAAAAGGGAGAGATAGTGGCACAAAAACTTCTCACATACAACTGTAAAGAACAAAAAACATGCACATTGTTAGTAGACACGAGAGATCAATGATCGCAACGTTTCAGTCATCTCTATATGAGAGCCACTGATTAAGGTTTGAAGACTTCTCATATTTATTTATGTTATTTATATTTATTTATTTATATTTAGACTTATATCCCGCCCTTCCCACCGAAGTGGCTCAGGGCAGCTTACAACATAATAAACTTACATAAATTTAGCATAAAAAACATTTACATAAGAAGATTAAAACAATAAATTAATAAGACATAAAAACATAAAAACCAGCGGTCTATTAAATGCATTTTAGTTCCATCTAAAAATTTCTCAGTGTCAGTTAGTTGTTGTAGGCCTGCCGGAAGAGGGCTGTCTTACAGGCCCTGCGGAACTGCCCTAGGTCCCACAGGGCCCTCACCTCTTCCGGCAGCTGGTTCCACCAGTAAGGCGCCGTTACTGAGAAGGCCCGATCCCTGGTGGATTTCAGACGGGCCTCCTTTGGCCTGGGGATTACTAACAGGTTTTGTGAACCCGGTCGTAGTACTCTCTGGGGAACGTGTGGGGAGAGATGGTCCCTAAGGTAGGCAGGTCCTAGGCCATATAGGGCTTTAAAGTTAATGACCAACACCTTGTACCGGACTCGGAATGTTATTGGCAGCCAGTGCAGATCCCGAAGCCCCGACCGAATGTGCTCCCATCTTGGGAGCCCTAATAGCAGCCGGGCAGCAGCATTCTGCACTAACTGCAGTTTCCGGGTCCGGCACAAGGGTAGCCCCATGTAGAGGGCATTACAGTAGTCTAACCTCGAGGTGACCGTGGCATGAATCACCGTTGCTAGGTCGTCGCGTTCCAAGAAAGGGGCCAATTGCCTCGCCCGCCTAAGATGAAAGAATGCGGACTTGGCAGTGGCTGCTATCTGAGCCTCCATTGTCAATGAAGGCTCCAATAGTACCCCCAAGCTTTTGACCCTGTGCACCGCTATCAACGGCGCACCGTCAAAAGCTGGCAGGGGGATTTCCCTTCCCGGGCCACAACGACCCAAGCAAAGGACCTCTGTCTTTGCCGGATTCAGCTTCAGCCCGCTCAGCCTAAGCCACCTAGCCACTGCCTGTAACGCCCGGTCCAGATTTTCTGGGGTGCAGGCAGGCCGGCCGTCCATAAGTAGATAGGGCCGTCCATAAGTAGATATGTCTTTACAGCATGCAAAAGCACAGCTGCTGAGGTGGGAGGGAAACATAAACAGATTTATCCATTCATGTGCAAAAAGTAGTGTATGTGCGTGTGTGTGTGTGTGTTTCATTATTTTTAAACAAAACCAGACTGTATGGGAAAGGGTACCTAATTTTACTGCATACTGGTGTTGGAAATATATTTTATATGCACAAGCTCTAGTATGGAAAGTCAGAAAAAATGGTGAAGAAAATGGAGCTCAGTGAGGTAAATCATAGAAAGAAGCAGGGATAAGGTCACCTAATCCTTCTATCCCATTTCCCACTTCCCGATGCTTACACTGCAAATGAGAAAAGCCTACAGAACAGGAATGCTTTCTCCTACCTATCAGAAAGAGAGGCTCCCTTAAATAAGGTATCTCTGGGGATTTTATCCTAGCTGGTTAATAAAAGGAATTTCGCATGTGAACTGAAAGGAATTTCCCAAGTGAACTGATGAAAATGTCTATTAGATTGATTTCTTTATAATTACAGCTCCAGTTATAATACTAAAAATCTGTGCCTTTAATCTCAGTTACCATCACAATAAAATTCATTAATTCCTCAACTATGAGAGGCAATGTGGTGTAGTGGTCAGAGTGCTGAATCAAAAACTGGCAGCCAGATTGGGAATCCCACTCTGCCATGGAAACTAGCTGGGTGACCACTCTCAGGCTAACCTACCTCACAGGAGGAGAGGAGAACAATGTAAGATGGTTTGGGTCCCCACTGTGAAGAAGGTGGGGAGGGCGGGATATAAATTGAATAAAAAATGAAATGAAAGGTGTGGTATATATGAAGTAAATAAAAATTAAATAAAGCTAAAGAGGTGGAACAGATAAAAGGTAGGTTATTTTTTGGGTGGGAAGGAGAGAAGCAAACAGGGAAAGCTGAGGATAAGGAGGCTGCCAGGAGAAAAGAAAGGAAATAGTCTGGGGAGAATGATACAGGTAAAAGTGCCAGACCATCCCCCCTACAAGTTCTTACAGCTTTCCCACTGTGCAATTCAGCCCTGCCCAGTCCAGCAGCTGTCACAATGTGGACTTTTCATGGAAGAAGAAGAAGAATTGCAGATTTATACCCCGCCCTTCTCTCTGAATCAGAGACTCAGAGCGGCATACAATCTCCTATATCTTCTCCCCCCACAACAGACACCCTGTGAGGTGGGTGGGGCTGAGAGGGCTCTCACAGCAGCTGCCCTTTCAAGGACAACCTCTGCCAGAGCTATGGCTGACCCAAGGCCATGCTAGCAGGTGCAAGTGGAGGAGTGGGGAATCAAACCCGGTTCTCCCAGATAAGAGTCCACGCACTTAACCACTACACCAAACTGGCTCGCCAGGGGGCAGAAAGAATGGAATTAAGACAGGGAGGCAGATGAAGGTATGTTGGCTGATAGGTGGGAAGGAGAGGAAGAAGCAGGAAAAGGGAAGAGGCTACTATTCAGTCAGCTATTTTGTGATTAGCTATTTTAGGCATATTACATCTTCTACTCATCACATGGGACCACATCTGCCTTCTGTAACCATTTTTCCCTGAGATTAAAGATTTCTTCTTTGGATACTGCTTCACTGTTTAGATGTATATGACATACTTTAAGAAAGTACAGTGATATAGAAAGTGATATACTTCAGGATAGGGTTCAGGAAGGAGGAAATAATGGTGCAGAGGAAAATGAGATGCCTCCTGCAAGTCTTTCCAGGTCCCCTTGCTTGTAAAATGTTAACTGTAGGCTCATTTGCCTCAGAGCCAGATGGAGAAGGGAGAAAGTAAGTGACTTTTCAACTTCCATTTGGTTTCCATTTCCATTTGGTTTCACTGCTCAAAACAGGCTCACTTTATTGCTATTCATATTTTGAATATATGTATGCCTTTTTTATTGCTATTCATATTTTGAATATATGTATGCCTTTTTTGTTCAATTAAAATAGAGTCTTGGAAGACTGCTCTTAGTGATCTGAAGCTGTTATTTCCACTTCTGATGGATGAATCAAGAGGCCAGAGATGTCTGAGCAATGAAAAAAGCTCAAATTTACAGTTAATTAGTGAGATCTTGCCCTTCTGTAGGTACTTACTAGAGAAAGAGAACCATCTTTTCCCTCAGAGCAAGAATGAAGGATCTGATTCTACTCATCTGATCCTACTTATGCCTCACAATCTCAGATGTGTAACCACAGTAAGATTCCTGCTTTTTCTTTATCCAGTTGGCCATTGTACAGAAAGAAGAATTAATGGTCGGATGGGAGGACAATATATATTTTTTGAGGTTCCTTGCAACTGTGGTGAACTATTCACTTGGAAGTTGGAATGCATGAGGTGCAGCCCAGACATAAGTTGGCTCTGCTGAGGAAGGCCATTTTGGTACCCTTGCATCTTGATTATCCCTTGACAAACAGTATAAGGAAATTCATTTCTTATGAGCAGATAGAACTTGTAGATCTTCAGAACGTCCTTCTCTTCACCCTGCTCCCAGATAGGGTTCAGGTTTCATGGCAGGAAGTGGGAGAGAGATGGGCCTAAGAGCAGTAGATTGGGCTAAGTATCATGGCGGGACTGCAGCAGAGGCTCTGGGCATGATAGGTAGGTGTGAGAAAACAGGAAGGACCAGTTCAATTGTCACTGATGTGAAGAAGCACTGGCAGACAGAGGCAGCTGTTAAATTAAAAGACTGGCCACTAAAAGCAAAGGGACTGTTGGTGAGCTCAAAAATAATAACAGTGAAGAATAAAGGAGAGGAAAACAACAACAGGTGCTGGTTAGTAGAGCCTGACTACTTTTGTTGAGTCAAAAAATGTCTGGAAGAATGTAGTAACGGATTATTGCTCCAAGAGACCTTTTTTGTTAAAAACTCTGCCTTTCTCTAAGCTGCTAGGGATAAAAGTCAATCGCTTGAATAAGATCAGAGACCGTTTATCAACATTACATATCTCTGAATGTGAATCTTCTTTATAGGAGACTAAATTAAGTTCTTTTCAGGCAGAAAGAATACACATCATGCTTAATGGGCCTCACCTCTGGCTGTACATGCATTCAGCATAATGTTTATATTGAGTTCACCCAATTACAAATAATATACACATCTAGGAGGTGTCCATGCATTGGAGATCCTACAAAACCCAGTGTTTCTGATTACTCAGACGTTATGCTGAAGTAATGTGTGATGGGACTTGCACATGCAATCCTGTTTCCCCTGTTCCTTAGATCTGGTTTATGCTGAAGTAACATCTGTAACATTTTGTCACATATTTTCACAAAATCTAAGGACATGCACTGCTGTGGTATGCCACATGATGGCACCAAAGGATTTTTACAGAGATCCTTCATTCACCTTTCAAATGTTTATGGTCACAGTATGTTTTCCTGTAAAGTATAAAAAACATGATTAGGGGCTAAACACAGTGCATTTCTTTTTCTGCAATAGGAAACAAGAGGCAGGGTTGACAGATCATTTTTATCAAAATAAATTCATCAGTGAACAAGCCAGATAATGTTGTTTTAATCAACACCAATTAACATGCACTGAGATTCTTAATCCATATGATTAGTTTCTTAATCCATATTATCAGAAAAGTAACTTGACTGTGTGGTTTTACTACTGAAGCAATTATTATTGTATTATATCCATAATATCCTCTCACATACAAGGCAAGTAACATTTCTTTATCACATTTACTACCACTCAGCCACTTTCACTTGAATTATTTTTTCTAGTACTTCCTTTCTGGAAATACACAAAGTTCAGTTTTAAGGCATTAATAATCTTTTGTTATTGTTCATTAACTGGGAAACTAGTTTTGTAAGTGGCCTCTACAAAGTAAAGATTCCCCCCCTTTTCAAGATTCAGAAAAAAAAATACTTATAATGGTTGAATATTCATCTTAACTCCACAACTGTCCCCTCCATTAATCTGCCCTCTTTTCAAGCTTTGCCTGCCTGTGATGATTCACAAGCAAGAATATTCTTCAGAGAGTAATGGCAAAACAGAAACATGGGAGAAGTGTCGTAAACATCTATTTTTGAAATATATTTTAGGAAATGCTTTGAAGTGTCTAGGTAAAGGGAGAGGGGAGCAAGGGTTGATTAACAAGAATGGGCAAGAGCTGAAAGATCTAAACATTTTGTTTCAAAATAACAAAAAATGTTGAGGAATTCAGTGAGGTGCCTGGACAGGGAGGGAATTTGACAAACCTTGGGTCTTTAGCCATCTTGAGCCACAAGGAAAGGCAGGATAAAATGTTGTAGTAATTAAAAACAAAACAAAACCCAACCCATAGCCAAGAGCAAGGAGAAGACTTGGCTTGCACAAGATTTTGCTCTCTATTCTCCTCCCATTTATTGCAGCTGACCAATAGCAAGTGGGCTGCATATTTAAAGAAGCCTGGCATTGCAAGGCACCTTGGGATAACCTCTTGCAATTCTGTGTGGAGATCTGAAGGATTTATAAATGAATTGAGGTCTGTCACGTTCATCTGGTAATCTATTTTTGTACAAACTGAAGTTTAAACAAATCTCCAATTATTGTGATATTTGAATGTAGCCACCAATTACAGTGCAGTTTAAATTGATTAATCTGTGCTGTATCACATGGGAAATGATCTCAATGTGCAGCAAGGGATACAATTTCTCACTGTTGAGTGAATAGAAATACTACACTTGGGGAAATTAAAAATCTTATTTGTGGCAGAAAAAAGATCTCCCATTAGGAGTTAAGAGTGAGCGCAGCTCAATGTTAAATCTTTAAATGCTTTAGAACCACTCAGGTCAAATGGTGTCATAAACCACAGTGAGGAACACATAACGCAGTGTCACAAAGAATTATCAAGAAAAATTGGCAAAGATTCACAGGGCAGTAATTAAATTTCAGCCAGGGAATGACCTGAGGATCATTATATTATCAAGACTGCTGAGAACTTTTGTAGCTAAAGAAGGAAATTTCTCTGAGCTCCAGAACAAAAAAGGATGAAGGGGGGAAGAAGGTAAAATCCAGCTTCCTTGTAGAAAAAAATTGGTCACAGTTTAAAAAAAAAAAAAAAGTCCATCTCCTCAGAACTGAATGACCCTTATTTCTAAAGCCTCCTGAACATTACTACTAAATCAATACTAAAATGGTTTGCTTGAAGAGAGTGGAGATTTACTTGTAAAAGGGAGCAAAGAACATTTTGTTCTTATGAACAGAGCCGTGGTGTCCCATAGCAAAAAAGGAATATACAATTTTCACTCCATCCTACAAATATGCATAGCTGCAATGACACCCATGGTTGCTTTGTATAAGCAAGACCATTCTTCTGTGCTGTTTTAAAATTTCAATTCCAGTATAAAGGCTTATATTTAAAAATCATAGTATAAAAGCTTTCAGAAAGGCTTGTAAAAGGGGCCAGACATCTCCAATTCAACGGAGAGGGGTGGTGGATCAGTGGAAGACTTTGCATGATGAAGGTCCTGGGTTCAGTTCCTGGCATCTCCAGCTAAAAGGACCAGTCAATGCAATTAAAGGTGAACAAAAACCAATCATGATTTCCCAATACCACCTACTGTCCCAACCACATGGTTGGTCTAGATGAGGGGTGGCCAACGGTAGCTCTCCAGATGTTTTTTGCCTACAGCTCCCATCAGCCCCAGCCATTGGAGCTGATGGGAGTTGTAGGCAAAAAACATCTGGAGAGCTACTGTTGGCCACCTCTGGTCTAGATCCTTACTCTTGCTGAAACCACCGAGTTCTCTCCTCCTTTGAACTCTGGACCTTCATCCCAAAACCTGCTTTTCACCATCTGCTCCTGGACTGGAATATCTTTTCTTTTCAGGATCAGGCTTGTATATTTTCTCTCTCCCCCTTTTATCTCCCAAAGCACTACTGGCTTGCCAGTCCCTGTTTCACAAATTTTGCCTTCATTTATATTTCCAGTTTAATATTTGCTAACATAAGTTTTACCTTCCTTACTGTACCCAGTAAAGTCTGTATTTCTTTTTAAACCTTTCATCTGGTCTCTGTTGTCCATTTCCTAATTAACACATTGCTCACAGTCATCTTCTATGGTAAAAGATTTTTACTTTCTGTTCCCTAAGGAAACACACAAGCTAATTCTCCATGTTTGCTGAATCTATGTTCATGTGTTTGTGGGGGCTGAGGTAACACAGACATTCCCTAATTCATGACACTTGTGCCTGGCAATAGTTCCATGAACAGCTGGGGTGATTATTGTCATTTTAAATGTTCTAGATAACGAACTATGAATAAAGTTTACCTCATTTTAAAGAAGGCACGCAAACAATGTTATCTCTTATTCAATAATTATTTTGACATGCCACATAAGGGGATGCGGAATCCCACCTAGAGATGAAGTTAACTAATTACAATGAGATACAACTGATTAACACAATGACCACTTCTAATTGGTAAAGCAACTAGTTTTTATTCAGAAAGTTCAATTGCTGGTAGATCCAATTACAAAAGAGCTTACTCCAGCTAGCTCAACACAGTAGACAATAATGAATTAAACAGACAAAAGGCTTGACACAGTAGAAGGTACATTCAAACTATTCACCAAATAGTTGCTATATTTTGAATTTGCCTACTCATAGGAAATAAAAAGACCCCTTAAAGCTGAAGTTTATTGCTGGACTTTAATTCAAATAATCTGAAACAATCTCAACCTTCTTAAATATTGCCATTTCTATTTTCAATCTGAAAAACTGAAACTATGTCACCAAAGAAGAGTGTAATAGTATCCTCAGCTGTGATGAAATTCTACGGTGTCAGTACAATTGATGTGCAAACTATAAGCAGCAACTGCAATTAATCTTAACACAGATCATATGATAGCTGCAAGGCAGGTTTTTAATGAATAGTGATAACATTTAATGTAGAATGAAGAAGGCTTCTAAAAATTCTTTTCAATGATGTATACATTAGTGTACAGGAAGATAAATTCATCTTTTAATATTAAGAACATAAGAAGAGTCCTGCTGGATCAGACCAATAGTCCAGCATCCTGTCTCACACAGTGGCCAACTTTGGAGGACCAACAACAGGGCACAGAGGCCGAGGTCTTCTTCTGATGTTGCCTCCTGGCTCTCGGATTCAGAGGCTTAACAGAGAACACCAATGTGTTTCAATAAAATGCCCATGCTCTAGTTGAATGAAATTGAGACAATGTGGAAGCATGACAGTTGATCTCCATGCTCAGAGACCATGTGCCTCTGAAAACCAATTGCTGAAGGGGGAAAAAGAGAGGAGGCTTTAATAAAACTCTTCTTGTAATCTTATTCTTACAGAAAGCCTAATACAACCAAGAAAAAGTTGATTAATTCTTCAGTGACCTGGATGTGATAGCACTGAGATCTTTGTACATGGGTACATGGCCATGTGTACATGTGTACACTTTCACAACTTTGTGACTTCTACCACACATGCAAAGATGCGCTCCAAGTGTTTATTCCCAGGTTGTTTAAAAAAAACACACCTTAAATCCTGATCCTAATCAAGTCAATTTAACAGCAGAGTTTAGGATTGCAGTGTCAGCAAGTTGGACATTAAGTCTTCCTTATTCATCTGCTGTGGAACTACATACTTGTGGTCTCTGCTGCATAACGTTGTCCTCTGGCACTAGGTGCTTTTTGATTCACTGAAAGATACTGATCTCATATAAAGCTTCTTGTATGAGAGGAACATGCTATAGCAGAGGACTGTCTCCAGAATGAAAAGGCACAGCAAAACTGGAAGTATGAATCCAAACAAGAGTAAAATCCCACCTAAAACTATATTAATTTCAACAGACTTTTGCACAACCCTATGTGGTTTGTGCCACAATTCAGCCTTAATGAAAAGATGTGACTCATTTATTATCATCCTGTTTCATTGATATGTCAGCTCTTTTTCTGGTAATTTCATGTGACTAATATGACACTTTCTTCCTGCTGACTCTGACACAGCATCTGTCTTCTATGTAATGTAGTAAGCAAAAAATTCCTTATGGGAATGTTATGTTTGCCTTCTCCACTTGCTCGGAGAAAAAACGTATCATTATAACCTTGACCTTTGCATAACCCATATCTCAGCAATACATAAATATCTGCACTTTGAAGTTTTAGTTTTTTCCCCTTCTGCAATGAGATTCCCTAGGAGCTTGTAAATTACAAGTTTTGCTGGAATGCCATACTGCATTTCCTGGTTTTTCTGGTAGTTGAACAGGCTAGGAGTATAAGGAAAACTACACTGTGTCTTGATACAAACTTACTGCTAAAACACAGGTCTGGGATGGCAAGAGCGTCTTGCCATTGTTGGGTTTATTGCTAATGTACTATAGTAATCTTGGTCATTGCTTTTATTTTTCCTTCACTTAGTTCATCCGCACTATCTCTTCTATGTAACAAGCACAAGTTTCGTTCTGCCTAATGTCTGGGTAACCAAAGTCATTGTTCGTTTCCCAGGAATTAAGTCTGGACCTGCAAAATGGCTTGGGAATGGGGATCCAGAGGGAGGGGTGAACTGCTTGGTGCCTTTAGCTTTGAATTGTAATGGTCAATCTAAGGTACATGATGGGATGCGTTCCCACCATTGTCAGTTTTTACAAGGAACGTCTTGCCTTGCGTCTCCAGTATTCTAATAAACAAATCTTGTTTCATCGAGTGTGTGGTTAACTGGAGGTCCGGGGACTTGACATGGAATAGAAAAAGTCATAAAGGCTAACCATGCTTCAGCCCTCATATTTTTGTACATGAGATAAGAACTTACATTTCTGAGCATATGCCCATGAGCCCTGAGATGCTTTATGCTGCTGCTTACATGGATAAGTCCATTTAGATCTGGTCATTGACACCTCTAATTCAAAACTTCAGGTAAATGGGGCTGGATAAATGTCAAAAAAAAGTTGTCACTCTGAGTTATTGGCACTGTGGGACTTGTTACTTAATTTTTATTTAAGAGCCTTGGAAGTTACCAGTCATAAAATGGACATTCAGTGGGTGAAGCCAGTCACAAAATGGCAGTGTGTACAAAAATTACAGCATTTTGGAGCAGATCTGCAGTGCTTGCAGGAAAGTTTTTATCTGATGTTTCCTACAGTCAACAACTGCCAAAATGTAACTTGTCCTACAGGAGAAAAATATGGTTACCTTTATGTTTTCCCGGAAGAGGCAAACAGCAGCTTTGATGTAGGGGAAAAAGTCAATAGTAGGGAGACTCGAATACCCACTGGTTCAGCTTGTGCCCTGTTTACCAGATGTGAACAGATAATGATTTTTCAGTGTTTAGTTTGATAGTTAATTGATATGTGTTTGACAGCTTGTTTTACATTATTCCTTATTAACCATGGAGTACAGAACTAGCTTTTTGCATGTGTTTTCACACAGGCCAGCTGAGATCTACTATCTCCCCATCCTTGCTGCATAACTGCTCTGTTCAGCAAGCAATTATTTAAATAAACAATTGGATCACTCACAAATCACTTCAATCAGTCATCAATACATGCAGTGTTTCAATAAAATCCTACACTACAGTGTTCGTCTAAGCAGTTTTCAGTGATGCTAACGATTGCCGATCAGTTTGAATCAGCAACATCTTTGCACATGCAGAGCTTTGGGAAAACCCAATGCAAATTGATTTAGATCACTCACATATCATATAAATCAGCCATCAATAAACATTATGCATCAATAAAATCCTACCCTTCAGTGTTTGGCTAAGTAGCCCTTAGTGATGCTAATGGATGCTGATCAATGTCCTTGCATATACAACAGTATTGGGAAAACCCAATGCAAAGTGTTTTGGGTAGGCATTCCTGGCTTCTCACCATAAACCAAACAAACTGATTGGCTTATGCCTGATTGCTATCTTTGACCATGGTACATTTGACTATAAAACATGTTCTCTGCAAAACTTGTAGCATCCCTGCACACTGAGCAAGGGTACATGTGTGCATATGTGCACGAGAAGGAGAAAAGGTGGATAGTCAAGGGTACTGGTATAATTGTTTGTGTGTCCCTTCCTCCTTTGCGTGACTGAGAATGGAGAGAAGAGAAGAGACTGAGAATGGAGAGAAGCTGATGTGGTAGCTCTAAAATATCTCAGTCAATCACAAATGGCCTTCTGCCCCAGTTGTAGTCAGTATGCCAGTCTTCCTCAGCAGAAAACAATTCCTTATATTGTTACTCATATTTGTACCCACTTAGCACATTTTAATTTGCAAAAATTTTCTCACCAAGCAAATATATTTCTCTCAGACACAGTGAGCACCACTAAACTAAGCTATAAAACCAAGACCTTTGAAAAGACAGAAACTATATGTGTATAAACTACTGAAAAATGATTGATGTGTTAAGTAAGTTTGAACTGGGTATCATTTTCTGACTGCAAATGCTCTTGTCTAAGCAATGTCGTTCTTTGCAGGTGTAACAAATATGGTAAAATGAGAAAAAGATATTGTCAAAATATCATAGCACCAAATGTTTACTGGTACATACATAGCATACTAGTAAATGCATTATGACAGAAAGCTTCCTATAGAACATAGAGGTCATAGATAAATGTGTTCTGTCATGAATACAATCCTTTAAGCAATATATATAGATATACTTTTATTCCAAATTCTTCTTGAGAACACAGAGCTTATTGAAGAAGTGGGATGAAAATACTAACTTTGCCACCCATCCTTGTTGTAAAAGAAACACAGTTCTGAGGTAGAGCTGGTGATCTGCATGCAAGAAGGTACTTAGCCACTGGAATCTCCAGTTACATAGGATCATAGATATCAAGAGCTGGAAAGCCACTATCAGTCAGACAAGATAGCAGTGTCAAGATGCTATTTTCTACCTTCCTCCATCTTTGAAGGAAAAGCAAGATGCTACAAGAAAGAGGGACTATCCAGTTATGGCCCCAACTGTGTGATGCCTGCTTCTAAATTCAAAACACTTCATGCCTAGGTTTAAATACATGTGCACCTCAGCTATAACGATGCCTTAATGATTTTTAAAAGACAATTTTAACATTGATTTAATTGCGTTTTACTCACCACTTCGCTTTTATAGTTTAGTGGTGCTCACTGTGTCTGAGAGAAACATATTTGCATGTATCATTAATCAAAAGAGCCATATGATTACTACTCCCCTGTGTGCATATATAAATGCACCCAAAGGGTGATTAACATGTGGAATAATTTTTTTTGGCCACTGTGTGACACAGAGTGTTGGACTGGATGGGCCATTGGACTGATCCAACATGACTTTTCTTATGTTCTTAAATATTTACAATAAAATAAGATATAACTATCGATAACAATATATTTATCAAAGTTTGAATCCAATGGCACCTTTAAGAACAATGAAGTTTGTACAGGGCTTGCACTGGATTATCTTGTTGCCATGTCCGCCTTAATACAGCTAAAAGGGATGGTGGATCAGGGGCAGCCAAGGCATCCGGACCCAGCAACTGCGTCAGCGCCGTCTTTATTTGGTAATAATGTAGCCATTGGTTAGATTCAAGATTATACTTGTCTTGAAGCTCCTTAAATGTCCAGAATTCTTCTCTGTTTGGGTCTCGTAGATGACCCTGTACACACACTTTCGATATGGGACGCAACAACAACAGCTAATTGAAGAATTACGGGTAAAATGGGCAGATGAACTGAACCTTAATATTTTACCATTCCAATGGTTCACAATCAACAGGGCGATCCGAAAAGTTTCTAAAGATCAACGCTTGATATTAATTCAGCAAAAAATTCATTTCCGTATTTACTGGACACCTGTTCGACTACACAAATTTAACCTCTTGACTTCACCAGCATGTTGGCGATGCCAGGGAAGTGAAGCGGGGCTAAGCCACATGATCTGGGCATGTCCGGTGCTGCTTGATTTCTGGGGCGATATACTTAGGTGGATAAACCGCGTATTGGGAGGTCAGCACAGATTTACAGCATGCAAGTTCTTTTAAACCACTTCCCGTCAACATGGGTGTTGTCTCGCCCACAGCGATATTGGGGATTTCGGGCACTGATGACGGCAAAGAGGATAATCATGCAGACGTGGAGAACAGATTTTTCAGGAACCGTAGTGCAATGGTTAGAGGACATGCTGCGATTGGCGGTGGATGAAAGGCTGGTCTACCGACGAATGATGCAACAACAACAATTCGAGGACATTTGGGCACCATTTTTGGCGGCTGTCAATAATTTACAGGGTCCGGGATGTGATCTTGAACATAGTTCCCTCTAGGCTGTGGGGGCCAAGGTGGTCCAGAGAGCTATATCAAGTATTAGGCATACAATAGGCAGTGATAGATAAGTATGGGCAACAAGGGTGATGGGTCACAGGGTGTTGGATGAGTGGATAATTATGAACGATGCAATTTTTGTTTGTTTAATTGTTAAATACTTATTATTACTATGGATCTGTTATATATACTAATCTCAATAAATGATGAATATTGGAAAAAAAAAGAACAATGAAGTTCAATTTTGAATACTTTAATTAATTAGTGTGTATGCACACTTCTGCAGCAATGTGTCGCTCCCACCTGAAGCTACCTAAATAAGTGGACAGGGCCACACTCATGCCAAACAGATTTTCCTGCAAACTTGGGAGGCTCCCCAGGTTTGCAAAAGAATCTGAAATCAGAAATAAAATACATAAAGAGGGGTTAAAGCTCCACCTCAAATATAGTGTTGTCTCTGTGTGTTAGAAAATGCATTTACCTTGGCAGAGCTTGCGATGGTGGAAGGAGTCACTTGGTCCCAGCTTCAGGCAGCCATTCTGGATCTTGCCCTGGCAGCAGTATACACTGGAAGCCATGCTGGGCTCAGCAGTGAATGTAAAAAGTCACTCCAGGCCTGGCAGGAGATGCAGAGAGCCAATCTAGGCCCAGCCTGTAGCCAGAAGGCACTGCCTGCCTCTATGGGAGCACCTCATATAAGTGGTGGGGTCCCCATTTTCCTGACCTAAAATGGATGTTGCTTGTCAGAAAACAGGCCAAAGGAAGCCACTGTCTGTAAAGAGCCAAAGAAACAAGTCTGGGCTTGTTCTGACTGTACAAGGGTTACAACACAGACATCTTCTTGGCAGGCTATTGTCCCCCCGCCCCCATTCTACAAGAACAAAAGGGTTCACAGGTAAAGTACTGTTCATGTCTTAATCTCTGGCTAGCAACTAATAGCCAATCTTCTTGCTTTCCTGTTCCAACTCAGTAACTCTTTGTCTTACTATATGCTAATGTAGGCCATGTTGCTCAAATCCTTTGTCTCTTTCTTTCTCCTCCTCAGAGTATCAAAACCAAAACTGATATCAGCCATTAAGGTCATCATGGCCCTTCCTGGCAAACATTAAGGGTCATTCTCATCCTTTTGTCTTGAACTGGAAATCTATTCATTTCACCCTGAAAAGTCCATCTCTTGGCTCCAATTCTCTGAGCAAACAGAACATTATACTTTTTGTCTAACACCTGGGAGAACTCAGACCTTTCCTATGTCAAGATCTCCAGAATCCATCAAGTTATTGTTTAAACCACTTAACACACACCCAGCCATACCTCCAGGTGGTGTTTTTGCCTATTTAAGGAGACACTCTGGACATGTTCAGTAGTATGTCTTGTCCTGCCAGAGACTTGCACCCCAAAACACTGTTTGGGTCACTTCCATATTCACATCCTCTGCTTCATGGATCCCTGGACCACACCTAGAAAGGTAAATATAATCTCTGCAATAATTCCTAAAAATCTCTATTCCTCACCCATGATTTCCTAGGCTCTTGATTGTGTGTATTCTGATTGTTTTATATGTGATTGTATTTGTACATATTTTTCTAAGTAAACATTTTAAAAACTATTTTAACTCTGGAGTCTATTGGTAAAAGTTCCCTGTTCTATATTAGCTCTACCCAGGCCTATCTCTTGCTACTTCCCCCATCAAAAAGAGGAGACCCCCAAGTCACAGATGTTGGGAGAGGCTCCTGGCTTGGAGTGGCTCTCAGGCCACTCTGGAGCTACCAGGGTTGGCAATGGGAGAGTTGGGATGTCCCTTGTGGCCCTGCTGCTATTGTAGCTCCCAAGGTAGGGAAAAAGAAAAGGAGAGAAGACTGTCTAAGAGTGGGAGAGAGAAAGAGAAAGAAGGTATGATGAGAAGATATGACAGACCCCTTGCACTTATCTCCCTCAGAAACTAGATTTTCCTTTTGTTTTTCTGTCACCTCACTGACCGAGCAGTCCTGGTAATATGTTTTCTTTTCCACTGAATAAACCTTGGCTGTTCCACCCTGTGTCAGTCAGATATATTTTGCCTATTTGCTCAACTCAGGAACCTGAAGGAAGTGACAGGATCACCCTTAAACCCTTGAAAATGGCACTGGAGACACTTTTAAAAATCAAAACTATCAGAAGGTTAGAAACAGCCAGTTTCCTTATCACTACCCTTCCAGGAAGCCCCACCAAACAATGGGCACATCCACAAAACAATTGCCCTTTCATCACACCCCCTCCAGCCTACAAATAGCAGCTCTCCAGCAGCCCTGGCCCCACTCAATGCACAGCAGCCAAGAAGGTCTGAGCGCCTGCTCCGGCTGCAATGCCACTGAGGATGTTTTCCGCAGCTGAGAACGAAACGTCTGGAAGGAAAACTTTCTCCAGTAGAACACGACACTTGATCCCGAAAGATTCTACAAACCCTAATGATGTTACCAGCCGTGAAAACCTGAATTCTTTGATATCAGAAGGTTTTATTTGACATCAAGGGGAAAGATAAGTTTGAAATTACTGAGGTATAACTTGTATAAGCACAGATCTTATATATCAGGTTAATGAGAGGTTCTTAATTCATTCGTAGTTACTTAGATCTTTATATTAAAAGGATTTTGTTCCAGTGTTTTTCCACACACTCTAGTTCACTTTGAGTAACTGGTGACTTTTTTGGTGACAAGAAGGCTGGTACCCTCTTCCCAGGATCCAAAATGCTTCTTTCTGGAACATCAGTCCTGTTCTTGAGTAGTTAAGGAGGCGGTGGTTCGCCCTCTCCTAAAAAAAAAACATCTTTGGACCCAACTGAATTGGCCAACTACCAGCCGGTGTCGAACTTGCCCTTTTTGGGCAAAGTTATTGAGAAAGCTGTGGCAACACAACTACAGGGGTTTTTGGATTACACTTCTGCATTAGACCCATTTCTAATGCATAAGTGT
This sequence comes from Heteronotia binoei, assembly GCF_032191835.1. Lineage (NCBI taxonomy): Eukaryota > Metazoa > Chordata > Lepidosauria > Squamata > Gekkonidae > Heteronotia > Heteronotia binoei. The sequence continues at coordinate 46,915,025 of NC_083229.1, forward strand.
CATCCAAAAACCATTTCACAAGGACATTATTCCTTCTACCCCCCCCCCCCGAAATTTCTCAGCTGATAACAACCAATCAGGTTGCCTAAGGCAACCTGCCTCTCAGGGCTCTCTGAAGAATTAATGGTTCACAGTCCTTTAGTTGTTGCACTTCTAAGCTTCTTAAAAAGTTCAGTCCATCACAGAACAGTTAGGAGACTCAGAGAGAGAAACAGAATTTAGAAAAGAGGACCAGACTGAAAAGGGATAGGGTAAAGAGACAGGAGATATTGTCTCTACAGGCAGTTATTGTCTCTTTCAGGGGAGAAAGGGATGAGAGAAGATAGATTGGAGTGAAGGCAGAAAGAGAGGGGGAATAGGCAATAAAGCTTAGGCAGAAGAATGAATTCTCTCCATAAGTTCCTTGTGGGTTCCCACTTGTTAAATATATTACTGTAGCCTTGTTAATTACCAGATTACTTCTAAACCTGTAGGGCAGTTTGTCTCCATGACTGTGGAATCTCAGTCAGCCCTCTGTACCTGGAGGGAAGGGCTTCCCTCTCAGTCTTCCCACTCTCCTCTCAGCACAAACAAAGCAGCCTGGGTGTGTCTGAGATTGCTAGAGTGTCTACAGCAGAGCAAACTGGTCATGGAGAAAGGGAAAGGAAAACTATCACCTTCCCAGTGTGGCCAGCTTGCTGTGGTGGTAGTTGTACTCCTTTTTGTTTGCAGTCAGCTTTCTCTCTTCCTGAGCAGCTGCTTGGGTGCTGGGATGAGGGTGCAGAGGTTGTGGATGATGGAGACGATAGGACTTCTGCTTCCATCCCTGCTCAGGGAGGCTCACAGTTTACCCATCCTCTAGTCTCTGTGGTAGCAAGAGTTTCAAACTGAGAACCATCTGCTAGCCACACCTTCCTTGACATGGGGTGGGTGCCATATTGGGGGACAGTGCTCAGAAGAACCATAGGTCACATGCCAAACAATCACACATGGATCCTGAGCCACTGAGTTTCAGTCGTTTAATTATTGGACAGTCATATATCCAATATAGCGGTTTTGATGCTACTCTCAATTTGTCTTAGATTCTTTGGCTGATGTTATATTAACTGCTTTTATTAAGTGTTTAAACAGTTTATATAGTTGTGTTTTATTTCATAGCGCTGATATTTTTCATACACAATTTATTGTGAACTGGTTTTGGCTGAGGATAAGAAAATAAATATTTATCCGCAATAAATAAATTCGCAAAAATTAATAAATAAAATAAATCTGCAGAATAAAAATTCACAAAAAATAAACAAATTTGCAAAAATATTCCAATAAATAAATTCGCAAAAAATAAATATTCCAATAAATAAATAAATTTCCAGTATAAGAGGGCTTCTGATGTTGATAAATGTCCTGGTATAAATGTGAATTGTCCTTGCATTCAATCCAACCAAGCTTTCGACTGGTGAAAGATTGAGGGAGGAGCCTTAAATACTACGCACTCCTGTCTTCCATTTCCTATCTATATGTTATAGAAAATTTCTAGTTGCAATCTTGCCCAAGTACACTTCTTTGTCACAGATCCATCTGTGATACGTGATACACCAGCTTGACACTGACATGGGCTTACAGGTAATGCTGATGGGACAACTGCACTCCCTGTGTGAAGCAGATAAAGCTGGATAGTGAAACCAGCATGCAGGAGATATATTCTATGTGTGATAAAGATAGCTTGATGGGATTGGCAGGGTTTGACTGCTCCTATGCTTTTTCCTCATGACAGCACAGCTGAAGTTGTTTTTGATGGGGAGGAGCACATTTTTTCTATCTCCACCTCTCGGACATTTTCTATAGTGTCTGCGGGGTGACATGATAGAGGTTTACAAGATAATGCATGGGATGGAGAAAGTAGAGAAAGAAGTACTTTTCTCCCTTTCTCACAATACAAGAACTCATGGGCATTCGATGAAATTGCTGAGCAGACAGGTTAAAATGGATAAAAGGAAGTACTTCTTCACCCAAAGGGTGATTAACATGTGGAATTCACTGCCACAGGAGGTGGTGGTGGCCACAAGCCTTCAAGTGGGGTTTAGATAAAAATATGGAGCAGAGGTCTATCAGTGGCTATTAGCCACAGTGTGTGTGTGTGTGTGTGTATATAACATGTGGAATTCACTGCCACAGGAGGTGGTGGTGGCCACAAACCTTCAAGTGGGGTTTAGATAAAAATATGGAGCAGAGGTCTATCAGTGGCTATTAGCCACAGTGTGTGTGTGTGTGTGTGTGTATATATATATAATTTTTTTTTTGGCCACTGTGTGACAGAGTGTTGGACTGGATGGGCCATTGGCCTGATCCAACATGGCTTCTCTTATGTTCTTATGTTCTCTTATAGCTATGGGATCAACAAGTGCAATTCTGTACATGATACAAAAATGCATGGTTCTGGTGCCTAGATTTCTTATCCCCTTCAGTGTAAAAAATTATACCAAAATGAGATTCTGACAGAACACTCTTTTTAAAATGCTCTAAATCCAGTAAAAGAGTATGCCTCCCCCATTAATTCAACCTAGACTCTTTCAGTGAAAATTGCACGGTTTTTTGACCTTTTCTAAAGTTACCTGTGTGTATGCAAATGAATGGAGCTGTTTTAGAGACATGCTTAGATGTATATGCCTAATGATAAAATATTGCTTCTGCAGATGAAGCGTTTGTGCTATGTGCCCTCTTCAGCTCTCATGTGATTAAATTCTCTCATCACAATGAAAGCCATTTATCATTCTCAATGTACAGATAATATGATGATTGATGGCTTTGCATCCAACTGTATAATATGCAAATATAGCCTTCTGCTTCCTTTTTCTGGCAAAACATTGTGTGTTTCTGCTCATTTTAATCCCCTTAGCATGAATAAGATGTATATTGGGTCACCATGGCTGCTGAGCTCCCTGTGATCCTTAGATGCAAATAGCTACAATTTAATAAATATTTACATTTTTCTATATGTGGTGCTATCAGATTATATATATACATCAGCTTCAACCTGCAATTATTTTGCTTTTAAAAAAAGTTCTGATAGCAAATGGTGTCTTAATTTCCAGTTGACTCATTGAAAGCTAGAAATAGACATCTGTTGTCTATGGAGACTTATGGAAGAGAGAAATTGCTGCCAATAAAAACTGTTTGATACTTTTATTCTCCCATAAGGTAACCAAAATTCCAGAAAGACTCATTTAGCATGATCAATAAATTATGGCAGCCTGTGCAGGCTATAGTTTTGGGAGGGCCTTGGCAAGGTATCATCCACTGGGTAACTGTAGCCAGGGCTTCTTTTCTGGAAAAAAGTGGTGCCAGACTCTCAAGAGGGAACTGAAGAAGAAACACGTAGAATTTCTTGAAACAGTATTATTTTCATGCACTATGGACCTACCTCTACTTTAAAGCAGTTTCCAAACTGTTCTTCACTTCTTCTTTGTATCTTTCTTCTGGTGCCTAACACTGAATAATGACCTTGAAGCAACACATTTTAACATTCTTTGTTGAATCAAAGACTGTCATGCTCCCCTTTCATGAACTTTTAGATATTTTTTAATATTAAATAAAACTGTTTTAAGATGATGTATAGATGGTATATAACTCTTAAAAAATTGGCAAAGATGAATAATAAGATGCCAGACAGATGTTGGAAATGTAAAAAGCATGAAGGTTCTTTCTACCATATGTGGTGGACTTGTGAAAGAGCTAAAATGTTTTGGCAGATGATTCAGCAAGAGATTTCTAAGATTTTGGGATATGAATTCAATAAAGTGGCAGAGACTTTTCTGCTGGGATTACAAATTGAAAAATTTCCAAAAGAAGACAGAACTTTAATATGGTACTTGCTCTCAGCTGCTAGGACATTGTATGCGCAGCTGTGGAAGCAAGAAAAAATACCAGAGAAATGGGATTGGATTACAAAAATTATGTCATGGAGTGAAATGGACAAATTAACAAGAAAATTAAGAGACTATGATTTGGAACTTTTTAAGTTGGAGTGGAAGAAATTCAGAAGATACGTAGAAAAAGAGTGGAAAATAAAAGGACATTGGACAATCTTTGATAATGATTAAGGTTTTTAAAATAAGAATATAACTTTTGGGTTTTTTTTTCTTTTTAACAGTTAAGGGTACCTTTAATATTTGCTTTCTTTAAGTAAATAACACTGGCGGGGGTCAAGTAACGGGGGGAGGGGTGGGGGAAAAGTAAGATATGGGGTAGAAAGTTTTTTCTTTTATTTTAAGCTTTTATAAGTTGTAGATATAGTTTTGCTACCATATGTTACTAATAAAATTGTTTATCAATGAACTTTTAGATATTTTTTGAGAATTTTGTTTCCACAAAGGGGTATCAGAACTCCAATCTGGCATGTTCCCCCAGAAAAAAATGCCCTGACCATAGCCATTATCATGAGCACAGGCACACACACACACACTGTCACCCTGACAGGAAGGAGCATGACTTTTTCATACTCTCAGCAACTGAAAAAATGCACATGCTCATTTAAATCTCATATGTGCCTGAAGGACTACAAAGATCATGAAAGAATTTCACTCTGTTCTTCAGGTGTACCTCCCACAGAAAATGACATTGCAGTGGCCATAACTTGTGATATAGCCACCTGGGGTGGTAATGGAGCACAATGTTTATGTCTCCAATGGTGCGGTAATGAAAATAACTCTCTGCTGGGGGCCATTTTAGCTTTCCAAAGTGGTGTGGAGAGCATAGATTGGAACCGCTCCACCCCACACCACAGTTCCAAACAGAAAACGCCTCTCTTATGATCTTTAAAGTGGCATTCCCTGACTGCACAGAATGTGAGTTGGGCTGGGGAAATCCAGACACAGCTAACCAAAACCTCATCTAATTTGGCCCTGCAAGTATGAGGATCATAGTCAACAATCACACCATGTAATTAATCTAGAGCAGGGGTGCGGAACCCCTCTGACTGGCCTGCAGCAGCCTCCCCAGGCCCAGCTGGCCCGTGGGGATCTCCGGACCGTGCTGTGCACCAGCCTCCCGGGCACAACTGGCCGGTGGCAATCATGGGGCTGTGCACCGGCCTCCCCATTCCTAGCTGGCCAGTGGTGACCCCTGGGCCAGGTGCGCTGCGATTCCTGCCAGCCAGCTGAGCCCAGGGAGGCCAGCATGCAGACTGGAGATCGCTGCCAGCTGGGCAGGGAGGCAGGCCTCCTCACCCAGTTGGCAGCAATTTCCAGGCCAGGCTGCACGCTGGCCTCCCCGCGGGAATTGCTGGGCTGTCTGAGCTGTGTAGAAGCCTCGCTGGACCCAGCTGGCCAGCGGGGGTCACTGGGCTGGTGGGCCCCACTGTATAGCAGCCTCCTCAGGGCGGTTGGCTGGTGGGGTGGTGGTGGTCATGTTTTTGGTTTGTTTCCCTTTCATGTTTTCGTTCCCCCTTTTTGTTTCTTTCTTCTCGCCCTTTCTTTATTTTCTTCCCCCCATTTCTTTATTTCCCTTTATTTCCCTTTCTCCTTTTCTTCCCCTTTCTTTATTTCCTTTATTTCTTTTTCTTCCCTTTCATTTCTTTATCTCCCTTTATTTCTCGTTCTCTCTTTCTCTCTGGAGCCTGAGTGGTGGGTGTTGTGAAGGACGGTTGGTGGGGTATTTGGGTGGGAGCAGCTGCAGTTTCTGCATGAAAGGGGGGAAGGAGGGGTGGCAGGGGTGGGCGGTGGGAGCCAGCTTCCACCGATTCAACTTCCACTTGATTATCCCAGATAGGTGGGGTCTAATATGCTAATATCAGGGGGTGTGGCCTAATATGCGAATGAGTTTCTTCTGGCCCGCGGATGATGTTATAAGTTTTTAAGTGGCCCTTGGCAGAAAAAAAGCTTCCCCACCCCTGATCTAGAGAGGTACCTGGAGGTGGCAGCAGAGTGCTTTGAAAGAGCTACACTCTTCCATCTATTTTATGTGTCACTCAAAGGAAAAAAATGGACATCTGTGTCATTTCCTGGTGGGAATTGGGCAGTTAAGGCTCTCTGTTGGTTTACAGAGCAGCAGCACCATGCAACACCAGAAGATGACTCCAGTAGTTCAAACACAGAAAGCGAAAATTCACAATAACCTAAGGGGGTTTCAGGAGGGTAGCCATGTTAGTCTACAGTAGAAAAGCTGGATTCAAATTCAATAGCATCTTAGATCTGAAGGAGGGAGCTTTCAGTTTCAAAAGATTATACCCTGAAAGTCTTCTTGGTAGAGACCAAAATCTTAACTGCTACTGGACTCAAATCCAAAGATTAATATAGCACTTGAAATGTTTTGATTTTTATGATTTTATGTTTTTATATCTTTTAATGTACTTTTATATTTCATGTATGCACATGAACGTGTAAGTCACCCTGAGCCTGCTCTGGCAGGGAGGGCAAGATATAAATCAAATAAATAAATAAATAAAATATAGCTGAAGGTAGTATTTTTTGGAAAATACTATTTCACTTGGGAACTTTTCTTCAGGGATGTAACCTGCATTAAAACCTTTGAATGTTTACTGATAGACCAAAGGACAGCTGGGAATCCTATGTTTGGTGTGGGGTTTCATAGAACAAGCAATTAAGTTATTCAGTAGATCCATAATCAATTATCCAATGAAACAAATTGGTACTTTGGTTTGCCTTCTCCTGTATTAACTGCATCCTTGTTTTCTCTGCATGTCATAACAAATTTTAAAAAACCCATAAAACAAGCAAACAAAAAGCCCTCTCATTCTTTTAGTCAGTTTTCATTCTCAAATTCACTCTAGCTGTCGGCATGTTAGAGATCTGCCACAACTTTTGACTTGAAAGAGTGACATTCAGCCTCTTCCTCAGCTTTAGTCAATCAATGCTATTCTCTGTCTGAACTTTTGAGCACACTGTGCCAAATACTTGGATAGTGTTAGTCAGATCTGTGTTGTGAGATTGACTGTTTCTTCCTCTCAGGAAGTCCAATGCTGGGCCAAGTGCAATTGTTTTGCCTGCTTGTCTGATAGCCTTTCCATCATAGGTTTCATTTGGAGAAACCTTAGCACTGTCAGATAATAGTAGCATGAAGGAAATTTGTACCACCTTTTGGGAAAATACCTGTCAGCCTTTAAGTTCAACCCCAAGTCCAATAAGTAAGAAGACAACTAAAGTGGATAAATGAAGAGAACTCACTCTTGACTGTCTTGGAGGTGATTGGACAGAAATCATCATTCTACATGCCAGTCAATGTCTCAGCTGGCAGCTGCTTGGTGTCTGGATTGTTCAGATAAATCTGCTTGACAGACTAGAATATGTTTTTGCAAGCTGGAGTGTCTGTCATGAACACTGCTGCCATCCTTACTTCTGGAAAATGCGTTTCCTCTGGTGGCATGTCAAGAAATAGCAATACATTATCAGGCTTTCTGTAAATGCTTACCAACAGCCAAATATTATATATTCTCAGGAGCAGCAGTTCCGTTAGATATAAAAAGTTACGACAAAATATTCAACTAAAGTATTTATTTACACTAAGCAGCAAGAAAATGTCTGCTTATTCACAGCATTCAAAACACCTGAGGGAAAACACAACTGTACATTTATGGCATCTCTCTAAAATAAGTATATTTGTTAATGTAAAACATTTATTCAGAAAAGCCCACTGAAACCAAGCAACAAGAACCAGGGTTGCCAACTCTGGCTTGAGAAATTCCTAGAGATCTGAGGGTGGAGCATGGGGAAGGCAGAGTTTAGAGATGGGAGGGAACTCTGCAGAACTATGATACCACAGAGCCTGGAACTACTATTTTCTTCAGGAACACTGACCTCTCATCTGGAGTTCAGTTGTAATTTCAGAAGTTGGTAACACTAGTGAGAAACAATGCAATGCTGTGCTGGAATAGCTTTTTATAGAAAGGATTATGTTTAAATACTATAACAATATTTTAAATTTGGAGTGTATGAACCTGCTTTATTATTTGCTGGTCAGGCACAATTGTAATAAAGACTGATTGAGTGATCAAGAGTTTTCTTATGGAGTCTGTTTCTTCAAAACCCCTATTCGATAATTCTACCCAAGTAAAGAATTCCTGTCTTGACTTTTGAATGTTCACCCAGGGTGAAAGTTTCTTGTGAAGAAACTTTAAAAGCTTCCATCATATGAAAACAGGTTGTAGATTTTTAAGGTAAGGAGGAAAATGGAAGGGTAGCATTTTTATGCAGTATGTCTGTCAGAAACTGCTGCCAGTAAGAATTTCCTACCTAGATCACTAATAGGGTCTGTGGTGAAAGGGCAAAATTACAAGATGATTTTGAGCCAATCTGACAATCGGAAAAGGAGCCTGTCAGGATCTCTCACTTGGAACTGTTATCTCTTTTTTGGTTCCAAGATAGCAGAAATGGGCAGGTAGCATTTCTGGACAGACTGGCTGTCATAAATTGCTACTTATCACATTTTCCCAACTAGACCAGTTAAAGGTGGTTGAGACACTCCAAATTGGAGTGTGTTTGAAGACAAACAACGATTACATGGCTGCAAGAAATGTTAGATGTTTTATGACCATCCTCAAGCATGTTTGAATGAACCTTCAGTAAACTAAATTAAAGGAGGTCAAGCAGGATGACTGACAGTGAAAAGTGATTCAAGTCATGGTACTCCAAGCGTTTGTTTGCCTTTGTTTAAACTACTTTTAGATACCAAAAAGGTGAACCACTTCAATAACCACATTCAGCTTAACATTATCTAAACTCATATTGAGTGGGTTGGTGAAGTCGTTATAAATAGAACACCCTTAGTAGAACAGCATTCCCTTTAAGGGAACAGGGTGTGGATGGCTTGTAGGAGTGGAATACTTGGAACATATAAATCCAGCATTTATGTTGCGTTAAGACCTCAGCAATTTGGATTCAGTTCAAGGTTAATTTTAAGAAAAATTATTTCAAAATTAATTTTAAGAAAGCACTGACAAAACAAAGCTGTACCCATGAAACATCTCCTCCACACACTTTTTCAGGGAATAGGAAACACATCTAGATCAGGATTCTTTTTTTAAAAAAATAAAATCTATTGTTACAAAAATAAACATAATACTCATTTTTAAAAATAACCTTAATAATTTAAAAAAATAAGCATAATACTCATTTTAAAAGTGAAATGTTTTGAAATCAGTTTTGAAAGACAAAATATAAATATGGAAATTCCTTTGTGTACCAAAAAAGAACTACAAAAAATGCATTATAAGAAGTAGGACTAATTTTTTTTTCAAAAAATGAACATTTCAAAGGAGATCCAGAACATGCACAACATCAAGAAAAAAAATTAAGTCCACAGCTTAAAAAAAGAGGCAATACTCCATGTATCTTAGCCTATGAAAAATCTTCAAATATTTTAAGCGCAAAAACAAATGAAACCAGATTTAGAATTCTGTTTCAGACATGGAGAATCTAGATGTGGCTGGAACCTTAAAAACAAGACAAGATAAAGATGGCCATCACATGTTGTTTCTAGTATTTCATATCTGGTCTTTGAAAATAGGGGATCTGTTAGCTACTATTGCTCAAAACACCAAAGCTGTTGGTGTTCTTAGTTTGAACTTTCACTGATGCTCATTTCCCAGTTAATGTTGTATCTTTACAGAGATGTTCCCCAGATTATTCCACAGTCAAATCAGACCTCTGGGACCTGTCCATTTCCCTAGCTCTCATGTAGCAGTGGGCCATCTGAGCTATAATGATTAGGCTAAGAAAAAATACGCAGAATCATGAAGGAAAGAACCACCAAGAAGATCGGCCCCTTCCCAGCTGGGCCGGCTTTGCCAGCTAGAGAATAGGGGCCGCTGTTGCCCTCCCGGAAGGAGGGAAGGCTGGCCCCCATCATCTCCGGCATCCAGGGATGTCTTGCGGGCATGGCATCGGGGCTATAAAAGCCCCGGCCCTGCCCTGCTCCACGCACTTGCTTTTGGCTCTCGGTGGGAGAGCACCTCAGCAGCTGGTGTGATCACACCGGGGCCTGGGCGCGGCAATGCGTGCGAGGCTCAGCTGGCTTCTTTGTGCAAGTGGCAGTTAATTTCTTTACGAGGCTGGTGTTCCAGCCGGAACGCAAGTGGGGGTATTTTTAAGGGGTTAATGAGGGGTTGTTGGGTGTGGACGTCAGGCTGGCAGCCTAGTTACCCCCCTCCCCTCTGTGGGGGCAGGAGTTCCAGCAGCTTTGCAAGTTGGGGGTTGCTTTTGGGAAAAGGCAGGAGAGGGGTCATTGTGCATGGACACCTAGGTCGGAGACCTATTCACCCCCCCGTGGAGGCAGGAGGGTGTACTCACTCTCACCCCCCTCTTGTTGATTAATAGGGTGGTTGAGCTTAGTTGCGCCCCCTCCCCCCCCAGAACACATATAGCAGCTCTTTATTGCAATGTGGTTAAGCTGCAGGCCTGCAGTCTTAAACTCTATTTTCCCCCTGAGTCGATCCCGGGGGAAGCTGGGTTCCAGTAGCTAGGTCTAGGTTCTTGTTTGATATTAATTTCAGAGTGTTGGCTGCCCATGTGTGTTGACCTAGGTTACTTGAGGGGTGGTCAGGTAGAAGGGTGGTTAATAAGGGAGGGATGGCTCCCAAGAAGGGTCAGGGCTCCTCCAAGGGAAAACAACCGGCTAAAAAAAGGGGGCAGTAAGCTAGGCCGCCTGGTGATTTGGGTGAGGAGGCCCAACTACGGCAGGCCATCATTGGTCAGCTGGACGCTTTGGAGCAGCAGAGAGGTACTGTAGGGGCTCCCACATGCCGTAGGGCAACAGGCCGTTCGGTCAGGTTGACTTTTGAAAAGGAGGTGCTGGCTCGCCTTTCTGCGTTACAGGGTGTGGTCGTCGGCTCGGATATGCAGCAGGAATCGGAGCTAGAAGGAGAGGTGGATGCGAGGGAGGTTCCCAGTCAGGAGCCTGTGGATCCTGGCGCAGTAGGGCGGCGGTGGAGACAACCCCGGCGGTGGCGGTTGCTGTTACACCTTCGGGGGTAGCGGGTAAGTCCCCATTGCATCATCAGCTTCCGACATTGCCATGGGGCCTCCCCCAGCCATCGGTTATCCACAATACACCATGTATGGCGGTGTCATCATCTGGGAAGTTGGCCCCTGCTGGGCAATTCAGTCAGGTGGGACCTTCTTGGGCTTGGAGTGCACCTTGTACCCCTCTTCAACGCCAGAACATGGTGGGTTCTATCTCGCAGCCCCCTTTGCAGTCGGTGGCTATGCCGGCGTCGCAAGGCGCTTCCACTTCACATGCAGCGCTGGGTGTGCTGCCGTGGGGTGGGCAGCAGCAGTTGCTGCAACAAGGGGCATGGCTGCGGCATCCTTGGGGTGTGTGGCATTATCCACCGAATCCTTATGGGTCCATACTATTCCAAGTCCTGCCATATGGCGATACCGCATTGCTGTTGGGTAATCATTTGGCAATGGACACTCGGGAAAAAATACTGAGGGGTGAATATGTGGATGTTTTCAGTCTCCTATTTAGAGAACTAGAAAAGAAAGACAAAGAGGAGCTGGACAACGAGGAGAAGGAGAAGCTGAAATGTAGAAAGGTGGACAGGACTTGGGCCAATGGGCTGCCAGGTTTCCTGATCCATGTGAGAGTGATAGCAAGGGTGCAACCTTTATGGGCTGCAGCCCTTTTCCAATATTGCAACATAGTGCACCGTGCATATACGGACTTCGCCGGGGCTGCATGGTTGCAATATGACGAGGCCTTCAGAATGAGGGCCGCAGTCAATCCCGGTCTTCCCTGGGATCAAATTAATCAGCAGCTCTGGCTGCAGTTGATGTCCCCAGAAAAGCCCAATACAGGTGATAGGGCAGATAGTGGGCATTTGGTGCACAGGCAGCAGAATACGGTTGGTGCCCGCAGTACGGTGGGCCAGTCGGTTCAACTCCGGCTGTTATGCCCGGAATTTACCTCCAAGAGTGAGTGTGCTAGAAAAGCCTGTAAATTTAAACACGAGTGCCCACTATGCAGAGGGTCACATGGTTTCTCAGTCTGCAGCAGGTCAAAAACCAATAATATAATATAATAATAATAATAATAATAAATTTTTATTTATATCCCGCCCTCCCCGCCTAGGCAGGCTCAGGGCGGCTAACAACATTTCAATAAGTTATACAATATAGGGTTTAAAACAATTAGGTTATACAGTAATATAAAATAACAATCTAAAACAATATAAGATTATACAATAATTTAAAACAGCGATCTAAAACCAGTTCCAGTTGCCTGGATCATTCTATGATTTGGACGGCAGTGATCTTCCTGATGTTGTTCTATTCACTTATGTTATGGCAGGGGTCACTAGATAAATCGTTGATGGATTAAACAGCCATCCTATCAACGGTCTACAAAAGCCTGCTTAAAAAGAATGGTCTTACAGGCCCTGCGGAATTGATCCAAATTCCACAGGGCCCGTACCTCCTCCGGGAGTTGATTCCAAAGGCACGGGGCTGTAACAGAGAAGGCCCGTGCCCGGGTACTCTGTAATTTTGCTTCCTTTGGCCCAGGGATAGTCAGCATGTTCTTCCCTGCTGACCTCAGTGCTCTTTGGGGCTCATATGGGGAGAGACGGTCCCTCAGGTAGGCAGGTCCTCGGCCATATAGGGCTTTAAAGGTGATAACCAGCACTTTGTATTGGACCCGGTATGTAACTGGCAGCCAGTGCAGTTCACGCAGCCCCGGCTGTATATGCTCCCATTTCGGGAGTCCTAATAACAGCCTGGCCGCCGCGTTCTGCACCAGCTGCAGCTTCCGGGTTCGACACAAAGGCAGCCCCATGTAGAGGGCATTGCAGTAATCTAATCTTGAGGTGACCGTCGCATGGATCACTGTTGCGAGGTCCCGGCGCTCCAGGAAGGGAGCCAGCTGCCTTGCCCGCTTCAGATGGAAAAATGCCGACTTGGCAGTGGCCGCTACCTGGGCCTCCATTGATAGTGAAGGCTCCAGTAGTACTCCCAGGCTCTTGACCCGGCCCGCCGCTTTCAGCGGCGCACCGTCAAAAACCGGGAGAGGTATTTCCCTTCCCAGAGCGCCGCGCCCCACGCAAAGGACCTCTGTCTTCGTCGGGTTCAGCTTCAACCCACTCAGCCTAAGCCAGGTTGCCACGGCCTGCAGTGCCCGGTCTAAATTCACTGGGACGCTGTCAGGCCGGCCATCCATTAGCAGATAGAGCTGGGTGTCATCCGCATATTGATGACAACCCAGTCCAAAACTCCGGGCAATCTGGGCAAGGGGGCGCATGTAGATGTTAAATAACATCGGGGAGAGAACTGCTCCCTGAGGCACCCCACAATCTAGTGTGCGCCTCCGGGAAAGCTCACCCCCGATTGCCACCCTTTGTCCCCGACCTTTGAGGAAGGAGGAAAGCCATTGCAAGGCCAGCCCCCTGACCCCTATGTCGGCGAGGCGGTGGGTCAGTAGCCGATGGTCGACCGTGTCGAACGCTGCCGACAGGTCTAACAGCATCAGCACCGCCACGCCACCTCGATCCAGTTGCCGCTGGAGGTCATCCGCTAAGGCGACCAGCACTGTCTCCGTCCCGTGGCCCGGGCGAAAGCCGGACTGGCAAGGGTCTAGGACGGAAGCGTCATCCAGAAAACCCTGTAGTTGCAACGCCACTGCCCTCTCAATAATTTTACCTAAAAACGGTAAATTAGAAACCGGTCGGTAATTTGCCAATTCGGCCGGATCTGCTGTACATTTTTTCAGGAGGGGGCGGACCAAGGCCTCTTTCAGAGGTGATGGAAAACGTCCCTCTGAGAGGGATCTATTTATTATGTCCTGTAGAGGACATCTAAGCTCCCTCTGGCAAGCTTTAATCAACCAGGAGGGGCAAGGGTCCAAATCGCAAGTTGTTGGGCGCGCAACAGAGAGAATTCCGTCGACTTCCTCCAGGCTGAGTGGGTCAAACCGATCCAACTCCAAACCCGAAGACAGGCTCGGAGCCTCAAGTTCCTGTACTGCATCCAATGTGATAGGCAGGTCTTGGCGGAGCAACGTGATTTTATCTGCAAAATATTTCGCAAAAGCCTCACAGCCTATCTCTAATTCCCTAACATTTGGTTTGCCTTGGGGCAATGTGGTAAGGTCTCCAATTATTCTAAATAATTGTGCCGGGCGCGAATTTGCAGATGCAATCTTGGCTGCAAAGTAATCTTTCTTTGCAGCCTTGACTGCCATCTCATAAGACTTCATAAACGTTCTATAAGATGTTCTCGTCGCTTCGTCCTGAGTATGCCGCCACTGCCTCTCTAGTCGTCTGAGCCCCTGTTTCAGCCGGCGTAGCTCCAGGGTATACCATGGAGCCAGCCTCCTGCGAGGGCGCAGAGGACGTCGAGGTGCGATCTCGTCAATAGCCCTGGTTAGCCGGCCTTGCCAGGCCTCCACCAGGTCATCGAGGGAATCGCCAGGGGGCCAGGGATCCCCCAGTGCCATTTGGAACCGTTCCGGGTCCATCAGGCTCCGGGGGCGAGCCAAAATAGGCTCTCCGCCCATAGGGGAATGCCAAGCGTCCCAGTGGTGGGAGCAATCCGCAGCCACCTGGAAAAGGGACCCAGCCCCATACATCTGAGGGTACTTAGTCGGTGGTTGGATAATTATCCCTTGGTTGCTGACAGGGCCTATTTATTGGAGGGATTTAGTTTTGGTTTTAGGATCCCGTATCAGGGACCTAGAGTCCCTTGTATGGCCCCTAATCTTTGTTCAGTGGTTGGGATGGAACACGTGGTTAGGGCAAAAATAGCCAAAGAATGTTTGGAAGGGAGGGTACTTGGCCCCTTTGACGCTCTGCCAGTACCTAATTTAAGGGTGTCCCCCTTAGGGGTGGTGCCAAAAAAGGCATCAGGGGAATACCATTTGATACACCACTTGTCATACCCCAAGGGCGGCTCAGTGAACGATGCCATTCCGGACGTTTTCTGTTCGGTCAGGTATACTTCCTTTGACCAAGCGGTCAAAGTGGTACGCAGTTGTGGTGTAGGGGCTGAAATGGCAAAATGCGACATTAAGTCAGCATTTTGCCTGTTGCCAGTACACCCGGAAGATTTTCATCTCCTGGGCTTCTCCTTTGAGGGAAAATATTACATGGATATCCCTACCGATGGGATGCTCAGTATCTTGCGCCGCTTTTGAGCGTTTTAGTTCCTTTGTGGAATGGGCTCTTCAGATTAAGTCAGGATTGAACAACATGGTGCATTACCTGGATAACTACCTTTTTGTGGGCCCGGCTGGGTCTGGACAATGCGCTAGGTTGTTACGGTAATTTGAGGACCTGGCAGGGGGAACTAGGGGTCCCATTGGCCCATGAAAAAACAGAGGGGCCCAGCTCAATGATTACCTTTTTAGGCATCGAGCTGGACACTATTTGGCAAGCTTCATGGCTGCCTGCAGATAAAGTTGTGGGTCTGAGGGATCGTTTAGCTTCTCTTAAGAAGCAGCGCAGCAGTTAGTGGGGCACCTTAACTTTGCATGCAAGGTTGTTGCGCCTGGTACAGCCTTCTTAAGGCAGCTGTGTGATGCCATGGGGTCCCTGCGACTTCCTCATCACAGGCTTCGGATGACCACAGGTATGCAGAGGGACCTGGAGATTTGGGAGAAATTTTTGGAATCCTTTAATGGGATTTCATTCTGGCGGGAGCTTCAAATTTCCTCTGATGCAGCAGGGGCCACTGGTTTCGGAGTATATTTCCGGAGACACTGGTGCGCTGAGCAGTGGCCCGCTGCGTGGTTGGCCAGTGGACTCTGTCGGGACCTCACCTTTTTGGAGTTCTTCCCCATTGTAGTGGCGGTTTGGCTTTGGGGAGAGCAGCTGGCCAACCATACAGTTCATTTCTGGTGTGATAACAGCTGTTGTTCATGTTATCAGCTCCCTGTCATCTAAGTCTCCAGCGGTTATGAATCTTCTGCGGGCATTCACGTTGTGATGCCTTCGTTTGAAGATTCTGTTTCTGGCAAGGCATGTTCCGGGAGTGTGCAATGGGGTGGCGGACGCTCTATCTCGTCAACAGATCGAGCGTTTTCGCCAGCTCGATCTGGAAGCGGATCTGCAGCCAGCACGAATGCCACTGGACCTTTGGCAGCTTGGGAAGCCAAAGCCGGTAGGGCAATTCAATTAGCTCTTGTACCGAGCACTCAGAAAGCTTATGATAGGGCGGTGGCGCCATTCTGGGTCTTTAGGAACCTGGCTGGGCTTCCAGATAGCTGGCCAGTCCCAGTGGCTCATATATTGCAATTCTGTATTTATCAGAAGGGCAGAGGGTTGGGGCTCAAGTCAATTAAGGGACAATTGGCTGCACTTTCATTTATAAGTAAATCACAGAGCCTTGCTGAAGGCACTGGCGACTTCAGAGTGAGGAAGATGCTGGAAGGTTGGGCAAGGGAGCGCGGGCTATGGGTGGATGCCCGACAGCCCATATCTCCTTCAGTATACAGGGTATGGCCTGATGTATGTTTATCTTCCTTCGAGGCCGCTCTTTTTCATGCAGCCTCTTTGGTGGCCTTTTTCGGCGCACTGCGAATCAGTGAGTTGGTGGTGCAGTCAAAAAAGGATACCTCTGAACAGGCGCTTCAGGCCAAGGACGTCAAATTTGAGGGGGGGCAAGCTCAGGTGACAGGCAGTCCAAGCGGACCAGCATCAGAGAGGCACAGTAATTATAATTGGGCGGTGTGCCCTGTTACTGCATTGGAGCGGTATATATTGCTCAGGGGAGAAAGTGATGGCCCCTTGTTTCGCCATAGTGGGGGTCCTCCCCTAACTAATACCAATTTTGGGCAGTGACTGGTAAGGCACTGGCAAAGTTTCGGTTAGGGGGGGTTAAATTTGCTACACATTCATTCCGAATTGGTGCCGCATCCACCACGGCAGCTATGGGCTACACCCCTCTGGCCATACAGCGGTTGGGCCGTTGGCGGTCGGCTGCCTATCTCTCATATGTTCACCCATTGGCCTTTCAGTGAGATCGTGGGGGGTGGGGTGGGGTGGGCAGGTAGTTGCTATGTTGCCTGTTGGCATGTATTTTCTGGGTTTTGACTCTTTTTTGTTTTTCAGGTGCTGTGGCTTGTAGGGAGAGGCGTTAAATCCTCATCTGTGGGCACAGTATGATTTTTTGGGCTGCCCACCAGGCCAGGAGATCGCCAGTTGGTACCCAGCTGGTTCTCAGTGAATGGGCGACTGTGGAGTGGCTGGGTTGCCATGGCCTGCGTTGGCCAGGGATCATGCCACTGTTGTTTTGTGAGAGGAGTGTGCCTCCTCCACACATTCTGGTCATCCACCTTGGTGGTAATGACCTTGGGCTTATGAAAGGGAAGGCCCTTTTGTTACAGGTGTGGGATGATTTGCAGGCCATTAAGCAGAGATGGCCAGGAGTTCTGTTGGTGTGGTCAGCAATTCTGCCGCGCAGTCTGGCGGTATGCTTTGCCCCCTGCTGGGATAGAACGCGCCAAGCGCAAGGCCAATTGGGCCTTGCAGAAAGTCATGGAAGGGGGCTTATGGATATTTCTCCCCCATCCGGCCATACGAGTCGAGGATGCCGCCTTGTGTAGGCCAGATGGGGTGCATTTATCCAAATTGGGTAACCAAGCCTTTTTAGAAGAGATTAGGCTGGGGTTGCGGTCGGCTCTGGGCTGTCCGGTGGGTGCTAATGCCTAAGCAGAGGCTTGGCATTGGTGGTGGTAGGATGAGGTATGGGCTACAGTGTTTGTTCAGGGGAGCACCTATGGCCCTGCACCAGCAGGTGCAGGTGGTCTGTATGAACATAAGAACATAAGAGAAGCCATGTTAGATCAGGCCAATGGCCCATCCAGTCCAACATTCTGTGTCACACAGCGACCAAATATATATATATATATATATATATATATATATATATATATATATATATATATATATATATATATATATACACACACACACACACACACACACACACACACACATACACACTGTGGCTAATAGCCACTGATGGACCTCTGCTCCATATTTTTATCTAACCCCCTCTTGAAGGTGGCCATGCTTGTGCAGATGGGCTGTATGGCTCAGTGCGGGGGGTGCAGATCATGGCAAAGTCTCTCCGGGGCAGATCTTTCCAGAGGGATTGATGCTAGGTGGAGGCCTAGGTGGATTGGCCTAGGTGGAGGTGGCATTTTGGCCTGGCCACTCAGCACCAGCCAGAATATTGGGCTCATGCTGGGGGCAGGGTGGCTCGCCCTCTAAGGACAAGGCGGGGTCCTGTGGTTGACCCCAGGGCTTGTCCTTTTAGGCCTATACCCCTTGCCGTTCTAGTTGTTATCTTTAATAAAGCGGCCCAGTTTATCCAACATACTGTGTCAGCCTCTTCATTCTGACTGGGAGGGGCAACATTGATTACACAACTGCAAATTTCAATGTATATGTATGCAAAACTGCATTTTACCTTTCTTTTGTGTTTCCTGTATGAGAATTCTGACTCATTTTTAACAGTAACTTACTAGCAATGCTAAGAACATCTTGAACTAAGAAAGCCAAAGTATCTCTAAGAATCACATTACTTTGAGTTGAGAAGCCTCCTGTCTTTGCCAAGAGGAAACTAATCATTACGCAAAACTCCTGTAGTTGTAAGCCATCTGCATTATCAATCCATCTGAAGAGTACAATAATGCATAATGAAACTCTTAATATTAGTTTAATCTGGGGAACATCTCTGCAAAGATACAAGATTCACTGGGAAATAAGCATCCGTGAAAGTTCAAACTAAGAACACCAACAGCTTTGATGTTACATTCACTCCTTGTGACTTTTTTCCACCCCTGATGTTCTCTGAATAATCTTCCATCTTTCATTTCCACAGCACCTGCCTGGAGCCAGTAGCTATGTTCACTCAACATACCCAAGGTGGAAAGAAGTGCATAGAGTGTGTATGGGAAGAAGCATATTGAACCTGTCTACATGTGTTTGTGGAATGTGAGCATAGTACTGCGGATGATTGGGAATATTCTAAATAGTAGCATGGTCCTTTATAATTTCTGGAACCTATATAATTTCAAGTTTGTGCAGTGTAGCTGCCATGCTCATGTTTGCCTCTTCTTCTTCCTCAGCACACCTCACAGAATCACATGGCTATTATTCCCCATGGGCCCCATGACCCTAGAGATCAGCTTTTAAAGGGTTGGAAATGGCCACTGGAAGAAGAGTAAAGCAGAGAAAATCCATGACCATTAGTGCTTTGTGCTGATGGATCCCTATAGTCTGTACTGCATTTTATCAGCTTCAGCTCCTATGGTAGTTGCAATCATTCCTGCAAAAGAGGGACCCTGCCACTATTGTGGATGCCCTGTCATCCTTCCAACTTGATAATTATAATGTGTAGTGCATCTATGATGTTGCCCTTGAAGATTGGTAAGAAGCAGGGCTTTTTTTTTTGTAGAAGGAACTCCTTTGCATATTAGATCACACTCCCTGATATAGCCAATCCTCCAAGAGTTTACAGGGCTCTTAATACAGAGCCTATTGTAATCTTCAGGAGGATTGCCTACATCAGGAGTGTGTGGCCTAACAGGCAAAGGAGTTCCTGCTACAAAAAAAAGCCCTGATAAGGAGCATCTGTTAAGTCTGAATGTGGCAGCCATACTGGTAACTGGCATTTACTACTATGAATATATATCATGAATTTTGCAAGAGCTTCACTAGTTGCTTATTTATTTCAGGGTAAAATTTAAGGTGTTGTGTTTAACTTCTGAAGTCCAGGTCCACAGTAACTGAAACAGTGCTAACTTATGAACAGAGGTCTAATAATGGAGTGAAGCTATTATCTTGCATACCTGAGAGAACATACTTTGTGATGGCCCCGTGTTTATCAAATTCCCTTTTATCTGACATTTGTCTGGTTGGGTCTTAAAGATGGGAAGCTTTCACTGCCTAACTTAGAAACAACATTTAATCTTTAGTGTGCTGGGTTTTTTAATTAGATTATTTTGTAACTGTCCTGTATCACACTGAGGTAAATATTGATGATACTAGTCATGATAGCATTATTGTTTTGAATGGTATATTTATGTCTTTAAGGTACAGTCAATATGGCTCTGGTTGCAAAGCTCGCTTTCACCCTACCTCGCCTCAACAAGTAACTGTAGACAGATATGTTGTAATTTTTTTCTGTCATTTTCTCATGTCTGATTAATGAGAAGGAACAGATGTCCAAGCAAATACCTATCATGGCAAGAAGCTTCCTTTGTGATTCACCTGTGTGTCAAGAAGGAACCATCTTTGTGACAGAGAATCAGGTCTAAAAAGGACAGCCTTTTATTGACTAACCTGCCCACCCACATCTCTGCATTGAAATCTCAATGTCAACCTTGCAGACAAGATGTGGAAGTTTAAATAGACTGGTACTGGTGTCTGCAAATGTGTACATGTTGATATTGCCATGAAGGGCAAGAAGCTTTAGTGGTCTCATGAAAAAGCAGTTTTCTTCTATGAAAGAATGGGAAGTAACTTCCCCCACTTCATACACACTTTCTTTCTTTCTTTCTCTCTTTCTTTCTCTCTTTCTCTCTTTCTCTCTTTCTTTCTTTCTTTCTTTCTTTCTTTCTTTCTTTCTTTCTTTCTTTCTTTCTTTCTTTCTTTCTTTCTTTCTTTCTTTCTTTCTTTCTTTCTCTCTGTCTCTCTCTCTCTCTTTCTCTCTCTCTTTTGCTGAATCCAAGTGAGGAATGAGGAGCATCAAACACAGAAACTTAAAATGTAGTGTATGTGAGCGGGGCATGATTCTAAGACCACTATTCAAGGAACTGATGGTCATTAAATATTTAGGGTTATATCCTACAGCTGCACAACTGGAAAGCATCTGTGCAATAAGATCTTCTCTATTGCCTCCTTTCCCCATCAAGCCCCCCCCCCGCCAACTCCCTAAAAGTATTTGCTGATGGTCAAGTGATCTTTATGGACAAAGAGCCAATTGGCCTAGGGCAGGGGCTGCTGTGAAATGGAAGATTGGAAGCTCTTACTGTGAAGCTTCCTTCTCGGTGGTTCTGGAGTGGGACAGTCCGAAACTGTTGGGAGTAGGCTCCTCCTCCGGAAACAGGGTCGTTGATCATCTGATCCGGCCTGGGGGAGGGGCCTCTTCATTGGAAACTCTCCAGTCCATAGAAAAGCCATGCTCCCCCATCAGTAGCAATCTATAAAACAAACTGCATCATGGTAACAAACCACTCAGAGACCATAATGATGCAATGCCATTTTTATAACTGCAACAGCAGAAGTATCTGCAACCAATAAGAAACTTCAGCTACCAGTGCCCCAGTACCTCCCATGACCAAGCTCCCACAGCTACCAGCCTGGAGCAAGGTACAACACTGGGTGGGATGGACTGTCCCACTCCAGGACCACCGAGAAGGAAGCTTCACGGTAAGAGCTTCCAATCTTCCATTCTCCGGTGGTCCCTGGGAGTGGGACGGTCCGAAACTATTGGGACATACAAAAGCAATATGTACCCCGGGCGGGAAACACTACATGTAATGTATAACCTGTTGTAGCCCCTGTGGCAAAAGGACGCTTCAGCGGATGCCTACCTATCCACCTTATAATGCCTGGTGAACAAATGAGCAGAACTCCAGGTGGCTGCCCTACAAATGCCTTCCAGGGACGAGAAGGACTTGTACACTGCAGATGTGGCCACTCCTCGTAAGGAATGAGCCGTAATTCCTCCTGGAGGCTCTAACCCTGACGCTGGGTATGCTGCAGAAATACATTGCCCCAACCACCTGCTCAGGGTCGAAGAAGCAACTGGTTTTCCCAAAGAGGGCGAATGAAAGGAAACAAACAAGGACTGTGACCTCCGAAAGTCCTTGGTTCTGTCTATATAAAAAAACCTCATGGCACGCTTAACATCTAACTAATGCCACTCCTTTTCCTTCTCATGTTGGAGATTGGGACCAAATGAGGGTAATACCAGGCCCTGAGACCGGTGAAAAAACTGAATTCACTTTAGGCATAAATGTCGGATCAGGTCTCAACACTACCCTGTCCTCATGAAAGGTACAAAGATCTTTATCTACGGACCGGGCTTGCAACTCAGATACCCTGTGGGCAGAGGTAATCCCAACTAAAAAACAGCATGTTAAGTGTAAGATCCTGCCGGCTACAGGTAGCCATGGGCTCAAAAGGTGCAGGACATAACACCTTCAGCACTACATTTAACTTCCATGTTGGAAACCTATGTGCAGTAGGGGAATTCAACAGGGACACCCCCCCTCAAAAAACGCTTAACATGCGGATGCAAAGGCAAGGAACCCCTTTTTTTCCTTTTTTTATTATTATCCCCATGAACAGCAGAAATAGCTGCCACCTGCATACGAAGGGTATTAGTAGCCAACCCCTTATCCAGGCCCTCATGCAAGAACAGCAATCGCTTCCGAACTGGTAACTTTAAAGGGATCCCAACCCCTTTTCACGCACCAGCTGGAAAAGACATGCCAAGTGTTATTATACACCTGAGTGGAAGAACATTTCTGGATGCCAACATAGTGACAATCAGATTTGTCAATCCCCACTTAACTAACTGCGACCGCTCAACCTCCATGCAGTTAACTGTAACATGTCTGGCTGAGGATGGCTAACTGCCTTTCGTCTCAGCAATGCCTCGGATGCTGGGAGACGCCTAGGCTCCTCTGTCGACAGCCGCATGAGGTCTTGAAACGTCACGGCCAGAAGGGAGCAACCAGGACCAGCTCCACTGTTTGCTGAAGAATCTTGTGAACCAACCGGGGAATCAGCTGCAGTGGTGGCAAGGCGTACAGAAGACTGTCCGGCCAGTCGCAGTGGAGAGCGCCTATGCCCTCCGCCTGATCGTCCTTCTGTTTGGCAAAAAAAAGTCACACTTGACGATGTTCCACAGTTGCAAACAAATCCACAGTCACACTGCCATATCTGCACTGAAGAGACTGGAACACCGCCTTGTCCAACGACCATTCCGTCTGATCCAGCCTCTGTCTGCTGAGCCAATCTGCCAGCCCGTTGTCCTTCCCGGCTACATGAATCGCCTTAATGAATAACAGATACTTCTCTGCCCAATGCAGTAAGCTGTTGGCCTCGCTGCACAGTTTCCTGATTCTGGTCCTGCCTTGCTGGTTGACATAAGCTTTGTCTGTCACGTTGTCTGTCTTCACTAACATGTGACCCCTGCAGCGTCATCTGAAAACGTAACAACCCCAGACGAATTGCCCTCAACTCCAACAGGTTGATGCTCTGTTGGGACTCCATCAGTGACCACTGACCCTGAATCATCATCCCTCGAGAATGCGCTCCCCAGCCAGAGAGGCTGGAGTTTGTAGTGACCACTATCCTCTGTGGCTCTTCATTGACACTCCTTGCTGAAAACGGGATGGTTCCAGCCACCACCGAAGTTGCGTCCGCAGCTCTGGTGGAGGAAACACTAGTTTGTGCAGCTTGTGAGCTATCACATGCTGATAAGGCATCAGGAAGCATTGTAAGGGCCGTAGGTGGAAACGCTCCCAAGACAGTACATCCTGGCACGACACCAGAACCCCTAAAAGCTTTGCTAGAGTCATCACAGGCACCCGATTCAGGGACAATACCTCCTCCAACAAGGACCTGAGGTTCACCTGTCGTACTTCCGACAAAACACTTTGTGCCTCTGAGTATTGATCAGGACACCCAGATGCACTAGTTCTTGCATTGGAGTAAGGTTGCTCTTTGTCTTGTTGACCACGAAACCATGGTCCTGCAGTATTTGAATAGTCCGATTGGTGTCCTCCAGGCTCTGCTGGAAGGAAGGGGCCCTGACCAAGCTATCGTCCAGATACGGATGAAGAGCCACGCCCCCCCATCTGTAAAGGAGCTACCAAGGCCACTAGGATCCTTGTAAACACTCGCGGGGAAGACTTGAGCCCAAAAGGCAAAGCCTAGTACTGGAAATGCTTCCCGTCGCAGGCAAACCTGGGGAACCATTTGTGACTTGGTCAAATGGGAACATGCAAATACGCCAAGGACTGATCGATGGATGTCAGGTATACTCGTACTTGAACTGCCAACAGAATGGAACGCAATGTCTCCATCCGAAACTTTTTGGTTGTCACAAATCGATTTACCCATTTTAAGTCTAGAATGGCCCAGACACCGCCATTCTTCTTTGGCACCAGGAATAAGATGGAATACACTCCTTGACCCCTCTGAGTCACAGGTACAGGTTCTATAGCCCTGATGTACAGTAGATGTTGGATGGGCAAAATATCCCATGGTGTATGGTTGGATCTCGTTTTCTCGACACTGAACGAAACCTCCAACGTGGGAAAGATTCCAGTTCTAATGCATAGCCCTTGGGTACCGAGTCTATCACCATTGGTCTGCATAAAACTGTAGCCGCCTCCCGATAGGCAGCAGCTCTGGACTTCTGGCATAATCATTGTGACCCTCCCTTTTTGGAGTCACTTTTGCTTCCCTTGTTGCTTAGGCTAGAAAAGGATTTAGCATCCCGACTGCGAGACTGCCACTTCCCTCAGAAAGGCTTAAAACCCAAAGTCCGGGAGAATTTTTTTTAGTCCCAAAAGGGCTGGAAGGATTTTTTAGGCTTAAAATCCTTGCTCTTAGAAGGCAAGACTTTCTTCTTGTCCTTCCCCTCAATCAGGAAGCATTCCAGTTCATCCCCAAAGAGACTAACACCTTTGAATGGTACAGCTGCCAGTCTAGCCTGTGCCGCTGCATCCGCATCCCAAGTCCTGAGCCAAACGTTCCTGCGCGCTGCCACACTGCAAGCCACTGCCCTTGCGGACAATTGCATTGCATCTAGGGTTGTATCTGCAATAAATGCTGCGCCCTAGGCTATTTTCTTAAGCTCATCCTTGAATTCCTTTGGCACATCACTATCTGCTGAGGCCAAATTGGATGCCCAGGTATATATTGCGCGTGCAAACAGTGACCCCGCTGAAAACGTCCGGATGGACCAAGCCGAGGCCTCAAAGTCCTTTCGTAATGCCTGTTCCATCCGTCTATCACTGGCATCCTTGGATAGCCGATCCGCATCCATGGGTGCGGATGTGGGTAATAAACTATTTACAGGAACGCCCACTACGGGCAATTTCAGCCGTTTAACAGCCTCTGGAATCAACCCATACAGTTTGGAAAACAGATGTGGGTTAGATTTTGGCTTAGCCGGGTGTTCCCACTCTGCCTTAATAAGACTAAAAAAGGGGGCAGTCAAGGGGACACCGGTCTGAAAACCCCCCCACTTTGGGCATCATCTTCCCTGAGCCTGCAGGCAGGTCAGGGTCCAATTCTGTCTTCTCTCTGGGTATGGCAGTAAAATCCAGTTCCCTGAGGAGCTTAGGAAGGCGTTTAGAATAATATTCCACTGGAAAACTCCTAGATTGCACTGAAGGAGTAGCACCCTCCTCCCCAGAGAGTTCCCTTCCTCTTTTGCAGAGGAGTCTACTGAAGAGTCAGGCTTTTCTTCCTCCTGAGAAACGCACAGGGAGAGTCCAGGCTCATACTTTCTCGTCTCTTCCTTTTCTGGGGTGAGAAGGCACAGTAGAGCCACGGGCAGGGGCAAGCTCCTTGCTCAATTCTCTTTTTAACCAAGTGAGTAAGTTAAGCTTGTCTCACTAGTCTGTCCCCATCCATCCGCCATCTCAGCTATAGTAGAAGGCTGAAATGAAAGTGAAAGGGGAAAGGGAGAAGCCTCCATTACCAGGCTAACTGCCTGAAATGGCGACCCCTTCTGCATAGCAAGAAACTGCCCCCCCCCCAGGCTGCGCTAACCACGCCTGAGATGGAGAGGCCTGCTACGGCATAAGCCTTTTCCCACCCCGTTCAGGCGGGGTCCTGGGAAACTGCTGTAAGTTACCGGGTGGGCTTCCCTGATCCCAGCGGAGCCCGTCCCAGGCAAAAAAACAGTCCGCGCATCACAAAGAGCTTTCCCGCTCTCACTCAGGCAGCTTACCACCTCCTCTCGAGTAGACACGCTGTCTGAGTGAACCACCAAGAGTTTTCCTGCTCTCGGCCGTGTTGGACCTCAGTCATCTGCACTACGCCCATTGGCGCTGTGTGGGACCGCAAAGTTGGACTTGCCGCTCTCCCCCCTGCCTCAGCAGGCTTAGGAGGGGCGACCTCGCTCTCTGCGGCAGTCCCCAGTTGTGCTGCCTTTGTTGGGTAAAACCCAATGCTGGCGGTAAAATGTTCTGCCCGCAGCTGTTGCGGCTGAAGAACCAGGTGACAGAGACTTTCTCACAAGGAGACCTTGTTCTGTAAATCACTGTGCTCCGACGCACGATGAACACGTCCTGTCTCATAATAGGACCATTTGGACTGGAGAGTTTCCAACAGAGAGGCCCCTCCCCCAGGCTGGATCAGATGATCAACGACCCTGTTTCCGGAGGAGGAGCCTACTCCCAACAGTTTCGGACCGTCCCACTCCCAGGAACCACCGGAGAAGACTAGAACTGGGCAAAATCATGTTCCCTTGCTCTTGCACATAAAAGCAAGCAAGGCTTGAGGTTTGCTACACTAATGCAAAGTGGAAGTAGAGTGATTTTGCCCAATTCCCTCAACTTGCTATAGACCCACTGCCAGGAAACACTTACCCCAAGAGGATCTCTTGACTCTCAGAAAAGTATTTTCAGGGCACTTAGGAAGCTAATGGGAGGGGAGATATGGTGGCCTAAATTCTTTCAATCTGCATAACTGTAGCATCCAATCCACGGATGTCAAATGCTAGTGACATGGGGGGGGGAGGAGTCCAATTATTATAATAACATTGGTTTTATCTTCTGATAGGAGGGCTACTAAACCCCAGATGAAGAAAAACAGCTCAAGAGGCAGAAAGCTGCAAGACATAAGCCCTGGACAGATAGAACAGTCAACCACTCTTCCTTCAGTCACTTTCTTCCCTTTTATTGTTCCTCAGAGACACAGTAACTTGTTTTCTGACCATGTTAAGCCCACCAGACATGCAGTTCCAACCTAAGTAGATTCCCCCCCCCCCCCAAATGGGCATTTTAAATGTAAAAAATGTTCAATTTGTCCTAACACTTTGAAGGTTGATGAACTTACTATTAATGGCTTCACATGGAAATAACACCATTTAGCACATGTGGGACCAAGAACATAAATATGCCCTCTGCTGTCTATGTCAGAAATTCTATATTGGATCCAGTATGTGTAGTCTTAGAGTCTGTTTTTTTAAACACAGGTCTTGAATTAGGGTGCAGGAGGCACCTATTGTGGCACATTGTATGGAAATGGACATAGCTATCAGGATATAGAATGCACTGTATGTTTTGAAAAAACACAGGTTCAATCAAGTAAATGCTTTAAAATTTTGTTACAGAAGGAAGCATTCTTTATCCACAAATTTCAGAAATTAGCCAGGTTGGGCTTGAACGTACCCTTGGATCTTTCAGTGTCCTTATAAAATTTGACATAAAAATTGATTTGGGATATGTGAGGCAGTTTTTCTTTAATGAGACATAGCTGTCAAACACTAGCATTTTTATTTATTTGTTTGTTTATTTGATTTGATTTATATCCCGCCTTCCCCACCGAAGCATGCTCAGGGCAGCTTACAACATAAAATCCCACAAACAATTAAATTAATAAGTATTAAAATCACACATTCAATAATAATACAGATATTAAATGATTAAAATAGTTAAAACAGAATATTGAGTTGGTGCTATTCCGGTGGCGACGGCCTTGTTCCACTTCTCTTAAATACCGGTGCCAAGTCAATTAAATGCCAGCTGGAAGATGACAGTCTTGCAGGCCCTGCGGAACTGCGCAAGGTTCCGCAAGGCCCTCACTTCATCTGGCAGTTGGTTCCACCAGTAGGGGGCTACAATTGAGAAGGCCCTGTCTGATTGATTTCAATTGGGCCTCCTTCGGCCCAGGGATTACTAAAAGATTTTGTGAGCCCGATCTGAGCACTCTCTGGGGAACATGTGGGGAGAGATGGTCCCTAAAGTAGGCAGGTCCTTGGCCATATAGGGCTTTAAAGGTAATAACCAGCACCTTATAACGAATCCAGTATACTATTGGCAGCCATTGCAGTTCCCGCAGTCCCGGCTGAATGTGCTCCCAACTGGGGAGCCCCAATAACAGCCGGGAGGCCACATTCTGCACTAGCGGCAGTTTCTGGGTTCAGCACAAGGGCAGCCCCATGTAGAGGGCATTACAGTAGTCCAGTCTCAATGTGACTGTTGCATAGATCACTGTTGCCAGGTTGCCGCACTCCAGGAAGGGGACCAACTGCCTTGCCCGCCTAAGATGGAAAAACGCGGATTTAGCAGTCGCTGCTATCTGAGCCGTCACTGTCACGGCAGGCTCCAGTAGCACCCCCAAACTCTTGATCTTGTGCACCATTGCCAGTGGTGCACCATCAAGCACCGGTAGGGGAATTTCCCTTCCCAGACCACCACGACTCAAGCAAAGGATCTCTGTCTTCACTGGATTGAGCTTCAATCTACTCAGCCTAAGCCATCCAGCCATGGCTTGTAGTGCCAGGTCCAATTTTTTTGGGACACAGTCAGGCCGGCCATCCATCAGTAGATAGAGCTGGGTGTCATCAGTGTACTGGTGACAACCCAACCCATACCTCCGGGCAAGGCGGCGCATGTAGATGTTGAACAACATCGGGGAGAGCACCACCCCCTGAGGCACCCCGCAGTCAAGCACGTGCCTCTGGGACAGTTCACCTTCAATCTCTACCCTTTGTCCCTGACCATGAAGGAAGAAGGAAAGCCATTGCAAGGCCAACCCCTGAATCCCTGCGTTAAATTTTTGTATTTAAGTAAGTTACTTTGAGGGAAGTGATTTGAGAATTGAATGTGCTGTGATAAAGTACAGAATTTAATGTGAGCATGGGGTGAGCTACCTTGCTGTATACATTCTATATTTTTGTAAGATTCATACTTTATGTTGATTTTTTGATGTTAATTTTGATAGTTCCATTTAAAATTGCAGCCAGAGGAAGATTTCTCCATAGAAACATGCCTTGAAACCTAGGGCGCATGTTGCTGCTTTCTCGTTCTTAAAGCTTCATACTGCTGGTTGAGAAGAATATTTGGATATTTCTGACTCATCACCTGCTTTTTTCTAAACAAGACAGCATATCAGCTATCAACATTGAGAGTTATACAGATGTTAGATGGAGTGATATTTTGTATCAGTTCAATTGGAGGACTGTCACTTTAAGAAATATGTACTATTACACTGCCAGAGGACTGAGCTATACGATTGTGAATTTTGGATAATTGTTGTATGTATGATATATGCATGTTTGAGAATAACTGCGAATAGAATGATGAATATATGGAGTGATGAACATATTGTATTAAACTGGTGTATGTAAGCATATTTCTTGAGTGTATATTGCACAGGGTTTTTTCAGTTTTGCTCTACCTAGACACTATGGTTTCCATTTTGTTGCCAAATCCCCAAGTGGGTGCAGGGGATCTAGAGTTTAGAGGCCCTCCCACCACTTCAGGGTTATCAGAAAGTGGGAAGGGGACTGTCTGTTTGGTCCCCTATGGAGACCGAATCCCACAGGGTATAAAAGAGAATTGATCCATGGGTATCTGGGGGCTCAGGGAGGCTGATTTTTTAGACAGAGGCACCACATTTTCAGCATAGCATCTGGTGCCTCTCCTAAAAACATCTCCCCAAGTTTCAAAAAGATTGGACCAGGGGGTCCAGTTCTATGATCCCCAGAAGAAGGTGCACTTATCCTTCATTATTTCCAAATGGAGGGAAGGCATTTAAAAGGCATGCAGTCCCTTTAAATGTGATTGCCAGAACATGATTGGAGTTCAATCGTGCTTATCGCACATTTGCTCCTGGCTCCACCCCCAAAGTCCCCAGAGTCAGACCTGGCAACCCTAAACACAACTTCACAAGTCAAATGTATCCACACAACTTCAAAATGACAATTCGATAAAGTGTGCTAGCTATTTTAACTGTGTCTTGAAGGGCAGAATACAAAACATAAAACACCAAACTGAGTTTATCCTGTAAATGAGGCAAAGTATAGACTTAGCTAAACCTCACTATTTATAGAACAGTGGCAATGGGATAAATAGCAGTACCTACACACCATCTCTGAAACCCTCCAACAAAAACAGACTGAACCCAATAGATTTGAGCAATCCTACACACACCTGTCTAGTTAGCCTAACAAAATTCAATATGAGCTTCCTTGAAAGTCTATGAAAATGTAGTATCAGAACTGTAATAAATACAATATGTATCAGTGTTGCATGTATGGTGTAATGAAAAATTCTATAAGCTGCTTCAATTTTTCAAGAGGGAGAACAATCTGATAGTTTTACCAGTTCGACAGGACTACAAAAGTATAGTAATTTGTACCTTAATGAAGCAATTGTTCTTCAATAACATTAAAAAACTCCCAATAGTCAATTAAAAATATCTAGCAACAATGAAGATTGTCAACAGAATGTCCCTTTCCAGTGAATTTA